>NC_138656.1:59479376-60679376 GCF_964273445.1 Streptopelia decaocto
ATTCCCCCAAATGAATCATCATCATCATCTCAAGATTAACTTCTGCACCCAAGTTTAGTGGTAATTTGTGTTTTAGCCAAGAAAGACCTTTATCATATTCTCACCACTTTCTGCAGGTGCACATTTACCAGCCATAGTGAGTGAGCATCATGTATTTAACTATGGAGGAATAAATAATGCATAAAAAGCCTTTTTGTGAATACTCAAGCCACATTTTCAACAGATTTACATAAAGTCACATTCATCCCGTCCTTCCTTCTCCACTTTCAATGTAAGATGTATGAAATACTCATGGGAAGCAGAATTTGAGGTTAAACATTGAAATTCCCTCTGATCTTAATCTTGCTGCCTGCTGCAGTTACAGGAATATCACTATGGTAAGATATCTTCATCCAATCCAGAAAACAGAGACAATACCACATATACAAAGAATTACAGCTGGCATACCCAAATAAAACACAAGTCACAGAACCACAGAATGTTCGGGGTTGGAAGGGCCCTCTGGAGATCATCTAGTCCAACCCACCTGCTAAAGTAGATTCAACTAAAGGAGATTGCATACGAATGTGTCCTGGCAGGTTTTTAATGTCTCCAGAGGAGACTCCACAACTTCTTTGGCAGCCTGTTCCAGTGTTCTGTCACCCTCAAACTAAAGAAGTTTTTCCTCATATTCAGATGGAACCTCCTGTGCTTCATTCTGTGCCCATTGCCCCTCATCCTGTTGTTGGGCACCACTGAAAGGAGTCTGGTCTCATCCTCTTGACATCCACCCTTGAGATATTTATAAACATTGATTAGATCCCCTCTCAGCCTTCTCTTCTCCAGGCTGAACAGACCCAGCTCTCTCAATCTCTCCTCATAAGAAAGATGCTCCAGACCCGTCATCATCTTTGTGGCCTGCTTCTGGACTCCCTCCAGCAATTCCTTGTCCTTCTTAAACTGGGAAGCCCAGAACTGGACACGGTACTCCAGATGCAGCCTCACCAGGGCAGAGTAGGGAGGGAGGAGAACTTCCATCAACTTGCTGGCCACAATTTTCTTAATCCACTCCAGGATACCATTGGCCTTCTTGGCCACAAGGACACATTGTTGACTCATGGTCAACCTGCTGTTGACCAGAACTCCCAGGTCCACCTCTGCAGAGCTGCTTTCTGGCAGGTCAATCCCTAACCTGTACTGGTGCCTGGGGTTATTCCTTCCCAGGTGCAGGACCCTACACTTTCCCTTGTTGAACCTCATTAGTTTCTTCTCTGCCTAGTGCTCTAGCCTATCCAGGTTTTGCTGAAGGGCAGCACAGACTTCTGGTGTGTCAATCCTTACTCCCACAAGTCACAGACCTTTAATATGATCAGCTCGAGTCATTTCAAACCAGTAGACTCACTGACCCATAAAGTACTTAGCCTAGCAGGACAATAATATTAGTTGAGATGCCAAGATTCTATCACCATCTACAAAATACAAACAACAGTAAAAGCCAGAAGGATGGGAAATTTTGTTCACAGGCAATATGTTAATGGAAATCAAGGCATATTATTGGTACAAATTATTTGCCCAGTGGTATTTGTAGAGTAACACTTTGAGGACCTCCAGAGCCCCCTCGTTTTTGAAACTAGAAGTACTTTGTTTCCTTTTAAGTCAAAGAATGTTTTCTGGCTCCCTATCTTTCCTTTTAATCTGAAAACCTCTTTTTTTTCCAGTCATCACAGCCTAAATGTGCAAAGACAGAAAACAAGCAACTCTTTTGCACTGCTCCTAGAACAACAAACAAAAAACGTGAACCAGGGGAGGTTGCCACCTCAGTAATAACCATGCACAACCTTTTGTTGTGTTAATAATAGTCAAACATGCAAAACCTGTCAAAAAAAGCTGAAGGTCTCTTCTCTGAGGCACTCTCAGGTCTCAGAGGTTTGTACTCCTTCTGTTTCAGTGTGACATGCATTGTCTTTTTGGCACTGTGATTATCTTTGCCTCATTGTCTGCCTCAGGAAAAGATATCATTTGCGGTGCCACCTTTGTGACTCTTTAGACATCAGATAACCTACTTAATGATCACTCTCCAGATGCTAAGAAATTTGGACCTCACTGACATGTGGGACCTTCATGGCAATGTACCCACTGTCAGAAAGGATTTTCTTCCTCCTTCTTCCTTTCCTTTCCTTTCCTTTCCTTTCCTTTCCTTTCCTTTCCTTTCCTTTCCTTTCCTTTCCTTTCCTTTCCTTTCCTTTCCTTTCCTTTCCTTTCCTTTCCTTTCCTTTCCTTTCCTTTCCTTTCCTTTCCTTTCCTTTCCTTTCCTTTCCTTTCCTTTCCTTTCCTTTCCTTCTTTCTTCTCTTTCTCTTTCTCTTTCTCTTTCTCTTTCTTTCTCTTTCTCTTTCTCTTTCTCTTTCTCTTTCTCTTTCTCTTTCTCTTTCTCTTTCTCTTTCCCTTTCCCTTTCTCTCTCTTTCTCTTTCCCTTCCCTTCCCTTCCCTTCCCTTCCCTTCCCTTCCCTTCCCTTCCCTTCCCTTCCCTTCCCTTCCCTTCCCTTCCCTTCCCTTCCCATAGTAGATAAGCTTTACAGAAAAGCCGGCCAGTACATGAGGCAGGCAAAAGTAGCACAATTGCTATTGCACTGTTACTGTTCTTTTTTTCCTCTCCCTCTCCAGAGATCCCCTGCCTTAGTTTTTCTCCATCATTACACTAGATTTATTGCTCCAGTAAATTTCTGCAAAAGGAGAAAAAGAAGGTACTTGAACACCCTGGGGACTACCAGCATGGATCTCCTGGCCACTCAGCCCTGCATTGCAACAAAAGCATTCCAGAGGGTTCAATTGTTTCACTCTCAGCTAGAGTAACTGGGATGAGCAACGGAGGGAGTGGGGGACAGAAGGGAAGGAAAAGGGTGCGTGTTTGGAAGAGCAAGGTAAAAGAAGCCTCTGGAAAGAGATGGGAAGCTAGGCTGGTGCTATTGATGGCCCCAAGGGATATGTAGATAGGAGGAGGAAGAGCAAAGGAGGAGTGAGGCAAAGGCTCCCAGTTCTGCTAGTGAACAGTTTGCCCATAAGGGGGCTGCTCACCTTTGGGAAATGAAATGGTGCTGCCTTGTCTGTTACATCTTTTATTTGACTTTGAATTCAAGTGAAACATTCTCTTTTCTGATGTTATTTGGCCTGGCTGTGTTCTGTAGTGGAATACACTGCATGACTGTTTTACCTCTTTCACTACAGTAATTTGCACACTGGAAAAGGGAGAGGTGTAGAGATCTTGTGAGATGGGCCATGGAAGTGTCATACCATGTTCAAAACTTTACTTAGCATGACTGTGTGCATCAGTTAAAATCTGACAATCCCCATTCTCACACTGCACTTCATTTAAACCTGACATTCCAGTTACCTGGAGCAAGTGCTTTGATGAAGAGAAACTTGGAGGGTAATCCACCAGGACACATTAAACTGTTACAAGTCATAAAACATCTGCACCCAATAGCAAGCTTTAAAGCTAAATGGATAAAGCTATTAAACACACAGCATTGCTGGGCTGAACTCTTCCCCCTGTGAGCACACTCAGCTGGTTCGCTCACAAAAGGTTTTCCCATGATTGTATCATGAGCAGCTCATATGATTTTAATTTCAAGTAAGGAAGACTGTTAGCAAGAGCTGAGTTAGGACAAATTTGCATGCTTCTGGTGAACACAAAACAGAGAGCATATAAGATTCCTGAAGTATTTACTGAGCATATGATATGAGGCGTCTTTTCCCATCACATCTGCTATACGACTTTATAAAATGATGAAAACACCAAGAATAAGCTAAAATGAAATAGTACTCAAGTAAAATGGAAAAGTCACCCATGCAAGAAAATCACATGTTTTACAAAGCCATGGTACTTCTGAGTATCAACCCTTTTTATTCCATTCCTACTTCTGTGCACAGAAGTGAACAGGGGACAAGTGGTAACACCCAGTTCCAGCTCTGCTCTGAAGTTCAGCAGAGCCACCAGCATCCTGACTGGGCTCAGGAAAAGCTCCTACACATACCCTAGTTAGCAAAGATCAAGCAGAACACAGCGTGAAAGGATTATGTCATCTTTATATCCAAACACTGTTACTATCTTTGCTGGCTGAGACTAAATAGAGGTTGTCCTAGGTTTCTTTCTAACAGCCTTACACAGACATGAAATCACCCATCCAAGTATGATTCCAAGGGACCATATTTAGTTTTTAAGGGGGAGCTGAAAGCAGTCCTCAAAGGGGAAGGAGCGGAAGCATTGTCTGTATGGTCTCACAGAGTCCTACTGATTTTGTCTGAGAGAGGTGACCTTATCTTTGATCCACTCACCTCTTCTTAGCATTGCCAAACCCAACACAGATTCTAATCGGTGGAAACCACATTCATTAAAATCTGTAATAATCTCTTCCTGGTCCAACAACCATTACTTCTTCCTTATTTTCCATGTGTGGACTGCCATTTTCAACACAGGAAACAACTTTTTGTTGCCACAGGGTCCACAGAGTCCAGTCTAGATTAGAACCAGGATTTCTGGTTCACTAATATTTTCACCATTTTTTTTTTTTTCCACTCAGAAGCAGAATGAAGAAGAAAAACATTTATTTCTAGACAGATTCTCCAAACAAAATCCTGGTGATTCAGCCAAAATTCTGTTTCTATAAATCAATATTCCTTTCATCTTTACCAGTGACAAACTCCTGACACTGAAGATTAATTTCCTCTACAAAACTTCACACTCTTTACAAAGTAGCATTTTCAAAAAGTAAAATGTTAAATTGAAAAATGGCCATCCTACTACACCTAGCATAGTTCTGGGTAATCTTGTCTGCAAACATTAACTCAGCTACCACCTCTAGCCTGGGCAATCGCTTAAGCAAACATTCATTCACTTACTATCTCCGAACAGGCAACTCACAAAGCTGTATTTTTGCTATAGGTCTATCTTCTTTAAATCAAACAGAAATCCCAGGTTGATTCTCTGTTCACTCAAGGACAGTTTCCTTCATGTATATTGTATAAGATATTTACTCTTTGGATTGTCATCTGCAACTCAGACCACTCCTCAGGTCTTCATTGGCAGGGTATATTTAAATTTTGTAAATCCCAGCTGCATATAATCTCCAGGGCAAGTCTTAACACAGTAGACAACTGCTTACACAAGCGAAGCAAGTACATGAGATTGTATGATACTATCCCTATACTGAAAGCAGTATAGGAATTTGGACAGTACAACACTGTCTAAGACATTTTTCCTATATTCCTGTCTTTCATGCTTTCCCATATGACCACTACTGCTCTTATTCACTCATTAAAATTCCAATAAGTATCATCTTCATGTTTTCTCCCATGTTTTACTTTCTGTTTGGGGGAAGTTTCTAGTTAACAAAGACATTTCATTAAACTATTTAAAATTCTTTCTTAGTAATCTCTCTTGCCAATCAGTCTTCAAAAATAATTGGCAATGCTTTAGGTAATGGTGTGATGAAGCCACTGTCTGTTGTATAGACCTGTCTTACTGCTTCTTTAGATTCCTCTATTACTTGTCTCAAGTGATTTGCTTTCACTGACTTATACCACAGGCTCTTTGCAGCAGGTCTTCCCTTGGTGTCTTAGGCACACTGTAAGGCAACTCATACTGCCACTCGAAAGAAGAAAAAAAAACAAAAAAAAAAGAATCAGAACCATTGTATATTCTAACATAGCATCACTCTTTTCACAAAGACCCATGATCCCAGGCAATACTTCTCACACTCCTGTCGTTCCATGTAATCATGATGTAACATTTGTCCTTTCAGTATGGCACAAACTAATTATTCACTTATGAAAGCCCACTCTCTTGCAACGAACATATTTTGGAGAGTCACAGATAATGTCATTCACTGTTTTAACTCTCCAAGAAAGGAATGCATAGTATGTGTTGCAATGAAGGTATAAGCCTCCGTTACTCTGGGAGCCATGGCAAGAAATTTCTTCAAATAAAAATAACGTCAACACGCACATCTTAAATTTAAACAAGACTTTACGTCTACAAAAAATACCTCAATTTTTTCTAAGATAAAATATTACCATGTATTAATATATTAAAAGATACAAACTTTTGCTATTGCCACGTCCACCTGATAATAGCTGATGAAAATTCTAGGCTAGATAGATACCAGTACATTTTATAGGTTTCAAACAATTATTCATACCTAAGGAGAATATTACATATGAATCACTCACCCAAAATCAAAAGCTAAAGAACTTGCAGAAAAAAAAAAATGTTGACATTTAGAATACTTCCTGAAAACATTGTTTTCCTAAGATTTCCTTAGTCTATGTACAGCTGACAGACATTTGGTGTTTTGTGTAAGGATTATTTTGCACATCAACTTAGGGTGGCATCTCTGCAACAGATACCTCACTGGAACTTCTATGTCTTAAATTTTCTCAGCAGGCTGGAATAACATATCCTTGCTTCCTGAACTTTTGTAGCATCTTGCCTACAAATTGCATACGTATTCCATATCATTTTAGGGAATAATATGATTTTAGCAGTCTGGAAACCATTTCAAATATTTCTATTTGGATGTCAGCCAGCCAGGGCTAATTTTGTTATACAGTAATCTGTAAAGATGCATTAGACTAGATTTTACCTGTCTCCCAAGCCATTGTATAGTTTAAAGGTATGTTACAAGAAGCATTTCTGTACTTTTTCTGTTACCTTTTTCTGGGGGGGAAAAAAAAAAATCATCTTTGTAAAACAATCAATTAAAATCATTTTAATGAAATCATGTACCCAACAGGAACAATGGCTTTACTGACAAAACTTTACAAAAAAGTGTGATTTGCTGTTCTATTAAAGGAAATAGAGACTATTTTCATGTTCTAGAACAAATGTGATTTTAGCTTCAGCAGACCATTAATGGCTTCGGTTTACTGAAATGTAAAAGGAAATGAGTTAAACCATCCATTCTAGTGGCTGTGAATGAATTAAATTTAGCAGCATATAAAATTTCAGGGTTGCTGGTGTCAAAGATCTTTCACTAGAAGTCCTCTAATAAGTAAAGATCTAGGAGACATGACCCAGACCACTTCTAACTCAGTTTGAGACCTTGGCATCAGCTTAAGAATTCAGTCCCTTTTTTATGTGTCTAATAGAAAATTTTTGAATCAATAACTTGCTTTCTGTCTTGGACTAACATTGGCCAGATAATAAAAAAAATAATTCCTAGTATGGATTCTAAAATGGTTCACCTTCCTTCTGTGACTTCAGGAAGCAAACCTGCTCTAGTACAGTTTTCCAAACAAAAGGCCTCATTTTCAGTGATTCTGAGAATGAGTAGTTTCTCTGAATCTCCAAGTCATTGAGCTGGGAAGGAACCTCTGGAGATCACCTGGTCTACCCACCCTCCTCAGAGCAGGGTCAACAAGAACAGGTTGCCCAAGACCACGTTCAGCTGGATTTTCAATATCTCAAAGGATGGAGCATCCACACCCTCTCTAGGTTTGTTCCAGTGTTTGACCACCCTGACAGTAAAAAAGTTTTCTTATGTTTAAATGGAGTTTTCGGTATTTCAGTTTATGCCCATTGACTTCCCTGTCACTGAAAAGTGTCCAGCTCCCTCTTCTTCATTCCTGCTCCATCAGGAATTATACAAATTTATAAGATCTTCTTCAAACTTCTCTAGATTGAACAGTCCAAATTCTCTCAGCCTCTCCATGTATGAAAGAGGCTCCAGTCCCTTAAACATATTTGTGGCTCTGCACCAGACTCTCTCCAGTATGCCCATGCATCTTTTGTACTGGGGAATGCAGCACAAGATCTGGTACTCCAGATGTGCCTCACTAATGCTGAGTAGAGAGGAAGGATCATCTCCTTTGACCTGTCAGTGATGCAGTTCCTGGGATGCAGCCCAGAATACCATTGGGCCTTCTTTGCTGCACAGACACATTCCTAGCTTCTGTCTAACTTTTTGTCCAGCCTGACCCTCAAGTCCTTTTCTGCAAAACTTCTTACCACCAGCCTGTACAAATGCATGGGGTTATTACTTCCACAGGTGCAGGACTTGGCCTTTCCCTTTGTTGAACATCGCGAGATTTCTGCTGGCCCACTTCTGCAGCCTGTCAAGGTCCCTCTGAATGACAGGACACCCATTTTGACTATCAAACCACTCTGTACAGTTTTGTGTTGTCTGAAAAGTTGCTGAGGGTGCATTGTGTCCAATCATCTAAGTGATTCGTTAAGATGTCAAACAGTATTGACTCCTGCCATGCATCAGCAATGACTGGCCTCTAACTGGATATTGTGCTGGTGCTCACAACCCTTCCAGTACACTTCATTGTTCACTTATCTAGCCCATCCTCGGTCAGTTTCTCCATGAGGATCTTCTGGGAGACAGTGTTGAAAGCCTTGGCTGGGAGGTGTTATGTGACTTTGAAAGCCACGTTGAAATCAACACAAACAGGTAGTCATTTTGTGGTAGAAGGCTACCAGATGAAGTATGATATCTCTTTCATAAATGCATGGTGACTATTCCTGGCCACCTTCTGGTTCTTCATATGTTCAGAAATGGCTTCCAGGATGATTTCTTCCATCACCTTCCCATGCTTTAAGGTGAGGCTGATCTGCCTGTAGTTTTCCCTAGGGGTGGCATTTGTCTTCTCCTTATACACAGGAACCTACTCTGACTGCCACAGCCTTTCACAGGTAATCAAGAGTAGCCTCCAAAGGACACTGGCCAGCTTCCTTGGCACTTGTGTGTGCATCCCATCAGGTCCTGAGGACTTGTGTATATCTGGTTTAAGTATTCCCTAAACTGATCCTCCTCCACTTCCTTGCTCCAGACTTTTCCACTGCTCTCAGGGACTTGAAACTGCTGAAAACAAGTCTTACCAGTAAAGACCAAGATGAAGAAGACATTGAATACCTCAGCTTTCTCCATATCCTTTGTGACGAGGTCCCCTGTGCCATTTAGCAATGGGCCTACATTTTCAATACTCTTGCTATTGTTATAGCAGCTCTTCTTTTGCCCTTCATGTTGCTTGCCAGATTCAATTCCAGGTGGGCTTTGGCTTTTCTAACCCCATCTCTGCATGCTTGGACAGTGTCTCTATATTCCTCCTGGGTCACCTGCCCCTGCTTCTGTCTCTGGTACACTGCCTTTCTACAGCTGAAATTAGTCAGGAGATACTTAGTCCTCCATGAAGGCTTCCTGCCACCTTTGCTTCCCAGCCTTAAGGATGGGCACAGGACAGGGCTTTACAGCCAGGGCCTTTCCCACCACCCCAGCCAGGAGCAGGATGGGTGGGAGGCACCAGAGCAGCCTCAGCCCCTGGCACCAGGCAGCTCCCTGGGGACAGGGATGGGTCAAAGCTGAGCTGGGACATGGAGATGTGGATGGGGGTCAGGATCAGTCCCATTGAGGGAAGCCAGGATCAGACAGTGTTTCAAAAGTAAAAATTCTAGATTTTTAAACTTTTTTTCTTTTTATACTTTTTTTACTTTGAAGTAACTTTACAGATTCAGCAAAATATGTGAAAATACACCATCCATATCCATATCCATATCCATATTACATGACAAAAAAACTTTCACCCATTTATACTAAGTACATCCAGGGAGGTTTTATATCTATTCCATGTTTGGAAGTAGCTTGATGTATCCTTGATACAACTAGCTTGATGTACCCTTTCCATCCCTGATTCCAAAATTGTTAGGGCCAAAATAAACTTGCCCATTGTAACACCAGAGTGGTAATTTATTCTAGTTCTAATTTTAATTCTAAAATTGAATGTACTTTTTTTTTAATATCTAAGGTATTAATAATACTACTTTGATATGGATTTTTCAAAATATATGATCCTGGCAAAGCTCATGGAATCCCTTTTAAATAAGCTCAAATACTAATCAGTGTATACAGTCTGTAAATCTCATGAACCTCCAATTCAATTTATTGTAAACCTTTTTGTTTTTCAATGTACATGATACAAAAAGGTAACACATCAATGACTACCTCTGTTTTGTTTGTTTGTTTGTTTGTTTAAAGACTATCCAAATACATACCTCAAGCTAAGCTTAAAGTGGTCCCCCTCAATTCTGTCGAAGCTGTGGATTTCAGAGAGGCTTTATCAGAAATAAAATGGAGATTGAGAATGTGTATAAAGGAGCTTTCAGAGGAAGGGCCATATACTTAGTTTCATTTATAGCTTTACCTTCACTTAGGTTTATATATATCTCCTATCTCTCCTTGTGAAAAAAGGTCCTGCATGTATTTCATTGCACAATCAGTGACAGAATTATTACTTCTCTTAAAATATGAGTGCAGCTGAACAGTACTTGCAATCCTTATGAGGATTTCCTATTCAAATTAATATACTGGATTTTGTGTGAGGTGCTATTGAGAGGACCAGTTGCACATTCTGGATTACATATGGAAGAATGTGACAAAATAAAAATTATCCAATTGATCCCATCTTGACAACAAATCCTTGTGTAGTTTATTTTTTTAATCTAGCCCCATTTCACATGAGACAGTCCAGACACATAGAGCAAATTAGCTCAGAGTTCATATAGATAAGTAAGTGGAAAAACTCAATAGCAAAGGTACAATTCAAACTGGTAGGCTTATATTTCCAGACCAGAGGTGAAAACAGGAAACTTAGTCCTCCCACTTATCACTATGGAGTTTGTGATACAAACTCTAGGGACACACCTTCCCTCCCCACTTTTTAGCTTATATTTAGGTCACATCTTCTTTCATGTGACTTTGCTCTTCCAGATGCTTAATATATATTTAAAATAAACAGATCAGGTTTTTTGCTACAACAACCCACAGGAGAAGGAGGCCCCTAGGGAGTAATCTTCTGGTTTTCTCATTAATATTATTCTTTGGCCTTTCTATGTGTAGTGCTATATATTTTCACTGGTGATACTGAAAGATGTGTCCCCTTTTCTATTTATCTAACGGCAAATAATAATGCATATTAGGTCATGACCATGCAGTCAAGAAATTTCTCCAGTCAGTGAATGAGCAGATTGATTATTCACTACGGTTTCTTTAAAGCCTTTGCAATAGAGTAATATCTGGTTTGGACAACTATTCCAAACCACAGGTATTTGTGTCAAGTCCTTCTGTAGGAAATCTAAGCTTTCCAATTTCACATACAACACAGACCACAGCTGTTTTAATGCACATCAGCTCATTGCAAACATGTATTGATAAACTCCAATACAAATTGTGCACTTGCTCATCTGCAACACCAGTTACCACTCCTAATCTAAACAGCCCGACAGACTGTTTTTTGTTTTTTATTTTTGTTTTTTTTCTTGCAACCTCTTCAAGCTTTACAGCTTCATTACTCTAGGAATTGGATGACATCCTTGAAAGCAGAGACCTTCCAAAAGACTGTAGATGCTACACTGGCTAAACAACTCCACATGAATCCCAGTGTTCCAGCAAAGCAGTTGATTCGGCTGTTGTATGTATAACCAGAAGAGTAATGTGGAAAAGCAGAGCAGGGATGAGTAGTGAAGCTTAATATAGGATACTGACAAGAGTAATGCTTATTTTTTGCTTCTGGTTCTCACATTTTACAGTGTTGATGCACTGGCAAAGGTACAATGAAAAGTCACAGAAGTGATCTGAAGACTGAAGGAAATATTTCACAATGAGAGTTGAAGAGCTCATTCTGCTTCAGGGGTGTCAAACTTATTTTCTCCAGGGGCCACATCAGCCTCCCAGTTGCCTTCAAAGGGCCAAATGTAATTTTAGGACTGTATAACATTTATACAGTTACACATTTATACAGTTATACATTTATATATACCCCCCACACACACACATATATATTATACAGTCCTAAAATTCCTGTTCTATTTAGCTCATCAGAAAACATGCCAAGAGATTGTGTATAAGTACTTTCACAAGGAGGAATCACCAGTTATTGAAGGCCTTTAAATGTAGTAAAGAAAGAAAAAAAATCAGAAGCTGAAAACAGTTCTCAAGAAAATTCAGGTGAGGAATCAGGCATAGAGATTTGATAGTGAAGAAGATTAACCATATGAACACTGTGGCAGATGCACTTGACATCCCGCAGCCAAATCAGTAGACATTGGGTCCAGGCTCTAGAGGTAAAGGCCTGAGCTGCAGCCAGACCAAGAACTCCTTTTAGGAAACCCACAGGGAAGCAGAACAGCACACTGAACACCAATAAATTGTGGGTGCAGGAAGCCTTGTATATACCTTTCCCACTGTATGCAATTTGACTACGAGTCAACCACTTTATTTTATAAACATGACAGCCTGTGTGAGTCTACTTTGAGCTCTCTCTGCTAAATAAGCTGACTGTATGGCAATGGTTTTACCACTCACAGGTCAGTGGATGAACCCAATTTAAGTTTAATATTAATCATTTATCTTAAGTAAATGCACACTAAATATAATGAATCATTTAGAAGTATAAAGTTGTATGATTTTTAATATACTCTTTGCTTCATGTTACTTAGTGAGCTGGATTTGCTAAGATCTTAAGCTGTAAAGTTCTGCTCATTTTTACCAAAGGCAACTACAAATGACACTGAACACTTGCAAGACAAGGTCTAGTTTGCACTTTGCTGGGAAGAACGGAACAGTTATCAGGGCGGGAAGATGCTTGAAAGTTTGCTTCATGAACAGGTACAGGCTTCTGGAGAGAAGGTAAGCAGCATTCGGCTTGGCATATTTCCCCCATGTAGTAAATAATAGAGTGAACCTGCCACCAAACTCTTTCAAGTCTCACCTCTGAGAAATCTGCAAGGAGCATCTCTTGATGTCTTCAAATCATAATACCTTTCTGGAATATGTAGCTATCTCTCTAGAAGATCCAATCTCGAAAAAGATAAATTGTAACAAATTAGCTAACTCTTCCTCACATAGTTTTATGTAACTGTGGTTAAATGTATGTGTCTTTGAAATGGAGGAAAAAAAAAATAGACTAAGCAGCAAACAAAGCCAGAACATGAACTGGGAACACAGCCCACAACCAAGCCAAGAGAGAGCTGTTGGAATAAGTACTGATTAAAAAAGAGCTCAGGGCTTTGAGGAAAGATAACATCTCTTCCCATTTGATGTTTGTTGTACTGAAGAAAAGAAGCCTTTGTACATTTTTTATAAAATAAATAGGATTTTAGCGTCAATTTCTCTTTCCTACTGACTTCAACAACTCAACAGAATCTGGATTTCTGGCTAACTGCTCATGTTAGAGAAAGATAACATTGCGTTTTATGGGCTCAGTACAGGGGGTAAGAGGCACAATTCAGAGGTCTGTTACTGACTAGAAACTTTCATGATCTCCTCAGTCCTTTAGTTCTGTGAATCTGTGATTTCCCTGAATATTTGTTGATATGTCTTTCCAGCTTAATACAACAAATCTGAACTAATACCTACAGCTCTACTGCTTTACATTCCTAATGCTCTTCAGCGAACTTGACATTGAGAGCATATTAAAAGTAGTTGGAAGATGTTCATGCAGTCAAAGCTGATACAGAGAAAGATCTCCAAAGTTAATTTATTTTCCCTTCATCTCTAAGTGCATATCATCATTTCCCAGGCTACTTTGGATTTTTTTTTTCCTTTTTATTGTTTTGGTGGCTCCAGACAGTTTTGCATTACATTTGACTGGAGCTATCTTGGTTATAGTATCTTTGTTCCTCTGTTAAAAGTGTGCCCGATAAGATGTGCCCTTAGAGTGAGCAGAGCAGCACTGTGTGTTACCACCAAACTCACCTCACTTCAGCTCTCTCTCAATAGTCCACGAAGCTTGGCTATTTTGGCACATAACAGAATAACACTAATTCACAAAGGCAGAATTCATTGGATAATATTCATATGATTTATTTGATTATTGGTATGGTTTTGTGCCTTAAATTATTAAACAAATCATTCCTGACAAGAATGGACAAACTCTGTAAAACTCACCAGTGTCTGATTTCTAAAACCTTGTTTTAGATATTATTTACTACCTTTATTAAATGCATAACTGGGGATTTCCACATACTAAGCAGTGCACATCAAAAGATTCCTGTTATTACCTCTTACCCACAGTGCAGATACAGGAAAAAAAAATGACCGAAGTACCAGTGCTGGTTTGTAAAACTTAGAAGAAAAAGTTTTCTCCTCGAGTTTTCAGCACTTCTGGTCACAGCTGCACACTAAAAGATCAACCTTTTTTTGCCATATTTCAGCTGATTCTAATTCAGTTTCCCAAAATTTAAGTATATCATTAAAATCTACAAATGTTATTCTAACTAGACATCTATACCTAACCCGGTGCTGTGTCATCAAAGCCTCTGAACTTCCGAGTCACATTCATTCGCTCTTGATGCAAAAAGACATATTTTCAAACAATCACCTCTACAGACTTAGCCTTGATTCTGACCGTCAGGTGTGCCTTTTGGGACTCTTTCCTCACAGTCCATTGTAAGAGTCTGCAGTCACATTTTGGTCTCTTACACCTGCACAGGACTACTGCCTTCCTTGGTAGAGCCAAAAGCCCAAATAAATCCATGTTAGTTACTCTGTTCATAAGCTTAACAGCAAAAGTTCAGGTCCCTCAGTAATAGTTGCATTGGCTCTGCAGGGCTGAAGAGAGGAAAAAGAAATTCAGATTTATTTCTGTGCGACTAGTGTGAATAAGTTTGATGGACTAAATTCAAGGCTCAAATGGGTTGAATAAGAAAATGACATTTAAATTGTAAAACAGCTCTTGAGATTCTCCAGAATGGAATGTGTTCCCATGATTCTTAACCAAAAATACAGAAGTAACGAGGGCGACAATAATATGGTTTCCCACCTCTATACTTTTGCTGTGCTGACTTTCACATCACTGATAGTGATGCTAGTAAAGGGGTTGAATGAATGAAGCCTGCAATTACATCATTTAAGCAGTGTTATCTTTTATATTTTCCTCCCATAATCTTTAATGGAATATAGATTACAGTTAACTCATGCTAAATCTATGACTTTCAATACATAGAGCCTGGTACAGTTGTTATCTATTTCAGCTATGCTTTAGAACTGGATTGCATAACAGTACCCACAGTCTTTTGTTACTTGTGTCATCGTTCCTGTTATGTGGCATCTTTCACACTATTCATATTCACATCTTGTACAATCTGAAATGCATCAGAGCTCTCTATATCTTCCACAGTCAAAGTGTAGCTTAGCATCAGAAAAAAAGCATTATTAAACTGATTTGCCAGAATGTTTGGTTCATGTATACAGGAAGCATTCTCTCAACTCTCTAGAGATGGGAATTTCCAATCCTTAGAGAATTTTGAATTTGTTTTGAATTACATCAGAAAATGAAATATTTACTCACCAGGATTATATAAATTTTCTTTGCACTTCAGACAATTCAGAACCTAAAAGACTGAAAAAATTAAAAAAACACCATACAATTTGACAATTTCACTTTGTTTTAATAATAAAAAATGCACATGTAAAAGTATTTCAAAGTGAAACAATTACAGTCTCCATTTTGACACTATAAAAATCACAGAAGTTTGAGTTTGTTAAAACTTTTCCTTCTTCTTCAAAATGGAATTTCAGCAAAAAAGATCGAGTTGTGTCAAGTGGTTGGATTTATATGAAACTACATTCTCTGACAGATTATTCAGCCACAGCTCTTCCAGCCAGCCCTAGTTAATATACACAGAACAGAGCCAACAGAACAGGAAGATGGTTAGTGACTTATCACAAGGTATATTGTACTAAATGGCTTTAACACAAGTAGAAGAAAATATTCCTGAGTACCTTACTATATTGATTTAGAGACTGATTGAAGCATCATCTAGCAATCTGTTAGGGTCTGCAATATAGAAACAGATATCTCTTAAATATATGATTTTGATTTAGTTTGCCTAAGAGTATTACATATCAGCTGCTGGAGTTCAAGAATATCTTGTTAAATTTGTGCATAGCACTGAAGTCCTGTTCTGAAAACTCAACAGGTAAACATGCTACAAACATATTATTCCTCCCAATGGACAAGATCCTAATTTGTTGCCATCATCATTATATCTTTATACATTCTATATTAATGTGCAGTTCAGCTGCATGAACTTCATACAATGAGAACAGGTCTGGTTTATTATAGCTGGACCTATACACAGGATAGAAAAAGAAACATTATTAGTAGCTACCCTCATTTTACAGGTGGGAAGCTAAGGCACAGAAAGATATTTACTTTCACAGTTTGTTTGGGCAAAAGTGCTAACATGGTACATTTCTGAGCCTTCTCTGAGTGCCCTTGCTGCAATTTCAGTTTAGTGGGAGTGCAGAAAACTGTGTATAGCACATCTTCTTTCTGAATCTGTATGAATGTCCCTCATGAGTGTCTCAGTGATATACCCACAAAGTGCATTTTGACAGCCAGGCTATTCTGCCCCTTCTGCAGACTAGTTTGCTACTATTTTGAATGGAAAGTCCAGGTTGTAATGAGCCAGCACTACCAATACAGTGTTGCTAGCTGTTGATGATACTTTATTCCCATCAAGTGTCCAGACAGAATCACAGAATCATATAGGTAGGTTGGCAGGGACCTCCTGAGATTGTCTAGCCAACTACCCATCTCAAGCAGAGTCACTCAAAGCAGGTTGTCCAGGACCGTATCCAGTTGGATTTTTAATATCTCCACAGATGGAGACTCCACAGCGTCTTTGGGTGACCTGTTCTTGTGTTGAAATTCCATGTTTTAATTTGTGCTCATTGCCTCTTATCCTGTAAGTAAGCCTCAGTAAGAGTCTAACTCCCTCATCTTCATTCCCTCCCATCAGATATTTATACACATTGATAGGATCCCCTTCAACCTTTTATTATCCTGAAGGAAGAGGCTGAACAGACCCAGCTCTCTCAGCCTCTCTGCATATGAGAGATGCTCCAGTCCCTTAGTCATCTTTGTGGCCCTTCACTGGGCCCTCTCTGGTATGTCTATATCTTTCTCATGCTGGGGAGCCCAGAACTGTGCCCAGCACTCCAGATGTGTCTCACCAGTGCTGAGTAGAGAGGTAGGATCACGTCCCTCCACCTGCTGGCAGTGCTTCTCCTAATGCAGCCCAGGATGCCTTTGGCAGAGGAAGATGACTGTTGTGATAAGTAAACAGCAGGACTTCCTGTAAAGAATATGACTATCTGAAAAAGCTTATTTGGTAGGTGAAAACACACTGCAATATGACAGACTTGAGTACAAGTGGTGAACAAGTCCCAAACCCAGCTCTGGCTATCAAGCCACAGTGGTATGCAGAACTTCTCGGGTAATTTACCTGTGTCTCCATGCAGAGCTCTGTAATCCCAGTAAGACAACTAGCTCCTTCTAAACCACACTGGTTGTTCTTCCTTCTCATGACAGACTACAACATAGGCAAAGCCATAAAACTTACCTGCTTCTATAGCTGGTAAAACAACTGAACTTTTGTTTTACACATTAGTGCTACAACAACCAGTTAAATTTTGCATGAGCTAGCTTCTAACTTAAATAATGTACTGTAAGTACCTTTTTTTTTAATGATTTCTTGGAGAAAAATTACTAGTTAAAGCTTATCTGTGGGTATGCTGCTGCCTTACATTACTTCTGTTAAGTGTCTAATAGATCTGCAATCATGATCATGGTACATACAGAACACTTCAAGGATTTTTGATGGGGTCTTATTGACTCCAAACTACAATTACACACCTATCAAGTGAAAGGCTATGTGGTAGCATATGTTATTTGAAGGTAAGACTGATCCATATTATTCTAAGGGGCTCTTCTTTTACTCCTATAGCTACTATCATTATTATTACCCAGCATTATCTGAGATTCATTTAGTGAAGTAGATTCATTTAGTGAAGGTTTTTTTTTCTTTTCTAATCTATCACCATGTAACATTCTTGAAAACTAAGTAAATGACAGGCTAGGTCAGCAACCTGGTGTTTGAAGTTATCACAAGTAACAGTATGTTATATCATTTTTGTGAATAACACATACATTGGTTAGGCCCTACCTAAACTGACCAGAGACACAGTGTTCGTGGCATCTTTCAGAAAAGAAATACACACAGAATAGTTTTTGGAACAAAAGAACTTTCTCTGAAGATGAACCATCTTTGGTAAACAACTAGCCTCTATTTACATTATTCACCATTTTTACCCAAGCATTTTTTCATGGAAGATACACAGGAACTGACAGTGGATAAATAACTGCGAGGAACAGAAACCCCATTTACACTGAGATTTGGAGATATTTTATGATCTTAGTAAAAGATAATTTTTGAACATGCCTTGCATAGTAAAGTAACATTACTGTTTACATGGCCTGATGCATATTCTGCCTGCATTTCATTTAGGAAATAAACATGTGCTGCTTTACCACCCAAACTTTAATAAATTTAAGGGGAGAATGGCTCTTTTTTTAACTGTGACTCATTCTTTGCTAATTCAATCAAGCTGCAGCTGACAAAATAACAAGTAGTTTTTGGAGGTATTTTTACCATGTTTGTCACTCCACCAAATGACAGTGCAAAGTTCCCTTGTCTGAATTTCGATCAAATACTTACCAGGAATGCTAAGCCTTTCAGAATCCTATTGTACCTCTGTTTCATGGCATGTGAGTTATTTGCTTTCATCTCCCCTTTACTGTATAAAAGAGGATCTAAGGCTGTAAAAACTTCAATCCAGAGATTCATGCAGCTGTACATAACAGATCCTTCCTCTCTCGTCATTGCAGCACAACATCAAACCAAACAAAATGTCTCAGAAAGCTACAGTGAGGCTGTCACAGATCTCCTTTTTTTGCTTTTGAAAAAAAAGTGGCTGAATGCCCAGCACCTGCCTCCATACTGACATTTTCTGAAACACTTAAGGTAGGGGAATCAACCTTTGTCAATATCATCTCAGTGATTTGTTAGAAACAGTGAAATGAAAAGCCTCAGCCTCTATCCTTGCTTCTGGAATACAGGATTAAAATAAAAGACACATGATTTTATTGATTTAATGAGGGGTGGGGGCTTCAGTGGAGCATCCCTTGTGATTAGAGAACAAGCCACGTTTGCAGGTCTTACAACCAGTTCTTCCCCATTTGCTTGGCTTTCCCTATTTCTTGGGAATTTGTTTATGTATTTGGCTGTTGCGATGGCCCACAGAGTTCACTCCTGTGCTGCATGAAGCATTCAAATGCCTGCAGTGATTTCGGTCTGTCTCTCTCAACAGGGAAAGAAAGAAAGAAACAGTGAAGGGATTGTGGTACAGTTCCGCAAACTAAAGAGATGAAGCAGAGAAGATAGGGAGAGGAAAAAAAAAACACTTAAAAAATGCTAGATAAAACACAGCAACAGGAACAGGAATAACACCTCCTACCTATGAAGTAGGCTGTGTGTAGAATGCATTAATCTCTTTGTATATTTTATCAGATAGGAATCCCTCCCCCCAGCTATGAACTGAGAGGTAACCTAAAGGAGCTCACTTGTAGTGTTTTATGGTAGATTGATCCATGAACAGAAAGTTAATCTCGTCCCTGAGACCTTTTACCTGTGTTCTTCTTTTCCTGGAGGTATTCATATGATATAAAATTACATTTTCATATGGTAATGTCTCCTTGTAACGTTGCTCTTCAAGATTAGCCAGAGGGATGAAACACAATGAACAGAGCTTTCCCAGGAACACAAAACAAACAATAAAAAGCAAAACCAAATTGAAAACTAAAATTCATTCCTTATTGTCGATTTGGCTGTGTGATAACAGTAATAGAATCACTGACGCTTGATGTGTGTAAATATAGCACAATGGATGTAGGCTTATGTCATAAACACCTACAGTAATAGTTCTGTGTACATAAATACATATCACTAAACCAGATATACAGCATCTACTTCTCCCACAGCTTCAACTTTCTCAGTTCCCTCTGGTGTTACTGTCTCTGGGCTCCAAAAGTTAGAAAGAGTCTGTGCCTGAGCACGTGGTTTCCAAATCCAGCCATTCCTGGCTCCCCATTTTGGTTTCCCCAAACTGAGCTGCTGTCCCTCCCCCCATCTCCTTTCCTCTCAGTAGGCGAGTGAGTGTGAAACCAGGGGGCAAAATCATTACTTCCTAATTATCTTAAGGCATGCAAGATAACCTCTCTTTCAAGGGCCGATGCTAAAATATGCACACAGTTCTGATGTCTAGACAGTTATGAAATATAGGTGTAGGGCTCTGCATATGCAGAAGGGAAATGCATCCCAAATGAAGTGCTTTTATTAAAGAAGTATAATCACTGGGATAACTAATTACGTCAATACCACATAGTTAATTAAACCCATTATAGTTACTATTCCCATGGAGGGGAGGTCAGACAAAGCAGCTGTCCCCCTGACTCTGCTGTGCTAACAAAAGAGAGAGAAATTAAATATATTAAACAATGCTTTTCATTCAGGTTAAAAAGAAAAGTTTAACAAGTACACAGTCACTCAACAAAGAAACTCCACAGAGGTAATTTATGTTGGTACATTTGCAGGGACTATTTCAAATGCAGGTCTTAACAGTGCACTGTAGTTCCATTAGGTTTGTGCTAACTGAGGGGATGAGAAGAAAATACTGGTCTGACAGAATTGTTCCAGATTTTTTCCAATGGAATTTAAATACATTTTTTCACCAGTGGGTATATTTGATAAGTGACCAGAAAAAAATGACATGATGTGGAAAGATAATGAGGTTTGTACTGCCACTCAGTCAAATCTCATGCCATCCCTCCCACCTAAATGTTGAAAAGATAAAGATGACATTGTGGGATGCCCAGAAGTGCTGGTAAGAAAAGAGGGATTTTTTCTGTTCCAAATCATCCATCAGAAAAGTTTTCACAGGTTGCTATCACCTGTCTTATGACAAGGGTAATTACACGCTGAATCCAGGGACTGGGGTTAAAAATCTGAGCCATAAGGAGTTCTTGTATAAGAACTTGCAAGTTCTTAATCATTATCCAGTCAATACCTGAAGCAAAAATATCAAGATGCATCAGGTATAAAGTGCTCCAACAATACCATAAAGATCCTGCAATTTTTGTGAAAGACAGGTATGAGTCATAAAGCTCAGAAATACACTTATACATACATGCACACAGAAAAAGCAGAAGTCTTCACAAGGTTTGAGAGGTGCTTTCACGAAAAACTACAGACATTACAGTCATCAATGTTTGTGATAATTGCCCATGTCAATGTTTTTCAACTTTTGACCCACGGACTCATAGGGACCAACACCATATTCCAAAGAGGCCCATGAGTGGTGCCCAAGAACTACTTCTTCACACATGTCACACAGCAACCTAGATATAAGAAGCTTCCTCAGGAGCCCTCACCTCCCTGGAGATTTTGGAAATCCACAAGTCAAAAAGGATTGCAAAGATGGTCCAATCCTACCCTTGAGGGAAAGGGAGGGAAGGGGGAGAGAGACAAAGAAAGAGGGAGGAAGGGAGGGATGAAAGAAGGGGAGTTGAGGGGCAGTAAGCACTTAAATCTTGAAATCTTGACTGAAAGAAAAATAGCATAACCTAGTATTTGCAGAGAGTGAAACTCTGTTGCAAAATTATTTACCTATTCAAGGAAATTCACAACTTATTAATAATCCACCAGCTCTTAACACCAGTCAGAGTCATTATAGTGATATTATTAATAGTATTACATTCTTTTTTTATGTAGTGCTAGATACTGCATTTCTATACACATAAGAAAAAAGGCTGTTCTGAAAGCTTAATATCCAAATATGGAACATAATCAATGAATAAAATGTAGTGTTATTAGTCCTATTTTACAATAGGCAAATGAGACACATAGCAATCGAGGATATGTTAATATTGCACAGTATTATGTATACAATAAAAATCCCAGACTACTTCCAAATGAGCTGGTTTGCCTGGAAAGCATCACAAAGCACAGCTCCCTGAAGAGATAGTAACTCACCTCAGAAATTATATTACTGTGTCACTACGATACTACACCCTAGTCGGGATGAGTGCAGATGTACCACATGTGACAAGCTCAGTGTCACACAGGAAACTTGTGGCAGAGACAGTCGTGCATCAGCTGGGAACAGGCTAGAAGCAAGGCTAACCTGTTTCATTATGTTTCCCAAAGAAAGTTGAGGTGGAGGACATTGTGTTAGTGGGGGTAGATGACACCATGGGCATCTGCTCATTCTCTGTATTGAAGCCTTTGGTTTGCTGTGTTTGCTCAGCCAGCCTCAGTCAGGAGGTTCATCCTGAGTCCAACCCAAGTCATGGTTCATCAAGGACTGGCTAGAAGAACTGTCCTGTTTATCTTTGTGGGTACCACCTTATATGCCGAAAGATAGTATCAGCATTGTGAGTTCAAACACTGTGAGGTGAATGAGGGCCTCACTCCTGACTGCCTATGTAGCCCAGTCTCAGTGAGAGCTCTTCACAGCACTACGGCTATGCTGCCATAGGATGGTGTTGCTACCTTAACATTCTTATCACACTCTTGCAAGTAACCACAAAAGGATACCCAAGTCTCCAGGGAAAGTGAAACCCAGAAGGGTCCTCAATCAGGTAAGTGCTGCAGCGAGAATAACCAGAACATGAAGAAACTTGCAGTAGGTTGAAGTGACCTGTTCATTCAAGTGGCTGAAACCTCTCTTCAGTCTGTTTCCCTCAAAACTGAGATCAACCTAAGTCTCAGACTGCCCCTATAGCAGGAAATACATTGCAAGGCTCAGGGTGGCACCGTCAGAGCTCATTCTCTTCTCTGCTAAATGGTGAGAACAGTCTCTGGCATGCTTTTTGCCCACATCACCCAAAACTCTCCAAATCAATTCTGAAGTATCAATCAGACATTAAGCCAGGAACTATTCCAGGTATGCAGTTGGACATATCCAGACTCTTTCCTGCTTTGGAAACCAGCAAAATTTAACCATACGGGTACACCCAGACAATGCCAACTGGACACAGGGCCAGAGAAAAGGCAATGACACTGTTCATTTTACTATATAGAGGTAATTCAGTTTGGATATGACTTAACCACTAGTCTCTAAACATTCTTGCTACTTTACTAATTAAGCCCTTAATTTCCTGAACTTCCACTACTAATACTTAAACCTTTTCTGAAATGTCCAAACATTTCAGAGACATCAGAAAAGTTTTTGAACTCATGATTCCTCCAATTTCTTCTTCCTTTTCCTTAAGGTTTGCTGCCATATAATCATACCTGCCAGCAAGAAAACTGTGTGATCCAAGGAAATAATAGGTGAGTGCTATATGGTTTGTTTGAATTTTTATTTGGCAGCCAGGCAGAATGGGCGTTTAAGGAATAAGCTCTTCACTGTAGTGGACAGAGTAACTTTAAGGTTCAAAGTATTGTTTTTATTCTTCTATAAAGTCTAATCAGACACTGTCAGAAAAAAAAAAAAAAAGTGACTCTCTGAATTATTTTTTTACTGTTGTCACATAACAGTTTCTTAAGCCCAAGTAGGACAGCTGTACTTGTCAAATGTTTTCACTGATATAAGTGTTCAGTTCCAATTCAAATCAAAGGCAGACCTGTGTGCTCTCCCTGTCAGAGTGCTAAGGCCAATTAGAGAGAGCTCCAGACACCTACCAGAGTCAGAACTCACTGTGGAATTAGTGTTAGTTACTGGTGTTTTTGAAATGCCCTTTTGAGAAACCAGATACACTAAAACTAAGAAATCTGAAATAAAGACCCTTATCCTAAGATTGTAAGTCATTGGGGAGTAGCTTTAAAAATAAAAAAAAAAAGATCCCACTGCATACATTCACAACACTAAGAATTTTCTTCTAGCTTTCTGCCTTAAGGCACTACGTAAAGACCCGCCAAGACTGTCTCTTTGGAAAACACTGGCCATCATTTGCGCCAGAAGAACCTGACATGTCATGGGGCAGGTTTTCAGCATATGAAGCAGGAAGAGACTAACGTTGAATTCTGTTGCCCTGTTGCAGGAGCTAATAGAGTGAAATGATTTATGTACAAAGGTTTTGTTAATTATTATAGGTCCTGGTCGTTTTCAGTACGTGTGATCTTTCCTGTCTAGGAAGCATAACTTACCCCTCCACTTCATCATCCTTCATGAGTAAAAGGAAATTATGTTCTGTTACCCCCTCTGGAAAGTTCACATATATATGCCCAGAAAAAGCAGAGATCAGAGGTTTGCAGTTGTTGGGAATGTTTTATATGAAGAAAAACCTATTAAACTACTAAGCAGTGGATTGAAATGTTTGTCCTCACCACTGAGCATAGCAGATAGTCCAAAACTCCAGTTTTTCCTACAGTTCCTTCCAGTTAACGAGACAAAAGAACACATGCAGAGTAGGAGGCAGCTTCATGCCTGTCTATAGCGAAACACCAAAGGGGGTCTGTCTGCAACAGTAGCACAAATAGCCTTCTTCCTGCAACTTTCTGTTTTTTATTCATGCTGCATTTTCTCACTGCTGGAAATGCTACTGACCCCTGAGCAAGCCCAAATGCTATGAATACAAAACAACTGACATTCCTAAAGGTGAGACTGGAGACATCCTGTCCAGATTCTTCTGTGTGCACCATCCTTCCTCCTTCAGATACAGTCATCAGCTCTGACAGCGTTAGTGATGAATGGGCTGGGTGTTGACAGCTGAAGATGAGGGGCTCCAGCAGAAGGAGAAATCTCCAAGACTGATCAAGTCCCGTGATGCTGACTTTACAGTGGGAAAAGGCAAAGGAATAAAATGCATCTAAACACATGTTCTGTGTCTTTCAAATTCACCTCTAGTAGTCATTCAGCTTTCAAAGATATTGGTGGTCAACCTGTCTTGCATGTAGACAGGAGCATGAACATACTGTTGCAGCACTATCATTAAAGGTTAAAATGCAAACAAGATGTTTCTAATCCTAGTCAGCCAATAACCTCAGCAGCATTATAGGGAAGGGGAGAGGAAAAAAATTAAAAAAAAAAAAAAAAGAGAGAGAGAGAGAGAAAAAGACATGAAAAAAAAATCAGCTTTCCTATTCCCATCTTTTCTACATTTGTCAAGGTAGTTAAGGTGCATTTTCATATGGTAAAACCACCAGATATATGTCTAATTAATGTTCTTACTGAAAGTATAGTTCAATCCATCTTCTAAATCAGCATTGCCTTAAGTTGACAAAGCAGTATGTCAGCCTATTGGCAAATCCCAGGAGAGGAAATGAACACTGAAGGATCACCTGTTCAATTTGCTGCACCTCAAACAAAACTAGTGATATCTTTCTACTTGCACCTCACTTCTTGCAGAGGTTTTATCTAACAACAACTGCAACTCCATAATCTCTCAATTTATCAATAATCTCTCCCATTTAAAGTCTTTGCTGCCCTAATCATTACAAGGTTTTCATAGTTGTCTTGCCTATTGCTTCCATCTTATCCATCATGGACAGAAAGCACAGTTGTCTTCCACATCACTGCACTCTTTCTTTTATTTGCACATCACTATAGGATATCCCTCCTCAGTCCTTGAAAACTTCCTCTTAGGCCAAAAAAAGCCAATTTATTCAAACTTTTCTCACAGTCATGTGATCATTCTGTTTGCTCTCCTCAAGGCTCTCTGGCAAGTTCATGTATCTCTTAAAGTTGAAAAGGAGAAAATGTGCTCTCTTTGAGGCCTTACCAATGTCAGGAGGATCATTTCATACCTGCTGCATGCTATAGTTCTATTTAATGAGAGCACTGCAATGATTGCCTTGTTTGCTAACACTATGGCATGTAAGCTCATATTCAGATATGACTCTATGCTCCTCACGACCTTTTCTATGAAACTGCTACCTCACCAGTTATTCTCACTTTACATTAGTGCAGCAGAATATTCCTATTTGGGTGTTAATACCTGGGACTTTTTTCTTCTGGAAAGTATTATTTTCTTTTTGGAGAGAGCACCAGTGCCAAAGACTGTCAGTTTACCATCAGTTGTGCACAAGGAATCTGTTCAATGAGAGACCAGAACAAAGCCAGGTGTAGTCAACAATAAGGTTTCCACTTGTTTTTTGAACTTTTCACTGGGATCTACTGCCGATATCGGCAAGAATGTGAAGCCCTAAACTCCCACAGATGTGTATCAGGGATTTATTCAGGCACATAATGGGGTAGGATTTGACCTAAATGGCTAAATTAAAACTCAAACTTGTTCATCAAAATTTAAGAAACCTAGTCTTTCCACACCTAGGCCGTTAACTGAACACATCATATGGATCGTTTATAAAAAAACATATTTACCTTGTTCAATACTCTCTGATTGAGGATCATGTCCACAACTGGAATTCAAGACTGGCACAACTGATAATGTCAGAGTAGTTCCTTTATATCAACTTCATTTGCTAATGATTTGCATTGAAAAATTAAAATACACCTGCTAAGAAGACACATTCACTGAAAGATGTTTCACAAACATCGTTGACTAATAACAGTTTCAACAGTGTGTTGCTTTTAAAAGATCCAGCAATACCATCATCAGCCTAATCAGACACAAACTATAATAATTTTTCTCAAAACATGCAACAGTTAGGAGTTCTGAGCCCCAAAACTGTCTGTATTTCCTTCTCTAAGAATGGACCAAGGATGGTCTAGATAAAACTCTACTGGTCAGGCATGGGATACCTTGCTCACAAAAATAATTTCTGCTTCACCACCACAGTGGTGCAGTTTTATTGCCCCTCAGGTGGGAAGACTTGCACGGACATTGTAAAAAGGCATTTTCATTTGTTCTTAATGTGACTGAATAAGCTCATTATCTGTAACAATGTCTAAGGTTTTTCTGAAACCTTTTGAACTTTCAGCTTCTCCTAATGCCACAAGACTGGGATCAGAAAGATGTGGGCACCACATAGAACATAATTTTTTTCCATGCAATTGCCACAGATTTGTGTGGAAATAACTGCATGAACAAATGATCAGATCACTAATAGACTGTTTGCACCTGCAAAAACCCAGTTTGTTTTCATAGCCATGGTAACCACATTTTCACGGAATTTCTTTTATTTTTTTAACAAGGCTTTTATGTGTATTTTGGGAGGGAAAGCCCTCCATATTTTGTGATACACCTAATCAGACAGGCAAACTGGATGTTATTTGAAAACTGAACTATTCATAATGTGTTAGACATTGCCACTCAAGGGCAGCTGAGACCAAGCTTAATAAATCCCACCCAATAAGCTTATTTTAATTGAACAAAGTTAGTGAAAGGTGCCAAAGTAGAAGTGCACAAAAATGATGTTCCCTATTTAAAGAAGTGGTACAGTAGCTGTGTAAACTTTTCCTACACTTCCATGCCAATTTGTCTCCAACCTGATTGCTAAGCTCAACCATGTTGCTGAACAAACCGATGCATGTCCAAGTGACAATCTGCACATTCAACTAAGGGATGTATACACAAACTGCATGGAGTTTCACATTCATTCATGCACATACTTAATTTAAAAAAGAAAGAAAAAAAAAAAAAGGAAAAAAAAAATTATTGCAGCCAGTTTGGACCAAGCTTTTAAGTGGTAATTCATTGAGTTCCTGTTTAGTTTTATGGGTCTGCCTATATTTCCTTTTCATTTGGCTATGCTAGGGGTCTGTGCACCATGGCAAATATTTGACAGCTTACTCAGTAGGCTCTGTGCTCTGCAGAGCTTTTACAGTGCTACCTATTATTAATTGGTTTCAAAATACATTCTCCTGTAACCCAAAATAATATGTGACTATTGTACCTGTCATCCCAAAGTAAGTGGAAATAAAATATTTGCAATTAGTTCATGAAATCTTTATAAGTTTGATTGGTTAAGCCATCCAAGTTTTAAATATATTGTGTAAAAATATCTATTCGTGTAAAAGCAGACCTGATCCTCCCAAAGCACCTGCCTGTTATATTCACTTCATTTACCTAATATGCAGTGGTCTAGAGACTTCTGGAGCATCATGACAGAATGTTTAGTAGAAAGAACACTTTATGTCTATGTTATTATAAAGAACCCTTTTAAGCCATTAATCTTAAGGCACTTCATAAGTACATGTTAAGCTCCACAAGTCTCCTAATAAGAAGAAGCCCAAAGGAAGGAGAAAATCAATTCATGCAAGCGACAGCAATGGACAATTCTTTCTGATGAAGGTGTCTGAAATGATTGATGGCAATCACTGATGCTGTTAGGTGAATGATCTCATGATGAGGAAATTCAGAGAAGTTGCTTCTGGAAAGCAAATGACTGAACACTTGTCAAAAGCACGAATTCAAGATTTGCACACACGAAAGAACTGGAAGACGGACAGCTGCCACTAAGCTGAGCAGGGAAACCCTCACAATAAGAGACATCTGCAAGCTTTGTCCTGATGTTTGACCCAAAATTTGCTGCTTTAGTGTACAGCCTCTGGTAGTAGCAAGCATTATGCCTATTACTGAAGAGCTCTTTGTTGGAGATGTTTCCAGACTAGAAAATAAAACATTCATCAACTTTATTGGTCATCTAAATACTCACCTAAGGTTTAAAGCTATAACGTATTTTTGAAGTTATTACAATCAAAGCTTCCTTACAAAGGGCATTTTATGAAATGAATGTCCAACATGTATATGCAACAGAGGGACTTAAGTGTCATTGCTTGCCACATTTATTTCTCAAGTGCACTTTCTTTGGGAGTTCCAAAGAATTGCTTTTAGAATGCTTTAGAACACTAAAAATCTGATGTAAGTAACTTCTCTGCTGTTCATGTAGACAAAAAGGCAACTGATGTTGATATTTTTGCTTTACAGAGTTTTAGAAAGTAGATATTCTAAAAAAAAAAAAAAAAAAAAAAAAAAAAAGAGTAATAGAGTTCAGTAAATCACTTCTTATTTATAAATAGAACCATATGTATGGTCACCTTTTAAAATTTTGCCAGCTGCCTCAGATAACTAACTTAATCACAGTATTTGTGAATTGTAAATAGTCCCTGTAGTAAGTTTGGAGTTATTTAAGAAACACTGCAACTAGGCAGAGATCCAAAGTATACTGAACTCTGTGGGATCCTTTCCACTGAATTCAGGAAAGTTTGCACTGGGCCCTTATTGAATTAGCTTTTTTCCCAAGACAAAGTTTGTAGGTTTCAAACAGCTCCAAAAGTTTCTTACGCTGTCCGCAATGCCTGTAATTAAAACCTGACCTCTACTGAAAATCACTGAATGCACCATATCAGAATCAGTGGATATTTCAGTTCATTGTTCAGCCAAGCTTCCTGAAGGCTTGTGAAAGGACAGGAGAAGACACCTGATAACACCAGATAACTAGGTATCACACTAGGTATATACATATGTATATGTATGTAGTGGAGTAGCTTTACCACTATTGAATATATTTCCATTAAATATTATAGCAAGACACATGTTTTAATAGGCAATTCCAGTGGGAGACAAGCTCTGCAGCTTTGTGTCACAGTTAGTCATTTTATTACTTAATACACAGAAGGAAAGTGAAAGGCAGAGCAGATGAACTGTGTATTTAGTATTTTTCATTTTCAGGGCCAGAGAGGAGAAGGACATAGCCAGCAGCATTTGATAACAAAGGGTGATGTGCTGGCCCTGGGTATTCTGGGCAAACCGTACTCTGCTCACAGCTCACTGCAAAGTGAACTGTTCCAGTTCCCATGAAGTATATTTAATTTGGTCATGCAG
Source organism: Streptopelia decaocto (assembly GCF_964273445.1). Classification (NCBI taxonomy): domain Eukaryota; kingdom Metazoa; phylum Chordata; class Aves; order Columbiformes; family Columbidae; genus Streptopelia; species Streptopelia decaocto. The sequence goes on from NC_138656.1 coordinate 59,508,985, forward strand.
CCCACTGACCTTGCTACCAGTGAGAAAAACAACAGTGCTGTCAATCATGCTTCAGGCAAGTAAAACAACTAACACATTCCCAGTTCCTCAATATGTCCCAGTATGGGCACAGATACACGTACCCGCACACACTTCAATGTAGCCTGAACCAATACCATTAAAAGTTACACGAGTCAGTATGTAGTAAATGTTGGTATATAAATATATTTATACACACATACACACATGCATATGCACATAAAAATTTTTGAAGAATTAACTGTGCTACTGTAAATATGAAAATACAAATTCATTACCCCTTCCAACCATTTCCATCAAAAATGTTTTCAAAGAACAAAAAATCTGAAAAAGTAAATACTTTTTATTTTTACTACTATTTTAATCCTGCCAATCATAGCCTTAGGTTCAGCCTATTCTTCTCAGTATCTACACTCAAAACCAGACGATAATTATTGGACTTACTTTAGCTAGAGAAATAAAACTAAAAAGGCTCCTCAAAATGTAAAAAGCGAACAGTGAAATAGATATAATACTTAAGTTTAATCCTTATTATACTAGTGCTTTGCAGACTACCAAGTTAGTGACTGCTTATGAGAACCAGGGAAATCAATAATGAGACTTTGCAAGGGTATTACTGGCTAAACGGGAGACTGCCATGAGCCCACCTAAAATCAGCATGGGGAAGATTCCCCCATGGACATCCCTTCTGATCAGGCTGCATAGTGGTAGTAAACTAATTGCAATAGAAGTCTATAGCTTATAGTTCTATAGCTTCTATAGAAGCCATGGAGAGGGCAAGCTCTGCTTTGTCCATACCCACCAACCAGAAACGGCCTGTGTGAACCACATTTGAAGGCAGGCCAATAGCTGGGTGCCTGTTAAAGGTCAGAGGATGATCTCCCTGGCCATGGGAAACACAAGCAAGAGGTTTCAGCAGCTGCAGCAGACCAGGAGGAGAACAGTCAAGTTCTGATCTCTGCTGGAGAGTTCTGTGCCAAATCCAACTGGTTTTGTGAGGCTGCGTATGTGTTGTTTATGGTCTCCAGATTCCCCACAAATTGCCAAATTAATACCTGAATTTGTGGCTTCATATGTTGCCTGAGCATTTTATTCGATCTCAGTCAACCTCAATTTTCTCTTTCTCCTACTCCCAGAAAAAAAGATTATCATATTCCCTGGGACTCTCAAGTATTTCTGAGTCAGAAAAAAACACAGACATTTCAGTACAATGGTCCTGAAACCTAGGAGCTGTGAAGTTTTATATGAACACAAAGCTTGTTCCACATGGAAATCCCAAATAGCACTGAACTGGTAATTGCTGCTGTTGGGAAAACGTGGGGAAAAAGTCATGCCACCATGCTTTACATAATCTATCCTCAAGCATACCTGTTTCGCCAAATTTTAACTCACAGACACCAAGGCAAGGGAACAAATTGGGATTAACTGCCAGCTGTGGGTTGTGTTTAATTGCTGCCATTGCTGGTGGTGGACAGACACATAGTTTAGCAAGTTATCAGGTCACCACACTTTCTGACCCCAAGAAAAACTCAATTAAAGAAAACTATTTTTTGTGTTGCCAGTCAGTCAGAACCAGATGCTAACACACAAATAGGAGCAGTTGTCTTTGCACAGCTCCTTCCTAACAATCAGCTCTTCCAAGAGGCTTTCCAAACTTTGTGGATTTCAGATTCCAGATGGGAGCATTTAGAACCTGAAATTTATTGCCTAATGTCTATTGAAAAAAATAAGTCCTTTGTTCCATCAGTAACTCATTGATTTGACCAATATCTTACAGATAAAATACCTACCTTAAGAAACTTACGTTGCTTATTTGACATGGTATTTTGCACTGTGGTGGCAGAACAAGTGCTGACACAGCATCAGAGAATGAGGGCAGCACAATAAGGTACACACACAACTGGGGTTAGCAAAGACAACATACTTCATGTCAGATTAGGTACCTGATAGCAAATTTGATGTTCTGTAGTTGGTGCAGCTGTTTCAGATGTCTTACACAACTGATATAAAGCTATTTATTTATGTTTGTATCAATGGATAATTCGCTATAGGTCTCTTGAATAATTTATTTTAAGAGTTCTTTGATAGTCTTTAACATTTTATGTCCCTCCTATAATGATGTTTAGAAATATTAAGCATTCAGAATAAGATGAGGGAAAATTCTAAAAATTCCTTATCTGTTACAATTTCAAAGTAATATTCTACTGAAGAAATGAAGGTATATGAATGCCAAAAAATACTTTCTCCTTAGAGTATTCATTTCCAAGATGACTTCCATGCCATTTATACTCAGCACACAAGATTGGAAAGATTTTGGACTCTTTTCAACTCTGCTGAGGCCAATCCAGATGTTGAGTGCAATATTTTTATTTTTCACTTTCTATTCACTCAGCATCAGGCATCAGCCAAAATCTGCCTCTCTCCTTGTGCAGTCTTTTTCATTAGTACAGGAGAATATGTAAAATGTTTTCAGCTGAAACATGCAGAAGGAAAGATAGCCAGTTTATGTGAGAATAACTCATGAAAATATTTATTAAATATTGCCAGCAAGACACTGAGTATAATTACATCCAGTTGTCTTCCATTCCTCTTTATAAAGATGACATTTTCTCATTCCTGTTTTTGTTTCTGATGCTATTGTCACAGTCACTAACACTAAGAGACACCAAGCTCCCATTCTTTCCAAATAAAAAAAAAAGTAAACCTGCATTTTGAGTGAGGATTTAGAAATCTGGAGTGAGGTCTAATTGATGACTTCTAGAGTCTGTTAAGGAGCTTCCCATTCAAATAGACGTTCTGTCTGAAATGTCTTTGTTTCTCCCCCTAGATACCATTCTAAATGTGAGGGAGCAGTAAGGGAACAGGGGAGAAGAGTGGAAGAGGTATTTCTGCTTAGCAAAATCTATTTACATATAAGGAGCTGCAAAAAGTACCACCAATTGTGATGGAAGGACTTGAACTAAGACACCTCAGTGCACACACAGAAGCCTACAAAATAAAGGAGAAGGAAATGTTGTTTTCCGAGGAAAAAATATTTCAAGAAAGTAAGAAAAGCACATGCTATAGTGGGGAATGTTTATAAAAGCCTCTTTTAAATCTTCTTGGCAAATAAAGTTTTGTTTGGTTTGGTTGAAAGCAGTGTGGCTTATGCCTTTGGCATTCAAATTTACATGCTAATAAAAGTGTGCTTATAAACTTGAATAACCACACTGCACAGTCCCAAACACTGCACCCCAGAATCTAAAAGCTGCCACTGCCAACATATGTATATTGTCCAGATCTCTCCATCTGCAGTCAATTACTTCCCTTACTATGAACAAAAATCTGAGTCCTTTACAGCATACTCCCAATTATTAAACTGCAGTTCTACTCTCTAAAAATTGCAATTTTTTATAGTCTTTCCAATTCCATATCAAATACATTCAGTCTAATTATGGCTTTTCCATCAATTTGCAAAGCTTTGCAAATCCATGCTGGATTCTAAGAGTGAAGCAGAACTACTGAACATCCTCAACAAAGAGAGTTGCAGAACAAGGTTACTCATCATTTATACCTGTGCAGCCCCATTGGCTTCAAATTATACTTTCTGCTGCCCATGTATAACTCAAATTTCAATGCCTTATTATTGGTGCAGTTGATCGGGACATATTAAACAGTGTTGACAATGCACAAGAAGAAATAGATGAGTTTCTCTCACATCACACCAAAGGACAAGGATTGTTAAATAAAAAGCTGCTACTTTCCAGATCACTTTTCACACTCCGCATGCAATTTAAATAGATACCTGTTGCGCCTTAAGATTGTGTTGTCCCTACTGAAAGCAAAAAAGTGCTGCTTTCCCTAGTGTTGCATCCTACTTAATCTGGCAAACCCTAAGGGATGCTGGAAAACACAAAGTAGAAGTTGCCATTACTTAGCCAAATCAGAAAGAGAATAGAGATTGATTGAGTCACTGCAACCTGTGATTCCTCCAGACTCAGTCCTAGTTCTTCAGAGTGACAGAAAGCTACTACAGTGTCAGAGCTCAGCTTCCAATGTCTTTCAAAACTCACACCATACTTGCTGTATGCAGCTATACAGAGCAAAAAATGAAGAGGAAAAGAGAAGGAAATTCTGACAACCTTCAGATAGCATCCTTCACATTATCGATAATTTTTTTCAGATTTAGGTTTCATCATGAGACCTTTGTATGTGAAGTTCAAGCTGAAGAGACTGAACATCTGAATAGCTTTATTTTCTGTTAGACATGTGGATGGCAGAAAGCCTGCTAGTACTCAGAACTGATTTAATCAGTTTTCAGGCAACAAAGAAAAAAACACAAAACAGACCCATAAAATCACTCTGAAGAGATACCAGAGCTTGTCAGCAAAGTGACACACTTCTGACAAGAACCAGTGGGCAGTGACATGAGCTATACTTGCCTAAAACTGCCTTGGGACTATTACAAATCCCTGGAACCTGGTCATATAGAGGAAGTCAATGAATTAAGACTGGCAGAAGAAAATAAGGAATCAGGCACAATACTTTGGAAGCTCCTGGCATTTTTACAACATTTGCTGCTAATCCTATAGTATGTCTGATTCTAAGTGACAGCATGTGGCATTATCATAAATGTCAGTTGCATTATTGTTGCCACTTTCACCCCCTAATCTTAGGGAAAGCAGAGCTGTTAAGATGTTGGAAAAGAGATTGAATATTTTATCCCGATATTATGGACATATGATCACTTGTAGCATTCTGCTATCATGAAGGGGAAAAGAAGTGCTAAACCTTCTGAGTCACTCTCATAAGATTTAGGAAATTACCAGATTCAGAGGGATAAGTGGCAGGATGGGGGAAGCAGGGCTGTTAGCTAAAACTCCCCAGTGCATCTGCTGCAGCAGAGTGGGGAGTGCGCATGTACATGTGTGCTCATACTGATGGCGTAGTTTGAGGGGCTTACAAGAGATTATACAATGTTGTAATGGAATATCAAGGGTTTATCTGCATGTACTGAGTGAGTTATTCTAGAAACTCCTGCTAAAACCTGATTACCATGCCATCTTGGACTGTAAAATATATATGTCTATACACACACACCAAAAAAAACTTTTACAGAAAAAAAAAAAATCTTTGACACCATGAATCTATAATTGTGTTGCTTTCACTTGTCCCTTTTCCTCCAAGAAAAAAAAAAAAAATCTCTGTGAAGACAGTAGAGTCTTTAAAGTCTTCAGAGAAAGAGGAGAAAAAACTGGCTAGTAGAACTGCAATGTGAGAAACATCAGAGCAGACCAAGGTGCCTAACAGCACTGATGAAACTCTTTAACCAGACCAACTATATTGAGGACAGAACACACAAAACTAGTGACAGTTCAACCTTTACACCCAGTGCTGTTGCTCCTTGCAGGTCCTAGATGTTTTCTGGGACAAGCACTAAGAATACCACACTGCTCACCCCCTCCTAGATTAACTAGGGGAAAAAAAGATGCTTTGTGGGAGAGAAAGACTGGTAATCTTTACTTTCTTTTAGTCAAAAGGGCATTTTGTCATTCCTATGTGTTTACACACCAGGTAAAATGAGCTTCAGCATTAAAAGCATAATGCCAGTGGTACACAGTCTCTAGAGATAACAGCATTAACCAGCTTCAGTAATTTTAAACTTCAGTTGAGCTTAAAATTAATTTAAGTTAAGAAAACTAGGGCTTGTAAATCCACCAAGGATGTGCACTTGACTGAGTCTCTTTGGGATACCACAGGCATTGGTTTTAAGTTAGCATTTTTGACATTACCAAACATCCTGTTAAAGCTTCTTCAGATTAGACAGTTCATGTTACGATCAACTTTGTTTTAAAAAAAATAAAATCGTTGTTTGAGCACCAACCTTTGCCCTGAGGCACATCTGCTGAGGAAGAGAGAAAAACAGGTTACATCATCTTGTTAGCTTAAGATGGGGCCCTCAAAATACATATCGAAAACAGAATCTTAAGAAATCACATATTTTTATTATTCCAGGAATACTGAGTTGGCATGCTTGTCCTTGAACTCGTAGTGCCAAAATTAATACAATTATGCACAAGAGCCTTGTTTTATACAAAATACAGTTTATATTTTCAAAATATTAATACTTGGCACATGCAGAAGAGCTTTCGCCATGGAAGAATTTCAGCATGCCTCACAAACAACTAAACAGACTGCACGACCTGACAAAAGAAATAAGAACAGTCCCTATCTGAAGTGTGTATTAAGCGAACTTCAAAAGGAATAGAAGGTTGTTTTGCCACTTTCACCCAAAAAGAGACAGACTTGGGAAGGCAGACCCTACTCTGAGGGGTATTTCAGTAGTGGGTCCACTACAGGCACATTGCTGAACACTTGGATGCAGATACCTGCCTCAACACTTTGCTGAAGTGAGGTCCCTATCACCATGTCCATGGTCTCAGTTTTGCCCTTCCAACTCAATATGGTCATTGCAGAGCTGGTCCCTGCCCAAAAGGATCAGCGTAGCCTGTAGAGTACCTTTGATCAACAAATTCATACCTGCCATTAGCACCTACAGCAGAACCACTATTGATCAAGGACTGATGTGACCCCTTTTTGGTAAAAGTGAGGCTTCACCTCCTTGCTAGCCATTGCAGAGATGTGAGAGTTCTGCTCTCCAGCCTTTCCTCCTGCTGAACCCTCCTTGCCCCTCCAGCCAAGAATCCATGCATGGGCTGCTTCATCTGTCACCTGAGCTTGGGAAGCGCAAGCCTAAGGAAGTCAGTGAGCAAGATGAAAGGGAAAGCATGGTCACTCATCTTGAAAGAACTCATTTCCCTTCCCAAATTCATCTTCCTCAGTCCATCCATCTTCCTGCCACCTCCCATTTCAAAATGAGGTGCCCTTCTTTTCTTTTTCTTCCGCCCTATCACAGACAGATAGTCTGACTCTTTTGTTCCCCCTTTTCAAGCACAACATAGTGCTATAACCAGGGAATGTTCCTTCAAGGGAAGAAAACACACCTCAGTGTGCCTCCCATGAGGCAAGACACTTGTCTCTTGGGTAGATTGAAGTACTGGAGGAAGTCAACAGGAGACAGTAAAATAACTGCAGGTAAGATTTCCAATGACAGAGACTTTCCTAGACCTGGGTGGCTGATGCAAATCACTGTGCACCATTCTGGTAACCCTGGGTATTGTCTTGAAAACAGGAACAGCCCATTATTCTTTATTCACCGCTTGGTAGGATTTAATACAGAAAATGCCCCTGGGAAGTGTATCTCAGCATCCTTAGGCACCCACAGGGAATTGCCAGTGCCCACTTGCCCCAGTTTTAAAAAAAACAGAATTTCAATGCCATTTTTATTTCTGTGAAATCTTCACCATTTTCAGCTGTTCAAATATCATTATTCCAAAAAAATACTGGCACTGCAATGTTCCACAAGAGCCTTTTAAAACAACCAAATTATAAAGTGTTACACAAAGGGCATTTTGTCTCATTCAAATGAAATTATAACAAAATTAATCCCAGGAGCAACAACACATCTCACACACCAGCTTTTAAAGTGAATTTATTTTTTTGTATGTCCAGTTGACATCTGCTCTTTTGTGAATGAAGTGAAAGAGCTAGCTCCTCAGAATTAACTTGCTTTTCTCATTACTATGACAAAGAACTTTTTTGTGTCATGACAAACTGTTACCAAGTAACGATCATTTCACATGCAGCCATAATCATTGAAAACACCATGGAGCTTATGATCTGAACAATCCACATGCTAAAATCTTCAGAATCAGATGTAATAAGTTAATCAGATAAATCCAAAGGATTGGAAGAGAAGACAACCCAAAGCAATTTGTTTCTAGCCATAGTATTTTCCTAATTCCTAGCTTCCTCATGCTCACCCAGAGAAGCAGGGAGGGGATTAGGTGTACAGCCCAGATCTTTTGGCTATCTGACTGGTGTCAATCTAGAGCTTCATTGAACAGTGCAACTTGTCCTCAGGGTGAAGACGTTTTTTAAAGCTTACTGTGCTCCAATACACACCAATAAATCTGATGGGAAATTAAATCTCTGTCTGAGAATGCTGCTGGGAGAGCAATCCAAAGGGCATGAAGACCTTATGGAACCACCCTCGGCATTTTCAAGAATCTTCAGATTGAGCTTTTCCATAAGAGTTAGGGGCTTCAAAAGACATGTTTCAAAACCTGGCAGAATCTCCCAAGATACTTCTCTGCAACTTCAGGCTCCCAAACACTATGTGAAACTCTGGCCCTCAATCACAGAAGTCAAATAGTGAGGCATCAAGTAGCTTGTCCTGCTAATTTAGCTACTTCTTCTGGAACAGACACTTTAAGATAACGTCATTCTGTAAGACTGCCAGAAGCTTGCACTCTCTTATTCTCAGTACGTTTGGTCCAGGATTTCACTCAAAACATCTGGTCTTCCAATTCCATTTATTTTTATTTTGCACTATACCACATGTATTAAAACAGAAATCAGAAGTCTGGAAACTGGAAACAAAAGAAAAAGAATTGCTAAATAAGGCAGTATTAAAATAAGAAATTGCATCCCTACAAAAGTGCTCCAAATTAATCAGGAAATGTATAAGTAATATTGAGTGTGGTACTCCACATAACCTAAATTCTAATTCTACTTGATACTGATGGAAGCTTGTTGATATGTGATGCCTGCTTAATGACCCGTGAGATAGGAATATATTGCCTGAGCCCATTTCTTACAGTATATATGTAGGCGTCGCACAGCATGGCTATGACAATAGCCATGACTTAATGCCCTGGTTGGCAGTATATCTACACAGCCAGCTGATTGAATTACTGTTGAGAAATACTCCAACTAGCCTTAAATAAGACGCAGAATAAATCAGGCTTTGTGTAAGTCCTTTCTGTCATGGCTAGGTGAGTTCCAGTATGAAGCCAGGTTATATTAAACTGCCTTGGGTATTTCTAGTCTAAGATGCAACCTGCAATGTAGACATGGTAATGAAAATGCTGGCAACATGAAGCCATGAAGAGTGAACCACTTGCATGTCCTCAGAGTCAATCCTCTCAAACCAGGGCTCAGGCAAGGGTAGGAAAATAAGTATAAAAGTCGATGGAGCTGTTCTTCCTGGAAGCTTTCCAGGGGCACTTTACCCACCCACAGAGACCCTGTGCAAGGGCCCCATCTAACTGTCTATCTACCCTTCTGCTTTAAATGAGATGTCAGAGTCCTGTACTGCCCATCAGGCATTTTTCTCTTACAGCAAAACTCTTGCAAGTCAGTAGTCTCTCAGTCTGATTCTTCATATAGAGATTTTCATATGACTCGGTTCGTGCTGCTTCTCCACTATACAAACACCCCATCTAAATGAGACTATTTTAGCAGGGATCTCACTTTAAGCAAGGCAGTACGGTTTCAGATATTCCTTCAGCTCCTTGCATGACGGAGCAGCTTGGCACTACCTGGAGTTGTAGCAAGTGATACACTCTTCAACTCATTTCATCCTGATGGACAGTCAGCCTGTAAGCCTGGGAAGCAGGAGGGAGGCTTGTTTGCTTAGTCTGAATCTCTAGGGTACACTCACTGCTGTTCTAATGTAAATGTTTATGAGGGATGCAATAAAATATTAAACTAAATGAATAATTGATATTTACTTTATAGTAATTCATATCCTTGCTTGTTTGAATAAAATCCATTATTTACAATATTCTACTTAACTAGGAGTGATTTCTCTTTATTCATGCCACTTACTAATTGCTTGTTCCATCTGACACGTTTTCTAGATCCATATTGAGATAGTCATTGCATGTCAGTGTTTAAGGGCTTAGTATCCATTTTCCAGATACTCTGTAACACGAAAAAGATCTTCACAAACCTATTTCTTGCATGGTAGATGATCTTTAACTCTAATGGATTTTCGACATACACAATCATTATCAAGATGTAGGTATATTAATTAAAGCCAATGGGCAAAGATCCACAAAACTCTTTATCTAGCATACAGCTTGAATTCAATACACTGAGTTTGTACTTATAAGTATTATGCATTAATATTAAAATGATAATTTCATTTAAAAAGGTCCACAAATCTTAACAACTTCATACCTAAAATGCATTATCCAGAAAAAAAATATTCATTTGTTAAAAAGCTCCAATCATCCAATTTAAGAGTGAAAACTGAACATCATGATTAATCTGCAAGCCCTGAAAAGTGAGTAGTTAAAATTGAGAGTCTACAAACAGCACATAGCTTGAAAATTATCCATCCGAAATATCTGGACCAAATTTACAAATTCCAAATACAGGTAATGCAAACAATCCACTCCTGTTCCAATTAAGTGTTAAATCAGTTCAATTAGTGCAGTCCAATCTCACACATCAATTCATGTTACATATCAACAACCCACTAACGTGCCACTCAGCCCAATGCACACTCATGTTTTGTGCATACTTAGGTAATTACGGAATGTGCAGTGCAGAAGGAATCCTATTTCCCTGCTAAACACAGGCGTGTCCCACGGATCAACTTTCACAATCTGTCTTTTAACAGTGGGGTGTGAGAAACACCAGGAAAAGAAGAGAAACACTGAATGTGAGCTGCTGCCAGAAATTCCACCATCAAATTACGCTGTGAATCTGCCTCGTAAAACTAAGAAGGAATGTTATAATACTGTTGTAATAAACATGACATAATTCAGACAAAATGGTTTTTGCAAATTAAATGCCAAATATCTCCTCCTTGAGACATAATAAATGCAATTGTGGAGTAGCTGAAAGGCAGGCTGCACACATTTATCCTCTTGAAGACCAGCTTAGAAGCAGGGTTCCTGAAGAATATGAGGGTATCCTGCTCGCTAATTCTTATTGATACGTTAAAAATTAAGTTAATAGTTGCATTTAAACTAGCAAAATATCAGTCATCATCTCTGGTTGATGCTTTACAGGTAAGTTACAGGAACTTACATGATTTTGTAGTGTTATGCCAGTAAAATCAGTCTGGAATTACAAAGTACCAGATTGCAGTTTATAAAGTCATTTCACCTCTCAATAACATCTGAAAATTTGCAGGAAGTTACCAGAGAGTTGACATGCACAAGAAAGGTAGACTGAACTTAGGGAAAAAACTTCTGGAGATCACCTAGAGGAAGACCTCAAACCTGAATCCAGCTTCCCTTTAAACTGATCTGAGCACAAAAATAATTACAAACACATCACCATTGAAGAAATTTTTGAATCCACTATTGACTTCTCAGATTTCAAATTTACTACACCTGGGGTTTAGTCTAAGCCACACCTGCATATATTTGTTTTTCCCTGTGCTGTATCTTATATGTGATTTTAATAGATACGTTACATACAATTACATTTCATTTTTGTCTAGAGTTTTGCAAAAGAAAATTGCTATTACTAAGAGCTACACTCTTTCTAACTGCAGACAACGTAACACACAATGCCCTTACCTAATTATTCCTATATTATCCTTAACACACAGAAAAACATAATCAAATTCAGCAAAATAATGCTGGAACTAACAAAACCTTTCTTTCCAGCCCCTCACTACAGTCCTGTGCTGTTTTCCAAGTTCAAAGAAGAGCTTTAAGGTAGGACTGTTAGGACTTTAAACATATATGAGTATGAAGTACTGGTCTAAGCTAGTATTATGGAGTTTTTTACAATCAATTGAAATAAATAGGAACTTTTAAAGCAAGAATCACTTCCCAAGGTAAGCCTTTCACACAAAATGGAGACAAAGTGAAACTCAAACCCTATTAGCTTTTGCAGGTGATCCTGAATTTTCCATTTTGCAACAGTGACAGGATCAAAAGTATCAAAGATCCCAAGAAGATTTTTCTCATGGTATTTAACAGCATGGATGAAGCCAGGAAGTCACAAAGGCTTGAATAAGCTTGCCTTTAAGTTGATTTCAGCTTTTTTTTTTCCTTTTTTTTTTTTTTTTTTCTCCCTAGAGCCAAAGGATTCTAAGAAATGCCGGGAGTGTCCTAATACACTGGTGAAACTGGAGTAATTACTTCAAGTAAACTCCAACCATTAGGGTTCCATATAAATGCAGACCCAAAAATGAGAAAGTGATTATTCATCTCTGCTTTCTAAACAGCATGTATCTCTTTCCAGGCAGCAATGCAAAGGGAGGCCATGAACCTGGAAACACATAGGAACACTGCTTTCTAGAAACATAAAAAATTTTCTGACCTGCCAAACATAAAAGACCCCAGCTACACTATACAATGTACCTTTCAAGTAAAAGTGTCTGAAGCTTCTCTGTGTGTTTTCAGACCCATTAGATCAAGGTCTGATTGACCTTGATCATTTTTTAAAAGTCCCTGACTTCTTAAATGTCCAGGTATTGTCTTTTTACTGCTGCATTTTGCAGTTCACCATCCTTCAGGGAGGCTTGACATGGATTGCTCCAGACTGGAGTTAAAAGGGGCAGCAGTACCACAGATTGTGTGGCCATGCTATCTTCACAAACCAGCTTTCCTCAAACTGTAAACAAGAGCTTGCTGAGGATTTATGAGTGGATGTGCAGAGTAAACAAAAGCCTACAAGGATCGTGGCAGCTTACACTACCTGTGAGCGGCAGTTTGCAAGGCCTTCTGAAGGAACCTACTGCATTTGTGAAATATTGTAAGCCTGGCAAAATCACACAATGAGGAGAGCTTAAGAGGATGCTGGGTAAAAACTTGACAAATCATTCCACATCCTCCACAGATACAACACGCTTAGCGATATCTGAGGTTTTACATATACCACTTTTAAATGACTAGTTGTAAACACGACTAAAGCTAAAAGGATTAACATTCCTTAGATATTTCACCTAAATCAACTACTCCAAAGGAGGTGTTTAGTCCAAGCATTTGTCATGTCTTCAACTTTCCTTTGTGATACAACATTCAGAAAAAACGAGAGGTATTTTTTAAAATTTGTAGGTGATTTTAGTGCTAGCGAAAATGAAGGATTTACAACCCTAACTAAAGCTGAACACAGTACATTGTAGAAATTTACATTCACAGAAGACAGCATAGCATTCTTCAGCTCTAACTTGAAACACCCTATCTTCCTGGTCGTTCCTCAAATCAACGTTATTTGCTACAGAATCACGAAAATTTTGTTCCCACACATTCATGCCTTGATCACACTCAGTGAATGCTCACTGAAGAAGGAATTACCTTCCTCTTTAAGCACACCTTCTGAATTAAGGTGTACCCCACAGATCTCCTTTCACAGACATGTATATTTGTTCATGTGCTTTCTCAAGGAAGACGTTCCAAAAATTAAATCCATGTTAGGGACCATGTAGAGGGCTTGCCCTGAAAATATAGAAAAAATCTCCTCTCATGCCTCCCCAGCACTGGAGCTGACCTGAACAGAATAATTTCAGACTACTTTCTGGGAAATGCCTTAAACTGTGACCCATGGCATGATGTTGACATAACCTATGTCTGCTCTATGGGGTCCAGGAGCATTTCCCAGTTTTGGTGACTGTCATTCCCCTCCCCATACACACTCACATATCCTGGTTCCCATGTAGAAATACCACCCTGAAAAAGAGCATGTCAAAGTGAATATAATTGACTTCCACTGGGAAAATAAGATTAAGGATACTGGTGGATTGGGAAATGATGACTAGAGAATCAAATGTTATTTATTTATGGATCGAATTATGAAAAGACCAGCACAAAAAATTCCATGTATTCTTTCTATGAATCTAAGAAAATAGTTAAAAATTCAGTCCATTTCTGCTGCTGCAAACAGGGAATCCACTCAGAAACCCTTGTTAACTTTAGAAAGGATCTATATGCAATAAATGAACACAGTTAGCTAGAGCAAAAAAGTGGGAAAACTTCTTCAATCATTTTTTTCCTCATTTCTTTTACCTTTGGATAATGAGCATGCTCTCCAAACAGCTGACTATACAAAACTGCCAATGCTGTGATCCAGACATAATAGTGATGAACAGTTAATCAGAAACCACCCTAAAATAAATCCTGCACAGTATTCTTTAGCCTTAAAAGCTTGTCTTGGCACTAGTTTTCCTCTCTGAAATGTCCATCTTCATACTTTGCTAGGAAATTTTCTCATGCAGGTTATGAATATGCCTGAAGTAAATAAAACATAAGAAGCAGTAATACTCTTATTTCTTGCTGCAGCAACCTTCCCTTGGGCTGTCCCCTGAAAAGTGCGGGGAAATGAACAGAAAACTTCCTGCTGCCATAGATGGTTGTTGTGGTATAAGGGAATCCAATTAGCTGCCCCACTGGAAACACAAACTGGCAGGATCCTGGGCACAGGAAAGGTTTGTAGAGGAAGAAGAGAAATCAAAGTGGAGTAAGGATGGTACCTCTCTGTAGAGGTGACTAGTGAGATCTTAGACTTATGGCCCATATGTCAATATTTGCCAGGTGTAAGGGTATGAGGAAGAAACAGGCTGCCACGCTCAGCCCATTTATTTAGTGCCTTGTGCTTTGGTCACCTTACTCAGTACATCTCGGAGAAGGGAGCAAAGAGGAGACTCCAGCCAAAACTTATTGCTGAAAAAGAGACCTCATTGTGTCACCTCCCCTGCAGAGATGCCTGCAGTCTCAGCTGTGGCCCCAGCCTCTCTGCACTCACCACAGCGCAGCCCCACAGCTCTCCCCGAGGTGTGTGCTGGACACCATGTCTATCACAAGCCAGGTGGGTTGTGTGGCTTCCAGACACAGGTCTGACACAGCTCCCAGGTTCCCTCCAGCCAAGTTCGCCCTTTGCTCTGAGTTTGGTGATGTCTTCTGCTAAATTCATGGTTTTGGACTGTGATAGACCATGACTCGCCTTCTGAAGGTCTCCTGGATGACCAGTGCCCTTTGGAGGAGCATATCAATGAGTGCTGTCTGTGACCCAAATGGGAGACTGCTCCACACCTCTGTTCCAGGACAACAAAAGGAGACTAATGTGTTTTCATTGGTGAGAGAGACAGGCAAGCATCTATGTATCAGATGTAAAATGATATTGAAATAACAAAGTGTTTACTTAAATTCACATTGTTCAAACAAAAGGCAACCTCACCTATTTTCCCTTTTCAGACAGGATATCGACAGGTCCATTTTTTTATTCGGTTCACTTGAGACTTTAACATAACAGCTAAACTTTATGCTGTTAGATTCCCAGAAATCATTTTTATGTGGCCAAAGAAAGGCATGGACACCAGAGATTTTAAGAAAACACAGTGGTGTTTATTTGATTTTCTTGTTACATAAATGGATTTTATGTACTGGAAAAGTAGCTAATCTTGATAGATGTGCATGTGGTAATACAGCTGATGGTTACTGAAGCCAGACAATGTGAGCTTTCTCTTTCCAAGCCTCTTATTGAGGAACTGTGCTGATACTTAAGTAAATAAAATGACAAAAAGAAAGAGGATAGAAACACAGAGCTGATTAAGATCAAATTAAAAATAAATCAACAGCAATCCTACTGAAATGCAACTCCAGAAGCTGCAGCAGTGTCACAGCATAATACAAATGAAGAAAAATGCATTGTTCTCTAGACACAAATATAACAATCATTTCTTCAGAAAAATCATTTGAGCATTTTAAAGGACATTTGTTTGGAATGCCTAAATTGATACAGCTCATGAGGTCATCACATGGCAGTTTCCAAAAAACTGGTGAAGCTTATCAAAGTAGTTGATGGATTACACTGCCCCACATACAACAGGGCAGTGTACTCTCTACTCTACTTTGTCACCCTAAGCTTCAAATATAATCATACTCTATATGTATTATTTGAATGTCTATTCAGAGCATATAACTTCTTTACCTCCATTTTTATATCTGCTTTTTTCCCCAACACTGAAAAACAATTTGTTTTAACTCTTGATGTGTGCAGGATGCTACATCCTCAAAGCAAGAAAACAAATTCTGGAGCCAAATTCCCACCATAACTCAACCTGTGTATAAAAAGTAAAATGGAGAAAAAATCGTTTTACACTGTAAGTTCTATGTTCAAGACAGAAACAGAGAGGGTCACACAACCGTTATGTTATTTGAGGTTTTTCTTGCACTTTATCCTGCATCATCAGGCAGATCCTTGAAAGCCACAGGACACAGCAGTCTAGTCATGTAAGCAGTCTAGTCTAGTAAGAGGTAAGAGCAAAGCTTCCGAGTGGAAAGCGGTACGAGTAGATATCAGAAAGCAGATCAGAGCATATATGGTGGACCTCTAATAAGAGCATATGAAAGCTACATCAATGCTATACTTGCTCATGAAGCCTTTTATTCAAGAGGTATTGATGGGAATTCATATACTGCCAATTTAAAGTCTCTTTACTCTTCAAGTGCTATTTTAAAGAATGCACTTAAGAGTAAGTTCAGCAATATGCAGCAATTTTGTAGTGGAAAATCAAAGTATATTACTTCTTAATTATTTGTTTGCTTGGTGATTATCAAAGAACCTTGGCCTTAACTTGCAAATACAGAATTAATAAAATGCCTATATCCCAAATATCTGCTCCATACCAATGTTGCTGTAAGCCACACTCATGCCACTTACATTCAACGTGAAAACTTGAGCTTGTAAACTTCTGGGAATGTGCTGTATTTAAAGCATCTCAATAGTTCTATGAAAGTCTCACGGTCTCAATGGTCTATGAAAGTTATTCTCTTAAACCTGTTCTCTTAAACATCAGCCCACTAGAGTATTAAGTTGACTTGCTTGAGTAGTGGCAGCTGCCACACAGACCTTAGTGCTGGCTCATCTCCACTCCTGATGCTGTGACTGTAACATAGCTGAAGACACCCAGGTTATCTCCTATTCCTTTTCGAAAATGCAACAGGAATGTGAAGTTCCACCTCAGTGTTACCAAATATTTTCATTTTATTGTACAAATTAGAGACTGGAATAGTCTCTTAGGTCATCTTATGCTACAGAAAGGTATTACAACAGCCCAGGCTTCTTAAAGAGCACTGCAAATGTCAGCAACAAGCATAATTGCAAGCAGTTTCCTTGAATACCTGACCATTTTTCCCACCTCTTCATATCTTTATTTTAAACAATAAGAATGACTACAGTTGCAGCAGCTAAATTAAATTTCATACAAAGAGCGCACTTAATAGGATGGGAGGGTAATAATGTACATGGGCACAAAAATAAATGACAGCTTTATTGCTCCTTCTGTGTTGATTATGAAAAACATTAAAAGAAAGGTTGGAAGCAGAAGAAAGATGGGAAGCTTAGATGAAGATCAACAAAGGGCAACTAGCTGAAGAGTGGAGAAAGTAGTGAAACAGTTGTGATAACAGGAAGAGCAGTAGCAATGTCAATAACACAAATTGTTTGACGTGCATGGGCCACCTGATGAGAACACTGTCCTGTTTGAACTGTTGGAGCACAGCCTAAGCAAAGGGTCTGTCTTCACATTCACGTAGTTGCAGGACTGGTTTCACAGATTATGATAGTTCTGGAAACAGATAATGTGGTTAACCAGCTGATGAGTGAGAGCTATGGGCAGACTGATAGGAAGACACTACTTCCTGAACTCCTGTGGAGATGTGTTCAACTCACGGTCTGTGAGGCATCTGAAGCCTATTGAAACAGTTCATCAGCCCACCCTCCTCCACACCTGAAGTTAAGTGGCTGTGCCTCATAATAGTTGAGTGAATTGCTCTGGTAGCTGCAGCTTTCACCTTTGCTAAGGGGGACCGTGCGGTCCTTCTGCCATGTGAGGGACTCACATCTAGCCTCAGGACTGTGAGGTAGCCATGGCAAGAAAACCCACGTCTGGGAAACACATAGAGCTGGAGCCATCTGCTACCAGCAAAGCAATCATCCAACTGACAGCCTTGTGCAAGAGTAAGCAACATCCAGGAAAGGGAGGAGTGCCAAGAGCAGGTGTGGAGTATTCTGATGGCTACCACAGGCTCCTACTCCTCTCCTTGCTGGGACCAACCAGGAGGAATCAGTAAGAAGCACTGCATGGGCACTGTACATTGATGACCCTATGCAAGCTTGGGAAGCATGTCACAGGCTGCAGCACGCAGCCCTCCCCAGTACTGAAACAAAGTATGTGGACTGTCTGACCAGAGGGCTGGGCACCACTTTTATGTATCCTGTTTTCTTACTTCTGCATGCCCGTAGATCTATGTCAATTAAGTATAATATTTACTTTTAGTGTGTAATAATGCAGGAGAAATTATCATTGTCTTCAGCTGTGATACTGCTTTTCCTCTTATTGATTTAACGTAATACAATACTTTAAAATTTTACTAGTGTCTGGCTTTTTGGTATTTACATCACAGTGCAGTAATATTAACTTGGAAGGCAGATCTGCTCTGCACATAAAACTACAAGAATTGGCTGTATCAGAGACACTCAAATGTATATACACCTGCCAACTAGGGCTTCCCCAAGTGCTTTTAAAACCATAAGCATATAATCTCTAAAACCAAAAATTAGAAGTTAAAATTTTCAACCTTCATAAGCAGCAGGATGCTTTGATCAGATCTTGTTTGTGATTGTGATAATTATATAGCAAAATATGTCAGTGCAAATGTTTGAAAAACAAAGGACATCAAAGCACCTAAGAAGTCCTGTTTGGTTATTTGCTTTAGAAGTGTCCTTGAAAACATTCCTGTTGGTAACAGCCTATCTCTCAAATGGCTAACTAAATGTCTGAAATAATTATAACAGAGCCATGGCCAAAGCTAGAGCACAAATATCAAAGGCACAGAATTCAAAGCAAATAGCCGTATAGGAAACAAACAAAAAAACCTGTCATTTTGTTACACACAACTTGATTAACCACTGGTTCAAATCATGATATATGTGCATAGTCATTATATTATAACTTGTCAAAAAATGCAACTAAAATATTTTGAAGGAATTGGAGCAACTATAGATACAGAAAGTTAGTCTGAAGCATGTTACCTGTTAGTCAGGAAGCATTTTTAAAGGTTTAGCAATCTAAATCTTTCAAATATTTCATAACTGTTGCATAGCACTCAGAAAAATCAATTTAAGTAACATAAATTTGTCATAGGGGAGGAAGGTGTATTATATCAAATAAGGGCATGAACCAGTTGAGAGTGAGAGGAGATAAAGCTGATAGGCGGTGGTTGTTTTGAAACAGCTTTTACCTTCAAGGGGACTTCTGAACTTGAGCTTTCAGAAGGTTTTACAAGACAGTGAGAATCGCTGAAGGTTGGGTTCTATCAAGGGAGAGCACAGAAGAAATCAGACTGATTATACCATTACTCTAATATTATGCAACTCAGAAAAGGTCAAAAAGTAATTTTAACAAGAGGGATGCCTTATCTGGTTTGCCGTTTAGATATTACATTTGCCATTTAAATATTGCATGTTTGTTGTGCAGAAGTGTGGGCCAGTGAGATGAGAAGCTGCTCCTTACCCTGGATGACCTATTTGCAACCTGGACTCCCTGCTTTGCTATTATATGATTGAGAAGGCAGCGGTAACTTTGGCTTTCAGTCTGTGACGCTTGGGGAAACACAGTTTGGCAGAAGAGTGATGTTTTGCTTGAAGGGATTATTTCTTTGGGTTTTTTGGATTTTTTTTTCTTGTGACTGGTCAAATTAAATTAAGTTGTTTTGCTGAAGGAAAGGAAATTATTTATTATTCTTTGCACTCAAAGTTGGTTAGCTCTGCAGCATACACAAATCTAATAGAGGGACTAGAAGAGAATTACTTTAATTCTTTAGGGTGGTTGATGATGAGTAATCTGTGCCTTTAGAGAATCCTCAGTGAACCACCCATGGGTGGTTCATTCTGGTATATGTTAGGTATGAGAGAAAACATTAGAAAAAGCAGAAGGCTGGATTTAGCATGACAACTTAGGGCAGGAATTCTGTTTGTGCTTTTGGCTAGTAAATAAATTTGTACATAATGGAAATCTTCACCCGTTTTGCTAATATTTTTTCTTCTTAAGAACAGCAGTGCTGAGTGTAACCTTTCCTTTTACCCATTTATACCTAAAGATAAAGCCTTGTTTCACATGACACCATAAACTAAAAGCAACAAAGAAATCTGACAAATCTAATACAGATCTGACAGACTGAAGCAATGTGGTCTGTGTAAGGGACCTTTAGAGAAATGTGTTATATAGATGGGACAGAGATAAGCTAGCGTTTCTTTTCTGGCTATGGCCCTAGGCTGCTCTCCTCTATGTGCAGAGACAGGGGTGTGCTCCTGGCTGTCTGTCCTGCTCCCCTGTCTTGGGTGGCTCCCTCACCTACTTCCCATAGCGATAGCCACTGTTTTTTTTTTCCTCTTCCATGATGACTCTTCCTCCTAGTACTTCTGCTAACTCAAAAAAAAAAAAAAAAACCAGAGATTGCCTGAGGTTAATCCATAAAATATTTGGGGGGAAAGGACAAATGACCTTCAGTTGGGTTGGACATGTTACTGGGCCAGGAGACACCTTCACCTTTTTTCTGGAGAGAGGCCATCTCCCCATGCTCAGCCTGCAGTGATTCCTCAGCCCTAAATTAAGGGCAGGAAAAAAGGATACTCAGACATACAGAGAAAGATGGAATTTCTGTAGGAAAAAGGTAGCAGGATTTGAGGTGAGGAGGTTAATGTTTTCACTTTTAAAGTGAGGTGGACGAAGAGATTTTAAGGAAGGATACAATGAATTCTGGGGGACACTACCAAATGATGAAATTACACATATTTTCTGAAATTATATCATAATTTGCATTTGGAGGAGGATGGTAAAACCACTGTTAAGTGTTTGAGAAGGCCCCTGACACTCTATGAATGGTGCTTAAAGTCAATGTTCCTTTAAGCAGGCACATATCTGATTGCAGAATCAGAATCTACTCTGTTTTTGTAACCGTGGAGAACTTCAATGACTTTTTGAAGGACATTGGTTTATTATGATTGAACTCATAAGTTTAACTGTTTTTTAAACAAATTGTTTTAGCATAAGTATGTTTTTGTCCAAGTATAGACTCGCTTTTAGCTCCAGGTCTTTCAGTGCTTTCTTAAGTATGATGACATTGGGTCAGATTTATCAGATAAGAATAAATTAACAAAAAACAATACTTGGGGTGCCAAGTACTAGGCTTTCAGGCAATGGGATTGTTCGTTAATGATTAATCACCCATTCGTTAGCCATACTTAAACAAAAGTTATTATAGTTTAAATCAGGAATATGAAAAAAATATAAATAAAAGAAAATAGAATTATAAGAACAAGAAAAATCAAAATCTCAGGTATCTACTTTTACTAAACACTATTCAAAGAATACCAAAGTTGCAAATTCTTCCTTTCAGTCTAGGACTGAAATTTGTTCACATAAAACAGCTTAGCAAAGAAAAATATCTTGGGAAATATCTCTGCTCATGGACAATGTGTGAACAAGAGGCCTCATGAATACATTTAAATGTGTGATATGAGTGTCAGACAAAAACGTACAAACAGTACTATAATTGGAGGAAAACATATATGCTAAAATTAGGGTGCTAACCAAATTCTTTAAGATTTTAATCAATTATAATTTTCCAGACCTATAGGCAAATAAGAAGAGAAATATGTTTCTTCATGAAATAGAAATTTTGAATACAGAAGCTGAAAGAAACCTTAATAGGCCACATAGTCCATCCTGCTGTTCAAAGATATTAAAATATGTACTAATACAAAATCATTTCATGGTAAGTAGTTGTTTCTATAATAATATTATGCTGCACTTTTAAGAATTATTACTGAAAATTATTTTACAAAACATGGCTGCAGTTTATGAGGAAAACATTGTCTTTAACCTATTAGTTCACACACGACAAACTTGTTAGCCCCAATAGAAATTATTAGGTATTCCCTTTGAAATTAATGCAGAGGAATGAAGATGGAAGAGAAGCTGCTACTGGACTTGCACCAGTGCCACCAGTAAAACTGAAACAGCCACACGGACTTTTCTAGAGATAGATACGAAATGAAAAAGTTACATCGGATGAGATGGCATGAATGAAGTTTTCCCAATTTTTCAGCAATCCTTTTAGTAATCTTCACATTTAAACTAAAATCTTAATAACATGGCTTCTGTTGAAGAGATGGTTGAGACCAGTTCTCCTTTGTCAGCTGTTCTTCCAAATCTACTACCTAAACACCTGAAAACAGTACTCCCCATCATCTAACACATGAAACAAACCTGCTTGCATGAAAAGCTCGCCATAAATTACCTCAAATACAGGTCTGAAGTCTTTCCCATTGAAGGAGCCACGTGTGAACACACACGTCCCACCTCCTGTTTCCTTGTCTTCCCTGCCTCAGGCAAGCAGTCAGGTTTCAAGAAAGCCACTCAAATAGGAAGCAGAGGCAACTTCATTTAGTTAAGGTTCTCTCTCACTTGTTGTTCACATGCAAAGTGAGATATAATCTGTGGTGAGATGCAAACTCCGGGCAATTGATAAGATATGACGAAAGGCTTAACAAATGGCCTCAGTTGTGCTGTCCACTGAGAAAGCTAAAAAGAGTTTGTATGATAAAATCTTAAATCTGTGAAAGTAATTGCTTCTGACATCTCCAGCTAGGCAATGGGCTGCCCAAACAGTGCTGTTCAGTTACAAATTCTGAGACTAATTAAGTGAGAAGAACATAGTGTAGATACAAATTAAAACCTACTTATGATGAACAGTCCGGGCTGGTTCTTAAACCCCTGATTTTTCTGTGGAGAGGGGAAAAAATAATCTGTTCATAACAGTTACCCTTTTGTGTTTTCATATTTTTAGAAGTTGTGGTGTTCTGATTAAGAGCGAGGAACAGCCACAGGGTAATTGTAATATGTTAATGAAACCACACACTCCCATACAACATCCTTGAATATTCTTTTTATAGATTTCACATTGAGAAGGAAATGAACTATAAAAAAATGTGCTACCTAGAAAATGATAAATCATTTACCACTTACTTATATTCTTTTTCCTTGCCGTATCACTCTCCAGCTTATTCAAACATTTAAATATTCACTTATCCTCACTATGTGTATCTTTTATGAATTTTGCGTCTTCAGGTGAAATCTGTAAGCTTCATTTCCAAACTTAAGAAACCACATTCTATCATCTAAGTGACCTAACAAAATTCTTTTCAAAGTTGCTTCACATGTGCAATGCTCCTTAATTTATCTCATTTGTTGTCAGGAATATGAACTATATGTGAACTATATAGGAACCGTTTCCCCAAGTATCTAGTTTTAGTTATTTGAGGTTGGAAATTTGGTAAGAGTTCATCACCTGAAATACTGAATAACTGAATAAAGGACAATGTGTCATTGTGGGAAAGATGCCAAAAATAGATCAATCCTTGAGGGTTTCCATCAGCAGTAAATGCCTACACTTCTAGAACCCGTGAGAGTATTTGAATGTATACAAAAAGCAATTCCTTGCTTTTAGATACCTTGAAGAAAAAAAAGTTAAGGTAGACTCAGTAATCCTGTCAGGGAAGGCTAGATACTGATAGAAACACATTACTTAATGGCACAAATAGCCTCATTTGACTGGTGCCTTCTCTATGTTCATGGCCTTTATTTCTTGTTATCTCATGGTTATTCATTGATGGTTTTTGATTGCATGTGTCATGCATCATGTTTGTATCATCA
The DNA here is from genome assembly GCF_964273445.1 of Streptopelia decaocto. NCBI lineage: Eukaryota > Metazoa > Chordata > Aves > Columbiformes > Columbidae > Streptopelia > Streptopelia decaocto. The sequence continues at coordinate 59,532,569 of NC_138656.1, forward strand.
ATAAACTTCTTTCAGCAAAATGGCAATAACATAATACCATAATCAAAGTGTAAGTCCACTTAAACTAAAAAAAAAAAAAAAAAGGCATTCAGTGTACTCTCCTGTAAATGAAAATACTCAGTGTAGCCTCCTGCACTGTAGTACTCCTACAGAGGCAAGTGTTTCTCTCTATTATAAAAAGCACAAGATACAAAGATCTGGTAGTGTCTGCACTGTAGTGTTATCCATCCAATTAATTGTTTCCATGCTACTGTGGGCTCTGCTATCAATTTCATGAGAAAGCACTATGAGCCTTTTTTCAGGCAAGCAATGTCCTAGACTTTTCTTGCAATGTAAATGAAAGATCAAAAGAGTAAGTAGCCTATTAAGAACCTGAGATTATCCATTTCAATTAATTCAAACTAGTAGCCTATGTTACTTCAGCAACTTAATATTTTACTCTATTAATGGTTTAGTACAAATGCTTTGAGACACTGAAGGTATGAATCAACTCATTGTCTTGGCAGGTACGGGGTTTGATACATAGTGGTGTAAGTAATGTATGGTCATAAAGCTGAATTTCTTCTTTCTCATGTCTTCCCCTGCTTTCCCAGAACCTCTTGCACCTCCTTTGGTCTGCCCCACAGACCACAAAGTGAGGATCTGTATGAAAGCCAACAGCGTGGTATTCAATAAACTAAGATCTGATGGAAAACAATGATGCACAATCCACTTTCAAAACCTACTCACTTCTGACTTAGGTTCCTAGATGACTTACATACCTATGCAAATGTAATTTTCTATTTTTTGTTGCCTCCATCACTAACTCAGCCTGTTCACTCATATACTCTACCTTCTTTCTTTCATCAGCTTGCTCAGTGTGTTAGGCAGTAAGCTGTTTGTCATAGGGTACCTGTCATTTCTTATGTATCTGTAGAATGCCTCGGCTCTGCCAGGGATTGCAGATGGTACTGTAGTATAAGCGTTATAACTCAGAGGAATGTAAAAATAAAATCTGGTACATCTGTGTTACATATTACGGTGTTGTATTTTCTTTACATGCTCATTATAGTCTAACTAAATATGTCAAAAATTAAGTGAACAGTGCTCAGATCTGCAAGGATCATATCAAGGGATGTGACAAAACCTTTAGCTGGTGCAGAATTCACTTCACAGAAGTCAAAATACTTACGTGTCAGTGGATATTTTAACTGCAATGCAAATTATACCATAGAAACAATCCATATATTTATATGCAGAGACTGCTTCTGCCACTATTAGCTAATTACCATCTTCCAACCCCTGCCCCTAATTCTTGAACACTCCAGTTCACAATGTCTGTTTATCACCCTTCTTGTACACATTCTTGCTATGCTCCACTAAAATCTCTTCCTTCTTTCCAGCTCAGTAGCCCTTGTTTAGACTTTAGTGAAAGAACTGCTTGCTTTTCTGTTTTGTGAGCACAAGGATGTCCATTGACTGACTCCACAGCAGCTGCTGCGCAAGCTCTGTCCTATGGAATCTAGGCATTCCTGTCCTACTCCCCTTCTCCCGTTACCCGTATTAGCTCACTACTGCTGGACAACCTATGCAGAGTGTTTAAAGCATATCCATATCAATAATTTGTAGCTACTGCTCAAAAAGTTATTACTAGTGCATTTTGAGGACTTCTTCTAATGTGATATGATCTAGTAAATGGTCCACTAGACTGGAAGACAGGACACTTTTCTCTCTATTGTACAATATTTAGGTAAGGCAATTTATCATTTCTCTGCTTTAATTTTGCCATTTGACAGAAGATTTTGAGTTCTCAGGATGAAAAATCTTATAAGATAGCTAATTTCCTTTGGAGCTTTTACCAGTTTAAAGTTAAGTACGTGATAGAATAATAAAAACAGAGGCTGTCATTATATTCTGCTTCTCTCATGACTCTTGTTTCCAATACCTACATTAATTTAGAAACGTGTAGATTTTTTTCTCCTCATTTAAAAGTGTATTAGAGTAAATATTGATATCTTAGGTGTTGAAATCCCTTTTTTCCTTGACTAGGTATAGCAAGGGCTTTCTGTTTCGTGATTAACAATCTCAGTTGTATAAATGGACGTAAAATTAATTTTGGCCTCAGAGGATAGGCCAATCCTATTGTAACTGGTGTAATCTTTGTAGCATGTCCCAGCTCAGCCCAAGAGACAGTCACAAATAGTTTAAGTCAGCTAAAGCCACCTCCTAGCTTGTTTCATTATCTTATGCCCGGAGCAATGAGTGAGTAAGCAAAGATGCAGTGTTCCAGCATCCCAGGCCATCCCAGCTTTTACTGGATTCTATAACATTAGCATGAACTTTGATGAAATGTCTACTATTCTAATGAAACCTTGTTTGGGTTCTCTGAGGAGAGTTTTAGTTATGACTCCAACAGCAGAGGGGAAAAAAGTAAAGATTATACCAGTCATGATTCGACACTTGAAGCAGATGTACTCCAAAGGAGGAGCAGCACACACATTAAGTGCTCTCCTATAATTTCTGATATCCATGGTGGCTGTCACCCACTAGCTGAAGCTCATAAAAATTTATCAGCACTTGACAATGCACTTGGAAAGACTGAATTCTCTGGAAATATGCTTCACTGAGGCAGCACAGGAAAGCTGGATTGCTTACAATGAAGTGATTGAAATGACTGCCAAGAAAAATGCATGCAGGTTTCATTATAACTATTAATCTAATAGGTTCACATTGTACTCTCTATTTAAATCAGAAACATATCTACAATTTCCCACACTTACACTACTATTAGCTTTAGGTGAAGAAAGGGAAAAACAGATGAGGCATCAGGCTTGGGATTGCAAGCCCTGTGTGCAACCTGGAAGCAACCATGGCCATGGCATTTTTTTCAATGCAAAATAGAAATGGCAACAAACAAATCCTTCCATACCAGAGACCACTCCAGCCAATTTGCTTTCCATGCAACAGGATGCATTCTGTGTCCACTCCAAACACTGCTGCACACAGGCAGCCACTGGATTTCCATCCCCATTACCCTCATCTTCCCATTCTTTCCTTGTTTTTCTCTCTACAGAACTAAAGGAAAGATTTGAGATGGAAACCTAGTGCTAGATATTAAATTCAGTTACAGTCCATCTTTGATGTGACTGACACACAAGAAAATAGGAACTGAAGGAGTTGCATGCACCTATGTGCCCAGAACTGTCATGGCAGTCATGGCCTACTATATTACAAATGCCTTTTTGTCTGCCATCTAGACTGCTCCATAGCATATCTACACCCTAGATCATGCCTACTGTATGTACAGCCAGCTACCAAAACTTTCCAACACCCTGCAACAAACTTGAGTGCTTACATAAAAAGGTACATAAATATAATGTGCCGTGGAGAGAGAGGCAAAGGTCCTTGTCAACATCTGGCAGCAAGGGATTTTTCAAGAAAAACTTCTACAAGATGTTGGGAAGCAAGTGGTGTTCCACGGTACAGGAAAAGGTTAAAAATACCACTTAGGTGGTCAGTCTCAGCCACAGGAAAATTGCTTTCTTAGTGTATGAGCATCATATACCAATCGGACACATGTGAATTTAACACCACTAAAAATACTGCATACATCTCTGCCTAGCTGTTTCCATTACCCAGAGGAAGCTGAAAAAAGAACTCACATTATGGATCAAAGAAGGAAAAATTATTTCTAGCCCCCAAAAGTAATCTTTAGAAGCCCTGAAGCACGGGATTAGTACAATATAAATACAGTATATACAATATATATTACACCACCTTATAAATTCAAGCCTCTATTAACTATCTTGTCACAGTTATTAAGCAAATTAAAGACTTAGCAAGTGTATTCAGTCACAGGATATTATCAATGAATTCCTGGAAAGAACTTCAGAAGCACAAGCACTGAAATTCTGCTCTACAAAATAGCGCTGCATCTTATGCTTTTAACCTGACACAGCAGAGTATAGAAGATTCCTTCATAAACCTATCATCTTCTCCAAGTTATTCATTAAGTTCCTAGTTTTGAGGAGGTGTTAAGTCACAAGAAAAATCTGGCTCATAGAAGGATACTAGTTTCCAGAAATATAACAGGTTTTTTACTTTTGGAGATTTCAACTGGGGTTGCTAAAAGGTCCCTGCCCTGCAGTACTGGTTCTTCAGTGTTAGATACATCTTTGCAAATCAGATCATCTGCACTACAATGGTTTTGGCAAGCTGTGTTTTAATAAAGTCTTTCAGCATCCAGGAAATTCAGTACCCAGAATTACCTGGTGTTGGTATTTCTGTGGTTTCCTAGCTTCTGACAAGTGCAGTGGGGAGGACAGGAGCAGCTAGAGTCAGCCTAGATGAGATATTGTCAGCAGGAGTCCAACTGATGTGCTGGTGAGACCCATTTACTAGTCAGATCATCTCTTGTCTTAGCCTAACCAAGGATGAGACTTGCTGTCATTCCTTAGCTTATCATCACCCTGGTCCAATAGTTAAGGGTTTTCAGTAGGGACCAGGCTCTAGCAGTCTGCAAGATTCTACTAGATTTATTAATCACCCTGATTTTTAGTTGACCTCTAGGCCATTTTTAATAACAGAGGCAGAGGTCTAGTTATTGAGACTTTTATTCCTAAAGGAGTCATATTTTCTTAATATCCTGTTTTAATTTATGTAAGCTGCCCAGGTGCCAACATGATAGGCAGTATAGCAGATCTGAAAGAACCAATTAAGGAACCATGAGTAATTGAATGACTTTGCTTAAGTCATGATAAAAAAGCACCTGACACAATAACAGACAATTCTATAGCAGTAAGTAACACAATCTCTTTTATCAGACTTGCTTATCACACATAGTTCAGCACCTAGTTTGAAAGGCTTTATGTACAAGGCTAACTAAAACCAATATTGAACAGAGAGTTATTTTCTGTGTCACTGTAAATCATTGTTTAGCTTTATGCACTGAAACAGTGCAGTTGTTCTGAGACGGTTATTTTCTGCTGTTTGGATTTCTACAGTAAATAATAGATGGAAGAGAACAAAGAGGCCACCTGACAAATAAGACAGCCCAAATATTACAGCCAGGAAGGAAAGAAGGAAGGAAGACAGTAAGGGAAAGAAATGGCAGAGCTATGACAACAGTTGAGCATTTTTTGTAGGCCGTATCACAAGGTAATTGGCCGTGATGTGAATTATGCTTCCCAAGCCAAATGTGAGAGTGCTTAACAGACACAGAGGTCAATTATCTCTTAGTACAGCCTGATACAGAGAAAGAGGCTATTGCAATTAGAATACACTATTAAAAATGGTTAGCCATTTTAGTATTTAAAATCACTACCCTTCTAAAAAGCTGTGCATAGTAATTCCTGTCATTGTATGCCTCATGGAATATTCTGTCCTTGGCAAAAAAAAAAAAAAAATCACTGAAAATATTATTCCTCTGAGTTACTTCTGCTATGAGCCTTGGAACTCTGAGGTCATTCAAATAAAGAAATCAAAGCTTTGTTTCTAAGTACTCTGTATTGCTCACTTCTAAGTACTGTATATGTTTACCTTGTCAATAAAGGGAAAATTAGACATAAAGAGTACCTAGGGGAAAATGGTTGTAATTTGCAAATGTTATTCCAATTCTCACTGTCATCATTCTGTCATGGTGTTGCACGTTACAGGCAGACAGACCCAAATCAGGAGTCTGTTTCATTTCTTCTCACAATTAATAATACTGGACTTTGAAATCGTTTGTCCTCTTGTATCTCTTTGAGGAACTCTATTAATTTTGTAGCCCTTATTAACAAAGTTAGCTCTTTTTGTTATAAACTTTAAAATATTAACTCTCTTCAGATTTCATTCTGGATAGGAGTAAGCACTGCCTGAAAATACTGGCATAAACTGTTCCAAAAGATATGTGATGTGAATCAGATGTACTTTTCTCACAATAGTGCATTTACTTAAAGCAACAGACATTTTTTTAAGATGTTTGATCCTAACCTCTCTACAAAGGACCTTTGTACAGAAGAGTTCATGCTGTACTATGGTGAGCAGAAAACAAGGTGGGGCTCTGCCACCAAATAAAAATATGATCTAAAGCACTGAGAGTGTTGTTTCAGATAAATGAAATGTAACCTCTCAGCACTCCATCGAGTAATTGGCTTTCGCTTACAGTTGCACGATAAAAGTAAGAGCTGTGGTAACAGAAAAAAATACGAGCGGCGCAATAAGCAATAAGCCCCTTTCCCAACTGACACCAATAAACCACAAATTTTTGTTTACAATGAAGTTTTTCAGCAAGACTGAATATGGGATTTATTTAGCTATCACTTGAGAAATCTCTTTGAGAGCTGCTAGTAGAAACAGGAAGTGAATATTCAAAAACACTAATACAAACCTGAAAACACAGTCTCTTCAATCAGGAGAAATCTACCAAGCAAATAAATTCTTCTTCATTTTCTGAGTGAAATCAGTTGAGAGGCAGTATTTCTCTGAAAAGGGCTCTGTTTTACTTTCAGCAAAACGCAAAATATGCATAACAGGGTGCTTCCAGTTGAACACTGTATTATTTTGTGTACATTTTTTTGTTTTCTTTGTTATGTTCCTCTTCTGAGAGATTAGTTTCACTGATCTTTGAGGAATTTCATAACAGCAAAATCCATTATTTTACACACAGTTTCAAAAATGGTAGTTTTGAGTTTAATTTTTCCACAGCCCATCCCAGTTTAGCATATTGAATATGCAATTGTTAGATTATTTCAGCATGCACAAAGATTCTTACAGGCACAATAACCTCTGATCTACATATGACTGCACAAATACCTAACTCCTTAGCAAAACTGTTGTAACTACAGAGTTCGAAAACATTACTTTGAACAACACTTGTTGCCCTCAGTTGTTTTTGTAGATTTTTTTTGCCTTTCTGGAAAGACAACACTAGTTTGAAGAACATTCAGTTCTGTTCTAAGGCAAAGGTAAAATCATATTACTAGAAACAACTTCCTAAACCTAAGTTTGTGGCAGAATTTCAGGCATTGTACATGTTCCATAAAAACTTCTTATTCATGCATTTATACTTAGAATATACGTACTGGTTGCTTGCTTGGTTGTCTAACTAGCTAGGCATTTGTGAACATTTAATATCTAAGAATTTTACACAGTTTCCTATGAGTGTTCAACCAGGCCTTATAAACAGAGAAAAACATACAAATGAACTAGAAAACACTACACATTCATCCATCTTCATGGATCAATGTCCCAATCACTCACTTGAATATCAACTAACTAACTAGTATAGAATCCCTTTAAACTTCTGAGAATATTTAGCAGACTGGGCTTTTTTCTGGTTCAGGCAGCTGTAGAAGAATAATTTTCTACTTTAATGGTAGATGTCATCAGCTGCTTTATACATGGCCACTTCTCCTGAGATCTAGCAAAGAGGTGAAAAGGGTCACAACCTTTTTTACCAGAGTAGCTCAATGATTGCTCAAGACTAACATTTTAATAATTGTTATCTCTAAGAAAAATGCAAAACAATAGATTAATAGATTTTTTTTTTCTTCAATTCATCCTCTGCATTTTTAATTTGCCTTGCAGAACAAGTCTGAAGATGACCCAGGCAGGACTCAAGGACTCGTGTCCTACAGAGTCTGTGTTTATCCCAGGAACAGAGTATATGCAAACAATCTAACTTACAGTTTTCTCCCTCAGTTTCAAAAAGAAGTTAAATTTTTCAGTGCATTCCATGGCTCACAACAGTCTTTTTAGGCACTAACAACACTGACTGCAAGGACTTGGATGAAAATGGGAAATGGGTGAAGTATCTCCTGGATGCCCAAATGATTCTGTTGAGGAGACAGAAGGATCCTTAAAATTCTTGATGTTTCTCTATCATCCTTCTGCAGGAAGAATACAATGAACATACATAGGTTTATGGTAAGTACAAGGATATACATCAAGTTAAGAGATCCAACTTAGTCTGCCTAAAACTCTCCTTCTATCCACAGCTGGCTGTATAATCCAAACTTTCACGATTCTTTGGCTTATTATTGTAATCCTTTGTAGCATGACTCAAAAATATGAAAGAATCTTCTACCAAAAAGCTACACGCAATTCAGAAGCAGCAGTCCACTTGCTCAGCATCACAGACCATGGAGAATACACAGCTTTTGCTGCTCTCGCTCTCTGCTGAACACAGACAAATCCAAGGTATCAGAAACCTTCACAGAATGGTCTGGCTCACCCTACATGACTCTCCCCATTCACAGCCCTGCCTTATTACCCCAGAGCAAAGGAACTGTTAACCTTGGTGGTGAAACACACTTCTTGAAAACAGGGAACTAGTACATGAAGTTGAGGCTCATGCCTGGAAGAGATGAAGATAGAACAAAACCTCAACTGTTTCAGTGCAAACAGCAAAATTGACTTTTTAAACTACCTTTCCACCAGTGTACACCAGGGCCTATGTCTCACTGACTTTGTAGAGAATCAGGGAACAAAACAAAGAGAAAATATTTATTCATACATAGTCTTCCTAGTCTAGGAAGTCATTAAGACACTCTAAAACACTCCCTAGGAGCCTCAGGGCATGTGGGTGGAAATTCAGTAACACTGAACACTCGGTCTAATAATTGCCCTTCAGACATATTTCTTACAATTTAAGTTGTATCATGTTATTAGCTATTTGGTTTATCTGTTTTGGGAGGGTACAGGAGCTGCTTTTTTTGAAGTGTTAGTTGACCACATAGTGTACAATGAAAGCAGCAGAGTTTGCTAATTTGAAATTAGTCCTAAAGACTTTAATATTCCTTGCACTACAGCAACACAGAAAGTCATTCCTATTTAATTAGTTAGGCCAAAGTATTTGCAAAACAATTAAGAATGTAATTTAATTTTGGTGTTTGGTAAACATCCAGGGATTCATTCATTCTGAACTTCTGACCTACATGTTGAGTTTACTTTGCAAAGTATCGTTAAACCAGTCAGTTAGAACTCACAATTAAAATGCATGACATGGCAAGCCTAGTAAGTATACATTACAAATTAGAAATATGTGATAGAAATTTATTTTTAAAAATGTCTTGATAGCTTAAACAATTAACTATGTGGTCAAAGCAAAATGGTGTCAGTGAGGAATCCTCTTTGAAACATCTCCATGAAGCCTGAGGCACTTAGGTCTTTAAGAAATTATTTCCCGTGTTGCCTCCTCATTGCCATGGAAAGGCGGCACAGTGCACAGGCTCCAGGCTCCAGCAGGGCATTGTGCCTTCACAAAGAGCTCCCACTAGCAGCACCCGTCAGGGCGGGTATAGGCAGGAGTAGCATTACTCACTGCTACAGTCAGCCTGTTTCTGTGAGAGGGCAGTATGAAAATTCAGATGGCAAATGGCAACTCAGCCTCACACACAAGTGCAATGGGAGTTCACCAGCCATGTCCGAACTGTTATGCATCATGCCTACATTATTACACAGAAAAAAGCTATGTAAAAAGATATTATTAAGACTCCACATTTATTCTTTCAGGGATTAGGAAATGCCAGAATTAAGATAGCCTATGCAAACTTTATTGTCCTCTTCTGCATATGTAGTATGATTGTCTACTCACACGTTAATATGCTTTCCTCCCCATGGGACTTCGCCTGGCACAGTCTCTAAGTGGGTGATTATTATAAGTTTCATTTCAACTTCATCGTTGGTTATTTGAACTTATCTAATGCCTATCAAAACCTTCAGTGATTATAAAATTATTCATCCCTTCCAACTCCTCATTAGGTTACTCATATTGTCATGTCTAAATTCTTCTCAAGCACCGATCTTTACAATATCCTGAAGGGCAGAATGAGTATTAAGAGTCCATCTTACAGCAGCGGAAAAGAGAGAGAAAGGCCAAAATTGTAAAATTGTCCATTAGTTTTCTCTGTCCAATATAAAACATCAATACATCATGTATTTTACAGTACTTTATATACTCAAATTATAGTTCCACTCAACTTGAGATGCAGCTGTGAGTGCTGAGCAAGAAGCCTCTTCTCTGCCTGCAGTTCCCAGCCTTGTTCACTCCTCCCATTCCACCTTCTGCAGTCAGTGGGACAGATGACTAAAACAAGGTAAGCACCTCAAGTGCAGTAAAAAATGCATACTCCCAGCTCCTCTTCTGCACCCCCAGCAGTGAGGTCAGGAAATTTACAGACAGATTGAGTATGAATGTTAAAATACAAATGATGCTAAAGACTGGGATCAAAGTTACACTTTAAAAACAAAATAAAGTCTCAGCAGGCTATCAAGGTTAAATTAGTCTTGATATCAATAATCAGGTAAGGGTTGTATATGATCTCAGCACCAAAGTAGCCTCCTGCAAAATGTCAAGACCCTCATCCAAAGCACAGAGGGTCCAGAGCTGCTGAGGAAAGAGATGTAAGAATTTTTACAAAATGGCTGAAACTATATTATTTTCCCAATTTAGATTAAATATTTTTATGCCTAAGGCTCTCAGGACAAACCTCTCTGAAGCACACACTGAAAGCAACTGGTCATCATGGTCAGGCAGAGCATGATGCTGTGCTGGATTTCCTCTCATGTATGTCAGCATGTGCCCATCCATGTGTCCACACTTGGATTCCCACAGTTCGAGCCCTGAGATTTCCCTAAGCAGAAACTGCCAGCCATCTAAAACACATCAACTTCAAGCTTGTTTTCTGTGATATAGCCAGACATCCATGAGGGACAAGGCTGAAATCACCCAACCCATTTTACGTGTGACCTGAGACAGAATCCAGCTCTCCAAAGGCAAGAGGCTAGTAAATTAACCTACTGTGTCACCTAGCCCTTCACTATTGATTAGTAATTATTCTTTTCAAATGAAACAAGGACACAGGACATAAGGTCATCTACTGCATACCCTGAGAAAAGCCAATGTTTCCCTATATTCTTCTGTCAATCACTGTTGAGCACTGACTTGAAAGAAAAAAGTTCTAATTGAAATACAATTAAAAAAGTAATTTAACTCAGTCTTCATAATCCAGGAAGAACTCAAGCATCTGATGCAGGCATGACAGGCACAACTATGGTCAATAACTCTTCAATCTGATGAAACCCTTGGATAATTTGATAAAGAAAGTGGTCAATGAATAAATAAAACAACCAGGGGCTAGTGGTGTCAGTGATGCTAGTTCACAGCTTGAAATTCTTCCCTACTAGGTCTCTTTGACCATACTGCCCTCCCTCCTCCTTCGATCATTTCTCTTTCCTTTGCATCTTTTCCTACATCTGATTAACTTCTAATTAATTGATTGAAAAACATGCTGCTCATACAAATGCACTGACTGAATTATATTATTACCTAAAAAAAAAACCACAAACAAACAACAACAACAAAAAACCCACCCTCCCTTCTTCTGAACTATAAATTTTGCAAGTAAAAGAAGCATCAAGAAAAAAAAAATATATATGCATCCTTTAAGGACATAGCACTTATAATCTTTGAGTAAACCAGCAGCCCTATATCCTGTCTCCTATGATAAGCAATGCCACATTCTCCAGGAGATTGATCAAGCCAATATAACTAGCAAATAGAATGGGTGAAACCATGCCCTGAGATCTGAATTTCCAGAAATTCCTACTGAGTCTAAATCTAAACCATGTTGCACATTTTGAAGTTGAAAATTGCAATGTGTTGGATTTAATCCACAACCCAGGTCACAGCTGCACCTTCAGACACTAGAAATTTGTTTTCATTTCAACCCATCATAAATCCAAGATTCTGTGCAGTAGCATAAAGGAAGTACAGGTACAAACTCTGACCAGACAGAAACATCTTAGTCTTTAGGACATTCTTTTTACAACACAGTTGTTACTAGCTTCCAGGAGGAATTTGTGTTATTGCTTTATTTCAAGAAAATAAGAACAGGAGTCAGTTGTAAGTCATCACAGAGTTTCCCTAACATATTGAAGGACACTGCTTCAGTTCTTGCTAAAATATATTATTATTTTAGAATTTTTTCTTTTATTTCAGAGGCCACGTGACAATCTCATATCTAAGTTATATGATTGCATAGGTAGCATGGAAATGCAGCACACAGTGTTCTCAATCCATTAATGCCATAAGTATACAGTAGCAATTATAGGGCACAGAGTCAAACATGTATTTGGATTACATCCTGTCAGTCAGTATATTTCTAAGGTAGTGAAACCTGTTCACCACTTTCATCATGGTTTTATGACTCTAATATCTTAAATATGTGTGAAGTGTATTTTATCTGAATTAATGTTTGACATATAAAAAATAGAGGAACCTAAATTTCAGCATTTTGCCTAATGCCACAATATAAAGTTATTTTAGAGTTAAGGTTACCATACTACTCAGTTTCGTGGAGTTTGGGGGGTTTTGACTTTTTGCTACAGTAGAAATCTCAAAGCAGACATTGACCTTATATACTATATACCTTGGATCCAACTCTCAGCTCCAACTTGGCCTGTTGCTAGCAAAGAATTTAACTAAAAAGAAAGTTAAGAACTGATCTAAAAGTAAAGACTGGCCTGAAGTGTAGCCAGGCTCCTGTCTTATGTAGAAGAAGAGAGGAGTATATCACTCCCAAGGATGAAAGCAAAGAGCAAAGCCACCCAGTAGAGCAGTCATGTCAGAATAGCCTCCCTTTTCTGCCCTTTAATGTGTGCCTTATTTAGCTTTATATCACCTTCAATATATATTCTTCTTTCTAATCCCAAATATTATCATTTTTTTATTCTAATGTACTATAAGTTACTAAAACCCATGTCATGTTCCTTTCTCTAAATATCCCAATACTCTGTTCCATAGCTCCTGTGCAGCATTTCTAAGACCTCCTGTCTGTACACATCATCCCTTGTCTATACACATGGATCATCTTCCTAATCTACTGATTCTGCCAAATACTACCTTCTTTTTTATATTCTTTCAGCAGCTTCTCTGTTGCTGCAAATACAAGGTATTTACATTCTCTTCTCAAAGCTCTTCACTGCCATCCTTGGTTCTGAATGCCTCACTCAAGGTTCTTGTCAAGTTTGGAAGGAGTCTTCATAAACACCAATAAAGCCTGCTCTCATACCAGTTCATCCTAAAAAATGTCTTTGTCCTACAAAAATCTTTTGAGGAGTTAGTTTGCTGGTATGCTGAAAAAAAATTGTCAGCAATATAATTTCATTCCTTTCTTGTCTTCTTTTACCTCATTTTCTGGATAACCCTGTTGTCCTTGTTTTTATTTAGACCATGCACTGCCTAGTGCATCTGGTTCTGACCTGCAACTCCTATGGTATACGTCAATACAAATAACAAAAAATTGTGTTGGCAACTTTTCCAACCCATCTGTGAGGCTGATTCAAATGTATAACAAAACATACTTCTCTTTTGCTTATTTTCACAATTGGATGTTAATGTATCACATCTTTCAGAGTCTGACCAAGATAATATAAAATTAAACGATCCTTCCCTCACAGTTTTCCCATTTTTAAGGTTTAATAGCTTGTCTGCTTTCCTTCAATAATATTTTTCTGAGAAATGTAAACTTTAGCATATGATTTCTTACAGAAAATACTTAGGCCAAGAGTTTTGATGTCCTGAAGCTAAACTTTCAAATGTTTTCCCAGCTTGCTGTGTGACCTCCTTCCTCTGGCATTTGTTCAACATATGCTGGAAAGATACTTTCAGTTTTTCTGCTCATTGAAGTTGGAGAAACAGTCTTCTCAGTCAAAAATCTTTGTGGAGTTTTATCATTACCTTGATATCCCCATCAAAGATAAAGTGTTGATTTGTGCTTCCCCTGTTAAAGTATGAAGATTTCTGTTTTTCTTGCTAATAACATTTGCAGTGAGCTACACATTTCCAATATTTTCTAACAGGAGAGAAATAATTTAGGCACTGAGTTATCAGAGAGATTAACATTAGAAGAGGCTGAGAATCAATTTCTTCAAATATTCCTCCTAACATTTTAAATAGTCCTCCTAACATTTTTACGTTAATTGAAAATTGATGTTAGATATTTATGTTTCATCATAGTGCTAAGTAAGCTTTGAGAATGAACACATGATGCTGTGAAAAGGGATTGATAATGAAATATGGGTTAACAGGCAGGAAATGTCTTGGCTGCTGATGAAACCGGATTGCTGTTCTTTGTTTCTCTAAAAGAATGACTGAACAACATGAATTTGATCGTGACTCCCAACAATTCCTAATGAACAGGTATAAAGATCACCAATAATTAAAAGAATAATTAATCTAACCCGAGAGTTTAAGCAGATAGTGGATATGAAGGGAAAATTGAAACTAGACTGTTACTGCAAACTGAGGCCAAGATATTAGCAGAGCAATATGAAGACCTTTTTATTGCTTACACTAATTCTTTCTTTGAGCAAACAGATGTTCTAGGATTGTAAATCCAATACATTTAATGAATGCTAACATCCTCTGGAAAAATAAATAGTTTGCTAGACTTGGATTACAAAGAAGTTTACTTATTGAAAAAGGAATTTTGCAGCCAGCATATTTACTAAATCAAATAGTTCCCCGTAGTGCCATATTTCTAATTTTTTTAGAAATTAAAACCAACTTTATTAACATAAAAATGCCGGTGGCTGTGTATGTAAAATGACTTTTCTTAGAATTCTTTTCAAAAATATGTATATCTGAACTAGAATCATAATGGCTCCAACACTGTCGATTAACATCATATAAGAGACCACAATTAGGTCAAAACAGCCATTTCACTCTGGGCAGGACAAAGTAGATATTTTTGAACGTAAAAGTTATGTGAACAGTCAGTCATATCTTCACACATTTCAATGGCAGGTTTTTTTTCCCCCTCTGGAGCTTGTGGTTTCGATGTATCAGCCGCCCAGAAAGCACATTGTTCAGGAAGGTTTAGCAAAAAGCATTAGAATGTAACCACAAAAGAAGATTTCAAGTAGCATTAAGGATCTGATTTAAACCCACAAAAGCAACGAAATTTAAGAGTAACTCAATTATGATTGACATGTGTCCCTTAATGTATGCTAGATAATGCCTGCTGAGCATGCAGGAAGTTATTAAAACCATTTAACAATACATTTTGCATGATGACAGCCAGATCAAGGAGCACAGTCAATTAAAACAAGGGATAGATAAATTCAAAAATGATGGGAGCTAATTCAGAACAGGGATGTAATTAAAAGTTCAAGTGATTATGTAAATCTTTGTGGTTCCCTTGTCGGACTGTCAGTCTCATGGTAACAACCTGAAGGGACCCTGCAAAGGACCAAAATTCTCTCACCTGGATGCCTAACAGCGGGTCCTCCAAACCCCAACACAGACTTCTGCAGAGAGGTTCTTTTCTGTATAAAAACAGCAGTTACTGCTAACCCTGCTAAAGTCACTGACAACCCTGCTAAAGTCACTGAGAGCTGCAGGTGATGAAAATTTTCATGAAAACATCGAGTCTGCAGGTTTGACCTCTGAAAATTATGTTTGCAGACATTAACATTTTGTCTTGGTGAAAACCACTGATATTTGATATAAAGATATTTATGATGCTTTAAGGACAGAAACAGGTGAAGAGAACCCTGAAATTTGGAGCCTATGGTTTGGAAACCCCTTCAATAATAAGATGAGTATCTCTTCAAACATTTCCAGGAGAGGGAAAAAAAGAAGGGAGGGAGGGAACTGTAAGCAATATGTTTCTGGTACTTTGCTTGTTTTGCAGGAGGAACAGCTCATTAAAATACACTTAAAATGATGTTGCAAGGAGAGCAGATTTTGAGTGAATGTTGGTGAGGTCTGCAAATCAGAGCTGAATTCTGCAACACAAGCACATTCACCACCTCCAGCAGCCAGATGCAATGTGGTCTGGTAAACATTTTATGCTGTGAGACCCAGAGTTGTTCACACAAAGGGTACAGACAGACCAGAGCTCCTCCAGTAGCACTTTGTCTAGAAGCCACTCAGCCACGTTCACATAGCACCAAGCTCCAGCTAAGGCACTGATCTAACAGCTCCAGCAGCCCAAGCAAGGTTAGGACAACTCTGTTTCTACCTGCCCATGTAGAGGTAACAACCAAGACATGAAATACAGATTCTTTTCCATATTTAAATACCAAAGCATTCTTTAACTTTGATGAAATATTGTTATCTCTCAATATCACTGTCTTCTCTATCCCTTTTTTCCTTAATTTTTACTACTTGGATTTCAGGTTTTTTTAGTACATCTTTTATTACAGCACCTAGCACAGCAATGGACTGATGTTCATTTCCACATTTAGGCTCAACAGGAAGAGAAATATAACTTCTGTTATAAATTGTAAGAACATGGTCTAACCCCCTCTCTGGCATGTTCCATCCAACGGTATGGAACACTTTGCCACGAATTAATAGTCTCATGCAAGCATTGTCTCCCCTTTACACTGGAGTAGGACAGACACAGAACAGTTACAGAACTTCCCCCAAGGTCATTTGTGAACTGTCTGTCAAAACAAGAACAGAACACACATGATTGCCAGTTTTTACTTTAGCTATAGAATGATTATTTCCCCAAGACATATCTCTTTATGCATATGTCCTTAGTAATAAAAAATAGGGAAAAGAAATACCTCAGATATATATGCTGCAGTCTATAAGCAGAATTCTCTCTAAACAATACGTTTTTCAAATTTTTCCACGAGACATCAATATCTCTTTAAGGACTTTATCATTGTTACTGACACATAATCATTCCTTGCAGGTGGAAAACATTGTGCTGAGAGATAATTGGGATACTTATTAGATATGACTCCTCACTGGTTTTAAGGCAGTATTAAGGCATGATTGCACTCTACTCAAAGAAAAGAATGAATATTCTTTGAATTCATGTCAGATTGAGTGATTTATGGCTACTGTAAGTACTGCATTAGATGATAAGGTCTAACATTATCCGATAGGATGCAATAAAATCTTTAAATATGGATACTTTCCCCCTGTAGAAAGGAAAACCGCTTTTGGCTGTTCGAGCCACATTTGCTATTGGTTTATCTGGGTGGGGTAATTTGACCTCAACTTGTGTGGAGAAACTGTCATCTCAGGGTACCATACTAATCGTAAAGGGAACAAATATTTTGAAAATATTTGTTATTATTGGGATTATTAATGAGCAAATTCTGTTATCATATTGCTGACACATTTGTGAACAATAAACTACTCTCATGAAACCTGTTTGTGGTGGGCAGCTTAAATGACTAAGCAAACCCTGGTTCCTCAAATAAGGGCTTGGGCTTGAAAGTGTGTGAGAAAAAGTGAGCAGCTGAAGGGGGACACTGCTTTAACCAACAAGATTTTTGAGAGGGAAATCCCTGCCCAGGTCATTGGGGCAGGAAAAAGTCCCATACTCAGAGCAAGCAAAATAACAGCTTTATTTAGCTAAGAAAGCTCTAAGAAAGCATCAAATTTGCTATTCTTTGTTCTTCAGGACAATATTCCACCTACCAGTGTCCTGGAAAGGCAGGAAGTCATCATGTCAATTTCTTTGTAAATTATGTATGCACGCACTTGTCTGTAGAAACCTACAGTAAACATAGTCGCACGCTTATGCTACATATGTAGATTTTTTTTTTATTCTAATTGTGTCACACCTGAGAAAGATTAAACAGGTTAATATATGTGCACTACATGAAGAGCAGGTATGCGATACCAAGAAAGCAAGGACAAGTACACTCCTGTAACAAAGCTCATGCTTTGTCTTTAATTCAAAATTGATCCGACCCAAAGCCCACTGGAGTCAACACAATCTCTGCAGTAACTTCAGAGGGTTTTGGATCAGGCCCAATATCATTCCTGTTGTTATGGCTCATTGTTTAATTTTTGTAAAAGAAAACTCTTTCATTTCTTTTTTTAGAAGAAGCAATTTTACAAGCCCAAATATCAATTGTGTTCATTTTTGTATTGAAAGCTTCTTCACTACATAGTTTGTCAGTAAAATGGGTAAGTCATGGAATATTTTTAGGATTTCATTCAGTGAAAAATGATGTCATAAATTAACAGCTTCAAAATCTACACCTCATGCCATGGAAGTTTCCCAATGGGGGTGGGAGGAGGGGCATCATTTTATTGTCTAGTGAGATCTTTGGCTATTGTTCTGTGCTGTTTTCATGGGACATAGTGTCACTATGTGTGATACTACAGGCATTTCCAGTCATTGTTTCAAATGCAGAATTCCCATTGAAGTCAATGGCACCATTGCATGAAACTCCATGGCAGGATATGGCTGTAAGACCAGTGAATTTTATCCTAAGGTAACAAGATAGCTGACTGCAAAGTCATCACTAAGGTGATGACACCACTGAAGCTGAGTTTCCTTTGAAAAAATAAGAAAAACATGAATATATAGGACACCAAACCTAGATGCCCACTGCTGTTACTCCACAAGAGAAACTCGGGCAAAGTGGAACCCTTTCACTCTTCCAGATATCTTGTCCCACCTAGAGATCCAAGAATTAAAAAGGGGAAAGCAAGCCGAAAGCAAGCTTTTCCAATAAGAGGGAATAAGCTTCTCCGATGCCAAAATTCCAGTTCTACCTTCCCACAGTCCAAACGAAAGCTGTCTGCAAAGAGGTCAAGCCATATCTGCTCTATTTAGCAGATGTCTGGCAAAGCAAACCACACAGGTCTTTGGAAGATATAATAGTCATATGGTTTCTTTTTTTTTTTTTAATTCTTGTTAGAATTTTAATGCTGGATCATCATTATCTCCAGAAGTCTGGTTTAGTGGTTGTATTTACTGTCTCAGCCTACTTCTCAAGTGACTTGACACCTGTCTCATTGTAATTAAAGTGGTGGCCATGTACATGTTCATGTGAGCCCTTAACCATGAGATGCAGGTCAGCAAGCAAGAAATAAATCCAGAAGAAGCATTCTGCTATTTGGAATAAACTCAGTCAGGTACACTGGCCATGTAGGCTGTTGTGAATATTGCGGGGTGTCACAGCCACTGCTCATGGCCATGTGTATGATTGCCTTCCAAAGTGGCCTCCAAAACCAAGCATGTCTAAGCATGTTACTTTTAAGACACCACAATTTTGCAGATATGATTTCTCCAAACATTCACCTTCAGGGCTATTTTCAACTTTTCATTATTAAATAGAGCCTGAGGTGATTTTTAAAAGGAAATTCTGACAGAACTTTTTTTTTTTGGTTTTATGAGAAATTGAAGACCAAAGGATCTAGTCTTCTTGTATTAAAAAAAAAAAAAAAAAAAAAAGGCACTAGTAACACAGATCCTGCAAAAATGTCTGATTCTAATATGTGAAATTTAGCATGGGTCTCTTGTGCTTAGTTCCAGGGTGAAAAATAGATTGAGTGATAATAAACAAGAGAAAAATCATTCTTGTTCATGCTTGCTAGACAACTAGCCTGAGGAAGAGTGTTTGTGATATCATCCCATGGTAGGGCAGAATGCTTTTTAGTCTCTGGAAAGTGGATAGCATATAATATTGGTTCTCAGCAAATCTGGATTTTGTTCCTGTTTCTACCACTGACCTCATGAGTGACACTGAGAAAATCACTTTCCTCTACTTTGTCTCTGCTTCCACGACTTTAAAAACAGGAAAACATACACTTATCTTTTTTTCTTTTTTTTCTTTTTCTTTTTTTTTTTCCCTAAGTTCTCTTGGACCCCTCAATTAAGGATCCAGAAGAGAGAGAGATAGTGTTATTATTCTGAACAGCCTAGGCTAACGTGGAAATAAAACAGAAATTATAACTCTACAACTTTTAAAAATATAACTGAGTGTTCAGTTTGGCACTAAATTGTTATGTATAACAAGACAAAGAAATAACAGTGTATCAGGGCATCTTTTTGTAAAACAGTCATTGATTTAGGGTACTTCAGATTTATGAAGTTCAGTTTAGATGGGCATTTTTTCATGTTTTCCTTAGTAAGAATAAACAATTCCACTTTGGGAAACACAGAGGGTTGGAAATGTGGAAAAATTAAACCAAACATGTTTCAAGTCAAGTTTTTCAAATAATCGGTGGTTTCATTTTATACTAAATTACTTTAGTTGACATTTCAGAAGATCAAATGCTGCTCCATTTAGGACTATGTCTGCATGTGTGCATGTGTGTCTATGTGTGAGCACACATTTGTCTATATACTTTAATTAATGTTTGGTTCTGTAAAGCATTTAGAAGAAATTAAAAAAAAATAATTTTTTTTTAAAAATAAGAAAATCTGGCCTCTCAACCACTTTAACAATATCTCATTAAGTTGAGGGATTAATTTTATTCGAAGTGCATGGCAACAGAGAAGTCAAACATTTTACTCAGAGCCAAGGGCAACAGGGGAGTTGCCTTTTTCAAGAAACATGGCTGTACAAAACTTGCAAAGTTTATGGAATCTCTCTGGTTTGTATTGCTTTACAAGATCTGACAGAGGAGTATTGTTTCCAGAAGTGTAACTTCTTAATGTGTTTCCCAGAATTCTTAAAATATTGTATGTAGGCAGTAGTGGTCTAAGGGTCACCTGCACCCTGCTGGAATAACCTTACCTATACACAGATAAAAGTAGGTAGTCCTGCATATAGATGTTCTCTTTTCTTACTTTTTCAATACATTTTCGAGAATAACACAAAGCTGTTGAGACATTAGGACATTTTAGAGCATGGAGGAGTATACTTAAAAATCTCTAAGTGCTAAACAAAGCTTTCTGCTTTGTTGGTTACTTAGCAGAAAGCACAGCACCCTTCTTCCCTTGTCCCTTCATTTCACTAAATGCCTTACAGGTAGCATTCAAAGGAGATCTGAAATTCTAAGAATTACAAACTAGCTTGATTCAGAAGTCTCTTCTCAAGTAGATTATTCTGATCAGTAGTATGGCTCCATATGGTATTTCCACGGATGTAAAGCACACAAGACGAATATTTTTAAACTGCTGCTCCCCAGTACAGACCATGTGCAACCAATTGATCATTGACTATGCCTAATTATTTCTTTTTTTTTTTTTCTAATCTGTGAACTATAAAGCACCTATCATGGCTGCCACCCAGACTTCTATAACATTAAAACAAAGCATAACAAAAGAGCCCTCAAGTATTGACTCAGTAATCTATCTCTCTCCCTCAAGGAAAACTCGCCTGCCATAAAATTCCAATCAGTTGCACACACACAATTATGAAAACATGGGCCTCAAAACTTCATTCAAAACCTGATTACACTAAATATAGATCAACATGTAATTTCTCCTTCCTTTCTATTTTTAAATCATGTTTTTGACAAACATTGAAATGATAATGAATGGTTTAGATTTTTTTTTTCTTTTTTGCATCGAAGGGTTTGTGGAAGGTTTCATGGTTTTAATAACTATGTATTCTTTATTGCTCCTTTAAAATACTAATAAAAGTGATGAAAAGGCATGAAAAATCATCACTGATTGCATAGGAATTCACTTAAAATATGATCTTTCCTTTGCTCAGTTATCATCTGTGGTGGTGTTTCCTTACAGAAATGGTAAAGGGCTAAAAGTTCTTAATAAAAAACACATGCTTTTCTTTACTCCACCATCACATTTGGATGTATTCCCTTGTGGAAAACTACACCAGGTTAACCACTGCAAGGCAGCCTTATGGTAAACTGGATCTGTTTTTAAAAATGCATTCCCAGAAGATTCCATTTAATACACTTTCTGAGAATACCTCTGTGAGAATGCCTTTTCAACAGTCTTGCTCTTCATATTTGGAAGGAAGTTCAGCTGGTGAAAGGCAGGAACAGAAAATACTACGTTGAGAAAATAGAGAACCAAAGACCAGAATTACTTAGAAATTAAAGGCAAGAATCATGTATATGTCGCATTCAGTATCATTTTCTCTGTCTCTGAAGATGTAAAATTGTTTTTCCCACTATCTATGATTTTCCTTGAAGTATGTAAGAGGCAGTGTTTCACTGATCCCATTCTTGAAATATGGCAACACTGAGAAACTATTATCCACACTTACAGCCAGGTCTGGAATATAATGAACCTTCTAGTTAAAAATGCAAGATGTGGTTTTAAGTCTTATTAAATTTATGTTTAGAAAGTTTATGCTAATTTGAGAAAATATCCCCACACTTAAAATGGAAATTACTGTGGATTCAGAAGCATCTCTTAGAAGAAAAAAATTTTAAGCCAGAGCTTCCCATTCGCAAACTGCATGCTGGGGTCTGCCAGTTATAATCGATTCCACATAAAACTACTTCCCTTCCTTGTTCAGGAGTGGTGACATAGCCTTGCACATTAAGGGGGAGCAGAGGGGGAGAAAGGGATCTTAATTCAAAGACACAAAGAGAGGCCTAGAACAAGCATTTGACCTTGCTCTGAAGGAAGAAAAAAATAGTAGGTGCTAAATGAAATTTTTAAAAAATTACTATTGGTGGAATAAGAGTATCAGATCAGCAGGCTTTCTGGTGAAGCTGCTTTCCCGAAAGGTTAGAGGAACATAATACCTGACAATACACTCCTCCATTGTCTACCATGCAAGTAGCTTCAAAAGCACACCAGTAAGGGCTTTTTTCATGAAGGTGGTAGGTACAAGAAGGGTTATCAGCTTAGGAAGAGGCTCGTTTTCTTTGTAATTTCTTTCTCAGACTGTGAGAGGTTAAAATGGTTAAGCAGTTTCCTTCACTCCATATTATGGCTCATTCCTACAAGCAATAAAATGAAGGAATTACTTGTAAGGGCAGAAATGACATTATTTTTGCACTCATCCTGACCCCAGCATCTAAAAATACAAAATGCTGGAATTTGTAGTGCAGGTGACATTTTAAAAAAGGGCCCAGGGAAGTCTAATAGTGTAAAGGCTAAATGTACTTAGGAGGTGGAGGGACAGAAATAGAGAGATATCTCTGCTTCTGACCCAGGCCTAACAAGATTGGCCACATAATTCATTTCAATGACTTCTTGTCTGTGCAGTTTACCTCTGGGTTTAGACAGAAACATTTCTCTTTAGCATAATGGATCACAGTGTCAAGTTGGCTACCTTCTGCCTCAGAATGGGGTTAATTTTAGCCTGATCCTCATGTTGAACACACAAGGAATATATATGACTCATCAACCTTTGCCAAAAGCATAAGATAAATACATTCCTAAAACTCAAAGGCTATCTGCTATTTGAAAAGATTCGCCTGGCTTGTATTAATTGAACCGAGCTTCCTTTAAGGTCTCTAGCAGCCTACTAAAGCTACATATATACATAAAAGTTCTAAAACACTACATCACAATCTTTTTTTTTTTTTTTCCTAACAGCCTCACTATACATCCGGTCAAAATCAAGTGTTTAATTCTACTTCCACAGGGATACTGCATTATTTCCAGTGTATTAACTAGTATTTATCCTGCAGGCTCTCAACTCTGAGCATGCTACAGCCTAGAGAATCAGGATTTTGAGCAGGTGTAAAAGAGGAATTAACGAACTGGTGAGCTAAAGTTCTTTTTTTTTCTTCTCAATTTCAAGGCAGACATGGCTAAATACTGAATCACATGAGTAAAATGACAGGGAGCCTATGAGAAGTCCAGTAAGGATGATCATGTAGTTTCAGAAAAATTAAGAAATTTCTCTGTATTTCCCTTAGTCTACTTTTTTTATATAATCAATAAATATCTGCTAATACTGTCCCGCCCCTCCACTCAAGTTTCCAGCTCTCTTGTGTAGTCAAGCTGCCTTCAAAGGTATAAGCAAAGTATTCAAAGGGCAGAAGAGAGCAATCTTAGTAAGGGAATTTTAGGCACTTCCAGTCTCAGAGGACCTAGGCTGGTGTTTTTATATTATTTTTTCAGAGCAGATATGACTCAAGGCTAAAATCCCCACTGTACTGCAGACCGTAACAAAAAACTCGTGGGCTTCACCAGGGTCAGGCTTTCACTTAATGAGCCAGTAGTAGGCTTTTCTGTTTTAAAACAGAACGGAGCCCAAAGAGCAGCTACGTCAAACAAGCTGGTGTCATTTCTTAATAGTCATCTTTTTACCTGCCACAGTAGCAGCCTGTGGTGCAGCAGGAAAGACACTTGCAGTTCCCTATGAAAACGATCCTCCATTTCACATGACAAGTTCTTCTGCTTCCACAAAGCATAATGATTCACCATATTTAGCCAAGAGCTTTACTGAAAACCTCCAGTCACACGTAGTTTCATCATTAACTGCTATATTTACTTTGCCCTCCTTATATTAGTGTTTCTTCCCTTTTACTCATGCCCATCTTCCCAGCAGAGAAACCAGGCAGACCAACACAGGGGCTGCTGCAGGTTTGGCAACATGCTTATCCAGCAGCATCCTTCTTTTGTCTCCTACTTCAGAGAATATCAAAGCGTATCTCTTCCTCACTAGCCTCACTGAGACCACCGTTCAAGCAAAGCATGGCCGTTGCTTGCTCTCAGAACCAGGTCCCATCAAGGGCAGCACCAGCATTTGCCACCAAGCTCCTCAGCACCAGCTGCAGTGGAAGAGATTGTCATTGCATTGATCATCTTTTTCAGAAGCCAAAGTCAACCCCTCTGTTAGACGCAGAGAGCCTCCTGTTATAAACTGGCATTGTTCCATTAAATGTATGCTGAGTTACACCATTTGCAATCGTAAGTCTACCCTCTTGTGTATATGAATTATGAAACAGATTTTAGTTACAGTATCCCACATTGCTTCTCAAGTAATAAACCATACAATATTCTCAGTCTCCTTAGATGTATGTTTAGCAATACCTTGCAATGTTTTTTGTAGTTTTCCTCCCTTCACTAATTTCATTACCTTAATGGTCAACGTCTTTAGAGTTATTGAAAAACCTCAGATTAAAAATTATTGTTAAGTATAGACCAACAACAGGACTGCTAAAGAAAATCATAGTATTTGATTAAAATGTAACTGGCAAAAAAAACCCAGAGCTTCTTGATCATTCATAGCTTTTAATCAGAGCACATAATCAAACTCCAGATTTTGGTTGCATGTGAAATGTGAACCCTAATTTGAATGACAAGTAACCTCTAGTATTATAGTGGGATGAAATAAAAACCATAGCTCCAAACACTCCTAAAATTTGGGGGTTTCTAAATCTGGATTTTAAATCTGTGGCTTGTGCCTACTCAAATAAACTTCTATTTAAAACCCTATTTCAATAAACTTCTATTTTGTGGCTTGGGCCTATTTAAGTAAGCCTTTTAAAATTAAGTTCTATTTATATGCCCCAAATTTATTTACAGTATCATTTTTTAGGATTTTAGGATTAGATATATCTTTATGTAAAGAGGAACCTTTGTTCAGAGGATATTTCTCCCTTCTTCATCCATTATCATAATCTAAGGGATGCAACAGAAATGGTTGCATCATGTGTTTATTATTATAAATAAATTGCTTATTGGCAGTGTTTCATTAGAAGAACATAAAAGAAAGATGAGCGTGAGAAGATTTTAGTTACTCTCTCCTATTCCCATAATTTCTTTCTTTTCTTTCTTCTCTTTCATTGAAATAAATTTATTATAAAACATTTAGAATAAAGTTTAATTGCAAAGTAGCCCATGCCCTCACTGCATATTTCCCAAATTGGAAAAAAGACTTGAGGCTATTGCTACAAATTATCATTTTTTCATACAGTGTTCAAAAACATATAATCCAAAATGAAACTATCACAATTATTTTTGTAAATATGTTTTTTTACCAGACCATTCTTTTTCAAGAGGCACCATTCTTTATTATGCACTGCATTCAACTTATCTCTTTTCTTTTTTCTTCCTTACTCATCTCTTTTACCCAAATCACTGCCAATCTTTTTCCTTATGTTAGTATCCCTTCCTCCTGTTTAGGGCCAAAAAACAATGGTGAACTCAGCTGAACCTCAGACAGCAAAAGTATACATGACTTTGCTAGAGTCACCTCGCAGGATTACAGCTTTTACAACTTGCTTCTTATCTCCCCATTAGCACTTGTACCTCTTTCTTATAAGGCTCCAAGGTCTCTCTCGGGAGAGAGGAGCAAAGAAATAGATGACAGTTGCCACTTCTAGGTTTTCCAAAAGTTGGCAATCAAAGTGAGAAGTCATGAATCCACTGTATTGCTGCACTATCATTTTCTGTAGACTTAAGACACAACTTGTCATATGATTCCTTTAGGCTCCCTTACTTCATATGCAGTGTTTTTGTTTTAACAATGAAAAAGGTCTACCCTTTTTTCCATTTCTACTGAAGAGATATGACAAAAGGCAGAGTTTTTGTGAACTAATTACAGTCCTTTGGAAATTACCTTTTGTGCTAGGAAAATATGCTTTTCTATTTTTTCTACTGATGAAAAAGTAAGCAGCTTGAATGAAAAGTACTATTTAGAGTACAGTTACATAACCTTTCCACAAAATCCAGACATTTTTTTTAGTTCCACTTTGCAAAAAGAAGTATGCTACTTCCGCAGAATTATGCATACAATAATCTATTAAAAGATTTCTATACAGAAAAAAGTAAGAGTTTCTCTCCTTTGGAAGAGAGTATTGCCTTATGTTGCAGTGCACATTCACCATTCAACAAAGCCATCACGTTTTGCCCTGTTTCTAACAGTATACAGCAGAACCTGCTAGCAGATACTCCTGTCTCCCTACCTGGAAAACCAAGGAGAAATGCCCATACATACTTGATGACAGACTTCAACCCCTTAGGGTGCAGGTTCACAGTCATCACAAGCTGATCTAGAGCCACACTGTCACCAAAACAGACCCTACCGCCCTTCTTCCCCTGGGCCCTTGCCCTGCATTCCCACAACCTCCTGTTGCCAGCATACCTGTGTGGCCCCATGTGCAGACAAATAAGGGATGTGGCTCAGTCAAAAGAAGATGGAGATTCTGCAAGACCCATTTTCAGCTGAGAAGATGGCAGGAGAAGGTACACCAGCAAGGAAGACGAAAACTAACTAGGAATGCTAGAGGGGTGGTCGAGAGCTGCTGAAGTCGCCAAGAAAGTAGGAATAATAATGCCCTGAGGATTCAATAACCCTATTTACAGCCCATGGTCTGTACAAGTCTATACAAGTACATACTGCAGCATAGCATCTCAGAAGGTTCAAAACTTGAAGAAAATGTAGACATCCTTGTCCATGCAAGATGGAGCAGCTTCAGCAATTTCATAGATGTGTTACTCATACTCAGAGCTGTAGGCCAGAAGGCAGTTGCCCACGTTGGAAAACCATTATCATTATTTCATTTTTTTGTTGTTGATGTGGTCTAGAAGGACCATGTGGGAAGTCTTCCCAGCTCAGCAAAGTGTTTACAGCACAATTGCTAGAAATCAGAAGAGAGGCACTTCTTGAAGTGCAAACAAAATTGGCATTTCAAGAAGGTAACCTCACACGTATGTACCAGAGGGGTTGCGTAAGTTACAGTGGATATGTTTGATTATTTCACAAGCAAGATTTATGCAAGAAAACATCTACTACAGTGTCTACAATGTCTTTTCCGCTTAGGTCTTGTACTGAAAGCATAGAGATGAAGCAGTACTTAACATAAGAACAGGATTTTTCTACAACTAAGCACTGTACACAAAGGTGTTATCTACTCTTCAGAGTATACCAGTGCATGAGAAGACCCCACAAGTAATTCATAACCAAACAGGTGTAGCTCAGGCTTTCAGGTTCCCTCAGCAAACTCCACTAGCATGTGAAACAGAACCAAGATAAGGATGGTAAGCTAAAGGCATGAATTATGTCATTCATTTTACTTCCTATCTCCTAGGACTCCCAAGTGAGCATTTCTTACTCAAGCTACATGTAATATACATTGACAAAGTCCTAGTTGTTTGGATGGAGGTACCAGATTTGCATCTGTATTAGAAATATTCTTCCCCTCTCCTTCCCCCATTGAAGTGCAACAGAGTCATTATTTCTCATTTTAATAGACAACAGCAGGGTAACTTTTTATATAAGAAAAACCAAACATCATGTGAATCATGCACAAAATATCTTATTTTTCCAGGAAGGGTAGAACCATGAAAAGAATTGTAACAAAATATGGCATACTACTTTCAGTGCCTTCCTGCCAGCCAGAAAAAAAGAAGCAATAAAAATAAAAAGTTGCAAAGAAGCTTCATGGTTTTTCAACTATACCACTGCCCCTTTGGCCATCATTGTAAATCTCTTCAAATTCTTGCTCTTGTTTTGATGGAAAACATTCAGTTCTATAATAATAGTACTTAGATAACCTGTACTTGACCTGTCTTTGGATAGTGATGATTTTCCATACAAGATGTTTTACTGTGATAACACAGTGATTCAGATACTCTATCTTAAGGCAGCTGGTGTACAAGTGCTTGCCTCTGAGAATTTTTTTCCTCCACTGCTATTTGAATGTAAGCTGCATGTTGAAGGCCTTTCATGCCAGGCACATTTTCAAAGTATTCTCCCAGTTAATGCATTTCCATTAGAATTCCTCTGTTTTTGATTTCAAGAACACAGCACTGCACCCATGGGAACTGAGCTTTTCAGGTGTTAAAGAGGATTTGTTATAAAGAAAGTGATTATAATAGGATTTAATGTAATTGAAAGTCAAGGTACAGTTGCCATACACTGCATCAGAGACAGCATTAAACTTGTATTGAGAGTGAAGGAGTTCTGCTAAGTAAAACCTGGGGCCACAGTTAATAAACCAGGGTGGAAAACCTCCTGCTGTTGTGCACCTCTTGTTAGCTGGCGCTGTCCTGACTGCCTTGCTCCCCAGAGAGGCAGGAAAAGCAGCAGAGCTGAACTCCCAGAGGCTCGTAACAGCATAAAAAAGTCTTTGGAAATAACCGAGGCAGCATCCACGGACTCAGCCCACCCATGCAAGTCCCTGTCTTGCAGGTTGCTGCTGGCTGTGGCAGAGGTGCTTCCAGCCACAACCTCAGGTAACTCACATAGAGGGCCTGATCTCACCATGCAAGGCAATGCTTTTTTGCACTGTTGCACAGGACCAATGTGAAACTAATTTGACTCTTCCTCAAATCCACTGAATTCCTCTGTACCATCTGCCCTGCTGGCAATCAAAGAACTTGTCAAAACTCTGTGGAAGAGCCCTGTTCCCCTTAATTGCTTTCTTTGCATCCTTGAAATCCATTGGACAGACAGGCTTCCGGTATCTCACATACTTAAATAAACCCTCATTATCAAGTAATTGCTATTCTTCAGAATTCCCATCTTCTTTGTCCTTATCATAGCTTGCACTCTTCTGAGTTGGCTTCATTCCTGCTGTCTCTCCATTTTCCAGGGGATCTTGCTTACTTCAAACAGCATCTTGAACTTCACCATTTAATCATCATTTGTTTTCTCTTTCTTCCTGCTTTCTTTTCAGCTGCTTCTGTGAGTGTTACAATGTCCTTAGATAACTTCTTTCTTGACTGTATGTGGGCAGTAGAAGTCAATGTTATTATCTTTTATTACACTTTGTTCCCTCTGATATTCTTCAACATTATGCATTCAGTAACTTCTCTAGATCAGAGGTCAGGAATTTAGCCTTGCTAGTATTTGGGCACATTTATGTCCATAGCTGAGTTGGTCAAAATGTTTTTCATTTAAAAGACAAAATCATTCCTTTCAATAAAATATATTTTTAAGGAAAATAGTATGGTTTTGTGTTTTGCATGACAAAGGGGATTGTTCAGCAAGGAATCAATTCTGATCAGACCAACCCATACCAGACTGAGGCTTTAACCAAGCTATTGCTTCACTTTTCACAGGAAAACTCTAACAAAAAAGTCTGACATTTTTCTTTCAAATTTTCTGGGGACATAATTGGCGTTTGGAGGTCATAATGAATATAGGTGACTGCATAGACACATTTGCTTTTAAAAAACTGTGCTAGCTCTCCATATTGGGTCCTCACTGATCTGGGTCTTCACATTGAACAAAGATGTTTAGAATAATGAAGCATTTTCATGGACTCCAGTTAGTATAAGGTTCTCATAAGCTGTCACTTCCTGAATGATGTAAAAAAAATGCCCGATATTGAGTCAACCATGAATCATACAACTTACGATTTGTTGCCTGCATCCATATGTGCATCAGCATCACAATCATCATCATACTCAACCCCATGGCTTGTTTCCATTCCTGAAACACAGGCCCCTCTGGGGCGCTGTATGTCAGCAATTACAATGGCATAAGCAGCAACAAGACATCTCCAGTTTTCAGCAACATCTTCCCATATGATCTGCTTTCCATGCCTCTCCCCATCCACAGCTTATAAATTGCATGAGGATAAAAAGAGGAAGACCTGCTGAGAGCAGACATCTGCCCAGGAAAGCAGGCCCTCGCTTCAGAAAGGAAAGAAAACTATGTACCATCATCCAAGGAGGTGGGGTTTATTGGGTCAGAGGAAAGAGGGGTGGCCGTGATTTTCAAGGCTTCTTTGCTACTTGTCCTGCAAGCCCGTTTTAGTGTTCTCCTAGATGGGGCGTGAAACTGGGGATCCTGGTTTCACCATTCCCATCCTTCTTCTTTTATTCTGAGTACAGCCTGGGTAGCATTTGCAACTCTGTTTGAACCATCACTTTTATTTAATTTCCCAAATGTGCAGTGGCCATGCACTCCTAGCATTCCTCAGACACAGAAGAGAGAAAGCTGTTTACACTGTTATTTCCTTTAATTATTTCTGCTACTTCACTTCTCATTTTGAGTCAGGATTTGTTTTCTTTCTTTCTGAAAAAGAATTTAAAAAAAAAAGAAAACCACAACAATTGAGGAAGTTCATTGTGAAGAAAAGTGAAATGTCACCAATAATTAGTTAGAAACACCAACGTGAGAAAGCAGTTTAGGAACACACATATAGACACACACACACAACAAGTAGTGTTTCAAGCTTAAAATTCAGGACCTTTGATGAAAATGTGCAGTGGTGAGAGGATCAATTTCTGATGATGTTCTTGAAGAGCAGAAAGAGAGATAATAACTTTGATGCCAGCTCTTTGTTTAAATGACTATTGTTTGTAGTTAACTGCTATTTAATCTCCACTACAGAGAGGAACCACTACATAGCTAAACTCTCTTCTAGTGAGATCATTATTTTCTTACCACTTTTCAGAATGAATGTCATTTTACATGGCAAAACTATAGAGGCAGCGTTTTAGAACACTGCTACCTTTTATCTAACCAACATAAGAGGCACTTGAGAAAAGGACAAGGAGGGTCAAGAAGAAAATGTATGCAGCATGGCTTCTTTGCCTGGCAGGCAGGGAAAGGACAAAGGCAGAGGTCTATGATAACAAGACTGACCATCCTTATTAGCGGAGAGGGGTCCAAGCAGCAAAGTTTCAGGAACAGTTAAGCAGGTTTGGCCCAATATATTAAAGGGATTTGCCTGGATTTCACAACAGCCTTCAGGGTTTAGTCACATTTTTAATTACCTCTAAATATCATTTTATACTTTAACATTTGCCAATTACTACAGACTGGAAAGCTACCAGCAACCTTAGCAGTATCAGAAACATCGCACTGCCCCTTTAAAGAGCGAAGTCTCTCCCTTCCAGACAAAGGGGACATGCATGCGATATGTGCCATTTTGCATTTCATTTTAGCTGCAGACTGAGAGTGAGCAGGCTCAGAGATATGAGAGCCGGCATATTTTGCTACAGAGGTTTAAAACCCTCCTGCCCACTCTCTCCCTATGGCAGCCATTGCCTCTTCATAGAGTGCTGGCAACAAAAAGCAAATAGATATGCCCAAGCCTCAGCCGCTGCCCTTCGCAGTCCACAGCCTAAAGGGCTGATAAAGGTAGCTCTGGACTAATACAGCAGATTGCTGTTCCAGGCATGGAAACCTCTGAGCAGAGAGGGAGGGTGCGTACTGCTGGAGGCAGTCAGATTTTAAATTGCTGTAAGTCTCTGCTTTGGTGCCTGCCACTTGGATCAGTCAGTCAGGGCATTCATATTCATGGAGCTGACACTCTACCTGTGCCCCTCTGCCTTGTTAATAAATGAATGGAGGTTTCTGAACAGGAATTTGCAGAGCAAGGAGCTGCCTAGAGCCAGCTAATCAGAAAAAGTAGTCCCAGGGAGCGGGTAGAAATTATACTGCCAGCTTTGAGCATCCAGAATCGTGAAACTGGCCCAAGGAATCATGAGAGCTACTTAATAATCATGTGATTTTAATAAACAATTCACACGGGATTCCTTTTATTTGCTTTTGGATTGTATAGATTCCCAGGATCATGTTTATAAACTTTTAGCCAGAATACAAGGCCCCAAAGGCTCCCATTAAAAAGTAAGGGAAAAAAGAGAAAGATCTGCATCTCTTCCATGCAACATATGAAAGGTGTGTATCAGAAATTGTACCACTTATCAGATTTTTAAACCCACCAGAGCAGGCGATCAGTTTAACCTCTTTCTTCCTCTCTCCTCGCAGCATGGAAGTTTTTGCATTTGTTCCTTCTGTTGTTTTCATTTGTTCCCCCGTGTTTCTCTAAATCTGAAATAAGTCACTTCTTATGCCCTTTGTTTGTGGGAAAGCCTGTTTGAGAAGCAAAAGAATCAATGCTCTGCTCATCAAATGGAGGAGTGTTCGGCATTCATAACATGAATGGACAAAAATAAATGCCTCTGGCTGCTGTTTTTGTCCGGCCGTACCACGCTCTGGCAATACCAGGCCTGAATCCGAGCAGCGGTGTGGGGAAAGGGGCCTCTATTTAAGTTTTCAGCGTAACGGTCAGAGCATTCAGGCATGTGCAGACATGCCAGTCCTCGTGTGTGCTTTTTGTTTTTGTTTGTTGTTTGTTTTAACAGCTGCTAATAATTCTATTATCCTGCTACAGAGGTAGCTCTGGGAACCAGGGACCTTTGAAAGCACTGAAGTGATAGGAAGAAGATGCCTCTTCCCTTCCCCCCTCCCTTCCCCATGTTAGTTTTCTGATACAAACAGCATTCCTGCCTCATTCCCCTCTGAAGTTAAAAGACTTAAATTCTTTACAAGGAAGGTCATCCTTTCGTAGCCAAAACCCTGTTTGCTTTTGTCTTTCCACTCTCTTTCAAATGAAAGAAGAAGAAAAAAAAAAAGCACAACCCTGAGACTGTGCACCAGCCTACTTCACCAACTCAGAAATCAAGCATAAAAAGCTTGGAGGGAGGGATTAAAAAAATAAAACAAAAATTAAAAGGCTGTGTTTCATTTATTAATGTGTGTGTGTGTGTGTGTGTGTGTGTGTGTGTGTGTGTGTGTGTGTGTGTTCAGCGCTCTTGCCAGCAGCTCGTCCACGAATGCTGCGCGGGTTGTTCCCAACGTGACCCGATGGCGAGTCAGCAAGCGCCGGATGCGCAGGCTGCAGTCACACAGTGTTCAGGACCTTGGTGTGCTCACTCAAAGGAACACTGTCAACTACCTTTAATAGTGTTAAATATAATTTATCGATTCTCCATTGTTGGTAATAATAACCTCCCTGAAGCTTGAGAATAATGTTTTCTTTTCCCCTGCAGATTTTGTCCTGTCAAACATTTTTTTTTTTCGTGGTGTTGCTAATAGACCTTGAAATTAACATTGCATTTATGTTTAGGATCTATACTGCGATTGTTTGTGCTGGTGCACTGCACTCATCCATCAGCAAAGCAAAATAGGAGAAGGAAGATGCATCTGAGCCCCTTACCATCCTGGGAAAAATGGGTCAAATTCGGCCCTTAGACATAGGCACAGAGCTTTCATTAACGTCAGGGGGAGGCTGTCTGCATATGTGTCACTGAGGCAGAATTTGGCTTGCTGCTTGTTAGCCGATTGCAGCTATAAAGCCAGAGGGGGCATAAAATGTTGGGGAGTATTTCAATACATCCTACATAAACACTGGCTGTTGGGGATTTTTTTTATTACTCGGTGAGGTCAGGTACATTTAAAATCAAATAAGGTATCTACAATTCCCTATGAAATGAGAATAAGCTTTAAATTGAATTAAATTTTGTCTAAACCAAATGACGGTATCCTTTTGAACAGTTGCATAAGAAAAATTACCGAGCTCCAAGTAAAACTGGATGACTGGGTTTGTCAGACTGACCTGTATTTAACAAAATGGTAGTTATTCCACTTTACACTAGCAATTAGCAATAAAAGAATTTATCATTTACTTTGAACTTTTTTTTCCCCTACTTTAACACAAAACTTCAATAAAATAGCTATGCTGCTATTGAAAGCATAGTGTGTTGAGAATTCCCTGTGAAACGCAGCATGTTTCAGGATCACATTAGCAAGCAGGAATCAGGAAATATTTAAAGGGCCCCTTGTTACCTGCTAGTATCTCTTTCTTCCCCATGAGAAATGAGCTGAAATGTAAACACGGTGAAGCAAGAGAATAAGAAATGCACCAGGAGCACATTAGGGATAGCCAAATTCTATGGCTTTGCGCAAGGCCTCTGACTTCTGGGAAGGGGGTTTCCGTGGCTCATAGGAAGCTGCTGATGCATGGAGGGCTGACGCTGCAGAACCGCAGGGGGAAGGGAGCAGGGAGAGGGTGAAGGAGTAGTATATACAGCTTTTCACCTTTTGGTCTCTATTCAATTTACTTTCTGCAAGTGTTATGAAAGGACTTAGCGCAACAAAACCTGATGAAATAATCACGTTTGCAAAACCTGTGTGTATCTAGAAATTGCCAGAACTTCATCTGTATGAAGGGTTCCTATACAGGAAATAAAAGCTGGGTGATTTATGGCTTTTTATTGCACTTCTTGGCCATTGCTAATGTTTTCTTCATTGAGAAATGGCAGAAGCTGCAATTTGGATTTTTATTGTGCAGCTTGCCAGCCTTCTTCCCATCCCCCTTCCTTCTTTCTTTTTCCTTTCCTGGGTGAACTTGCTTTGGGTTTAGGAGATGAAAGTTTATGGAGGCAGATGAGTGTCAAGGGGACTGAATCCAAATGCAGAGCCAATGAGCAAGTTGCCAGATTTTATCTACCCTCACTGAAAATACAGTATCCAGAAAAAGAAGAGTGATTATAAAGGAGAGTGACTTAGCCTCTAACTTACACAAAAAATCTTGGACGGGTTTCTGGTTTTCTTTTTTAAACAAACAAAACAATGTTTCCTGGTTGGCAGTTCCCAAAGTCTTTCCTTTTTTTCCCATTTTTTGGCACATTGTTGAAAGGTCATGCTGATGTATTTCCAAAACATGCTCATTGAGTACAGCTTTGCAAAAAATAAGCCCCTTTCTTTAAGGCCTGATCCTGCTCTCATTTAAGGCAGAGACCAAATTTCAACTGTTTGCAGGGGTATAGGAGTCGAGCCTAACCACAGAGCCAAACTCACTGTAGGATTAAGTGCAGGCTGGGTAGCACCAGCTACTCCTGAAGCTGCTGACACCATTACACAATCCTGTTTACCATTGCTTGTGTCTGCCAGACTGTAATGGTTCAGGCTGACATTGCTCATGCTACTTTTCAACCTCAAGTCAAGATGTCTGACACTGAGGTGAAAGCTAAAGTGGCTGTTTCTCACGTTAAAATAGTCTAGTGACAATTCCTTTGAAAGCCCTTGTGCCCATGAGCTTGGGGGAAGGAACTTCAAGCCCAGGATGCTTTATTTCTGGGATAAACCATATGCCACCAAAATGCTGTCGGATGAAAATCCCATTCAAGATTGCACTTTTCATATGCTCAAAGGGCTGCAGCTTTAAACTGTTGGGTTTGGTTAGGCACCATGCATCCAAGTGCACACAGATAAACCTGAAGGTGCATGAGCATGCTTTGCTTGCTGCTTGCAAACGTTTGAGTTTGCAGGCATGCTGACTTGCAACGTGTGCACATGTGAGTGCGTATGTGTGCGGCTGCTGTTGTTTATTTGGCTTAGGCAAGCAGGCAGGAGGACGGGTAAGTGGACAAAGTGGCTTGACTAGAACTTAAGGAACTTACGCTCTGTTCTTGGCACAGCATCAGGTTTCCTGCATGACCTTGTATAAGTCACTTATTCTGCCCTGCACCTCAGTCGTCCTCCACTGTGAGAACTTTCCTTCCTTCCAGTAGTGCTATATAGTTAAAATGCATTAATGCACTAGAAAGGAATTGGCTGGGGGGTAGGGGAGCAGAGGGGCAGGGTTGGTGTTAAAGGAAGACTTCCTTGATACCATGAAGGGTATCGCTTCCTTCCAGGTAACTTTAACTAAAGAACAACTAATATTATCAGTATTCATTGTTGTATTGTAGCAGTGTTCAGAGGCACTAGTCATAAATTAGGAACCCATTGTGCTAGGTGCTGTGCCAGCAAAGGACCAAAATACAATATATTTGGCTTCAAAATCATCAGCAGCAAGGTTTTCATAACTCTCTATAAATTAAAGGCAGTGTTGCAGATCTTCATGCCCAGCCTCTGTTTTCCTGGGGTTTTTATATTCAAGGGAACATAATGTGAACTCAAGCACAAGCACTGAAGGTTTTAAGTCCTCCTCTGATACGAAGCCTGCTACTCTTTCCTTTAGTTGCTTTCAGTGAGAAGTGAGATCTTGTTGGCTTCTGAATCAGGATATTATCTAAGGAGTTAAAGCAAACACCAGTTTGTTGCCTTTAAACTCCAGCCTGATCCCAGTGAGTCTGCAGAGGGCTGAGAGGTTTTAAAAGACTGGCAGGGGGTTTTGTCACCTTTGGCACACAAACATCCCAGGAAGTTACCTTTTTATTTATTCCACTGTAAAACTCTGAACAAGCTGCTTTCAGGGTGCTTACCTTCCATAGCATAACCTTTCAAGCAAATATATCCCTTCAAACTTTGGAATTCAGTGAGGTAGAATTAAAATCATTGACCTTTCATTCTTCTTTCCTCTTAGCCCACTTCCCTCTCATACGCTTTCCCTTTAATAACCAAGAAGCACATCTGCAGCTTTTGCCATAAACACTGCAAAAAGCATTAAGGTTTTTAAGGTAACCTTGGCAAAATCCAAATTAGAAAACATACTGCAGTGATTCACATTTAACCTCCAAGTTATTTCACAGCATAGCTGACAGCCTGCATTCTTCTGAACTTTGTGTTGTTTGGTTTTTTTTCTTCCACTCTCTCTCTGTAAGCAGCAGGACCAAAAAAGAAAAAAAAAAAAAGCATAGGAATTTTTTTCTCCATTGGGGGCCTGATATGTAAAATACACATGAAGACCTAGTTCCTTTTCTGGTCACTGAACTAAAAAGAGGCACATTTCCTACAAATTTAGAATAACTCTGTCAAAGCAACAACAACAATAAAACCCTTGGTTTTTAGAAAAAGATGCATAGCTTATTCTTTGGTAATTTAGAAGATATTCAGGTTTCTCCCCTCCCGTCAGGGCTACTCAGCCAAGAAAGAGCCCTCATGTTTAAGTCATCACGTTACTGTCATAATTTCCTAACCCCGCCAGTGCCATTGCTTTGGCTCATCCTCCGGAGCTGTAGGGGAGGCAAAAGCAGTTTGGGGAGCAGCATGGGTGATGTACCCCAACAGCAGCATGGAGCCAGTCAGCGGGGATGGAAGGCACAAACTCAGTCTCCCTCTGAGAAAGCAAAACCAAGAGAAAGAAAGATGCTGCAAAGGGAAGGGGTGGGGTTCTGTTTTTCTCAGAAACGTGCTGCACTGTAGGACTGTGCCTTTTATTTTTGGCACAAATTGCTGTAGCAAATTATATAGCTTATCAGATGTGGTTTGTTAGCCTCAGTAAAGAAACCACTGCAAGGACTTGTTTTCCTTGTTGTCTGCACCCGATTATGAGATCGGCACAAATCAGATTCCTGATGTTGCACAGGAACAAGGTTGCAACTCCACAGCCCTTGTTTTTCCTGTAACCAAATTAAGACTGATTGGGTTACAAACCAATTCAGCCCAATTGGGCTGATTCTCTCTCTGACTTTACACAAAAGTAGTCTGCCTGGTCACCTTGATGCACAGGGTTTTACTGGTAAATAGGAAGCTACGTGCTAATTTCAGTCATGGCGTAAGCCCATGCAGCTCCTCTTAAAACAGCTGAAGGGAAGCGATGTGCCCTTGCTCCAGGGCTGCATTTGGCTCCTGAGCTGGGTGTGCTTTACCAGAACCCACAGATCAAATCCTGCAGGCCCCTGGTGCCTTCTCAATAGCCCAGACCAGCCCTGAAGGATGTAAACATGAATTAGAGGAGATGCAGAAGGGATTTCAGAGTACATTAATAAACAAGGCTTAGCTATGGCAACTAGGGAGCAGATACACATTTTATTCAGTTCCCCCAGCTAATAGAAAAAAAAAAAAAAAAAACACAAAAAAAACAAAGCAACTTTGTAAAGGGGTGGGCAGTAAGGAAATTAGCACCCCCAATTAAATCTAATCCAGAGCTACATGTAGTGCGTCTCCCACACCAGTGAGACACTCACCACTGAGACAGCATAACCTGTTTGCCCTGATGCCACTCGTGCCTGGTGAGCAGATCTGCTGAACAGTGCACAGCTGGTGCCAAAGGTAGAAAGGAACGTGAGGGAGAAGACAGGCCAAATACAAAATCCTCAGCTGCCCATCTGTTTTCAAGGGAGGAGAGAAAATATTTCATTTTCTACCTGTAAAGAAAAATGGATTCATGTCACATCCTTCCTTGATTATCCCCAGCATTATGCAATTCAATAGATTTGCTGTCTTGATTAGACAGGCAGAATAGAATTTTAATTGTTAGTCTCTGGAAGGCAAAACTGAGAGATTTGTATAAAAAATTGGGAGGCAGCAGCGTTATTGGAAGGCCGAGCTTTTTATAGTCAGTCTTTCTACTTTGTTCGACCATCTGCCTTTACTTGTGTTCTATTGCTTGGGGTTGAGAAGTTGCTGGCTTTAAAGATGAGCCACAAAGTTTAACCAGATAAATAAATGTGTGCAAGTTCTCTCCCTACTAGCAGAACAGCCTTCAGCATTCCAGCTACATATGTTGACAAAAAGAATGTTTTAATTTTAGCATTATTTTTACTGTTTATCAAACAGAAATGATGCATGTTGTTGCCTGCACAAGTCACAGTTAAAGGAAAGTCCCTTTCAAACAGGCCTCAGAAACGTAGACTATTTTACTGGGGGGCAAACAGAGAAATTATTATTTATTTTTTTCAGATGCATGCTTATAGATATATTGGTAAGAAGGTGAGTTGCCTCGCCTAGGCTAGTGTTTGTGGGTCAGGGAGATGATACAAGTGTCTGAGTCAGATGCCAATGATAATTTAAGGAATTTGGGACTTAGTTCATGCCAGATATGAGAGCTGAACTCAGTAAATGTGGCTTTTCTCATACCTTTATTCTAGGTCAGTGACAAAATCTGTCAGTCCTATCTACTGACTAGGTAGGTGGGTAGTAAAGCCAGAAGTCTGGGTAGACACAGAACAGTTGGAGAGATATGTGCTACTCTCAGCTACAGTGATTCAACCCTTTTTAGGATGTTATTTGCAGTAATTTTTCACTGAGGTATGGTTGTCTCCCTGTCTTTTTAATCATTAAAGCTCTGGCAACAGAAAACATCACTTCCACGGGTTCATTCATGGATTATCCAGAATGCGAATACACAAATTCCAGCCCAAATAATCCATATTCTGAGATACGTAAGGTCTCTGGTTTAACTCACTACAAGAAGGTTCTTAAACATTCAGTGATGCTCTTCTCTCTGTGAAAAACTTTAAAAGCATGTTGGGTTTGTTCCAATGGAAAAAAACTATTGCAACCATAAACAGTTCCACGGGGCTTGGAAAATGTTCCCTGCTCACATCTAACCTTTTCTATAGGTAGAATAAATATGAAGATGTCTTGAAATACAAGCGATTTACATTACTGAACTGGACTTTGCAGTATTTTGTTCTTGTCTGTTAACATTAACCTAGAGGTTCTAACGTCAGTCCAGTTAGTCTAAACATCTAAAAGCTCAGGAAGTTTAAACATTTTGGTCTGAAAAAATATGCTGGAACTCTCCTAAGAATGTTCAACAGAAGGAGATTTCAGGAATCTCTAGCTTCTCCTTGGAAATATTTGCATACAACACCTCGTTATCTGCCTCTCCTATGGTTCTGCCTGGCTCTCAAGCACTGTCCAGGAACAGGGACATCTTTGTTCCAGCTACCGACCCCCATCTTTTACAGTGGCTTCTGACAGTACTGCCATCAGCAGCGCCATGTCTACAGGTGGGAAAGGCTTGTCCAGTTTTTGCACTAGCTTTACTTGGTGTGACCTCTGTATCTGCACAGGAGGTGCAGCCACTAACTGTAATGTCACTGTTTCTCCACCATTTTTCACTTTTGTAGGTTTGCAATTACGCAGGCTCTTGTGAGGATTGAAAAAGCTGCGCCATCACCTACTGAATGGTATTTTGTGCGGAAGCAGGAACACTTCCTTTCTTACAGAGGTCAAATTACCCATCACATCTTAAAATATTTTTCCTTATCTCAAAGAATAAACTGTTCTTTCAGGGACTGTGCTCATACTTCACATGGACTTTTCTTTATTCTTGAAGCAACGTTGCAGTAGGAAGGTAGAAAGCAAACTTACAGCAAAAAGTAAAGAAGCGGATATAGAAATGGTTATGAAACTACCTAGCCTTTCAACATTGCCAAAACATCTGTAAATCTCATCTCAAGGCAGGCGTAACAGACAATTAGGGATTGACTCAAAGAAATACTCAAGTTGTGCCCTTATACAGCAAAGCACTTAAGTATCTGATTATCTTCAGTCTTGCCTTTTACCTAAGCATTTATTTATACACTTTGCTAAGCCTGGTACTGAGCAAGAAAAGCTCATCTGAATTTAAGGCACTTTACTGAGAACATCAAGATTATATTTCAAGTGATTAACCAGAGTTAAGGACTTCTCCTTCTCATAAATA
Source organism: Streptopelia decaocto (assembly GCF_964273445.1). Lineage (NCBI taxonomy): Eukaryota > Metazoa > Chordata > Aves > Columbiformes > Columbidae > Streptopelia > Streptopelia decaocto. Next base: position 59,573,247 of record NC_138656.1, read on the forward strand.
TAAAGGACTTGCCAGTACAACTGAATTCAACAAGAACTGCAAACCCTTGCTGCTACCTCTGGAAAATGGTGGCTTTTTCCTTGGCATCCCAGCTGGGGCTTCCACATTTGATGTTAGGCACCTGCATATGCAAATGTTGTTATTTGCTGTGCTAAACCTTAATCAGTTACTATTATTGCAGGGGTCAAGCAAGAAAGTTTGGAATTTGAACTTGCACAAACAAGATTCCATGCAATGGGCCATCCACAGTACCAAAGAAATATACGGTCCAGCTGTTTTATGGCCTCTCTGTGCCTCACAGAATCAGTACTGCTGTGCTTAATGATAACAGATTGATCTAACTAAACAGAAATAGATGTTAATTTTAAAATGTATCAAGTGTAAAAAAGAGAGAAAAGGAGAAAAGCACTGCTGCAACCTTCTGTTTCTGGACTTTCTGAGTTTTTATTCTAAACACGAGTCTAACATCATTCATGGAAATACCAGCTCAGCACTGTTGAACAGCAGTCTGTTTCTTTATATTTATTTTGCCCCCTCATATTTTCTTCCATTAAAGTTTAGCAATGTACACAAACAAACTGCAATGAGAAAAAAAAAGACAAAAATGAAACTCATAAAAAGGCAGGCAATAGAAGTGACCTTTGCCACTCCTTTGATAGTATTTTGCACATTTCTCTGCTAGTGGCTAAGATTTTTTCTACGCTTTCAGGCAACCGTAGATGATAACTTGAATAAAATTGTATGGTGTCTCATGAATTTAACAGAAACATTTGAGAGGCAATAATTGCTCTTTCTGGAGTGTACTTTAATTTAGAGATGGAATTCTTTCTTTGATTTATGTAGCAGTATATTTTATAACATGTAAGGTATGCCTTTAAATCTGCTTCCTCACAAACACACATATTTCAAATGCTTGTCTTCATACACCCACTTGCACAAGTATAAATACACAAAATCATAGATACATGTACATACATAAAAGCATGCAACAGGCTACAGCTGTGCATGTGAATAAAACCGTGTATGACGCCAGATATTTGTGTTTGTGTGAAAGCAGAAACTTCAAACTATTACATCCCTAATTAGATCATGTTTTGGTATTATGCAAAGCCGCAATTAAATATTAGCAAAAGATGGCACTCTAAGGGAAAACATAGGAAATGCTTGTGACTGACCTTCAATGCTTTTCATGAGTAGAGGTTATGGATAAATTTTGTGTCTGTCTGTGATCACCACAAAACTCTGATTAGCAGAAATAACCAGATGTTGATTGCTTTGTGGCTTTCTTCCTTTAAATACAAGCCCAAGCAGAAGAGTCTCTGTGTAATGATATGTTAAGTAAGCAGAAACATAACATCTACTTGGATCATCTTCATCTGCTACAATAGGGTATTAGCCCATTGTATTAGTTATGGTAGAGACTGCAACAAATAGATTTATGCTGCTGATGGGCACATTCCTTCCATCTGCCAGAAGATTCTCTATGCACACTGTGTGTGGTAAAGACAGCACTATATATTTAGTGTTACTCTTCACCAACGTAACCACATGAACACATTAATGCCAGTGACCTTGTCACACTCCACTCTGGCTTGCTTAATAACATGGGGACTAGAAGCCAGGAATTTTATTCTTTTTTTCTTCCACTTGCTGGCTTTCTCTTTTTCCTATCCCACAAATTTAACTGAGATTTCACAAATTTTCCCACTCTGCAGCAAAAGGAAATGAGCCCTATGTAAGTTTTTCCACACAGAGGTGAGGCTGGTCCACTGAATACTAGCCTTCAGACAGGGACAGTCAGCCAGGACATAATACTTTGTTTTATCCAAGTCACAGAATCACAGAATGTGACGTCCCTGGATGGCCATTGCCCCAGCCCCTAAATTACAGCCAGAAGACTCAAACCCAGGGCAGGCAAATTGTAGTCCCCCACATCAGAGAACAGCAGCACCAGATTGTCACTGGACCAGGTTAGGACCCCAATCTCCCACATCCCACATGAGCTGGTTGACTAGTGGGCTAATGATCTAGCTAGAAACTTTTGCTCCACTGCAAAGATTAGTAACAAGAGGTGGAGTAGCTGAAATGGAGGAGCAGAAGACAAAAGAGCAGCACATTAGCCCAGTGCTTACCACATCCTGACACACTCCTTACTTCATTTGCAGCAAGGCAGAGAGGTACATCCATGTCTGCTGTATCTAGGCGAGCTATGGGGACAGTTTACTTTAACCAAAGAACCAGTTCTGTTAGCCTTTTTCACATTCACTATTCCTTCAAAAAATTTTCCCCTTTCAGTTGGGTACCTGTAGAAAAAGTAACTGTTTAGCATGAGAATGATGGGCCAAGGCCCCCTACAACCTAGGCATAAAGGACTGGGGCTTTTTCATTTCTTTCTTCTCCTCGATGTGTCCTTCTGTGAGTCCCTCCCTGGAAATGGAAATGGTGTATTGTAATGCAGATTTCCTGCAGAATCTCAGAGATCACTCTCTGCAGGGATTTCACTCTTCAGCTGAAATACTTTTCAGCCAAGGTATTGTTCATTTATTCAACAGCTTTATTTTTAAACATGGAATACTCTAACTATGCATTACTAATTCCTTTTAAAAGTATTATAGTGTTTATTTTTTGATTGAGGCTTGAGGGCTCAAGATCATTTAGCTGAGTTATGTTGGGCTCTTTTTTATTCCATTATTTATGAATTTAAAATACACTATGAAAGGATCAAAATAAAGTAAAAGACCTCAAAACCCCACTAGTCTTGTTTTCCTTTCTTTAGTCCCAGCACCCAGTCTGTTTTCTCTTTCATGCCTTCCACAGAGAACCATTTTATTTAATGTAATCACTGGCTGATTGACTCTTGCCTCTGTTTTCACTTTCCTCCTATTTGTGGAGGTCAGAGAAACAGCAAAGGTTTCATTTAACTTCTCATTATGGACCACACTTTGGCCCCAAAGCACTCAAGAGCCCAGAGCTGGCCAGAGAAACAGTGTCCATCTCAGACCAGAGCCAAGGTGTAACACCAGAACCGGGAAGTGGGGAAATCTTCAGTCCAGCCCTGAATTCATCCCCAGGAGCAGGTCTGGTCTTTGCCCTGGGTCACCTAATGCTGAAGTGACCAGTGGATGGTCTTCAGCAGTGCAGTGGCATTGCACTCCCAACAGCTCAAAGAAGAAAGAGTCAGATGAGTCAGAAGGAGTGACACGATGCTGAAGATCTTCTCTCTCTCCAGCAGGTAAAGGGAAGATCTGTGTCCCAGTGCTACTGGTACAGCTGGTACAGACAGATGGTTTTGTGGGTATCTAAGCTTTTGTTCTGCAGCTGCTTCACAGAGATGAATCCAGGTTTTATGGAGAAAGGGGAAGACTCTGATCCAAAGAAAACAAGATCCCTGTGGCGGAGAGAGAGGGGAAGGGTGGTATTCGCTAGGTTACTCCACTGCTGCAAGCAAACTTTTGGCTTGAGCCTGCTCTCAGCATCTTCAATACTTGCTGTATGCCTCACTCATGGTAACACTTCAGCAGTGGGAGAATGCGTTTGGGGGCCTGTTCTCACTATGTCAACCCATACTGGAGCCTGGAGAAATCAGTGCTGTCCTCACAGTTCAAGTTTGCTGTCATTAGAAGGCAGGATGGCTCTGGGGATCCAAAGAAAATGAGCCCTGAACTATAAAGTTGGGGGATCAGATGCTAATTTAAATAATTTGTTCCTATTTAGCCTATTTAAAAAAAAAAAAAAGTCGGAAGGTTTGTCCTTGCAATGATGACTCCGGCACACAAAGTTTCCAGTCTGGCTTGTGGTAAGGTCCTGAAGCATTACGCTGATGTTCAAGAAGATATTTGCACCTTCCCATAGCAGAGCAAAATTTGAGTCCTATAGACATTAATAGGTCTCAAACATACTTCAGCAGGTAAGACTTCATCCCACTGAAAGCAAAGCATGGGATTAGGAATTTTGCTGAAAACAAGGCTTCCAAAAACCTGAGTTGCATTGTTGCTCTGGAAATAATGACCACAGGTATATTTTTGTATCTCCGAAGTAAAAAATATCACAAAATGCAAGGGAATATTTTGCCTTTGGTTAAGAAACCCTTAACCAAATAAGTATTTGCTTTGGGCTAATAACAGTTGTAACCCCTTACATTATCCTTATGTGCTAACCTCTGCATTAAAATGAACATGGGCATTTTGCATTGATGCATGTAAACATAAATTATTGCATAAAGAATAATTGATTTAGAAATCCAAAAAAATCAGCAGCCTTGCAGAGAAAAGGGACAGTAGGAGACTGATACATTTTAAGTACTAATGACTCTGCCTTATGAGAGAAGCTTTACCCAGTGTATAATGCATGAGTGGTAAAATAGGTCAAACCCTGGAAGCATCCACATCTTTGAAATCATTATGAATACAATGGTTTTACTGCATCACCAATTGCATAAGAGCTCCAAAGCAAAGCCGTATGTGGAATGCAAAACATAATGAAAATCCTTGCTCTTGTGTTGCAGATTAGAGAGCTACTATGGATTTTGGATCATTTCCCAATTTTAATACAGTTACATTCCTGTGGCCGGTACTTCTGCATTTTCACTTCTGTGTGTGATAGGAGTTTGCTCCTTTGTGCATCTTTTACCATTCATAAGATTTCAGCTACTTGTGGCATAGGAAATTTGGCATGTTAGCAATTATTTTTATTTAAATCATTTTTATTTAAAGAAAAGTTTGGCCTTTTTGGTTTTATGTTCTGCTAGGGCTTGGGGGAGGAGGGCTTCATCCCATGATATCCCATCCCCCACAAACAGAAGAAGCTTGTTCGCTGCCTACCTACCACCACAGCTAAACTTATGTCAATGCCAGGTAATGAAAAGGCTTTGTTATTTAACAGGCAAATAATACAGAGCCTTTGTGCAAGGATAATTACAGTGGTTTGGATATTCCTGGATTAACTCTTGGGATGAATGTTCATCTCAGTAAATCGCTAATAAATATACATTAGCACTATGTCTTTCTCCATTTTGTACTCCAGTCATCTTGGTCATACTATTCACCAGTTTACCTGGAACTGTTTTTGTAGTGCAGGCTTCAATACCCGTTGCCTATCCTTGCTGTATAACTGTAACAAAACAACCAGAACTTCCTGCATTTTACTTCAACCAATCTGTCTTCTGATAAAGCAGCAATGAGGTTGCATAGCTTGTTGGCTACTGGGAAGAGTAACTGCTAAATATTTGCAGAGCACTTCGAAGAAGTAGGACCTGACTCATCTCGGCATTACCTCAGTTTTACGTCAGTATTAACCATTAAAATTCATGTCACTCTCATCTTAAAAACCAGCTGCTGAGAATCGGGCCCATAAAGAGCCACATGCCATTGCTGTTCCTCTTGCACTATTTTGTATCTGTTATTTTTGCTGAGTTACCAGCTGCCTGAGCCAGTTCACCACCCAAGTCAATGGGGGGCATCTGGGAACAAGGGAGGAGATGGAGGGCAGTGGCAGATGTGAGTGGCAGGTACCAGAGATGCCCGACCAGAGGAGCAGGAGTCACATTTGCCCAATCCCCTTGCTAGTGTGAAAACACTCCACGTCAAAGACTGGTTTCTGTGGAAAGAAGAAAAGCACTGAAATTGTATAAAAAGGCCTAAATACTGACCACAGAGATACGCTGCATCTCACACCTTCATAGTTTGTTTTTGTGGAAGTCAACACAAGCCCAAGACTTCGCTGTATACGTCAGAGTTCCTTATTTCACAGGATGACCCACAGATACAGGCAGTGAATGACATTTTGTCCAGTACTGCTGCCCTGGCCCTTAAGTCTGACTGAAGAGTTTTTGATGAAAATCAGGAGGCTCAAGGTCCAAATATTTATCTTATACTTACAAGTAGTATTATTTAAAGTAAATTATGCTACCTGACAGCTCTTCTTAGTCAGAGGGCTACAAAACATCCCTCTTTGAAGGAAATTAAGGCACAAAAGTTTATAGAGGGAAAAGAAGAGTGGGAAAGTACTGGTATTATTATGGAAAAAGAATGCTGCAAAATTGCTTTGAAAACTGGAAATCCATAATTTTATTGCCAAACCTGATTTTGCCTACAATAATAGTCATGAACAGTGGGGATGGAAAAAAAAGACCCATTAGGTCATTTCTTCTGTTTTCTTGTTAATTAAGAGTGCTTCCCTACAAGGATCTTGACTGTTTTGTTCCTTTTAAAAATAACTAAAGCAATGAGGGTTCAACTCGTTCCTCTGGGAGACCATACAGCAGACTAACAGACCTCACTGTTAGGAAATTTTTCTTCATTATCTGTGTGGATTTTTCTTTATTCACTTTCATCCCATTATTTCTAGTTATACCTGGTTGGACCATTTCTGTATTATATCAAATTCCATCATTTCATCTCATGTATGTATTTCTTTCCCAGGGCAGATACCAGGCTAAATCTGAGCTTCAGTGAAAAAACTGGATGTAAACTCAGAGTAGCAATTGGCTATAATAGGTCCTATTTTTGCTACACATTGAGCACATGAACAAAGAGAATTTCTATTTAAATTCTGAATGGGAAATCTGAAAATCAATTTTTTTCTTCAAGCACTTTTTTTCTTTTCTACATATATGGCTGCCTGCTTCTGAAATCCACTTAAGCACTTAGAAAGCATCTTGCAGACACCAGATTCTTCCATCCAAGAAAACGGAACTGACATGCTGGAGCTGCAGATCACACAGTAGTTCACTTTTAAAGGAAAGGAATGTCTTTTATTTACTACAAGACCAATACCAGCCATATCTTTGCTCAAATAGTTAGCCAAGGGTGAATATGTCCTCTATGCAGGAGGTCACAATGGGGTACGTACCACTTAAGTCTCAATTATGTTCTATTTATACCTTCCTCTGAAACTTTCTGTAACTGGGAGATTCTGGGAATTTTTCTCCATTTAGCCAGATTTTGAGTATTTCACTGTCTCTTGGAGAAGTCAGTTGTAAGAAGAGTCAATTAAACATTATCAATAATGGTGTGAGGCAGACCTCCTAGTGTATAGCATGAGAAAACAGTGAAAGGCACTTAAGTAATATTGTTAACTATTATTATGCACATTGCTCCTCTTTCTTTTCCCTCATTCTCAGGCTTCTAATAGCTTTAGCATTCAATCCTCTGTAAAGAAAGTGAAAGCTTTATCGAAAAAATCCTTTTTTTCCTCAGAAAACAGGGAGGGAAACCCATTATGAAAAACACAACAGCCTTCAAACCAATGTTAAACAGTGAGAAAGTTAAACCAAACTGCCAGCAAATGAATAAACAAACACATTTCAGAAGCTTAATATTAACCTCAAATTGAACTAAAGAAATTATAAAGATGTTTCCTGCTGTTTCTTTGAGATATTTATCCTTTTATTTGAAACACATTTTCCATAAAAAGACATTGGTCTCCACATATCACCTTCTTTCAAGTTGACAACTTTTCTTGAGAGGGAAAAAAAAAAAGGACAGAATAGCCTGTAGCCAGACTCCAAAACCTGTGGCCAGGCAACCTAAACTAAAACTTATACAAAAGATCCAGTGCTTCTGGTTAATATGCCATTGCTTTTTCCATGTTGCTAATTTTCAGGGGGGAATAACTCCGTCAAAAATACATTTTTAGATCCTTCCTTCCTGTTTCTGACCAACTCCTCCCTTCTTTTATGTTTTGCAGTTCAGATAAGTGAAATACTTTCTGATTTGCAAACTACAAACTTGTTCCCTCCAGCTGTCCCTTGTTCTTGTGAAAATAAATTCCGCCTTGCTCAACCTTCCCTACGTCACACGTGTTCTGGGATGAGAGATTACTCCAGTGCGAAGCCTCTGAGTCTAGTCATCTGCATGGTAGTGAAAAGAATGAGTAGATAACAGGTGGTAAAAAAATCAAAGTGAAAAAAAAAAGAAATGCTTAAAACTACATTAAAGCACCTGTGTACTGTACTTCACAGGAAAGCCTAATGCATCTGCATTCTGCAATGCATACAGGTATAATGCACCTGGAAACTTTCTAGGCTTGCTGTGTATATGCCAGACCCTTGAAATGAGCTAGTGTGAAAAATGTTCTCGTGGTTTCACTTCCTCTGCAGTGTTTTGGGTTAGCATTTTGTTTTGTTGTTTTGCCTTTTGGGGGTGTTGGTTGTTTTTTTTCCGCCCTTGAAGCAATTAAAAATGCAAGGGAAAGAAATTCACCAGTTCATGTCCCTCAAAGAGCAGGTTTACCATCCTCCATACACATTCTTACCTTGTGTTTATCACCATTTCTGAGCTCTGTCTATTACTGCATAAAGCAATCTGCTTTACCATTCTCTCCTGAAAGGACTGCAGACAGTCGGGGGTTGGTCTGGTTTAGAATATATTTAAGTATTACATAAACACTCACATTGTATCAGTTTACATTGTAAAAGGCAAGTTCAAAGAACTGATGGTGGTAAAATTTACAGTAGCCTTGAGTTCTTCTGGATATACCCTCTACAGTTTTGGGCTACCAAGCAGAAAAGCTCTGTCACTCATTAACTTAGTGCTGAATGTCTCAAAAAGGGACGTGAGCCAGGAATGCCTGCAAGGGTTGTTATCAACACACCGTGCTCCGTTCCTCAAGGATCAAATGATTTGCAGCACTTTCTTCCAGACAAGGAAACCAGGAAAGAAAAGCTCAGATGCTGCAGCCCAGACTGAAATTAAGCTTTACCTTTCTCTTACTCTTGTGTGAATGAGAGCAGGGAGCTTTAGAGGATGTTTTTAGAAGCATCTTCTTGCCTGTTACTCAGATGTCCCCAGTTTTCCTTAGGAGCTTTTTACGTCAAAAGGTGTGTAGTGTTTGAGACTGACAATGTACTGGAAGGTGCGTGAGGGCTTCCTGGGAACATGACTCTCTCCGGCCTGCAGCACAGAAAATTCAGGTCATGTTCTAGCTCTCTGGGAGACTATTTTGAAATGGCATGAAACAAATCATTCCACTAAATAACTTCCACAGTCAAAAGTTGGAGGTGCTAGTCCATAAATCAAACCTGTATTGCATTCAGTTCCTCTACTTTTCTCCTTGAAGACATTCAAGCAAACCCAGTCTTCCTTACTCCAAACTAAAGTTAATACCAGCCATTGCCTTTTAAGTTTATTTAAGAGGTCTGGTTGCAGTTGTACCAGGGGATAAAAGTAAAGTTGCTGTTATCACCAGATCCTTCGATTCTGAGAGTACAGTCAACTCACATATTTAGCTGTATTTCTGATGTCTGCTATTTCTGGTAAGCGTTAATGTTTTTGAGAAGTCCCGTAGGTAGGTTTGGCAGCCTTCTTTTTATTCCAGAAAGGATTTTTCTGTCATCATTTACACCCTAAGACACACAGGCTCACAGAAGCAATGGAAATTGACCTTTGCAATAATGTTGCTGACACAGGGTAGCAGTATATAGAGATTTATATAATGTCTTGACCAAATCTATACAAATACTACTACAGTTCCAGCTTTTCAACAGTAGATTAAGACAGTAATAACAACAACAACAACAAAGTTCATAAAACACTACAGTATATTATTAGCAAGATTCTAACAAAATCTGGAGAAATACCAAAGCAATCAGTCTTATTTAATCTTTGGACAAACAAGCAGGTTAGGTGGCTTGAGTTTACTGAAAGAAAGCCTCATCTTATGAACTGTAGGTGAGCAGCCCTTTCTCACAGCATTACTAACAGTGGAGCGGCTCCTGCAAAAGTACCTGTGCTTCCCAGTGCAAACTAGTAGAGACAAGTTCACAGCAGGTTCCTGGGCACTGTTTTGTCTAAAGCTACTCAGCCATTCTGTGCAGCAAAGCAGCTACCTTAGACCTTCTGTTTTTTGCTGTGACCTGAGGGACTGCATTGCTGTTAGCAATGGGGAAGGATGGGGACAATTTTCAGGGAAAAAAAATAATAATAAAAGGAAAACCCCAATGAAGGCAAAGGCATGGAAGTGACAGTTCAAACCAAGCAGTTCCAAAGTGCTATTACTTCTTTCAGAATCCTTTAAACATGTGAATAAAAGAATGAATTCAAATTAATCAATTGTCTTTTAAAGTAGCTGAGGTAGCACTCTGACTATTACCTGTGCTTTTAGAGTGCATCTCAAATGTGTCATTCAGACGTCTGAAGACAAGATACGAATGAATCACCTTGTTACAAATTAATCACCCTGGGATTAGGGGTAAAAATTTCAAAAGCACCTTAAAATGACTTAGAAATCTAATTCCCATTTTCAGAATTGACTTAGGCAGTTACATCCTGACTCTAGTCAAAAGTCAATGGGATGATAGCTCCTAAATCACTCTAATGCATCCAAAAATGTTACCCACTTCTATATGTAACACAACACCAGCTTCTCTGTAGTCCCGTTTGCCCTTCAGTGAGTGTCCCAGGCTTCTGCTTTTTCATCCCTGAATTCAGTTCACATTTACCATATGTTGTGCTTTCATTTTCATTAAACATTTTGAAAGATGGAGGTTTCAAACAGTGAGCTACTCATTCATTCATCTTTCCACACAGACACCAAGCATCACAAAAACCACCAATTTCAGATTATTATTTTTAACTAATGAGAAAGGAAAAGTTTTTACTGACACTGACAGCAAAATCTGCCCACCCCATTTTTATATTTTACAAGATGGTACAGCATGATACCCAAAGTATCCTTTGAGTCCTAAGATGGAAGGGCAATAGCTGAGCTATATGGATGCTACTGCTCTGCCATTGACCAGATTATGATAATGTCACTTTTCCTCCTTGGGGCATTGGAACAACCTTTTAACTTCTCTATCTCTGTTCCCCTCCACTTTATGTCTGTTATGTCCACTGTATCTGCAACATTATGTTGGTAGCACTTCTGTCACAAGTGTCTGGTTCCACTGCAACAAAAGCTATAAAGAATAAACTAAGGAATACGTATGTCTAGATTACACCTATTCATAAGCGTATACGAATGTAATATCTTGCTCTCTGGTACAAAAAAGACGAACTTTCTAGTGCTGGTGAATGACCAGTTAGAAAAGGGAATTAAGATAGGGCCAGGAGGCAGTGAACAAAAGCAAAAATTACATTCAGATCTGAAGGAAAATTATGTTCACAGTAAGCTAGCAGCCATCCTGGCTTTCAGCTCTTTTTGTGATTTTTTTTTCCCTCTTTTTACTGCTTATTTTTTAGTTCTTTTGCCCAACACACGGTATTTTTCACTCCTTTGTCATCTTCCCTAGACAAAAGCACAGGACTTGGGGAAAAGGATCAGGGAAGGGGAAATTCCTATCCTGACATTTATTTCTTCAGTGACCTTGACAAAGTCACTTAATTTATTGTTTCCCTTGCTGTAACAAAACAGACAGGAATGAAAATGAAGTCCTTTTCTAACATTCACAACTGCTTTGTGATCCAACCCTATCTGGTAAGTCTGCTTTGAAACCCCAGCCTAAGTCAGAGCAGATTCAAGCCGTAATTGTTGTCAGCAATGCCTCGCCTCTCTTCTAGACACACTTTCTGCAGCGGTCAATACCTGTTCAGCAGCCGGCCATGGTGGGAGAATAGCAATCGCCAGAATAAATGCTATGCCCTTTCTCCCAAGCCTGTTGCATCTCAATAAACTCTGCAGTGTCTCTGGCAAAGGGGGAATTCAAAAGGGTGGTCCCAAATCAGGACTCTGAAGGGCTTTGCATTCAAAATAAGACACTATGGGAGTATCATGATGACAGCTGCACTTACATCACTGAAAATAATTATTCTGATCCATGAACACAAGCTCAGCCATAAGAATGGTCTTGTAAGCAAGGTCTGTTTTAATAGAAACATAAGTATTATGCATTACAGTCTATTATAAATTGGTTGTAATTTTCTCCTGACACTCCGTGAATTAAACTAGTTAGGATACCAAAAAAATAATAAATGCCACAAAGCAGAAAGCAAGCTCAGTGTCTGAAGGTTAATGATTGCTCATGAAAGCTACAGAAATAAATTATCTGCCTAGGGACACTGTCACATGATCGGCACAAAAGCTGCAACAGCCGAAAATGTTTATGTAGAGAAAAAAAACACTGTCAGCATCACAGGGCCCTTCCCCCACTGCTGAACCAGAGTCCCGAGCCAAACAGCTGCTCCTGACTGCTTACATTAAACTAATTTGTGCTGCAACATTGCAGCTGCTTAATTTTTAGACTGAACTTTATCACCAATAAGTGCTAGAATAACAAGTGATCCAGCCCTATCTCTGAAGAAATAGCAAGTTCCTCAACAACAAAGGCAGCTTAAGGTGCCAAAATTCAAGAAAGAAGTAGAAGGACAATGGGCAGAACTATATTTTAAATCATAATGACCTACTTTTGCATTTACTGGGAAAGGCTTGAATGGCAGGTTTGCTCCTAAATTAATCAGGGGTCAGACTGTGCCCCTAAGTGGACGGGGGTTGTCCCACCCCGACACTGAGGACCAGTAGCTGAGAACCACGGCAGAGGCTGATGGAGCAGCAAGGAGGAAGCCAGGTGAGGTGCTGGGGCTGCCGGGGGTCGCCCACCTTCCCAGGTGACCTCCCCTGCACCAACAGTTTGGGATTGCGCTGCAGAGCCCCGTCCTTTGCCCTGTTGCCCGCAGCCTTGCCCCTTCCCTTCTCCAGGCTCCCACTGGAGTCTGCGACTCCCTGGTTGGGATTTTGGTGTCTTGTCATGCTGCTCGCACATCCTTCTGGCCACGGATTCACTGGTGTCTCCTTAAAACATTTATTGCGCTCAACATTTAAAAGAAGAAGTTAAAAATAAGGGGGGGGGGGGTGTGGTGAAAAAAGCCTAGCTCATTCATGTCCTAACAGCTTGAAAGCCCTGACCTCCTCCTCACCCCTCCCTCTGCCTCCCCCCTTAAAAAAATGTGTTCCGAGGCAGTTGCATGGGAGGAAGTGTTTACAGAGCAGCAGCAGAGCGGTGCTCCTTGGGTAACAGAAGTGCAGCGATTACAAAATGTCACATATTGTTCCTCCCGTTTTCCCCTGAATTCTTTTCCTCTGTTAACATGCAGGGCTTCATCTTTTGCTGAAACAGGCACTGACCTGAACTGGTGGCGACTCCTGCCAAATAGGCAGGCACTGTTTTGCTACATTTTGGAATTCAGTGAAGTCCATGTGTCAGGCATTTGCCTGCGCTCAGGAAACGCCAGTGCTCAGACCAAAGCCCTCCCCGCCCCCTCCCACCCCCACTGCTTGGAATGCACAGAAACTTTTCAGTTTTTAATTAGTTTTAATATGATTAATGCTTTTAGCTGCCTATCTTGTTATGTCCAGTGTACTTGTGTTGGTTTTGGTTTTGGTTTTGTTTTTTTAAATAAAAAAAGGACCATTTAAATATACTGGTCTTAGTTAATAAGAAAACAAATTGAGACACACACACACACCCCCCAAAAAAAAACCTGAGAGAGCAATTATACAGTTAAACAAAAAGCTGTAGTGGCTCGCAGTGCTAAAGGGATTGCAGATAGACGGTTGTTTGCCTGTTTGCGTGTGTGTGCTTGGGGAGGAAGAAAGGCACGGGGAATCAGCAATGGGAAACACGGGGTGCTCCAGCAGTGCACCCCACCTTTTGCAGTCTTCCAAAGACTAGCTAGAAGGAGAAGATGCTAAATGAAATGATAGCTTCTTTCTGTTCAATTTAAAAGCATTAAATAAATACAGAATCCCTTGGGGAGGGTGGCTTCTTGTTTTTGTTTGGTTTTTTTTTAATCAAAATAACATTAGTCGGACTTTTGTCCAACAGCAGGAGCTGATGGTATCTGCATTCCATTTTATTCCACCCCAAATGTGTAAGAATGCGGGTGACCGGATAAACAGGCCCCAGGAGGATTTAACTGCTATTCATGGACCAAAGCTGCAAATCGAAAAAGTGGGGTAAAGGAGAGAATAGCAAAGTTCCTTGCACCCTCACCAGATCTTCCTCTCAAGTTTGGCATTTAAACCTTTAAAACTTTATGGATTTCTTAAAATAACACCTTTGAAAAAATAATGCAAAGGGTACGACCCAGCTACAAAACTGGAGATCTCATCTGTACAACACAGGAGAGCAGCGTGAGGGGATAATTGCAAGTGAGGTGAAAGAAAAAAAAGAAGGAAGGACTGTGTTAAGAAGTAGTTTGAGGTCTGAGGGGCAACAGGCACAGACTGAAGTATAGGAGGTTCCATCTGAACATGAGGAGAAACTTCTTTACTTTGAGGGTGCCAGAGCACTGGAACAGGCTGCCCAGAGAGGTTGTGGAGTCTCCTTCTCTGGAGACATTCAAAACCCACTTGGACAGATTCCTGTGCGATCTGCTCTGGTGAACCTGCTTTAGCAGGTGGGTTGGACTAGATGATCTCCAGAGGGCACTTCCAACCCCAACTATTCTGTGATTCATTCTGTGAATTGGGAGTTGCAGGGAAAACAGAGATATTGGAAGAGGAGGCTACCTCAGGTCCAGAGGCTCTATGGCACAAGCCAGAAGTACAAGAAAAAAAGCAAAAGGAGGAGTCAAAAGGAAGAAGCAGCACACTCAGAGGAGTATAGGAGGAAATTTACTTATTGAAAAGGACCCTTTAAAGTGAAGGAGCTTAAATGTGCAATGGGACCAAAAGCAAATACAGGGATTCAAAGGTAACTTGCAGAAAATCTGAGATTTCAGAGTAATGGATTTTATTTTTATATTACAAAAAGCCCACCAAAATCTGTTAAAATGGTCTTTTTCTTGTGCAGTGACAGTAGGGTGGGGAGAGGCATTACCCCAGCAGCAAGGGGAGGGAGGTTCACCCCCGGTGGAGAGAAGAGCACAGGGGCAGGTGGCTCTGTGCCACCTCACTCACCTCATTGTTCCAGGGGAAAGGTTGATGTTCTTCTGCCACCCAAATTCTCTCGGAAAACCTAAAAACATTTCCAGCCAAATACAGGTGAACTAAGTATATGTCTATAAAAATATTTGGTTTTACCAAATCAACATTTTCCAATATTTTACACATAAAGCCCCAGTCCAGCATAATATTCATGAGAACAATGAATACGCAGTCAGGTCTGCACAGCCTGAGCGCATGTACACATTTATATGATTCACTTATGATTACACTGACTGACCTCTAATTCGTTCCTTTACCCTTTTTCCTCCAGATGCATTTGCACACTGACAAACCATTTTCTTTTTAAATCAATCGGCCAGGAAAAATGTTTCCTCCATCTGCAGAAATTCCTATGCTCACCATCTAATAAATTTACCCAGCTGTCATTGTGGAGTGACAGGACAAAATAGCACACTCAGTAAGAGCCATGTGAGAAATTAACTGTGTAGAAAAAAAAAAGGAAAACTTTATCAAGCATCTTTGACCCCTGCATATTAATTCTGCTCTCTGAGACTTTGTTTAATATTTCAGAGTCATAAGAAGTTCCAGAAATGTTTGGTTTTCTTCTTCCCCAAATTACTCCTAAGGACAAAGGCAGACACAATCTGTCCCAGAGAGATTTTGTATTAATAAAAATCATAACTTAAAGCCTGAAATTTTTCCAGCCTTGTAAAGTAGAAAAGGTAATTGAAAGGAGTAACCTCTCCTTTCTCAACAGGTCCTTGTGCTTGCATCTAGCTCTTAAAACTTCTTGAAATATCAAATTTCAAGTCCCCAATATTTTAAAGTTATTTTCAGAGATTTTTTTATTGGTCCCTCTGAGGCCTTGAATAGATATACAGGTAGAAACTACCAGAGTTTACAAGCAGAAAGTTTTTTTTTTTTCCAGTACAGTTTTTAAGCTGACTACTTTGCATTTTTTTTTTCCATTTGCACAATATATGCATCACATTTCATGTACGGAGTGCTTTGGTATAACAGTATATTGATACAACTTGAGAAGACCCATGGTATTTTTATCAATAATAATGTGGCTGTCCCAAATTCACAACGAAAAAACATCCCTATCATGATATAACATATTCTTTCTATGTGTGTATGTAATAAATACACAACTCTACTGTTCACCAGCTAAAACAAAAAAAAAATATTCTTTCCATTTAGATCCTGCACAAAATGAACCATATTTATTTTCAGTTTTAGCATAAATATATGCCTTCTTATTTCTAACCATCACGTAAGTTGAAGAAGTTAATGATGTATGCGGTAATTTCTATTCAGAGCATTAATGCTCATAGTTACAATACTGACTTTTATTATTTTTTAGAAAGACAAAATAAGAACTAATGTATATGAAACACTAACACTGTAAATCTCATTTTGTACAAAGCTGAATTTCAGCCATATAGTTTGTGTTCAAATACTTCAAAATGTTTAAGGATAAGGGGATACTAGGGTTTTGACCAGCTCTTGGCTTTTTTCTTATTTTGTGTCTTGAAAGAAAAAAAAAAAAAAGTATTAAAGAATAAAATTCTCTATATATACCTGTCTGTTTCAGCCCTTTGGGGTTAGAAGGGGCCTTTTTAGTCAGCTGAGCCTCTCTAGCAGAAGCAAGTTTGCTTAATAGTCATAAATATTTCCTGGGCCATTTATTCAACATACAGATTTGTGGAGAGGATGGCTCGCTTTGCTCATTCCATCACTACTTCCCTAAGCCAGGCCCATTCCCTGAGACAGACCATATGGGACAAGTGGAAGTCTAGACAGCTCATTCACACTGCAGTGGAGATGCTTAGGTCCGGATTCTTCCATCTATGTTTCTGCTCTTCATCCAAGCCTGTTTTCACAAGGTCCAAAATCACATGGCTGTTGTATCTGTCCTCTGTATTCAATGGAGAAAGAGAAGTTGCTTCAGTGTGCAATCCAGCCCACATAAACCAGAGCTACAGTCCTTCTGGATTTGCCCATCTCTCTCCCTTGACTGCAGAGATAATCTAGAAAACTAAGCTCTGATCTTTGACAACTTAGTTAAGCACCTAAATTTAGATAAATCTAGTCTCTGCCTCTAAGAAAATTTCAATGGTAAGAAACCTTTGATAAAAAATGGAAATAAACTTTATGAGAATTTTGTTGAGATCTTGTTCCTTTTATCCAGATCAGCTCTAATTAAAAACAATAACTTCATCTTTAGTTAGAAGCTTTGAGCTGTCAGCAGCAGGATGTCACAGGACTTGTCTAAGAACCTGCTTCAATAATTCAAGCAGCCTTGCTAAGCTCAGTTTTGAGATCTCAAGGTACTTTTTCATAGAGGAACACTGCCATGGACCACTCAGAAGCTGAGAAGGACACACAAAGTGTTGCAAGGTGGGGATCTGAAATACATAGGCATACTTTACCAGCAGCAAAAACACAAATGAGGGAACGTGCCACAGCAGCTTCATGCCTAGACAGAACATGGTAAGGTGTCTTAACAAGCACACTCCACTGAGGACTATAACTTCTCCCTAGATCCAGCATCTTATTTTATACATACGCTGGAATTGAAGGATTTCTAAACAGATTCTTAAAATACCCCTCTAGAAAGAGTACTGAAGTATAACATCCAAAAGTGATGGAAACATTCCAAGAAGGATGGAAAAGCACCTCAGGGTGCTGTGCACTAGGGTGGTTCGGCTGGATGAGCCAGGGAAAGTTATGCCTGAAAGAATTGCTGTTGAACAGGCCATCTGCCCATTCTCTATCAATAACCTCTAGCTGCAAAACTGGAAATGAGACACGCTTGGACAGCTGGCAAGATTGCCAGAGTTGTGCCATTGATTCTGGAGCAACATGAGCTCCACATGATTGCCTCTGTGGTTAACAAAATACTTCTTCCTAGCAGTTCTCCATAGAGCATTATTAACTGCCTAAGTAACAGAGTGAATCAGCAATGGCTTTCACTAGTCGCAAGAGACAAAGGTCCAAATTTACAGTGCCCCCAAAATGGTCCCAATAAGCCCAGAACCTCAGTGACAGCTAATGACCAAAACAGAAGGAGTGATGACACTGGATGTGACTTCTGAGACAGTTCTATGTTAATGCTCCTTGCCATTCTGAATGTAGTAATTGAAAATTACTAATTGCAGAGATGAACCGTCAGATATTTTCAAAGGGTTTTTTCATCACAGAAGACCATGATTTCTACAGAAAGACAGCTTTAGACACATAAAAATTTATTTGCTGAAGGGGACCTCTGATTCAAAAGGGAGGGGAAGACTCAAAGCAGGGATGGGGGTGTTTTAAGAAAACCAAAGAATGTTTCTCATGTATGTGCTATTGCAAGCCCCTGAAAGAACATTTCAGAAGAATTTCAAGACAGAAAACCTATTAAAAACCCCACATTTTATATTTATCACATGAATGGCTACAGTTTGGGGGGGGGGCCATAATAAGGTCATGAAGCGTAAACAACAAAGTGAATGAGAAAAATAAGAGAACTTCTGTCTCTGTCTAAAAATCCAACAAATCACAACAAATCTTTAAAACAGGGAGTATAAAAAAGGAGATGAACTTCAGAATAGTCTCATACTGAATTTAATCTCTGTTCCACTTAGCTGTTAAGACAGGGATCATGAAAAGCAGTTTTTACAATTTATTGTGCTAACCTTTTTGAGCAAAAGCTGAAGCTGATGCTCAAATATTTCTAAGAACAATCTGAAGAAAACAAAGGTTAAACCTTGAGAGGATCCCTTTTTATCCTTTATCATTTAAATTAGGAGACATGCATATGTCCTAGGACTGGGAGAAGACAAATAATGTATTTAATTATAGAAGTGTGTGAAAATTAGAGTGGTTTAGAAGCTTCCTGGTCATTTTTTCAGAAATGTTGACTCATCAAAACTGAAGTTGAGCAACTTTGGTTTGGTTGCAAAGAAAGGGGAATGCTGGCAACCATCCCAACTAAAAGAAGCTATAGAAAAAATTGCACAAAGATCTGATTCTATATTTTTAATTGGAAACTGTATTTCATTGTTAAAAGAACATTTTATTGCAGATTTTAATTAGCATATATTACATGAAGTTCTTAAAATCAAAACTCTGTGCTATCAGAACTTCCCTGCTATTGATTTTGGCACAAGCTCTTTTATGTTCGGGTCTTTCTAGCTCAATCTAGTGTAGACACATTCCTTAAAAAGATCATTTAGAAAAGAGGTCTGTGCCTTCAGAAGACATTGTTTGCAAAAACAAAGCATAATGAAAAGATCTGACCACAGACAATGGGAGACCCTGAACAGGATTTAGAGAAAATAAAATGCTTTTCAACCCAGAAAAATTTGCCTGAATCTTAAGTCCCATTTTCCATCTCTGTCCAGTCCCTCAGTTCCAGCCTCATCCTTCACCTGTATGCTCACACCTCCCCAAAACGTCTCATGAGGAACAAGTCCACAGACGGGCTGTTACTGCTGAGCAACTGGCGTCTAGGAACAGGGCATGGGTCTATGGGGACATGGAGCCTACATGTGCTTTACACCACCCTTGATTACAAAAACACATCAAACTCCCTCAGAAATAATGAGTACTGGCCATGAAAATGTATTTTAATACATCAGGCTAGACACTAAGAAAAGCAGAAGGAAAAACCTCCTAAACTTGCATGAAGTATGCTTTGAAAAAAAGGAGTGGTTTACCTCATTCATTTTCTACAATCTCACAAGTTTTTAAACGAAGTATGAAGCATTCTCCAAAAAAAGTGTTTTCCCTTTGCATCAGAATTGTTCACAGGCAGCACTTTCATCTAAAAGTGGATTGCTGATTCAGTAACAATTCTTAGAAGAAAATATCTTTCTTTGGAAGTGCAGTAGAAGCTGGCCTTCGCCACAAATTGCCACCATCACTAATGAAAGTGGCTAGCTGGATGGCTAACGAGACCTCTCATCAGGGAATGTTAATGGAGAGGAATCAACCTTATATGCAATAAGTGAACAATCAGGTAATGGAGTCAAGGAACCATATAGGCAAGGTGGAAAATAAATGCCAGAGACTTGAGAAATCTAATCAATGCCTGATTAAGCTAATTGAAGCCTGGCCACTGAAAATTAATGATTTGGAAAATTGCTCCCAGAACAGAAAAAAGCAAAGATTGCTGGATCTCACATATGAGACAGAAGGTTCAAATGTGAAAGCGGTTATCAAGAGATTAATACCTGGTACCCAGGGTACATAAAAGTTTGCTATCTCACCTTTCGCCACATTAAGTATATTGCTTCCCTGCTGCTTCTCCAATCCCGTGCACCCACCAAGTCTCTGAAGTCCATTAGGTTTTTTTTTTAACTGTAAGAATAAAGGCAGCACTGAGGTTGAAAAGAGTAATGTTCTAATTACTCCAGAATGTCTTCCTTTTCAACTTCAGTGAAAACAAAAGGCCTCTCTTCAAATTGAAAAACAGAAAGTAGGGATGCTAAAAATAGCTACGGCATGAAATGCAAAATACACTTCAGCATGTGCTTAGGTACAATTGTTCTAATCCTAATCACCAGAGTTTTCAACTAAAGGCTCCTTTAAAAGCCCCAATTGAACTGGAAGGTTTTTTTTTACCTATCATCATCTATGGATTCCTGAATCTCTGTGGACTAGGCCTGGCATCTGCAAGTGGCAATTTAAAAAAAAAAAAAAAAAAAAAAAAAAAGAAGCAAGCCTAATGTCAGAACACTTGTACTTATTACACAGGAGCCTGCATCTCTACAAGAAACTTCTCAAGGTATTACAAATCAAAAAAGATTGAACACCATTAGGCAGGCAGACCTTTGGCAGAGAGAACTGCCGAGCCCGTGGGTGGGCAGGCAGGCAGCCCAAGTTCAGCGCCAGGCACTGGTAATTCAGGCACTTCAGTGAGCAACAAGCAGAGGTACTTGGGTTTTTAAAACCATTAAGATATAAAAATAGTTAAAATTGTACCTTCCAATATGTAGTGCTTTTCTTAGGCCAAGAGATCCCAAACCAAATTCTTGTGGTTTCCATGGAGTTCTGCTAAGCCAGGAAAAGTAGATTGTGGACAGTCCACAGGAGCACATCAAACAGTACCATAATTCATCCATTAAAAGTCTGATGAGGAGAAAGTGCATGCTTTTACTAGTAGTCATTTCATTCTTAAATTTATTCTGAATTCTTCTGATTATATCATCTGCACCTCATTACTCATTTGAGATGTTCTCTTCATTGCACTTTCATTTTTAAAAGCCATCTGTGACAAAATTGAAAATGTGATAGTAGTCCCTTAGCATAAAATGATCTAAGGACAACCACTTTAAGGCAACACTGATTTTAGCCCACCATTGTGGCAACTTTGCTGCCAGCTTTCTTAGTCCCTCCTGAAGTTTGCCCACATTTCTTTGACATTAATTACTTTGGAGCATATTTATAATTTAATACCTCATTGGTCTTCCATTTTCCAAATAATTAATAAATAGACCAACTTCCACCCATATGTGAGGACCTGAGATACCCCACAGGTTATTTTTTCCCCTGAGAAAATGGACTCTTTTTTTTTTTTTTTTTTTTTTTCTGCTTTGTACTCTTTTTATCCACACAGGATATTACTTTCTCAGAGTATTACTTTGCTCAGAACATCAAAGATACTAAAGCGTTACTATGCCTAACTCAGACATGCCCTGGTGCCTAATGGCATACTTGCATGCAATTAATATGCAGCTAAAGAGATTCCCAAAGCTGGCTGAATGTGACATGGCTAAGCAAGTCAGCAACAAAACAGAGGAAAAGGGTGGGGTTTAGGCATCAGTTCAGCTGAGACAGGCATTCTGCCAGGGACTGTAAATCCTATCAGAACAAAGGGAACAAAAAATTCACTCCTTGGGATCTCAGAAATCTACTGATTCAAACAGCTATTTTGAATACAGGGAATATAAGATCATGTCTGTCTTCTGCACTGATTCAGAAGGAAGACTTGATTCTAAGGCTCATACCTCTTCTCGCCTTCTTTTTAGGGACATCTACATGCTTTTGTTTCTGTAGCTGTCAATTTAAGAAGTATCAGTGATTATATACACAAGTATACTTTATCAACTGTTTTTCATTCACCTACTGTATCATTTATACATTTAAAGAATTAGCGAAGTGCAATATTCCTTTACAAAATTTGTGCATTTTTTCCCTACCATATAATCAAGCTCTGTGTTTCTGAGGGTTTTATATAACTGTATTTTAATCACCCTATCAGTTAAGTTGCCAAGAATTGAAGTAAGCCTTACTGGTCTTAAATTCTCCAGGTTATTATTGGAGCTTTTTATAAAGATAATATTTGCAATGTGCCAGTATTATTGCTGACTTAAATAAGAGAATATGTACTTTAATTAGCAGCCATTTTACCCTGAAGTTCATTAACATGTCTATTTATGCTTCATCCAGCTTGTTGCTCTCCTTAGCTCATTACTGTGCTACCTTCGGACTCTTCAGAAATTTAGACTGTCACCTTCCTGGGTTGGTACAAAGAGCTTCCAAGTCTCCTTTCCATTGAAGATGAAATTCCTTGATCTGCCAGTTGTCAAGATGCCATCCTTTGAAAGGAGATCTTCCCTTCAGGATCTGCCATGACTTAATCTGCTAGCTACCACTGCTCTCTTGTTTGGGACAATGTGTGTCATGGAAATGGAAACCACACATGGAAAATCATGTGGGTAATCCTTCTCACTTGCAACAACTTCTGCCATGTCCCTAACTTTTTTTTTTTTTTTTTTTTTTTTTTTTTTTAACAGATGCTACCACAGTGACTGTGCACTGAAAACAAGGCAGAAGAGGGAATTAAATCAGCCTTCCCTCCACAGCAGGCAAAGTGCTGTACTCTGCAGAAGCAGAACTCAAAGGTTTTGGAGTAGCCTAGGAAAGGCTCTTCCCTCTATTTGCATCTGGCTGTTTGCATTCTTCATTTCCCCTAAGCTACTGCCCTGAATTAGGATACCTTCTCGATTACCAAATGTATCAAATTTCTCTTATTTATCTGTTCAACCCTTAGTGTTGATTTAGGAGGACACCAGGTCAAAAGCCAACTAAATGTTCTGTTCCAAACTAACTAAGAAAAGCATTGTATGCTGAGCTATCAACTCCTTCCAGACTCTGCAATACTTTTCATTCTGCCAAGTGCTATTGCACAAGAAAACCTTTCTTAAAGATACTGGTCATTTCAAGTAGATCAAGAAGATCTACATCACTTTGTAACATTTCTATGGAAAACTATCAACTTTTACTTCCTAAGTATGGTGGCCTTCCCCAACTGGTATAAAAACACTGAATTTAAGCAAGAAAGACTTCATCCAAATCAAGGTTCACATCAACCCGTTCTTTCTAAAGACAAGCATTATTCCCCAATGCCATCACAAGCTTTATTACAAAAGGGCCAAAGGAAACCCAACCTGTTAGTACTATATTAAACATTTTTTGCCATTAAATATTCAGACTTAAATATTCCTGGAATATTCTCAGCATCAAGAATCAAGAGCTTAAGTGTTCACAAACAGCAAGTATAAAAGGGCAGCAGATATAATTGAATTAAAATTTCCTCTTGAATTCAAATGAGTGCATACTTTTTTTTTTAACACTGATTTTAAACACTGATTTAGCAATCTACAGAAGTGTATATATTTTGCAGGTACTTATTGGGTGCAGCACAGTAAGATGTTTACATGGAATTTTAAAAGAAAACTGTAAAAACTGGAAAAGCACATACCATTTGGAAAAAAGCTGAGCTAATTATTTCTGTTCACTACAATAAAAAATCAAACATTGTGTTAAAATTAGACAGTGAATGAACACATAAATGCTGTGTCCTATAATAAAAGGAAGCTTTTGTTGGATTACAATGACTTGCATATAGTCTGTATCCACAACTGCCTTGATTGGAGTGGACAAGAGTAAGTTGCAGCTGGAGATCATGAGTTCAAAAAAAAAAAAAACACTGAAAAAGCATAGATTTATGATATATCTGCACTTCTGTTCCATGCAACAATCGCAAAATGTCACTCATGAAATGCCATCTCTGAGCTGACTGATAAGATCATCTCCTTATCTGTTTTAGCACTTGTCATTCCCCCTTGCCATACCAGTCACAAAAAATAGGCCAAGAGGGGGTGGGGATAATTAACATTTAATAAATCTACTAAAAAAGGCAAGTGTGTATATATAGGTTAGAAGAATAGACATTTGACTACTTTTTTGCCCATCTTTGCCAGACATGCAAAACCAATATTCATGTTTATCTGTAAACAAGAGAATTGTTAGATGAGCTTGCTTTGCATGTGTAAGCAGCATTATCAGGGTCCAGTGAGTTAAGTTTTGGGGCAGGATCATATTTTCATGTGCTGGTAGTCAATGGAGATTTGATCCTTCTGATAAGAGTTTCAGGGATCTACTAGAACCTACACAGGAACTGAAATATAAATATTAAATAATTACTAAGAATGTATTCCACCTGGATCAGTAAAAGATAAGTTTCCAGTCTGAATTCATCTTCTTCTAACAAAGAAGAGACTCTCTGACTCTCTAAACAATTTCATGGTGTATCCCAATTTTACCACAAGCCTTGAGAGATAAGGGGTTTTTCCTCTGTTAAGAAAATCAAGTTATTAAATTGGTCAAAGATGACTCTACCAGAAATGTATTCAAATCTTCTTTATTAATTACCATAGGAATTTAGTTGGAGAGTCACATATAAAATTTTGCTCAGCTTTCACAGATAAAGTGTATTATGTACAAAAATTCCTAGGATTTTAATTTAGTAAAACCCCAATAGTACTTAACCGAGCAAGTTATTCTCTTTATAGAGAAGAGCTCTGCAGGACCGATTCATTCTTTTACAGTGCATTAGTTTAATCACCTAGGAGATTTCTAGCAGATGATGAAATCTAAACAGGAGCAGAAACTTCAGTTATCTTTGGATGAACATATTTAGTTCCACATTCTATCCTAGCACCAAGCAAAATAAAAGTCTAAATACACTTCAGTTTCATCCATACAATTTATTGAATTTATGTTGCATTTAAAAAGGCAGAACCAGATATTGTTTATTAATGTAGCAGTTAAGTTCATGTTTTCCTATTAAGAACTCTCTTGAAACAAAGCTTATATGATTTTTTTATTTTTTCTTTTACTGTTTTTTGACATACAGTAATTGCAATAGCACAGAAAAATTTGTTTAGAATAGAGAAGTGAGTCAAAGTAACATTTACAACATATTATAGAGCAACCTTCTGTTACACCCTACACATTTTTTTTAATAAGTTCTTGTATTATACAGTCTCCCAATTATCAAGGAATAATCCAGGGAGACTCTAGTGACAGATTGTTAACAGCTAAAACAAAAGTGAACTCTAATGAGCAACAAACTCAACAAAAAAAAGGACAAAATCCTATTTTTCCTATTCAAATAATATTCTTTCCTGGTAAGAAGATACTGGATCATGCCCAAACTGTATAAAAATAAAAACAGAGCTAATAATAAAATAGATATGATAACCGAAGTTAATAAAGTGCATAAAAAGAGAATGAATGTTCAATGCTACCTTGTCTATTTCCACTTTCCCAGTGTCTCTAGCAGACAGAAAAGTATTTTGCTCTATAAAATCTCATGTTTTAATAAAACATGCCAAGGTTGGTTTTAAAAAAATGACCCTTCCGAGTTACCGTTCCCTCATTTTCTTCATCCTTTGTGTTTCTGCTTTGTAATTGTAGAATTGTTCATAACCAAAGATCTCAGTGGTTTAAATTATATACCATGCACTATCTAATTTTAAGACCTATCTGTAGAAATACATAACTGGGTGCTAACATACAGTAGAATACCAAGGGGAACTAACAAGCAAACAAATTTGACTTATAAAAAAGTTCCATGGTGTAAAGCTTAGAAAGTTCTTGACCCATAGTGGAAATATGTAGGAGCAAATCTATACCTCTTACACCTTCCTTCCTATTCCACGTGATGCCGATGGTGCCAGAAGATACACAGTCAAGGGTCCTTCCACTTACACGTCAGGTGGCTGTGCCTTGAAGGGGTTTCATTGGAGTGAGGGTCTTCCTTGCACATGGGCTGGGAGGTGAGGAAAATGCTTTCCTATCTGTGTGCATAAAAGCAACTTGCAAAGGAGATCTGAGACCAGAGAAAGTAGGAATTATACTAACGTGGCAGACAGACATTTTATTGCCTTAATTCCCAAGATCAGGGTATTCTGATTTGCCATTCTTGACAACTTTGTTAATTTGAATCCAATATGGTTTTTCATCATTGATAAGGAAAAATTTGACTTCAACCATGCAAATCAATCTGTAACTATTAGTTTTAAAGTGAGACCAGTTCCTTCTCCTGGTAAAATCAAGTAATCTATGCATGCAAGATACGAGCAGGTCTGACCTAATCTATCCTGTTGAGCTCCGTACATTTAAGTAACGGCTGTGCATGGAAAAGTCTGAATAAAGGACATAATAGTAGCAAATAATATAGAAAAAAAAATATTTATTAAAGTGGTTAAGTGGTCTGTGAGAAAAAGAGGAAACTCATGACCCTGTTTCAGTATATACAGCTCTAAGAAATATCTTCAAAAGTGACTGAAAAATACAGTGTTTGGTATTGAGTACATTCAGAATGAAACCTGCACATATGATGTAACAGACACACTTCTAGTAAATAAACTTCCATCTGGAGCTCCAGGTTTAGGAACTGGATACTGGACTTTGGAAGAACAAATTACATTTACTTCTAAATATTTTCATAGGCAATTTTCACACTGATACAACAATTATATAAACAGCTGCTACAATAAATCACTGGTATTTAGATTGCGAGCTCTCTGGAGTAGACACTGTCTTTAACTTTATGGTTGAAGTGCACCCCATGCCATGCACCCTGTCACGTGGCCCATCTTAGAGTTGTCTGTTTCACTGCAGCACTCAGTGGAAATGGGGATCTCAGTGCATAGGTCTTTAAAATGCTTACATACATTTTAAGAAATGAGACCTGTAAAAAGACCTTGCACAGTAATTAAGCATAACAAAGTGAAAGAGAAATTAAGATCCCCATTGTACAGTCAGAGAACTAATGCTCCAGAGGATAGTTAAATAATTAAGTCAAGGGTTCCTTGACCCCTGTCACAAAACCAGAAATCCAGATAAGCTTTTGTATTGTGATTCTCATTGCAAATAGTGATAGGCAATAAAAGATACACCACTTCAGTGTATCTGTATATGATTGCTAACTTAGTTGAAAAGAAGTAATATTCAAAGCTTACACAAGGAAATGAATGCTGGGGCTGACCAGAGTCAGGTTCACAAGATACCTACATGCCTCTCTAGGTTTCTGAGCCTAGCATTTGAGGCACCATTTGAACATCCAATACTTAAAAAATGCCCTTCTCCCCTTGGCTGGTAAAGCCAAAAAGGTGCTGCTGAGCAGATGCACAACCATCTAAATCATCTACCAACCACAACCTGTTCTCAAAAAGATTCACAAAGGTGCTGTACTTCCATTGCAGGAACCCAAATCAGTAAATAGCACGCAAGAACAATTCTGGCTCCTCCTCTACTTGACAGCTATGGAAGTCTTCTCTTCTTCAAAGGTTTAATTCAGCTGTTGCATGACCATCATATTTTCCAAAGCAAGGAAATCTCATGTCCACCCTTCTTGCTGGGGCTTTTCCATTTTCTAAAAAATACGTAAATATTTCTCTGAGTAAAAACTGGAATGCCACATCTCACATCTCCCCAGGAGAGGAAAATCCATTATTAGGCCCCAGTGTTTGTGCTCTCACTGCAAGCACACCACTGAGGATGAATGAAACAGGACAGAGGGATGTATTTTAACAGCCCCATTTATATCTAAGTGCCAGGTCTAGAGAACTGGGCATCTGACAGACTCAGGGATGACTTAAAGGACAAAACCGAGGCACAAGACAGAAATCTGCCTAAAGACAGCCAATAGGAAATCTCAAACATGGGAGCTTCAGTGGAATTCACACTATCTGAATATGATCCACAGTCTTTCTGTACCATCCAGCATCTTACAAGACTTGCCTGTACCATGTAACCCAAACTAGCTAGTACCTCCACAGAGAGCCGTATTGAGCTCCATGGGTACATCAGCTTAGGTCCCAAGACAGCGCAATCAAATTAGTGCAGCACATCGATCTTGTTAATGAGTCCTGCCCTTCAGCAGGGCAAATATAATATCATATTAGCAGTGTTGCACTTTGGGTATAAAACATTAATAGGGTTATACTATTTGGGCACCTCCACATGGCATCCCATTCTGAAATGTAGATGAGCTAACACTAATCTGTTTTTTTTCAATTCTTCTTTTTTGGTTATTTTAATACCTCTGACACTCCAACAAGCACTCCCATCTCAGTGTCCACAGAACACTTCAAAAGCAAACATACTTTATATTAAAATCTTGGGGTTTGACTTTAGGAAATTATCTCAATTCAAATGCACTTTGCTGAGTACAAAATCAAAGCTTGGAGCAAGGCCCATCGGGTAATGAACCTCAGGGATTATTAATCTACAACCTACAATTTGTAAATGTGCAGGATACTGACTCAGTAGAAAAAATAATTTTAAACATCTGTGGTATTCTTTCAATTCCGGATTAATTACACTGCTCAGATTGTAATGTTAGCCAGAAATTTCAAGTCTCTCCACTGCTATGTTGAGAATGCTGCATTTTCCTTTGTGTTTATCACTGCTCTGCTACGGTAGGAGGCTTCCTGCCTAACACAAGCTTATGTTCAGTTCTGTGTCCTACATTTATTCCACAGCTCACCTTGCCTGCCTTTTCTTTCTCTCTTTGTCTGAAGTCCTTCTGAAACTCTTTGTTACACAGCATTAATTACTATTATTACTTTTAAGACAAAGGCTGTGTACATACCCCCACATCACTCCATCAAAATGGTGATATAAATGAAAATCTAAACAGGCTGTTTAATCCTTTTGAGAAGCTAATAATTATTTTCAATCAGCAAAGACTATTCTGCCATTTCAAAGAATGATTAATGAGAGCAAATGTGTTTGTAATTTATTAGCAGCAGCTTGAGGCGGGGGGGGGGAACAACTTAGGAATGGCAGCCATAGCATCAACATCTGACGATGTGGAGGCACTTCTGCTCCATATTATAAAGTCAAACATGAGGCTGCCTCTTTGTTGATTTATACTCTGCACAGTGATACCAAGTGCCTGGGTTTTATTCATGAACAGCTTTGCAGTTATTTTTTTGTAGAAGTGTCAAGGAAAAAAGAAATCCACGAGTATGTACCTCTTCCGCAACACTCACTCAACCATCAGTATTCGTCAATGTATGCTTCTCTAAGAACACAAGTATATCACAATAAAACAGGAGGGAAAAGGCAAACAAACAGAAGGAAAGCAGAAGATTGACTGGACCAAGATAGGAAGAGCATTAAACCCCTTTATCATAACCCCTGGTGAAATAACTTTATGGCCCATATACCACATAGTGTCTGAAAACTCTGCAGACTTGAATATGTAATTTAATCTCCACAACACCCTTGCAAGAAGAGAATATGCCCATGTCACAAACAGGAAACCGAGGCACGGCAGGGCTGAAAATTCCTTAAATCATATTATGGTCTTATCTGTTCACTTAGTTGCCTAAATACTTACAAAATTTGACTCTTAAGGTTAGATTACCCCCAAAGAGGACTTTGACAATTATATGGGACTTTCAACAACCCACCTGACAGCAGCGAGATGCAGCTGTCATTTTGTCTTGAAAGTGCCTTGCTTCTCCAACACAGAGCTTTCCCCCAGTCTAAGCTGCAATGAAACCTAGAAACTAAAAAGGCAATTTCTATGTCTAAATCACCTAAGCAAACAACATATACAGTGTTTCCAAAGGCGCAAAAGTCCAGCCTAAGGTACTGCATGCACATTCTATTTATAGGGGTAGCGGAGTGTCTGCAATATGGGCAAATACAGAAAAGCCTCAAAATCCAAAACAATAACTTTTTTGCATGCAAAAAGTCATTCAACCTGATACTCAGTCATCCCTGAATGGATGGTGTATCCCTCACAAACAACTGACAGGACCAAGCTGGAACTGGCTGAAGCCCCTGTCCCTCACCTCCATCCCAAGAGGGTGTTTCTTTTGAAGTTCTGTCACTATGCAGAAAGAAAAGCAACACTGAAAGAACCAGAAGGAAAAATTAAGCACAGCATCACAGCACCCCTTGTCCTCCCTTCTTATAGTCACAGAAACTTGTTTTCTTACTTTGTTTTTTGTTTTGTTTTGCTTAATTTTGTATTAATGTAGAGAGATGAGGGGGAAACAAGTCACAACCCATTTTATAAATGAACAATTATTCCCATCAACTTAGCACTTGAGAGACCCCAGCTGGAGCATTGTGGGGCTCCCCAGGACAAAACAGACATTTAAAAACTGAAAAGTCCAATCAAGTTGGTAGAGCACATGACCTATGACAAGAAGTTGAGGAAACTGGATTTGTTCAACCCAGAGAAAAGGCTAAAGGTGAGTCTAGTTTCTATTTTCAGCCTCCTAAAGGGAGCAGAGGAGCAAGAGAAGAGAGAGACACCTTCTTCTCAGCAGCGCACAGCAGAACAAGAGGCAATCCTCAAAACTGACAGCATGGGAGATCCAATTGCATATGAAGGGAAAAAAATGATAAGAAGGGTGGTCAAGTAAAGAAACAGGCTCACAGACAGGTCATGAAACTTCCATCCTTGGTAATATGCAAAGTTTTCGTGGACAAGGCCCTGAGCGATTTGACCAAATGTTAGCACTGCTTGGAGCAGGAAGGGGCTGACCAGATGACCTCCAAAGATCCCCTCTAACCTAGACCAGTCTATGATTCTGCTCAGACCTTCTTGTGACATGGTAATCAGGAAGATGCAAGTTCGAACTGATGCAAGAGCATGTAGGATATGACACACAAGTTGACCTCCAACACCCAAATCTGCATTTTGAGGAAGTAATGCCTTAGCTGGTGAGCTGTGTTTTCCAACTTAAGCAACAGTTCCTGCACAAAGGAGAAATGAATGAAATATCATAAAAGTTTTCTGAGTAATCGGAAAAAAACTGAGATAAATCATTCTGAAGAAATTCACTTTGCAAACCTAGCAGTTTCTGTTCAAGGTGGACATAACCCATGTATGCACTGAATTTGGCAGTAGTACAGGGATAATATTTTCCTGAGGATGAACTAGTGTTGTAGCATTTTGCCTGTATGTTAGACACAGATACGCTTCCTTCATCGACTCTCAACTGGCATGCATGGCTTCTTGTTCCATCTCATTCTAACTTAACCAATCTATTTACAGTGAACAACACAGGCAAGAACCTTTGGGGGGATTTTTGTATGGCACGTTATGAATCACATTTGTTGGCCCTTCTGTTACATCACAAGGTACTGGCCACAGCTGGAAGCAGAACACAGTCCTCCTCAGATCAATGGTCTGCTCTGATATGACAAATTCTGTGTTTTCATTCCATTCCCTTTGATGTTTCTCTCTCTTCTCAAGCCTCATCTTGTTTTTATTCTATACATTGTATTTGGCTGAATTAGACTACAAAGTCTTGCAGAAGACATTGGTTTGAACAAGACTTCAAAAAATGGCTTAGTACATCTGGATACCTCAAGTTGAGTTACACTTTAATATAACTGGATTTTTACAAAATGATGGGCACCTGCTCTTTGAAAATCGGGGTCCTCTTAAGTTATATGAAGATAAGCACCACAGAAGTGATGCACCTGAAACTAATAGACACTTCTGAAAAAACATGTACCTTTACCATGATTGATAGAGAACTGTGTGCATTTACAGCATCTTTTTAAGAAAGAGCCGAATGTCTGACTCAAGGGTAACGTCATCACTGGTTTCATATGCAACTACCTCTCATAGTGAACCATGATATTAATCTATTCTGAATAAATAAGAAGAGTGCTAAATTTTTGATGAACAGTGCTTCCACCTGTCTCAAGATAATGAAAGAATGTAAAGCTGCTCTTAGAACTTTACAGAAAGCAAGAGTGATTAGACACTATTGGCACCTATAACCTTGGGCTGATCACATGACCACATTTTGTGCAGAAAGGGGACAATTTTTTGTGTGGATGTATTCTTTCCAAAAGAAAATTATTCCTTGCTGTCATATTGCTCAGGAGAGCAGTACAAGGGAAAATAAAGCTCTGTTGCACAAATCATTCTGAATTCCCACTGTTCCATAGGAATACTGGGGTCCTACAGGCAAGGGACGAGACCTGCAAAACCAATAAGTGGGCTTACGCTCGCCTCCCACCTAAGGGAAAGCCTCTGCCACAAAGAAAATGCCCAGTTCTTGAACATTCAAGTAATTACCACTTGAACTTGTCATCTTATAACATGAAGATCTGGACTGTTTTCCTTAGCTCGTTGCTGATATGTTGGCAGGGAACGATAAACAATACTGAGGCAGGAGTCTCATGCCCACCTTGGCAAAAGCGGACCATTCTTTAACAAGTCTCTTGTTCTGCCTTATCATTTGAAGCAGCTTGTGTGCATTACGGATGGAATGCTATCGCTTTGCTAAAAGAGAAAGTATAGCATCCAGTCCATGACAGGACACTTGTATGCTTCTGTCCTCAAGTCAAAATGGTGTCATATTTCTTTTGTCTGTACCTGAAATGCAACCTCCTCCCGCAAAAATGTACATGTGAGCAATGATCATGTAACTCACATCAGACTGTGACAACAGGCTAGTGGAAATTACATTTATGAGGCAGAATGAGTGTTCATCATCCTGCTGCCTAATGAAATCTAATCCATGAATAAAACCAATGCTAGTGAAGAATACCATTTATCAGAGTATGGATTATAAGAAGACGATGTTTCCAACTGACCAAGCTGTGAGAAAAAGACTACCTTGCAGGTCTGCAGAGGTCCTGGGGCTTTCTAAATGATCTTGCAGAACTGCTGTGGATGCTGAATTTTGAGGACCTGCTGGCAGCACCAGCACTGTCCATGATGATGTGGCTGCCTGGCTGCTGGACAGGCCAGACAGAACTCCTCTGTTGTGAAGGAAAAGCCAAGATCTTACTCTACACACTCAAAACGCTTGAGTGGAATTACAGTGCAGTATTTTAACAGTAAGGGAAGAAAGACATGAGGGGACATACTGAATTTGATTCTACGTATCACTCAGAGCAGGTTTATCCTTGTTTTTAAGAATGCAAGAAGGAACACAAACCAATTCACTGAACAGATTAAAATCATGCTATCAAAAATAAAAAATCACTATAAAAAGTGGAAGAGTAGCAAAGGAGTGGCAAAAGGATGAAACCGAGACTGGTCTCAGTGAGTTATACAGGGCATGTATAAGAACCATTGGAAAAAAAAAAAATGTGTAAAGGGCACAGCAGTGCAAAAATAATATAATGTAGGAATACTGAAAACTGAACTAGTGGAGACCTTGACAGAGGACATAAGAATGTCTGAGGGTCTGAAATAGGCTTTTACAAAGGCCAGCATTAAAATAAGTAGACAGTGAACATGTCCTAAATTATGGTTTAAGCATATTGGAGAATAAGAGATAAAGATGGTGGTATACCATCTGCCACTATCAGGCTCAAACAATAAAGACATAAGTGAATCTAAATAAATAAGACCTTGGAATACTGTTGGTCCTAAATAGCTGACACCTGACAATACTCAATGATCAAGAAAACTAGCACAAATAAGAAAAATATGCTATCATAAGGTGTGTATCAGAGTATTAAAGAATTACTCCTTTTTTTGCCTTACCTGTAAAAAAAAATGAAACTTGGAAAATGAGAAACATCAAGGCAACACAGGGAGATAAATCTTTGGCTGTTGTCAATAGACATTAAAGTATTTTTTCTCCACTCTCTCTTTTTTTTTTTTTTTTAATTTTGCATCACTATAGCTGTACAGTGGTTACACACTGGTAAAAATCCCTCATCTTTCAGCTGTCAGATTTTAAATATGGAAATCCAACATAGTCTTAGAGAGAAAAGTTATGCACATGTTTTAGTTGATTAAGAATAAAGTGCTCTGCACATAAATTAACTGTTCTAATAAATGAAGAATCAGGCAAACTATATACAAATAATTTCTATATTCAGAAAATCTGCTTTTCTGGATACCTATTGTGACGGGTCTTCTGGGAAAAGCTGACTTCAACATGTATTTCAAAGGACACTTGAGTTCGACAACATAATTCAGCACAACTTCTATTAGACAGGACAACGGTGGCAACACTACCTAATGTAGACATAGTACCTTGGTGAAAAAGCAAGTATTATTAGTACAGCTTACTCTGAGGGTTAACTGTCTAGCCCAGTGCAGAACTAGAAGTCTACACTGCAGATTAAATGCGACTGCAAATACATCAGTTCAAAATTCATTGCGAACAGAGCCTCAGTCAGACCAAGATAAAACTGTGGAGTCTTCCACAAAGGCAAAAGTGATAGGCAGGTTTATAAATAAAACAAAGACACATTGTTTTACAAAAATATAGAATGCCAACTTGAAGGGGGGGATGGAATCAAACTGCTACACAAAGAAACTAGCAATGTACACTGCTGTCTTCCTAAAGCTTTTGTCAAACTATATTTTTCTTAAGCTTTAGACAAGACACATTACTTTAACACACACTAAACAGACTGTTTTAAAGCCTCATGGGGAGCCTAGGCTCTACCAGGTTAGCATGGGTTAAAGTTGGTTGCACGCACTAACATCACACCTTTAAGTCTTTGTCTAGACAGAGCATTAGAATAGATAACTTGTTTGTAGAATGTAAGTATACAGAATTAGATAACAAACTGTTCCAATAGGCATAAACAAAAAGTCAATGTGCTGACAACGGATTGCAGAAGACAGAAGTAACAAGTTGGGTTCCTTGGGGATGCCTGTCTAGCTCTGTGTTGTTGATTAATGATCTTGAAAGGTGCTGTCTGAATGTGGCCAAAAAGATGTGGTGACTGGAAATATCATGAATGCCTCATATACTTAAAGAATGTGCCACACTACAAAATAGCATTCAAGTGCCTGCATTGACAAAGTTAATGCCATCATGCAATGCATTAGAAGGACTTCTGAGAGTGCAACCCCTCCACCATTAGCCTGTATTAATCTAAGCTGCTTCACACATTCTTCTCCAGTGCTCAGCCAATGGGAATGCACAGCCAATTTACCTAAGCATCTGTGGGAGCCAATTTATCTCAGTGTCTGTGGGAAAAGGTAAGGGGTATGTACAAGACACTGGAAGAACAGAGGCACTTGAGTGTAGCTGACCTGCAGGGAAGTGGCATTTATAGATTTGATCTTCAGCCTTTCTCACCAGACAGCTGTCAATATACCAAAGGGGATGGATTCCTAAATTAGGTTAACTAACGTCACCTTGCCAATCCATGCTTCCACTCAAGGAAGCCCAGGTTTGAATGTTTTCTTTCCTGATAGGTTTAATGGGCAGAGTTGTTCAGTGAAAAGTTGCTCTACAGCAATAACCATATTCTGGCAATATTAAATCACCCAGTGCCCAACTTGCATACAAAAGACAGTTTATCCATACAAAAATACATAAGTGTTTTTAATTGTGCACTCCATCAGCTTGCTACTAAAATTTCTAAATGTAAAGTTTTGATTAAGGCAACACCTAAACTCTGTTAGTCACATCTCTAGCACAGAATTAAATTAACCAGTAAGTCTGGCATCAGGAAGATATTTCCCCTGAGGAAGGGTCCCATGCTAATAGTGCAGCAAAAGCTAAACCTTGCTTAGTCCATTTCCTCTGATACCAGAATTGCATTTTTTCTTCTACTAAAACTTCTGGGGTTTACTATTAAATCTCCTGGAATTTTCCATGTTTTTGTATTACTGACCATGTGCAGCCTGAGTAGTTTAACCCCTCCAAAACACATCATAACAACAGATTTCCCAGGCTTTCAAACCATCGTCTGTCACTGTTATGTAATGGACCAGAGTGGTGTTGCTGAAGCCATGGCAGATAATAGGGTGATTACCTGTTAGTTCAGTGCCCTTATGTCCTGCTGAAACAACACAGGAGAGGAGAAATAAATGAATAGTGAAATTTGATAGACATGTTAACATCTTTTGTCCCTAAAAAAACCCATATATATATATATATATACACACTTATTACAGATGAATGGGTAAGTGCACAGGTACCTGCTCACCAGGTAAAAATTGCCTGTAGGATTCTCTGTGGTTGTAAGAGGGGTAGGAAGCGCCAGAAGACTGTTAAAATATAAAGGGAGTTTCCCCATAATGATCCATGTTTGATATCTAGCTTATTAATTGCAGCATGTTTTATTTGATTGTACCTCCCTCTGCTTCTAAAAATAGGACTGTCAAAAGGCATCGCTGTATCAGCTGGTTCCTCTCTGCAAGTTAATCTATTATACAAGAAAAGGACTTTACAAATGGCTATATTAAAGACATCTAATGAAGTCAAAGCAGCTGTTTTAAAACATATTCAAACAAAATCTAGTCAATGAGATTTGGCCTCTGAATTTCATGTTGTACTATTAGGTATGTAGAAATCGAGCTTTTCAGGGGAATGAATTCTTTAACTGAAAAGTCAGGCTATTTGAGCACCTCATTATACTCTGTATTGAAGATCTTTCTCATCCATATTATCCTATTAAGGATTGCAGTGATACCCACAGCTGTATTCACTGGTGTAATAAAAGGACACATACAGCACTCAAAACAGTGCTTTTGATACTTCTGTCCTTATTCAAGCTCAGTTCCTATTTATCTCAACAGAAATTTTGTTACAGGATACGGAATTAAGCCATGTGTTTTTAGCCCAACAATATATTACATCCTGTAAAAATGTAATTTTCTGGGCCTTACAAAATATCAAAGCTTCAAATCATTATTAATTACTTATGCATGCATGTTATTCCTCCTTCCTACTGACAGATCTTTTTTGAAACAGAATGGGTGCATTTCCTTCAGGCTATTCTGCCTTAAAAGGGTCAGCTTGAAAACCACATTTTTGTTACGCCTATCAAATGTGATATCCACAACAGTAAAAATAACACTTAAGGCTACTGCAACTGAAAGAAACAACAGAGAAATACATATCTGTATGTCTGACACTTGATTATGTGCCCATCCTAAATAAACTGGTATAGGCATGTTTTGCATGTTCAAGCTTTCATTTCTCCCTTACTCAACGATCTCATGCATTTCATCAGGGAATTAAAAACTTCCATAATTTTTTTAATAATTCAGAGTATATTAGTTAAGTGTGCTTCACAGGACAGTGTATTTCTCTAACCAGGAAGTTTTAAAGGGGGTCACTTCAAGTAGTTCAGAATGATAAAAGCATTCAGTCAGGTGGCCCTGGGTAGATTTTACACTGGAGTTTTAGTGACAAAATGTGGGCATATATATTCCATTCCCAGCCATGAAAGGGATGCCCATCACTTCTAATAGAAAATGTAATGCTTACAAAATTATGGCTTTCATGTAAGGGCACAATCCTGGTTTAATTAAAGTCAATTTGAAATCTGACATTAATATCAGTGGGAGTAAGTGCAAACCCTTATTTTTTCAGGAATCAGTATAATTCATTGTGCTTCAGCTAGCAATTCAGATTCTAATCTGTCACAAAATAGAACACCATCTTTGTTAAACCCAGAAAATCAAATTAACAGTGGCTAAAATACATATTTGTTTGTGTTGCAGAAGCAATCAGTTCCTGGAACACATATTCAAAAGTAGCATTGTCATGATGACTAGAAAATAAGCGGATGGATATATATAACAGGCACTTTTAAAATGATGAGATATGTCGTCAATTAATAAGCTTTTGTTTATTTTAGCTCTATGACCCCTTTCCATCTCATTCTGCTTTTTCTCTCATTCTCCTCCCAATTTATTTTCCTCCCACTCACACTGTGTTCTCTCTCATCATGATGTTCCCTCCCGCACGTCCCCTCTGTCCACCCTGTCCTGCCTTCTTTGCCCTGAGCCACCCCAGTACACCAACCACTACATTGCATCCTTCAGCCGTGGCCTCTGGAGCCTTTTGTTCACTGCTGATTTGCTTCCACACACTG
The DNA here is from genome assembly GCF_964273445.1 of Streptopelia decaocto. NCBI lineage: Eukaryota > Metazoa > Chordata > Aves > Columbiformes > Columbidae > Streptopelia > Streptopelia decaocto. The sequence goes on from NC_138656.1 coordinate 59,611,206, forward strand.
CAAAACAGTGTGTGGGTCCAAGTTACCCATTTGGTCGTCTCCATGCTACGTTGGAGAATGTAAACAATCTTCCACAAAACCTCTTGGCAGAGTGAGTTATTCACCACCCCAGGGTGCCCCAAGTTTCAGCAATATGGCCAAGTGGATGGCACATACAACACAACAGCAAGCCCAGAAACTCCTGAGTGCCAGTAATAGCTTTAACTAATGATTCTTTCAATGGATCCCGACAATTCATTAATTCTCTTTGTCTCAGATTATCTCCAAAGATTGGTATAATAACGCTTTGCTTGCCTTCGTCACAGGATTTTGCAAGAAGCAGTTTGACATCCAAATTTTATTCCCCCTCTACACATGCTTGAGTTTTACTTATTTCAATGGGAATTATGCTTTTTCATCTAAAGGCAGAACTCAGCCCTTTGACACTCAAGATTATGTTGCACTCTGAAGATGGGGAAACTCGAGTTTTGTTATACTTTCACTAAGAGGCATATGCAAAATCAAAAGCTGAACAGAAGGCTGTTACTCCCATTAAGAAGAGATATGACAGGAAAAAGAAAACAAGAAAATGAAAAATGGTGTTCCCTTTAAATTAGAACAAATCTGTGTCTTGGAATAGAAGATGGAGCAAGAAGATGCATGCTTTCAAGGGAAAGTATGTTAAGTGCTGAAGACATTGACTAAATTGTTCAAGAACACTTCATGCTTACTTAATGACTGATTACTCAGTAATGTTTCAAAGGTCAGCAAAACCTTGGGTATCTGTCATCTGAATGCCAGTTCCATGGGCTAAAGTGACCAAAATCGCAGTTACTTTTGACAGCTGACATTTTTAAAGGCTGTGTTCCTTTATTACATTGTTTATTTATTTAAGTGTAGTCAAAATATCTGTATTCTATCCATTTAACACTAGGTCCTAATGCATAGCATTCATGTCCAAACACTTGGACCTTCCTACTTCACCTCTCAAAAAAAATAAATTAAAAAAGGGTCTTCCAGAAGCTTGTCTTTAATCCTCTCATTTCTCCTCCCCAAAGAAGATGGAGTAGAAAAGGCAGCACAACTTAAGAGGTCAACACATTCACGCTCTGGCAACAAACAGAGGAAGCAAACTCCATGATAATATATTCCTGACTCAGATGTGCCCTGTATCCAACCCCTCCTTTGACTATTAGCTCAGGCTTCGCAGGTATCTCCAATTCCGTGTTATCACAGATGGTGAGGAGATGGGGGTTTTTGTTAACTAGGAGAAACATACTTACGGCTTTGTGATTTAGAGCTAAGTCTTTATCTCACAACCCTAAATGTATCAAAAGGCAGCACAGATCAGAGAACAGGGGCATAGCACCCTTGTGTGAGGGACACGAGAGAACGTGCACGTTCTGCTCCAGCTGGAGCATCCCGTGGCCTCTAAGGTGTAGCACCACCAACAGTACTTTGCCATGAGCTAATGCTGAGGTTTCAAAAGCATAAATCTACTGAAAGGAAAGGTTACAAATGTCAAGCCACCTTTTTTCAGCTTCTTGGACATTTAGAATCAACATAGGAAGGGATCTGTAATAAAAGCTGCACAAACTCCCCAGCTGATTATAATTTCAAATGGTTCAGTAAAATGTAAAAAAAAATGATGTTCATATCAAAAATGCTATTCGTAGAATTACATCTGAGTGCCATGACATTACAATATAGATTATATCCTCACAAGAGTATTAGAAAAATGGGTAATTAAAAATGTCAATTTATACATACATGAAACACATTTTTATTGCTAAAATTAAGTGCTTATTATAGAAACCAATTATTAAGCTATACTGCACTTCAGATTTTATGAACTAAATCTACAAATGACTTGGGTGCCTAACTCCACCTTTAGGTACCTCAGGTTAACATTTCAGCATTACCACAATCCACAGATCATTTTCAATCATGGCTTAAATTCAAGGGCAAAGCAGGAGATCCACAGGTAGGCACATGCCAGACTCTAAAGCTGCTCACAGCCCTACCTCATGCCTAATGCCTGCTGGAAATCTCACATTCCACATTTTAGGGGGAGGTAAGAGGGAGCGGCAGGGTCAGGGTACTCATCTGTCAGGATTATGGCATGTGCGTGTGTATTGGGAAATACATTCTAAAGTCTTCCCTCTCCCTGATTCATTGAATGAACTTGAACCCATCCTCTTCTTTTGCTGGGAAGTGGCCAAATGTCAAAGTCACTTGGTGTTTTGAAAAAATCTGTCTCAATCTGTCCGGCTATAGCTTCTCCACTTTGTATAAACATTTGTACATTTCTTGGAATACACATGTGAATCTGGGTCACCCATATGACTGCTTTAACCAGCAGGTTAGTATCACAGGCTCCCTTTCTCAATCAAGTAGAAGAGCTTCAATGAGAGATACTTGCCCAAAAATATGCTATGGCCTCGTAAACTGGAAACCTGTGTTCATATGTGGCTCCAAATCAGACCAAATACAAACATGGTCTGAATACTGGCCTGCTATTTTGCATTCTCCCTCATAAAATAAAATTATCTATCCTAACTTGCAACACACTGGTGTTCAAAGGATTTCATATTGCTTCATGAGAAATTATATACTGGAGTGAACTCCACTAAATATTCTGAATAGAAAAAGTACATCATCCCAGCAGTGTGGAATCAGGGTCCTATCAACCCAAGCAGGGACTGAACCAGGGCGGCAACTTCTTGGTCTGAGAACCAAAAGGCAGGGAGAAGAAAACAACACAGAAGTATTGGTCACACCCAGAGCACACTAAGCGTAGGCTCTTCACAAAACGCTATAGAAAGGAGCTTGCAGAAAATAATGTAGCAGCCAGTTTGGGCACCAGCTCAGGTATGGATAAATATTGCCTGAGCACACTAACCCACCTCCAGAATAATCTTGCTTCCTACCAGCCCTAACTCAGGCAACTCCCCTGCTGGTAACAGGAGGCGGTTATCCTGTGGTACATTGAGCCTTCCCGGTCTTCAAAAGCTGCCCACCCAAGTACTTGTCAGCAGCTTTGCACTAGCAATAATTTGGTTGTAAACAAGAAAATTTAATCCAAGCTTGTCCTGAGCAAAACAAACCATTTAGAGACGAAGGGTTAGGTTCTGTGTGCTTACCTTTTCCTAAGATAAAGGAACAAATTGACTTTGTCGCAGCTTTGGCCAAGACAGCTATGCTTGCAAGTGTCTAGTAATGCACACAAAGTCTAATGCTGAGCATAACAGGCATCACCAGTGAGAGATGCTCGTTGTAATGATCCACACTCCAGTGTCCACGGGACTGAGTATTGCTGACAACGGTGTACGTGTGTGTACCCGGTAATGAAAAATTAAATCATTCTCAAATGTCTATTTGTTCCCTGCCAAGAGCCTTATTGTCCACATGGAAATGACAGGCAATTAGTCATCTGCTCTGAGGTCTCTCTTGTGCAGAGCGCCATTCTGTGACCACCCTCACATTAAATTTGGGCTTGTCTACAAGTGGAGTTGTTCCTGATTAATTGTTCTTGATTAATGTTATGTGTGGCCTGAGCATCCACATGTGGCATTAATCAGAATAGCTTTATGTGTAGAGAAGCCCTTATTCGCAGTAGGAGCTCTAACAGTATCAGGAGGAATGGCTCATGCCCAGTACCTCTTGAGAGAGCTACTTCTCGGGTAACACAGTGTCAGACTCAGTCAATGGCTCCAACCACAAGACACCCTCAGAATATATATACCTAACCACACATAAAACACACTCTCAGGTACTTTTCTTAAAGTCAGTGCTGTGGACAGATGTTCAGTTTGGACAAAAGTGCACAAAGGTTCTCCACTAATCACTCTCTCTTCTGATACACATCCCTGCCCTCACAGAACTGGGGTGCTCAAAACAGTCAGTCCCAAATTTGATCAAGCTTTCCTGATTTTGGTCTAGCAGCAAAGAAAAGGGGTTTGAGCTCACTGTCTGGCACAGACTAGGGTGCACTTTCCTCACTACCAGCCCCCAAACTCCTTTCTTCCTTGGTGGCCACTGAATCTTGCATTCTCCCTCCTTCCTTGCCCTGGTGTTAAGCTCTTGTTTTCTCTCAAGTACTTTTCTATCCACATATTTCTGATGCATGGAGACATCCTCCTTTCTCAGCAAGTTTGGGTTTGTTGTTATTTTTTTCTTCCAAGCTGGTTCAATTATATATTGTATTATAGAGAGCCAAACTGTTATTACTCCAAGCGCCACAATTCAGAAGTACTTTCTTGAACAATTATTTACTGTTTTGTTTTTATTTTTGCTTGATCTGCTGGGCACCTACACTCAGTTCTGGCAGTGAACAGAATTTAAAGAATAATTCTAAGAAGAAGTTATTAAACCAATGTCATCTGAGCGTTCCAGTTTTCTTATTTATATACACAAAACTAAAGTAGTACTTGAATTTACTAGACAAGATAAAACATACATGTTTTGAAACAGACCCTATCTGGTGAATTTTTATTTTCCAGTTTTTATCGTAAAATGTTTATATTTTTATAATTATTCAAAAACTGAAAAATTATTTCTACAGACTTTTTTTTTTAATATTTAAAAAAAGGAGAACACATCTGTAAATATAAACTGACATGCTGCTACCTACCTTTTCTTCATTTTTTAAAATCTTGTTTGTAAAGTTTTGAGTGTTTAGGCTTTCTGGTTTCTGGGGAGGGTTGGGTGCAGATGGGGGTTTAACTGCCTGTTTATTTCATAGGGAAAATGATATGTCTGTGTGTTAGATGTGGCTTTGGAATTCTCTTTTAACAGTATATCACTTGTTTTAGACCAGGTGTTGACTGGTCAAATTACAGGAACATGAAGTATAATTTGTACTTGTCACGCAGGCAGACCCTTCTTAAAGGCATTAAGTACTATCTTTTTCACCTGATTCAGTGAAAAGAGATCTAAATGTGTGGTGGGCAGTTACACCCTCTCAATGCGCCTCCACCCGCATCACCCTACGGATGGTGCTTTGTTATCTGAGCACTGGAATCATGCTGGACCCAGCTGGAAAAGAGGCAAAGAAAGCAATGTGGGAGGAGCAGAGCTCTTAGAAACCATTCCTGGTTTTGTAAATAGGAAAAAGCTATTTTAATTCAAGATTATGTAGTTTCCAAGTGATTACGCCAGAGAGAAAGATGACTTATTCTTCCAGTGGAACTGGAAGAGGCACGTAGGGAGCCCCTAATGCACACAAGGGTCCAAACTGCCAGACAGACGGGCCAAAAATTATGTTCCTAAAATCTCGGGCTAAACTTATCATTAGCCAGTAATTTGATATTGTAGGCGCAAATAAGTCAATTGAAGCTGTTGGTACTGAGACCCCTTATCTGCAATTCAAGCAGTCTCGGGAATTTAGGCTTAGTCCAGTCCCCTGAACTGAGTGTGTCTTACCCCAGCTTAATCCAAGTTGTTCAAGGAACCCATTACAGGCTTGGAACATCACCAGCTGTCCAAGTGGTTTTGGTGTACAAGCAGAGCGAAGCTTCTGGTTTGGTTTCTCTGAAAGGAAACAACATTTAGTTAGCACATACCAAAAACACTTTGCAAACAAAACCAGAGCTCGCTAAGTGGAGACAATTGGGGAATTAACTTCAAAACTGCACTGCTGCTGCAGCCTGGAACACCATGCACAGCCTCAGGCACTTCAGAAAAGAATCTTGATTTCCAAAGCAGCCAAGTGCCAACAGTACCCACTGACTGTTTATCTTGGGAAACAAAAACATAACATTAGGCTACATAACAATGGCCAATTAATTAAAAAATAAATAAACAAATAGGTAAGCACAGAAGAAATATTGAAGCTTCATTTATTCTTTATAATGCCTCAAATGACAAATTACTGAATTAGAAGTCCTAAGCAGTGTTTAGAGGAGGAAACTGGAGGCCAAATATTCAGGCCAAAAGCTACAAAGGTCTAAGGCACAGAGCAACTGGGTAGATGGCCAGCTCACACTGAAATCACTCAAGCCCAGTGAGGTGCCTAAATAACATTGTGCCTCCTGTCCCCTTCTCCACCAAATAAACTAGGGCAAATAGTTTTAAAATTTCTGGGGCTAGATTAATGGAACTCTGCTTAGGCAGTTATATAATAATTTTGCACTTCATGACTTCAAACGCAAAAACAACAGAGACTTTCAGACTGTAGATAAACTAATAATACACTGCACTTTTAGTTTGTTATTCAATGAATGCTGCATAAAGTGGGATTGATTTTGCAGCTATTGTACTTGAGCAGCTCCTATTTGGGGCAATGGGCACTTGTGTGGGAAGAACTGCTGTGGAAGCAGTCCCCATAATGCACTTATTGACAAGATTAATCCTCAGTTTTCCTTCAAAGCGATTACAAGTTGCATCACCATTCCAGTGTTCTTTTATGGTTTCTGTAATTCCCCCCATATGGTGTTAGCAAGAAGTTTTTTAAACTTACATGGCAAAAGCTTGATTTAAAAAAAAAAATCCCTAAACTGGGACATATGTAGGACATTCCTCTTGGTGATGTCTCTGTACTATGAAACAGCCTCCTAATTTAAATAGAAGTCAACCCAATTTACAAAATTGGATTGGACAAAACACTAGAGAACATGTTACAGTGTGGGGAGTCATCATGCATACGCAGTGCAGATGCACTGCCGAATGACCTAACTTGCCCATTTGCATCGCTAATTTCTATGATATAATCTCAATTCCACACTGCAATTATTAAAGAAATAAATTAATTTCTTGGTTTTAAGGAAGTTGGGAGAAGAATAGAGGGGTGAAAAGAGGAAAACAGTTTTTGCAGAAGCATGATTCCAAAAATAATTCAGAAAAAAAAATATGTGTCAGAAGAGGGTAAAAGGTTATGGAAGAGAACTGGTGTTCAGCATGCTGTTAAAGGAAAAGGTTTACATTGGTGGAATCGTGGCAACAAAGTCACTCCTTGTTTCTATTGTATACTAAGTGTTTTGTTCTCTTCCACTATTCTTTGCCATTTGTTTTTATATTTACCGTTCTGTATACCAATTAAGAATTTTTAGCAGGTCTTCCAAGCAGTAGGAATTTAAATTAGATTACAAAAAGAACCTCAAAAGCAGAGTGAGATTTTAAATGGATCATTGAAACAAACTGCAAAATTCTTTTATCAGAAGGGGGGAAGGGTAGTGCTTTTTAAGAGTGCCTTAAAATTAATCCAAAATGAGTATCACTTATTTTCAGCATGTCAGATTTGGCAGGTCTACTCTGAGGTTAATGTGAAAGTGAATGTAAAAATATTTTAAGCTTTTCATTCGCCAAACAGGCATACCATGAACTGAAAGCTTTGGGAAAACAAAGTGGTATCAACAGTACCAGCCACGGGAGTATGTATAAGTGCCCTAAGGTATATTCTACTGAGGCAACAGAACCGGGGTGCAAGTTGCTCGGGGTACAAGTTCCTGCTTCTCCTTCTGCTACTTGGAATAATGAAAAAGGTCTCCGGCTGCACATCACTTGAGGGGATCGGCAGTCCTGCTATGAAGTTGCTCCGCATTGTATAAGCCAGCAAAATATGCGGCTCAACCTTCCCCCCATCCATGGGTATCTTTGCCTCCTGCGCTAAGCTGCCGTGATGGTCACGTCTTAACCAGAATCACAGCTGGTCTTGCGCATTTAAACCTGTTAAATTTTTTTGCTCACAAAAGCCAACAAGTAGTAAACAAAGTTATAAAAGGAGCTGTGCCCCCACCCATTACGAGTGCTTAACAGCCTTTAAGTAAAACAACGACAACAAACCCAAAATCGCCTTAGGGAAGAAAGTTTGTCCCCTCCTGTGAAAGGCCCCAATTTGGGAGCAGCTTTGTTCTCTGGTGCTGCGCCACTGCCCACACACCGTCTCTAGCATTTGTGCCATTATTTTTTGGCACCAGGTGAACTGAACTCCTCCTTTTTTTTTTTTTTTTTTTTTTTTTCCAAAGTAATTTTCCGTTCCTTATACCTATGAAGAAGATCTTGAAAAAGGTGACCCATACAAAGCCGAACCGCAAGCCAGGTGATTTCTGTCCACAGTTCTGGGCGGTTCCCTGAGCCCCACCCGTGGACCACAACTCTCCCTCCCCAGGTCTGTCGGACCCTGCCCCACAGGGACAGCAAGAAAGCGCAGTAATAGGGAAATCCGCCTCAAACCCCCAAACGCCAGAAAGCGACCCCTCCCGGCCCCTTCCCCGCGGGCACCTGCGGGCCCCCGACGTGCCCTACGTGTCGGCCCCAGCGCCGCCCGCTGCGCCGCGGCCGCCGAGGCGGGAACATCTGCCGCGGTTGCCTAGGGGCCGGCGGGGAGGGCGGCCGAGGGGCGGGGGTTCCGTGTGAGACCCGAGGGGAATGGGCGCCAGGGATGAGCGAGGTCGGGAGAGGAGAAGGGGAGCGCTGACCGCCTTGGCTGGCAAGCGCGGTGTCTGAGTGCAGCCTCTCCTGTGGACAAACCAAAACCATGAGCAGCTCTCATGAGAGAGGTGATAGCTGCTGACCCACCTGTATCAAATTTAGTGGCACAAGCACGGGACCCCGGGGTTTAAAAGTGAACCCTCACTCAGCCCCAAACTGGCATGTGGGTACTTGGATGAGCCCTTGCTGAGAAAGTGTGATTTCTCAATTTTATTTTATTTTTTGAAGCTCTCAAGTGGCTAAGAGAATTGCTTCTGAAGAGATTGCTACTCTTAGAAAAGCCATCAGCCCACTGGATGGATTTAGTTTATAAAGTAGCTCCCCGTTGCAGCAGCAGCACTGCAGTAAAACAGGCCTGAAGCTCACCTGCTTGTACGGGATGCCAAAATAACAACTTATAGCAAGAAAAACTTCGGGGTCAACAAACAAAAGTTTGTGAGAAGAAAGAGGGCTTTGATGTCAGATCTCTGGATTTTGTGCAATTTTGTGAAGCAATAGCAAAATGGGGAAGCAGAGGAAGTTATTTAAACAGTCAAAAGGCTTTGAATAAAGGCTGTTCACAAAGGGCTACTAAGGACAGTCAGTTGCCAGGAGGAGAAGAGGTGGTAACATCCTGCCAGTCGTGGATGCAAATCCAGTTAGGGGATAGCAGGCAGGGGCAGAGCAGGAATAATTGCTCGGTTCTCTTCACAGCATTTAAGTCGTGGGGTGCCTCAAGGATCAATACAAACAGTGGCACTGTTTAATGTACTTATTGAGGACCTACTAGAAAGGCTGGATACGTAAGAGTGGCAGGCAAGACAACGCTGGTGGATCTTGAGGCACCTCAATAAGCCTTGACAACACTAAGTAACTGAGTAATGCATCTGCAGAGGGAATGCGGTGTAGGTAAGTGGAGAGTAGCGTCCCTTGGAAGGCATGATTTAAACTACTCATATACACAGATGGGTTCTGAATTAATTGTAACCTTTCAACAAAAAAGATTGAGGCATCAGCACGGACAGCTTAATGAAGATGTCGGCTCAGTGTGCCACAGTGGTCGAACACAGAAAATAAGCTGTAATTAAAAAAATGGATGACAGAAAATATTGTAATATGATTATATAAAAACTGATAGTTTCAGTTCAGCAGCCTTAGAGGGATGCCAAAGAGAAACCTGCCTACAGAATAAACCGAACAACCTTGTAGAGGTCTGTCCTGCCAAGTGCCAAGTTATCTCCCCTGTTACTGACTACAGTGAATCCTGGGCTCTCAACACCTCAACTGAGCAGAATGATGGCTTTTAAAGATAAAGTTCATGCAATGAAGGACAGACCAGACATGACACGTGGCATGTTTATGTACGTTGTTCAATAGTAAGGAAATATGCCAAAGGACATATCAATGCAGCATATAACTAATCTGTAAAAAACTGGTCATAAACTGTTACTAAGGTAAATAGCTTGATTTACCACCAAAACAGAGAAGGCTTAAACATACATTGGAAAAAAAAAAAAAAAAAAAAGGAAACCCAGTCTTTTCAGCTCATGTAAATTGAATCAGTCCATTAACTGCTGTAATCAGTAGAACTGATTATACAAGCCAGGGACGTACCATTTCATCAGTTGTGGTACAGAAAATAAAAATGACAAGAGCCTTCAACTTCCAGTGTTCAAAATTCAGCAGGGTTAAGACAGAAATCCCTCAGATTTATGTCTCCATCAGTGATGATATAACTGGCAAGATGCTTTATATTAGAGGTTTGTCTTCTCAGTTGTATGGCCACAAGGGAATCCTTCCCCAGGTATAGTGTTGTTGAATGCCTGATGCATTATGAGTTCCTTAGAAGATGTTAGTGTTGGCACTGCGAGTAGGCAGATACTGAACTTAGTGTACCAGCAGCTTTTTCTGTGCTATGAATACCTATCTTCAGGCAAAATACATGTGACTGAATTTCAGATATCCTTTTAGCTATTTGTTCTTTCTGAAATCAAGTTCCCTTGTGCTGCACTAACAAAAACTGAGCCAGGGATAGCTAGCCATAATACATGAGCAGCAATGAGCTTTATATTACAGTTAAAAATAGCATTAATCAGAGCTATACACTGAATTTAAGCCAGTATTAGTCACAGAGCTGTTTGTTCTATTCCACAAGCAACATAAATATTCTTGAGCAATCAACTAGCCTTGAGAATTTATAAACAAAAGACAATGAATGAAATGTTCATAAAACACTGCAAACTGGCAGGAGTTTTGTCCTTAAATGTGAAGACTTTTTGAAAATCTGTAAATGAAAATACAGAGTAGTGGATATTTCTCATTCTTGGAGGACTAAAAGCTATATGTACATGTTTATGAGTAGTAATAATCCTCTTTCTACCCCAGCATGGGACTTGCAGGGAGGACTGGAAGACCAGCAACCTCAGAAGGTAGAAAGGTACGCCAACCTTACACTTGGAGGAAGTATATTGCTAAAGATCTTGAAGACAATTTCAGATGGATGTAAGAGCACTTAATCGCATTCTTGCTATTGCTGAAGACCTTCCATTCCAGTTCAAAATATAGGATATTTGTTTTATTGTGCATGGGCACTAGAGTGAGTTAAAGTGTTGGATTTAACATTTTCTTCATGAATAGAAATGGTTTATTGGGGTGTCAGAGTCTGGAGAGAAGAAAGAAGTTGTGTTGTGGTTATGCAAAGAAGTTGTTGTCAAAGAACATAACTTCACTGTGATGGATAATAAGTTGTTGGACCACTGCTGTTCACCCAGTGAGAGATTTGGTGGGGGGTGTTTAATGTAGCTGCAGGAAATGGGCTATTTGGAAGGAAAATTGCAGTGATCTTCCTGGGCAAAAGCTATGAAGATTGAAAGTTTGCAGGGATGAGTCATCCTGGAGCCGAAAGGACGCAAGAACCTCCAAAAAGTCTTGCAGAGGTAATTGGTAAGAAGTGGTGAGAGTGGAATATTTAGGATGCAGGGAAGGCAGAGAAGAGAGGGGAGCAACCTGATCTAGTTGAAGATGTCCCTGCTCATTGCAGGGGGGTTGAACTAAACAACCTTTTAAGGTTCCTTACAACCCAAACTGTTCTGTGATTATATGATTTTGTCCTGTTGCTTGGGTGCAAGTGAGCGCTGCAAGGAGCCACTGCCAGGAGGTTATTGGAAAGGACCTTTTGTGTCAGATTAAAAGTGACAGGTTGGAACTTTCCTCCATTTAACTTGATGATGATAATGACTCTTTCTACCCACACTAAGGTGACCAGGGTCCCACTCATGATCTGAAACACAAGCAGAAAACTAGGATAGCTTTAAAACCTTTTTGAGATCAAGCATCAGTGGCCACAGTAATGATACTTAGGCGTTCAGCCAAAAATATCTCTGCTGGGCACTTTTGAGGAGGAGAGTATCAGGGTTTTTATCCATTTTACAGAAAGAGAAACTGAGGTCTGTGTGAGACTGTCACAAGGAGAAAGGAATTTGGGTGCCTAAGTCTGATTTTCATTACATTGCTGGAATTGAGAGATGGAGGAGAACAAATACCCTGGCTCCTGGCCTGTTGATGAGACCACTACATAGGCTGTTAAATAAGGTATTTTCTTTTCTGATTACATACCACCATGTAAGCCCATCAGCTTCTCCTTTAAAAGGAAAAGAGTGGATGCTCAATTCTAGAGTAATTAGGTAATGTTGGTATTATGCTCTGAAGCTGTAAAGTGCTAATTTATGTAAAAGGCAAGTAGTAGTATTATTAGTGCTTGAGTATGATATCATCAGACTGACACACAAGAACAGCAAAGTGTGAAAAATCACATACATCTGTTGTGCCTTCCTAAAAACAACTTCAACTGAAATTAATCAATTGCAAAAATCAGTGTGTCATAGTTTTGCAGCACTCACAAAGATATGTCTGATAAGACAACAGGGTTTATCTTCATGTTTCCAAGTAAGGGCCACAAAACTTGAGTTTTAACTAGTTTCAGGAAATATAAATTATTTTGAACAATTTACACTTATTTTGCTTACATTTCATTATTTTTTAAGGGCTGCAACTGACTTACTGCACACATTTCAGAGCACACCCTGAAACTTAGTGAAATCGCATCTGTTGTTTCCGAATCCCATGGCCCAACGAAACAGCTACTTACACTAGTGGAAAAAAACACATGGCTGGTGCAAAACAAAATGAAAGTCTGAGAGAAAACAGGAAGTAATCCACATAGAAAGTGTGTAACTCATCTTGAGAGGGACAGCAGCAAGCTCCCTCTGCAGCAAGCGCTCAGGAAGGGAGAAGCAGAGATAGGAATCTTCTACACTGAGAATGGCCTGTCTGAGTGAGATTAACCCTTGCCACAGAGAACAAAGATAACATATCAGTGTTCCAGAGAAAGACAATGTGAAGTACTGGATTGAGATGAGACCCAACTTGAAATGTAAAGCCTCAAAATCGAGGTTTGCAGTAGGAAGGGTTACAGGTTCTCAACTACAGAAATGCAGTGAAAATCTACTGAAAAGACAGCTCAGACTGGAATGATTCCCAGAACCTTCATACTTGCAAAAGGAAACCACACTGGAGAAGGTGTAAGCAAAATACATTGCCTGAAATGCTGAACGAGATGAGGTTTACTGCTTGCAAATTCTCCTGGACCCACAGCATATTCATAAAGGCCTGGAATGAATGCTGCTGCCATTACCACACCGTACACACATTACAATTATTTGATTTAGGAGAAAAACATAATCAAATCAAAGGAGAAAATATAACTGAAACTGCAACTGTCTGCTGACAGCGCGTGACACGTGACCACAGCTGCTTGTAACCCTTTATCATCATGAGGACGATTAAACTGCTTCCCTCTTTATTTAAATAAAATTCAAAGTGGCAGGGATACTGGAGAAGGCTTAATGGCCACAATAATTATACTGAAGAACTACACTGTTTTTGGCACACACCTGTTTGCTGTACACTGATGCCTTGTAGGGTCCCATGGAAGTCAGCACTTCTCATGTGATTTAGAAAGATTCTGCTGCATATGATACCATTTGGTCCAATAAGCATGTCCAAAGTATGTGCCTACCAAAATCTAAATGGACATTCAGTACAGCAACAGAACGTTTCTCTTACATTACCATTATGTTAACTTTACTAACATTTTGTTCACGTGAGAAATATTGGAACTGCAAAGGGAAAATGTAGACTTAATCAATCAAATAATATAATTACATTCTAGATTGGGTATTATTAAATTCCAGGCCAGACACACACACATCAGTGTCTCAAGTGGATTCTTGTGCTGTAAAGATGTGACCACCTTGAAATCCAGTCCCAAGTACAGACCATTCTTGGATATAAGTTGTGTCATTTTGATCAGCTGGTGGTTTGAGAAGTTAAGATTTTGTTCAGCCTTACTCATACTGAGAAGTACCTGCATAGCCTCAGTGATTTAAAATAGAGTATTTGTGTGCAGATACAAGAGAGTAGGGTACTGTGTGAAATTATCTGCCTAAAAAATGTCACTGTTAATCGTGTGTAGAAATGTATCCTGGATTGGGGCCTATATTTGTAATCATAAATCTTTCTTTTTTGGAGCATTCCAATTCATTCTAATAATAAGCTTCAATTATTCAGTGGACTTCAAATAAATTACTTGTCAACTGCCAGTTCAATTAATTACAGAATATATGCAACTAACATTTTGGATGTAATCATCCGGGTCTAATACATACTTAGAAGTATGTACTTTGCTTTCTAATAATTTTTAATTAAATAAAACATTTCATCCTACCTGAAATTCTTTAAAAAGTCTTTGTTGACCCAAAACAGTATTATTATTACTTGGCTCGGTCCCCAAACAACAAAATCTTGTTTGTCCAGCCTAGCTGGTGACTGCTTTCCCTCTCTGTGCTCTATTTGAATCTGGTGTTATTTGGTTTACTGCAGAAGCTACTAGCACTTTCTCAAAGGCAACTGGGCATTTTCCTTTTGTTATTTCTGGTTCCCACTGATACCCAAAAGTGACGAATAGCAAAAAGGTCCATGTGTAGCAGAATACAAATGAAGCGATACTTGATTAATGGTTTACTTATGTATATTTATGTATATTTACATCCTCTTGAACCTCTTCAAGAAATTATGTTCTTAATAAGTATTCCCATTTTTACGGAGTTACTTTTTAAAAGAATATACCTTGCAGTGAAATTGCACATAAGGAAGAACCTCAGTTGTGATCACACAGGCTTGAAGCACTGTGCTGAGAGGGCACAACAGCAAAGCAATGGAGCTTGTCACCCTTCCCAAGACTTTCTCACACGAATAAGACTATGCAGAGGAAGAGTGCAAAGCCACATTAATTATTGCCAATATAAAATATACTGACATATTACTATCTTGAGCCATCTAAACAAACAGGAAAAGACGGGTGAAGAGAAAGGAACACAATTTGCATAGCCTGTGTTCCTTAATTTAGAACAGCAATTTGATTGGTACATCTTTGGTTCCTGGACACCAATAAGGGATGAAAGCACATGAAATCACACAGAATCACATAATGTTAGGCATTGGAAGGGACCTCAAAGATCATCTAGTCCAATCCCCCTGCCAGAGCAGGAACACCTAGATGAGGCCACACAGGAATGTGTTCAGGTGGGTTTTGAATGTCTCCAGAGAAGGAAACTCCACAACCCCCCTGGGCAGCCTGTTCCAGTGTTCTGTCACCCTCACTGTGAAGAAGTTTCGTCTCATATTTAAGTGGAACCTCCTGTGTTCCAGTTTGTACCCATTGCCCCTTGTCCTATAATTGGTTGTCACCGAGAAGACACTCACCCTCGTGACACTCACCCTTTACATATTTATGAACATTAATGAGGTCACCCCTCAGTCTCCTCTTCTCCAAGCTAAAGAGACCCAGCTCCCTCAGCCTTTTCTCATAAGGGAGATGCTCCACTCCCTTAATCATCTTTATTGCCCTATGCTGGACTCTTTCAAGCAGTTCCCTGTCCTTCTGTAACATACCCCCAAATGCTTCAGGAAGTTCCTTGCTGTGGGTAACTCTTTGCTTTTCATAAAGATTTATTGCTAACAAATACACTGGCAACCCCCATCCTCAGCAGAGTAACCACTTTCAGTCAGCAAGGCAATGGATTACCTTGTGAAACCTGGCAAAGAAAAAATTAGTCCTGTGCTGACTAATGGACTGTCTAATGCTGACTAATGCTGACTATCTAGCACATGCGCTGTCTCTCTGCATTTCCACCAACTCTCCCACACTAGGCAGCTGTGAGGAACGCAGTACGGGTTTGCTCCCTCCAGTAACTCCTTATAACATGCACCACCACTGAAAGAAATCCCCAGTGGGTCATCCCTCCCACATTTCGGCTGCCTACCCCTGTGTCAGGTGCACTACCTCACTGAGCGGTGGCTTTCCCGAGGACAGCACACTGTTGCAATGGGAGGGCAGATGCTCAGCGCTGGGGAACACCTGGCTGGTGTCTGGACGGGCAGAGGGGAGCTGTGATGGCTTCAGGAAGCCTGTGCCTGGTATTGAACTAATTGAACTGAGTTAATCCTGTGTTTTCTGCCATGGTCTGGGCTTCAATGCTGTTCAAACAGTCAGATTTGCCAAGGTTATTCCTTCCCACCTGAATACTCAGAGGAACTCATGCCCAGATCCGTGGCTAATCTTGTGGCCACTCTTTCCCCCCATGTAAGAATAATTGGTCTCTCAGTAAAGCATCTCAGAAAACAGAACTCCCTCCTAGTAAAAAAACCTGTGTTTTCACCCCACAGGCAAAAAAAACCCACAAAAAAACAAACAAAATCCTTACTGTTCTTCTCACAAAGGGAATTCAGGGCGGGGGGGGAGTAGTGCATGTTGAGAGATCCAAACAGTTTTGTCTTCTTCTTGTGTGCCCATCTGGAACAAACCTGTCATGTTCATCGCTTTTCCTCGGGGTGGGCAATGAAACCAGTGGCTGCCATCCAGCTTGGTGCCAGTAAAGCAAAGAGCTGGGGGCCTCCTGCACCACAGTTCCCTCTTCCCTCCCAAGTGCCAGGTGCCTCGGGAAAGGGTGGGATTGAAGGAAGCTATGAGGAGGTCAGAAGCGAGAGCAGCCAGAAAATCATGGCTTGTATTCTCTATAGAAAAGCTTAATAATTTCTACAGAAAGGGCATTTCTTCCAGGATATCATTCTAATATAAAATTTCCTACCAGATAACCCTTGCAGATATCCTGAACTGAGTTTTCCTGACTGCTTTGTGTCAGCGTGGGAGGGAACACATAGAAACTCACCTCCAGGGTGATCTGAGAGAGACAAGTTACAGAGAATTAGGGATTATATTTTCAGAGTTGCAAAAAAGGACTTAGAGATCCAAGTCCCCCTGAAATCCACTGCCCTGTGTATCTTGTTCCTGTGATATACCCCTGGAAATACAAGTATTCAGCCAGCTTGAGCATTTCCAGTAAATACCTGGAAAAACACCATCTGCAATTCTCCTTTTTGATTTTCCTTTCCTTCCTTTCACAACACTCTCCAGACACTCCAGTGTCTGCATCCAAAACCCAGCCCGAGTGCCTGCCTGGCCTTCTGATCCGAAATGTTAACACCCAAATGAGGATCCATCTTTTCCCTTCTTTTCTGTTGTCATCGCGTTTGATATTTCTCAGTTATTCTTCCTAGATGGGCGTAGCAGTCACGTTCTGCTTTCAACTCTACTCAGATTCTTCACTCAGCAGCAACTCTGCAAACCTGCTGCTTTCATTCCCTCCACTGACGTCTTCGGCATTCTCCCAATACGCAGTGCCCCGCTTTCTTGCTGTTTGACTGAAGAACCAACTCGGGTATGCAGAAGACTTTGAAGAATAAGAGTGAAAATATTTATTTAAATAACTGTGCCTTAGGTCAGGAGAGGCAAACAGCTGAGATCCCAGGCTTCCTCCTAGCTCTGTGGTGATGGGCTCATGCTTTGTCCTGCATTCTCTTAGCTGCCTGTCACCAGTCTTCCCACCATTTCCTGGAAAGCAACTGATTGTGTTCCCACTTTGCTATGGCCATAAACAATGAAAAACTTGGCTTTTTTGGCACCGCTTTACTGAACCTTATCTGGACCCCATTGCAACCCTTGATGAAGAAAGCTCCATCCTGCCTAATTCTTTGTATATGGGCTGTAAATACCTGAAGATACGTCTTGAACGAGCGAGGTGCCAGGGAGGCTGCAACTTCCCTGCTATTGCTTCTGGCAGTCTCATGCCAATTCTCCATAACTCATTTTGGCAAGCTGGCAGCTTCCAGCATCTGAAAGTCAAAAATAGGAAAGGGCATTTGCAGGGCGGTGATATGATGTGTGCTTGGCTTTAAAAAGGATCACAAACTTAAGGCAGTGGAAAGCAAAAAGGCATACCAGTATCACCATGGATATGTGACATTAAACAAACCACTTGTCATGATACTCAGCTGACTACTTGCCAAATGGAACAGGATCTTCTTATTATTCATTGTTTCGCTCTACAAAACCTGCATGACCACAAGAAGAAAAACTCTCCAGAAAGGGACTGTCACTTTTCTGACCATCCCTGGCCAGACTGGAGGTCCTGATTCCAAGGCAACTCCCAGACGTCCACCTACTCACACACATTTGAAGGCAAAAACATGAAATCGTGGTGGGCACCTTTCTTAATTGCTGCAGGAAATGGAGCTGCAGGATGAGCTCACTTCCTCAAGGTAACTCAAGGTTGATTCCATCCCTGCTGTCCCTCACAGCTCAGGTGTCAGCAGGGCATTTTTCTGGCATTTTATATGTGCCCACCCACTGCCGCCTGACTGCATGGCTTTGCTAAGTCTTGCACTAGCCACACAGGGAATTGCCCTTCTCCTCTCATCCACCACACCTCACTGTACCCAGTCACCCAGCTCTGCCTCCATCCCAGGGGGAGATGAGGTGGAGCTAACCCTACTTTCAGTTTCACCTTCATAGTTCACTGCAGCCAAGTAAGGGTCTAGCCCACCCAAAAGGGGGCAAGAGGGCTGCCACATGGACAGCATCTTGAAGCATCCAATTTGCCCTCTCCTGTGCCCCACGCAAGGAGGACCTCCTGCATCACTACATCCTTGTGGAGTGCATGAAGGAGCAGAAACCCAAGCTCAGCCTACATGATGGTCATTCTAACCTCAAAAGAGGAGTTTGGCGAGGGTGTCCTGCCTACCACTACCCTCTCGGCATGCCCATGGGCAGCTGAGACAGGGAAAGTGGACGGGGTGAGCAGAAAGCCAGGCCAAGGCACTGTTGAAAACAGGTCACCATCCACAGCTTCCCCACGTCAGGCTTTCCCTGGTCCCTCAGCACTTCCCTGCTACTGCAGGACGAGTGCCCTTCGAAAGGAGCTGCCCAATCTGGAGCAAGAGGCAGGAGTGCTGGTCTCGTGGGCATGGGGGGCTTGCAAACGCATGGCACTGCTGGGGTGGTGCTGCGAGGTGACAGGGGACATGCCCAGCCAGGCCCATCGCCTGTGCACAGCGTGTACCCACCCGTGCTCTGCAGGTTCTGTTTTTCTTTGCCATTCCAAGAGCAACAATCATAAATAATGCTAATAAACCCCACCACACCGGCCAAGGGCAAGAGTGGGTGGGCACTTGCCCTATATACCCCAGGTGGCTATACACCCCAGGTGGCCCTATACACCCCGAGGAGGGAGTGGAGGGAGGTGGGAAGGTGGGGAACAGTATGCCGGCATCCCCACGCACACCTCCCGCATGCGGCGCCCATGTCTGTGGAAAAAGGTGGATCTCGGATCTCGTCTCCGGGAGTGGGGTCGGCCCCGTGGGCGCCCACGCAGGTCCGGGGTCCCACGCCGGCGGAACCAGCTACCTGTACCGCGGCAGCGCCGGAGGGGCGGACCTCCTCCTTCTGGGCAGTGCTGCCGGAGCGCCCAGCTCCACGCGTGTCCGCGGCAGCCGCGCTGCAGCAACACGAGCGGACGGGACGCGAGGGAGGCCGGCGATGCCTGAGCCGAGCCGGCCGAGGCCGGGGCCGTGGGTAGCGAACGGCGCCCTCCTCCGCGGCCGCGCCGGAGGAAGGCCGGTGAGCGGCAGCGCGGGGCGCCGCTCTCTGCCGCCCCTCCGCCAAGCTCCGCTTTGTTCCCGCGGCAGGCGCGGAGCGCGGCGCAAGGGACGAGGGACACACGTGTCGCCCAGCCGTGAGGAGCGGGGTGCTTGGATGCCTGCCAGACTCGTTTGGCCCCTTCACGCGTGTCCCCCTGCGCGCGTGTGCCCTGTGCGTGCGCGTGTGTGTGCGCGCTGGGTGCTGTGGGTTTTTTTCTCTCTCTCTCTCTTTTTTTTTTTTTTTTTTCCCCTCGCTTGCTCCAGGTTTTACTTCTGGTTGCCTGTAAGGGTTTTGCTCCTCCCTTCTGAAATCCTATATTAGCTGTGGCCAAAGCTGGGTAAGAAACACAGCTCATTGTTGGCAAGTGCCGATGAGCCTCGCAGAGGAGTGAAAAACAGCTCTGGGGCTGCGGCAGCGATCACAGCACCGTCACGTAAGCGCCGAGGAGAGAGCCGGGGAAGCCCTCTCTATGCTGGGTGACTTTTACTGACTGATTTCACCGCCACCTTTGAAGCAAAAGAAGAAAGAAGCCGGTAGGTGAGTGCGGCGGTTCTTGTGGCTGGTGCCGGGTGTCCCTTTTGTGTGCAACAGGAAAAAATGTGACTGTTTAAACACGCGAGGAAAGGTATTTCTCAGCTGCCTGGCTTTGCCTCCGTATCTGTGCATTACTGTATTTTTACCAAAATTCGGACTTCAGTCCGAAAGTTGCTTGACAGCAGCTAGGTGGGACTTGCCGATTCTTTGCTTGTTCCCCGCAAGTTAGCGAGTGTGCCGTGGAAATCCGCTGCCTTCCCTGGCGAAGCCGGGGGGCTCGGGCGCGTTTTGAACGTGCGGGGAGGAGGCGGCTGTTGCCGTATGCAACCCTTTCCGCTGATAGGTATGCACAAGTTGGAGTGGGAAGGCGTGTTGCTTCCCGGATTAGCGGAGGGACTGGGATTTTCGTACCGCAGGCTCCCCTTTTATTTTTTCCTTTGTACTCGGTAGGATATTTCTTTTTTTTTTTTTTTTTTTTTTTTTTTTTTCTCGCTTCCCCAGTGGAAGAGAGGACGGCGGGATCAGCCAGGTCGTTTCTCCCAGGGCCGGGTAGATGCAGCCGGTCCGGGCGAGGGCTGCTGGATGTCCGAGGGTGTATTTTCCTAATGTATTGGCACGCTGACTTTCCAGGTGGGCAATGGCAGACCACATGATGGCCATGAACCACGGGCGATTCCCCGACGGATCCGGCGGGCTTCACCACCACCCCGCGCATCGGATGGGCATGGGGCAGTTTCCCACCCCCCATCACCACCACCAGCAGCAGCAGCCGCCGCAGCAGCACGCCTTCAGCGCCCTCATGGGCGACCATATACATTACGGAGCTGGGAATATGAACGCGAGCAGCGGGGTGAGGCACGCCATGGGGCCGGGCAGCGTGAGCGGAGGGCACCCGGCCGGCAGCATGCCGCCCCCCGCCCGCTTCAGCGGCTCCCAGTTCATGGCGCCCCCCGTCGCCAGCCCGGGAGGGCAGCTGAGCGCCAGCATGCAGCTCCAGAAGCTGAACAACCAGTACTTCAGCCACCACCCTTACCCCCACAGCCACTACATGCCGGACTTGCACCCCGGCAGCCACCAGCTCAACGGCAGCAGCCAGCAGCAGCATTTCAGGGACTGCAACCCCAAGCACGGCGGCGGTGGCAGCGGCTTGCCGCCCGCCGTCCCCCACGTCCCCGCGGCAATGCTGCCGCCCAATGTCATAGACACTGACTTCATCGACGAGGAGGTCCTCATGTCCTTAGTCATCGAAATGGGGTTGGATCGCATCAAGGAGCTTCCCGAGCTGTGGTTGGGACAGAACGAGTTTGACTTCATGACAGACTTCGTTTGCAAACAGCAGCCCAGCAGGGTAAGCTGCTGATTCATTTAAAACAAACAAAGGACTTTCTATCGGTGCGAATGAAAACATTCCCCTAGACACGGTGTCTCACTTTTCAGGGCTTGAAAAGGTGAGAATCTGGAAAGCAGAGTCAACTATGCGCTTGTATATTTTTTTTTTTCTTAAATCGCTGCCACTTTTTTTGTAGCTTTGACATTCATGTCCCCTCCCGTAGTAATAATTTCTAGCGAACTCTGCCTTTTTTTGTTGGTCGCCCCCCTCCCCTCCTCTTTTAATTTCCTCGCAGTAACGTGCCCATAATTCCCACAGTGCTGAACTGTTAGATATTAATCTTGGCAAATTGCTTAATCTTGTGGATTTTGTAAACGATTATTTCCAATTACTTGAACTGCATTCAAATTCTGAGTGAACAGGGGAAAAAATTGCATTAGTTGGTTGCATGAACTTTGAAGGGCAGATCCTACTGCACAAATGCTGCCATCTTGCTTAATTTTTAACTATGCATTGCAGTGCAGACTAATTTTTTTTTTTTTTTTTGAATACGCTTAAACTGGAAGCTTAACAGATGTGGGCCAAACCTTTCCAGATCACGAAAAGTAATACTGTTACTTAAAAGTCTGCTACCCATTCCCCCTCCCCCATATGTACAGACAATAATATGGTGTGGATGGAATGTTGACTAGTGGCAACCATTTCACAGATTTTTTTTTTTAATTATTATTTTGTTTCTGTCTTCAGCATTTTGACACTGTGCTAATATAGTTTATTCAGTACATGAAAATATACTACTGTGTTGAAAGCTTTTCAGGAAATTTTGACAGTATTTTTGTACAAAACATTTTTTTGAGAAAATATTGTTAATTTATTCTATTTTAATTTGCCAATGTCAATAAAAAGTTAAGAAATGCTTTAGTTTTTCTAGAAGTCATTTACCAGTATTTTTCTTCAAAACAATTCCCCACTGTCCCTGGTAAGTAGAACATCTATCTGTACAACCGTGTTGGTGTGCAAAAAGACATTCCAAAATAGAAAGTACACTACACCCATATATATGTCATGGTGAACTCGGTAGGTGAGCGGGATTTGAACATAATTACAGCATAAAGCCTCATACATAACATTGTAATATGCCTGTCAGTGTGGTTTTATGAAAAATAAAGTTGCCAAGGCGCAACTTTTTTGTGACTTGCCAACATACTTGCTTTAAATGTAGTTGTCCAGAGTTATGATGCATAAAGTATTTATTATATTTATCTATTAAACTTGTAATTTTATACATCTTCTTTCATTTATATAGTAGACTTTGTTTTTTGTATATTTATTATCTCACCTGAAAGAGCTGTGTAAATGACCAAGCGCTTAACATGCAAGTACTTGGAACTTGGGGAGGGTGGTGGGTCTGGTCCGCCCCTCTCACCTCACATGGTTAACACGGGAAATTGCTGCATCAATCCAGATCTGCCTTCACCAGAACCGTGTTTCATTTCCAGTGCCTTAGAAGAAGGGGCATGTATCCCAAAAATACTCCACCATGGTACATCTCTTACCTCTCTCTCCCAGAAATTGCCACCAACTAAAGACGCTGAGACAAATCCATACAGGTCTACTTTAATATTTGGTGGAAAAATGCCCATTATTACAAGGCAATTGACATCTCTCTCCTTTAGTGCCAACTGTTGCAGCCTTCTGCCCCCACTCAGCCTTTGGCAAAGTTCCCATCTAAGTTATTACTTGGGTGAGGACTGCCGGATCAGGACCCTAATAATACATGTAATCCCATTTAGCCGCGCTTCCCAAGTTAAATACAGGAGCGACACCACCATGCTTTTTGCCTACTTTTCCAGCCTCATCTGAATTTATTAGGAAGAAAAACAGTATGGTGGATGTAGTTAAATTTTAAACCTGGGCACATAAATGGACGAAGATATCACCACACAATGGAAGTGTAAATAACAGTGTTTTCCATCAAGCTGGGAAATTAAACTGATTACTATTGCTAAAATTGCCCCAGGTGGTGAGAAAAGTGATACTTGGCCTTCTTTGTATTACAGATGTGAGGCAGCTAATATGTTTTATGAATATTAAAAAAAAAA
Organism: Streptopelia decaocto; assembly: GCF_964273445.1. Lineage (NCBI taxonomy): Eukaryota > Metazoa > Chordata > Aves > Columbiformes > Columbidae > Streptopelia > Streptopelia decaocto. Next base: position 59,634,655 of record NC_138656.1, read on the forward strand.
TGCTTGTATTAAAGTATTAGCAAAACTAGAAAAAGGAAGTGTACACTTCTGGGAAAACCCAATGATAAAGTGCTCTCTGCAGGCGATAACAGCCTGGTCTTAGACAACTCACAGCACCCAAGAATTTAAAAAAAACTACTGTTTGGTTTCAGCAAGTGTTTGCTAATGTTTTGTGACAGTAAATTTAACATCAAGTGGCAGTGAATCATAACTTATCAACTCACCAATAATGTAAAAGGGTGTTTAGGAGAATACTGCTGTAGTTTTAAAGAGCCATTGCCCAACTTGCCACTATGTAAGTCCTTTTCCCACTGTAAGGCTGTTTGATCTGTACACATTGCATTGCCCTCTTTGATTTTTCTGATTCTAATCAACTTCTTATAAAACAGACTATCAAATTATGTGCATACCAAATTGCATAGCCTCCATGATCATCTAAACCAAAAGGGAATACTCTTGCCTTGAAAAGCACTTTGCTTCATGAAGTTGGTTAAACAACAGATTCTTCACAGTTGAGACATCACTGCTTAAGTCTGTCAACATTAAATCCTTCTGTATAAGTTTTTCCAAGAATAGACCATTTCACGGGCACTCTGGTAGAGTATATTTGCATACAACTCCTTGTGAAACTCCTGAAGAGCTGCTGCCTCTAAACAAGAGCAGCTACTGAAAGCACTGGCTTTGAGCAAGGCATCATCAAGGATTTTTACCATCTCTTAAAAGCACACTCCAGGGAATTTGCAAAACAATCATATTGCCTACCCTGTCCCTTAATTTCTAGTGAGGAGTCAGATCCCAGTTGGCAGCACAACTACGTATTTTCCTATTCATAATTGCCATCCACCAAGCAATATTGGGGGCCTGACCCTCATCTTCCCGATGTGAACCCCTTGGCAATGCTCCCACTGCTGAAGCAGTAACAGGCCTTCAAGCAGATCCTCTCTAGCCTCCACACTGTTTAGAAATACACTCAAGTCATTTATTATTTGAACCCAGAGATTAGTGGAAAATGCAGAGTGACCCAGTTTTCCAGCAACCGCCAGATCCTTGCGAAGGACGTTGCCGTGTTGCATCCCATGAAGTTGCTCTCAGCGCAGGAAACTTGACCTCAGTACTTTGGCTGTTTTTCAAGAACTTCCAACACGGTACATGAGATCTGCTCCTCTTTAAGCCGCGGCCGTAAATAGACGCCCTGCTTTATTTGGAAGGCAGATCAGCCTTAAGCCGCCCCGCCACGCAAGACGCGCTCGGTGGAAAATTAGGCGCCGATTAACGCAATCCTCTGCCTTTTTCCCTGGGAATAAAGAATGCACGGGTGGGCGCTGGGGCGGGCGGCGCAGGGGGGGCAGTTGCCCTCTCACCCACGGGGGCCCACCGCTGCACGCCGGGGCCGGGAGCGCTGCGAGAGGCCCGGCCCGGTGCGGCTGCCGCAGCCACCTGCGCCGGGAGGCCGGCGGCGCCACGGCTCCCCCGTGTGGGCGGCCGCGCTCCCTGCCACCGCCCTCCGGGCTCCGCGCAGCCGCCGCCGGGTGCGGGGGGCGAAGGGGCCCGCGGGGCCCGGGAGGGGCCTCTCGGGCCGGGGAGTTCCGTCCGCGCTGCGGTGTTGGGCTGTGCGAGGTGTGCGGGAAGGAGCGGTGGGTCGCAGCCCACAGCGAAGGGAGCCGGTGCCCGTCACAGCCCTGCCCGAGGCGCTCCGGAGGCGCGGGCGGGCGGTGGTGCCCGCGGGCGGCGGCGCTGCCCCGCATCCTGGCCGCACGGCCCCGCACGGCATGGTAGCTCCAGGGGTGCGGGGCCTCCTGAAATTCCTCGGCGAACCTTTGTGAAAACACGCCTGTTGGTCTCAGGTTTTATTAAAAAAGAAAAAAAAAAAGTTATATAAACGAGGATTATCCCCTACTTATCTTGTCTTGCTACAGAGATTGGAAAATTCCAACATCTGGATTTGCAGAGTTCCTTTCATTTGTTTCTTTTTTTACTTACTCTTTTTTTTTTTGTTTGTTTTTTTAAACTTTTCTCTCCCAGGAGATGTTTTCCACACTCCAGATCTGCTAGAGAAGTTGGATATGAAGACCGATGCATCGCTGCTGTTAAGCTGAAGGCTATGGCACATGTCTGTGGAGCCACATAACACTTCCCCAGGGCATGGGTAGCTTCTGTGTCAACGTCTTGCTATAGGAGCCATCCTGTTCCTGACCTGTTCCTCCTGCCTTCTGCCTCCCCTGCCTCCTGCCTGTGCAGCACAGCAGCGCTTAATGTGTGAGCTGGTACCCAAGAGACTGATACCCCCTTGCATTAGAAGCCTTACCAAAACCAGAGTGGGCACGGGCATGAAGGGAAGGGAAATTAAGTCAGAAAAAGCAGCTCTTGTCCCTGGCCCAACAGCTATGCATTTTGAAGCCTTAATTTCCTCTAAAATACTTGCTGCGGTGCTACCACAGACAGGAATGAGAAATGCCAGTGTTACAGATCTGGGCTACACACACCGACCTTAACCTGATCTATTTTTGTATCATCACTCATAGGGATAGCAGCGTGAACAAGGACTAAGTAACATTGACAGGAGCTGTTTAAATGATAAGACAAAGTATTTTTTAAATAGTCAGGACAAATCTATTTGTCAGATAACACTGCATGTCCAATATAACTAGGATGAGGAATCAAAGGAGTTTGGGACCCAAGTTAGCAGCATTTTCTCAGGGTTTCATGTATTCCAAGTGTATCATTTTGTCAGTACAGAGGAGGTATTTTACATAGTTTCTGAGAATGTATTTACACATTTCAATATAGTGCCACTATTGTGTTAATGCACAAGATAAAGCTGAGTCGCAGTAACTGCAACAATAACGAGATACATCAAATGACTGAACAGATAAGCTGCTGTTATGGTAAGCTCTCTGTTATTCTGTTTGGCTCATTTTAGAAAGAAATTTGCAACACCAGGTTTTTAATAAAGATGGCTCAGGTATTGAAGTCCTTCTCCATCTGCTGTGCCCTTCCCCCTCTTAAAAAATTACAGGAGGGCAGTTTGATCACAAGCTTGAAACAGAATTTGAAAGACTCATATTTACCGTGTTAAAAATAGGCAAAAGATTTTCTAGCTTGTCAGGCTTTGTAAAATGCTGACCACTTTTCTCACCTTTTTCTTTCACTGGACCATTTTGTTATCACTGGGCCATTTTGTTACCACTGGGCCATTTTGTTATCTCTGTCTATTGTGGTGTTTATTTTACCAGCAATAAAGTAAAATAAAATAAACTTTCAGAAGTGTCAAGCTCCTAAAACTGTGGCTGAAGTTACTAGTGTGAGTACACAGCATTTCTTAAGCTCAGACCCTAAATATTTAGCAGATTCTCATCCCAATAAGATGCCGAAGATGCACCTATATGCATGCAGTATTGACCAAGAGTCTCCTAACAATTGCACTGTGACTTTTCCACTGCAGCCTGCTTTGCTCATGCTGGGGCACTGTGCAAGAGAGGGTGAAGTTTCTGAAAGTCTATAAAAGGTCTTATCTGCTGCTATTTAAATGGAAGTAGCACAGAGAATTTCAGATTTCACTTTCTCTCTCTGCCGGGATAAGTATTTAAGGGCTTGTTACTCAAAATGTTTTCTGTTTTCTTCCAGCTATGTTATTTAGTCTAATAATTGATTTTATCTGTGTCTACAAACATCATACAGCTATATGTTGTCCATGAACTTTGTATGAAGTAATGTATGTGTTTAAAGGCAGGAATGGCTTCCTGGGATTTTCCAGCAATAGGAAACGACACCAAGATTCTGCACGTCTGCTTTGTACAGAAGCTAAATAGTTATATTTTGGGTTGCTTCTGGGTTGGTTATCAGCAGGCTGCAGTAAGGCTATGATATGTTCCAAAAAGGAGATGAAGGGCAAGGTATGAACACAGGTATGGAGATGCAGTAGGCAAAACAGAATTAGTTACCATAATCTCTGAGAAGGTTTTAGGGGACAGGTCTGAAAAGCAGCCAGCCCTAACTCACAAGCTATACACAGGTGCCTGTCTGTGTGGAGTGATGGGAACAGCTTGGTTTTTGCTGTCATGTCTGACAGGGCAAAACATTATACGCTGAAGAACTGGAGAATCTGAGAAAACGTGACATGTTCACAGACCATTATTTACAACATGAACCTGAATTTGCCCTGGCAGAGGTAAGTGAGCAAAGCTGCCATCGGATGGAGCCGATGAAGCCTGCGATCCTGTGTGCCGGCTGCTCTGCTCTTGGGGACAGACACGACAAACAGGGAGCAGTCCCATCTCCAGTCAGTCACCACACTGGAAACCATCACATCCAAAACACAGACTTGAAGCCTGTGCTCGGTCCTGCTTCTAAAAACTACCTTCCTTCTTTTTAAACCTCCTGTAATCCGGTATCAGCCTCGTCCGGCGGGTTTATTTTTCAGTGGCCAGGACACACCACAGACCTCGTATTTTCTCTTGCCCTCACTTCACTTTCACCAGCGTGAAAACAAGCCACTGAAAGCATTTTGAGGCGGTGTGTGTTCGCTTTGGGATGCCCCGTCAGCCGGTGTGGTGGTTTATTGCAGCCATGCCCTAGGATGGCAGGGGAGGGTGACAGCTGGTCTGTCACAAGTCACCTTGTGTGTGACTTTGCCCTATAAGGACAAGAGCAACCTCTGACGGGCATTTCACCCCGTCCCTGGCTCCACAGATGGGGACGTGCTGCAAGGCAGCCGCCGTCCCATCCCGTGGCTGCTTTTTCTCTTTCTTTTCTCATATTTTGAGACGGGGACCTCTCGCCTGGCTTTTTAATCAAACGCTTTACGTGAAAGACAGCAGTGCAGAGATAATAACACAGGTTTTTGTAAAGAGCTGTTTAAATTGTTGGTACTTACTTCAAGGGATTTCGTGTCAGTTCACAGTTTACATATTGAAACAGGGCAGGAGTAATTTAACATGACAGCTAAACATCGGAGTGGCTGAGAAAGGCTGCGATACTCGGAGCTTGTCCACTAGGTGTAGCTGAAGCCCTGCATTTCTCATTGATTAAAGTCGTTAAGAAGGGCGGCCTTTTAATTTGATTTATTGCATACCTTTTAACGGAATGAAACATAGTCAGAGTGAATAGTGATGGATGCTTATGAAGCAGAGCCTTTACCTAATGCAAGAACTACAACTCAGCAATTCCACATGCCATCACAAAAATTAGGTTAATATGCACAGGGACTCTTTACTCTGGTTCCTCTAGTCCAGACCTTCTAGTCCAGGAGTCTTTTTGACATGGTTCATTTTACATGTAAATATCACAAGCGGTGAAGTCCTCTAATAGAGTACCTGAGTTTGGCTGTGTGTTTTTTCCCCAGGCTCTATTACCAAGGGCTGTATTTAGAAGGGGAGGTTGTCTCCACAGAAACCAATGAAGCAGAGCACTTCTAAATTCCAAAGCTGAACTCTCAATTAGTATTTTGGCCTAAGAAAGAAAGGGAGAATACTTTGCTTCCTTCTGTCTCCTTCAGGTCTCTCTAGGTCTTTCTGTACCTAACAGCTTTGCCCTGAATGGTACCTTCATGGCTATGATTGAAGATAAGGCAAAACAAGGAAAATCCTGGTGCATAAGCCAAGTTCAGGAAGTCCGTTCTCCATTTTGTTTGGTTTTCTTACATTTAGCTTTCAAAAGGCAGTGATCTTGATTTATAAATTGTGAAGATTAACAGGTATTAAGTTTATTATTCACCTGTGATTTTCCCATATAAGCTTCATCACCAAAATCTAGATCAGTGATACTCTGGGTCTAGTTCTGGCCTAGGTAACGGCTTGGCCAGTGGTGTCCAAGTCAAAAATCAAGGCCTGACTGATGGCTTACCTAGTATAGCCATACCATTGGGATCCCTTTGGAGCACTGGCAATACTTTATGCCAAAACTGTATTCATATTCTAACACAGTTATTTCAGTTTCCCCTAAGTCACCCCACCAGTGTCAGTGGGCCTAAAAGTGCTCTGGACACATGTAATTTAATGGAACTTTATGGAACTTTTTTCCACAGAGTAAGTTGAAATGACTTGAAAATGTCTTCTTTCCTATTTTTTAGTTTTGTTTTGATTTGTGTATCACCCTGGTAGCAGGTGTCCTTTAAATACCTGAAAAGGAAATGAAGCTAGATGAAAGCTGAGTTAGATGTTTTCTGCTAAATCTAATTGACTAACATTTTCCTTTTTTTTTTTTTTTTTTTTTCCCTCCACAAAAATGAACAGCTCCAAACTGCTTTTGGTCAGTGGCTTTTGCCATCCTTTTTCATTGTAAGGAAATTGCATATTACTTTTTAAGGAAACTTAAGTATATGCATATTTCATTTTCATGTATGCCACATCTTAGGGATATAGACACTTTTGTCTTTCTGGTTATTCTGCTAAAACAGTGAAGAGATGGGTGTAGATAGTATTTAAGAGCCCAACCAATACAGATTGCCAGTAAACCATCTGTTGTTATCGGAAGGGTTTCATACTTTCCTTTAGAAAGGCAAGTTTCCAGCTTATACCTGCTTGTGCCAGCAGTTACCAGGTTCATGATTCCTCAGCGTTTTTTGGCCTGAGATGGATGATCATGCTGAAATGCTTCATTTCTCTCTTCTTCCACTTTTTGATGAAGGTTACCTGGAAGATTGATAACCTGTGGTATCCTTGACACCTGACAGTCTAGGAAGAAACAAGATGACAAAACAGGACTTTGAAATTGATAAAGCTTCACAAGGACCCAGCTAGTCGAGCATTAGTTGGTGACATGAAAGACAAGATAGAGCAAGCCAGACTTAAAGGAACTGTATGTTCTCCTTGTTTGCTCTTAGATGGCACATAGGAGGTTTCTTGGGGAGACACTGCCCAGTGTGCCCTCCAGTAGCTTCTCCTTGTTGTGACTGGCAAGTAAGTGAGAAAGAATAGGACTACAGAGATTTTTTTTTCATTCTGGTTGGTGAAACAGTCCACAGACTTACAAATAGAGACTATCGTTCCAGCCTGCTCTGCTAGCCAATCTCCTAGTGAGAAAAGATTTACAGCATAGAAGCTGACACTAAAAAGCCAATCAGAAAGCAGGCGCTTGCTGTGCCAGGAGGGTACAAGAATGCAACAGGAAGGTGGCTCTGGGGGATTTGCCCACTGGTGATCTTACAAGACACGGAAGGCAGGTGGGAGACCAAATGACGAGAAGAGAAGAAAAAAAAAAAAAAAAACAAAGTGAGAAAAGGTAATAATTGTTATCCATTAGAACAACAATATGACAGCCCTGGAATTTTATTTACATTGTCCTGTGTGGGTTGACATATTCACAACCCCCAAAATGGCTCAGAGATCTCACAGATAGCTTATCAATTTAACAAAAAATCAGAATTTCAATTTTCCGCCATGTGAATTACAGTTCTTTTGTACAGGGAAGGTTAGTTTATACTGGCTAAAATTTAGGCTCTCCAGTCCTGTAATTTACCTAACTTAGCCTTCCTTCGTGCAAAGCAGTTTGGTTTTTAGACCATCTTTATTCAAGCTGACTAGACAGGTCCTATGAATTTCACAACTGATACAAACCCTTTGCAGAAAGTGGAGGCATATACATTATGTAAAGACAATGACCATTTTTGTGAGTTGGACCTCCCCTTCACTCTAAGCATGCAACTCTGGTCGTCATGTATAAAGGAAGCATACCAAAATTAAAGCAGAAAATAATCTGAGCACATCTTGTTCCGGCCTGTATGACCTTGGGCAAGTCATTATTTATTGTGTGTTAACACGTAACACTTTATGTCTCAGTTTGCCCTTGCAAATAATGAGTACAATGTGCTCTTTGCAGTTCATTGCTGCTTGATGTTGAACTTGCTTAATAGATTGTATTAGATCCTTGCATGCAAGCTACTACACAAGTGGAAATCACTGCCACATAAGTTTGTTCCTACATCTTTAATTCAAAAAGTTTTACCTGAGATAACCCACAGATAACCCTGATTTGTAGCAAAATACATTTTGGGCTCGGAGAACAGAACTAATAGCCAAAGAAAAAAATAATTAATAAGGTAAACAGTAACTAGTATTGTGTCTTGCAATGCTATAGAAACACAGACATTACAGGTTGGCTGATGACAACTTCAGAGTATCTGAGTGAAGTAGAATTGTTCTCTCTGATTCCAAGCAGGGTGCTAAACTGTTGATTTTTCCATGGTTCAGCAATTCCTCATACTCCAACTGGTTTGGAAGTATCCAAATCACATAATTGCACTGAGGCTATTGAGAAGCACTGCGATCTAACCCATCCTCTCTTTTTGAGTGCCGTTAGAGGAAAAAATACTTTTAAAATTCCTAACAGTAGTAGTAGAGTTTTGGAGACACATCTGAAGATACCTAAGACTAAATATTATGCATATATCTATCTGTATTTTCAAGTCCAGGATCTAAATTAGAAACCAATTTGCCTTGCACAGTAAATATGACTTGCACAGGCTTTTAACGTACACAAAATGAGGATTTACTGTATTCTAACAAATTTGTGACATTGGTGCCACCTCTTGTATTCGTCTTTCAGCTTTGTAAAATACAAAACTCACTCTCACCTGATCTTTATTCTTCCTTTCATCTATTGGGTTTTATTTTCTTCTTTACTCATTTGGTCCCCCAAACATTATGTTTACAACCTAGACATCTAGAAAACCCTTATAAAAAAAATCCAATTAACACCATTTCACCGTTTTGATCTGTCAATGCCAATATGGTTTTTGCATCCTTTTGCAGTAGTGATTCTCTTTCCATGTGTGTCTTAAAATAGGTCATTGGTGTTTACATCAGCAGCAGTTTTAGGCATCACACAGTAGTGCTGCCAGCTCTGCACAGCACCACGTGGCTCCCTCTGAACTACTAGTTCATCAGCCACCCTGTCATTATCCTATAAAATAAGGTTCTCATTAGGACTTATTTCACAGTCATTGTCTGTGTTATTTTGCCCCTTCTTTCTAAACATCTTTATCTTTCAGCACAAATGTCCCCCTCATTTCCAGGCATTAAGTTTTATCTCAATCCGTGTCATTCCCATTGTGTGAGTCCCTATTCTTCCCTCCCATAGTCTTAAAACAACCTCAGTGTTGCTGGACTCCTTGCACACCTCAGCTTACTTACGACTATCAGCAGAATTTGGACATTGTCCTTTCCAGAGAAAGATTTTTGGCCCCCATTATAAGATGCTTTACTGCCCGTGTACAGCCCAAAGAGCGGGGACAGCAACCTTCCTTTCTAATTTGCTTTATTCTCTGTGCTGCTCACCAGCAAGTGCTGCTTGGGAAATCAATGGCAGTTCCACACATGGTGCAGCTGCAGGACTGAGCCTTTAATAAGCCAGCTCTAGCAGCAATCTGAACAAAAATGTTGCATATTGGTAATGGAACTGATGCAAGTGAACATTACTTGCAAATGGAAAGGACTAGAAAAGGAAGGGAAAGACAAAAAGCCACCTCATACAAAGCAAAAGTCAGTTTACATTGTCTTGCCTGAATAGATAATTCCTTCTCTACAGCTCAGCCTTGACCAGTGTACCTTTGGCATTTAAAAGACTTCTTCCAAATTGCATCTGATATGTGATTTACAGCATTATCATATCTGAATTAGGCCCAGAGATTTCCCCTGGCAGTTTCACAAAATGTCCAAAGTTGATGATTGACTTGGCTCAACTCTATTCTCACAGATTGTCATTCCTACAGAAGGTCACTTCTAGCTAGAGGGGCATAATTTTAAAATTAGTTTAAAATTAGACAGTTTCAGGATTCAGTACCTTTTTGAAGCTTCATATTAGTTTTCATGTTAGTTTATAATGGTGTAAATCAGCTGTAACTTCACTGCAGTACCAGAATAACTGGAAACAGCTAATACTGCTCTTCTGCTTCCCAATAAATTACCTGTATATACTGGAGAAGAGTCGTTTCCAAACTGCAGAGATACATTCAGGTGTGACTGCATGCCTCACCTGAGGGATTCTTTTACCTTATGTGTGAATTTTCAGGTGAAGCTATTCTCCACTTTGCAAACTTCTTCAAATAGCATAACGTATTTATGGAGAGTCTCTCTCTTGGGCAAGCTGAAGCAGTGGAAATTGCCTGGAGAAAATTGAAACCCTGATAATTGATTTTGCTTGCTCTTAAGGTTTCAAAAGACTTTAATCTTTCCAAGAATAAATCAAAAACTGTTCAGTAGCAAACCATGGGGAATTCCTCCAGATTCTTAGAGTGGTTTCCTTGCTAAATTTCAGAAATTATATTCTTAGTGGTGTAGATTAAGAATTAAATTATTTGCTTAAAATAGTTAAGTATGTTGCCTACCGGGATTTTCTGTGTCAGCTAATTTGGTTGTGTTATTAACTGTCATTGGTAGCCAGGATCTTTGAGCTGTAGAAGAAAAAACCTGGCAAACCTCAGGTATACGACAAACCCTTCAGGCCATAAAATCTTATTAGAAGGCAAATCATAACCTCCCAACCTTTTAGAGATTGATTTGGAGCTAGGAAATTTGTAGAAAATTGATGCAGTGTGGAACACCTGCTTTGTGTATGCAAATAAATGCTTTTTTTTTTTTTTCCTTGACATAGGACTAAGCAAGAGAAATTATTCTCAAGAGGTCGTAATGCAAAATGTCTGATTGGTCTAGATGTTTACAAAATTTCTATAGAAGTAAATTAAACCAGGTGGAGATTGGTCTTGATGGGCTTTGCACTGAGACCTCATAGGACTCTCCCAGCGTTGGTTCAGTCAGCTTCTGACTTCTAGCACCTGCTCACACATCACTATGCTTCTTTATCTCAAGACCTTTATGAGGGCTCTTTCTAGATTCTACTTGTATGGTTTACATTATGTGTATTTCTAAATCCTTCATACATGCTATACTTTGTATATCTTACATATCTGCTTGTTACTATATATTATCATGCTGTATAATTATATAATGGCATAACTATATTATGGTACATATTTAAACAGAATGGATCAATTTTATTTCCAATATAATCATCTGAAGTACTGGTATTGCAGGAATTGGTTCTGCATGGGTACAATATAACTTGAAAGGCCTGTATCTTTCCAAAAATAAACCAGAAACTGCTCAGCAGGAAAACTGTTAAGCACTCCTTCAGGTTCTTCGTGGAATTTCCTTGCTACAATGCACTGAAGTGGCAGGCTGTGTCAGGCCATGGCAGTTCCCTGCAGTCTGCATCCCCATGTGTGACATGATGGGAACTGGTTGTCTCCAGATTTTCTTGTGCTGCTGGCAAGTGTGATCCCATGGAACAGAGCAACTACAATTCACAGAGGAGTGCAGATGGTTCTTTTCTGGCCAGTGCAAAAGGCAGGAGACCCTTCCCAGCGTCTTCACTTTCTGTCAAGAGGCTGGCCTGCAGGCCAAATCAGTCTGTATCGCTTTCAGGGGATATTAGGGCTTCTGCAGAAACTAAGCTTTTGTTCAGGTGGAAAAAAAATTAAAGGCTTGCCATTACTTGTGGGGGAAAAAACCAAACAAACAAAAACAACCTTTTGAAAGCGCCTTTAACCAACATGATACTGCCTTCAGAGAGAGTTTACATTTTTTTAAAGCCTTTGAGCATTTGAGAGAGTTTAACTGACAGTCTTTTGCGGAAACTTTCCCATAGCACACAAAAAGAATACATAAAATCCCTAAAAATAACTGTTGTCAGTACACCCTGATGTCTCAAGGACGTGACCAACTTCTCACCACCCAGTGAATCCTTGAGTGTCATTTGAGCTGTGATAAGAGCCTGCATGCATGCTGTCAGGCTGTTGCAAGAATGAGCTAACACGTAATGGCTTTAACCCCAGTGAAAGAAAGCAAAGCTGAACGTGTTTCCTTGTGTTTGTCAAGGAGTGCAGATATGCTGGAGTAACTTTCTGCAGCTCAGATGTTGCTTAGCTCCTTGGTAGCTCAGTTGTGCTTTTTGGTCTCAGAAACCCTGGAGCTGGTCTTATTTCAAAAGAAAAATGAACAAGGGACTAGAATAGGAGAATTTTTCAGTCAAAACAGAAGGAGCACAAGGAGCCCACACAAACACTCTTATCTTCACTGGTATTCTGCTCACTCTGCACTGTCACAAACAACTCCAGAGTTCTATCTTCTCTCAAAGCACATCCAGCCAGTCTCCAATGCCCTCCAAAAGATTCTAAACAGAAGCCTCTGACCTTGTAAGCTCCCTTTCATTATTATTATACTTAAATCTGTGACTTCCTAAGGAGCACTACTGAGCCACCACCAGTGTCTAAAGAAGGTCCAAAGAACTGATTTTTTCTTAAGCCATGATGCCCACACATCCTTAGATATGAGCTGCCTTTTCCAAGTAGATGAATAAAAATAATGAGAAATCAAGCGAAGTATGTTCTTTCTGCCCCACAGACACTCTCTCCACAAATATAGCAGTACTTTTAGTCTTCTCTAGTGTAAGTCTGAGATGCTGCTCACATATGGACTATTCCTGAGCCAATAGTTCTTCATACTGAGCTGCCCAGTACTGTTTACTCTTGTACCCCTTGTAAATGAGGTGCAAAACATTTCTAGATCCTCTAGTCCCATGCAACAATTATTCCGTTTGAAGGCTTACTCCAAATAATTGTAGCATACCTGTATTTTTCCTCCTGTCATTGTTCTGAGCCTTATTATTTTTCACTGGAGCCAAAGTCCCATTTCTCTTCGCATAGCCCTAATTGCCACTTCCAGTATGAGCCCTATTGCTTCTCAGTTGTTTGTGTATTTGTGCATTAAACTGACCTACATCTCTCTCTAGGGAGTGGGCAGCAGATGGGCCTTAGGCCATCTGGCATCTCAAGATGCTGCCTGAGTGGGTTGTGGGTTACAGAAGTGGTAGATGCTGGTTGCTGGATAAACAAGATGCAGCTGAGCTCCCTAGGGAATGCTCTGCTTGTTTGTATAAACAACTCTGGGCCAATGTGAGCAGCAAGGTAACATGGAAAGAGTAGGTCAGACAGATTACCTTGGCAGCAGTGAGAACATTTGTTTGGGAGCTATTGAGATCAGGGAGACAGCTACACCAGCCAGCTCCATTAGCACTGCTGCCCCAATGAGAAACTGGTCAATTCACTGGAGAGGCACCACCATGACTGAGGCTGGAGCATTTTCCCTTTCCTCTGAGGTTGGGGAAAGTGGGATGTTCAGCCTGGAGAAGAGACAGTTTTGGAGGCCCCTAACTGCAGCCCCACAATACCTATGAGGACATTATCAAGAAGACACAGACAAGCTCTTCATAGGGTTGTAAAGCGGGAGGAGAAGAGGCAAAGGGCACAAGCTGAAACAAGGGAAGTTCAGGCTGGATGTAAGGAGAGACTTTTTCATCATCAGGACAATCAGGCAGGAAAACAGACTTCCCAGAGAGGTCATGCAGTCTCCATCCCTGGAAGTTTTAAAGACTAATATAAAGCTCTGAGAGACCTGGTCTGAGCTCACAGCTGAGCTTGCTTTGAACAAGAGGCTGAAGTAAAGACCTCCTGTGGTCCCTTCCAGACAGTGAGTCTATGATTAAGAATCAGTCTGGTTTTTAACAAATCCTGCCCATATCCCATTCCACATTATGGAAATCCACCCTGGTCTTTCTGGTGCAGACAGAAAATGTATACTGAGTTTGACCAATCAATAGTCAATACTGACAAATTTTACACAGCACGGCGCATTAAGTCATTGAAGGATTAGGACTTAATTTTGAAGGGCAGCAGCTGTGTATGAATGCTTCGTTTATTTTCTCTTTCTGTGGGCCTGAGTCTCTAATCTCTTGTGCTATCTCTGTCAGAGCAGGGAATAGCCAGCAGAGCTGGCTTAAGCTGCCAGCTCGCAGGCAGCCTCCCTGCTCGCCTATCAGAGCCAGTCCCCTGCATTCAGTCTCTGCTCTGTTTGCTCCTGCTGTGTCATTCTGTCCTTCCCTTCTCGTTTGGTCTTCCCATCCCTCTTCCCTCGGTGACAGGATTACAGCACCAGTGTCCTGTTGCTGGCGTGCTCTTGTCTGAGCTTTCTGCCTGACTTTTTTTCTCCACTCACCTCTTCTTTTTGCTCCGGTAAGTCTGATGAACGGCTTCCTTGCTGTCACTGTGTGGTGGCTTGGTGCAAGGGCTTTAGTCCTTTAGTCCCTTTGGGACTTTCAGCCCACGTTTTCTAGGAATAGCCTGAAAAGCCTGGGCACTATGAGATGTGTGAGGAAAACAGGCGAGTAGCTAAGGCTGTTGGTAAAAGTAAGAAATGCTTCTCTAAAGAGTGATCAAAAATTTTAAGCTGGCTTTGGTAGAGCTTGCTTTTAAGTGAGACTAGGGGCCACGGCTGGTTTGCTACAACAGTCAGTGGTCAAGACTCAGGTGCTGCGTGAGAGGTGAGGCAGTGGACTTCAGAAAGTCTCTGAGTCTGGTTCTTTCCATGCTTGTATGAAAACCTACTGTGAAGCCTCCTCACTTTCATTCAGTTTTGTGCTAGAAAATTGTGCGTAAATCATAAAGCTATTCAAATGTAGCATGTAGTTGATAAAGCTGATTTTATCATCGCTTTCTGAAGTAATACATAGGACACTGTCTAGGCTATAAGAAGGTGCCTGTATTTTTCTGGAGGGCAATTGGAGCTACAGTAGTGTGGCCCATTCCAGAGTTTAATGTTTGCTGCTTTGAGGTGTTAATAAAGTTCATTCTGGTGTCCTGTAGCGGTAAAAATTCAGATTTTATCAGCTTATGCTAGCTCATGTAAGTATATGGAATGTGTCATTTTAGAGAAGTATGTCTATGTATGTGAATTTTGAGCACAAAGTGCTAAATACCATTACCCATTTTAGAAGTGCTTAAAATAACTCTTGGCTGCAGAGCAGGTGCCATGTGTCCTTCTGCTAGATACATGGGGAGGCAAGAGCTAAATATAGACCTGTTTGTAAACCCTCTAGAAGTTCAAACTGCAAGAAGGGAAGGAGAAAGCAAATCCCTTGAGAAGGAAGGGGAAGCGCTCTGTTTAAAAGAAGATAAACAAAACTCTGAGACAGTATGCAAGACAGTCTGCAAGAGAAGCTAAGAAGACAACATTTAATTTGTGCTTTGCTCATGCCAGGACGGTGCCTCGGCAGCAGTGTCTGCTCCAGCGGCGTGAGAGGTGGCTGGTGCAGCCCGGCATGGGGGATGGTTCTCCCAGCAGCAGAGGGATGGCTTTTGCTCCTCTGCTAAATCAGGCACTGGCTCTTGCCCATCGACCTTTTACTTTAGAAGTACTAGCTGATTTCAAAGCACAGCGAAGGCAAATTGTGCCATAAATGTGAAATGTTAAGGGATACGGTCGGAGACAGACAAACTCAGCACATTACCAGACTGAGCTTAGTGGCACTCTAGTAAGAAACCACATCCCTAAGAACCTCGTCTAAATGCCTTTTAAACACCTCCAGGGTTACCTTGGGGTGCGTCTGTGGCTGTGCTGTGTGCTCAGCCCAGCTTTGTGCCTTTGGGGACAACCACAGACTGCTGCTTTCCCAAGCATCAGTCTCACTGTGGGAAAGCAGGCATGGCCACGAGTCCTCCTACAGAAAGACATCAGCCTGAGACCAGTGTTTGTTACCTCCCACCTGAGACTGGGGGTCGCCTGTGCCCCGAGGAGCTCCATTGCTCTCCTGGGTTATCCCAAGCATTTAACAGAGGAAGGAAGAGAATGGAGAAGAGGGTCTCTCACAGTGGGGAGGAAGCAGCACCCTCTGGCTCTTAGTGTTTCCAACTGGAGGAGAGGAATCACAGAGTTATAGAATCATTTTGGTTGGAAAAGACCCTCGAGATCATAGAGTCCAACTTTTACTAAACCATGTTCCTAAGAACCTCATTGACTTGTCTTTTGAACACCTTCAGGGATGGTGATTCAACCGCTTCCCTGAGCAGGGAGGACAAGAGTGACTATCTATAGGCAGCAACCACAAATGTTTGGGATCAAGTTTCCATTCAAAAACACCAGGGCCATGAAAGATGCTGATCTGAGGGCTATGGAACATGTCCCAGATTTGGGAGGGCAGAAGGAAAAAAATAAACAAGATCCAACACTCAAACTCAGTCAGATCCTCCAGTCAGTCCTCCCTTTCGCCATAAAATAGGATATGGCCCTGTTGGAAATTCTGGTGCCTGGAGGCAACGGTAACGGTGGTAGGAGTCACAAATGTCAAGAGGTGGATTGCCTAAAATCGGGCAAACCAAGGAACCAAGGTATTTATCTTCTGGGCACCTAATTTTTAGGCATTAATGTATCTAAGATAGCACATAATATAAACACTTTGGGTCTTGCTGATATTGGCACTGTAAGACTTTTATGGCCTGATAAGGAAGAATTCCTGAGGTATATCAAGGTTAAACAAGCAGGAGCATGCAGACGACTGGGGCCAACTGCAGTAAAATTTCCCAGCATCAAAGGCTGTAAAAGGGGGCTGTTCTCAGCAGCACTCTGTGACGCTGGGGAAGCTGTTACACAAAACAAGGTGTAGAAGTCTTAACAGGTGCTGTGTTTGTGCTGAAAGCAGTTAGCAGATCCATGGTTCAGCCTGAAGGACAACAGAATAAAACATTAAAATATTTATTTGTATGTGTAAATATGATCCCCAGTAGGATCCATCAGGTGGCTACCCTAGGGTTAAAGTTTTTTTGCTGGGTATTTCTGTGGTTCTTGCATGCTCAGGCTGGTGGACTGAACCCCAGCAGATGTGAATTGCCATGGTTTCAGAGACTGATTGTTACTAACCCCTTTCTAGCTATGTTAGGGAAGATTTCCTGTGCAGCCAGTGTTTATACATCTTGTGTCCTTGTGTCCTTGATTCTAAACATCCAGTTTCTTTTTCATTCACCTGTGTTTTTCCTAATTACTTAGAAACGCTGTGCATAAATCAATCACTGCTGATGATTTAAAGCCTACTGTGTTTGCAGACATGCTTTGTGACTTACGTAGGAGGAAAACTTTAGCCAAACTGAGCTGCTCCATGAGGGATGCAGTTGGGAGTCAGGAGGCAGACAACGGAGAGAGTCAGGGTGCAGTGAGAACTGTGTCAGCTTGTGCCTTCTTACAAAGAGAGTAGGTAGTCAGAAGAGAAATTCATATTTGGAGATGGAGCATTTAGCAATCCTGTTTTCCCTCTGTGATGCACATGTTACAAAAATAGCTAGTTTAAATCAGGGATGTACTTTGTGAGACTTTTGTTCTGTCTAGACAAAAGCTGGTGAACCTGGGATTTCTGGCTGATTGATTGCCAATTGTCAGTTAATTCAAATTAATGAATACAATTGTAAACACTAGTCTGACCATGTCAGAGATAAACACATATTTTGTGGAGCTTCTAGCTTAGCATTTACAATAATCTAACTGACCTTGAATTAATTGGCAGTCAATTATCTCTAGTTAAAACAAGATCACAAACTGTAGTCTAACATTCATGCTATCTGGAATTATTTACCTAAATTGCACATGTAGGGTCTAATATTTCAATGTAAATTAAACTCAATATGAAATAAAATCAGACAGATATAATTTTACAATCACTTTGCAGTGATATAATGACCATGCCACATACAGGAAGGAAAGAATGGGGTGTGTCTGTCTGACAGGATCTATGGGACCAGGTCCAGCTGCCTTCCCAAGCTGTTCCCCCTGGCAAGTTGTACCTGTGGGAGGACTGCAGGGGAAGGGATTTGTAGCTAACAGTTTTCAAGCACATCCTAAACCTCACTCATATCTTTCAATTATAGGTTCACAATTAAATGCTTGAGAGATTATAAACTATAATATTTGACTATCTTATAAAATAGCTAGACAATCAAATCTTGAAAATGTTGCCTAAGTGATGACTGTCACTGCACTTCCAAACATCACTTTGACTGGGGAAAGTTTAATAACAAACACTGAGTCGTGTATGACAATAAATTACATCTTTCTTATAATATGCTGCCTTTGGCCAAGTTAGTTTATGATTTTGAAAGCTGTAGAAATTTAGACACCATAGAAGATAAAGGTTACAAGCAACTGAACAGAGAACAAAGTGCTTCCCAGTTAGCTCCATGTTTTCAAAGCAAGTTGTTTTTCAGAAAGTAAGAAAGAGTCACCTCAAATGCTAGAACAGAACTGAGAAAGCAATCTTTTTCCTCTCTTTGTTCCCCATTGATACCATTGTAAATCATGTCATTAAAAGGAGGAACAAAAATCAGCCTGAAAAAGAAAGAAAGGACTCTTTGGCTATAAAGAGTATGGAGCATGAAGTCAAGCAGAAGTGGGGGCTGGTTCCAGGGTGACACCCAGCTGTGCATCCAGCACCTCTGTGCTACCTCGTGAGGGCAATGCAGTGCTGGCAGCAGCTCTGCTGACACTCTGAGAAGGCAGGAGTTTTCTCTACACTGAGTTTTCCAGCCACATGCAGTCAGAGATGCTGTTTCTACTGGTACACACCTGCAGGAGCTGGTGTGGATGCTCTTGCTGACACCCTCATTGCCAGGTCCCGGGTAAGCCAGAGCAGCCTCCAGAGGAACACAGATACTGGGGGCTTTGGATTCACCTGGCTGAGTGTGGTCGCCCAAAGCGGTGGGAAAACAAAATCTTCTCTGCAAATTTGGAACAGATTATCTGAAATTTGCCCCAGAAAACACCGTGGACCATGGTGCTTCTGGTCAGTTTTACTTCATTGTGATTTATTCCAGTTTTTGTACTTTGTTAAACAAGCTGTAAGCAGCATGCAGCAAATACAAGAGAAGAGCAGTTTATAGCTGTTTATCTTATTCTTTGCCATTATTGTGACAGTGCCAAGCCAGGCCATTTGTAGATCAAGCACCATGCTGGGCTCTCTAAGAGCATAGTGCAGTATTCAGTGCACCAGATTAATTTAAAATATTCATTTTTCATGATTATTGACGTAAGATGTGCTGGCAGGAGAGAAATAGGAAATGAAACTGATGCAGCTCTGAAGTAAAGCTGCCCACCTTGCTAGCCAGCATTTGCAGATAAACAGATCAAGAAAAGTAAACAAGTGGCAAATAGTATGTTCAGGGAGGGAAGTGATAGAAATGACTCAGGTGTCATTTTGTGTGTTATTGCTGGCAACAGGAATAAAAGGGTTTGATTTTTAAGTATTAGGTTTGGGCATATTTTTCCTCTTGGAAAGTATATAATTTGCTTTTCTCCCTCAGGCAAATCACTTTGGTTGTTCATTTAAGTGTGACATATTCATCAAGCCAGAGCCAACTGATAAGGTGCCATACCAAATTCCGCACAAAATCACTCACATGCTGGCTGAGTTTCGGGAGCAGTTATAAGACTAATTTTGCCTGCTTTTAAATTAATCCTCCATGTGTTTTCTGTCAGGTACTGCACCAAGCATGGAGAATGACCAGTCTCCCACCTTGCCCGGGCAGGACATCCAGGGGCAGAGTGGGGACAAAGCTGCCCCAGGCTCGCAGCCCCCTGCTCCAGCCCCCACGGAACAGCCAAGCGCCTGGCCCGAAGGAGCCGTGTGTGACATCTCAGAGGAGCTGAGCCGGCAGTTGGAGGACATTATAAAAACTTATGGGTCTGCCGTGAGCCTGATGGAGAAGGAAAGCACCACTACGGGAACCAACAGGCCTGAGAAGGGAGAGCCAGGCAGCGTGGAGGATGCTGAGTGTGAGGATGCAAATGAGGAGGGTGAGAAAGAGAAACTGGCTCCTGGGGATGCTTCCAGAGCAAAGGAGCCCAGCAGCAGCAAAGAGCAAAAGCTGGAGAAGAAAATCCTGAAAGGACTAGGCAAGTACTTGCATACTTACCCAGCCCTTCTGTGGACAGAAATAAAACCTCCCTGGTCCTTGCTCTTTCCCAAGTTAAGCCTCTGCAATGGATGATGGGGACCTCTAGTTACCACTGAAAATTATGGTGACTGTTACAACTTTTCTCTAACTGATAATTATTTTCAGCAATTACAAAACAGATACACATAGGCTGTATCAGATATTAGTCCTTTGAAAAAGACAAAAGCTTAGGATTGTATCACACAATTCTGATGTGCTATTGGGCCACTCAAACTAATTAGCCAAAGCTGTCAGTCTGACGGCACACTGCAGAAAGTTGCTCCTTAGAGAAAAGAAAACCTGATCTCTCATTTGTGCCTCAGTAAATTTTTCTTCCCCTGCTTCCTCAGTTACGATTTCTCACTAGTCCTAACAGTGCTAATGGTGCTATTATGTGGTGTGGGAAATTCACTAACATGCCCAGGTTATTTTTCATCTAGCGGACCTCCAGACTCATGATGGACTATGTGAAATAAGCCAATGTGCTCTTTCTCTCTAAGCACAGTGCTTAGAGAGCCCCTCGGCCATGGCAGTGCTCTGTTAGCTGAGCCAGAAAGAACTCAGCAAGTTTTTGGGAAGGTTGTCCTTTCTCCTGGGCAGCCACTAGAGAGCAATGTAGTTACATCCCAATCTAATAAGCATGTAATTTGTTTCCCTTCCCACGTTAAACTCCCGCCGATCTTCAAGCTTCACCTTTGTGTGAGAACCAGAACCCAGCCGTAGATCAAGACTATAGAAAAAATCACTGCAGGACGTTCTGACAGGCAGGGGACTAAGCATAGAACAGTGCAGGGCTTTATTTCCAAGTGCCTTGAATATCCAGGAGAAAGCTCCCCCATTTCTATTGCCCTGGCTTAGATGCAGTTATTGGTACCTCTCCAAGATCAGTGAAAGTACCAAAGCACGGCTCTCCAGCTGCACTTTCAACAGTTTTCACTCCAGGATTTGATTTTAGCTCTCGTGAACTTATTTTTATTGTTACTGTAGAGACAATTTAGTGTGAAATAGTGGATTTTCTCCACAGGCAGTACTTCTGGACTGCATTAGGCTTAAAGTAGAAAAAGGTCCAGCCTAAAGCAGAAAGCAAATTTGCTCTCACAAACTCAGGAAAGAGAAGCATTTGGAAAAGCACAGCCAAGCCCCTGGCACCACAGCCATGCTTATCTGCAGGTACACCAGGGATATTTTGTATTTGATGAACAAGTGGTATTCAAGCTCCAGCTCATACTCAGGGCTGAAATTAATACCAGGAGGTATCAGAAGGGAAGCAATATATAAATGGCTATGCAGTGAATTAGCTATGCATGCCCAGATAGTTATTAGACTGTGAAAGCATTGTCTCTGGTATTCATTCTCTCTTTACCAAGTCAGACAACTGATTTACATCAGGATCACGTAGCCCAGACCTGGCTGGCAGTACCCACCACTCTCTGATTTTTCCATCTGCACTATAGTCTCTCTACCTGACTTAATCTTCCTTCTGTCTTGCATGGATTGAGCAGTGCAGGAGGTGATTACACCAGCTTTGATCAGTTTTTGCCTGCAAAGAGATCTGGCTTCTGAGCCTCTGGAGTCAAATATGCCATATATGTGACCCTGTGACATTACAAAAACAATACATTAAAATTAGGTTATACAGAAAAAAGGCTTTTGCTAGAAGATAGCACATTACTGAGGGCTGAAATAGAAGAAAATTCAAGCATGTTTGTTCTTGTGAGGAGAAGAAACCAACATGAATTCATAGAAAAAATTATTTGTTTCGTTCCAAAATGCCTCATTTCTCCCTGAGTTTTTACAGATTCATGCATCAGACAACCAATTTCATAACAGTACACCAGCTACAAACTACCTCTACCATCAAATCTCTGCTTCTTTTTTTTTTTTTTCAAGGAAAGGAAGGCACCCTACTGATGCAAAGCTTGAACAAGCTGAATACTCCAGAGGAGAAGCTGGATCTGTTATTTAAGAAGTATGCTGAGCTGGTTAGTACAACATTGGTTCTCCTCTGTGCAAACTGTCTATACAGTAAGATATAAAAACCATATGCCATGCAGCATGGTCAAAGTTCATGTAGTAGTAGCATCTGTCCTGCTAAGTGAATCCCAAAATAGTTGTCTGGGTTAAATAATCAGTTAGAGATGAGAAGGAGAGAAAAAGTGAGGAAAACAAGCTGGGCTCTTGCCTTTGTCTTCTGCAAGGAGTTTTGCATACCTCCATATGCAGGTATTGCTTTAAATTACATATGAGTGATTTAATAATAATTTTTAAAAATAGTGCAGGGCTTAGTTTAAAAGTTAGGAAGCAGACAACCAGGAACGAGAGACTTGAGGCTAATGGTTAGAGAAACCACAACATAGTGAAATGAAGAATCAAAGCCCCTGCCACCATAATGTCACCCCTGTAACAATGCCAGCGACCTCTGTTCTTTCCACACTTAAGAAAAGTTATTTTCAGATCAAGTGTTTCTTTCTAATAAGTTGTTACAGGGTTCTGTGGCCATAAGCTGTGGAAATCTTACAAATGAAAGGGCTGCAGCATTTTACTTTTTGTGAAGTGCTAAAAGATTTGCCAAGCAGAACAATGACTTTGTAATTGGTTTTATGTGCAGATGCGTCCATGTCTCATCATAATGTGAAGTTCAGCTTTCTCTTTTTTCATGTAAAATCCTCTGATTTCATAAATTTGGCTCGGGCTGATGATGGTTTAGCTTGTGCTTAAAGAGACTTCACACCCACAGATTAACTGAAGTAGGTCATCTTCTTCCTCTATAATATACTCTCCAATGCATTCAAGCATCGTTGCAGCAACTGTATAAAACAGGGGCAATATTGCAAATAGTCCATGCAGGAGAAAGGTGCTAAGACAAAAAAATACTGAACATTTGATTTTGACATCCTGTGTAATGTCACTGAAATAAATCAGTTAATAAACACAACTGCAAGCTTATTGTAAAAAGCCTTATACTGCTCACTCAGCACAGCTGAGGGGTGTAGTGTGATCCTTGTGGGTCCCTTCCAACTCAGGACTTTCTATCATTCTAATAACTTATCAGCAGTCAGGTGTAGTAATTACGACTATCTCTGCTCCCTCTTGTCCATCCCCATCACACACTTTAGGACACTTTTTGCTTTTGCTAAGTTATTTTCCAGCCTTCAGCTCTCCAGCCTGGTGAACCACCACGTAGTGACGCAAACCCTTGTTGCTGCTCAGGGGAAGGTGCAGCCATGTGCCAGGCTGAGCTGGGTGCTGGCAATGGCTTCAGCTGCATTAAATAGTGCTGCTGCTGCCACCTCTGCCCAGCTGTGACCCCACACAGCATCAGCACTTCCCCACAGCCACCCAGCTATATGCTATTTAAGTATTTATGCGTGTGCTATTTATGCACGTGCCCCGGCACAGCCTTTAGAAAAGAAAACACCAGAAAATGGAAGGCATCAGGGAAGAGCATGGGCTAGTGTGAAGGATGCCATGACTGCAGGGACAGGAGAAGAGGACAGTTTAGCCATTTTGGCACAATCCATGCCACATTACTCACCATTAGAGAATGTTTCATTCACTAATACTGGTGTAGGCAGAGTGTTAGTAAAGCAGACTCTGCTTCACTATAGCTTTTGCCTACAAACAGCTGTTGCAGAATTACTTGAGACTGGTTTATTTTCAGAGGTCCTGAGGGTCTCACAAGTGTTGAGCACAAGAAGTATACACAAATAAATTAGTATCGTTATTGTCTGCAGTGGGGTCAAGATAAAACTTTTTTTCCTAAATTGAGAGTTTCTCTCTCTAGGTCGGCCTTCCAAAATCAGGATTTCTTCTATTTGTAGTTAATTTTAGATAATATTTCATTAATTATTCATAAAAACATAGCATTGGAGGCCCTTTTGTCTTTCCAATTTACCAGTAAATTCCCTTCTTCAGTGTAAGAATGAAACCATATCTTAGGCACTCCTGAGAACTTTGAAATATTAGTTTTTAGTGCAAGCCAATTTTTCTTTTAGGGGGAGGGGTGGAGAGAGAGAGAGAGCAAAAAATGCTTGGAAGACGTTTCATATTGCGATTAAGACCTATTTTATTCTAAGCCAGCTATCTCAAGCACAGCTTGAGTGAATCATCTAAAATTTGGATAAATAATTATCCGCTCAGCACAGGCTACACATGCAAAATATGAAGCAAAACGAATCTTTTTTGTGTTTTTAAAAGGAAAGGAGAAAGGGCCAAAATCAAGCTTGTAAAGGAAAACAAATCTCAGCCTTAATTACAAGGAAGCTATTTTTTTTCCTACAATACTAGAAAAATTATTTTAGCTAGTGCAGCTTGATTAGATGCAAAAGCTCCTATTCTGATCTACTAGGGTAAAAACACACAATACACATGCCGAAAGTTGGGCATAAACTGTAAATATACGCCAAGCTGATGACTGCATTGTTTTGTGGTGTGCCTGATTTGATTGATAGTACATAGAGCTCTGTACTGTAAGCATAAATTACAGAACATCTGCAGAAAACAGATCCTCAGGCAAAGAATGTGTAAAATGCGGTGACTGTTGACTGTTTTGTTTGAGCTGCATATCATTTCCCGGCACTCACAGACTTTCCCAGTCATATTTGGGTTAATAATTAATACTAGTCGTACGTATTATTAGATAATGTAATCTTAATAGCAACTATCATTATTAAGGGTTGCCCATTGCAGCTCATATGCTGCTGGTTTTCAACCAGAAAACATCTGGACTTCAGAAACATCTCACAATGTATGCCTGCCTGTAATGCAGCGAGGAGTGCGTCATAATGAGAGATGAGATCCTTAAAAGCTTAAGAGGTGAAATGCTCTTTGACATATCTGTCATGGTGTTAATTTGCAGTGCAGGAATTCTTTTTTTCAGAGCAGCCAGTAATGGGCACGTGTCAGAAGAAATGACCAGTCTGTGCAGTGACTGCTCTTAGTAATTCTGTTGCTGACCTTCATCCCTCCTCCAAATACACCGTTATTCCTCCACAGCCCTCTGGGGAGGCAGGAGCCACCCACCCACAGCAACAGCAGGTTCCCAAGTGAATGTCAGAGACTGACTGTCCATATTTTCTGTGGTAGTTATGTGGAGATGAAGAGCACAAAAGAGGTTTGATTCACTGTAACCCACCCCTGTTGATGACAGGACCTCCAGAAACACAACTGACAGATTCTCCCATGTGCTCCTGGGAGCAAGAGGAGCCTGGCAAGAGGAGGTGCCTACAGATCATTTTGGGGGGACTCCTCTCTGAAGAGCATTCTCCTCCATCAGCAGCAAAACCCCCACACAGACGGCATCCCCGGTCTCCAGCACCTCTTTTGCTGTTGTTTTTTCCAGCAGGTTCCTGGGTAACTAGGAAGCTGCTTCTTTTTCAGGAAGCTGCAAAACAGACTGAGCAGCTATTGCTTTATTTCATGATCTGGAGAAATCTCACCATGTAAAGCACTGCTGGCTGCTCCAGTTCCTAATGTTGAAACAAAAATAAAAACCTCACACATCCTTCAGAGAAATTCAACTCAAAGAAGGAAGGGCTGAAGCGGTGTGAAAAGAGTGTTAAAAACTATGTTCAGCCACACTACAAGCACACTTGTGACTGTTGCAGTGAGCAGGCTTGAGACTTCCTCCAGGTTGCTTGCTCCTCTCCCATTAATGCTGATAAATAGAAAACATTTCCTAAGAGGTTAAGAAAGTGTGAAGACTTCCCCCAAATCAAAAGAACTAGTTTCCTCTTTTCTTCCTCTTTTTTTTTCGTTTTAATCCCTGTTCCCTGCCCAGCTTGAAGAACATCGTGCTGAGCAGAAAAAGCTCAAGTACCTGCAGAAGAGGCAGGCCCAGATCACCAAGGAGAAGGACCAGCTGCAGAGCGAGCACAGCCGAGCCATCCTCGCCCGCAGCAAGCTCGAGAGCCTCTGCCGGGAGCTCCAGAGGCACAACAAAAACCTCAAGGTGAGTGGTGGCTTCATCAAGGTAGCCGACAGTCGGGAGGGAAGATGATGCTGATGCCTTCCCATCTTGCTCTAGTACCAAATCTAACAGACTTTTGCATCTGCATGTGCAATATATAACTTCATATACACTCTAGTCTTAGGCCTGTTTATACCAAGGCCCCTTTATTCCTCGTTTGGCTATATCAAAGCATTTTTGGACATCGAGTTTGCACACATTAGCTGTAAGCCCTCCTTGGATTAACAGGGAGCTCAGTGCAGATAAAACCCGTGGTGCTGACAGACCAGGTCCCTGAGGCTGCAGATGTGAATGCATGGCCAGAATAACAGGAGCACCAGCCTTGCTCCAGGGGACTCACAGAAGGCTGGCGGGTGTTTTCATGCAGCTTCAGCACTTGGGCATTTTTGGGTGATCTGTGAGGGTTAGTCAATCAGGACATTTGCCTCAAGACATTGAACCTCAAGACAGGAAGAATGCCAACACTGTTTGTGGAAGTCATTTGGATTACAAGAATCAGTTCAAAAAGGAAATTTTCAGGAGTGTCAAAAGGCTGGGCTCCATGTGGATGTCTGCCTACTGCTTGGTGCATCATGCCATGTAAATGGGAAATTTATAATATAATTATGCTTCTTAAGAATTTTTGTGTTCAAGAGCTGTATTTCTGTTGTGATCTTCCTTTTCCCTGAGTACATGTTAATGATGGTGATGTTATTATAATAGAAAAAGCCTCTCCTTTGATCTTTTCAAAATCCTTCTTTATGGGGATATAGTTATGTATAGAATTACACATATGAATTCTCAGTAGCAAGAATTTCACCTGATATAACCTCTGCTAACTGTAACAGATTTTCATTGATTTCCACCACCTCAGGAGCCGGCCTTCAAGGTCTATCACTGACTTTCATAGTATATTGGTAAGAATATAGCTGGGAGGGGAAACGGCCATGTACACACTCAAACTGTGCACATGTAGAAGGACAAAAGCAGTTTAACAGATAGTTGAAAAATCTAGAAGCAAATCTTTGTGTGCTCAGTTATAGTAGCACGAAACTGGCAGTGCAAATAGTATTTGTGCCTGTCATTTGTAACAGACCTGAGCTACACCTCAGTATTGATCCACACTGATTTACCACACTGTCTTTGGGCAAAATCTTTCAAAATAAATACAAGCTAATTTTAAAGTGATTTAAGAGTACAGTATACGGTGCTTTGCATAGACTTAAATGAGATTTCTCAAACAAACAAATTGTATCAGTGGAACAAATCAGTGGAAATGGTGATATAGAGAAAAAATAATTATATTTGGAACAGCTTTTGTTGAATTCTTCATACATTTTCCCAGCTATGATATGCTTATTAATCTCTCTAATAGAGAGCATGATTTTTCCTTTCTCTTTGCATATAAATACTTCATTACACATTTCATCTTCAAATTTAGCAAAGTCTCTTTCCAACATCTTTCCACCTGTTGGACTGTTTTACTTTGAGACTAGGTCCCCTAAATAAACCTATTAATTTCAGACTCAGTTCTGATTTTTATCCTGTACCCATGCAGGTAAGCCAGGAAAGGTATCTGAGCTGATCTTGTAGTAGGAACAAATGTTCACATTTCAGCCACATCTTTCCAATAATTTGGAGACCTTTTAAGAAATCCTGAATAATAGCTTTCCTCTGGTTCCTGTGCTTTCAGTGTAAAAACAACAAAGTTAAATAAAACAGTAAGACAAAACGTCCTTGCAGAATGAATGAGGATTAAATTAATAAACAAAGGTGTTAAATATCTTTATGCAGTTTTGTCTCTCTAAGAATTTTAACAAAATTCTTAGAATATTTGCCTTTAAGCTTTAGCTCCTGGACATCTGTGAATCTCCAGAATCTCATGTGCTTATTTAAATGAATGCAATTTTCTTTCACTTATGACTGTACTGAGAGGGTCCAAAATGAGAGAACTGATTGAATGTTATTTTTAAAATCTCCTGCTTAAGTCATTTTTATTTTGGTTTTGGCAGGACAGAGAAGCTGATTCATAATTTTTTAGCACTTGGGATTAGCACTTCTGATTATGTTCCAAAGTGTGGAAATTAAAAACTGTAGGAGACTGTGTTGTTTCAATAGCACAGGAGAAACCTGTCCTGTCCAGATCATGAACCTCCTCTGACTTGCCATGTGGTACATTATGTGCACATCACGTCATGTAAATGTCGTCTTCACTCATCTGGTGTGTGGAATTCCCATTAAGTGGAGATCGGTGCAGCCAAGTGGTGATGAATATGCAATAAGGAGCTGTGCTGAGATCCACAGGGCAGATCATCCTTGCACTTACACTTCACAGCAGAAAGCAGATGTTTAATTCTCCCTCCAAGAAAAGCAGAATAAATGTACATGAAATAGCATAATGTGTTCCCACTGCAACAGAGAGTAGTTCTGCTCAGACCAACAGCATTTCTCTGCATGGTGTTTGTGTTCTGTCAATTATCTGATAGTCTGGTGGCTACTTAGCATCTTGTAGTGACACGAACCTCTCAGGTCCCTTGTATTTTCTGCTACTGTGCATTATGCAATGACTTTCATACAAATGTCACATAAACCAACAGCTTTGATTATGGGCTCAGCTCCAAACTGGCTCAGACCATGATGCCTGAAAGAAGAGAATGCTTCATTGAAAATTAGGAGTTCCTGCTCATGTCATCTTGGCTGATAGGACTTCAGCAGACCAAAAGTCTTCTTGAGTTGTGCCAGAGAGGCATGAGAACCAGAGGTGATCCTGCCCTTCTATTTGCAAATAATTTCACATTCCAGTGATAAATCCCAAACTACAGAATATCCTTGTCTTAATTTTACAAGTTTTTATTCAATGCATTCTTGCATTTTTAGCAGTAAAACATGAGAGTGATAGCAGTATTGCAGGAGAACACAGGAATATGTCTTTTATAGGGTAGATATGGAGCACAAAGATTAAGAAAGGGCAGAGGAAAGGGAACTATAGTTTATGGCTGGACTGTAGTCTTCCACAACTGGAAATCTAAAAAAGAATTTACGGTGCTTTATTTTTATCATTAAAATTGAATACTTAATTTAAAACATGGTTTGCATGCTATGATTTCACCATGATAATCCTGAAATGTCACCATCCTAAACACCTTGTGCTCTGCTCCCCTCAACCAAGCAAACCAGGAACTTTGGACTCCACACAGCTATTTCATCTGTAACAACAGTAACACAAAATAGAAGTCTGTCTTCAGGCCTCCAATTTTGGAGGAAACTTAAGGATCTTGCTTTGCACTATGACATTATGAAGGGGGGAGGACTAAGGAATCTACTGGCAAAAAAGTATATTTTCTCAGATTATGGGAACATGCGTTAAGTGAAGAGTTGGGGCTGTAGCCAAGTGATAATAAAATCTGGGTGATGCCAATGATTTGAAGTTTGCCAGACTATGCCTGCCCAGGTGAGATGGGTGAAGGGCAGCCATCCCCACAGCCCTGGAGCAGAGCTGGCAGGGACACAGGGCTCTGCTGGTGGCACCATGAGCATCCAGCCCCCACCCTGACTTTTGCAGCTGGTAGAGGTTCAGGTTTAAAGCAGACACCTCCAAAGACCCATCACTATTCACATGGTATTATCGGTAGCACCTAGAAGACTCTGAGGATGAAACTGTATTACCTGAGGGACAGAGCACTGAGACACAGAGGGGTTTTTCCTTGGCACAGGGAAGAAGTGATGCCTGCAGGTCTCTGCACAGTGCCCAGGCTACACAGCCGCCTTTTAGCTCAGCCGGCTCCTCACATGCACACCCACCTTTAATCTGTATCTGGGATCTCAAGGATTTAACAAATCATTGCTATTTCACAAAGGACTCAGAGGAGCTCTCTGGGACACACCTCATCTCCCCTTTTCTTCAAATATTTTTTTTCTCTGAAGGAGAATAGGTCAAGAGAAATACTTTGCCCTGCAACTATATGCTTCCTGGCTCAGTGTCTTTAACCATGAATCTTTGTATTGTTTCTGTGCTCTGTATAATTGTTCTACCTCAGAAGAGAGGATGAGCAGGAAATAAGATCCTCTGAGTAACACTTGCCTTTTTTTTTTTTTTAAACATTTGCATGATTGCTATTCTCAGGATGTCTCATTTCACCTTGTGACAGAACTGCTCAGTGTGACAAACACACAATCCACCAAGTTTTTGTTTTATATTCTGTTGGATTTATTACTCCGGAGAGCTTTAAATCACAGCAGTGACATGTTATAACACCATTTGGTCCACTGAAACAACAAAGTATTTTTGAGGAAGGATGTTTTGAAGCCATAGAAATATGATTCCAGACATGCAATTTCAATTTCTCACTCTGACTTCTTGAAGTGAAAACACTTGGTCATTCTCCTCCCTGCTCAGGGCTGCACCTTTACAATGGAGAACTAAGAGGCTCGAGCAGCTTTTTAAAGAGTGTATTAGATGTAAAATGGAGTTCTGACTTGACCAAAACTATTAATATCTAGGAATTCAAGTGAAATTTGGCAAAGTTTTGAACAAAAGTAGAAAGGATGACATTGTTTGTAAACATCCCCTTTCAAAAGAAAATTTAATGTTTCATTTTGGCAATGTAGCATTTTTAACTCTACTTTGCAACAGCATTTCTTTTCCACTATTGTACTAAAAAGAGTTAAACAAAAAGTAACTACAAACAAAACAAAGCTTGATTTCTGATCAAGCAAAATTTTTCAGGCTAACTCAAAATCATTCTCACAAATTTAAAAAAAAAAAAAAAATTAGAGAGCTTCATTTTCATCTTGCTGCAGATTTTTTGCATGTCAAATTTCCAAGCCAGATGCTGAACCAGCCCTCCCCCCCGACATTTGCCCAGCTCTGTCTGAAATTCTTTCTTCCTCTTAAGAGTGAGAGTCCTGGGCTCACACGTGGTTTTATTCTGTTTGTGAGTGCACACACGTGTTCTTGTGTGAACTGCAGAGCACTGTAGGGCTTCGTGGTGATTTCTGTGCACTGAGGTATTATTAGCACTAATGGCTCCAATACTTTCCTCCCATCATCCAAGGAGTTGTCATCTCTGTCACTCCCTGGTCAGCAAAAGGACAAACGTCTCCTACCTTGAACAACAGTTGTCCAAGGTCAGGCTTGTGTTGTGCATGCTAAATAGAAATTGGGTCATTTGGTGTTTGTCTTACTTTAAGAGCAGGGCCTGAATCAACACCTTTTATGTCACATTTATGATATAGATTATACCTCATTAGAGTCAGCTAAGGCTTTATTCAAGCATATTTATAGAAAATACACATACGCAGTGTTATCAGAGTTTTTTACATAAATGACTATGCTAGTCGAAACCTTATTAGAGTACGCCATTTGCATGCTGTGGAGCGGATTCTTAAACACGGTTCTGGCATGATTTGTAACTACAGCAGATATGGTCCTGACCACTGTATGTCAGGATTATATTCCCCAGAAGGGCAGACTGCCCTGGAAGCAAATGAGTAGGGAATAAATGTAGTCCATATTTCTTGATTCAAAGCAGTGAATTCAGATTCTTTCTGCACTCTCTTTTATATTAACAAATCCAAAACAGAATTTCAACAATTGGTTAAAAAAAAAAAAAGCAAAGTTCTCATTCTCTGCTTTGATTCTGTGAAAAACAGCCCATAAGCTTGCCTTGATTCCACCACCCAATAAATTAGTCCAAATGTTGGTGTCAGTTAAAAAGTAAGGGAAGGAAAATTGAGGAACTGGGAGAAAATCTACAGAGTGTATTTGTCTTAAAAATTAAAATCTCAGAGACCATAAATTTGATCTGAGGATTCATAGTTAAAAGGAGGCATTCTAAAGGGTGAGTTTTTAATCCAATCAGAAAGTATTTTGATAAAAGAGCTTTCAGCTGCTTCCACTAAATATCTTCTTCCAAAGCAAAAGCTGTGCTGCAGTACCATGAATCAAGACATGCATGTATGTCCCTTTTCCAGGCTTGCTTTCATCTGAAATTCGGCTCTACATCCACCTTTATAAATGCAAATTCTTAGTTCCTAATTTTTTCGAGGCCGCTGCATAATTTGCTCTGTAAATTTAGAATCATGCCTAATGTTGAAGCAGATGAAAGCAAGAAAATCTCCAAAGAGGAATGCAAACATGTATAATCCTTCAAAGGGAAGCCTGATGCTACTCTGAAACAGTATCTTTCAGGAACCACTTATTATACATCTCACTTTCATGCCTGCCTTCTCTCCCGTTTAACAACAGGAGGAAACAATTCAGCGGGCACGGGAGGAAGATGAGAAGAGGAAAGAAATAACTAATCATTTCCAGGGCACGCTGAGTGAAATCCAGGCTCAGATCGAGCAGCAAAGCGAGAGGAACATGAAGCTCTGCCAGGAGAACACGGAGCTGGCAGAGAAGCTGAAAAGCATCATTGACCAGTACGAGCTGCGGGAGGAGGTGAGAACAGCACCCTGGCTGCCCGTGGGGATGGGCAGTAAATCCAGCTTCCCCAGGGGACAGCATGAAGCATCGCCAGCCTGTTCCCCCTGACGGCTATCATTAGGGTGTCTTGTGGAGGTAACAAGGGCAGCCTCCATCACACTTTGCTGTCCAAGCATGACCAGGCACTCAGCGAGCCTGCCGGGCCCTGCGTGGCCAGCTCTGCAGGCAAGGAGCTGCTGAGGCAGACACCCTGCCTGCAGCACCCGCGGCAGCCTGGCCGTGGTGGGTAGAGAGGCCGGCTTATCCCAATGTTGAGGTGTGCCAGCCACCTGCTGAGCTGCCCTCTCCCCCCCCTCGCCGCTCCCCCAAATCTTCAAGGAGCTCCCCAGCACTTGTTCCTGCTTCCCTCCCCAAGGCCCCACTGAGCACTTCCCACCTCCCATCTCTTTGGACAGCCTGTTCTGCTGGTGATGCCAAGTATACTTTTGTTCTCTCCAGGCACAGGTAGCTGAGAAGGGCTCTGATGTGAATGCTCTGACCCTTTCTCAGAAGCAGGAAATTAAGAAGACAGATAAAGAAGGCCCTTTGCATTGGAGTAGATTCTTCTTTGAAGGCACAATGCTCACCATAAGATCTAGCAGACAGTATACAGATGGGAAACTATTCTTTCTGTAAACACTACAGTTGGTCAGAAATTTTTGAAACAAAAAATAACCACCCTTCAGTGAAACCCTAAACTACCTTCTCTTTTTTTTTGTTGTTTTTTTTACTTTATGGTGAATGCTAGCAGATATCACAATGAGTCTTTTTATTGTTTCTAAATACACTTAAATGTGAGCCTCAGTGCAACTGGACAATATTATCATACTGAATAAAATATAAGTAATCTGTCCTTACAATCTGGAATGCCCAACATGGTACATCCATTTCCAAATCTGTTGCATTGTGTATGAAGTCTTATGCTGAATGAAGGACGTGTACATCCCTGTCTTGTAGTTTGATGAGAAGACAATGTGAAGCCAGAGGGATGCACTCATAATATTTGCTCTGTGAATTTTGTCTAAATGCAGGAAGAGTGAAGAGGACTATCAGCAACATTTACCTCCTGAAGGTCACCATGGAGCCAGATGTTTTATAGGCCAGAGGAGGCCTCTGGTTCATCTGGTCTGAGGTTTTCCACATCCCCAATCATGTACTTTCACCCAGGGCCTCCATGCCCACATTGTGCATCTATGGCAAAGGGGATGTACAGGGCTTGTATTTACTGAGAGGACAGTGGGAGCCACGCAGATGCTCCCAAGTACTGCAGGTGCAATGTGTCTTCACACATTTATCCACACAGTGGCTTAGGGCCACCACATAACAGCTCAAAAAAAGTCTGTCACCTGCATATTTATTATTGATGAGCAATTATTTAATCTTCAAATATATTGCATTATACTGATAACTTCATATGTAGGCCATAGAACTGGCAAAGATCCTAAGGCGCTATTTTAAAATTATTTTTTTTGCTATAATAAATCAAAATGGATAGTGTAAACATGTTAAACTTTCCAGGCAAATTCTGTCACAGTTTGTTCTTATCAGCACTGTATCTTTTTAGTGATTGCAATAGGTTGTGAGTCTTACTGTGTTGCAATATTTTTGTTTTATGAGTGTTTGGGTAGATAGCTGTGCATGTATGAGCATGAAGGTCTGTGTGTGTAATTAAACCTGCACATTCAGCAGAATTTATTTCCTTACAGCACCTTGATAAAATATTTAAGCACAGAGAACTTCAACAGAAACTGGTGGATGCCAAGTTGGAGCAGTCTCAGGAAATGATGAAGGAAGCTGAGGAGCGACATCAGAAAGAAAAGGAATACGTACATATCCTTTTAATCTGTCTGTCTTTTAGCTAACTTTAGGCCAAAACAAGCCCTGCACGCTATTTCACTGATAAGTTGGTTCTTTGGGTCACAGCTGGGATGCAGTAGCAGAGACCTTTTTATTGCTACTGTCACTGCTGGATGTAAAGGAACAGCCTCTGAAAGGCTGCTCCTTTCATCAGCATTTGCAGTTTTGAAGCAAACTGCAGAGCAGTAGGTTAGATCAGAGACTGCTCTAGCTAACTCGCTGTTACTACACAGTTGATGGATCATGACATTTGGTCAGGTGATGCCATTAGTTTTGAAACAGCTGTGATATTTGATACTTCATTTCCGCTCATGATAAATGAGTGTGTTTAAACAATCAGAGAGGAGAACAAGAACATGGGATTAAAGTGAGATGGCTGAAGGCAGCTATCCCCCTAGGCTCAGAGCCTCCCCTGGCCTTCTCCTGTGAGTCTGGTTTTGCCAGCAGAGGAGGGCACAGGAGCTGCTTGCTGTGACAGAGCCTGCCCTTCTCTTTTGCAGAGGTTCCCCAGCCCACACCAGTCTCTTTCAAGCAGAAAGGATCTGGGTCCATTCAGCAGCCTCGTCTGCAGTTCCTCCCTCCCTGGTGGAGGGAACAACTCTAGCAGGGGGACAGCGAAGAGCATCTCCAGGCAGGGTATCCCCTACAGATACAGCTGGGACAGGAGGAGGGCATTCCTCCATGGTCTCATACGTTTTGCAACCCAATCAGATCAAAATTCATTTTCTCAGGCTGTCTGGTATTTTCACAGTAATCCTCACACCTACAAAGGGTCCAAGTTCAACACAGACACAGAGTCCCTCTTCTCAATGGTGGCAGCAGCTGAGACTACCCAGGGGGAGCGGCAGGCTCTCAGCAGCTGGGAGAAAGCTTTGGTTTTCACCAGTCCTCCAGCTAACTCAGGAGCAGCATGAGAGTGCTCTAAATATATTTATCCCCTCCCCATTTTTAGCACAAGCATGGCCGAAGTATCATAAAATATTGATGAAAAAGTGAGGCTCTAAGTCCCGTGGCTAGAGCACAAGGGAAACACAGCAGCCATCTCTTACCAAAAATTACCCATGAGAGTGTTTATCCCCCTTCTCAGCACTGACCTTGTGGCTGGAAGACCCACTCCTGCTCAGCTTTACACCCAGCTAAATACTGAGCGGGGAGAGGAGCTGGGGCTTCTCCATGTGCACATCTGCATGTTGCTGCCTGACAGCTTGTGGTCCAACTGAGTTATTCCCTGTCACTGTGAGCCATATGTAAAGGCAAACCCCAAAATTTCATTCATGACCACTGATTCTTGGCAGATTCAAACCCCAAGAAATATTTCCAAGAAATGCCTTACAATAACAAAGCAGATTTGGGCTTACTTTACTGCTGTCACTGAGAGTTTTGCTACTGAGTACCAGGTTTCAGATACTGGGAAAACAAAAAAATAAACAAAACAAAATAAAAATTAATTAAAAACAAACAAACAAAAACAGGAGATGCAAAAGACAGGGCATTTGCTCTGTGGAAAACTAACATATACAGATTTGTATCAATGAATAACCTTTCTTGCTGTGCCTCACAGAATATGAGTTTGGAGGCTGCCTGTTGCCTGTGACTGGCCAATTTCTAGCCAAATATTCTTTGTGCATTTTATCCAGAGCTGATATGCACAGTTTTGGTATTTTCCTTTCTTTTAAAGCAGTGAAAATCATTACTCTCTACATTTGGGAGTGGGAGATTTTATTTATGGTTTTGCTGTATGTATGACTAGCACCTATGAAATAACAGGTTCAAAACCAAGCTACAAAGCCTTTAAGCAGTGGGTGTATAATGATATGCACCACATACAAAGAAAATTTTTCACACTGTCCAAATTAATCCTTAAAAACCCTGTCTTTGAGGTATGGCTAACGTCACCTCAGAGCAAGGTAGATTTAGCTGAAGTCATTTAAGTGACTGGCCAAAAGCCATACAATGAGTCAAGGCACGATCAGCATGTCATGATTCATAACAGGTAGCCCAGCACCCAGAGAGCTGGCCCACACTTCTCTCCCACCTTAATCCTATTGCTGAGCTCTTAGTCCCACCCACCCCCTATTGTGCTGATGTCTGTGGGAGTAAGGTATATATATGTATGTATGAAATTAAGGTCTTTTAGATGAAGTCCTCTCATTTAGCTGTAACTCTCTCCAGCTCAGTGATATGCAAAGTCAGAGCCTTACTGCATTTCAACATTCTGTCGTTGGAGGGAACGGCTTTCAGAACTATATACCAGTTCTCTCCGTACCATTTTTTACATCCCTGTGCATGACTTTTGTTGCAGGATGTTGAAAATGTCTTTAAATGATAACTTTTGTATTCTTTTATCTATCTGATTACTCCTTGAACACTCACTTTAATGTCTTCCTAGGTAGTTCTTCCATGTAGGAGTCTTTGTCTCTATACAAAACTTCTTTACCTCAGACAAGGAGAGGTGTCCCTTTCTGCAGCCTCTGTACATCAAATCTCAACAGGCAGGTCATCTCACTGCTTGCACCATTCCTTCTACACATGCAACAAAGAATGCAATTCCCTGTATAAATAGCAATAGTTCATACCATGTGGCCTTCCCAAAGGGTCATCTTAACCTAAGAATGCAATTTTACAATCAGCCCATAACTCATCAGTACTACTTGGACTTCCTACCTATAACATACATTTTTAGCACTTGTAAGACAAACTTTGATGTGCAATTAATTGCAGTTTAAAGCCCCTGTGGCTTTCAAGTGTATGACTGGAAGGTATTGATCAGATTTCTACATAATTGGGCTTTGCAGAGTCTGGCAGCAAAAAGGAAAGCTTAATTTTCACTAAGCCAGTCCCTAGACCGATGTCATAAAATGGGAATGTATGTTCCTGGGCACTGGTTCTTTTCATCCTGAGCACGATGTGACTGCCTCAGCCTGCAGCAGCTATCATAGCTCTAATAATGTAGTGTAACATCACCACACTTCACTGAAGCGCTACTTCATAAACAGCACATGCAATATTTATTTATTTCTTTATAATTCGGCTTCCTTGTTACCACTTCATAGTCTATTAATAAACGCATCAGTTCTCCTCATTTGTTTTCTCCCAGCTTGGTGTTTGCAGATGACCTCAGGCTGCATAAAAGCGCATGCAAATTTGAGCAAGCCTCTCTGTGGTTTGCTTCCATTACAGAAGAGTTTATTAACTCTTGGATTTTTACTGGCTGAAGAACCTATGTGGGTCAATAAGAGAGAAGGATTTCATTAACAGGCAAAAGAAGCAACTTTTCTTTGCCATCTCTGTCCATCTCTTGTGCTATAACAGAAGACATGGTGTGGGAGGTGGGACCTCTTCATCATCCCAGGGAGAGTGAGTATGAAGGTAACTCTAGTTAAGATTTAGGCAATAATGATAAAAGCCCAGTTCTTAGAAGTAAGGACTGGCCTGGAGACTTGGTAACTCTGAAGGTTTTCAAAGCATTTTTCGTGAAATCATTCAAATCAGACACGCTATGATTCCTAAAAACAAACAGACAAACAAACAAACAAACCAAACAAGTAGATATCAAAGAAATGTGAAACTTAAAATTCCAGATTTCAACCGATCTTAAAAAAAAAAAAGTGTATGTTTAAAATATACCACTCCAAACAAAACAAATGCACAAACTGAGGCTCATTTAACCCAGGCCTACTCATGCCATCTCTTTTTACTGGCTATGACACAACTTAATTGAAATTTTAGTCAACAATATCTCAAGGACCGGACTTTTCTCCATTGAACCAAATATCAAATTAAATTCTCAAAATAAACATTAAGAGGCAGGAGGTTTTTTAAAAAATACAAAACACAAACAAAAAACCCCACAGAACATGGTATTTCTTCATAGAATGCACACTTGAGCTGTAAAACATTCTTGTCTAGGAAACTGTAGATGGTAAAAATTCAGTGAATCCAAATCAAAATGCCAAATTGATGGAAGAAATATTTTTCTAGAGCTAATATATATATATATGGGCAACAAGTCTAATGCAGGCAGTCTTTGTGCCACAAATAGCTACAGACAGGGAGGGAATTCATGATGTTGTTCAGTCAGCATTTATAGGGTACATCTTTAGCTATCTGCCAGGTGGTATTCAAGTTTCCATGTGTTATTTCCAAAAAAATGGCTAGAAGAAAAGTTTTTATTAAGGAGCAGATACATTTTCTGCATGTGGTTCTACTCACATTTTGCTTCCAATATGAGAGTAGGATCTATTGACTGAAACAGTACTTTTCAATATACTTTCAGGGCCCAACTGAGCTATTTTTAAACAGCACAATTGAATCCAACAGAAAAAATCCTGTGGTAAAATAATTTGTTTATATCTAATTTCTCAAGCTATCATTAGTATTATTTTTCTAAAATACATTCGGCCTAACCAGTAAAATACTTTATAAACGTTCAGTAAGTGATAGGCACATGTCTTTAACACTTCAGTAAAATGTTTCCTGCTTTCAGATGAAACCAATTGCTATAATATTGCTATGTGCTTTGGAATTGCTGACTCAGACCTGCAGCCTGGAAAAGCCTCTGTACACCTCATTCCTACAATTCATTCAGCCTCGATCGACCCTCCCATCTGCAGCCTGCACGTCAGAACATCAAGTTGCCAAATACCTTCAAGTAGGGAATCCCATCTTCCCAGGAACAGTCAGGCGTGAAACTGCAGTCAGGCTCTTCCTGGGCTGTCTCCTTGATCTAAGAAGAGAGGAATTTTTTACAATGAGGGTGGCGAAACACAGGCACAGGTTGCCCAGAGAGGTGGTGGATGTTCCATCTCTGGAAGCATCCAAGGCCAGGCTGGATGGGGCTCTGAGCAACCTGATCTAGTTGAAGATGTCCCTGCTCATTGTGTGGAGTTGGACTAGGTGACCTTTGAATGTCTCTTCCAACCGAAACTATTATATGGTTCTGTGATCTAAGTGAGAACCCCCTGAGCTGAGGTTCTCTGCTGATGCCATGTCAATACATGTGAAGCAGGCAGCAGTAAATGTATGACATTTACTATGTATTCTCTTTCTGAAAGCTCACAGATTTTTTTGCGGCATGTCTGACTGTGACCATACCTGTATGCTAAGTCCTGATCATTGACGCAAAAGGGAGTTTGCCATTTACTGGAGAGCAGGAATTTGGACAGAGCAGTGCTGATATGAAAGTGCCAGAAAATATCATAACTACTTTCTAGAAGTCCAGTGAAGATACGGTTAAATACCACACTTTTCAGAGGCCACTGTATTGCACACTTAATTCCATGTAGGTTTTGAACTCCTATTCAAATATGCTTTTGGAAACCAAATGCCTTGCCCTGCATCTCTGGATAGCAGTAAATACTCTGTTTTGCCTAATTCCTCTAACTACATTCATCTGAAAGTTAGATCACTCCTTATCAAGGTAGCAGTGGCAGAAGCACAGGTAGCTGGTGGATGAGGATTTCCAGCTGATAAACTACAGACCTAACAATTTTCTCTCTTTTGCTCAAAACACAGCTCCTGAACCAAGCTGCAGAATGGAAGCTCCAGGCCAAAATGTTAAAGGAGCAAGAGACTGTCCTACAGGCACAGGTGACGTAGGAGAGGTGATTGCATGGTGTGCCTTTGTTTCCCAGTTTTTAACCCATGAGGCACGTTCCAGGTAAAGTATCCAAACTACTTTCTGTGTATTCCTTCTAGCCTCATTCTATGTCCCATAGATTATTGCAAAGGAAACAGTTTATTTTCAAGCCAACTGTAAGGTAATGCCCATACTGCAAATCATACTGCAACATGTGGGTTGTTTAGTCTGCAGAAGTCTCTGGGGAGACGTTATTGCAACCTTTCAGTATTTAAAGGAGGCTTGTAATAATGATGGAGAGAGACCTTTTTACCAGGGCTTGTAGTGACGGAAAAAGGGGTAATGGTTTTAAACTAAAGGAGGGTAGATTTAAATTAGATATCAGGAAGAAATTCTTCACCATGCGGGCGGTGAGGCACTGGAACAGGCTGCCCAGAGAAGCTGTGGATGCCCCATCCCTGGGAGTGTTCAAGGCCAAGTTGGACGGGGCTTTGAGCAACCTACTCTAGTGGAAGGTGTCCCTGCCCAAGGTGGGAGTGTTGGACTAAATGGTCTTCAAAGGTCCCTTCCAACACAAACCATTCTATGATGCTATGATTTATGAGGGTTTACAATATCCAACTGCACAACAATGTGGGTGCCTTGACTTGATTATTCACCCATAACTACCCTTCAGGCAGGTTTCTAATCCAACAAAGCATGGGAATACAAACATACCATGAAATATGTTTATCAAACTGCAGCTGATGTGCTGATATGCTTTTCTAGACTGAGGTGTGAAGGCAGAGTTTTCATTACCTTTAGCAGGAACTCTGCCTACTAAGGGCTTATACAAAGAGGCCTCTAGGATTTCAGTGTTTAGTTGGAATTTTAAACATTCAATAAAATAAAATTACTTGCTGAAATTACACTAAGAATCAGTCTGGAGTGGAAGGAAGTAAAAACATGAAACAGGTAGTCTATACTACACTTTGAGAGCAATGCAATCATGAGCCTCGAATACAAGTAAGAACACTGCTGACATGCTGGACTCTCTCTCAAAAAGAGACATCATTGGTAGATTTTCCTAGACTTACAGAAAGTCGTGTAGATTTATCTTCTTTGGCCTCTCTGTGAGTTTCCCTGCAGCAGAGCTTTGGGGGGTTGGAGTGTCAGTTCTTTAGCCCCCTTTCAGCTGCCCATCTCCTTTGCCATCAGGAAGCCACTCTGAACCCCTGCTCACAGCTAAGCATACTGATAAGTTGTTCCAGCTCTGCTCTTGCATATGGTCTAATTCTTACCTGTTGAACCGTCAAGAAAGGTTAGTGTTAAATCGATAACCTGGAAACATGCTAAGAGGGGTTTGCTCCTTTATGTGTTTTTTTTCAAAGGCTAAGATAAGCCAGTAATGCACCAAAGAATATCCCATAAACTGCTGTTGACACTAGTTTGACAGGTTCTACAATCAAACCTCAAAGACCCCCAGCTGAGTCCATCCCAACTGCAAACTTGCTCCCAATTTTCTCAGGTTTAATTAAACTTTTATGTTCAACCAGAAAGAATTTTGTATGCAGGCAGACCTCTGTAGCCAGTTTAATGAAACTGAAGGTATTGATAAAAGCTAGAATATATTAAGCATACATTTGAAATGGTAAAATTGCTTTTAGAAAAATCCAGTCAAACAAGTCTGCAAAGGCATTGATAATACATATGCCCTTTCCAGACTTGCATAAATGAAAATTAAGTGATTCGCTTGCTGAAGTGAGACATGCGTTAGGTGTTCTGCTCATGTGAGAGCCCTGTCACACAGCAGCCTCCATTTGGAATTACTGGGAATAGTAACATCATTATTATTATTATTATTATTATTATTATTATTATTATTATTATTATTATTATTATTATTATTATTTCCAGTATGTTAGCACTGAAAGGCCTCCCTCATGGACCAGATGCCATCATGCAAGGTGTTGTGCAAGCGCAGAGCAGAAAGAGCAGAAAGAGCTCCTTGATGTAAACAGCACAAAACAACAAATAGATATTAAGAGAAGAACAGCTGCATGGAAATTATGAGAAGACATTGGTCACTGAGATAAGGACAAGCCATAATATAGTCCTCACTGCCTACTGTAGTGAGTGAGATACCATGCCAGTTTAGAGGAGGTGATGAACACCCTTGCTTCCTTGAGCTGTAAGGAACCAGGGGACATCAGCTTCATGCCAGCCTGTTTCTGGGTGGCACAGTGTGTCTGAGATAGCCAAATACAGCCTTTCAAATGGCGACAGGGATCTGGCAGCAGCTGAGGAGATACACCCAAACCATGGTGGTGCTTCCCAGGATGCTGCACGCCCTCCCCAGGCACATTTCTTAGGTCAACTTGTTTTAGATCTGTGTTTTGAAACAAAATGAGAAGATAAAAGTCAGTCAAGGCCTCCCATTTTTGGTA
Source organism: Streptopelia decaocto (assembly GCF_964273445.1). NCBI lineage: Eukaryota > Metazoa > Chordata > Aves > Columbiformes > Columbidae > Streptopelia > Streptopelia decaocto. The sequence continues at coordinate 59,676,730 of NC_138656.1, forward strand.
GCTGGCATAATGCAACCACTGGGCTATGGGAACTGAAAGGAATATGAGATGTCCTCGCAGTAGCACCCTCACAGCATGGTGATGCTGAGATACACCCATTTCCCAAAGCCTGGCACTCACAAGTTGTCACCGGGCAGCAGCCCTGCCTCCAGTCTCCCTGCCTGCGCTGTCAGGGCACTGGATGGGCAGTGGGCAGCAGCAAGGGGCTCCTCATCTCCCTAACTGAGAAGTATGAGTGCATGGTCCTAGTGAGAGACAGCTCTCACAGCCTGTTCCCAGCCACTAAGAAAACATTCATTTATTGTTCAAATTTAAAATGCAGAAGCTATTTGTGGTGCTATGGTACTGCTGAGGGCCCCAGCTGAGATCAGATCTTGTGCTGTTCAAACCTGAAAGGTTTTTGATCTAGTTAAACAACAGGCAAAAGTTCGAAGGGAAAAGCAGAGATAGAATTGAGGTGAGTTTTTTTAAGACAACAGCTCTGGGCTAGGAGATTTGTTAAAATTTAAATTTCAAAGTAAATTTATTGATATAGCTTCTAACACTATCAGATTTGAGAAGTAAAAAGCTTCAAAATAATAAAAGATCAGTTATTACCCATAACATTGCTTGAAACACAGCTTTTGAAAGCTTCAGCCCACATCCTACTCACATTAATAACCCTAATACAGAAGCTAACAGATTGTGTTAGCACCTGACTATTTTTCCAGAATCGGGGCCCTACATGTGCAATGAAACATGATCTTTCATTTCACCTTGACTTGCTGGCTCCCACCCCTGCTCCCTCACCTGGTTCGGGGGTGCTCAGGAATTTCTCCTTAAAGTCATGATGTCTGTTCCAAATGTCTCACTTGGTATCAGTGTCCCATTCATGCTGTGGCACTCGGGCTGCTTAAAACACATGACTCTGAGTTTCTGCTTGTGCATAGGTCACAGCTCTGGCTACAGCCTAGTGTAAACACACACATGTCAGCATCCTGTCAGGTAGCTCCAATACTGGCACCACAGAGCTCTGAAGGGTTTAACCTCCTGTGCTTGCATCCAGCTCAGTGGGGAAGGGCTGCAGCCAGTGCTGTATTCACACCCACCGAGAGCCTAACTACCTAGTTTAAACTCAGTTCAGGCACATCCACACTACACTGCAGCTATGGCCATGACAAGGGGCATCATAACAACCAGCCAGAACCAGCACAAAACATAATACAACCATATCTGATTTCAAAATCAGAATTAAACCCACCTTACCACTAGAAACATTTTCTAAATATCATTTAGTCAGCTCCCTGCCAGTGCAGAAAGGGCACCTGCCTCCAGCCAGATGCCTGCAGGCTGCTCTGGAACCTCCCAGAGCTCTGCACCCATCACACCTCAGCCACGGTGTGTTACATCAATCACCCTTCTTCTAACAAGAGCTGTCAGACCAGACAGATGAAATGTCCGGTCACCTGAACGCTTCTGGGGGTGCTCTGGCTCCAGTGGATGAGTTGGAGCTGATCTTCTTTTCCAAAGAGTAGATAACCCTGCTTTATCTATATAACATCCTGCATGATTTTCAAACTTTGAAAGTGCTTTTCCTGCCCAGAAGATAAAAGAAAAAAAAAAAAAGTGGCAGCAGAAAACAAGAAAATCTTGCAGAAAAACTAACTTCAGATCTTTAGAATCTATTTTCAAAAACATCCACAGATTTTAGATACAAAAATATGGATTACTGATGAAATACAGCCAGAGATGAAGTTTCACGTGGCTAACACGTGTAAACGAATAGCAGAATATGTAGCCCTAATAGTCTTAAAATGCTGGCACATTGCAACAGATCTTTTTTCTGCTCTGCTTCATGAAGTGAAGTGAAACTGGCAGAGTAGGCTGGCAGGGGATTATTTTCTTCGCCTTTGCTGGCCTTGCCCGCAGCTGCAGCACAATTGCAGGCTACAAAACAGAGCTGACAAGATGCCCTCTCAGCTCGCTCAAGCCAGGGTGCAGGGACGCAGCTTGAAGGAACCCAGTACAGGATCACGGTGGCATGAAGTGAAAGGTGGGTGTCAGTGGGTTGGTGGGGTTACCCCGTGTGCCAGGTAACAGGGGAAGGGAGCAGTGATGCTCATCTTCAATCGTGGAGCCCAGTCAAGCATATCAAGTGCTGCCTGTTGCAAGCTCCTGCCCACAGCCTGAGCCACTGAGTGGGGACTGGGAAGATGGAAAAGGGGAAACTGGCTGCAGCATGATGTGGGGATGCCTCTCCCCTGGCTTGCTCAGATACCAGAAGCAGCATAGTCAGGGCAGCACCCAGCTCCCAGCCTGGCTTGTTTGGTAGTCAAGAAGGCAGGTAAACAGCTGGGCAGCCAGGTCTGTACTGAAATCCTCCACTAAAGCCTGCCACAGCTTTCTCCCACAGCTTAAAGGTGGAGTTTGGCAATGTCTGTGTGTCAAAGCAAGGCTTAGAGCTCAGGCACAGCTCTGGCCACTCTGACTCTCACCTTAAGTTAATCCTTCTGCCTGGTCCTGCACAGCATCAGTGGTTGGACCAGCTCAGGATAGTGCCTGCCCATGGAGACGGCCCAGGGATCACATCATTTTCCATTCTCTAGGTCATCCTAGGAGAAAAGCAGTGTACAGGGCTTGTGAGAAAAAGCATGCACTGGAAATCTTTGCAGACTTTAATGATGCCCTTTTGAAGTCCCCACAGTTACCAAGGGAAATGTTTTCAGAAGTGTCAACTTCTAGGAAATTATTTTGCTTCTGGGTACCCCATGTGGAGACACCATAGCTGCAACATTCAGGAGAACAGGGCACCTATAATTTCTAGCTCTTTTTAAAATCACTGGCCTGGGTCTTTCTGTTCTACCTCAGTTTACCTTTCTGCAACGGAGAAATCATAATAGTTTGCAACCTTAAAAAGACGCAGAGAGTTTCAGTTCCCTGATATCTGTGCTTTGTGGTCTCCAAACAGAGCTAATTTCCATGTCCAAACATAATGCTTATTTTATTATCTTCTAACAAAGTAGAAGTTCACTGTCCTGGAGACTCTGAAATTACTGTTTTGTTTTGGTTTTAAATACAGATCACCCTCTACTCTGAAAGGTTTGAAGAATTTCAGAAAACATTGACCAAAAGCAATGAAGTGTTTGCCACATTCAAACAGGAGATGGAGAAAGTGAGTAGCAGCTCTCACCTGAACTCTGTGCTGAAGCCCACCAATGCCTTCCCACCATTAAGCCCAAGTGACTGTTTCCTTGCAACTGGTATACTTATTTCCTGTAATGAATGGGAATCAGAAACCAAAGACACCCACTGTCATAATAAACAATGTTCTGCTCTGACACCAGGGCCCAAAATCCTGGTGCTCTAATCCAGGCAACCTCTAATGACCCACACAGAGTTCAGCCATCAGAAAACCAAAGGGAAAGGTGGTGCCATATAGCTAGTGGTGCGTGTTGGAGGTGGTATAGAGGTGCCTAATCCAGAGGGAACTTCCTTGACAGTGCTGGCTCAGGAGATACAAGCCCTTCTTTAGCTTCCCAGCAATACAGCACTGCAGTCTTTGTAAAGAGACGAACGGAATAATGTCACTTCTTCTTTGGCTTTTGTTTTTGTGATAGTTTGTATTCTGGGAGTTTGCCATACTTTTAAACATGTAATCAATTGGTCTTGCTTTAGGACTGCAGACTGGAGGCTGAAATTTATATGGCAGCTACTTAAAACTAAATGTATCCCTTAACATAAACTATTACTTAGCACATCCACTACAGCTGCTAGTAGCAGTGTTATGAGTACAGTCAAAGACCTAAATAAAAGGGCTGCCCTAATTTAATCTGCAGAGTGGAATTCCTGTTGTGATTCAGCTTTTCCTCCTGCTTCCATAGATGACAAAGAAAATGAAGAAGTTGGAAAAGGATACGGCTACATGGAAATCCAGGTTTGAGAGCTGTAACAGAGCATTATTGGACATGATTGAAGAGGTGAGTGGTCTTTTTCATCTCAGGATGCACCTCTTCCCCCATGTAAAGCCTTAACTAGCACATGAGGTGACCTGAAACTTCCAAAAGTCAATGAAAAATTTGTTCTTGAATATAAGGTGGGGTTTTTTTGTTTTGTTTTTTTGTTTTGTTTTGTTTTGTTTTCAAACTAACTTGATAATTAGATGTCTTTTAAAAAAGAAAAAAAGGACAAAAATCAAAAAATCCCAACTGCTGGGGCTTTCAGATTGTGCAGACATTCATTACGTCCATGAGAAACTGAATTATGTAACTGTGAATTTTAAGTGCTCTAAAAATGTGTGATTGTTAATGTTCTCATATAGAAGCAAATTGGCATTAGTTCACGCTATTTTCTTTCTGCATGGAGCATCCACCCAGGGAATTAATGTGCTCTAGCTAATGAACTTTAAATTCACTCCTTTCATTAACTTCCTGTGTGGGCAAACTCTTAAGAGCTGAAAGAAAGTACGGTAGCTCACCATAGTTTTAAATATGCAGTCACAAAGGCATTACAGAGGAAATTCATGAGCATGTTGGAACTCATTCAAGTACGATAAGAGGCTGCCTGAAGTTTCACCCCAAACTTCTACTGACTTTGGACCAGGTCTTTCTAGTTAGCTTTGTAGCTCTGTGCTATTGCCATTTCTATGGGTTTCTGTATTTCTTGATTCTTCACTGGGTGCAGAGGCAAGAAAATGTTTCAACTCAGGCTTTTCTCACAGAATTTAGAAGCAAACTAAACAAAAAATATAATACAGCTTGTTTTCCCTGAAATTCACACCCACACCCACCAGAAGTCCCAGTAGTCTTTTAGATGTTTATCTGTATGAACATCCACTATGTTTTTCCATCTCTAGATATCGTCAACAGGTACTGCAGCAAATATTTTTGAGTGAAATTGATCTGAATCTATATGGAGAATGCTAATACACTACAGTAACAGGGATGAATTTCCTTTTAAAGCTTCAGTACAAAAGACCAGAGCTATTGTAGAGCAATTGGTGAAAGCCAGCTACCTGGCAGAATCCTGTGAGGGCTGCCTGGATCCCAAATTGTTCCCTAACTGCCAGTTCTACCAAATAATTTAATGCACCCAAACTCAGTCTGTACTTTTGTCTGATGTCTTTGACCACAGAAAGCCATGAGATCCAAGGAATATGAGTGCTTTGTGCTGAAGATCCAGAGGCTAGAGAACCTTTGCCGGGCTCTGCAGGAAGAGAGGAATGAATTGTACAAAAAAATAAAGCAAGCACAGTTCCCTGAAGAGGTGAATGGAAATGGCATCTTAGAAGAAGAGGAAGATGAGGCTGATATGAGCCCTTCCTCCACTGAGCAAGCGAGCATTGAGCTGCACACTGCTGATGAGAGGATGCTGAAGGAGCTGGCAGAAGCTTTCAGGGTGTCCCACAAGGTGGAGGAATCCCTCCCAAACGACAGCAGCAACCCAGAGACCTGTCACGCTCAAACATGCAATGCTGTCGTGGAGCCAGAGCTCCCTTCTCCTCTGACCCCATGGCCAGAGGCTGGGAATAGCTGTGAGCCACCCAGCACGGGCACACCAGCACCCGTCGAACACATGCCAGCACCCACCAGGAGCACACCAGCGCCCACTGAAAATATGACAACACCCTCCGAGAACGTGCCAAAGCCCACCAAAAGCATGTCCCCGCTCCCAGAAAGGGTGCCAACACCCACAGAAAGTGCCCCAATACCTCCCCAGAGCGTGCCAGTACCCACTGGGAATATGCCAAACCCCACTGAAAGCATGCCAGCAACCCCTGAAAACGTGCCAATGGCCATCCAAAACATGCTCACTCCCCCTGGGAATATGCCAGTACCCACAAAAAGTGCACCAAAAGCTGCAGAATGTGTGGATGACCCAGTGGAGCGGTCTGTCCAGGGTCAGCTGGCAGAGCAAATAGGGGACACAGACATAGAAGCAGTGGATTGAAGACACTGGTGTATCCAGGCTTGTCTTCTATAAACCACGGCCCTATTTCACCTTCTAAATTGATACTTTTTTTTTTTTTTAAAGAAACAAAAAGTGGGTGCTAAAACACACATATCTGCAGGCAAATGTAATGCACTTCTTTTTGCTCCCACTATCCAGTAATAATGGGTCTGCAAATTTTGCTGTCCGTCATCTGCTCGAAGCATAGTATTTTCTTAATGACAGGAAAATACAATGAAATTACAGGATCTTTTTTCTCAGGCATAATGAGTCACCTCATTCAGCAAAATAATTTTAAAGTGTTGAAGTTTCATGTTTCAAAAATCATTGCAATTCACATACATGTATTTGAAGACTCATAATTAATTGTATCTATTTGCTGTGATGTTGCATAAAAGATGGCCCACTTGGACACATAGTGATTTTAATACATGAGGTGAAAGACATCTGTAGTGACAAAGTAAAATAGTGAAACTGTCAATGTGGTCAGCCATATCCAAAGAGGTTCAATAACAAAAGGTGATTTTTGTATGAGCAAACTACCAGTCAGCACTGTGGCTCTTAGGCTTACCTTGAATCAGTCTTTTCTCCTTAGTGTTCTAAAAGAGGTTCTATGTTCAACAGAACTACAGGGGAGGGGAGATCTTTTCTAGATTGCTTACAAAATGGCTGAAAACAACAGCAATTTCCAAATTGATGGCTATTCCCAAGGTAGGGGTCACAACCCTCTTTCTGCATCCAAGAGTAACCTGCTAGTTTGTCACACTGTTTGGGATCATGAGCCCAACAGGTGTTCATGGCTGTTTTCAGCTCACAAATGAGGTCAGAAGTTCAAAATTCAGTTGCAGATCCCAGCTTGTAGACCAGGAACAGAAAGCAGGGTAGAGCTATGTTAGAAGGTACCAGGATGTATTCCAGAAGATACCCCTGAGATCACGCCTCTTGGTGGTGCTATCTCTCCCAGTCACAGCCACATAAACCTCTTCACCACAGCTTCCTCCTGGCCCAGGTGCTGATGCTCCCAGGAGAAGGGTGAGCACACTTGCCTGTTACCTCATTCACTGGAGTGCAGCACAAGTAAATAGCCCAGAAGAAAATAGGTACCAGGACAACAGGAGTCCCTCTCACAGACACCTTCAGGGACTGGCTACATTCTCATCCCCTCTCTTTGTCTAACCAGCTCTTCCCATCCACCTGCCAACACACCATTGCTCAACAATGTAGACACCATGAAAGAAACTGCTTGATTCTGGCATGAAGAAAAGAGATGAAGAAGGAAGGGAGCGAGAGAGGGCACCTAGCCAGACAGCTGTATGGTCTCAAGCAAGGAGACTAAGGTTATTTGAAAGAAAGTTTAAAAAATCCTGTTGGCACATTTCTTGTGTCTCATCCCCTTCCTCCAAATTCAGTCCAGGCCTTTTGGAGTCTGACCTGAACAGCTCAAGAATTTGAAAAGGGCTGGTAAACATGATGTCCAGAGGCTGGAAAGGGAAATGTTACAATCAAAGAAACCTACATTTATAGACAAATCCCAAGAAGCCCCCATGACAAAGTGACTCAGTGAAGCCAGAATTGAAATAATGGTGAACCAAGAGAAGAGATGCCATCTTTGGCAGATCATGGGAGACTGCGGTCACAGAGTCCTTCCAGCATGCCACCCTCCAAGAGTGGGGTGTGAATCTTTGCTTACAGCCAACATGGTCTGCACCCTGGTTAAGTATGTCTGTGTCTGCACTGTTTGGTCCAGCCTTCTCTAGAGGTAACCGCTGGAGTATACAGAGCATGATTTGCAACAGGTTGTTCTGATATGGCCTTTCAAGTAGCTATTATGGCTACACTTTCCAAATTTGGATGCTCTATGTTAGATAGCAAGACTGACGGGATTTACTTAATGTCTTTAATCACCTGAAAGTAGATCATTCAAGTCTTAGTTACCTTAAGCTTCTTTTATAAGCAGTAGAGAAGAATAGGCATCTTTTGAGGACAAGACTGGCATCCAAGAGAGAATAAATTACTTTCTCTCTGAAGATGCCATTTCTAGAGCCAGCTTAAGAAAACAAGCTTAAATTTAAAATGTCTGTTATTAGGTGTCTAAATTAGACACGATGAATCCCATCAAATATTCAGATTCAAAGCCCTAAGTGAATGGCCATCTCTGAAAACCAAGCCAGCTATGTGCCTGTGAAAATGTTAACCTGTAACAAATCCGTATTGTAAGATAAAATGTCCTACTCACCTGATTGACTTTTTTTTTTTAGTTTCCATTGACTTAAGTCTGTAGAAATATAGTTTCCATTAAGAGTACAAGTTTTGTTTGTCATTAGGTGACTTAAAATTAATGTAATTTATATACCCATTAAAGTTCTTTCTTGGTTTTGTTTGATTCTGTTCCCATTTTAGTACCTACCTGCATGAAACCAACTTCTTTTTCTTCAAGTAGGCCCCTGGAATGCCTTTAATTGTTTAAGTTTTTTTATACATTTGAATTTTCAATGACATAATAATAATGGTTGACATGGCCTTGCAACTTTAACTTGGTTCCATTTTGCATAGTCATATGGTCACCTCTTCAATTATATCATTGTTGCCTCATACCTTCCAACCTCAGCAAGCAGGGAGACGAGGATCCTACAGATGAAAACTTCTTACATAGTCATGACTGATTCTTACAGCATCATCTCTCATGAATAATTACCCAGCCTTCTGGGAAAATTGCTCCCACTCTCTTCCACCTTCTTCATTTTCACCCTTTTAATTCTTGCATCTAAAACTGCACTTACATACTTGAAATTCCTATTACTCCATGAGTTTCTACCCACATACATGTTGCTTCTCTTCTCCCATAGCATCTACCAACTGCATTTTATCCCAAGCAGTTTCCTCCTTGTTCTCAGCGCATACATATAACATTGAAAGCACAGAAGAGTGACCCTCCAGGCTTTTAGTTCCAGGATTTGGCCTCACGTGTTTGCAAGAGATGGGAGAAAAAAATGTAGAGAAAATTATGGCTGATCCCAGATGTATACCTGGCTGGATAGAACACTTAGAGTCAAACCACGGGAATGGTTTATGTGTAATCTCATGGCCTACAGAGCTGTGGGAGGCTGGAGTACCCTCAGTAGAGGCAGAAAAGCTAAAAAAATTCAACCAGGCACCTGTTCGTCATCCATTGCATTAGACTGGCAGTTTAAACCACCATCGCCACTGCAGATTTCTGTGTGTCAACCAGCTTTCTCCCATTCTTCTTCAATATTAATTGCTGGCCTCCTCTTGCTCTCTTCTTTTGCTGGTACCCAATACAAAAACTGTCTCTGCATGGTTGCAGTGTCCTTGTGAAAAGCCTCTGGGATTGCAGTCTGTACATCAGCTCTGCTGCACTTCCCTCAGGTATGTCTGCACTCATGACACAGAAGCCCACCACACTCCTGTGACCATTCAGAGACAGTGAGCAGCAGTGAGACATGTCTCTTCCCTGCTGTTCATCCTTATCATCATTCTCCTACTGATACTGCCAGTCCTGTTTAATTCTGGTGTGTGCCTCCTTCAGTCTTGCTTTTATTTCTCATATTTATTCCTATACCACCAGGCACAGACTGGGAGGTAAGGAAAGGTGGTGATGGTAGCCATATCCTCCTTACTAAAACCATCCATTGCTGCACCGCTTCCAAACCAGCAACAGCCTTTATTCACAAAAGCTGCAAAGAAAGAACAAAAATATTTTCACTTTCTGCATGTCTGACCTTTGTCACCTCAAAAAATATAACAGCTCCCCTGCTGAACAGGTAAAACACAACATTTTTCAATAACCCAGAGTTTGTCCAAATGTGAGGGGATTTTCATGACAACAGCTAAAATCACATTCATGATGCTAACATGACCCTCTCACCTAATTTCTGATCCCTGTGGCATACCACATTAATGATAAATCTTGCTGATGAGAGATTAGTAAAAAACATCTGATCTGTTTTAGCTTAACTTTCCCCACAAAACTGAACAGAAGTAGATGCAGGCATGGAATATACAATCCAGATGACAGAACTGCAGCAATTCTGCAAGTGACCTGGAACAGTGACGCGTGGTAAAACCCAGTGAAACTTTAAATTCAGATTGCAATCAACCACATATGCAGTCGTCTCCGGATTCACACCGCCCCTCTCTCCTTGCAATGAACATCACTGAGCTCATCAGTATTGAATTTAGACTTTTCTTATTACTTTATTAGGAAATGGCAGCAGGAACCATTCCTCTTCTGGGCCCACAAACTACCCTGCATGGCCATCCATACTAATGCTCACCCATGACCTTTGCCCTCAAGTCAGCCTGCCCAGCAATGCAGCCCATGCCAGCTGGACAAAGGAGTTGGAAGGACAAGGAAGGGCAGACATGGAGAAAGGGTGCTTGCTGCACTCCCCTTCCCCTGAATTGTTTGCACTAGCACCATTCACTACTGTACAATGCTGGTTTTTTCTACTTAGAAAAGATTTATCACATCCCTTTCAAAGATGCAGAAGGAAACAATGGCTGTGGCAGGACAGTGTTGGGCCAGTGCTCAAACCCCAGGGAAACCCAGAAATGTCAACATCCACAGTCCCCACTGGCTCACAGCTTCATATGACTGACAGCTCCCATCACCCCACAGCCCCCATCGCTCATCACACTTGACCCAACACAGCGAGTCAAGAGGTAATTGCTCATGGGCCGCAGATGGCTGAGCAAACGATGGGCCAGCTCCCCCTTCACAGGCACAGCAAGGAGTGGTGGAGGTTCTTTCTTACATTTCAGTCCTGGCCTTGGGAGAGGGGTGGCAAAGAAAGATGCCAGAGCATATGCCATTTGTGAGCAATTCTCTACATCAGCAAAGTAGCTTCCATGCTCCTATTTGAAGATGGTCTAAAATAAAGGGCATGTGAAGGGCCAAAAGAGGTAATGGTTCAGAAATAAGCCCAGAACAGTGTATTTTTCAATATCTACATCACATGTGTAATGACAACGGTCTAAAGGGAATGGTCTTTGCTCTTTGCCCCTACTCAAAGGAGCCACATAATGTAAGCATGCCCAGGCAGAGCAGCTGAAATCATGCATCCAGACTTGGGCAGTCCTGGCTTTACCCTGAGGGTGCGACCAAGGCATGCATATACACTCATTCATGTTGCCTAATGAGGCTTGTGCTCTCTGTCCCATCAGGATGTCCCATAAGGAGGAAACAACCACATCATCCTCCCTGCCTGCCACAGCTGCTTGCAGCCCTGACTGGAAGACTAGGAAAAAGCTTTACATTTCTCCCTGTATTTGGATCCTGGGTTATTTTTGTTTTGTTTTGTTTTTTTCCCATGCATCTCTGATTTGAGGTTACTTTCTCTGTTTTTCCCATTGAAAATATTTTTATGCTTAAAAGAAAAAAAGGGAGAGGCTTAAGTGCAAGCCTGTCTCTGACAAAGTTAGTAGGCTTCAGCTTTGACATGCAGCTGAAATACTTGCAATCAAGTCCAAAAGAAAGGCAGCTTTAGCGAAAGACTCTATGCTTATCAAAAAAAAAAAAAAATTCTAAAGTTGGACTAAGATGTCTCATCTTGTGGCCACAAGCCATGAAATAAAGAAGTGATGAAGAAACTATCTCATGTTCACTAATCAAGAAAATAAGTTTTGTATTAGTAGAATATTCCTTTTTTACTGAAAAAAAAGGGGGGGAGGGAAGATAGGATGTTCAGGAAGCCCTCTTATTTGCATGAATCTTTTTATACACTGATTATCAAAATACACCACAGACGGTGAGTTCAGAGGATCCCAAGACGCTTTTCAAGCTATAAATGTTACAGAATGACTTACTTATGACTTCACTTTGGGATGAGGATCACCTGCTCTGGGTTGTAATGCAATAGCAATACGCAGCAGAAATACAGAAAGTCAAGGCAAAAGCACTCAGGAAGTATAAACCTGCAGAGCAGAATCCAATCACCAACTGTGTGGTAATAGAAAGAAACCTTTTCAAAGACCAGCTTATTCCCTTATTGCTTATATTTTTTGTACCTCGCCCTGATAATTCTGGTGCTGCCATCAGTGGAAATAAGGGTCCAGCTCTTTGGAGGTGTAAATCAGAGTTGCTCCTTTGGAGCCAGCTGGGCACCACACATTGATGTCCAATGAGAATCCCATCCAAGGGCCTGAACTACTGGACCATTAGCAAGTCCTCTGTTCCTATGAAGCAAACATTTTACCAAGCCATACTTCAGGGGCCCTGAGAGAGACAGAGTGGATTTACTCAATTAGAATTTGGCCAACACATTGCATTTCATTAAGCTACTTTTGGGAAAAGTGCCAAAACCACAATCTTTATTGACCACAAGTGGCCACAGCCTTCACTTTGCAGCTCATCCAAACACCAAGTGCCTCAATGCTCCAGCTCCCATCCTCTCCTCAGAAAGGATGAAAGGCAGAGTACCATTTCTTCACCCACTTCCTGCAGCTCTTCGCTCTTTCTCAGACTTCTCCCACTCAATGACGGGTCTAAACCTATTCTGCTTGCTGCAGCTTGCTGGATAGCCCTTGTTAAAAATAGAACAAAATATGATTAGATTCAGGTTTCATTTCACACGAGATCTAGGTCAGGGCTGACAATGCTGTTTAAGCGGCTGCAACAACAGCTCTCTGTCTCCACGACCGGGGAGGTCCTGTTCCTCTCACCAGCTTACGGCTCTGCAGACCCTCTTCTGTGCCCGGGCTTGTCAGGCTCACTGATGGACTGATCTAACTCACTAGCCCAACAGAAAAGTATTCCAACTAAGGAAAAAAGGGTTATTTTCCAGCATGTTAGAGTGCTGACAAATGAAGTGGGAAAAGTCCTTCTGGCAGCAGCAAGCTACTAGGTCAGCCCAGGTGTCCCAAAATCCTGCTCACTTACTAGTTAATTGCAGCACTACCTGAAGGCCAATCTGCTGATTGCCACAGCTGGAGACAGAATACAGGGCTAGATGGATGACTGCTGTGAGCAGCAGGGAAATTTGTATGCTTTTAAAGACTAGCTACCACTTAAGGAGTCCTCCTCCCTCCACTTGTGCTGGGCATCACGTCCTCATCTCCTATTTGGGTGCTGGCACCCCTCTGACATAGTTGTGGGCTGATTTGGGGTTTAATCTGGCAGAAAACAACCCTGCAAAATAAAATATAATTTTTTGTTGGTGTGTCTCCTAAAACTGGCTTCCTATAGGGTTGGGGTGCTAGTGCTTCACTCAGTGTGGAAGCTGAGAGGAGCCAAGGGCTCTTGTTCATCCATGTGCCCCCACAGATCAGTAACAGTCAGGCTGTGAAAAGGTCCTCCGGCAGATCCCTCTTATTTCACATCACTTCTAGTTTGCAAAGGTGGGCAGTTTTCTAAGCTAAAGAAGCTACCTCGAATGGCAAGCTGTGTCAGCATATGCCTTTGCAGCCCAGAGGGAAAAGGTGCACTTTATAACACTGTGGACCCCTTAAAGAAATGGTTATGGTCTAAGCACCAGAGGACTGGAGATGCCCCTGAGGTCCCATCACCATGTGCCAGCTCAGCAAGGTGTGCTGTGGACACAGGGCTGGGCACCTTATCGAAATGGTAACAGGGCTGGAAGAGCTGGCTTGTGCGACTTGGGCACATGGACCATGCCAGACCTCACCCAGACAGGGAACTTTTCAAGCTGCCTCCTAGCTATACCGTTCCATGATTTGCCAAGTGTCAGCAGCATTGAAGGTGGGCACTGTGATGCTTAGTCCCCTTTTCAATCCATGCCTTTGGAGAGTATTACTAAAAACAAGAACAAAAAAAGCAATAGCTTTTTTAAAACCAGCATTTGCTGAGATTTGTTGGTTTTCTGGAATTCTTGTTTTGTCAGTTTAGGTGGTCCTAGTGCCCCACAGCTCACACCAGAAAGCTTCAGCCTACAAGCTGCCAGCTAGTTTAGTTTCTGAGAAACAAAGTCGCAAGCTGAACACCTCCAGTGTCACAGCAATCATACACAGAAAAAAACCTCAAGCACATCCCAGGGGGAGAGTCAAGTTGCCCTATTCATCATGTTACTCAGTTATCTCTTCCTGGGTGTTTCCACCAGTTTTCACAGAATTAAAAATAAAATGCCAGCTTGAGCAGTAACATGACTTACAGCTTCTTCCTCCATCCCCTCGTTCAAGGCATCACTCCCACCCACACACTGCACTCACTGCACTTGAGCTGGGTCGCTCAGATGATCCAGATTAAAAATATCCCCTCCCCACCACCAAGAAGAGCTAATTTTAACTCAGCACACTGCAGTGATCCAGTTGGGGTGTTTTTTTGTGACAGCACCTCATAAAACTATGACCTGAATTCTGGTCACAATAACTGCTAATTGAACTTCATCCATCCCTTACTCATAAAGGAATCCACACAGCAGAGAGACAAATACACAGCTGCGTGATGAGAACCCATTCATTTTATTTGGATGTTAACTCTGAAGCGTAATGCTGCTCTCAGAGTTAATAGTAACCTTTCCATTTACTATTTTAGCAGAAAACTCCTGAACTGAAAACAGAATTTGAAAAGTTGTATTTTAAGTCTCAGTCTGACCCTCTACACAAAAGATGGGGAAGACACAATACCCAACACGCAACAATAATGACCAGCTCCACCATTTGGAACTGTGTGTTGCATGTTCCACTCACAAAGAAAACGAAAGCTCTCCTGTTTCCTTATGGACATGATTGGTTCTCACATGCAAGAACAGGTCGTGTGCCAGCAACAAGGTTGCTCACACTTCAAGGATCAAGTGCTCCCACTCATTCTGGTAGATCCTAACTGGAAAATTCCCTCAGCAAGACGAATGTACAGAGTTTCTTTCTTGCTTTGCCTATTGTACCACAAAATGTTATTAAATCAATGCCTACAGACCACAGCATCCCAAAACACAAAAGACTCATCTTTCTATTACACTGGAGGCTGAATGTAATGCAAATGAGGCATTTGTTTTGAAGAAAGGAAACGAACAGTGTAGACCATGTCATTTTTATTAGAAGCAGCCTTTTTTTGTGGGTTGGTAATGCAGGTAATCCTGAAATTCAGGGTCACATTTGAATTACATCGACTGGAGACAGTTTTGGTTTAAGTTTGTGCTTTTAGACCATGGGTGTTAAGCTAATTTTTGCTGGGGGCCACATCAGCCTCGCGGTTGTCTTCGAAGTCCTTCAAAGTCCTAAAATTACATTTGGCTCTTTGAAGGCAACCGCGTGGCAGATGTGGCCCCCAGTGAAAATGAGTTTGACACCCTTGATCTAGACCTTTGCTAAAGTGCCAGATCATTGCACAAAACTACACTCTTGACTGGTACTGTTCTGTACAGCTAGAAAGGCTGTTCAGAAAAGCCTTAACAACAGAAACAGCAGCTTGACATAGGGTCAGGAAGAGATGTACCAGCCACCACAAGCGATGTCATAGCAGCAGTTATTCACACCTGCCTAGGTCAACCCATTCCTCTTCACCTGTCATTTTCTGTACCATTAAATACACTTACAACACTTTAAAATATAGGTTAAAATAATCACAATTTACAAGCAGGGTACACAACAGCATGATAGGTTCAGCTGGTTCCTCAGCAAGGAGATCGAACTTCTATAAAACATCACATTTATCTTGTGTGTGCAGAACAGTGGCTGCCATTAACCCACCCAGGCCTTCCACATCTTCAGTTTATGTTTGCTATTATCTGTTTCTATGTCTCTACTATACATATGCCAACAGAGATTCTTGATGGAACACAGCTTCGTTTGCAGTCACTGGTGAATTAACATACACTATACTAACATCTTAATTAATGTAACATATCGCATGATGTAGCATGTTCTATTATAGCTATAAAGCATGTAGACCTGCAGAGCTGTAGTAAGGCATTTTAATGGTGTAAGCTTTGTAACACCACAGCTGCAGGGACACACTGCAACGTCACTGATCCACTTGGTGCCTCTCTCCCCCGGGGAGGGGCTGGGATCCTTGCTGAGCCCTGGAGAATCCCATCGGCACTGCCGTCTGGCAGGGGGAGACATATAATGCTGACACCAGGTGTGCACCTGATACCACTGCAATTTTTGCATTATAATCCCTGCTCTTGGGACCCTGTGTCTCAGACAAATGAATGATCTTTCTGCCTCATCTTCCTGCATGTAAAATTGGGATAGTGAACGTGGCTATGAGTTATTTTGAGTACAGCCTTGCATATCAACATTTACTTCTCAGTAAGATTAATTGTTTTTATGTAATGCAAAATGCCATAAAAATTATAATTATAGAATATTTTATGTTGGTAGGGACCTCTAGAGGTCACCTCCCCTTTCTAAGGGAAACAGGACTATTTCAAAGTCACATCAGGGTTGCTCAATTCCTGTCAGTTTTGAATATTTCCAAGGACAGAGACGCCCCCCCCATCTCTGGGTACTTCTTCCCATGTTTGATGACCTCCACAGTAAACTATTTTTCCTTCTGCCTACTACTCCTTGGTGCAGCCCGTGCCCTTGGCCTCTCGCCTTGCCACCTTGCACCACTTTCTTCTCCATAGCCTCCCATCATTAGTTGAAGATGACAGTTCATTCCCTCTGAGTCTTCCCTAGGTGAACAAACCAGCTCCCTCAGCTCATCTTTTGTTGAGATGACATGGGACACCCTTATTTCATGGCAAGAGAGCCCATGTACATGCCTAACTGCAGCAGTGAGTTCCCTGCTCACCTGCACTGTTGCAATCCAAGCAAAGCAGCCACCACTCCCCATTCAGCCCTCAGTCTTCCTGGTACGTTGCCATGAAATCCACCGCAGCTTAAGCCCTCACCGATTTTGCCAGCGTACCCAGCTGGTGTGATCATTTCCTAACCAGTATGGTGAAAAAGCATCAGGCAGCTGTAGATTCACTTAGGAAAATGCTCAAGTAAACCAGACCATTTTGACCTGCCTTTGCTCAGGGGATGACTATGTAGGCAGGTGTGCCAGCTGAGTGGAGGAGCAACCATTGGCAAAAACGTGGGTTCATCCAGATCCACTGGGAATGAAAAATCCTCACCCCCTGCAGCTCCAATGGGATGTGTGACGCAGCATCAGTTGTTTGGGCCCTACCTCCCATAAGCTCAGGTTCCTATGCTTGATAAAGTTCTCCTGAGGTTTTGGCAAATCTTTCCAAGTCCTCAGCAGAGTAGTAATTGTTAACAATAACATTTACACAGGTGTATGAATTTTCTGCATGTTCTGTTCTTACTTGCCAGGCAAAATGTTACAAGGATTAATAAGAAGAAAAATGCAGCATCATGAGAACCTGGCTAAAGCACACCCATGCGTGTTACATTCAACCAGAGAAAACAAAACAAGCAAAAGTCTTTTCTAATCCTTAAAGGTTAAGAAGCTTAAGTCAGTCTTGTAAAGACATTTTGTCTTGTCATACCAGCCAACCACAGAGAAGCCACTTTAGGAAATTTACACTGCAGGGCATCTCCCTGGCACATGCCAACCAGCAAAGTCTGAAAAACACATGCACGATGACAGTTTTGAAATCTGTTGGATATGTATTTTTGATTTAAACACTTCCACTGTAACAACTTAGCTAAGAGTCACAGTCACAGCTGATGATTAAATACTTAACTGCTAAGACTTGTGAGGTGTCTACTACTTGGTCCCAAAAGTCAGGGGCAAGGTTAAGACAACACAATGAAGTTCGCATCATTTATGCCCTCACACTATTGACTCCAGGACTCAAAAGCCTGTCTGAAGTATCTTCCACCGTGTCAGTGCAGTGTGCACCTATGGCAGTCAGAGGGAGCGACAGTACTTTGCAGGGAAGTCAGGCTTAGTTTGGAGTCCTCACCACCACACTTCGGGGTTTTCAAAAATGCAATACAGACGTTTCTGGGTCTTGTTCATGCCTGTGCAGTTTCAAATTGATGCGGTTAAACCAGTGCAAGCTCCTGCATGCAGGTTTATCATGCCCTGACCTCTGTCAAAACAATCAGAAGAAAATGAGAGTTCAGTTACATAGTATTTTTTCTGCAGATTATAAACACCCATTTTAAAATTTGGCCTAATGTCTCTGGCTTAGCTCACAAAACTACATTTCTACTAATCAGCAGCTGAGCTCAGGGGGGAGAAAGTATTCATTAATAGTCTGGCCTGGGAAGTCCAGCTGCTCTAGGTGCGTGTGTTTGCACAGGGGTGGCAGCTGGGCGGCAAAGGGACAACAGTGCAGCCGTGCTCTCAGTGCAGGGGCAGAGTGGGGCTGGGCTCTCCAGCGCTCCCCTCCTGCCAGCACATTTTCATCAGAGAAGGTCAGGCTTGCACCATGCCAAAATACACACAAAGAACAAATCTCCAGTGAGGCCACGACATTACCATCCCTGTGGAGGAGAATGCTGGCATGTAGATGTTGTCCTTGGCAAAAGCCAAGCGCAACCCACTGACTCCCCTCTCCAGGAGTTCTTGCATTGGGCTATGCCCAAAGCTACAGGTATTAACTCCTACCAGCTCTAGTGATTATACTGACAAGAAAGACCAAAGGAAGCCCTTTGTACTTGACAACAATTTATCCCAAGTAAACTAAGCTAGTAATCAAACACCTTGGTTGAAGTTCACCTCGTCTTCACTAAAATGCGAATTCCACCTTTGCCCTAGTCTGTTGTGTCAGGACACACCTCCCTCCAACTCTGCTCTGCTGCACAGTCTTGAGAGGGGAAGCAAAACATCAATTCTCTCATTACCTCCTTCTTTTCTTTCTGTGAAAAGGATTTAGAGGGTAGTTCCTCATTAATAAGAACTCTTTTTTAATGAGACATCCACCAAATACATGACTAGACTCAGTGCTCAGTGCTCATTCTTCGCAGTACCTGTACTCTTAATTTCTGGTGTCCAGCAATTAACAAACCAAAGCACTAGTAGAAATCCTCTCCTGGCATAAACAGGTACACCACCATTTCCATGGCCTTCAGGAGACAAAGGGCAGCTGCACTGCCAAAATCCTGGCTTGGCTTCCCACATCTGCTGCAAGCTACTCCTTTCTCATTTGTTTTGGACACAGATGGGCAGCTCCTGAAAGCCATTAGGATCTTCCCAGTGAGCAGAAAGATGGCTGAGCAATCCTGCTGCACCTCCACAGGCACGGTGCCTCGCACTATTCACATCATGGCAGTAATAGCAAGCCCCCAGATCTTCCTCCAGCACAGAAGTAATGCAACAAGGAGCTGCATGACACATCTGTGTGATACAAGGATCATGAGCAAGCTCACGGTGCTTTATGTTCCCCTGGGCAACAGCTATTATGCCACCGACAGCAGCTCCCCTGCAGCAACAGGGGCAGTTAAGTGTCATTCCTTTTCCCCTTCGTTTTCCTTGCAAACCTTTAAGATAAATGGTCCTCAGAAGCAGATTACAGATGAGGGAGGCAGAACACAGAAGCAAAATAATTCAGCTCAGTCATACCTATGCTG
The DNA here is from genome assembly GCF_964273445.1 of Streptopelia decaocto. Classification (NCBI taxonomy): domain Eukaryota; kingdom Metazoa; phylum Chordata; class Aves; order Columbiformes; family Columbidae; genus Streptopelia; species Streptopelia decaocto. The sequence goes on from NC_138656.1 coordinate 59,696,104, forward strand.
GCCCTTTCCAGGGCTGGATTCAGTCTCCCTGCGTTGGATCTGCACCTGCAAGCACTGAGGTGCAGAGCCAGCTCGGTGGGTTTGGCAGGAGCCAGGCCTGTGCTCCCCTGGCAGTGAGCATCCCTTCAGCACCAGCACGGGTGGGAGGGAAGAGGTGAAGCAGCAGAACAGGGACTCTTGCAGCCAGACCCATGGGAAGTTAAATTCAAGCAAGGTACAAGCACTGCCAATTTCTAAGTGAGGACTGCTTACAAAAACATGAGGAAAAACTGCCATAAACCTTCTGACACGAAACGCCCCTTAATCTGCACTGGACCTGTACACCAACCAACCTGGCTGCCGCACCCTCTCTGGCAGTGAATTACAGCTTATGGGGTATTTTGCTCCCGACCATTCAGTTCCCAAGTTCTCCCTGGCCATATGCCAAACTCTGTAGGCCGCTCCCTTTCCAACATCGGTCCAGCCAGCCAGTCTAGTGCTGACTGCACAGAATGGAAAGGCTGCCCGATGGAGAGGAGACTCCCACACAGTTCAATATATGCTTTGGCAGAAAATTGATATTAAAAAGCAGGCTAAACTCAATTACTATTTGTGTAACTAGAGTATCCTGGTTACAGACCTTGTAACCATAGCAATTATTTAAACAAAGTTTTAAAGAAAATACTCCTTCATTATTAAAATGTTTTTCCTTGATTCTGATTCAGTTTCTTGACCTTTCTCTTGCCTCAGGTCTCAGAGACGCTGTCTGCCTCCAGGTCTTACAGAAGACAAAGGAAGATCTCAGCCCAGAGGTGCTGAGTATCCTCAACCAGTATTTGTGTCTCGTGCCAACAGAATGCTTCTTCCTAAATATACAAATACGAAAAGATCGGTTTGCCATGTGGGGACTGAGAGGTTTGTGAACATTATAGAAGTAATGGGCTAGCAGGGATGTTTATTAGAACAAGTCCCCAGCAATTAAACTGAGCCTACTATTAATGACATTCCAAACAAGCTATTAGGTTGGAGCCAAACTCACTTAAAAGCTTAGGCATTGAAGAAAAAAAAAAAAAAAAGCCAAAAAAAAAGATGGAAGTATTTGGCAATTTATATTATTATTTAAGTCTCTATTTTATGGCTGGATTACCTTCTGTCTCCAAAGACTCCACTCCACAGTTACGACTCTGACATTAGTAGGAGTCATGCAGGCATCACACAAAGGCAGCATTGATTTGTTATTCTGTAAGTCTATCTGGATAACCTGGGAGAATTTTATTTTGAAAAGATCCTGTAGGAGCTTTTTATTTTTTTCAACTGCTTGTTAAATGAGTATGTAGGCAGGAAAATGGGACACAGAAGCAGTAAGATGGATGTGATCTCCACACGTGTTTTTCTCACAAGAAAACAAGTGCAATGCCTGTTTAACAAAAGGGAGTAGCTTCAGGGTTATATTAGATAATGGAGCGAGATGTAAATTCTTGAATATACAGCACTCCAGGCTGGTACATTAGAAAAAATGAAATATTTTCCTTCATGGGAAGGATCAGATTTCTTCTTGGAACGTGGCTTGAGAGCTGCTCCTGGATGCCACCACGGCTGGTTCAGCCCTGCAGCTTCGCTCACGTGAGCATCTCATCAAGTACTGAGTTAAGAATCTACACCAGCTGCTGTGGTTTCCCTGCACATCCCATGGATGTTGGTTGGACATCACTGAATGAAAAGCAAATGTGCAGGAAACACAGTGACTAATACATGCATTTGAGGCCAAAAAATACTAACGTACCAAGTCAAGCACAGCAGCTGCAGCCTTAACAGGAAAGCAGGTTTTGTTTTATATGGCCAGGTTAAACCATCATCAGAATGAACAGAAGTTATTGCACAGAGTACTGTCAGAATAGAAATGAAATACAAATATAGCTGTGTGAAACCTGGACACATATTTTTAAGTGCACACACCCACACACATACGCAGCCTGAAGAGTTCACTCCCCTCCACTGACAAAATCAGGGTTGCCTCCAGCAGGAACATGAGCCAAGGCTTGCTCCTAACCCAATTTGCCCCTGCCACCCCTATTTTAACTATATACTATATCATGTAGCAGCTTGAAAAGGTTTTTTTCAGCGACTTTTTCTTCCCTCCATATTCTCACTACTCAGTTTCTTTTAGCAACACAGTAATACCACAGCAGCTCAAACTGGAAATTCTGCAGTTTAGTGCTTAGTACCATATGCCTTCCCCCAAAGTGGTAAAGACTGCAGTAATTAAACTAGGGAAACTGTCTCCCTGAAATATTATTAATAGTTCTCATTTAGATTTCCCCCGTAGGCCTAAGGCGTAAACCATGAAGTGCTTCAGCAAGATATCAATATGGAATCACTGTGTTCACTTCCAATTATTTGATGGTAGCTTTTTTAGATTTCCACCTCGTGATCAGATCATTATTTTAAGAGACAGCTATCTAGAAGAGTGCATTTCACAATTAACACAACACAGTTTTTCCGCTTCAAGGTTATTCAAGCCAGCCACTGTATCTGCTTCCAAAATAAACCTGAACAGCTACGGCTGACTCTTCAGAGAGCATTTCCAATCTCCGAATCACACCTTGTCTCTCTCGAGCCATGGCTCTCCTTCTGCTGTGGGAGTATTAATATGCAAAGGCTGAAAAGCCATGCTGTAGGCATACAGAGCAAGGTTTGCTAACATGCATGATTAGATGATTATTCAGACTGCTGAGAACACTATGCAGGAAGCAAGGACTTCAGGATCCCTCCCTTGCAATGAGGTTTCAGAGATGAAGTGTTCAGCTGTAACATGGGAAAGCCTTTTGCCTAGTGCTACTGTATTCCCTTCTCCCCTGCAGAAGCCCTTCTGATATTTCTCAGACACCAGAGGGCATATTTCCATTAACAGGCTCAACCAGAAATGAAGGATTCAGCACTGTGTCCTCTATTCATCCCCACTGGCAACAGCCAGAGCAGCACAAAGTTGCTCCCAAAACAGCTCCTACAGGACACATCATGCTATGGGAGGAGCATTTCCAGTGTCAACAAAGCGAATGGGACTTCTCTTTTGCATGGGGACACATCCCCCCTCCCCATCACCCTTCGAGTATAGCAGTCTTCAAAACGACTACATCAAAGCTTCATTTTAATTGACACTGAAAACCTGTTTGCACTGTGCCCTTTAACACTATAGAGTAATATAAAGAGCAAGTGTAAGAAACTAGTCAAAAGAACAAGGGGAAAAGAAGAACCCACACCATTAGCTGTCTGGTATTTATTACTTTTTAATACAGAGAAGTCACAACAAAATATTGTCTAACAACACACGCAAATGATATCATAACCAATCACGTTAGTTTCATCAACATTCATTTGCTATGTACATATTCTTCCATCTGCAAAAGTGCAATCCAAGAATGTCTCAACAAGAAACCTTTATGGACAAGTATGTTTTTGTGAGGTTTTCTCACCAGTGGCCTTACGATAACATGTTTGTCCTTGGTTACCTGGTACAGGAAAATGAAGACTACATGGGTTAAGAAAAAAAAAAATTGGTTAGATGCCTCCCTTGTAGGAATATTCCCTGTTTTCCCAACTAAATTCATTATGAATACACTGCTCGCTACTGGAGATGTTAATGCAAATAGACTATAAGATAGTCTATGGGCTGGCTACAGAACACTGTAGTTTTAATGACTCCGCAGCATTAGACAGAACAAGAATTTCAGGCTGTTCACCACAGTAGATGTCAAATTACAGATCAGCACATAAAAGATATCCATTGTGTTAGTTATGGTTATCAAAATTTAATTTTAAACATCCTACCGATGGACGACTTCATTTTTACACATCCAAAAGATGAAGTCTATCTAAATGCAAGCCTCTCCTACGGAAAATAAGAGTTAAGTACTGGAAAGAAAAGCATTTGCACATGCAACTCCTATTACTATCACAAGGAGTATCGTGCACTTGAGTAGAATGAACCTTCAAATCCAGGGGGCTGTATTCTCATTTATAAAACATTTCAGGCACAATTTAATCTGACCACAGGCCAGATTAAAAAGAACAGAGCATCAGAAAAATTAAAGGTAATGAAGAATAAACTTTAGACAAACAAGCAAAGCAAGCAGCTCCATAACTAGGGAAATAATTTCCCTTTTGACATGTTTAAAAGCTCATAACTACTTCCAGTGCTTGTCAGGACAGAAAGCAAAACAACAGTGGTGTAGTTTAACCCCTGAAGTAGCCATTAGGTCACAAAGAAGACACCTCTGCCTTTCTTATGCAAAGCCCATCTGAAACTCTCATGGCCAAAGGGTGGGCCCGACTGCTTGACTGGAACCTGATACATGTTACAGAAAATACCAAATTTTGCAGTAACCCAAGACCAGTTTTCAGTACCAGCAAGAAGCGGGGAAAGCATTCTCTACAAATCAGGGACAATTTACTTTGGAGTGGAAGTTCAGAGGAATCTTTCTGTGGCTCAGCTGGTTTCCATCGAGGATCATTTTTACAGTGCCACAACTGCTGCAGGCCTCCAGTTGAGAGATTGTTTTGCAAGAAAATATGCATTTCCTCAAGCAGTAGATAAGACTCAGCATCAGAATTAAAAGGAAAAGCTGATGGAGAACAAAATTGTTTCCTTCGGTAGATTTGTACCCAGCTCTTTGACGCTGTTAAGGCTTTAAATGTGCTTTCCCCTTCCCGTTTTCTCAGTCTGCTGCATTCTCAGTTTTGATTTGAATATACTGTTCAACCTTTCATCCACTTGTGTTTTTAAAGCTAGTCAAATCCCCTTTCTCCATTTCTACTCATTCCCGATTGTCACACTTACGTGTCTGGAGAGGCATCTAAGTACTTAAAGAACAGAATTATAAATTAAGCTACTCCAAGGAAAGCAAATGAACAAGTATTTAGAAGAACTCCAGATAGCACTTCTCCCCTACCACGTGTGTTGGCCAGTCACAATCCCCCTCACCAAGTGCATGAAAAAGTGGGTCCACAATACCACGTAGCCTATGTGGAAATTAACACCCTAGACACATGGCATGAGTGACTAGCACTCAGGACCAAACACTACAGTTACAGGTGTATCCTTTAATTTTTCTCATTACAGGAGCTTTGTCTTTGCTGTGTGATTTCAGGCCGCTGGAACGGTCTAGCCATTGTCTCTCTGATGTGATTCTGCCAGGCAATGCAACTCCAGACCTTGTTAGCCACCCTAACTCCATCAGGTTGCTCAACACACCATCGAAGTTAAAGGGCTCATCATCCCCGAGGAGTTCATTCAAATTGTAATTTGATTATTCTCCATAAGCGAAGTCTACGCTGTACAGCTAAACAGGTTTTATCTGCTAGACACCTTCTTCCAGTCCAGGTATGCCTGGGCCAGCTCCTGCTCCTGTGGGCAATAGTCACAGTGCCAGTCTCACTTCAATTAGGCTCGGTATAACTTGGTTTGCGGTAACCACACTAGGACAGCGTTAGAAGTCTCCCAAGCTGCTTCCCATAATTATCTCTAAAAAGGAAAGAGGCTTTCCTAAAACCGTCACAAACAGGGAACCCCACACAAAACCCCAAGGATGTCCTCCAGACCCAAAACCAAGCCCAAGAGCAAGGACAGCAGCAGGGGAGAGCCAGTGATGAAGACTACCACAGCCTTCAGATCAGCAGCAGATCACCAGTCTAATTGTACAAGATAGACAGTCCAGATGTGAAAACTATTAACGTGAGCTGGCTGGCTTCTAAGGACATTACCACTCAAGTTCGTAGTAAGTCTCTTTTCCAACATAAGCCCTCTGTGCAGCTCAAGTATTTATCCAAGTGTGGCTAATGCTAAAAGGAGCTAATTCTGCAGTGAAGACAGCCAGGAAATAAAACTGTGAACTTGGCATTTTTATGCACAAAGAAACATGGATACTCAGTTTGAGTTTTATGGGCACATTAATTTCTTAACTTAGCAGAAAGCATAATTCTCAGTACAGCATATGAAACGCCTCTTGGCTTCTGACTTTTTTGTTTTATTTCCCAGGGTGGCAGAGTATCAGGGTCATTTTCAAGATCATGATTTCAACAGACACACTCTTTAAAAAAATTCTAACTTGGGAAAACAAAAAAACTTCAGAAGAACCAAAAAATAATCCCACCTCATAAACAGAAACAAACCCCACACCTCTCGAGTTAACTAATGCTCCGTAAATACACTATGGAGAAAAGCAAAAAAACCCCTCTCCTAAATCTCAATTGGCTTGAGAAACCAAGCAAAAGATTAATGATCTATTTAAATTTTTTTTATTTAAGGAAGGGAGAAATGGGAACCAAGAAATAACAACTGCAGAGTCTACAGGACCAAGCCCTCTGATACAAATCCATGACCTAAGCCATCATCTATTATGTACAGCACAGAGGCATGTAGAAAGTAAGTATGCTAAGTTTGCTGTCTTAAAAAGTCTACAAGTTTTTAGATCCTGGACTTAAAGCAATTTTGAAAGACAAAGGTGCAGCAATTAATTATTTTAAAAAGCAATGCCATGTTTCATACTCAGTACTTCTCAGCTCTTACAGGTCTGACGGCCCAGATCCCACTTCACGGTCCTTCCACACCAGTCCCATCAGTTTGCAGCAGACAGCAAAGGCTCAGTCCCAGCAGACGCATACAAACACATCCCCATTCAGCTCAGCCTGTTCCTTCCCTAAAACATCTATGGAAAACCACCTTTAAAGAAAGCATATTAGGATCTCCAGCTTGTTTTGCTATGAACAGATGACCTGACAGGGCACATGACAACCCTGGTGGAAGCAGCACTATTGCCATACGGTCTGTCTGTGAGGGCAACACACACCAAACACACACGGCAGGAAGACACGATGCCAAAAAAAATAATAATTTCATTTCAAGATTGCATTTTCTGGCATACATTTACATTCACTTGTCACGATACCCTAGTTTACCCCATCTCGGGAAATCTGAAGGAAAGCCCGCTGAGGTGACTGGTAGCATGGGGCCAGTTCCCACGCCTGCGGGAACTGATGTGAAAGTCTGAATGAATTCAACAGTAACAGGATGATTTCTTTCCAAGGATTTCCCATTTCCACCAAGCTGGAGGGACAACAACCCTATACAATCACCCACTTTCCAACCAGACATATTTCTCTGTCCTGTATGTCTTCCCACACCCTTCCGATAAACTGCATTACAATTATACAAAAAAATAAAATAAAATCATTTTTAGCTGAACTTTACCCCACACTTGGGATATATTTAAAGGCCATTAAATTGGCTTGCCTCCAACCTTCACAGAGATCATGTCAGGAGGAATCTCATTTTAACAAAATGTATATACAGATATTAATATGTACACAGACAAAGAAGCTGCTCTTTCAGTTAGAAAAGAAATTAAATTTCATCACAGAATGAATCCTATAAAAAGATATGTAATAAAGTTGAAATACCCATAAAATAGCTATTACTAAAGCAAAGCTTTCGTCAATACGCCTCCAAAACTTTAAATGAAGAAAATGGCTTCACGAAGTGGTAGTCTAGATTTCCACAGTGAGGACACTGCTGGACGTTGCTGTATTCAGAGAAATACTGCATGCCAATCCGCACGTCTATTACTGGCTTCCCACAGTGCTTACAGTTCAGTCGAGCCTGCAAAAAACAAAGAAACAAACAAAAAGAACCCTTTTGAAATGACCAAATTCACCTCTGTTTGTTGCCTCTGGAAAAGAAAGCATCGCACGCAGCCCCCTGCCCTCCCCGGCAGGAGAGGAGCAAGTCAGGAAACCGGCAGCAATGGCATCCACTGGTGAGGACACTCCTCACCCGGACTGGCAACTCACAGGCACACACCATGTTTTTCACATGAAACACCACCACCAAATTCTGGACAGTAAGTGTCCCAGTGTCAATACTCTCCCCAGCGCCGCTGAGCTGGGGGGGCAGGATGAGCGAGTGGCTCTGTGGTGCTTGGTTGCTGGTTGGGGTTAAACCTCTGACTGACAGGAGGTAGAGAGTTTCAAAGTTTATATACACACATGATTGTTTTGCGTCAGTTAATCTCTGAACCAATTCCTCAATTCCCAGCACAAGAAGTGCTATCTCAATAAATCATTAATGAAGCCCTAAAGCAAAGAGAGAAATGTTACATTTCTGCCATGCAGTTCAAGCATTTAGGCTGATGTTTGAATGTGATCCATCTATGAAATACATCAGCATTTTAATCTTTTACCTTAACAAATGTATAACTTGATCTACTTTATCAGCATGGCACAGTATTGTAACACTTTAGGTATCGTTTTAAACATTTATAATACATAGCAGGTTATACAAACTAAACATCACTTCAAGCACACAAACTATTCTACAAAATCCAGCTGAGAAAGGATCAACATTAACTGGGTGGATATGAGAAATAATTAAAGGTCAAGGGTGAGGAGAGACAGAGCTATTAATGTTCAGCAGTAACAAAAAAAAAGGAAGTCTTCAGAAGAAATCTAGCTGAGAAACCCAGCCCATTTGATGTAAAGAAAGCAACAGGCAGTATGAAAGCTCAGCAAGCCGTTTGAAACACTCAAGAGTAGCAGAGGGATTTGAGACCGTAAAGGAGCTTCAGAGTAAAGGTGGCAAATGAGCAGCGAGGGCCTGAGCTGTACTGTAGCTTAACCTCACAGCCCAACACGCTAATGAAAGCTTTAGCTCTTCACTGAAAAGAACAAAAACTGATTTTCTACTGCAATCTTCATTTACGGAATTTTACTGGCATGAGGAGAGGAAGAAATTAAAGTACTATTACTGTTGAGACAAGACTCGAAAAGAAACAATCAGCTCCACAGCCATCAACTCTGCTTAAAAAGCAGAAATTCTAGGAAATACAATCTAGTAGGGCATGGATTCATATGATTTTCTTAACTGAAGTGTTTTCCCTCTTGCTACTGTCCAGTACATGAGCTATCTGCTAGTAACCTGACACTGGCTGCAGTTCATTATCCTACACGCACTTTTGTCATGTATAATTAAATATTTTGAAATAAGGTGCAAAATTATTCAAAATAGAAACTAGCAATGCAATTCAGAGTTAAATTACATACCATATTTAAATGTCATTGCTCTGTATGCACAGAATCATCTCTAACAACCACAGTGAAACAATAATGCGTTTGATCTGGCAATCACAGTCACTGCAGCTAATGATTTCATAGTCAGTTCTATTACTTACCATGTACTGTCACACTGTCCATTAATCATATAATTAAAGCTCTTGTATAATGAGACCTTAATTCTTGTCTTATTACATTCAACAGAAGCAATTCAGATTTAAATTCGCTGGCTTTTACAGAGCTATCAAACCAGAAGTGTTTTATCTTTAAAAAGTCCCTACATTTAAAAAAAGGTGCAATCTCAAGAGGCACTAAATTTAGAGGTAATATCTCTGTCTTTATAGTTATCAATGTCACTTTATCCAGCAGCAGCAGCACCACTTCTTTTTTGAGCAACACATTTTGGCAAATATGTTAAATTTAAAATTAAATACCATTTTGTATATTGACAAAACTACATTTTAGATTGCTCTTAAGAACGCACAATACCATGAAGTGATTGTACTTTGAATGAATGGATCACTGCAAGGCCTCTGTTCTCACTCAGTAACATCACCTGCATGTCTGAAGGTAACAGCCCCCTCCCGAGCATCCCACCGAGCCATTCCCAAACAAGTGCTTTTTCCATGGCTGTCTAGCCCTACCTACACATAAAAAGCGCTCTGCCCATCACAGGGACAATTCTTTTGGCTGCTGATGACCCTGCTGCCTCAGACAAGTGACTACTCTGGAGTAACCCCAGGCCTTGGATCTTTCTCACCCAAAGTATAGATGAGGTGAGCATTTAAGAAAAACTAAGATGTTTCAGGCTGTGGTGGGGTACCAACATCACAGTGGAGATTAAGGAGAACAGGGTAATGCCCGAGCACAAAGACTTTTTAGACCTTTCCATTCCCTTGGCTTTTTTCCCACAGTTATGATAAAACACAATTCGAGTAACTAAAAGAACACTGAATACATTAAACATCTGCTCAAAATGTGCAATTGTTATTAGAACACTACTGGAATTATATCTGATGCCAAAGGTACCTGCTAGGGATCACCCCAAGCATGAGATTTAATTGCAGATGCATTTAAAGGGGCTTTATTTAAAAACATAAGTAATAACCATTGACCATTGCACTGTTTTTTGTCTAGCTATCAGCCCTTGTGCCTCATAAGTTAAGACAAAGGGACGCAGACTCACTCAGCTTTCTTGTATTGTAATTGTAGACTAGAAAAGGATGAAAGATGGGAAAAGAGAAGAGAAACACAAACCTTGGCTTTACTTACAATCAGCTGGAATTTCACCTAATGAGTGTTATTTATTTACGGTACTAACCTGACAACAGGGAGATGCTGCCAGAATATCGTAGGTATACATAGTTCCCAGCTGGTGCCAGCTTCCATCCCATCGGGACTTGCACTTAATGCAGATAATTTTGTGAACCCCTTCTAAGCAGTCTACACAAACAGCATAGAGGTGCATAAGCCTTCCTGTGGACAGGAAAGATACTTCTTCAGGAGACCAGAACAGAAGATCAAAACAGACATTTCCCACAACTTATTATCTGCCCTTTAGTGACACAAATCACACTTTTTAAAAGGGTGAATGATAAAGTAAAAAAAGTTTCTCTACAGGAATTACATAGAGCTTAACTGAAGCTATTTTCCATAGATGCAAAACTCAGGAATTAGTCATCACCCTGCCCACCTTCCCTTGCTCCATTTGCTGGTAGAACTTAGCAAAATACTTTATAAAAGTTGCTTAAGCTCAATGAACAGATGCCAGGTTAAGCCATATGATCAGCTGCAGCATTTCCAAAACCAGGACTGTGCCCCAGCTTCATCCACACCTCAAAGAAGTGGAGAAATGCTGAAGCTTATCAGGAAGCTGGGTACAGATCCTCTTAACTTGCCAAAGTCTTCCAGCAAAGAGGGAACTAAGGACCTGATGGAAAAAAGCAAAAGCCAGAAGAGCAATTTTCTTTCATGTACTTTTGCCTGACCATTCATTACAGCAAGTATATTTAAAAACATTGTGCATTACACAGCGACTTTAACATGCCATTCAGAACTATGAATCTATTGAGGTCTGTTTGTATGACAACTTTCAAAAAATGAGTTATAAGGACTTGCATAAAAATCAAGCAGTTCAGACTTGAAATATTTTCTTTACATAAAGGTGACTAAACTCACCAATGCAAAATCCAAGATTCAAATTTAACACAAAACAATAATCCCTATACAAATTATAAAGATCTGACATCAAGAGTAAGCCTCATTTGTAGTGATTGAATGAATTTGTAGTTTAAGAGTTGGCTATTAAAAATGGGCTGACAGAGAGTAGTGATTCTGTAATATACCTTATTTTGCACTGCTATACAAGACAAAGTCAAGAAGTGATGCAGTTACAGATCAGCTACAAAACAGAATTGCATATAATATGCATTTATTTTGGATTGCAATTTGTCCTCTTTAGTAAAATAATGAACACATCACAACCTGTGATTTAAAGAACACATAACATATTGTGCTCTTTTTAAATAAAAGAGAACAAAACATTAACCATTTATGATTAGTCCATACTTCAAAAATAATGGTTTGGGTTTTAACTCGTCGTGGTTTTTAGGCCAACTATTTTAGAAAAATGAGAAGACAAACCAGATTCTTCTTAAAACAGATACACAAAATCAACTTGCTAGTATGAGCTGACAAAAATTGAGTTACTGCACACTGGAGTGTTCAGCTATTAAAAAATGTGATAGGGTGAAACTGTAAGTACAAATATAATAAACTCTGTTCCTAAAGTGAACACTTAAAATTGGAGACTTTCAAAGAATTCCATGCACAAAAGCCTTATGTTCTGCAGGAAGATAAAATAATTTTCCCTGTCTGAAATTCTGCACTGCTCCTGCACATTAAAATACTGCATTCTCCCATCACTTCATTTTTCAGGATCCTTGTTATATAGGAAATGAGGCACCTGGTATCTTAAACATGTCTGAAATAAAAGAAGTGATTTTCTTTACTGAAGAGAAAATAACACCCTGGAACAGCACCTTGTAAGCTTAATTTCATTTCAAAGCATACTTCTGATAATAAACCATTTTACCCAGGACAAAGAAGTAAAAATTTTAACAATTAATTATTCACGGTATCTTGTCTGAGCACATTGTTCAGATGTATTGTCCAAAGGGCAAAGAGCAATTAAATTAAAAAAAAAAAAAATTGCAGAGTTTCATTTTTAGCAGCAAATGTTAACAAGTGATGAGTTTCCCTCTTACTAAACCAGCTATTAGTACTGATAAAATCACAAGCATGTTGTGCACACCTCCCCACCAAAGCAAACAAGCATTGTTATCTCACATACGTATATTCTGTTTATCCTGGAGCCTTTTTAGATGGCATATTTGCCTATCATTTTTTCTCCTTAAAGTACACTAGGCAAGACAGAAACAACAATGTCAGCATGCATACAGTTTAGTGACTCAGTGCACAGTGATTTAAGGAAAAAAAAATAAATACAAAGTTTGTTGAGCAAAGGAATGTTATATATTATGACCATGCATGGGATATAACAAATTTTTTTGAAATAATATAAACTTAAAGGTTAAAATACCTCTCATTAATGCCTTCCCAACACACTTTTCAACATACAATTCTACGTTTTCAAAAACCAAACCACAAATACTTTCTCTGACTTATTTTAGCCGTGCTGGCTGCCAGCAGGGTGCAGGACAGGCACGCTTTGCCTGGTTCCACCCTTATTACTGATGTAGGGGCAAAGCTTTCAGGAAGAGCTGAAGCTCATCCTTAGCCCACAACCATGTGTTTCTCTAGGAGGAGAAAAGTAATAGATACCTAGGTTTCAACTCAGCTTGGAGCTGGGACATGACCAGGATGCAGTCCAAACAGGTGGGAGCCTGGAAATAAGTCTAAAACTCTCACTACAGCATTGCTGCTTCAACCCACCATATCAAAGCTTATTTTCACTGCACTCAACCTCTCCAGGCCAGACTAGTCCTTTCCATATTAAAAGAAAAAAAAAAAAAAAAAGATTGCTATAAACCAAAATCATATTCTCTAGTCTGAAAGCAGATGACAGGCATCTCATCTCACCGGTGGTACAAATGTAACTTTCACCCATATTGCAGCACAGCATGCTTAAATTTAAAACGTTCTTTGAAGGGTTGATGTATATCTTGGAGTAAAGCTCACAACAGATAAATCAGCACGCACACACTGCAGAGAAGATTGGCTGGAAAACCTTCCCGTGGTCTACCTAGAAGCTGGATGAGAAATGTCTTAGTTGTAAACCAAAACACAAGGCATGGATCTTTCTACATGGCATTTACTTTTTGTAATTCCTTCTAAGTATTTCAATCTGATCCACATGATTACTTTGGACGTGACTTCCAGCTTTACAGAACTGCTTAAAAATGCAGAATCAGGATGAAAATCTATAATGAGAGGGAGAGGGCAGAAAAGGCAGTTCCACCATTTAATGAAACCTAGCATGACTGACAGACAACCTGTACCTTGAAGGTGACAGGGAACATCATATTCAATCTCATCGTGTCTCGACGGGCTAAGGAACAGGGTCCCGTCCACCAGCGGAAACTGTTCAAACACTGGCAGTGCCCTGTGGCACAGCGCACAGTTTACAACGTTCCTGTGGCTGGCACTAAGAGCAGCAAGGATAAACTTTCGAAGGTCCTCCCCTTGGCCCACCTGGGCATCGTCTTCCATCCGCACATGAAAAGTATTCAATTTATGCCTGGGGATGTGAGTAAGCAGCTCGGATAGATCGAGCCTTCTCAAAAACTGCACGGGGGCATCAAAGTGTCCCGATCTATGTGCTTGCAAACCAGCTGCCCCGTAATCAAAATGTGCGTTCCTGAACATGCCCCCGCCAGCCATGTTCTTCTTATGGGGCTCCAAATGAATGGCGTTCTTCAAAAACTCTCCTAAATATCGCGAGGAACGAGGGCCGCTGAAATGCGTGGGGGCAAGAATAGAGTAGCCGGTGGGTGGGGACTGGCCGGGAGAGACACAAGGCGAACGAACACCGTAGCTGCCGCCCATGACGCCCTTCTCCTGGGAGTTCTGCCTGTCCATTGAGTGCCTTCGCTGGAGGTCATGACTCAAGCCTTTCTGCGGCTTGTTGGACGGCCTGCCCTTTTTGGCCTCCTCTGCTGACTCTGCCATCGACCTTCCTGTGCTTTTCTCCAACACTGATTTTTTCTTCTTATCATCCTGCATTCGCTTCACCTGGTACCAGTCAGTGTCCTTCTTTAAATGACCCTGTCCACAACGACAGGAGCAAAACCGAAAAGCCAGGTCATATCCCTTCTTTGTCCACATGTTTTGGCGACACTGCTTTTCATTCCAGCTCCTGGCTCTTCCAATGCAATTGAACTGGACAAGAATGCTGCTTTCCCACTCATAGAAGCACTGAAGGTGCATCCAGTTGCTGTATGGACAATGCTCGTTGTTGCATATGACCTTCTGGTAGTCATCCTTCTCCAGGTCCACTGGCCTTCCAAAGCTGCAAATCAATGGAGTAGCACAAGGGGCTTCTGTGGAAGATAAAACAGATAAATTAATAACTTAATGGCCTGTTGATTGCAATACTTCTTTAAACATTGTGCCAAATACACACACGAGCTCTTACTCATGCCCACGTGCACTAGCTCTGGGTCAGGGCAAAGAACACTCTTTGCCAAAAAAAGTTAAGTATGTGAAAGGAGATACGGAAATTAAGGAATAAAGAAACAAACGACATTACAGTTTGTTTAATATTCAAAGCCAAAGCACCTCACAAGCATTAGCCCTCCTCAAAGGTTTGTGGATACTGTTGCAAAGGCTTTAAGAAGTAAGGAGAAAGCTTTGTGGATGTTTCCGCAAGGTTGCTTTGAAGCCTGAGAGGCAACATGGGGAGAACGTACAGAGATTCTTGTTTGAAAAACAAGTAGGCACTACAGTCCAGCTTTGTGATCACAGGGAGAGGTAGGAATTGATCTTTTCTTTGGGACTGAGCAAGAGACAACAGCTAGGGAGAGAAAGAGGAAGCAGAGGAGTTTGAAAAACAAGAGAAAGAGCTTATGTTCCTAGTGCAGCAGGGAAGGCCTTCATCACATTGCTCAGGCAAACATAGACTATACCACCATCACTGACCTACCGGATAGCTAAATTTCACAAACCAAATCCTTCTGCAACACAAACAGGTTAAAAAACTAAATGCCACATGGCCTTTTATCAGCCATTAGCAAAGCAGCAGCCTTTGCTGTGCTATATATATATATAAAAATATATATCTATATATCTATATATATCTCTCTCTCTATATATATATATATCTATCTATCTCCTTGAGCAAATAACAGTTTATTTCAATTCTCTCCCTGCAACAATGTCAGCTTCTACACAAAAATGCTAAACAAAAAATGTTCTGCATTTATGAACTAATTACATTTTCCCCTTCCTCACCAAAGTACCATGAACTACATACACCTCCCATTTCTGGCTGCTCAGTTGCAGCTGGGAGGCACCAAAAGGACAGGAAATTTTCAGTTTCTATTGGATCTGAAGAGTTTCCAATCATGAAGTTTTTAGATGCTTACTCAAGTATCACAAATATTTCTCCTCTGCATTTCTGACTTCCTACTTCCTCCACTTCACCAAAAAATCCTGCTCCAGCAGGGCTGGCAGGCTGCCTTGTAACCTCTGTATTGCTGCATTCCAATACTAGCAGGCTTCTCCAGATCTTTCATGGTCAAGTGCTGTCTCACCCCGTGCAAAACAGAGCAAACTGCTCCCTGCAGTTCTGCAGTCTCAGCCAGAGCTCCAGGACTTGCAAAAGAGGTACATGGAGCCTCAGAGAAGAGAGGCTGCCTGATCCAGGTATTTCTTTCCTTTTAGGACTTCAAATTTCTACCTCATAAGCTGGGATAAAAACCACACTCTGTTGCATTGCTTTTAATCCCATTCTAGTCACTGCTAGCACAAATAATAGAACACAATTTGCAGTGGGATGATTTTATGCTGCTGCATTCACTTGTACTTAGACTCTCAGCCACAGACACACTACCCATCATCACCTGTCCTACAGCAGCAATTCACAAACCAGAGGCTTTACAAGAACAGATCTTTGCCCTGTTAGTGTTTTTGCCCCTTCCCAACAAGTTTTTCTTCAAAGGCTATAAGCAAACAAACAAAATCTTCAAGGTTATATTCAGCAAATTCAAGATTATAGTAGCTCTTAAGATTATTTACCCAGAAGAGACAGGCATAAAGAGCATGACAAAATTTTCCCAAGCTGTTCCCTGGAAGATGCCACATCCTTCACCCCACTTCACTGCCTCCATTTCAAATGCCACAAGCAGCACAGTTACAAGGAGGATTTTCTGCAACACCTTTCCTTCAGGGACTGGCCTACAAAGAGCAAGCAAAGCACATTCCCAAAAAGCATTCTCTTAAAGTAAAAAAGACTATTTAATTTCAAAATATGGACCTATTAAGTCATTAAAAACAAATTACCAAACTGGAGAGAACAGAGATAAGAGAGGCTTTCCGCAGGGACTTTTTGGAAGTTTCTTCTATACACATGACACATTCTTACTAGTTGTCTCAGGTCACTGAAAAGCCAATAAGAACATAGAGGTTTTGAGAGGTCTTTGAGAAGCATGACTTTTATTGTTTACCAATGACTAACTTTTCTCCATGTTTTTACTATGTGTTATTGAGTATAATGTCCCTGGCCAAGAGCAAAACTGAATGATAACTTATCTGCTCTGAAATAAAATCTGTCAGTTTACCAGTTTAGAGATTTCTCCCACCCATTCTCCCAGACTTCGATTCAAGTCACCCTATATCACAACAAGCATCTCTGCAAAGTTTTTCTTCATTGTCAGTCATTCTTTCTTTATATTTAGGGTCTGAAAGCACAGTTCACTACTATAACATCCTTAAGAAATTTATCTCAGAGAAGCCAATTAAACCGAAACCGTTAAAGGCAAATCATCAGAAGTCAAATGTGCAGCAAGTTACTGGAGGTACCAATATAAACAGTTCTCACTTATGCATTTCCTGTATTCATCTATTTCAGTACATATTCCCTTCCACCACTGCCAGCAGGCAGGAAGAAAGAACATGCCAAAAATCCACTTATGCTGCCCCTGTGTTTCGGATTTTAAATGTTCCAACAGTCACAGGTATAATTATAGCTGGCAGCCGAGAAAGTTACTATACAGACAAGTCTAGAGATCTCCACTTTAAAATAATGACTTTACACTAGACTAGTTCATCCATACTGGCATAGTTAACTGACTAAAAAAGAAAAGTGATCCCTTGATTAGCCTTTGAACGTGCTTTTGGTTTTGGATAAAAAAAAAAATTATCTCTAGTCCCCTGAGAAGTTTACAGCCTCATCATTATGTGGACAAAAAATGAAATTAATAAAATAAGTGGCTGAAATACAGGGAAAAAACCACCACAGCCCGTTCATTCTACAGGACATGTCCACAACTATTTATGATCGTAGAATCATAGAACCATGGAATTGTTTTGGTTGGAAAAGACCTTTAAGATCATGAAATCCAACTGTTAACCTAACACTGCCAAGTCCACCTCTAAACCATGTCCCTAAGAACCTCATCTATGCATCTTTTAAGCACCTCCAGGGATGGTGACTCCACCACTTCCCTGGGCAGCCTGTTCCAATGCTTGACAACCCTTTCAGTGAATTTTTCATAGTATCTTGCGAGAAGAGACTGACTACCTCCTAGCTACAACCTCCTTTCAGGTAGCTGTAGAGAGTTGTGCTGGGTGTCTAGAGTCTATTGTCAAGGTGACAACAGATTTCTTTTCCCTTTTCCTTGGGTGGTTAATGGAAGGACTGTGGAATGGGATCTTCTCCAGCTTCTCCTCGAGAACTTAGAGATGCAAGATTACCTTAGGAACTTTCCCACATAGCATAACGATGAGCAAGAAAAAGCTTGAAGTTTTGGACAGTGATGTTCAACATTTAAGGTAACTAGATGACTCAAAGTTTTCAGAAGTTCCCTCATCCAATCTTTTATCTACTCAGTATGAACTGACTGGTCATACACTTACCACAGCAAAAGCGGGTCTTGAGCAGCTAGAAGAAAGCAATGGAGTGAACAAGAGCCTTCCCCCAGGTAAAAGACCCCACTGAATTGTTAAATGGTGGAACTGAGATTGCTTTGGAAAATACAACTGCTGAGAGGCTGGTCCCTAGCCACCTCTTCTGGGAACTCACCTGACATTCCGCTACTGTCACTGCAGTAGCACAGGAAATACTAGAAAGTTAACAGGGCTCTCTGCCGTGTTGCTGTGCTCCACAGCAAAGTCAATGCCATGCTAGTCAAAGCACCTGCTTTCACTGACACAGGTTTGTTATTAAAACGTCTGTCCATCTGGAGAAGGCCTCCATAAAACCTCCAAAATGGAAACTGAAGAGCCTGGCATGGCTAATGGAAGTTGTCTCCATGGAAAGTTCTGACACTTCTGTAGTATCCCCATATTTAAGAAAGCAGAAAACTCCACCACCTGAAAAGCCTATAGAAACCTCAAGGCAATATTCAGTTCTGCCTAATACGCCAAATTCCAGCAGGTCTATCTGTACAAAACAGACTGTGCAGGACTGAACATCCCTTGCAGACTTCTCTCCATTCACTTCTCCTGCCAAACAAAATCATGCTGCATGTTTAAAGAATAAATGAGAAACATCTAAAAAAAAAAACCCACAATTTTTTGTGCAACTTTCCCAGTTCACAGCAATAGATATGCCTTATGAGCAAGAGACAGTGTTCAGATCACTTAAGTATGGGAGCCACGTTAGCAAATGTGAAGAGCTCTTCCCATCAACTCACGCTCTTGAAACTGCTCTAGGTCATTTAATTATCATTTTATAAACAAGACAAAGCACTTATTACAGAATTACAAAACTTAAAAAATTCTTGTTATCAAGCCCTTCTATTTTACATTAATTAAAAACGCATTTTGAGATTATTCTTCAAAAAGTCAGAGCCAGAATCATTGTCTTAACATTTTATGATAACAGTAGAACTATTACTGTCAAGAAAGACAATAAAGGGGAGTAAATAGAAATTCGACTGGGCAAAGTGCCCATCTACACCTGCAGCCCTCAGCTGGTTTGTCACCTAAATATTATTTGCTTCCAAGTAGCTAGTAGCTCACCGGATTTCTGTTTTCCAAACTTATGAAACTGAACTTCACCAAAAATAAAAGATTACCAGGTATCAGAACAGCATCTATTCTCCCAACAGACCCTGCTGAAAGAATGTGTAAATGACCATAAAAGTACTTCTATTTTCTCTCTCAGTTTCAAGATGGTTTTCACACCCTAAGAGAATGAAACAAGACAGTGTGCAGTTTTGTGTAGCGGAACAGCTTCAACATTTAGACACAAGTGCACACCCATAACAGACAGGCCACCAAATTGCAACTAGAACTGCACGCTGCTTCTTCCAAGAAGTTATGTTTCCACATAAAAAAAAATACATGTTTTCTCATATTCCACCATAGTGATTCTGATGAGTAATTCTGAATAGTTGCATGGGGCAGCACATAAATGTTCTCTAAAACAGAAATAACATACAATAGTCCAAACAAACATACATTTGAGCAAAGAGAGCTCATTGTTGAAACAAGGTTATATTTTATGTTTGACAGAACTACCATAAAATTAACTTTTCTTTCAAAAATGAGAACATGACCGAAGACTGCAAGGAAGCTGTGTGGGGTGTTTGTTTTTTTTCCTCAGTTTTTCTGTTCATGTTTATAAACATCAATAAAAGCCAGGAATAGAAACACACTGTTGAGATAAATTTCCTTCAGTGACAACAAGAGCAAAAAACCCCACATTAATGGGTTTCTACATTTTAATAAAAAAGAAAGAGGGTATATGAAGACCACCCTTCCCATTTTATGACCCAAACAAAAGCAGCAGAACAACAGCTGCCTGAGGAACTTCCCTCTGGTGAAGTAAATGGAGGAGAATGTTGTTTACTTCTGTTTACACACCCACCATAAAACAAAAGATGCACCCAGCAAGCCAAACGCAATGACTCCACGTCTGCTTTGTGACTCCTCTCATTTGTTCCAAGTCCTCAATGTGGACGCCCAAAGCAAAATTCGCTCTTCCCCCACCACGTTCCCACATCATCCATTGTGTTAAGCACCAGAGTTTTTCAGTCAGTGGACAGAAACAGATAATTATTTCCTGCACTCACCAGCACAGGTCTCAGCCCAACACAGACTTGGAATCGCTGCTAAAGCTCGAGGGAGGTGTCAAACATGTGGCTGGGGGCAGAGGACAGAGAAGCATGGCGGCTGTTGGCAGAGGCAGCCCTACTCTCACCTTAAAACAACCGTCAGGCGACAGTAGGTTGTTTTGTATCTGGAAAAAGAAATTATCTAAAACCAAAAAAGGCAAGGTTTTGACACTGGATTGGCTGTAAGACACTTACTATGGCTTACTTCTGGTCTACCATTAATCTACCGTCTCATCATCTATGCCAAGGATACTTTACTTGCCAGCACACTGTTACCTCAGCCAGAAGGGTACCTGTGGGACACATACTTTGTAAATCAAGCACTTCAACCTCTCCCACCACTTCCCCATGAACAGCGCTCTCTTCACAACCCTACACAGCCAGGAATTGTTCACTCTGCCACCTTGAACCAGAGCTGAGTCATCTCTGTGGAAGGCGACTCCCTACCAAGCATCTGCACGAACTTTCTGAATTTCCTCTGCCATCAGCATAGCTTTATTTTAATTGAAATCATACAATATTATCGTGCTAATACTGCAACGCAGCTGTAGAAAATTAACCACCGCCACAACAAAACAGACTGAACTGCAAACTTGTGTTAATTGTCCAATGTGTTTACTTTGGTGAACCTTGGAATACAATCTAATATTCAAAAGATAACTAAGACGTGACAAAATGGTATTGCCATACACATAACTAGCTAAACAGTACAAAAAATATGGTAATACAGAAATGATCAGCCACCTTCATAAGAGCCTGAATGCAACGAGAAAAAAATGTTTCAGAAGTGGATCCAAAAGGCAAGCCTGGATCTTCACTGCAGCAACAACAACAAATAATAGCTGACAAACAGTGAGAGAAATCTTTCAAAACAGCTCAGCTCATGGCTTATGTTGATAACACTCAGTGATGATGACTGATGTCTCTTTAAAACTTCTTAAGCAATCTTCATGGACTGCTCAAGATGAAAGTTTTCAATCATTCTCCAGAAGGCAGAGGAAAAAAAAGCAAGACAGTACTACCTGGTAAGCTGCATAAAACACAAGTTTTCTCCTGCGTCATGAGACTCCCTGTTACGTTCTTGGAAAGAGAAGACAACACCAGTAACCCATCGTCAGTGAGCCATGGACAGAGCTCAGGCTGGTATGACACCCAGCACAGACCTACCTGAACCACCTTGGAGGAGCCACTGACTCCAAACAATCCCTCATCACAACAGGAGTCTGGCTGATAGCTTTGCACATGTGAGCACCTACAGATTGACACCTACACGCCAGTCTGGAGCTAATCCTACCTCCAAGGACCAAGTAGCTGCAGTCAATGTTTATGCTCAGAAGGGCAAGGTGTCACCAGTTTTATTAGGAGAGTAGTCACATGAAGTGATCATTTTTCCCTAGAAAAGACTTCAGGTAATTTGGAGCTGCTAAACCATAGTTTACCTGGGAATTCAGATGGCAGGACTCCTGGAGGGCTCAGTAGGTGCTAGAACGATCTCCATGCACTTTCACTTAGCTGACTTCACACTTGGCCTCTAAGGGAATCTCTTCGTTCACAAAAAAACAAAGCCAAACCAAAACAAAAAACACCACTACCACCACCACAACACCAAGAAAGGCCTAGCAACTACACAGCAGTGGGGAGATGCCATATAAATCATGAAGCCTTAACTCATACCTGCCATGTTAACATCCTCTAACTTACGGCAGAGTCAGAGCTGGTGCCTGTTTATGAAATCAACAAGTAGCACAAGATGCAGTCAGTTATCTGTGGCTCTCACTCAACCACCCACTCCCAGCTCAGCCATCACCTCACCAAGGTAAGCCCGAAAGTCAAGAGCAAAATTGTACAAACTAAGGGGACAGGCACTTCCATGTGCACAGCAGCTTCATGGTTTGTATACACAGCCATCTGTGCACCAAGCTGGACTGACTGCCTACACAGCTGAAACCCATCATGAGAATTCACACAGTCATGTAGAAGTCACCATGATCTGTACAGTTATCATCTAGACAACTTCTTTACATTTAATACCTGTCATCCGAACAGAACAACTCAAGTCACCAGCTTTGGCTTTTGCTTAGGATGTAGAGACCCTCCCTGCATTGAAGAAATCTTGCCATGGCTGCACTGTAATACCCTCAGTCCAACCAAAAATATCACCAGTTCACCACACCAAAAAGAACAGGCCTGAGCATCTACCTATATCAGCACCAGGACAACCAATTCCAACACACTCCTGATAATCCCATGTGAATTCTGAATTGGCTTAATCAGATCAGGCAACAACGGGTCCTCCGTGTCACAAGCAATCACGCCTGGGCCAGGAAGACTCCTCACACTCCTCGGCACAGGGTGGATTTTTCTAATGACCTCTACTGTGGTGAATGCAGAGATCAGCGACTATCTCAAGACCGGTGGGCATTAACACATTTTGAACATTGGTTATTGCTTTGTCCGCACGTAAATCATCCTCACAGAAAAGCATTTCTACCATTCAATTATCCCACTGTAGCCTCTCAATAGTTTTAATACCTTGAACTGTTACAGAAAACTAAACCTGGTGCTTCAAGAAACAGATGTGCTAATAACTAAAGCAGACTCTAATGCACCTGCCCCAGCAAGTTTTCAGTGACAAATTCCAAGTCATGCTGGTAATAAAGAGATAACTGTGGCAAGCAGTAGATGCCCTAATACCAAGCACAAATGTAAACACTACAGGCTGGACTTGCCAGATTCAGAGCCCCCACCAGACGCAGTCCAAAAGCACAAGAAGGGAAGAGAAAAAAGAGAAAAGTGGCATCAGCACCTCTTTTAGTTTCAAGTCAAGCGATGTTTGTATGATTGGTCTATCCCTCCCAATTTTCAATATGACAGACAGTATTTTTATTTCCTGTGCTAAAGACTAGAGAAGCTGGTAGAAACTCAGTGGGAAAGGTGAGATGCAGTCACCCCTAGCTGCAGTACCTGGCATCTCTGCAAGACAGCAGCTCCTGAGTGTGGAGCTCTCGGTTCCAGTGGACACCTCCCTCACGACGCTGTGCTGGCTCCCAGCCCTGCTGCCCTGCCGCCTTTGGCATCTGTGCAGAACACAGAGACCTCAACTGTGCACAGCTCCTGAAATGGGTATCAGTAGCACAGAAATGGAGACAGGGAATGCCTGGTACACTTAACAGCCAGGCTCTGATTGAAGCTCCCTCCTCTCCCAGCAGGCTTTTAAGACAGAATCATAGAATCACAGAATAGTTTGGGTTGGAAGGGACCTTCAAAGGTCATCTAGTGCACCCCCTTGCAATGAGCAGGAACACCTTCAACTAGATCATGTTGCTTAGAGCCCCATCCAGCCTGGCCTGGAATGTCTCCAGGGATGGGGCATCTGCCACCTCTCTGGGCAACCTGTGCCAGTGTTTCATCACTCTCATTGTAAAAAATTTCCTCCTCATGTCTAGCCTGAATCTCCTTTAGTTTAAAACCCCTTGCCCTGTTGTAACAGGCCCTGCTAAAAACACATAGTAAAAGTGTGCTCTAGTTACCTAAATATACTTTTTTTAAAGATATTGAGCAGAGTGTGGTAGTTTGAATAAATTACAAAGACTAAAATACATTTGCTGGCCAGGAACAACAGCAATATCCCTCTCAAGCCCTAGAAAGAGGACTGATAGACTCCACCATTGCAGGAGAGACAGAAGGAAAGAGATAAAGGTTAAAGTGAATGTTCTCAACACAAATGTCACTGAAGTCTACCAGGAAATGCCAGTGCTCCACTCAAAATCCTGCAAGCTTTCAAAACAGAATTACCCACTCCAGTGATAGATTACTGCTTCAAGAGGCCTCTTTGAAATTATTTGAATTTCTATCAAAACTGTTTAAAGGAAGCCCATGCCCTACTAATGCCATTGTAATTTACACATCCTGAAGAATAGCTCGAGTATTTTACCGTGAGCTGGATTCAAGGTTTACCTCTGTATTTTCCCCTCACATACACTGCAGGAAGAAAAGCAGAGGATGGATATCTGCCAATCACCACAGTACTTTAATATCAAAGGATGTCACAATATGCAAGGCTGTACGCGAAGTTGAAAAAAACTTACACATGTATCCAAGGACTAGAAATCATTTTGTCACTACTTATTGGAGGGAGGAAGACACAGGATGAGTACAGACAAAGTAAAGCAATCAGTTCAAAAACTGTATTTCCTCATACAAAACAAACATCAAGCCCAAACGCTACTCATGCAGGCGCTACACTTAAGCGAACGACTAATCACATGAACACAGAATGCCATCAGGGCACAGATAACCATTTTGATAGCAAATAACTTAAAAAAAAAATCAAATGTGTACTTGCATGCATGAAAGGATAGCTTTTATTTTATTCAGTAATACCACAGATATGATTCCATTTGCAAATATTTGAAGAACATGGGTTGCATTTGCTACAAAAGCATGCAATTGCATACTTTTAAAAATCCTAAAACAAACATGAAAGTCCTTTCAAACCTGATTTGCATTGATAGAGACAGTGAAATTTGCATTCAATTGATTTCTGCTGTTAGAAGAACTCAATGGAGTTATGAAGCAAAATGGTTTTCCTTTAGAAAATTAACAGGTATTAAATTTTGTACTCACTGGAACAGAATAGAAACTTAATTTTCCAGGTGGTCTCACTGATATCAATGGGACTTCCTCAAGCTAAGTAATAAGAAGGTGCCAATACTGAACATCGCTAGAGTGCCAAACTAGACTTGGATGTTATATGCAGCAGGGAACATTTGACAGCAAATATAAATCCATGCTTAAACACTGTGGCAATTAATGCTCTAAAAATACATTTTCAAATTAAATATTGCACTGACAAATTTTCTGTCCCTCTTTAACTATCCCACCTCCAGGATATTTTTTTTTTCTGTAAATCTTAATTGTTGGCCACTCACATCTTTCAGTATGTTAATCACTGTTGTGTTGACTGATTTTCTTCTTCAGACAGTTGTCCTACATTAGCATTTTTATTGGAAAGTGAATCAGTCGTACGAATTTGTGAAACCCAGGTGAAGAGCATGCAAAAGCACAGCTGGCCATTTCAGACCCTGGTAACTACAGAGGAGTTCAGAGCCCGGCCAGCGCGGTGGGCACCGCTCACACAGCCCCTCGGCTGCTGGGGCAGGGAACTCCATCCCTGCAAAACCACCCTCCACTGAGACCTACAGCAACTACCTCCACCAGTTCCCCTGCAGCCTTTTTCTCCCCAGACTCTCATGCCCCTGTACAAATCTGACCTCTGGCAACCCCACCTGATAACCCCCAACTCGCCAGTTCTGCCGTTTTTGCAGTTCAAGGACTCACCTATGCCAGAATGGAAAAACTATGGTCTTAAAACACATGGCCAATACACCGTAAGAGAGCAATTTAGAGACAGCTATGCCATTTTTTTTAGCTCAATTTAGCCAGCTATAATGAACCGCATGTTAAAGGAGAAAAGCACAGATAAGGAGAGTTAGCTTCTCCTTTCCTCTCATCTTCTCACAGCACCAATGCTGGAGAGACTAGAGTGACTAGAACAAGGGGATGAAGCAGCAAGATGCTGGGATAGCAACTATCAAGAGCAGGAAGAGGACTTGGGTCTACTGGACAGTGAGACCAAGAACGGAAACAAGGCAAAGAAAATGGATGGAGGAAAGAATTTTAGGGTCAGAAAGAACTATATGTGGAGACCAGAGTGAGATGTTTATAGGACAAAGGGATAAAATGGCTGGAGCTGATGGTGTAAAAGCACCCAGGCTCAACGAGGCAGAAAAAGAGAAGGAATTTGCCACTCAGAGCCCTCATACCTGAAGTAAACCCTGTGGATATTCCTCTTCTGCTGCTTGGGCAAAGTATGCACAAAATGTCTTGCCCCATCTGCAGACAAAGATAACCAACTATTGCCATTAGGAACACTGGTGATCCACAAGGCTGGACTCAGTGAGTTAAGTGCACAATTCCATGGAGCTGCTCATATAATTTTAAGTGATGACAGTGCAGATATTCCAGTTTGGTTAAGTAATCCAGAAAATTAGCTAAAAAAATAAAATGTATTAGGAATATCATTCAACCACACTGAAGACGGGGACTCTCAGAAATGAGGCTTTCTGTGACATCACATTTCAGTTTCCCTGTGCACTGCGATACTCTTAAACTAGTCAGTCCGCCCCACCCATGTGGGGCCTTATTCAGTGTAGAAAAAGGATGCACTTTGGCCAAGAAAGAATAATCTATCACATACAGAATTCCTGCTTGTTCTGATGGAAGAGACAGGAAAGGAAGGCACAGCCACAGAATGTGAATCCTCCTTGTGAGGATCATCCCAATACCTGCTGAAAAGTGATAGTGCGAGATGGAGAAAAGCCATCACATCTGGTCAGTGGTTGTGCTCTCCACTTCCATGGGTCCCTCATGGGAGTCTAGAACCCCACCATAAAAAAGCATAAAAAGATGCCCTTTGGGGGCAGGGGAAAAATCAAACTACATTTCTCAATCATCATGCCAAAAATTGACTGACACTTTGAGGGAAAACTGTGCAGGGATTGAAGCTAAATTTGTCAAAACGTAAAAGGGAACAACATCTTTCCACTGTAAAGGACTGCTATAATGATAGTTCCGTATTACATGGCACCACTAGTCAGAGCTGCACAGAGAAGCCCAGAGGAGATTAAAAATTCTGTTTCATTATGGCACGTGGATGGGGGGCAGAAACAATACATGGATCACATAATGAACTGTGAAGACTTAAAAGAAATAAAATAAAAAATTTGAACCACTATCCTTTCACTGAATGCAGCAGATTCCTGATGGACCTGCGTAATTAGACTGTCACACTGACATCATGATGCAAAGCCAAGGTTTGCACAGACAATCTTAATTTTGCAATTATTAAATCTGCTGCTTTCATCTCTGCATACTTCTATCTTGTCATATTAATGAAAGAAAACAGGTTATGTTATTATAATCATCTACTGCTTTTCTGGGGTAAAGATAGAGTAGGAGAGCGATAATACCAGACACATGCAAATTACTCTAGAACAACATTCAGTGATGCTGCAGGAGAGCAGAGCGAGCCCAGGGACGACAGACCCACAGGACCAGGGAACCTGGGCAGCACGGGTCACAGAATGCAGCTGCACGGCCTGAAAGCAGCACAGTGAAGTGCTTCCCTGCACCCAGTACACTTAATCTGTAACCCAGATAATCTCCCATGAATAATCGAGAGTTGACTGTGTGCAGCAGAACTCTATTAACCTCACAACTCACTGCAGCAGGCCACATCCTCCATAAACTGCTTAGTAACAAGTACCCATAAGTGCACGGACTCTTACAAACATCTTGAGTCTAGTAATGGGATACCTGCCTCCAAGACCCTGGCTATACTGCATAGCTTAATTTCAGATTTTACGGGTTGGAAGACTTGGGGGAATCTATTATCATCATCTCATCTTTTCCTTGCACATGAGAGCTGGATTCCCAGCTCTGTAGCACGACAGAAGCAGTTTCTCCTTTCATCTCCTGAACCAAAGCTGTTGAAAGCTTTGGACTTATCAGTGAGAACACAATTTATGAAACTTCCAGCTCAAGATTATCTGATGGGCAGTAGTCAGTGTAAAATAATGCTGGCAACCACATCCACTCCTCCAGGCTTTATAGTTATCTGAAATGAAAGATATGACTAGATGCAATGATCCTGACAAGAAAAAGATCAGGTGTGCTGACCAGCCACTTACAGCAAATGCCAAAGCCAATGTTGTACCTCCGTTGTGAGGGGGGAAAAAAGGGGGGATGGCAGAGGGTGTTGACAAAAGAGGTGAGGATATTTCTGACCACTGAAGTCATATGGAAGCAGGGAGGGAGAGAAGAAAGAAGCATCTCAGAAAGGCAGCCTCAGCTTCTGAGGAAGCCGACCAGCACAGAGGAAGGACACGTAAGGTACCTGGGACACACAGGCTTACAGCTTAAGAAGAATGACAACCTGCCCAGCGAGCAAGCTGCATCACTACCAGCGCTCACAGGCATCACCTTCTGTGGCATCCACAGGAGGAACAACGCTTCATTATCCCCATGCAAAACAGGCACAGCAGAAACACACCTCTGCTTTCACGTGAAAAAAAATGGAAACACTTTTTCTCCCTGCCTCAAAAATTAAATACAAGCCAACAGTGCCATGCACCTGCAAAGCAAATGTCATGCATGTCATATTACTCAAGTCATGATAAAAGTGCTCTAAAAATTCTCTAACTCCTCCTGATCTGTTGGGGTTTTTTTTTCCTTGTTCACTCACTTAGAACAAATAGTCAAAAACAAAAGGAAATTCTAAGCATTCCCCATGATTCTCTGGAGTAAGTAATACTCTTACAAAAGTAGTCTGGCAAACACTTTGTGAGCTAAACGGATTCACAATTAATTGCTAATATTTCTAAGGAAAAGTTTCCATCAAATAATACACAGGCATCAGACATCTTGAAAACCAAACGAACTACCTTTGGCTAACAGCAGCCAGGCAAAACTATCGTCACAAAGTATAAAATCAGTTGTAGCTACCCTCCCACTTTTTCCAAAGCATGGAGAGTAAAAAGCTGAAGTCCAGCTTGGGAGGGGAAAAAAAGTAAAGAGTCTGCACTGCAGTTTGTAAATCTAGCAGCAGACCTCAGATGCGGAGGGTTTTGGCTTAGCAAGAAGTGTAATAAAATCCTAGTCTACCTTTGGTTTTAGCCTGGAATACCATTTTGCAGCAAGACTTCCTGCAAACACGGACAGAAATGTAGGTTTCTGCAAGACAACCCCATACCAAAATTGCTCTGAACCAAAAACCAGCCCACCGACCAAAGGCAACATAAAATGGTTGATGAAAAGCGAGTGTATTACCCTGACAAAACCAACTGCTGGAAAACGACAAATAAAACGGACCGAAAAGTAGGACTCCATTTTTAATTGTGTCGGAATAAAGCCGGGATTTTTCAACGAAGCACAGAACAAGCCGAGACGCGGCAGGAGCCGGTGGGCGCTGCACCTCCCGCCCGCCTCCGGAGATGCGCTCTGCCCCCTGACCGCGCTCCCGGGCGGGCCGCCGCCCCCCGCCCGCAGCTACGGCAGCCGGGTGCTGCGGGCCAGGCAGGCTCACGCCGCTTTCAGCACCGCCGCGGCGGAGGCCCCCGCGCTCCGGTGGGTCACCGGCCGGAGACACCCCGGCGAGCAGCCTCGCCGCGCATCTCGGGGAGATCCCGGCAGCGCAGAGCCGCGGGCAGCGGCCGCCCCCCTCATCCCCGGCCCCGCCGCCGCCCCCAGGCGCACGCCCGCACAGCCCCTCTCACCGGGCGCTCCCCCGACGCGCCGGGCCCCCCCGCACCGCCCACACGCCCCCCAGCCGCCGCCTGCGCCACCGCGGGCCCCGGGAGGCCGCGGGGCCCGGCCCGCCGCTCACCGTTCTTGACGTCCCCGGGCGCCGCGCCGCCTGCGCCCGCAGCGCCGCCCGCTCCGCCGGCTGCCCCGCTGCCGCCGCCCGCCGCCGCCGCTCCGGCTCCGCCGCTAGCCGCGGCCCCGCCGCCTGCCGCCGCCGCGGCGCCACCGCCCGCCGCCGCCCCGTTCTCCTGCTCGTCGCCGCTGCTGTTGGCGCGCTTGTTCTTCTTGCCCTTGCCGCCCTTCTGGTTCGGCATCGCGGGCCCGGCCGCCGCCGCAGCGGAGCGGGCGGGCGGCGGCGGCTGCGGAAGGCGCCGCCGCCGCTACCTCCGGCTCATGGCGGTGCCGCGACGGCCGCGCTGCGCTGCGCCGCGCCCGCGGTAGGCGGTAGGGCCCGGGGGGCCGGGACGGGGAGGGCGAAAGGCGTGTCCCGCTTGGCCGGCGGTCGCCGCCGCCCCGCTTCCTCCCGGAGCAGGCGCGGGCGCTGGCGGCAGCGGGAAGCGGAGCGTTTGTTGGGGGGGGAAGCTGGGGCTGAGCCACGCGGGAGGAGCGGGAGGGGCTTATCGGGAGCGGGAAAGCCCCGCTCCCGCAGGCACCGGGCGAGCAGCCGCCAGCGCTGGAACGGGGGAGGTAGGGCGGCAGCGCCTCCCCGGAGGGGGCAAAGCGCGCCCCGTCGCCGGGAGCCGGAGCGGGAACTGGAGTTGGAGCCGCGCCCCCCCGCAGCCGGGGCGGGGCGGGCGGCCGCGCCGCGAAGCTGCCGCTGTGAGCCGTACCGCGCCCCGGGCGTAGGGCGGGGGCAGCGCGGGGCCCCGCGGGTGTCAGGGGGTTTCCGTACGCGCTTCTTGCCGGAGCCCCGGCCCGTGCGGTCAGGGCTGGGCTCCCTCCTCGGCATCTCGAGTGGGGTGGATGTCCAAACAGCGGGGAATAGCTGGAAAATGTCACCTGAGGGTGCAGGAATAAAAGGGGTAGGGGGAAGTAATCAAAATAATGCAGTCTCGTGTTTTGGGGGGTGGGTTAAGCAGCAAAAATCCTTGCAGCTCTGACTCGAGATTTTTCATCTCGTGTAGTTACTGGCAGGGGTAGGTCTGTGAGTGGCAGATAGCTGGGGTGAACCTTGAGGACACAAGTTAGATGACGGCTGTCAAACTGCTGCGCACGCCTGGAGCAGAACTGGAAGCCACTGCACCTCGACAGAGGCGTTGTGGAGGGTCTCAGCTTCTGCAGGAGTTAGGGCTCGGTCGGGGGCATTGGAAAACTGGTAACAAATATTCAGGGGATTCCCGCACCCAGGGAGGCGAGGTGCTGACAGTCGGCTGCGAAACAGCAGCAGTCGTGACACGCCTTTGCACCCCCCAGCAGCGGCTCCCCACTCATAAGTGTCCCTGCTGGTGTGTTCACCTTGGTACCTATGAGTTTATCCAGCTTGAGAATAAAAAATACAACCTATCTTATTGGCACACTGACTTCCAGCCTGAGCGGTTATTCTAAGCCTGGCAAGCTTTTCCTTGCATGTAAATTACTTTTTTTCCTTCTGACCCAGATCCTGCTGATTAGGTTTCCATGATTTCCTTATGCAAGAAGGACACAGGCGTGCAAGAATGCGCCTTCATAGAGCAGCTATAGTTAGTGGTCTGTGACTGGTCCAAGCTGGGAGGACAAGAGCTTACATGAGCTGTCTGGGCTCTAGAGGTCAAGTCAAAGTGGGAAGGTCAAAGCCTGTAATCGGTGAGGTCTATCTGATGGGGAGGTGCCACATTTTTCAAGTTATAGTTTATCTATAGCAACTGGCCAAACTGTTGGCCATATTGTTCCCAAATTTCCTCCTATTGGAAACTGGATATAGGTCCTGGGTCATCTTGTACCTGTCTCCAAGGCCTTAGTTTTCTAATAAAATTAGCCACTGTATTCTCAAATACTCTTGAAGCAGCTATCACAAGAAGTTTCAAGTCACACGGCCTAGATTCTTTGCCTCCAGATATCATCATTTTAGAGAGATTTTAAAGCAGTTTCTTGTGTTGGCGTAAACCTTCTGAAATTATGTGCTTTTCAAGTATGTTTCATTCCCATAGCTAAATGTCCTACCTACCTTAGTTCACAGCTTTGAAGCTTCTAAATTGCATTTCTTTCTAGAAACCAGAGGAACAGAGAAAGAGTGGCCGATTTCTGAGGCAATGAGTTTGGGCAAATCCTCATCCCAGCCATTTCAAGTACAGAATTTCCATTGGTTTTGGCAAGACTAGATTTCATCCCTCATTCTTTAGGTTTCCAAGACCAAAAAAAAAAAAAAAAGAATCCTTTCTGCTACCATGCTCAGAAGCTCAAAAATGTCCTTACCTGCAGTAACAGGGGTCAAACCTCTTGGAAAATACTTTAAAGTCTTCATGTTCCTATAAAACAGTCAAAACCTCATGGATGCAAAATAGGGGACTGATGCTCATATCTGGAGTAGGTGTGGACTGTTGGATTAAATGGTCCAATTTGAGCCAAGAAAGCAGCTCCTTACCATGATGCATCAGGGGAGCTGGAGGACTAACTGTTTAAATGCCATGGCTGGATACAAGAGTATCACATCTCAAACATGATTTTTGCAAAATTTGATCTTCCTGGTTTGCAAGGTCAAATCTTGGTGATGTCCGGTCAGCTTTTACACTCTATGAGGGTTATGATGTGTAGGTGAGACCTTCTCGGGGTGAAATCATAGAAATATGTGTGGAGATCAAGTAATTCATGGCAGGTCAGTAGTCATGGAGATCTACCTTACTGTTCAGTGGGGTGAAAAAATCTTCTACGAGTGTGGCAAGTACCTGCTGGCTCATGCAGAAGAGGTGTCTGCCTCTCGGGCTTTCCTTGTTCAGATCTACTTAATGGAGCAGTAACAAGCTCTGTGTAGGTACAAAGCACCATTATTAAATGTATATCTCGATGAAAGGCCTCTTGTTAACATTTGTGAAGAGAGATATGTAACTGTGTGGCAAAACTTACTGAACCAAAGGTCTGTGACAATTAACAAAAGGCAGAAGGCTTGTAAGCAGCAGCAGGAGGGCTGAAAGGGGGTCCTTAGGTAATCACACCAAGGTGAAATTTCCTCTCTGAAGTGGCAGGATGTCTCCAAGCTGACTTGATGAAACTGGTCATCGTTAATGATATGTCTGTGGTCAGCACTGAAAAAAAACCCCTATGGCATCGGAAAGGGAGTAGCACAGATAGCGGCCTTCGTCTAGGGGATTCAGGGATTCCCACAGCCCTGAGCCAGCTGTGAGGCAGGTTTGTAACCTAGGACAAGTTTTTTGCAGAGCAGTGAGTAAGAGCAGGCATTCCGGGCAGGAGAAGGCTCAAGGTACCTACTAGTTTTGGATGGGGAAACTCATCTCAGCTGTCTTCATGCTACCCTGTATGCTGCCTAATTTCCCTTGCCTGGTCTGGCAGGGAAACCAGACTGCCACAGTCCCCTGGTATGTCCATTTTCCTACTTAGATCTTTGCTTTTTTCTGGAGTCATGAGGATCCCTTGGGGTGAGGGATCTCCACCAGCCTCTCCAGAAAGGCTTTTCCCCACCCCATTCCCCATCCCATGGAAGCAAGGTGGCTCTGCTTGGGTCTGCAGGTCCTTACTGCACATCATCAGCCAGCAGTTGTCCTGGAGATGCATCTTTCTGACAAGTGCAGTCACTGCACACCAACCAGTACTGCTAATTCTCTCTCCGCAGTCCAATCTTTTGCAGAAGACTTGTTTTTCATAACTCAAAAATAAGCATCTCTATTTCTTTCTATATGTAGTGCACAGAGTAGTTGTGACCACTTCACTCTGAAATTATTTTAAAAGCCAGGTAAGTAGTTACAGTATTGACACAAATTTTGAAAAACTTAACCGGATTTCTGTTCATGCTTGGATCTTTTCTATTTATCATACTTTCTCAGGAGTGCCTTTCTCAGAACAGATATGATCTCCTCCTTTAACAAATAAACAAGGAAGATGTTAACAAAACAAGCCACCTTTCACAGCCTTTTATTCTTGTTTGTATTTTTTGGTATTTTATTCCATTCCCTATACAAAGAAAGCTGACCTTGGCTTACTTGATTTGCAGACAATCACGATTTGTTCAGTCTCACTGAATTTTGATTTGGAATATAAAGGCACCTTAACACCCAGCTGTAGTAGCATAAACAGCATCACCTTTGTGTACTTCAAAAGAGATGCACACAGAAAGGATCAAGAGACTTTGAGAAAAATGCACAAAGACGGTTTTCCACAGGGAAGAAAAGTTCACATTAGCAATATATTTTGGGTTTACAGGTATTGGCCAGTATTTCATTCTTGGTATAATCTCCTTTGAGGTTAAAAAATGAGCTTTTAAACACCAATAATAGAAATAAATGACTGCACTTTAGTAGTGTGATGGTATAGGAACAAACAAGACTTTCTCAATAAATACAGACTAGACACTTGAAATCAGGGTCTTATTCTGAAAAGAGACTCAATTGACAAGAAATGCGAGTAGATAAAATAGTGCCATTTTACTTAAATAGCTGACAGCGTGCGAGCCATATTCCACTCCCTGGCTGTCAAAAAGTACGAGAGGGAGGTTATGATTAATTTTGAGATCTTCCCTTCTGAAATATTTAATACAAAACCCGTGTATTATAAACTTTCTATTTAGGTACTTTTCTGGAAGTGTAGGGTTAAAAAAAAAATTTTATTAAAACAGTGAAAACTCAAACTCAGACCTTTGCAGTTCTCCTGCACAACTTTAAAACATTTCATTCAAATCCAGTTTCAGGCTGATCAAATAGAACTACCCATAACCAAGAAATAAAAATAAAATATCCTTTGTGGGAGACAAAATAGAGTACTTTGACTAGTTTATTTTATAGCTAGCTATTACTGTCACTTCTCCAGATAGCACCCAGCTACTTAAGATGACTAAAAACTCACCTCTAGGCTTCCCTTGTCTTTCAAAAATAGCTTCTTAGAAGACAGATGAGTCCCGTGTCCTCTCTGGTCCCCATCTGTGGTTTTGCCTGCTGCTGCAATGGTGTCTCACCTCCTGTCCCCTGTTACTAAATCCCCGAGCTGAGTTCCCGGGAACATCTGCTGCAGCTTCCCGATCCTCAATGGCTTTGGCTGAAACTCAGAAAGTGAGGGATGAAGTGGTTTTGGTTCTTCGGCCCACTCTCTCTAAGTAGTTTTGGTCCTACAAGTCACTTAAGATTTTTTCCTTCCAGTTTTTAAGTCAATAAAACCTGGGTTTCCCGATGCATCTTTCTCTGTCCTTAATGTGGAATAATGGCAAGCAGGCTGTTCTCGTCACAGTTGGTCAGTGAAGTTTGCAGGGGAAAGTGGTTTAATCAGAAAAAGTGAGCTTCTCAGCTCAGAAATTATTTGTGGCAAGTGGCTGAATGCAGACTCTTGCAAAGCCCTGAGTATTTTTCAAGTCCTGGGAGCTTCAGTTCCATAGCAGTACCTCCAAAGTTTTACAGCTACTGAGGAAAAATTGGTGGCAGTTTTTACTTTCACTGCTGCTATTCAGAAGTGGGTAGGTGATGAAGTTAAAAGAAATTATAACCATTTCACATAGTTACTGCTGAGATGACAGGCAGTGCACAGATTTTCCAAGGGAATATCATGCTTCTGTGACAAATACCTGTTTTGTGGGGAGTTGCAAAACACAAACCTATCCACAACCTGAAAATGTTTCCACTTCTCCAGTGTTTTCTGCAAAGAAGTTGGCATTTCTTCCAAGCATTTCTTAACAACAACAACAAAAAAACAAAGAAAAAGGAAACACAACAGGTAATCTGTGAGCTGTTACTCATTCTTTGAATAATGGGGGCTATTTTTTGCAAAGGCCCCAAGTGACGCACTGGCAAGTTTACTCGGCATCTGTAGGAAGGTGGTATAGCAATAGTTGTTGAAGGAGAAGGGATGGAGAAGTTTTTGTATCACGTTTGTGGTGTTTACTTTTGAAAAACTGGATTGAGTTTCCAGACATCCAATGGGGAGATGTTTGCTGTCCCTGGGATCTGTCTCCTGCGTTGAGCAGAGTAACAGGCAGGGGATTGGTCTCCTGCTATCACTAACTATGTGTAAATGCCTGGGTTTGGGGATTTATAATGAGATCTCAGGAGACAGGTTCTGCTATTACTAATTGGTATTACTCATTTGAATGGGAAGATTGGTTTAGACATCTGTGGTGGGGAAACCACAAAGAACATGAAATTAAGGAAAGTGGTGTTGTGTGCAGTCCCTCATGCTCAAGTGTGTTTTGAGTGCTAACGATCAAAGTTGAAAGCCCTGATTCCAGCAAAGCATGAGCGTGATATTGAGCTTGTGCTAAAACCTGTTCCTCCTTCCCCAGCCCTTATTCCCCAGCGCTGGGACCAGGGCAGATGCAGCCACACCACAGGCACAGGGTTTCTCCAGCCCCCTGAGTACAGCCAGGCTTCCCTGTCCCTCCCCAATTACAAGGTGAAGCCCTGCATGGTGCTAATGGTCAGTTATTCCATATTCCATGTCTGAAGACATCACCGGTGTTTGTAATAATTGCATATGTCCTTGGCTGTAAGCAGCAGGGCACACTGAGTTCAGCACTTGATGTTCTCTCACCATCCTGGCTCTTACAAACAGATGGGCCTCGTGTACAAGTCATGTCTCAGTTGCATTTAGCTAACAAAAGCAACAATCAAAATCATCACTTCATCCACAAAGAATAATGAGGATTAGAGTCTTGTCCAGTGTGCCAGGAGGCTCATTTGCATTCCCTGATCTGGCTATTCCTCGTTTTTCCATTTTACAAAAGGACCCCCCCAATGTCTTTCTGTCCCTAAGACAAGAGCTCTAAAAAGCTTTCGTTGATGGGAAGAGAGGAAGATCATGCTCATCACATCTCCTTTATACACAGTCCTTATATATCGTACACTTCTGCCACAATTATAATTTAATTTATGCCTCTCCAGAAGAATACACCAGTTGTCTCTGTGGTCACCCTGTTTATCATCTCCGGCTGTGGGAACTGGTCCCGGCCAGGTGCCGGGACAATGGCTGGCCCTTCAGTGCTGTGCACCAGCTGTTTCCCTCAGCATGCACCCAGGCTGGGTCCTGCTGATGACAACTCTGTTATGGCTGCTGCTGCTGCGAATTTGATTTTATTTTAAGAGCTAATCCAGACTGATCATTCTGAGAATGTGCCTAAGTATAGCGAAGGGTAAGTATATTTTACAGAAAGGCACATTCCAGGCTTTCAATCTGTCATAGAGTAGCTTATAGGTGTGTGAGGTTTTGAGGAGGGGAGGGGAGGGGAGGGGAGGGGAGGGGAGGGGAGGGGAGGGGAGGGGAGGGGAGGGGAGGGGAGGGGAGGGGAGGGGAGGGGAGGGGGAGGAGAGTGCTGCTCTTATGAAGTTCATAATGAATTAATGGCACAGGAAAGAACGGAAAATTTGCATACTAAATGTCACAAGGCCTCTGAAGCCTTGATTGAGGATCCAAGTCCCAGTCATTTGCTTTCAGAAGCATGAACTTCATAGTTTCCCATTTAAAAAGTAAATAAGACTATCTGGGTTTTCGGGGAATTTTTGTTTCCGGTTTCAAGTTTTGCTGTTCACCAAAACATTATCTGCAAGGTTTTTAAAAATTGCATTGAACAAGGTGTTTTGTAAAAAAGGAGAAGATAAAATTTGCAGCTATATGAAAACAAAGAAAAAAAAAACAACTCGGAAAATCTTTTCTTAACCTCGATGATGGCATTCACAGATCTCTTCCAAGTAAGTGTTTTAAAATTAATTTTTCAACTGATTGCTTTACTTTCAAACCTTTTTCAATAATACCGAGTGGAGACAAAACTGACCATCTTCTAGCTATGGCAGTTACATTTAACTTACATCAATGGAGATTTTCCTTTGCCTCTTTCTTCTCCCAGTTCAGTCTATTGTATTATCAGTCACAATTCCCCATCGAAGAATGTATTTCCGTCTCTGAGATTTCTGCTTGCTTCCCTCCAGCTGAGAGAAGGAATTTTCTAGTACTTTGACCTTTCTGCTTACCTAACTTGAGTTGGTAGACGCCAAAGGTAGCTTAGTTATTTCGTATTTTTCCAGTTTTATCTCCTGTCATTCTTTGTATAGACTCAGGTCTGCAGAATGGAACATTCTGCTCTTCTACAGGCTAACAAAACAAGAAAAATGGGATGCTGTAAATACGATAACAAAACCCCTGAATAAATGAAACTGTAAGCTTTGAGAGACATCACTCAGAAATAACTTCAATTCCAATAGACCCCGGATTAGTGACTCAAAATCATGTACATAGCTAATTAAACCATCAGTTCATGCTGAGTTACAGAGATGGGGACTGCCGGCTTTTTTTGGTGAATATTGACTTTCCTTCCAGGAGATCTGCCTTCTCGTCCCAGCAATTCCACATTATTATGGTTTGTCATTGAGCCAATCATCCTCTCTCTTTAGTTTAAAATCTTGCATTAATTAGAATAAGGACCATGATATGGCTGTCCTTTGTAAAGTGCCTTAAAATCCATGGATTAAATCAAGCCTTACACTGAAAAATCAACAGCAGTACACATTTACAGAGCACATTCTAAGAGCCTCAGCATGCTATCCTGAAATTATACAAAAATATATACATTCATTCAGGAGTGTTCTAGTTAGATAAAGCTATCCAAAAAGGCTGTATTCCCAGTTCATGGACAGTTAGCTTTTCTTTTTCAGTTTCAGCCCAAGTAATCTCAAACTTAGAAATGATTAATATTTCCTGCAAATCTCAAGTTCCAAGGAAAAAAAAAATAAACTCATCAGAAAGATCAAGGAAGGATGGCTTCCAAAACAAACTATATTCCTGAGTGAATCCTACATTACAGACAATGGGTGCCTTGGGTGTGCAGGTAAGGAGGAAAAGAAAATTAGTCTTGCAGGATGCCTGAAGAGACCCAGACACACCTTGCATATTTAAATTACTGTTCCTCTTCTTTTTGTGTTTTAACCCTAGCGCTCAGCCAAAATTCAAGGTTCTGTAGTCACTTTCTGTTAGGAAGAGAGGTGGGTGTCTTTCACGCTGCTCCACTTGTTTACAAATAGTGTACAAAATCTTGCTGCCTTCAACGGGGCAGAAACCAGCACGCTGGAGACAGCTTCTCAGAAGTGCTTGACTTGGAGAGATCCCTGGAGGTGTTCCCAACACCATCCTCCCCGTGCTTGTTCATGCCATAACATACGCTTGGCTTTACCTCCTCCCTCTCGGGTATGTGGGTCCTCCTGGGCTGCTCGCACAGCGGCACCGTGTCCAGGCAGCCAGGGTTGCACCCTGAGGTCCCTCCCCAAGCCCCCGCTGCTGGGCACAGTATCAAATTAACAGAGTCCACCTCAGGTAATTTCAGAGAAAAGTTGAAAAAAAGCTCTCAGGGCAATCTGAAAGCTCAAGAAGGAGAAGAAAAGAGAACCCCCGATGTACTTTCTTCACCATAGAAAAGTACCATTAATGTGAGGGCATTTGTTACTCTGGGCCTGGCTGCTGCTTTGAATATCTGAGACTGGTGATTTTCAGGAGCGGACTCCATTGGGTAACAATTCAGTACACTTCTCCCACAATAAATAGTTGGGATGATGTGGGCAGGATGGGGATAGGCAAAGGTGATAAATAACTCAACACAAAGGTGGTACACAGATGTCAACAGCATCTCCGCTTGGCTCAGCCATCACTGCCAGACTCAACCTCCTCGCTGTTCCTGCCACAGGCTGAAAGGTCTCTCTTGATGCAAGAAGTAGAAGTCTTTTCTTCAACTCCCAAAGGAAATGTGGATCGTGCATCACAGACTCTCACACCAGGAAACATGCGTGAACTTAGTGTAAATGATAATGAAATTGTAGGATATACGTAATTTCCAGCAGCAAAAAATCTGCTACCAGTCAGGAAGGACTAACTAGAAAAAAAATTGAGAGGTCTTTTTCATTATCTAATTTTACTTGATTTCTTCAAGTGGGGTTGTGGGCTCTGGGTTAGATCATTAAGACTCCTTCCCTCTTTTCTGTAGTATAGACCTTTGCACTACAGAAAAGAGAAGCTAGTGTTGGAACCTGTAGGCATGCCGTGAGCTCCAGCAATTCTAGCGAATCCATAGAGAATTTACGGAGAATAGCCTCAGGCACATGATCAAAAGAGCAGAGACAGTGAAGGTGATGTTCAGTCTTGGGAAATACTGAGAATAGCTGAAGTGCCTTGGAAGAGCTGAGCTGTTTTGTGGTTTTGGTTCATTTTTTTCCCTAAGTTCCCTCATCTCTAATGAGCAAGAGTACTTCTGTCAGGTATTAAGTTTAGATTTAGATTTAGATTTAGTTTAGATTACAGTGTTGTTCACTACTCTGTTAAAAAAGTAAAATAGATTTAACATCCAGACTGGTAAATCCTTTGCAGTGAAACAGGAAAAAAAATGAAGTTACAGAATGAAGACCAGTTAATGGGAGTGTACACATGAATGGCTTGTAGGGTTTTCTCATTAACTGCTGTGCTGATTTATATTGTTGTCATCAGAATCTTTTTGTATTATGTTTCATCATATTCAAAGAACATTGGTACAATTAGATTTAAATTTGTCTTCCTGGGAGGCACTGCCCTCACTGAAGGACAAGCGTGATATGGCTGGGCAATGTGTCATGCCATTTGCCGCCTCCAGCTGCCTACTCATGTCCACTGGATCTTCGCTGCCCTGCACAGGGCCAGCCCACAACATGGGGAATGGCTAACAAGGTGATATTAAAACACCCACATCTTCCACTAAGCCTGTAGGTAAAAGGCAAACAACCACCTTTGTGTAGGACTGAGGAAGGGGAAACCCAGGCACATTCCTCCCTGGTTCAGGAAGAGTTGGAAGCAGCTGGTTCTGCCGGGGTTCGTGCTCATGCCACCAAGAGCAGCCCAAAGACAGCCAGCCTGGGGGCATGCATGCATGCATTGCAACTAATTGCACTCTGTACATTAGACTGCAAAAACAAAAATCGATTAATCACCTTGCACCTTGCCAAGTAAGTAAATACTTGCACCCTCATCTTACACATTGGAAAAACGACTCATCAAGCTGTCGCAGAAAGAGCTGGGGCCAGTGCCAGGACTGGGAAACAGGTATCCACACTCTCCGGTGTGCTAGCTGTTGTCCGGCTTCGCTCAGGCAACAAAGTGGATCTCCTGTGGAGTCAGACCTGAGCCAGCTCCTCTGGACAGGGGGAGGCAGCAGCCAGCCTGTCCTGATGTCCCACGGACTGTCTGGGGCAGCCAGACCCTGCTCTTTGCCAGGAGTACATTGTACTTCTTACTTTTGGCTTCTTGTAACTTGTTCTTTGTTGAGAGAAACTGGGGTCTCAAGGACCCCCATGCAGTAGTTCTATAGGCTTCTGGTTGCTTCTATAGTAGCAAAATAACAGGCACAAAAAATAACTGACAAGCTTTGAAAGCCGGCTAATGTTTCATTTCCATTTAATTTTCAACATTTCATATGTGTGCAAACAAACACAGGTGCAGATTAAAAGCTTCTCATTAAAAAAACAAATGCAGAGGCATCATGGTAGATGATGCCCATAGCTGACCATCCTTTTCAAAGGCAGACCAATG
Organism: Streptopelia decaocto; assembly: GCF_964273445.1. Lineage (NCBI taxonomy): Eukaryota > Metazoa > Chordata > Aves > Columbiformes > Columbidae > Streptopelia > Streptopelia decaocto. Next base: position 59,737,512 of record NC_138656.1, read on the forward strand.
CAAACTTCTTACTCCTGTTGTTATACCTCAGTTTCTCCTATAGACTCACTGCTTGCAGGCCCATGAGACTGCCTGTCTTGCAATAAGTACATAAGTACTGTTCAGCTTGCAGCCCTTTCCTCTCACAATAGAACAAAGAAATAAATAAACAATAAATAAATAAATATTTTTTGAAAAAACAACATCAAACTTAGCAGAGAAAACAAGATGCTTGGCCAAAACTAATTCTCTGGGGGAGCTGCCAGTTGATTTATCTTACTAACACATCAGTAATTCTCTGTGCTACAGAAGAACTATGTGGTTCATCTTGTTTGCTCTTGGGGTTGGTGCTGAAATCCCCTAGCCATAGACTCAGGAATGGATCTTTTTATCAAAAATACCTTTGCTCTTTGCACCACAAGTATTGTATGCAGCTGATATTGCCCTCCCATTATACCCTTGAGTCAGAGTGACTCTAGTGATGTGGCAGTGATGTGCTGACAGCAAAATTTAGTCCCATTTTGACGGGATAAGGCAAACACACAAGTTTTGGCACTTATATTCCAGAGAGCTCTGTGGCCATTACTAGCTCAGTGGCAAAACTTTGCTGATCCAAATTCAAGAGACTAGTCTCAAGGAGGACACTGAATTTGAATGCTAGGAGAAAAGGAAAGAAGGGTTCAGAGGCTGAAGTCACTGGCCCAGCAGCAGCAATTAGACCTCACTGTAGTTCTGAGGTTACTTTACCAGCGAGGACTCCAGCTGTATGGGGAAAAGGAAGTGTGGTACAGCAAAAGAGACAAGGATTTGAACTTGGCTGGAGGAGTCCATCTCCAGACAGACCCAGCATGAATGAATGTGGTGCAAGGTGCATGAGAGTAGAGGGGACAGATTTTGTGCTTGTAGCTGGTTAGGGAAGGCAATAAGCTCTGCCTTTTTCTATCTGGAAAGCAAAAGGACAGCCTGTTCTGCATTAAAAAAAAAAAAAAAAAAAAAAGAAAAAAAAATATATATATATAGAAAGCAGGACAAGTTCCACACTGGACTGTTCTTGCTCCAACTGTGCAAATACATTGTATCCACTGGCAACAAATCTGGAAGGTCCATCTGCTTTCAACCAATACACCAACACCCACTGACCCAACCTCACCTGCTCTTACTCTGTCCCCTCATTTTACCAGATCATAGAAAGGGAGAAGGAGGGAGAAATCCAGTGGTTTTACTCTAATCCCTGAATGCAGCTTTGGATCTTTTGTATGGTCTCAGAGCCATGCCCATGCCCTGTGATTCTGTACAGCCCGTGGAGGAGAAAAAGGAGACGAGAAAGGGTAGTGAGAAATAGAGACAGTGTACAGTTTAGGCAAGCATAATATAATAGTGGCAGAGTTCACATTTTATGCCAAAAAAAATCCCACCAGTTTTCTTGGCTTTTTTACTAGAACTTGATGAAGATAAGAGGCAGAATAATTTTACAGACTCTAATGCATTTGGCCAAATGATAGAGCAAAAAGCTTGAGAAATACCTTTCACATTCAAATATACAAAATAATATATCTTGTGGTTTGAATCAGCCCGTCTTTCTACATGCCTAGGATTTAAATGTAAGTCCTTGCCAAACAAAAGGAGTTCTTAAGGGTGTTAATCACAAAGCCCTTTTTACAGTGTGCAAAGTGAGTTGAAATCATCAGAGGACATTAATACCTTGCAGGGAGAGTCCCAAATTAGAAGACTGCAGTTTGCAGCACTGTTAAGACACATAAATCACTTCAGCCAAAGTGGAATGTGATGATTTGAAACCATCGGGTTTGGAAATGGAAAAAAGACGTGATCTTGAAACATTCAAATCTCTTTGAATATGCTGAGCCCAGTCCTATAGCTCTGATTGAGACATATTCAACAAACATCAAAGTAAAAGCTGCAAGATCAAATACTTTCTGCTGGAAAATTTCCAGTATAACTCACCCTTTCTAGCTCTGTGTATATTTAGAAACACTGGGCCTAATTGTACAGCAGTTTGCACTTGGCATAATCACCTGCTGTTGTGCAAACTGAGCACAAACACCTTTTCTGATCAAGTAATAATTGTGCATCATTTTGTTGTCATTGTGAAGTACAAAGCCACAGTGAACAAATGCTTTGTTCTGCAAGGAGAAAGAAGTTGGAGAGACAATTTTCTTGCTTCCATTAGACTGCCAGGCTATAAAGAGCAGAAAAAGATGGAGAGATGAAGGAGATCCATAAAATTGTGAAAGTTACATAAAATGGAAGTAGAAAAAGAATGGAAGTGCAGCAGCTTAATTCCTACAAGCAACATCAGCCAGAGAGCAGGAAGACATCGTAATTTTTACCATCTTGTCCTCTAGTCTTGCTCACAGGCAGTCTTGAGAACTGCAGGGAAAACACAGCTTGCACCCAGTTTACGTATTATTTGTGCTGGACCTGCACTGTCTGAGACCTAGTACTGTGCTAATAGGAAATGTTAAGAAAGGAAAGCTCTAAAAAGGATCTAGGAACAAACAGCTGTCAATTGGCAATGCTCAGTAAGATGTAATTAGTGACACTGGATCAGACAGGATGTGTCTAAACATTACACTTGCTTCTGAAAGCCACTACGTATCCACAGAGAAAAGAATAAAACACATTTCTAAGTTTACCCAATTTCTAAATATACCAAAATCATTCTTCTGAAGAGGAAGTTTCCCTGCCTGTTTCCATGGTTTAGTTCAGCAGTAAAGATGACATGAGAGAGCAAACTGGACTTGTATGCGCAGGTTGTCAGGAGTTACACATTTAGCTTGATTAATATTTGATATTGCAAAAGATATCTACCTTTTTTGTAGGCACTCACTTGCTACTTCTGCCTCATAGCAAGCCTTTGCAAGTCTGGAGGGGAGTGGTGACGAGGGCTCTGCCTGCCTTCCATGGAGCTCCATTCAAGCTTGGATAAAAACCAGCATTTTTCAGGTTGCTGTTGTCCTGCCATCTGCATTTGCACCACCAAGATCCCGCCAAAATAACTGAGCATGAGCTTTTCCAAAGGGGAAGGACAGAGTGTGCTACCAGGATAAACTCATTCTTGGATTCAGAGTGAGACCCTGCTTATCTGTCTTCCTCACAGAGACCTTATATGTATAAATGCTTACCAATACAGAGATAATGCTTATCAATATGTATCTATGCTTGTACATACAGCACTTACATAATATGCTCTAAACTGAGGTTAAACACTCTAGAATTATAAATAACACCTTCCATGCAGCTTTAATTCAGTTCTTTGTGTATGTGCAATGGGAGATAACCTTTAATTAAATGTTCTTTTTTTCTTCTATTTTTTTTCCACAGAGATCTTGTCATATGGTGAGAACAGCAATAATAAAAAGAAGGAAGATTGGAAAGTAATGAGGCTCCTTACTTCATCTGCCCCACTGTGAAAGAAATGAAACTTCTGCAAAGAGCAAAGGCAAGAGACTGCAGGAGAGAGCATCTCTTTTAGAATAAAGCAAGTGAATATTACAAAATAAAACTCAGTCATGTCCCTGCCAGCTGCTACAGACTTACTCCCTGACTGTAACCACAGTTCCCTCAGTCTGCTTCACAAACAGTGAATCCACAGTTTAGACACGACAGCGTGGAAAAGGAGTGTGCAGATCAGTGTAACATGGGCCAGGATTAAAAGTGCCTGGCAGCTTTGAAAAAACAGAGAAGACCAAATCTTAGTAAGAATAGGAAGGCACAGAAACAGGACACAATACTCAGTAGTGTTAGGTACCTACTAATATCCTAACTCTATGTGATATGATATAGTCCTTCTGTAATAGAAAATTTGCATTTAGAAAAATTCCCCTTGGGACAGTTTTTAAGCTCTAGTCCAACATGTGAAACACCCAAGTTTTCAGGAAGACCAGTTACTGTGCTTGAAAACAACAACAGAAAGTACTTCCCCAATTTTCCTTCCCATTACCAATGGCACGTTAAATGACTTCATTTCGGGGGACAGCCAAGGAGCAGCTTAGCAGCTTGTTAGAAGGAATAAACTGAAGATTTGAAAGCATCTGTGTTGTTATCCTGACCAGGAGACAGCTGTGTATCGAGGAGTTGGTCACCCACACCACAGCAAACTTGAGCGGTCCCAGGCCCATCCTGTGCCACACGTCCAGCGTGGCCTCCAGCCTGCCATGTGCTGCACAGGCCCCTGGGCCACGGGACAAACCCGGCCACCTCCTCGTAACAGAGGAGCCTGCGGGCAGCTCCCGCTTGCTACCAGCAAGTACAGCACCCACCTGAAAACATCCTTTAGGAACAGAGTTGTTACCATGTAAGGAAATTATTGAATAACTTGAAGGACCAAAAAGGAGGAACCTCTTCTTGGAGGGATCAGCCACAGCAAAATCTATGGGGCTTGCCTGGTTCTGCGCAAATATGAGTTGCCCAGCACCTGAAGGGACATAAGAATTTCACACTACCTATGTTTCTCGCTTCATTCTATCTTGTTAAATGACTGTCTTATTAATCTATTTGGTTTTGGGTCTTTCTTATAGGGATCCAGAAAGAGCCTTGCACCATCTCCCTCTCTCCACTTCTCTCATCTGATCACCACCCCTGGTGCAAAACAATGCCTTATATGGATTTTTTTAAAAACTTTTTGCTCTATTTGTGGGAAACAAACTCTGACCAAAAAAAAAAAAAAAATTGAAAAGCTACTAAATAAGTTTAGATGATATTATCATTTGCACCATCGCATCAGTAAAGCAGATGTTCCAGTCAGGACCAGGTTAGTGGTACGTAACATGTGTGGACAAATTCAAAAGAACAATACTTACTCTGGAGGCTTTCCACCAAAAAGCTCTGGTGCTACCTTGAAAGCTACAGGGATGGGCTCCATGATCAGCTGCCTTTACAAGAGCTTTTTCTAGGATTTGTGGGCTAAAAGGTCTCAAAAGGTTACCTTGTCTACCCGTTATGCAAAGACAGAGACATTTTGCAATATAACAGGTAGGCATATGCTGCTTGGGCTTCAGGGGAGGGAGGAGAGCAAGGAGGTATGTAATTCTGTTTAATTTAAATGTTTACCCTAGAGATAAAAACTAAACCAAAAAAACAGACTTGTAAAATGGACTGCTGTTGTTACAGAGACACAAACTCACACTTTACCTTCTCCAGCGAGGGCAGAGATAGTCACCCTTTTGGATAGTCACCCAAAAAGCCACATCTCAGAGCAGTGGCAGGTGCAGGAGACCACCGAGCGAGGAGGAGCTGGGTGGGTGTTGCCCAGGTGGGACAATTGCAAAAATAAAGGTCCTGTAAAATGCAGAAACATTCTTAGAAACTTGATGCAAAAGATGTATTTCTCTTGTGGCCTCACCTTAATCATAGAATACCCTCAGATTTTAGTTTTAATAAAAACCTTGCCCTTGTACTGTAGACAGTGGCTTGGAAATATGATCCATTCACAGACAGAAGAAAGGGAGAAAAAGAAAAAGCACCTTGAACATTCTTTACTAAAGAACTTTCCAAAACCTCATCTTTACATCAACCTCTCGGTATTTTCACAGCATGACTCATAAAATGTTGAGTGTGTGTGGGAGAGGCAGAGTGGGAGTGAAGGGATGGCACTGCCATTTTAAAAATGATTAAAAATAGATAAAATGCCAACTGTCTGCACCTTACCTTCAAGATATCATTAGCTGGCCAACTATAGATAATAATGCAAAGATGATTAGTTTTGTTTCTTACATTTAGAAGAGAGTGTCATAAGACTTGACAGCAACACCTGCAGCTTGCAAGGTGCAGTGACGTTTCTTTTTTTGTTTAAAATGTAGATTATCAACATTGCAATTTAAAATAAGTGTCTGCATGATCGCTAGCAGTCTGGATTAAGATAAAACAAAATTTGCAGTATCATGTACTTTGCATTGTTTATACCATTTACTTCCTCTTGCTTCTGCCGAAGCACATTGGTTTTGTTTTCCTTTCTGCAGAAGCCAAGGGCGTGTTTCACCCTGGGGCTGTCACCCACTGCCACATCCTGCCAGCACTGGGGCCGCAGACGGTGGAGGGAAAGGTCTGTCTTGGAGCTCCAAATGCCAAGCCTGCTGTCTTTGGCTGTTTTGAAAATGTAAGGGGAGCGTGTTGGGTACAGGCCTAAACTTTGTGATGACAGTAGGACTGTGGTATTGCCACTTTTTTAACCCTTCGTTTTCTGGGCTGCATATTATTATACTTTTAAGATGAGATGTGTTCAGTGACACTAACAAAGCTGTCAGGACCCTTACTAGGGTGCACGGCTATGGATGGGGTCCCAAGCATGATTGGGAACTCCTCACTGTGCAAGGTATTTGAGAGGGAACCAAGCTAATGTGTGCTGCAAACTTATGAGTCCCTTCCAACTTGAGATATTCTATTATTCTATAAACTACCAAGTGTGTTTATAGAGAAGAAAACAATTCTGAGAAGTCCCACTACAGCAGTTCCCCACTATCGGGCCAGCTGGCTGGGCCTGCTCGAGTGTAATACAATACATGTGTAAGCACACAGGGTGTGCATCATTTTCTACAACAGGTTAGGGAATCCCACTCAGGGCTCTGAGCAAAACATCCAACATCAGTGTTGCCAACACAGAAGCATAGACTGACTTCCCAAGGAGCCCAAGGTGCAGTTTTTTACATGGTGATTTCACTTGCTGATATTTCCCAGCACACCAGGCGCCATGCAGTGGGTCAGCACAGCAACCTGCACCCACCTGCTGCAGATGCTCCCGTCCCCTTCCAGCCAGAACCATTCGCCAAGATAATGAAAGGTCTCTTAGTGGACTCCTAAGAAGAAAATTCCAGATGTTTCTTTACAAGGCTGAGGACTACTCAGTGTCCGTGCCTGCCAGCACGGATCCTGGGGGAATTCAGGCTTGAGCGTGTGCTGATCTCCTGTGGACATCATTCTGGGACAGGCTCCTTGGTGTTCAGCATAGTCAAGGTGGAAGGGCCTCTGGGTATATGGTGGCTCACACGATTTTATGTCCCCAGCAAACTTTTCCAGTAAAATCTTAGATGCCTGTGGACTTGGAACTACGTGAGTACCTTGCAGATGTTATTAATCACACACTTAAATTTAGGTACTTGAAAGCCACCGAAGGCACCTATAATGCAATTATTTCCATCTTCAGATGTTGACTTCTGTGTCAACTGCTACATAGTGTTAAATTCCTGCTGAATGGTGGTGTCTTCAACTGCTGTTGCCTTTATGTTCTTTTTTTTTTCTAAGAAAGCTGAAAGCAGATTTCCAAGAAAATGATACTGTGCTCCAAAATAAAACTTTATAAAGGAAGCTTTTTAGAACATTAGCTACAGAGACAGACAAAAGCCTCTGGATTAATAAAGACCTGGCAATAAAATGTCTTCTATCATGAAAGCCTTACAAAAGACCTAATTCTGCAAGATACAAACTCTCAGTTACTCTAATGGGATCTTCTGTGGCATTTAGCAGACTTAGCAAAGACTAGAAAACGCAGCTTACTGTATTCCCATTTAAACATCATTGTCATTTACAGAGTGTATTCCCATTGGGAAAAAATAGTCAGGTTTTGAGTACATGTTGTACAAATAGTTATGCATAATATGCATATACAGGTACATGGTACACACTATTGTCGTCTCTGGAGAACAGCTTTAAGGATGGTGAGGTGGCTGTAGGACACTCAGTATCACTCAGCTTGCTGTGATTGTGCAGGAATGAGCTCCGAAAAGGAGCAAAGTCATGGACATAGTGCTGCTATATTTATGAAAATGCTGTACTGGAAAACACACAGGTCTGACTCGAAGCATCTCTCTGAAAGGAAGTTTGATCTGGATCTGGTCTGACAGGACTCTGGAGCATGTTTGTAGGTCACACTGCTCCCTCCCCAGGTACCAGCCTGAAATTTAACCTCCCTGACTCGCTCAGGTGCTTTGCCGGAGATAAACATAATTTGCGATGACATCTAGGCTACACCACAAGTTAATGCTTCTTCTGGTGCATTATTCAAAATACCTGCCAGGAGACTTCAGCTTCAGCTGCCTAAATGTGCATCTACAGTGCATTTGTGGCTAAAGCTGTACTCAGAGTAGCAGAACTAAACTGAACTGCCACCCTCAGGAAAACTTTATTAGAACAATTTCACATGAAGTAGCTTATGTAACTAGTTCTTAAATACACTGGCTTCCTAGAAACACTGTCAAGCACTTATCCTCAACTAATTTGTCCATTTTTTTTTTTAAAGGAGTACCTGGAAATATTGACCATACAGATTTCTTGAAATCATTGCACTGGAGCAACTCTTCAAACTGCTATCAATTTTCTTTAAGAATGTAATTTCAAATCAAAAACGCTGAAGACGTCTTGCCTTGAAAATCAAATCTATAGGAGATCTAAGTTGGTGTGGGTGCTGGACCTCTGAGCGAAGGCAGACAGTTGTGTTTTAGCATCACCAACAACATTAACAGTCTTGACTTGGATCCTGTCTGCATGTTTTAGAGAGCACTAAACAGCTCTTTTGTCCTTGCCTTTTTCTCTGGTACAAAATAAATACAGGAAAGGGGACAGTTTGGGTCTTCATCATAAGCTTAATGCATGGTTTACAAAGTAAAAACTGACTGGTATGTAGGGAAGCAGGAAAAAAAAAAAATCCAGAATATTTGGGCATATATCATATTTTGGGTTGCAAAACAAAGTATGTCATACTGACTTTTGTCCTGACAGGTATTCAGGCTTGAATATTTGACTGGGTCATCAAACTCATATTCTTCAACCCAGCCAGATCACCTCTTCCAAATAGCTGTCAGAACACCGAAACATATTTTTTGGTGTAGGGGTTCATTTTCCTTCAAACTGCTTTGTTCATACCTAGCTCTACCCTTCGTGGCTGACTTTGGAATGAATTGCTTTCTTATATATCAGAAAAAAAAACCCATTACAGAGCAAACATCTCATATTTGCTTGAGAGGACAGGACATGAATTTTGCAAAATTATTGACATTTCCAGTTTCCAAACAAAATGCATGTTGTTTGTTTGTTTGTGCTGGTTTTTTAAGTCCTTGAAACCAGGATCCCCATCATACAATTATCAGACCACAGAATTTCAGGCAATACCAAACATGAATTATGCTGCAGTAGACCAATCCTTTAGGACTGTTCTTTTATACCAGGTGGCGGTGACACAAAGGTGTCATTAATGGTTAGTGGTTTGATATGGAACCATAAAGTCAGTCCTGTGGCATTCACTGGTTCATGCTGCATCATCTTAGCAAAGGCTCTACCACTGTTTCAACACGCTTAATAGTCACTTTGTGCTCCTGGAGTAGAAGAGAATCTCAGCCTATTTCTGAAACATGCAACTATTTCTGAATAAAACTGCTAAGTATCAGTGGCAACATAACCAGTTTTCAGCATGTAAGAACTTCATGCTCCTCTTATACTTGTTCTTTCATTCAAGTGTTGTGGTTTTTTTGTGACAAATAAACTAAATAAAGATAACCAAATTCACATAGATATGAATGGCAAAAGTGACACTGCTGTCAGTGGGAGAAATCCCTTCAAGTGGAAAGAACACCTCCAGCAAACCTTTGGAGGGGAGATGAGAAACAAGAAAAACACAACATGAGTTTTCAAAATTCATTCCAACATGAGAGGCATGAAAAAGATAATATCATATGCATTTCAACCCTCCTTTTGCTCAAGTTCCCAGCAAAAACCTATGCTCGCAAGGGCAATAGCTGTGAAGTTTAAGATGTTACCGTCACTCACCAGAGGTTACACAAACCTGCACCTCAGCACTTTCACAGCTTAGTCAAAGCCACTTTGAAAAGCACATTTATCTCCAGTCACTGGATTTTGCGTGCAAACAGCTGTGAGGTGAGGTGAGTGCCTACACTGCACTCCATCAGTTTCTTTAACAGTCCCTGCTGAAAACACACACTGGTAACATCTCACATTGTACCAGGTAGATTTGCTTGGAGCTCATTTAACCTCTCTTCAGGGTTCCACCAAGCTCCCAGATCTCACATAGATGGAGACAGAATTAGCTAAGCTACTCCTTCACTAATTTCCCAGCATAATTATAGGCAGGTGACCACTCTACTGAACAACACTTTTATGCTGTTGTTGAAGATCTCTGTACCTTCCTACTTCCCATTAGTCAGGAGAATGTCTTGCTATTTTGGAATCACTAGTGCTCCTGGCTCATCTACAAACTTCCTTCAGACCCATGGCTGGCAAGGTCACAAACCCATCACAGGGGACTTCTGACTGTCCTACTGTTTTCAAAAATAGGTAATGCCTTCCCCATAGTTAGCTTTTCTATTATTGTGTCAAGTGCTCCAGGAACTCCATCTCATGCCCAGGTCATTTGCTGTGGTAATTATTTCCTTCACAGAGGCGTGGCTCCACACATGTGAAGCAATGTTCATGTTTGATTTTCTCTGAAAAAAAAATTAGAAACAAAGTAGTCAGTGCTTGTAAATAACCTGAAAAAGCCCACACAATTCTGGGACTCGCAGATACACTGAGGTCAAGGCCTTGAATATACAACCTTGTACACATTGTTCCTCTTCTGCTCTCAGCAGAGTGAAAACGATTCTCAACTCTCCTGGGCCGTACATGGTCACACTCTCCTCTGGTTGTTACAAATTTGTTTCAATGCCAAGTTTCTCTGCGTCTTACTACACGGCATTCACAGAAGCCCCAAATACATTCATTAGCACTGTTAAGAGGATAAATCCAAAACAAGAGAGAGACATAAAGGTCTCTTCATAGTCCTGTCTCAGCTCCAACTCAGCAACAAGCCTTAAATTTACTAGTACCTGAATTTTCAAGGTGGAGACCCCTTCAGTGCTTTAAGAGCTGTTGTGAACACAGAGAACTATATCCTGGCTGGGCAGGCCAGTACCCTCCTGTACCAAAAGCAGACAATCACAAAGCGCCCGGTATCTGTCAGCATAGTCAGGCTGTCCTGTGAACCCAGACAATGACTCAGGCTGCCAACAAAACACAGGCGGAGGAAAAAACAACTGTGGTGATCTGGTAACGCAGAGCTGTCTGGTCTCACCCCTAATGCAGAAGGTCTGGGTCTCAGCCCTCCTTCTTTCCACCTCTGGGGCACAGGCACTTGTCAGGTTTGGTCTGGAAGCAGAAGAGCTGCATTTGAGTGACGGGGCACTGGAGCCAGTAAGCTGTGCTGAGCTCCTGCTCTACTTCTTTAGTCCAGCTGGCTTGGACCCAGACAGCTCAAGTTTCTCTGCTTATCACTTCCCTGCTCTCCAGATCCTGGGCTAGCACAGGCAGAGGCAGCCCAGATCTGTTTGCACACAGGATTTAAGTTGTTTTGCTGTTGCATGAGGCAGAACAAACAAAGATGAAAGGGGCAGCAGCTGGAATTACACAGCTTTGTAGAGATTCCATAACTATGCATGCATTTCCCATGTCTGGAAACAAGGAGACAATTCTCAAGCATTTTGACTTGTAAAAGGCTGCAAAGTAAAAGGAAATTCAGCCATCCTGCAACTTTAAGAGCTGCAGCTGCAAAGCGGAAGTACAGAGCACTAAGCAGTTCGCTTACCCACTGCTGCTTTCCTGAAACCACTCTTTCTCCCTGCTGGAGGGAGCATTTTTACCTGCTAAGAAGAATTATTAGTAAGCTAGAAAACAACCAAGAGGGCTTTTTTTTCCTTCTCTCACACTTTGTGCCTGGAGTGATTTAGAGAAAGTATGATTTCTGTGAGGAAAATAATCACAATCTGAAGCTGCTGTACCATCTTCTGGTTAAGACTGCATGAAAGCATTCAGGAAACTCCTCACCCACTTCCTTCAAAAGTCTAGAGGACAAAAGAATGAAAGCGTATTACATTGCCGGAGATGAACGAGGTACCTCTATCATTTGTGGCTTTTTATGCACAATCTGGTCACGCCAATGGACAGTCATTCTTCAACTGAATCATGCTGCAAAACTATTTCTATCTCACTGTCATGCTTTCTGTACAGTTACTTAACCACGCTCCTTACAGAAATTCAGTTTGCTTTCATTTCAGATTGCAAATAAAAAGAGAAACAATAAGAACTGCATAAATTTAGTTATGTGTTTTAATTTTGTACTTTCATGGCACATTTTGATTTGTAAACATGAAATTACCAGTCTCCTTCTTCATATGTTGAAAATAACCACCAGACATTTGAGAGCATGTACCTGAGATTTAAAAAAAAAATTTAAAAAAGCACAATCTGGCATCTTTTACCTTACATACAGTACCATTTTAGGAAGAATTACAAAAGGGAATGTTTTCCAAAATATGACAGTTTCCTTTTGACTATAAAGATATAGAAAATACATCAAAACACCGTAGAACGATCAGCCTTATTCAGAGGATGTTGCAAGTCATTGTCTCAATTCTATTAATGCATAGCTGAAACACTACATCAGTCCTGCAGTAGCATGATATCAACATTGTCGTGAACACCTTGTAAAAGTAGCTCCCCTGGATAAGTGACAATCTTCCGTCGTTTTGCCGCCTTAAGAGTTCCTACAAGAGCTTCAAAGAGGTTGGCACACTTTTCATCAGCGAAGAGCACACCAAATTTCACGCTCACTTGTCCATCAGCATCTAAATCAAAGGTATAACATGAAAACACATGCAGATTTTCTTTCAGTTAGAAGATTACTGGGGAAACAAAGTGACACACAGTCAGAACATTGAAAGTAAACTCCAAGGTGTACCCCCAATTTATCGGGGAACATATTATGAATGCTGATGATAAACAGTAGGCAAAACTCCTGCCTGGTATGACTTTCCCTTTTTTCCAGAGACTCCTATCAAGGACCATCTGCTATGTCTATTTTTACTGATGACTTTCTGAAACCTATGTCCAGAACAGGCTACTGAAACTCTTCAAAGCATAAGGAATTGTTAGAAATTTTTTTACAAATATATTTTTTCACTTACTAATATTTATTCATATTTAAGGTTCACATTGAAAAAGGTGCAATGTGAATTCACTTCTCACACAAAGGAAGAATTTTAAAATATATGTTAAGGTTAGGTAGGCTATTCCTAAAAGGCAGGTGCAGTCACACAAAATGCAAGATGTGTATATCCATTTATACTTCAAAAAACAAATGGAACTGAACAAAATTCATCAGAACCTAAATATACGAGCAGGTAGCACATCCACAAGATGCATAAATATTTGTAAAAAAAGATGAACTTTGGCAATGAGAAATAACCTTCAGGGAACAGGCTACCTTCTAAGCAAGTTTAAGGAAGGTTTGGATAACACCTATAGCTCCTGGATTAGTTTTAGACATACAGATCAATTCCTTCCATGGTGAACAGAACTTAAGTGCATGAACTCTGAAGTTCCAAAGTTACCAAGGAAGGAGTGAAAGGAAAAGGCACAACCTCCTTCTTTGATGGCTGAACTGGGTACCCTAAAGAAAAGGGTAATTCTGCAGTTAATGTTAGTGGGAGCAGCATTTCAGGCCTATGCCCTCTGTGCTGCAGAGGCTTAAATGTTTTAACTCCATAACAGAACCACTTTAAAGGATGGGACACAGGGAGTACCATACAGTCCAACATTAAGTATTTATGCAAGTTTTCAGGTTATCTGAGCCAGCTTAATTAAATTTGCCAAGTTCATAGGTTGATATAACATGACTGTATGACATGTATGTCATACACATACATGTATGTATAACATGACAACATCTGTATGGTCAGAGATATTACAATACTTACTTTTGGTTCCCAACCGCCTAATCTCCTCAACTAAGAGGCTAATTTCATGTTCCACGTTCATTGTGGTCTAAAAAGTAAAATAAATTTTGAAAAAGTTATTAGGAGACCCATAAATCCTTTGCACCATCCTGTCCTGTTGTCAGTTCGTCAGGAATGTCACAGCACTTTGTAAATCCCAGTCACCTGGTGACACTTGGCTACAGGATAATCTGAGATTTCAGTCTTGAAAGGATAAAAAGCCTTCACACCTCCACATTTGAGGGGAAGTAAAGAGAAAATACAACCTTGGTACACTCTTAGCACAAATATAGGGAGCTACTCTCAAAACATGAAAAATGTGGGATGGTTGCAGCAGGAGGTGTGTGTGTTTTGCTTTAAAGAATGTGCTTAGACCTCCATGAATCAGAGCATCCTGGTAATGTCAGAGGTCTCCAGGGGTTTTGCATCTTTCTCTCAATGCCCTCAATAAAAATTAGAACATCTTCCTTTAAATTCCTCTCTGGGATATGGGATATGTGGTAGATCTGGGTTTTTTAAACCAGACCACAGCTTTCCACTTATCCGGCAAGACACTGTGGGCATGGTTATGGCAGGTCTATGCGCATGGTTGTCTAAAAGGACAGCAGCTATCCCAAGCCAGCTACCGGGAGCAGAACTGAACCAGAGGCAAACTACACAAGCATCCCAAGAACATCAACATTTATTCCCATCATAGTGATCTCAAAGAAATGCTACACTGGCCAAACATATCCTGTGCTGTGAAACAGCAACTTCCACCAGTGTGCACCAATGCCTTGAAACAGTTTACCCATACACAGCTTAGTAGATGGCAACGCTACAGTCACACAAAATGCTATTTAACCACAAAGCATCCATCCATCCATTCATAACTGCAGGCACCTGAAAGGTGTTTTGGGATCTACGCTATGCAAAGCATCATCCAACACAATAAAACCTTTAAATGTGAAACTCCTGAAGCAAAAACTGGCATCAGGGTAAGCATAAGAAAGCGGGCCCCACAGACAAAGCAAAGTGTTGAATGCAGCTTCCATGTGCGCCAACAATGCAGCCTGGAACAAAAGCCATCGAGGGAGCTGCTGGAGCTCAGCACTGTCCGAACCAGGCTCAGTGAGCACTGAGTGCCTATTGTTCAAGAAACCAAGGTTTCTGCACAGATCTGGTAAGTTAGCAGAGTTAAAAACTTGACATCTGGAGGCATGACTAACTCTTCCTAAGAGGAAAGCTTCCCCTCTTTTCCTTTTTTATTGAGTTATAATAGTAAGAGTGACACAGGTCCACCTCCTGAGCCCTCACGATTTATCCAGGAGGCAAAACCCCCTTTGTAACAGAGTCTGATTTTCAGATCCCAAATTCACTTGCAAAAATCTGTATTTTTAACATGCAATACTGAGCAGGCATCATATCAGCAGGGGTTTCAGGCAAAGGCCCATCCAAACCCCTGCTGCATTCCTACTGCCGGGAAACAACAAACACTCAGGTGGACATCAGCAGACTGGCCTCTAACATTGCAACAGGATGCGCTGCCTCGGTACCACTGCCTTAGAGGAGTTCTACATGCTTTCACCTTTAGTTTAACTGAGCACTAGATATATTGCTACAAGTCAACGAGGAAAATATGACCAGTCTACCAAAAAGCTTACACCATCATTATTAATTTGTCAAACTGCCAATTTTATTATTGGTCATTACAATGGGATAATTAGCTTCCCTTAAAAGATGTTCTTTTAACTTTAAAAGTTTTTGTTTGTTTGTTTTTACTTTAACTTTTAACCCTTTAAATTTATGTAAATTTAAAATTCTTTTCCCTCACACACACACTTCCAATTTAAATAGCAACATTTAGAATTTAAAAAATATATATTCTATATTATTATGCAACACTTTTGAGACCAGAGAACCGTGGCTGTGTAAGGAAGAAGGGATTGTAGACATTTTAAGCACACTTAAATATTTACTTTATATTGTCATACACTCAACGCACCAACTATGAAAAGTGCACGCCAACTATTTAGTATTTCAGATGCGATTACATTGCTGGAAGCCAGCACGATTTTTCAGTACGTACTACGAAAGCTAAACTTTCCTTTACTGGCTGAAAATTCACCTAACAGTTATTTAGCACAAACCCATCTTCCCAACTCACCTCCCCCGCTGCAGGCACCGCGGATACCTGAGAACATGGCTCCTCGGCGCGGTCCCTCTGCCTTCCAGAGGCACCCCCGGCAGAAGCCCCCGCCTCCCCGGGCTCTGCCGGGGCACGGCCGGGCCGGGGCTCCCACCGCCGCCTGCTCAGGGCGCACCGGGAAACGGGTGCGAAGGGCCCCGGCAGCCGCCCCCGCCCGCCACTGCCCGGGCCGCACCTCTCTCCCCGGGAGCGGAGACAAGGGCGCTCCCTCCGCCGCGGCACCCCCGGCCCGCTCCCGCTCCCCGCCCCGCCACTCACCCGCTGCTGCCGCCGCTCTCGCCGGGAGGTGCCGCCGGCGGGAGCCGCGTCAAGAAGCTCGGGGGCGGTGGGGCAGGCGGCGGAAGGCGGGGGCAGGGCGAGGGGGCGGGCGGTGGCTAAGTGGCCTCCGCTGGGGCCGGGCCGCCTCCCGGCGCAGGGCTCCGCGCCGCCCCGGTGCGGCGCCCTCGGCCGCGCTGGGTGCTGCTGTCGCTCGCTGCAGCGGGAGTCTCCCTGCTCTGACGGGATCCCTCTCCCTGTGGCGTGCGAGGGCGGCCGGGCGGCAGCATCCTGCGGGCACCGCGTCCCTGGCGCCAGGCCCGGCTCTCCCTCGGGCCCTGGCAAGGGCCTGGGCCGGCGTTCCCAGTGGGAGCACCGTGTTCTTCTCCCGCTGTGAGGACCTCACTTTTTTCAACATCAGCGACTCCCAACTTCGTGCTTTTTCACCAGCACACCTCGTTCTTTTTGTGGCAAAGGTTTGTTAGGTGAGGTGCCTTCCAAGGCCAGCCGTTCAGTAACTCCTACTGTTCCAGGAGAGTTACTGTAAACACACTCTGCTCCTTCAGTCACTTTCTGATACCATACCTGGCTCATACTCTTTACTGGCTTCCGCAGGTGACACCATACCACATTATCATGCACCACACATTCCGTAGAATAATTTTGGTTGGAAGAGACCCTTAAGATCATTGAGTCCAACCATAACCTAACTTTAGTACTAAACTATGACCCTAAGAACCTCATCTAAACACCTTTCAAACACCTCCAGGGATGGTGACTCCACCACTTTCCCGGAGAGCCTGTTCCAGTGCTTCACAAACCTTTCTGTGAATAATTATTTTCCTAATATCCACTCTAAACGTCCCCTGGTGCAACTTGAGCCCATTTCCTCTTGTCCTATCACTTGCTACTTGGGAGAAGAGGCCAACACCCTCCATGCTACAACCTCCTTTCAGGTAGTTGTAGACAGCAATAAGGTCTCCCCTCAGCCTCCTTTTCTCCAGGTTAAACAGCCCCAGTTCCCTCAGCCGCTTCTCATCAGACTTGTGCTCCAGGCCGCTCACCACCCTCCTCTGCACTCTCTCCAGGACCTCAACGTCTTTCTTGTAGTGAGGGGCCCAAAACTGAACACAGTATTTGAGGTGCGTCCTCACCAGTGCAGAGTACAGGGGAATTTGTTCTTACAAAAGCGGTTCTCTTTCCAGAGAGAGAGAATGAGCCAGGTGAGGATCATTTACCTTCAATAAAGTCATGTTGCAGTTTATCTAATTTTTCATTCAGTGCCATGTCTTTGTGCAGAGAACGCAATCTCATTTTTTCCATCTTGTATCTTGGTATTTGCTACTGCTCTTGTCTTTCTTGCTTCCTCTTTATCTCACAGAAGTGTTTACATCTTCTCTCAAGGACGCAGGCATTAAAACTGAGAGCTGCATTAACTCCTACAAAGCAACGAGGCTGCCACCAACCCACTAGTCAGAGGCAAGGCTCACACCAGATGTCTCCAGAAAATTCTCACTCTCACAGCTCAAGGCATTGCCATTCCCAGCTGTCTCTCCCACCTCCTTATCAGGCATCACTGCCCATAGAGCAGAGTTGGTATGAGAAGCTATTTCCAGCTCTTGCAATTCACATTTTCATGCATTAGCTTCTTTAGACTGCGAGCTGTGGCAGTTGGCTCTGGTTCCTTACTACTTTCTCCCATCCCCGGTGTAAGGACGAATAAATAGCTCGTGGCCCCTTAAAACACTAGAGCAAGCTCTGCTAGGGTTCATTTGGCAGAACCTGCAGCTAGATAATAGATTTGCACAGTGGAAATGATGCCAAGATCATAACATTTTATCACTCCAGGGATATACAACTGGAGGCCAAACTCTTTGCTTTTCTGAGGGATTTTTTTTTAATGTTGGTGTTTTTATTTAAAGATTTATTAAAAGATTATTTTTTCCTTAGAATAATCACTATTTATCAGTAATAGAATCTTTAGTTAGTAAAAAAAAAAATAAATGCCATGCTGCTTTCTGCACAAGGAGCTATATATTCAGCAGATGATAGCACATCAAAGCATTTTCCTGAACAGATTAGCTGTATTTAACATAAGTAAGTGGTGCTCTTTTCAAAAAACAAACCCTGATAGTTAGGAAAACATTCTTAAGTCGATAATGAAATTAATGACACTTAAATCTTCTGAACTGAATCAAAAAACAGTGGAGAACTCTCAGAAAAATGTAATATCTGAACAGTATTGATGCTCTGTGCATATGATGGCCTGTGTGCTTATATGAAGGCATATTGCTTTTCCTAAGGTCTTCGTTTTGTTGGCCAACACAATGCTAAATACTACAATAAAAAGAATAGACTTTTAAGGAAAATCTGATACAAAGCTTTTAAAGGACAATCTATTTAGTATGTTAGCAAATATGGAAAATATTCCAGTTATTTAGCAGTATAGAATAAAAGTGCTTATCTTCTATTTTTGTTGTTAACCACATGCTTTCAGTTGTGTCATGGGCACACTCCAGATTTCGTAATCATCAGAACACCATTATATTTGAATAAATAATGTAGGCCCTTGCTTGGCATAATGTGATTGTTGTAATGGAAAATTTATGTTTGATCAAGTAATAGTTAGGGACTTTTCAGACCAAATTTATTATTATTATTACTATCATCATAATTTTCATCATTATATCTACTTTAGAGATTATTTTTCAAGTCTGTTTTGAATCATAGCCCCTAATTTATAAGAAGATCAACTATTTATCTGATAAAGTTGAACAAAACACAGTAATTCTTTATCTGTTTTATTTTAACCTTTTTTTTGGAGGAAGTGCATTTATTTTTTTTTCTTTTTAATTCCTGTCTTTTGAAAAGAAAGTGTTATGCACACTGTTAAGTATTGGTTCCCAGGAACACACCAGGAGATTATTGAAACACGGTATGCTTTCATTACAATTTATTGAATCATCCTTCCTTGTCATGTAACGTTAAAACAATTCTAGGAAAATAAGTAATCAAAACCATCTGTTACCATGACAATTAACAGAGCAATGATGCTGCCAAAGTATGAAAATGAGCTGGCCAGCGCCAGGAGCAAGTGACTGATGATGTCCTTACAGAGGCAGCGGCAGAGAGCAGGAAATGTGAAAATTAGAGAGATCACGGTTTTCAGTTATTCTGCTTCCACAAATTATACTTGGGAAAAATTAAAAAAACCCAGAATTGTCCTTTACAAGCTCACATGACAGACATGGAAATATTGCTCCTACCTATTTCATATCACTGGCTAAGGTCGTCACTGGACTCATAATTCATTATGCATTTTAGACACATTTACTAAGAGTGCTCCCCAAAAGTCATAAGAACCTGTTTTAAAACAGATTATTCTAATTTGACCTTCGTTGGCACCTTACTGTACTGTTACTTTCCCCCCAGATACACATTTTAACATGAAGGCAGCCAAACAGGGAAATTATGCAATGCAAGATCAGAAAAAAAAAACATAGCTTGAGAACACCTCAGTAAATTTACTGGATTTGATCAAACAATCAATTTAATCCAACATTTTGCCTTCAGCAGTGACAAAAAACAGGCATTCAGAAAACAGTATAATCCACAAAAACTATTGTTTGGTTTCTCTCCTGGCTGCCGACACTTATTGGAGCAAGTAATTATTCCATCTTGTCCCTTCTCCATCACATTCCTGCCTATAGCTTTCCTATCACTCATCCTATTTTCAAGCTGAAGAGCCCTAGTTTTATTTACTCTCACGTAAGATGAATGCCTTTCCATGTTGCTCATCCTCCTTGTTTCTTTATAGTTTTTCAAATAACTCCATGTTCTCTTCTGGGATAGAATGAGTAGAACTGTCAGCATTATTCAGCATGTGGGTATAGCATGTACAAAGACATAATGATATTTTCTGTTTTGTTCTTGCTCCCAATAATTCCAAGCATTTAACTTGTCTTTTTGAAAAGTGCTGAGCACTACCCACAGTGGTTTCAAAATCTATTTCCAAAGTGATAATAATTAATAGTTCTGTTACAGATAATTAAGATTATTTTCCTCCAAGTATATTACTTTGCCCTTTTCAGTACCATGGGCTGTTTTATGCTATGATTTCAAATAGGATGACACAAACTTTGCCACCTCTTTACCCATGTCATCAACAACTTTGAACAATACACGTCCAAGCAGAGATGGCCTAAGAGTGCCCTAGTAAACTTTCTCCCGCATGAACGTCAACAATCAGCTCTACTCTTTGTCTCCTCCTGTCTTCTTACCTCATAAGAAATTAGTTTTGAAAAAGAATTTCATGTTTACAGTAAACATGTTGTAAGCGCATCTGTTGTAAGAGGTTTCTCCAAAGACAGCACAGGCTAAGCCTGAAAAACATAGCAGAAAGTTACAAGGTCATTTGCTGAGTAATGACCATTTTTTCTGTTTTCCAGCATATATATTTCTGTTGAGATCCTCCCCAGCTACAAACCGTTAGAACTGCCACCAGGATTTGTAGATTTCACTGCTAGACTTCTTACTTAGTCCAGGTCTTACTTTGTTCTCTCAATGCACTTTTGTTTGACTTGCTGCTTGAGTAGAAACATGAGTTCCTGCCACGTGTGCCTGCGTCTCATCTCTTTAACACCAGCCACTTAGACCTGTGCAAAGTGCCAGAGATTGTCCTTACTGTATCCAAAGCTGGAACAGAAACTACAATGGTGTGAGTGAATCAGGAGTGTGCGTGTGTGTCTTGTCTTAGCCCACTCCCATCACGTATCTGCGCCGTCGACCTGCCATGAGTCACTTCTCAACATGGGTGTGGTGTATTCTGCAACCCACTGTAGGGTTATGACTCAACATGAAATTGTAAAGCCACTTCAGCCCAGGCCAAAACAGGTCTTTAAAATATGTCTTTGCATGATATAAAGATCACAAGTGGTAGAGGATCCACTACATTCCTTATTCCTGTGGACTTGGTAACACCACAGGAAAAGTAAGATATCTTTTCCTAGAACAAGACAAAGTCCTCGGTTGCAATGCAAAATTAAAAACCACAGCAAGTCAATGCTGTTATAGAAATCTGAGGGGAGTAAGCAATATTCACCGAGTATGGTTTTTAGAGATAGTCAGAAGAACTATCTTCTTTGAGACAAGCCAATCAACCAGGAAAACAGCATTCTATCTTCTTATGAACTCCATATCCAAAGCATGTTCATCATTCTTGGACCAATCATCAGTCTTACTTGGCTGCTCTGTCTTAAGTCAGCAGTTGTTTCAAGGGAGAAAATTATTTTATCAAAATAAAAAGCATAGTGATGGTCTGTAAAGCTTTCCAAGAATTTTCCTGTAGAGCCGTGGTTTAAAACATTAATTGTATGGGCTCTAAACTTTACTTTTCCTATAATGACCACAAAAGCCCAAACCAAAAAATAACAACAAAAAAACCCACATTCTTTTTCTCTCTTTCAGCAAGTTGAAAAAGTAACCTAACAAAATATACACATTTCTTTAAATATAAAAGCAAACATGATGGACCAGTCTCAGAACAAGAGAGACTACAAGTACAAGCACAGTGACTAATGACAGTCTTGGCACTTGAATGAACACTTCTGTTGAGGTAAATGGAGCGATTCACTTACACTGTTACTCACCTGTGTCTGTCCAAGAGAGGAAACTCATTTCAGAAATGGCCTCAGGGCATCAGACCCTTCTTGTTATCCACTAGGTGCCTCAAACAATGGAATACTGCTTCTTCCTAAATTAAACATGCAACTCTTTACCACAGTTGAATAGAAAAGAGAAGGAGTACTTAAAATCTTGATGTAGATCACCAAAGTGACTTGCTCTACCCCTAACTCAAGAGTAAACCTCTGTATGTAATGACAGAAAGGTGCTGTATTAGTGCAGGCTAATAGACTGGGCCCGTAACATTAGTTATACAGCACGCATTATAAAAAGAACTACAGGGTGACCCTAGTCATGTGCCTGAGAGTAGTTACTTGAAAATGGTAAGACTGACCTCAAAAAAACCTCCCTAAATATGCACAAAGTCAGAATTAGTAGGGGGTGTATTTTGAGGTAGGGTGATGCTTTTCTACACAAGAGGATGTGAAGTAAAGAGGATGTGAAGTAAAGAGGATGTGCAGTAATGTCTTCAGGGAGCAGAGTATCAAAAAGTGTTTGGAGACAGTTTACAAAAAGAAGTATATAAATAGCTGATTGTATTTAGTGTGTTATACAGTGTTCTTTGCTGTAACAGCTGAATATTTGAGAGAGTTGAACATGAAGACTTATTATTTTCTCAGATTCCTGGTATCAAAAAATCTCTTGTGGCAATGAAACAGCAGTATATCTCCTGATCTCCAGCCAGCATGGTAACAACTGAATCATCCAGTCCCTATGTCCTCTTGTTTGGTATGCATCATGAAAAAAAAAAAAATCACGTCCTCTTCTCCCTTTCCCTCTACACATACGCATACTGACATTTTGGGGGCTTTTTTTTGAAAACCAACTGGCTTTGCATAAAGATGTCAAATAATGGTAGCAGAGATGACAGTTACATTAATATAAAATTACTATTCACATCCACATCAAATACAGCTCTAGGTGTAATATCTTTATCTATTAGTTTCATATAAATTTCCTTGCTAAAGCTCAGGCATTTATAATGACTCATAACAGAAGTACATCAAATATTTTCCTGAAGGAAATCTTACTGAAATGGAACTGTGGACTGACATTTGTCAGAATACATTTACTTAACATACGAAACCTTGTCATGGCAAAAGTCATTACTTTTTTTTTTTTTTTGTGAAATGTTAAGACCTCCTGCTGGCCATGCAAGCATGGTTCACAGAAGCTTATAGTTGGCTAAAAGCATAAGAAAACTTTATCACTGGGTTAATGACAGTTAATAATAATTTAATATAACAATCCTGTTTATAAGCATTTTTAGGGATAAACCTGTAATTTTGCTAGTCTACATTCCAGGTTCTCAGCTTAAAAACAGTGCTTAAGATGCACATTGGATCATTTGAATCTGATAATCTTCACAATTACACCAAATTTATGCTGTATTTTGAAGTCAAGTACAGGAACACTCTATTAGTTCCTGCATATGAGGAAGTGTAGTTTTAGGGTCAAGTTTTTATATAAACTACCTTTTAAGAACTCTTTTATGCTTTCAAGATGCAATGCTAGCTCTAAAATCCAAATGAGGTTCAAATTTGCAACTGATCAAATTTTATTAATTTCACTGGCACTGCAGCTACAAGTCTTTTGATCTTAAATCATTTGATTTCATGCTGTTTGAAACTGCAATACAGAACAATGATCAGACTCAATGCAGCTTCCCACAGAGCACTGTTAATGGTCTCACCTAATGACCTAATAGCCTAGAAGGAATTTCTGTCATGATGTAGATGGTCAAACTGTATGCTGATTTCAAACAGCAGAAAAATATCTGCCAGGGAGGTACTATGAGAACATCAAATTAATTTGTGCTTTCAAACACACCATATGGTTTGGTTACAAATGATGTGCCAGTTTTCTTCTTCATCCAACAGCTAAGTTTTATGAGTCTTCATTAAGTTTTCATCTGCAAAATTAATTGTAATTGTGAATCCCAAACTTCTGGGATAAGTCTTACTTATTTTTTATTTTTCCTCAGGAAAATTTTGTCCAATCATCTCTGATGTGATGGAGAAGCTTAGAAACACAGTTAAGAAAATTAAGTACAACCATCTTCTTGTTTGGTTCATTATTATCCTACATAATTGCGTTACATGTATATAAAACTTGCTTCTCAAGGCATTGTGACATCATATTTTGAAGCAAATATTATTTGTTTTCTGTCACACAAATAGCAGAAATTAATCTCGCTTCGCTTGTGTTTACCAAAGGAAGCACAAAAGCTGTCTTGCAGACAGACAAGTGTTTTCTTTGTGAACTGTTACAGAAACTTCCCAATGCACTTCCTCTGAATCCAAGTCTTCCTTACATAAGTTTAGACCAGCTTCAACTCCTGTCCACTATTAGGAACCAGCACATTAATCCATTTTAAAAAGTTCATCTCCATTTTGAATTTAATGGAAACTTATAAAATAATATTAGATTACATTAAAGTGTGCTTCTGAAGGTCTGCAAATTTGGCAGAAACAATGAGGGAGGTGGGGCTGATGATTCCAGAATTTATATATGTATTTCTGCTCTAAAAACCATAAATAACTGTAATTCCAGTGCCAACAGGAAATGGTAGGGAATGGGAGGGGTAGCTTTATTTTTATTTAGACAATTAGTTGCATCACAGACTAAGCAAAGTAAGTCAGCGTAGGAGAGGAATGTCCCAGCTCCATAAACAAGGTATGCATGTCCATCAGAGGGAAAAGTACATATGGGCACAGGTACACCATTTGAGATAAAGTACAGAGGAAATACTACCCATCTTCCTCAGGAGCACATTCAGGAGAGGTGGGGTCTTAAAATGGAAATAAAAAACAGAACAGGGACTTATTCTCAGTTATTTCACAGAGTCATATAGCTGGAGCTGTAAATAGACAGCTGACAGAAGTCCTCTGGGTAGAGGAAAACTGAAGAAACAGTATCTAAAATGGAGGCAACTGATTATTAGGTAAATCAGTGGGTCGGTTCTGTCTACTACTAGGGAGACATACAAAGCCAAAGACTCCAGCCAGACAACTTTCCCTCCTTCCTCCTATTGAATTATTTCACTTGCCAGGGGAAGCAAAGGAGAAAAGAGATCTGATGGGAAAATGTAGTGAGAGCCTAACCTCTTGTTTCTCCCTAAACGAGTAGGTTTTGACCTTTCATGCTCTAATTCTTCAGAAGACCTCTCTTTACCTCAGCTGACATTTTCTTCTGAAAGGTGCCCTGACTATGATGCACACTGTTTAAAATGACTGGTGTTGCACTAGGATGTACATCAGCCATGGAAAACTGTTTATCTGCAGGTGCTAGCAAAGTAGGACTGTTGTGAACTGTGTAGAGAGCAATTAATAATCTCCCTCAAAAGTCAGTGGGCATTTAAGAAATCATTGGGTAAAGTGTAGTGGCTAAGATTTTGGATGGGAGCTGAAAGATCCCTAACTTTCAGTCAGGTTTTTAAATTGTATTACTTGTGTGTAAATCTTACCTTGGTATTCATCTCACCAGCTTTTAGCTACCTGAAAGTAAGGTGTCTATTTTAAGTTAGTTACTTGACTAACTCTCTGTATGTATACATAGTTATGTCTTTATAGTAAAGAAGAGAGATAAAGACCTCACCTTCCATAAAGCACCACTATAGGGAGAGCTTCAATAAGCAGGTCAGAGATGACAACTGACTTTTAGACAGCTAAAGACACATGGAACAAATAATAGCTCTTCAGTCACAGCTGTAGGCTAAGAGACATAGAAACTACAGTACCAAGGCTGTATTGTTGACCCCATTCTACCAATTAACCAAAGGTTCTCTAAGCAAACACACAAATTATCCTCAATAGCAAATAGTCATCAATAAAGACTTGGTACATCAGCTAATTGTTTACTACAGGTCAGAATGTTTCTATCACAGAGGCAAACAGGCAATGGAAAGACATGTATCTCACACCAGAAGAAACATGGTCATTTTTTCATTCACTTACTTTCTAAGGAACACACATCCTTCATTTTGTACTGGGAAACAGAGTTCGTATATGTTCCCAAGCTAAAAACTGACTGCACAGGCTATTTTTCTCATAGGTCAGATGTGAGGAAACAGAGCCATTTCACTTCCTTCAAATTCTCTATATAAAGAGAAAAGGAAAATGGGACCAGACCTATTGTTCTTACAGTTTCCTGCCTCCTTTTTCACTATGCCTCATTTGAAAAAGCAAAGGTCTGCCACTTTGAGTGCATCATCTCTATTTAGTGTATTTGTATATCTAATAATACATAAATGGCTCTCGTAGTACACAGAAAATACCAGAAGAGCCTTTATTGATAAAAAGGTTGTACGTCAAAGGTAGCTGCTGCGTCTGTTTTTCTTTCATATAAAATACAGTAGCTCTTCATTCAAAGTGCTGTCTCTCTTCCAAGAGAATAAGATCAAATCATACAAATAAATAACCTGCCCACAAGACCTCAATGAACTATTTTTGGGTTTATTTTTCTCAGCTGTTTTTCCTATGTCTTCGGTCCTTCAAATGGATGGAGTATGATGATCAAATACAAACAAGAGGAAGGTTTGAGTTATGAAGTACATTTGCCCAGTCTTGGCTACCCTAGTCCCAGGCTTTTTGCCAGCATTGCAACAATTCCCATTGGAATGAACTGGGAAGCGGTACAAGAAGTTTCTGCTCTCTTTCAGTGACAAACTGTAAGTGGAGATCTGGGAAGGCAAGCATGAGCCCAGTGTGCACTCCCAGCAGGCCCCGCTTTGCTGTCCAGTGCTATTTCTTCTCTCTGTACAAGACCCTCTGTAAAGGAATTGCAGGGATCATGCCAGAGGCTTGTCCTCTCTCAGCCTCTCAGCCATTTGTAGGACACCTATGAAAAGAAGCACTACCCAGACATCTCCCTAAGCTTGGCCAAGAAGAAACCTACTAGTACATCTCTCTGGGTCGGGAGAGGAAGAGGGGGATGAGACAGCCTGTTACTTTCTAGCACCTGTTCGAGCTAGATCTGGGCTGCCACCTTAGCCACGTAACAGCAGCGCTTGGACTCCTGCAAAGAATCAGCATTGCCTTTAATCACGACCGCTGTTTGATCTGTTGGCAACTACAGAAGAGATACCCATTTGGGACGCAGCCTTTCAATCAGAGCGGTGACTATATATTCTAATCCCTTCTCAAGGAAATTATTTTCTCTATAAGAGGGCCAAGCTGCTCTTAGCCTGAAAGAAAAGGCACATAGGAAGAGTAAAGATGCAAAGAGCTGCTTTTCTTCACCTTTTTTTTCACCCTGCAGTAAAAGAGAGATGCGCGCATCATGCACTCAGAGTATTCTCTCGCCTCTGTCACAGACACAAAATGGCAAAGGACTTTGATGGGACGCACACACAGGGGCACACACAAGTTAACAGTTATATGACAAAATGTGTGGATAGCAAAAGATGCAATTGCTTCTCTATGCACATAAATTCATTCCATCCTGCCAATTTCTGATATGCTCGTTTCATAATTAATTTAAAGAACTGTAAGATCTGAACCTCTTTCTAGAAGGAACAGGGAGAAATAAAGTACTTGGCAATGATTCCACTTAAAGTCAGAAAGCTGTAGCACTGTGTAGGCTTAGCCCTAATTCTACCTAATATAGTTCCTCTAAAATGACTGGAACAGAACATGATGTTTCAAAAACAAAGAAATGTAATTTCTTTAGAACATTTGACTATGTGTTAATTAAGTATATTTCCACTCTGCTCAAATAATAGGTTTAGTTCAAATAACATTTATTGATTTTACATTACAGGACCGTCATTAGCATTTGCTAACTGAGTCAAGTTTAGCAGTAAGTTACAATGGTAAGAGCTTTGCTTCAGGAATTATTTATATACTAACAGGAAAACTACATCTTTCTTCTCTGACACATTGAGTCTCTTAATGCAAACAGAAGAAGTTTCAGTTCTGTGTATGTTGTATATATCTTACTGTTGGACTCAGAAAAATGGGGTTTCTGTGAATGAGAATGGAAATGCCATGAGAATGCTACCATATTTCAAAACCACTTTCTGCTCTCAAGTACACTAATGTAAATGCAAAGTTGTACTCCTCAATGTGATGGAATTATTCTAGCTTTTACAACAACAGATGTAAGCTGGGGACATGGAGGTGAGGTCCATGACTTCAAGGTAAGTGGGGGTTTGGCTGCAAGGTCAGGGCCAGCTGCGAGCTGGCTGCTGGAGGGGCAGGCACAGCCGGGGCCCACCTCACCCCATGGCAGCTGCCTTCAGCTGAAGCTCTGCCGTGGGGACCAGCCAGAGCTGCAGCCCCACCGCACTGCAGCCCTGCCTGCCCCTGGCCATGGGCCACTGGTCCAGACCTGCCGGCCTTACCCTGTGCCCTGGCAGGGGTGATGGGGTGGGAGTTTACTTGGCAAAGTGTCATTATGCTCAGCTCTAGGCTTCCCTTGCTAATCTCTGACAATAAATGTGGATAAAGAGATGTAATTGGAAATAGATCTTAAAAATAAATCAAGATGTTTGGAAGAAAAAAAAAAAAAGACACAACAGGAAAAAATAACATAAAAGTTAAAAGTGTGAAGGAATGAGAGTCTGTAAAACATAGTAAAGCAAAGCTATACATAGAGAGAGGCCTTTAATTATTAGACTCCTTACAGCCACCACAGGTGGAGCGTACAGTGTTCTTAATATCCCTTCTATGCAGAATCACAGAATGTTAGGGATTAGAAGAGATCTCAAAAGATCATCTAGTCCAAAGTCCCTGCCAGAGCAGGCACACTTAGATTAGGTTACACAGGAAGGTGTCCAGGCGGGTTTTGAATGTCTCCAGACAAGGAGACTCCACAGCCTCCCTGGGCAGCCTATACCTGACTCAAACATCAGAGAAATGTCATTATAACAGTGTTGTTTTTAACAAAAGCAGCAGATTTGAAAGCATGTTGGGGTGTTTTTGATGTAGGGGACTTCAAGAACAAGAAATAAATTAGATTATTGCTATCTTAAATATAAGACACAGAGGGAGTTTTGCATTTTATTTATCTTCACATATCAAGAGCAACCTACATCGCCATGGAAAAAAAGGAAGCAATTAAAATCTTTGGGAAACTGATCTTAACGAAAAACAGCTAAAAGAACAGGCTGAGTCAAATTCTGACCAAGAGGCAGAATTACCCCAGTGAAATAAAGTGGAGAATCCAGAATAGACAAGGTGCCAAACCACAAGGAAAAGGTGAGTTGGAGTACAAATCTCAAGACTGCCAATATTGTGGAGGATTGTATTGCTAATGTGAAGAAGAAATATGTAGAAATAAAGGTTAAAGGACAAAATTAAAATCCTTGAGTAACTGATTATAACTTAAAACTGTTAAGGAAAAAATAGTATAATGGAAACTAAAATCTAAGTGAAATGGAAAAGGAGAGATATATTTATACACACAGATAAAAGCAGAGAATAGGAAAAGGTAGGAAGGGTCAGAATGTGTGTAATATGGGAAACAGAGATGTGAAATCTTGCTTTCAGCACTTCTTCCCACATCGTAACCAATTTCTGACAAATTCAGTAATCTGCCAGAAATTTCCTGAACTGGCCATTAATGACGCTCCCAGATGGAGATCATTATTAAATGGACTAATGATCCATGAGGAAGGGATAACATCCTCTTCCATCAGCAAGTTACAGTGCACTTCCACACGCAGGGAGCAAGAGGAAAGAGTAAGCACAAGAACAATGAGAACTGCTCAAGAATCCAGGGAGATGGAAGCCAACTAAATAAAGGTAGTGAAGGAGGTATAAGACTGTTTTCAGACCAGACGGGTCTTCGGTAATGTACATTTTAGAGCTTCAAAACAAAGATACATATTGAGTGCGGTGATTAGAAATGACGCACACCGGGATGCAGACAGAGATGCACGCACAGACAGAGATCTTGTTCAGGAACGAGTGCCAAGCAGAGCAGCGAGCTAAGCTAGGCTGAGCCCTTCTTTATTAGTCAGTGACAATTTATAGGATTTACAGATATGGACCTGCACTAAGATGTTACACAAGATGTTTTTCCAATAATTGTTATTAAAAACACACCACACTGATGTTATCTTTGTTTCAGTTATGTTTCCACTTATTCACAGACCAGGGCCAAGGACATTCACACATCATACATATGGGGGCAGTTTTCCGACCTGAGATATCATTCTCACTGGCCTGGGCTATCACTTCTTACACTCATGAAAACCATGCTTCTGTATAATCTGTCCAAGGCCCGTTAGCTGGAACTGCTGTTCCCACAATTGAGTGCCTACAAAGGCAACACAAATAATTAAGAAAAAGTAATTTTAATATAACCTTATCATACTTCAAGGCAGTTATTATCAATACATAAATAACTTTATAAAGAATAATACATATGTTAGTGCCAAAAAGTACCAAGAAAAGTTAAACTATCTTACTCCTCCCCACTCTACAAAATTATAGAGAATATATTTATAAAGGAGGATGTAGACACTGTCATAAACACTCTGTAAATAAATACAGCAGCAAGACCAGATGGCTTTATAGTTAAATGTTAAAAAGATCTAAAAGGAGTTTTAATTTCTATAAGAGACTTGATAGTACCATGCAAGCAGGAGACATCCTCTCCTTTTGGAAGGAACAAGGATAGTTTTAAGATCCAAAGAGAGGTGGGATTTGACCAGCTGCTTGGGCTTTTGAGGTCCTTATTACCTATGAAAAGTCACTCTCCCTTCAGTTAATTCTGTAAAGGAATTCCTCCCTGGAACCTACCAAACATATACAGCAGTGCTGGGGTGAGGGTAGCTGTACCCCACTTTTTGAGATGCTGAAATGAAACTTCATTTAGCAATCTGCCAAAATCATAAAGGATTAAAGGTTTCTCATTTCCAGTATCTTCTACTTTGATTTTTTTAATCAAAGAAGTTTTCCTTTAGAGGCTTTCATTTTACTGCTTAGTCCTTTCAATCAATTGACATATTTGGATGAAAGAGAAAAGGGAGCAATTTTTAAAATATGTGCAACTTTTACAGGAACCATGATAGATATATACAAATTAAAAGCTTAAAGGAGACATGGCATAAAACAGAGCAGGCACAATGGTGAACGACATGGGAAAGGTACTATTCATTCTCCATTGAGGAAATTTACACAGAGAAATATTATTAAATACTCCACAGGTAGCACATGTCTCCAGCCAGGATCCCACGCATATTTCCCTGGTGACACAACACACCAGGAAGGCTGCTGAGAAAGAAGCTATTATTTCCCCTTACGGGACGTGCCTGCACAGAGGTACAGGAGGGACCAGAATGACCACATTGTGGTGAGTAACAACATTGCTTTAGATCCACCATTTGCTTGCTGAATGCTCCTTGCTTCTTTTACAGAAGGAGAAAAAACAATACCTCCCTCGTTGTTACTGTCTGCTACGTAGCTCTGTGTGCAAAGGAGTTTTTCATCTACCATGGAAAATCTCATAGCCTTACATGTGGGATGCCCTTTTAATGGAGAAACAATCCCAGAGGGACTGGTAGAACAGAGAGTAGGTTCTTTGATGCACAGATGCCATTTTGTAGAAGGTAAAATCAGCAGCAGGTGAAACCTGATCATACGACAAAACTGCAAGAATATAAACATTAAGGTTGGAAAGAGGTTGGAAACACAGAACATACATGTAAGTGTTAACACCATTCTCAAAATATTCTTCTGTCTGGGAATAAAGTACCTTACCGCCAAAGGTATCTTCTTTTTGGAAAAGATCAAGCAGTAACAATAAACCAGCTCTGAAGTCTGAAACAGTAGGTTTTTTTAAACATCTCCCATTCATTTCTAGCCTTAATCTACTTGTCTTTCCAATAAAGAATCAGGATAGAACAAGTTCCCATAACTCCTGATGAGCTGCAAGCAAAGGAGTATATTGGCAGGCGTTGTAAAACCTGTTCCACAGCACTATGTATGCGGAAGAATTCAGAAAGGCAATGACAAATAACCTCAGGGCCATTTTTCTAAACTTGGGGGAACCAGGTGCAAGACAGAAAGTGGACCCAAACACATACTTTATAAGGCTGAATATTATTTGAAGGTGTTTTAATAAATAAAAAATATGATCATATAACTTACTTTAATGCAAATAATGTTGTACATGAGACCCACTAACTGTAATAAGAACTCAAAGATTCAGAGGCCCAGCAAAAGTAGGTAGACCCTAGACATGGCACTCCCACGACACTTGATGAAGACTAGACCCTGCATATGTGTATGAGTTATATTTATTTTTAGAAAGTAGTCTCAGCATGTGTAACAACTAGTTTGAAGTTGCATGAAGTTGTAAAAGTATTCCTTTTCTAAAAAAAAAAAATGTTTTATTGATGGATAATTTGGCTCTAAGCGTTGTTATGGGCAGCAAAATAACCTTGCACTTCCTTCCATCTGGGTCATTAGATTTGGCTTTCCTATGATGGTAATTTTCTCTGACTTTGATCTTTTAAAGGGATGACTGCTTTGGTATCAATATATGTCATCTAATAGCTGCTTCACAGGAAATAAAATACAGTAAAATTAGGTACCATGTGGAGAATGGCTTAACTCTTAGCTATTCAGAGCTGTGAATTCTAAGAAGATACATTAAGGAAAGAGATTAAAAAGTATGATACCTAAAAAGCCAAGAAAAGTTCCTCTTCTTGCTCTGTTTAAATCATAATTCAAGGCAGTTAAATCAGGCTTTACATGTACCGAAGGCCGAATCTGCTATATCATAAATGTGTCACTAATGATACATTTTGGTGCGTATTTTGCTGTAAACCTTATTCTTTGCATATCTACTGTAAGCTCTGGGAAATGCTGGGATACAGATCTTTCCAAAGAAACAAACAAAAAACACCCTAAAAATAGAAATATGGTTTCATTGTTTGGGTCAGTTGCACTTAAAATGCAAATACACAGAAGTCAATATATCTTACAAACATGCAGGAATACTGTTTTTCTCAGTTCACCCTGTAGCAAACAGCATATTCTCCAGCCAAACAAAACAAATCCTCATAAAGAATCCACTGAAAATATTTTTTTTTTAGTCTCAGTAGATGCTAGGTGTAGCTTGATGGGAATAGGTAATGTTCTGAGCAGCAGATCCCTCCTTGTCCTGGAGGTTTGCAAGGGGCTGATGGGGAGGAAGGGATACCCCACAGCCAAACACAGAAACATTGTACTGGGTCTCTCTGGGGCAAAGATAGTTTCCCCACATATACGTCTTGGAATTAGAAATTTATTTGCTACATGTCATGCCATTCTTATTCTTTCTGTTCAGTCTTTTAACTAGCACAAAGCTAGAAGGTAAGTTTATGGTAAAAGAGTTGGAAAAGAGACTCAACAATCTGTTTTCCAAAATAGTGACCTGAACGGCTTCAGAGTGGTGCTACACACAGTGACAAGGCCGGCATATTTCCCCCAAATCATTCAACCCTCCAGTAAGCACTGACATGACATTTTCACGACACATCATGGTTTTAGTGAAATAAACAACTATTAAACTTACTTCAGAATTGTTTGGAATCTGGACATGTGGTAATAGTCCATTCTAGAGAACCTCCTCCCTGTATTATTCTTTCTGTCTTGCACAAACTGTTGCAGCCAAGTGATCCCCATTAATGTCAAAAGCGTGCTCTCACTGCAAAAGAATAAAATAGCAACTAAATTAAAATAATAAGAGGTTCAGATTACTTTCAGACATAAAACTAAATTATCTTGACAATAAAAGTATTTTGGGATCCTTACACTAAGTTATGAAGAACTTTATAGCTACAGATAGATAAATACATTAATCTTTCAAACTCCAGTGCCCAAACTAGCATACAATCACTGAACGTGTAAGAAGCAAAGGCACTTGACCCCAATCATCTGCTAATAAGTGATTTTAAAACCTCTTCTACAAATAGCTCTGTATAATTAATAGAATTGCAGTATGCAATTTCGCTGTGGAGCAAGGTTACATTAGTTTCACTTGCAGAGATGCTGATGTGACAATAGCTCCAATTAAGTGACCTATGATGCTAAGTTGGCTTTATCTAAGTCTACAATCATAACTAGATACAATATATATATAAGTTAATTATTTCTTCAATATAGCCTATTTTGAGGAACTTTAACTAACTGAGAAATGTGATCAATCTGTGTGATTTCATCATTAACATAATTTTGGGTGCAAAAGCTTGATAATGGTACATTTCTGGGAAGTTCCTTTTGTCTGTTATTTTAACTATAAGCTAACATATCAGTGGTTTTCAGGAACTTTAGTTAGCAGCAAAAGGATATACCATTTCAAATGGCAAGGAAGATGAATCTCTGCTTTAAGTTCAGAACATAACTATCTTAAGAGGCAAAAAGGATGAGGTACTTAAGGGAAGTTGAGCAGTTGGCAACAGCAATCTGGAAAAACTGGAAGAGTTGTGACGGTGAAGTGGGAAAAGGGAAGAAGGAAAAATTAAAAATGAGTGAATTCCTCTGAGTGTGAAGTACCGGGCTGCCACCTCAGTGGGACTTAAATCAGGTAGTGAAATGGGTCTAGCAGGAGAACATGGCATTCTGTATAGGCCCTTTATTCTGTCAAGGATGTTAGACTCCCTCCAGAAGCCAAAGTAGCTTGGAGATAACTAACTTTCTTAGTGTACTGCAGTTCGACCATAGACGGGTCCAGGGAAACACACAGAATCCAGGAAAACACATCAAAGAGAGACTTGTGGAGCAAGAGCTCTGGCTGAAGAAATAAGCAAGCTCTTGCCTTTTCTTTCTTGCAAGACTGATGTGCGGTGTTACTACTCAGGCCACTTCTGGTTTTGCCTTACGTGTTGTTGCTACATAAAGTATGGACAGCGTGAAGCCACAGCGTGCTGAGAAGGGCAGCCATTCACGGCAGGGCCCATGTAGCAGAACACGCAATTGTCCTCCAGTCACCAGGAATACCCGTGCCGACGCCGAGAGCTCCGGGCAGGCAGGCCCAGCAGCCGCTGAGCGCCGCCTGAGCGCCCCACGGGCCGGGCCGCGGCGCATCCCCGCGTCACCTACCGAGGCGCTCCCTGGGGGCCGGTGCAGCGGGGGCTGCGTGCAGTCACGGCCAAGCCAGAGAGCAGGACACCAGCGGCGCTGTCTCGAGGAAAGCGCGGTTCCCCCGCGGGCAGCCCAGCGCGGCAGGCCCGGCACCCCGCGGAGAGCTCAAGGGCTTCCCGAGGGGAGCGCTCAGCGCTGAGCCGCCGCCACCCGGCCCGGCCCGGGCTGTCTCCTCACACCGCCACACCCATAGGGGGCGCTGCCGCTCACAGCCGCAATGCACATCCGGGTTCCAGGAAGGGGGCGGTGCACCCAAGCCTCTATCACAGCCCCTCCCTCGGGGGCGCTGCCGATGACGTCGGCACCGTGACGCGCGGAGGGGGCGGGCCCGCAGGCGGCGGGGAACGCTGTTGGCCCTTTTCCCCGGTAACCCCGCCCCGCTTAGGCCTGGCGCTTCCGCCGCCGCTCGCGCGGAGGGGGCGGCTCCCCGCGGCGCTGGGCGCTCTCTCCCCCGCCTCCCTCTGCGGGGCGCGCGCTCGCCGCACGGTGGGCGCAGGCGCGGAGGCAGGCGCGCAGGCGCGCCGCCGTGTGGGCGGGAAGGCGGGGCGGGTGGGCGGTTGGTGGGGGAAGGTGTGAGCGGGCGCTCGCGCGCGGCGTCTCCGTCCCGCCGCCACCCCCGGGACGGGCCGGACCCGGCGGCGCGAGGCAGCCCCGCGCGCTCTCCGCCGCGCCCCCCGCCGGCCCGGCCGCCGCCGTTGGATGCGGGGCGGCGGCAGCAGCAGCAGCGCCGCGCGGAGCCGGGGCGTAAGATGGAGGGCCTGACGCTGAGCGAGGCGGAGCAGCGCTACTACTGCGACCTCTTCTCCTACTGCGACACCGAGAGCACCAAGAAGGTGGCGTCCAACGGGCGGGTCCTGGAGCTCTTCCGCGCCGCGCAGCTGCCCAACGACGTGGTCATGCAGGTAGCTGCTGCGGACCCCCGCGGGGCGGCGGGCCTGGGCACCGCCCCGCCGTTAGTGCCCGCGGGGACACAGCCCCGACCCGTGCTGCCGCCCCTCCCCTCTGCCGCGCCCGACTCGGCCCTCGCCCCCTTGCCCGCCCGGCAGCCCCGTGGCGGGGTCGTCCAGCCGGCGGTGGCGGGCCCGGGCGGGGAGGCCGGAGCGGAACACGCCTGGAGGCTCGGGAGCTATTGTCCGAACCAGAGCCGGCCACCTGAGCCCCGGCAGGAGGGGGAGGCTGAGTCTCTCCAGCGCGGGTGCTGCGCTGAGCATGCCTGTAAGCAGGCCCCTGCTTATGGACTTGTGGGGCCTCTGACTAGAAGACGAGGAAGGGGCTGTTGATAATGTCTGCTGGCGATGCCCAGCAACTGGTAAGAAAGTGTCTGGTTTGCTTCATGTCGGCAGAGGCCACCCAAAGGATGAGAACCCAAAGCGTTTTGGGGATGTGAGGGAGGTTGGTGATGAAGAGCAACACAGAAGGAGGTCTGGGTTTGTATTGTTGGATGCTACTGACGCTAATCCACTTTACTGAAGCCATGCAGTCCTTTCTGGACATCAGTTCCTGGCAGGTATTAACTTACCTGTCTGTAGTCGCCAAAACATTTCTAACAATGAAAAATACAGTATTAGGAATTACAGTGGTCCTTACCTGTAACATGTATGTGCACAGTTTGAGCACATACTTCCTTGTCTAGGTTACTTCTAAAAGGTGTAGCGATATTGCAGAGTTACGTATGCAGAAAAGGGAAAGTCTGCTCTGATTAGTCTTGTGTAATTATTTGTGGAAAGTATTCCCAGTGAACCATTCTTATGAAGAGCTATTTGTAATAATTTGCTGCTTCTGCAGTTCCCTCTCTCATTGTTCAATGCTTTAAAGTTTATGTAGTGTTTTGAGCTGCTGTGGGTAAAACTAAAAAGCCATGCTGCCTTTTATGCAGTTTCATCCTCAGCCTAGTGAGATAAGCAGCCCTTTTAGCAAAGCATTGAAGTTACTGTAGCTGGAAAGACAGTGTGCGAATTTCAGCATTCTGCAATTCAGTACCAGATTTCAGGAGAATACTTATGCTTAACTAAGGTTACTGTTGATGTGTTTTGGCTTGTAAGAGCAACCTGGTTAGTTAAAATGAGTTTAAGATGTAAAAGAAGTGGAATAGAGCTGAATAAGAAATGTTTCTTACTAGTAAAACTAGTAATCTCATATTTGATGACTTGCTAGACTGGAGTTAATGGTAAGAGAGTTTGCATGCTCGGTAATACGAGCAAGGTTTCTGAAAGGCCACCCACTGCTCCTTTTTGTGTGTGGCCAGCTGATTTCAGAAAAATCATCCCAGGAAGGTCAGTGTTTACATGTGTGTTGCATTTAAAAATTTATTTGCTGTAAAACTTGTCTTGATCAAGGAGGCTAGTGCTAGAGATTTTGTTTTATGCAGGGGTTTGGTGCAAGAACTTTGAAAGACATGGAAGTACTTGGAATTTTCAATACAAGTGGCCATAGATTATATCCCTATCTGTTGCAGAGGAGGTCACATATTTTCTTGCAAAGTAGATTGTATCTGAAGAAGAGAAGCTGCTCAGGCATCATTCTGTGGGTTCTAAATAAATTGACTCAAGAAGCAGACCTGGCTTATCACTGTAGTGATCTCAAGGAAAACCTTGTGCTTAAAAAGGCAGACAAGATATTAGATTGCCTGAGGAATGAGACAGTAAATAGTATGAAGTAAAAATGTCCCTAGCAGTTTGACCCATTACATACCTCGTGCAATCCCTGTCTGTCACGTATGAAGTACCTTGTACTTGTGAAGGAGAGAATCTAGCTGTCTTGTTATTTTATGTTCTTCTTGAAGTATGGCTGTACCTCAGGTTAACACAGGCAGGAATACATTGGATGGAGGTTCTTCCAAGGGAAATTGCATTTAATGCTTCGGAAGCTGTGACTGTAACTAAAACGTCAAGATGATATAGCTTAAGAAATAAGGAAGCCCTGTGAAGGAGAGGGAATTTTCTTTTGACCATGTGGTGCTGTGTTCTTACCTGCTCATTTGAAGCACCTGGTGCTTGTTGGGAAAGGAATTTGATTTAGTTACCCCAATCTTGTATAATCCTGGAATGCAATTGTAGTGCTAATCACATGAATGCTAAGTACCTTCCTAGGTGTGCAAAACATAGTAGAAAATAACCACTCTTCAAACTCACGTGGCCCAAGTAGTCCTGAGGAACTACCTCAGAGTTTTTCCTCTTTAGTAGTACAGGTCTGTAGACACCTTGAATAATATGGAGTTGGTTATGTTGGAAATGAAAATGTGCGACAGTTGCATTTTCAGACCCATAACTTGTTTTACTTGAAAATCTGTTGTTTAAAGGCTGGATATATATGCAACCTTTCCTGCAAAGAGTTAGGTTTATGTGACATACCTGTCTTGCAGCAGGAAGAGTTAATACATGTGGCTAATTGTTCCTAATAATTATTATTTCTGCCTCTAAATGACCCTGTCAGCTGCCTATTAAATGTGAATAAAAAAGCAACAAAGCACTGGAAAAGCTCTATGTCCACATACTACACATCTACAGAAGGACAGCCTTATTAGCAGAACAAGAATACCACACCAAAGGTGTTAGAACCCTAACTGCACATATGAGAACACCAGCCTTTAGTATCCCATAGTTCTGACTTTTTGTGCATGTCCTTGAAATTCAGATTAAGGTAGAAGATTTGCATAAAACAATGAATAAAAGTGTGTTGGTGTAACAAGTCCAGCTACTTCATGACGGTTACTGGAGTCTTTACATTTTTCTCAGGGTGTGGTTTCACATTGCAGCTGAACCAATCTAATGGTGAGTTGCCACTGAAGAAGGTGGTTCAGTCTTCCCCTTTCCCCCAACCATGTGCTCCAGCTGCTGCTTCTCCTTGCAGAGGCACTAATGCCTGCCTGATGCTGTTGTATGCTGACATAGGAGGCTGTGCAGACAGAAAAATAATGACGTTGTTGTTGATTTTAACTCTGTATCAGCTAACAGTGGGATTGAATGAATGTCGGTGCTGGCACAAGGGAGGAGGTGGGAAAACTATTTGCTGATGGAGGGGAGGAGAACTTTCCTCTTTCTAGAGCAATTGGGTATTTCGGGTGTGACCTAGTATGGGTTTCATGGTAACTTAAACCACTAGAAGCTGTAACTGCCTTAATGCTGATGCTGACATTCATTTGAACAGACACTGAGCAGGTTCAGGGAGCTTGTTCAGCCAAAAGTTGGGGCTTTTTGTCAAGTTATTTTTCACTTGACTCAGCTGCCTGATCTCACAGCTTAGTCTTGTGTACATCGATGTTTGTATTATCAAGTAGTATGATATGACACAAATGCTGAGGAGCTGCCATCCACCATGTATATGTATTTCAGAAGTTTTGTATATTTATTTCAGAACCTTGATCAAGTTCTGACTTGGTCCTGTAGACCAAATGTTGCCTGGGATTCATTAGGTGCACTCCTAGCGTGTATCTTCTAGGTTAGCTTCAGACAAAAGAAATCTACTCGCCTGTTGTGGAATGGTTGCACAGTATGAACCGGAGCAGTGAGGGTGATCAGGATTTGACTTCAAAAGCACATTTCACATCTGACCTAAAATGCTAATGGAGGTGTGCAGTTTAAATCAGTTCTTGGTGCCTCTCTACTGGTGGTGAAGTCGCTTGCAAAAGCTACAGTCGGCCAAAAAATGTGTTGTGAAGTTCATTACTTGTGCATGGAATTAATATAATAGCCGTCTCATTTGCTCAATTTGCAGAATTCTTATTTATATGATTTAATAACAGAAAGTTTATGAACTTGCACTTTTTTCTTTGAGTATGAATCATAGAAACGTCGCAAGACAAGAAGCAAAATCGGTTGTGTGTATGATACTCATCTGAAATTAATGAGTCAAGGCATCTTGCTTTAAAGTGCAACATTACTGTAAAACAACAAATATAGGAGTATTTGTATGTACTTTTTCTAAAATGAATAAATTGTCATCTTCAGTGTTGGTGATGTCCAGCAATGTTACATGTCTTCTAATTTAGTGTTAGAAAGTATTTGAAATGATTGATGCAATTATTCCTGGTTTCTTCAATTACAATATGCTTGTATTAGCCCATTAAAAACCCAGTGTAAAGCCTATTTTTGTTATTGTTTGCCAACTTCAAGCTTGCTTTTTTTTTTTTTTTTCTTCTCATTTCTAAGGAGTCTTTACAGACAGGTTAGTTTTTATTGTTCTTGTGTTGCTGATGGAAAAAAATACTGTCTCTGTTCTTTACACGAGCTCTCTGTCAGTTTGCTGCCTTTGCATCAAAAGTTGTAAGAAAGTGCAGACCTGTGATGCAGCTGCTTCGTTGTGAAGTCCAGACTCTTATTGTAAAGCCTTATTCATCAGCTACAATTTCTGTGGTGTGCAGAAAACAGCAAGGTGCAGGCATGTGCTGTCTTCTCTTGTTCTTGGGGTGATAGCTTTTGGCAGACAAAGGGAAAACATGGAATGGTGGTTTCACAGAACCACAGGATGGTTGGGGTTGAAAGGGCCCTCTGGAGGCCATCTAGTCCAACCCACCTGCTAAAGCAGGTTCACCAGAGCAGATCGCACATAAATATGTCCAGGTGGGTTTTGAATGTCTCCAGAGAAGGAGACTCCACAGCCTCTCTGGGCAGCCTGTTCCAGTGCTCTGGCACCCTAAAAGTAAAGAAATTTTTCCTCATATTCAGGTGGAACCTCCTGTGCTTCATTCTGTGCCCATTGCCCCTCATCCTGTTGTTGGGCACCACTGAAAGGAGTCTGGTCTCATCCTCTTGACACCCACCCTAGAGATATTTATAAACATTGATGAGATCCCCTCTCAGCCTTCTCTTCTCCAGGCTGAACAGACCCAGCTCTCTCAGTCTCTCCTCATAAGAAAGGTGCTCTAGGCCCCTCATCATCTTTGTGCCCTCTGCTGGACTCCCTCCAGTAATTCCTTGTCCTTAAACTGGGGAGCCCAGAACTGGATGCGGTACTACAGATGCAGCCTCACCCTCAGATGCCAGATGTGGCATGTGATGCAATTATAATTGGAATTATAACACATAGGCAGAAAGTGTCAAAACAAAATTGCAGGTTCTTGATTTAAAATATTGGTGTCTTTGTTGGAGAACAGATACAGAGAGAAAGGGATCTAAGAAAATAAACATTTATTCCCAGTGATTTTATTGTTGCAGTTAGTGTTTTGGTTTCCTTTGCAAAAACTACCTGTTTGTCAAATCAGTGAAATTTACTAAATACCAACTGCAAATGGAAGCTGAGCCAGTGAATGCTTGGGATTATCTGTGTGGTAGAGACGTGCAGAAGACTCAACCATGTTCTTGTTAATTTGCTGAATTTATTATTAATATCTTTTCAGAACTGGTGGAGTAAGAAGTTAGAATTCCTTATGCAATGCAAATGTCATGCCTTCCTTTCAGTGATTTTGAATAAATTTAAAAATATATAACATCTTGAGATCTTTTTGTGTAAAAAGATTTCTTCTAACACTTACTTTTACCTAATCTGCAAACAAGCCCAAATTTTAAAAAGAAATCACTTAATTGAATCCAGACCATACATTTTGGGTTTATATTTTTTGTTTTAAAGCTTTCAGCTTTTCTACGTGACATTTTAAAATAAAGCTAGTTTTGATGTCTTCTAAGGCAACATTCACAACATGTCCTTATTAAGGCATTCTTTGAGTGTATAAGTCTATAACTATGACATTTTTCTTACTCATTCTTAATATTTTGT
This sequence comes from Streptopelia decaocto, assembly GCF_964273445.1. Lineage (NCBI taxonomy): Eukaryota > Metazoa > Chordata > Aves > Columbiformes > Columbidae > Streptopelia > Streptopelia decaocto. The sequence continues at coordinate 59,779,175 of NC_138656.1, forward strand.
TAGCCTGAGCACCATAAAGTTAATGAGTCTGTAGCCTTATAGGATTATAATCGTATGTAATTTATGTATAACAATTATACAAAATATTTTTATATTTAAGGGATGTTTGTACATACATTATATATATCTTAGTTCTTTTTTTGGAAATAAGACTTGTTAGAAAACTGTTGTAAATACAGATAGTGCCTGGATCCATGGTTAAGAATATACAATTTGTGAATTACGTATTTTTTTCCCCTCAATTGTTATTGTAGCAGAGTATTTTTCTTTCCTCTCAGCTGAGCAGTAGTTTAGTTCTGTTTCTCTGTAATGATGAGATATATAACCAGTCTACTCTCTGCTAGTGCCAGAAGTGGCTCTTAGTCTGCTTTGTATCCTTTGAATTGTGCTTTGAGTTTTCTGCAGTATTCTGGTAAAAATGTTTACTATAATGATGTTACTTTCACAGAGACTACAATGGGCTGCAAATTGTTTTCTCTTTGCAGTTAATTAGTTTGAGTAGTCTCATATCTCAGTAGCCTCTAGTCAGAGAATAATCATCGTTTTGAAACCAAAGGCAGGCAGTTGATGGCAAAACTTCGGCAGTGTAGATTAGGTCTATTAGACTTATATTTGTTTTCCACTGATTTCTCAGTGTAATTGACTGACATTCATAATTAAACAGTAAATAATTCCTTCATAATTCTGTATGCCAGCACAGTGCTCAGCTGATTTTAAGTATTAGAGCTCAGCTTTGAAAACAGTTTATTTTTTTCTTTTTATATGTGCCATCAGTTGACAGCAGGGATGGTTAATATCCATCCTGACATGACTGGATGGAATTCCAAAAATCTTCAGAAATATCATGGCCTTTGGCAAATGCAGCTGTCTTAGAATCAAGTCAAGTGTACAAAATTATGTGTTGTAAACTTGATCTTTTTCATGTAAATATGATTCTTTTGTATGAGAAGTTGTGAGCACTTCATCTGCTGTCTGTGAAAAATTGCAAACATTGTCCTTATAATAGTCTCATCTTCAATAAATATTACTGCAGATGCTGTGAAATTATAGGACTTAACTGGTACTCTCTGTGACTTCTCAATTATATTTGCTAGCTTTCAAAATATTAGTCCTTATGGACAAGTTTCACACCTATTAGGTCATAAGAATTTGCTGTTTAGATGAGTCTTTTTTAAATAGAATTTATAGACTTCAAATTGAAGTTCTGCTCTTTGCTTCAATGGGTTTGAAGTGAGAAGTGAGTGTGGGAGTAATATGTTGACTATCAGATTTTTTTCACTGGAGTTCCAGTAATGATTACTGTAAGAATATCTTTCCTACTTGTTATTTTTCCTTTATCATTTGTTTAGACCATAGGGATATTATTAAGTCAGTGTCATTCTTTTGAAACAGAGTTGGCTGATCATGTTTGACTTGATTATTTTTCCAACTGGGGTTGGTGTCTAAAGAGTTATATTATCCCCTGCATTTCTTATACAAAAAAGGCATTTATAACTGAGGCATGCCTGTCTGTGTATAGTGATATGTTAAAGGACTTGGAAAAGATGACAGTCGGACCTGAATTTCTGGAATGATTGACTTCTGACATCTAAAATGCTCCTGAAGTATGGTAACAGACCTAATTAGTAGACTCAGTTCCAAATATGCCTTTCAGCTTTAGTAATCCCAGAATAAGGTGTTCAGGACTGAGCTAGAAGTCTGTTCTTACTACAGTTGTGTGTATGAGTTATTTTTTTCTGAATTAAAATTTCTTAACTCATTTAAAACCTAATGTTAGCAGCTCTGTTCCGAGTCTCAAATGTAGCTCCGTAAGCATGCAGTTTTTAGAATTTTAACTGAGGTTTGTTTAAACTTTGATAGACACATTGTTAAGACTTGTAAAGGCCTTGTTGAGCAAAGGAGAGTAGTGCAAAGTAACTAATTAACACTGCTCACATTGCTGAGAGGAAAACATTGAGATGGGAAAGCAGTGTAAAGTAACGGGCACAGTGGCTTCAGGTAGACTTGTATAGGAGTGCTCAGGAGTAGCAACACCAGATCTGAGCGGTCTTATTTGGCCAGGCCACAGCATGACCACTAATGCTGGGATCAGAGAATGCCTTAATCTTCATTTTACATTAGCAAAAAGCCAGAAGCTTGTCTTTGTTCTTTGAGTCTTTTCTGTCTTACTTTTGTTCTGGTATATTGATAAAAGGTGATGTGAAGAGAAAATATTAAAATCGAAAAAGAAAATAATTATTACCAAGGAATATCAATCACTCGAATGCTTCAATTATAAAGGAGGTCTGAAAGGTATCAAAATGTCTATATAAATGCTGCCCTTTTCAGCATTTAGCACTTAAGTAGAAGTTTTGCAGGAAGAACATTCAACTTAATGCTGCATGGCAGAAACATCCACAATTAGAACATCCATGTGACATCCCTTGCACTATTTATTACTGGAGTAATATTTTGAAATCGTAACTAAATTATTGCAGTAAATATCTCTACCTCCTGAAGCTAGATGCTTTCTTGGTGCTTGTACGGATACTTTGGCTGCTACCATTTGTTCCAGAACATACAATCGCTTGAGTGTTATAGAATCATCCTGGAGTCTCAAATTGTCACAGACTGGCACAGGCATTGCACATTCTTGTTTCTTCGTCTCCTATTGCTTGAACTCTTCACAGCACCACCAGGAGAAAGGAGACACCCTTGTTCTGAGAGCAGTTCTTAGCAGCCCGGTACGTGAACATATCTTTCCCTTCTAAGGAGGGTTTCTTTGAGTAAGTCAAAGAAGTTGGAGTTGCAAGTGCTCTTGATGTGACATTCTGTTCAGTTGCATCATTTCAACCTTTTCTGCTCCTCTTAAATGCAAAGCACACTACTTTCTTTAGGCTGCAGCCTTAGGAGAAATTTAGAGTAAAATAAACAAACTATTGCTATCAACCACTTGATCCTGTGTATATTGTAGCTGCTGAGGTGTTCCTTGGTTGTACAGTAAACAGACTCAGTTTCATGAAAGACCAGATAACTTAACAGAGCAACTTTTTGCTGGCTTACTGAGTGGAGTAATTACACTGTGTGATCAGATAGACGAGCAGCAGTTAGTGCTCAGGAATGGGGAACTGTGCAGCTGAGAGCAAAGGAAGGAAGAGCTATTTAGGTTAAGCAGTAAGGTAAAGCTGCATGGGAAGAGGAGACAGGTATGTGAAGTATCTCGTTTTAAAAGAACCTCTCTTTATGCATCAAGAATTAAAAATGGTTCTTGTAGCTCCCCAGGCTGTTTTTTGTTGCTTCAAATTTTTTTAGTTTCAAGTTCTTCTTGCTGCTTTATTACCATTACTGCTCCTAAGATACCTTTGTCATGAGCACCTACTCTGCCAGAAGAGCAGCGGTAGAGAGAATCTTAATGCAAGCAAAGAGCAACTCTGCCTTGAGGTCTTCCAGCTGTGACTTTTTACTTAGGAGGACAGTAGTTGCTTTCTAAGTAAGTGTTCATCTGTCTGTCTGGATTTTCCTTTGTTGGGGCTATTGACCATGTCATAAAGGAATATGGTTATTTATTCTGTCCTCTTTTTGAGGGTATTTGGCAATAAGTTGTTGATGATTTATAGTCAAGTAGGACAGGCTGTGGCTCTAGGTATTTGGAGAAATGGTCCCTCTAGAATCAGTATCTTGAACATTTTTGTATTAGGTTGTTGCAAAAGTAATTGCAGTTTTGGACTGTGAATTTTAAATCCTTATAACTAGGCTCAAACACATCTTTATTAATCAAAATAGGAACCATGACAATCTGCAAATTTTTGCCAGTGAGAAATAAGTTTGTGTATTCCTGTAGTGTAAAAATCCCTGCTTTAGGATTCAGCGAACTCTTGGAAAGCATTTTCCACATCCAGCTGGTTGTGGAAGCGTTCTTCCTGCAAAAAGTTGTCAAGATGCTTGAAGAAGTGGCAGTTGGTTGGTGAGAGGTCAGGTCAGCAAAACTTCATAGCCCAATTGGCTCACTTTTTGAAGCACTGGTTGTGTGATGTGCGGTCAGGCATCGTTGTGGAGAAGACTTGAGCCCTTTCTGTTGATGGATGCTGGCTGCAGGCATTGCAGATTTTGGTGCATCTCATTGATTTGCTGAGCATACCTCTCAGGTGTCATGATCTCACTGGGATTCAGAAAGCTGTAGTGGATCAGACTGGCAGCAGACCACCCAACAGTGACCATGACCTTTTTTGGTGCAAGTTTGCGTTTTCGGTCAGCTCATGACACACTGACTTATCGAGCCTTTTCACCTTTCCAGTTTGCTTCAAATGCTGAATGACCATAGAATGGTCGACGTGGAGTTCTTTGGCAACTTCTCGTGTAGTTTTAAGAGGATCAGCTTTGATGTGAACTTTGGGTGGGCGGCCACTACACTTCTCATCTTCAAGGCTCTCATCTCCTTCGCAAAACTTCTGGAACCACCACTGCTCTGTATGTTGATGAGCGGTTCCTGGGCCAAACGCATTGTTGATGTTGCAAGTTGTCTTTCCTGCTTTATGAACCATTGTGAATTTGAGTAAGAAAATAATTCAAATTTGGTTTTTGTCTAACATAATCTCCACAGTCTAAAATGCATATAAAATAAACAACAAGTAATAATTCAGTAGCAAAAGACAAAGTGAGAAAAGCACATTAAAACGATGTATAACATAATCACATTTATTTAAGAATGTATTCCAATATCAAAGGATAATGTCAACAATGCAAAAAACACTATTACTTTTGTACCAACCTAATAGTTGCATATAGGGTGTATCTGCCTCTTCTTTATGGATTGATTGATTGTAGTTACCATGTGCTACCAAATCAAGAAGGAAACCACTGACCTCTAGAGAGCTGTGGAGCTCTGCGGAAGAAGCTTTGCAGGTGAGATTTGTGTGTATGGCTTGTGACAGCTTTTGCAGGAACTGCTAGCAAGACCACAAACTTTGATTGCAAATGGAAAAATCAAAGCTACTGCATTAGGAAGTGTCTTTGATAAGTAAGGCTAATCCATTGTGAGCATATGTGCTACCAGGAACAGTATGAGATGCTGTAGACCACTTTTGGAGTGGGTTGAAGTTAGGAATCACCTAAAATGTAACTGCTTTAACTACAGTAGGTAAAAATTCTGTGGCTTTGTATGTATGTGGTGTATGACATATTCACTTGTTTAGATACATATTTATTATGTGTATCTGTCATAAATCAGAAATTTAAATTTTTGGTGCATTTTGTCTCCTGCTTTTCTATTAACAGAGTGAAAGCATGACTTGAAATCTGCCAGTTCTTACTCAGGGAGTGGACATAATTGTAAAACCAACCCCAAAGTAGAGGGACAGAAGCATTCCTCTGGGGCTTAAAATATTGAGTCTTTTTTTAACCAGCTAATTAACTTATTTCTGACATGGTTCATTCTGAAATTTCTTACGATTGAAACATATGTATGTTTGAACATGAAATGACCTGTGGAATGGGAAAGTTCTAAACTAAGTATCTGTAGAGAATTGTCAAGAGCTGATGACTATTTTTCCTTCCTGTTGGTGTTTTAGCAGTCTGCTTCCACTGTGGATATGTTCAGTGTGAAAATCAAGGATGGAGGAGTATAAGAAGAGGCTCAGAGAGCAGGAGACTCTAAATAGTTCATTGCCAGAGAACGTGTGTCACCTTGGAAGTCCTCCAGTACTATTGGTTTTGTTTCTATAAAGGCTTGTGTTCTGTAGCCACACTTGTGGCATTGACTGCGATATATCTTCATAGAACAGTTAGTAAGACTTAAAAGGAAAACCTTACTAATTGTTATGCAACAAAATACAACAATGTCCCAAGTATACCCTGTGCCTGGGAATTGTTGGTATCAACTAATTAATTATATTTACGACTATGCTTCTTAAGTGCCTAGTAAGGTAGATGTATGAGAGGTAATATTATACTTGCTGTTCAGCATGAACATTGCCTGCTTTACACTTAATGAATTAAATATAGCAGTTCTTTATATCCTTCATAAGTACATTTTGCAAATGATCTTCGGATAGGTTTGAGACTATTTAAATGTTTATCATATACTGCTAATAGTGGTGAAACATAGTATTCAGAGCAATACTTGAACTATGTATTTTAGTGGCTTTGGTTTTTGTCCTGTCTCCATTTTTTTTTTTTTCTTGTGTGCCACCATGTGCTAAGGTTTGTGGAGAACTAAGTCAGAGACTTGACTTGATTAAAAATAACTCATCAAAAGAAGGGTATTTGTCAGTTTTCTATCTTGTTCATCCTACAAAGTGCTGTCAACAACTGTTGCATTTGAGAGGCTACCTGTCAAGTGGGGTTTTTCTGAAGAAAAGTTGAAAATTCTTGATGAATAACTAAGCAGTATTGCTTAATGATAGGTGAGAGACTGTAGTTAGAAAACTGTGCCAGGCTGTGGTCTGCAGTTAGTGAGACAGATTGAGATAAAGCAAGTGACAGGAGTTGATGTATTGGACAGTGGTTGCAGTATAACAAGATTAGAAGGTAATGAGTTGTGAGGAAAGGAATGTATTCAATCTAGAAAAAAAGCACAAAAGAGGTTTTGATAGGTCTTTGGTATGTAGTGATGGTCAGAGTTATTTTTTCTGCTATAATAGCAATGATTAGGAAATATTTTTTCAACTTCCCTTACACATTCCCAGATTACATTATGCTGTAGAGGTATGGTTAGTTTTTGTTGCAGCTGAGGTGAGTGGATTACATGACTTCAGAAGAGCATTTTTGTAAGATGGCATATTCTAGTATCCAATTTGAGCCTGTATTCCAATAAATGTTCTATTTTGTGTAAGTTTGCAAAGAGCTTTAGAATTCTCATCAGTGAATTGCTGCATATGGGATACAGAAATAACATTGTTGACATGATAATGTTTTTCATTTTAAACTGTGAATCAAAGTCAGTCTGTAATCATAGCTGCATTTTTATTAAATAACCAAAAACTCAATGCAATTTGTATCAAATATTGTAAAATTAAGGCGAAAACTTGGTTTTGCACCTCTGGTCATGGTTTATATGATATTATTCCTGGTGACTGTTTCATTTAAACATTGAACTTTCTTACTGTGAGAGTGATAAGACACTGAAAGAGGTTGCTCAGAGAGCTTGTAGAGTCTGCATCCTTGGATGCACTCAAAATCCAACTGGGCACAGTTCTAACAACCTGCTGTAGCCGAGCCTGCTTCGAGCAGAGGGAGTGGATCATCTCCAGAGGACCTTTCCAAGCTCAACTATTCTGTGGTTCTACATAGGATTTCTTTGTGTTTATTAGTGTTTTTAGAAGTCTTACACCAACAATATAAACATGAAAATTCCTGCCAAGTCACAGTAGGACTGCTAGAACACCTCAAATTAAGAATGCATTAATAAAATCAGGGCCAAAATGTATATTCTGAATCACAGTTCTTTTTTCTTTGTATCAGTATGGGATTTTTTTTTTAAGTGGATAAACTTGTATTAATGTCCTAGTTCAAATGAGGTGATACGAAAGGTCCTCTTCTGAATTTGTTCACTCACCCCTGCCTGTCAGCATACCCAGTGTGTGTTATAATTTCAGCCTTCAAAAGCTGCCTTCAGGTCTTGCCTCTTACCACCCTCTGGTATGGAAGAGTAGGTACTTTAGTAGCTCTCCGAGCAGATTAAATATTTTTATCTTTACTAGGTAGGTAACATGCATGTTGCTTCATTGACTGTTTTACCATTGAGGTCATCCCTGCTTAAATGCTGTTGTACTTTTGCATTAATAATGTTTAGAGATAATGGGTTTGATTTGCCTTGTAGAAGAACCTGGGGGCAGGGGGACTGGGATATTCTTGAAGACTCTCTCAGAGAGGTTTTCTGAGTTCAGCAATGTGCGTTTCACCTCATTTGACAGAGATATAATTTGTTTCAACTCATCTGGAATTTTTAAAGGTTCTCAAGTCTTAGTTTTTTTGGTTTGTAAGCTTTTCCAAGTTCAAGGACCTCTTATTTGTAACCTGCAAGAGTTCTAGAAGGTGTTAGAAATGGTGCCCTTTGTCCACATATTGCTTCCTATGTATGTCTCATCTCTGCCAGCTCCTGATATTGTTGATGCTGCTGTTACTTCTTTGCAGTGTAGATGACTAAGCATGCAATTTCATCATTTACAGCTACTGCACTGAGTTTTGTGGTGCTGTTTTGGTTGGGTGTGGGAGAGAGTTGTGGGGTTTTTTGGTTTGGGTGGTGGTGTTGGGTTTTTTTGTTTTGTTTTGGGAGTTACTTTGTATCAACAGTTCCCAGCAATTCTGGAGCTTCACAGAGTTGTTGGCCTTAATCTGGTTAATTGCAGTAGTGTGACCTCAGTATCTTCATATCTAAGGAGATTAAAACAGTCACGGAGATGGCTCTGCATTCCTTGATGAATTTAAGGAAATTCCTTGTCCTCTCTCTTCCTAAGAAGATGAAATCTCTAAACATAAATCTCAGAGAACTAATCCCTTGATTTTTTTTTTTAATTATTATTCTGCCCCCTTCGTCATTATAGTTTATTACCTGTTGAATGTGTAAATCCTCATTCAAGGAGATTATAGGAGGCTGTTTTGATTATGTTCAAGAGTGCTGCCAGTCAGCAGAACAGTCTCCACTAAATGCTTGTATTTAACAATTTTACTCAACCTTCAGTCATATTTCTGATTGTGTTATATTCAGTTATTCAGTCTTTGAAATAAAGGACTCCTTTAACTATCTGTGGGTGGATTTGACAGCAACTTTTTCAGCAGCATAAGGGCATTCTTTTTTTTTTTTTTTTTTATCCTTAGCATTTTCCTTTTCCTTTTTATATCTATTCACTTTGAATTCATGCTTGTATTTCCTTTCTAATACTTATCTGCTATGGTAGCTTAATTATTAATGCAGTTTTTAACTGGAAATTTTTTCAACCTGGCAGTCCTGACTAGCTCCAAACAAGATAATCTCTAGTCCAGGACTGGCTTTGAGATTGCCTGAAGCCATTGCTGCTTAATGGTTCTATAGGCTCCAAAAGTCTGTGTTACTTCTCTAAGAAGGTTTTCCAGAGTCTGCTCAGTTATTCATCTGTCAGTTCTAGGCTGCTGGATCCACAAGCTCTTTCTGTGTTAGGTGTAGTCAAGTACATGGATGTTCATCATTCTTCCAGAATGCAGTGCTTTAAAAAAAGGAATTACTCTTGCTGTTGCCCTGGTTTGAATTGCTAGCTGTCTCTTGAATCTCCACTGCTTTAGTTCTGCTAGTTATTTAAACGTAGCGTAATTATTTTTGGCATTAGCTTCGGTATAGGCAATTTGGTTTAGATGTGGATGCCTCAAAGTTTTTCTTGATTGAATTATCACTTGTCGATTTAGACTCATTTCTTTCCTTGTAGCACTTTCTGTAGTCCAAACAACTTACTGAAACTAATGTATTGTATTCAACTGTATTGAATTATTTTATCTTAGTTAATGAACTTTAGAATGTACTCTGACTTCTGTCCAGACATCATGCTGCAGGAATATTATAATTGGAAAATGCAAATAACACAGGTGCTGTAGGACAATGTGGGAAGTGTAAAGTAGACATAGCCAAGTGACTTAATGCAACTAGCTTTTCTCTAGCAGGATTTGAGCTGCATGCACAGCCCTAGACCTGCTGATCCTCTTGGGACTTCTTTGGGGCAAAGTGTTTTTCAACTTCCCACACCTTCATGTGACAGGTTTTACAACAGCTTATTTTCAGGAGGTCCTAGAATCCTGGTGCAGCTTTTTGATAAGCAATATCTAGCTTAGCTATAGGTAATAAGCCCATCCATTTGCCTGATTGTATGGAGTTACCAAAGGCTGTTTCCTGTTTCAGCAGTGTTGAAGCATACAGACTAATTCCTTGTGGGTCACATGGTTCAGTTGCTGATATGTGAAAATGTAGTTGACTTTTTCAGTTGGTTTGCCTAAAAGTGGGGCTCCTCTGCCTTTCAGAACTGTGATCTCTGAAAGCTGGGAAATCTTTTAGGACAGCTTTCTCTAAGCCCAGTAACGGTCCATTCCACTAGTTAGGAAAATTAGCAAATGTGTCAGGAGACCAGATTTGCCAAACAGGGACCTTATGGCTGAGCTGTGAGGAGAGAAATTGGCAGCCATAGATGTAGATGAGGCTAAGATTCTCAGTGCCTTTACTGCATTGATCTTCAAAGATAAGGTCTCATGGGCTTTTGTAGCTGGACATGGGATTGAAGGAGGAGAGAAACTAGTAGTAACACAAGAAGATTGATGGATCTTTTGAGAAATATGAAGTTCATGGGATTAGATGGGATACTTCTGTGGGTGCTGAGAGAGTTAGGTCACATCATTGCAAGCCACCTTTCTCATTGAATAGTTGTGGGGATCAGGGCTGGGCCTCTGACTAGAGAAAGATGTTGCAGCCATCTTCAGGAAGGGCACGAAGGTTAATTTGAGGAACTGCAAACTGGTCAGCTGCAACTTGGTCTCTGAGAAATTGTGAAGCAGGTCTGCTTGGAAGCCATTTCTAGGCCTATGAAGGTGAAAATAGTAATTAGAATTAGAAGCATGGAATTACCAAGGGTACTTGTCAACCGGATTGTCTGCTGTGATGTGCAAGACTAGAACTGTGGTTGAAGAAAGAAAAGCAGTGATGTAATCTGACTTCAATAAAGCTTTCACCATGGTGTCCAAGAGTATCCTTGTGTCTCATTAGGAACGTTGCAGTCTGGATGAGACTGCTAGGTACATGAAAAGACAGTCTGGATCATTGAACTTGGAGAGTCTGATTTGTGTTGTGTCGTGCTTAGTATCTTATTAGTGACCTGGCACAAGCAGGAATGCCCCCACAGCAAGTTTGCAGGCTTTCAATGTGGAGGAGTGTACAGTCAGTATCTTTGAATACTGCTGTCTGGAGGGACCAGAATTTCTCAAAATTCATAACAAAGGGCAAAAGCACCTTTCTGTTTTATAGAACACCAGGGAAAGAAAGGGAATAAGATAACACGACTTCTTTGTACTTCTTAAACTAAATAGCGTTTGTGGTGGTGTTTGGAGAACCTGAAGTTCTGTACTCTTCAATGCTGAAATCCATGCTTGTGTGGATACTTCTTTGTGTCCTGAATGAATGCTTTATAGGATTTTTCATAAGCTAAATGTTGAGCTGTAGCAAGCCTATATCAGAAAAGGCTGGAAGGTATAATTTGTAGTTGTATAGCTTTTTCACTTTTTATAAATTCTGATCTCTCATTGAAACTCTTCAGGGAGATATTTGGGAGCAGACCATTTAACTAACTTGATTAGTAACACACTATTCAATTTTGTCTGAGAATCATTTGGAAGTCTTAATTTTGTGTTTCTGGGTTACATTTGATAATATAATGTTAAAAATGTTGAATGCTGTTCCTTTGTTGCAGTTGCTGCAGACAGACAATATAGTTGCTAATGGAATAGTTAATCATGACATAGGATGTTTATTATGTGCTTTTTTGGTGTTTTTTTGGGGGATGTTTGGGTTTTTTTGTTGTTTTGTTTTTTCAAAAGAGCATGATCCCGTTTACTCTCTTACTGTGTCTCATATCAATTCTGTAGAAGTGTAGGTGAAAGACAAGGTTGGTAATTGGGAAAAAATGCAAGTTTTAGACTTGATACTTTTGCTGACTGTGAGGAATCACATACTCTGACTCATTTCACATAATATTTAAAGATTGCATGTGAAGTTGTTACTGAAATATTGTATAGAGGAAGATGTGAGCATTTAGTGCAAGGCATGCTGCTCTTAAATGTATAAAATCACCTTGGTAGATCTGCTCATGTTTTAAGTTTCTTTGTGTAAGTAACTGTGTTCTGTTTCAGATTATGGAGCTCTGTGGTGCAACAAGACTTGGCTATTTTGGAAGAAGTCAATTTTACATTGCTTTGAAACTTGTCGCTGTGGCCCAATCTGGTCTCCCTCTAAGAGTGGAAAGCTTAAATACAGGTAAGTCACAGGATCGGGGCGGGGGCAGGAGTTGCAATTCAGTTGCTAAGCAGAATTATTTTACTTGGCTCACAGATTCTTGTAGAGTAACCTTGTAAATTAGTGTGGCATGTCTTTTTATACATGCTGCTTACTTAAAAAAAATTGTGGAGAGACTATGAAGGAGGGTATTCCTACTATGTAATAAATACAAGGTGAAACACCTTACCAATACGTGTTGAATAACTGTTGTGGTCATCATGGGGTATATGAACAACTACTACCGACTGTTGTGTAGGTGCAAGTTCGTTCTATAGATTACTGACGTTAGAACTTGTGTGCCATATCCTCTGAATAAAGTACTAATAGAACTAATGTGAATTGGAAGGAAAAGAAGAATGCAATGTTTGCAGGCTTTTGTAGTTGCTGAGTTTGGGAAGTCTTGATTGCAACAAGTGAAAGGTCATATTTTTCTAAAGTCAAATTCCTTCACACTTGGCTTGACAATTTTCTCCCTTCTTAATGCAGATGTGAGGATTAGTGGTTTAAGATTTTTCTAGTGAAAAACTTGACCTGTAAAAGATCTTTGAAGTCTTATCAGCCAAAACACCTGTTATCCTACTTTCAAAGGTCAGTTGTAGTGTGGGCAGTGAAATAGGAAAAAAGCTTACCCTGGGAAGATGATTGAGACCAGCGGGAAGAGTTTTGATATGAGGCTCTACTGTAGCTTTTTGAGTGACATGAGTGGCCCCATGTCAGTATTGCTTTGTAAGATGAAAATAGACTTGGGAAGGTGAAGTACTGAGTTTTTTAGCCACCGCAGCCTTTTGCAGTATAGTACACAACTCACAATTAAAAAATATCTTTGGAGCACAGCTTTGCATTAAGGTGACTTCCCTAGTAGATTTTATGTCAATAGAATACATGTTATGATATAACTTATATACTCTAGTAATTAAAAGAAAGCTTAGGAGTTTTTTGTGTCTAAAGGATATAGATTAAACAGAATAATTAAGGAAACTATGTTAAAAACAATCTGGTATGACTGAAGTGTTTGAGAAAGCTATCCAAAAGTAAAGGAATCATTGTGTATACTTTTACAGTTATGTTTATTGTAGGCTCATACAGACTGTGTATACTGCTTTCCTGGGGTTTTTTGTAGCTTTCTGGAAAAGTGCAGGGTTTCAGTCAACATTTTGCTAATATTCAAGTTCCTTTCTGCTTACAAGCCACCCTGTGTTTATAAACAGTTTTTCTAGCTTTCCTGATGAGTGTTCAGAATGCTACAGAATAGGAAAGTTGGAAAAGGAACTTTCGACTCTTAACATCTGATAGAAACTGGGACTTGATATATTGTGGGATTTCTCATCAAATGCCTGTTGAAGAAGACAAAGGTTAAAATCTGTGTATGTAGCTTTTTCCAGGGTTTTGTATGCTTGGTTTTATTTTAATGAAAAATACCCTGACTGGAAGGAACTTTTCTATTAAAACAAAGGGGGAGGAGGGGGAAATTTGAAGGAGTGAAAGTGAAGATGCAGAATTAATTCCAAAATATAGAATATGTTGCTGTAAAAATAGCAACTATTGGATCTCTTATAGTGGAATACATTTCCTTGATGCATGACAGTACTAGAAATACTTGTGATGGTTTCTGGACTTCGAGGAATAATTTTCTGTAACTGGTTCCAAACCTACTAAATACAACAAGTACAATTGACAGAACATTTATTTTTACCCTAACTGTTTTTAGCTTTAGTTGTCTGTTGCCTTGGTTGCAGTGGTTCCAGTTCTGCCTATGAAGTCTGTGCTCCTAGGATGATTCAAGTGTTGTAGCAGCTACTAAGCAGCTAAAATATAGCAGGCTTGAATACTCAATGATTTTGAGCTTGGTTACCCTCCTTGGAAAACTGGGGTTCAGCAAACCTGGCCAGCTGGGTTCTGTCCACAGTCCATCTCCAAGAGGTCTTCTAGAGGACCTGTTAGAACCATCCCAAACTAATCTGTTTACTCTTTCTCTCTTCAAAGTAGAACAATGAAAATTAGTTAAAGCTTATTTTTTAGGACATCTGCGTTTCAGCTCTGCATTCTCTGTGTGTTTTATTCAATGATTGTCATGTTTTTCATTCTTTTATCTTGGTGTTTTCTCTCCACTGCTGTTCTTGTTTCTTTTGCTCTTTGGTTCATTGTGTGTCTTCAGTAGATAGGAAACTTTCTTTACACGAGATTCCAAGTTGAGATTACAATCAAATTTTGAGTACTGAGTCCATCCAGCACAAGTGTCATCCAGTTGATTCATAGTTAACTAAGTGCTTTTGTGATTACTGAGATTTGCAGTGTAGTGAAAATACTGGCTTTAGTTATTATGCTACAAGCTTCTAAATCTGTTGTCCTTTTGCTGTCCCAGAAAATTTTCCTTCCAGGAAGGTAAATTAGTCATAGAATGTCCTGACTTGGAAGGGACATTTAAAGATCATCAAGTCCAACTACTGTCCCTGCATATGACAACCCCACAGTTCACACCATGTGTCTGAAAGGTCTTGCCCAGTCTCTCCTTGAACAGTGGTCAGGCTTGGGGCTGTGACACCTCCCTGGGGAGCCTGTTCCAGTGCTCCACCACTGTCTGGATGAAGAACCTTTTCCTAATGTCCAGTCTGAACCTCCCCTGGCACATCTTCCTGCCATTCGCTCAGGTTCTGTCATTGGTCACTAAAGAGCAGAGTTTGGCACCTGCCCTTTCTCCTCCCCTGGTGAGGAAGCTGTAGACAATGATGAGGTCTCCCCTTAGTCTCCTCTTCTCCTGGCTGAACAAACCAAGTGACTTTAGCTGCTCCTCATACAGCTTCCCCTCCAAACCCTTCACCAACTTCGTAACCCTCTTCTGGACACTTTCCAGTAGCTTAATATCTTTTTTTTATCCTGTGGTGCGCAGAACTGCACACAGTGCTCCAGGTGCAGAACAGGACAATCACCCCCCTCACCTGGCTGGCAATGCTGTGCTTGATGCACCCCAGGACACAGGTGGCCCTCTTGGCTGCCAGGGCACACTGTTGGCCCATGATCAACTTGCTGTTGACCAGAACCCCCAGAATATTGAGGAATTAATATTGAGAAGTTAATGAGCAATGTCTATTTCGAAGTAATGTTTGTTTTCTAAACATGGAATGTGGTTTTTGTTGAAAGTAAGTGTTAACAAGGATGCAAACATACAGGTACGGAGAAGTTTCAGATTTATTCAATATCAAGATTAAATTCCATTCATAACAGCTATTGTATTTATAACTGAGGGATTTCTGAATAGTAAAAAATGTTGTAGTGTTAGAATTAGTATTTTCTGCTGTTATGGAGAAAAGACAGAGGAAAGAGGTAAACATGGCTGATTTCACTTGGCTGTGTAGAAACAATACACTGAAACAAACCTACATTTATCTAGTCTTGTTTTTAAAGAAGACTATAATAGAGATTTTTTTGTCTTATTTTAGAGCTTTCTATATTATTTTGTTAAATAGTGCTAGACATCTCATGGCAAAGCCTCATGTTGGAACAACTAATTGCCCTGTGTCAGTTGGATGTTCTAGTATCTGTATTATCATGTTTTGGAGGGATACAAGTTCTCACTTTTATGTAATGACTTTTTCACTTTTTGACTCATTGTAGTTCACTGTTTAGCTACGCGAATAATGTTCCTAGTGCAGTATGGGGGTACAAAGCTAATGTGAAAATGGGTGTCTGGGAATGAGGAAAGCATCAGGATCTGCTTTAACAGCATTTCCACATGATGGATAACCAAAACTTTTGCAAAGGGGTTATGTTGCATGCTCCTTACCTGTGGTGAAAGCTGTTTGGCGCTTTGAATTGTGCTTAGTGACAGAGGCTTAAGTAAAGAATTTATGTTCTTAGTGGAGTGATGTTCTTTAATACTGGATACATAAAGATGTCTATGGATACATAAAGGTGTCTATAGTTGGATACTATGGATCCAAATGACACTCTTCTAATACAAATCAGTTTAATCTTCAGTTTTTATACAGTAAACTGTGTGCAATTTCATCTCATACTTTAATATAGTTGGTAGTACTACTGACTCATTTTCAGTATCAAAAGTAATCAATGTAAGCCATCAACAAGAGGAACTAAATTTGAGCCATGCTTTGGAATTTGCTTTGTGCTGGAAATATAATTTCCAAGCAGGCTGTACAGCAAATTTGCAGTTTATTTTTATTCACAGTGGACCAATAAAAAAGTGGTGACTGGATTCAGAAAAATGATAGAAATCTTTCAGTGAAAAATTGAAGACTTATGCAGTCTCATTTTTCTATCAGACTATTCTGAACCATTGTATATAAAGCTGAGGACCTTTTAGCATTTTCGAGAAATTTTACTTTAAAAGTGTTTGTAACAAAGTGAAGAGATATTGGAATGCTCCTTGTTGTATCCCAGTGAAACAGCTAATTTAGCTTCTATTGTAGAAACGTGTGCACAGATGTGTTAAAGGAATAGTTGCAGTTTTTGCTGTAAGACTAGATTTTATTATTTCTTGTAAATATAAACATGCAATCAGCTCACTAAAAGATGATGTTGAATGTACTGCGATATTTTAGCATCTTTGCTCATGAACTATTCTGTATGAAGACACTAATTCTATATATGTGCTAGAAATGGTAGATAAATTTTGAAAATCCCATTTCAATAATTAAGTGTTGGCAAAACTAAGAAAAAGTGAGCTAAATCCAGGTTATCTGGTTGCTGCTGCATTTAGTGCAGAGTTGTAGTGTAAAACTTATGGAGCTGTGTGAAGTCCTCTTTGTATACCAAAACTACAAGTTCGGTAGCAGATTCATGAAGTATAATTCAGAAAGGGCATTTGCTCTTTTCTAACTGGCAAGTTCTGTTTAATCTCTTTATCAATAATCTGGATGAGGGGATTGAGTGCACCCTTAGTAAGTTTGCAGATTACATCAATTTGTTGGGAGCGTTGATCTGCTGAAGGATAGGAAGGCCATACAGAGGGATCTGGACCGCCTGGATCATTGGGCTGAGGCCAGTTGTATGAGGTTTAACAAGACCAAGTGCCAGGTCCTGCACTTGGGTCACAAGAACCCCAGGCAGTGCTACAGGCTCAGAGAAAAGTGGCTGGAAAGTTGCCTGGCAGAGAGGAATCTGGAGGTGTTGATTGACAGCTGGCTGAATATGAGCCAGCAGTGTGCCCAGGTGGCCAAAAAGGCCAACAGCATCCTGACTTGTATCAGGAACAGCGTGACCAGCAGGACTAGAGAAGTGGTTGTGCCACTGTACTCGGCCCTAGTGAGGCCCCACCTTGAATACTGTGTTCAGTTTTGGGCCCCTCATCATAAGAAAGACATTGAGGTGCTGGAGAGAGTGCAGAGGAGGGCGATGAAGCTGGTGAGGGGCCTGCAACACAAGTCCCATGAGGAGCAGCTGAGGGAACTGGGGCTGTTTAGCCTGGAGAAAAGGAGGCTGAGGGGAGACCTTACCACTGTCTACAGCTGCCTGAAAGGAGGTTGTAGTATGGAGGATGTTGGTGTCTTCTCCCAAGTAGCAAGTGATACGATAAGAGGAAATGGGCTCAAGTTGCGCAAGGGAAGGTTTAGATTGGATATTAGGAAATAATTCTTCATGGAAAGGGTTGTCAGACATTGGAACAGGCTGCCCAGGGAAGTGGTGGAGTCACCATCCCTGGAGATGTTTAAAAGACGTTTAGATGTGGTTCTTAGAGACATGGTTTAGTGCTAGAGTTGGTTAGGTTATGGTTGGACTCGATCCTGAGGGTCTCTTCCAACCGAAACAATTCTATGACTATAGCAGCAGTCTGTGTTTAAGTAATTAAGGCAAGGGTGTAATTTTAACTGCAGAATAGAACTGCATTTTTATTTTTAAGCATCATACTTCTTTGTAGTAAATGACTTGCTCTACCTTTTTTTTTTTTTTAAACAGTAAAGGACCTTCCTCTTCCCAGATTTGTTATGTCAAAGAATGAACAAGAATCAAGACACACAGCCTTGTATTCTTCAGATGCTGATAACCCAGCTTCATATTCAGGTGTGATTCCTCCACCACCTGGCAGGATACAAGTCAAAAAAGGCTCTGTGAGCCATGATGCAGTTCAGCAACGTACATCAGCTGATCAACAGGTAAATTAACTTAGAAAATTAAATCAGGCTGTTAACCACTGCCTTGCTGCATAGGTGTCAATTTGATAGGGCCTCTGAGCTTTGTTCTTTTCAATATATTTTCTTTAAAAAAAATAATCATACTAGTCTATATTATACATGAAGACCACATATTCTTCTGAAATACTTGCATGTAGGAGACATTTTTTTATGATGTCTTGTAATCTTGTGTTTAAAATATCAGTGGTAAGAGGCAAAGAATTGACAAAAGAAAATCAGTGTGTAAGGTATGATAGAAAATATCAAGTTGAATTCATTATGATGTTAATACCTCATTTATTAGGTAGTTCACATTGGGTTCCTGGTCATTGGAACAGTGATAGTGAATGCTATGGAAGACTGGGTTTCTAGTCCTTCAGTGTACTCCAATACCTTTAAATCTGAAATACTTTATTTAGAATTTGTTTTTAAATCTTGGTTATTTTCTCTGCCTTACATTTTTATTGTTCAGGTATGTAATTGTTAAGTAGAGACAATAAGAACCAGAAATAATAGACAGAAGTTTTCACGTAGTTTTTTGTTGTGCTGTAATAATGAGGAAATGAATTTTCTTGCTGGTTCTTTCATCTTCAGCTACATAATATCTGAATAAATAAAAAATGTAAAGGCTTACAACTCTGTGCCTCCTCATAGTTCCTTGGTTTTTGTAGTCCTTACACTCTCTTTCTGTGGGGAAATATTTTCTGATTGTCTTTTCTACAAGCAAAAACATTGAGTGCAAATATTAAATTTTGCTGCGTGAATGTATGTCTGTGCATAACTGTTGAATGACCCATTTTCTTCTCCATAGCATACTGTTCTCTGGGCTTGTTTTGTAACGAATTGAGGAACTTGCAGATGTCCTCTAATCTTTCTGGGAATCAAGGAGTCACTAGTAAACATTTATTAATCTCTCTGGGAATAGCCCAGGCTGATGCAATATAAAGAAAAAGCAAATTAGCAGAAGCCATCCAAAATCAGTGTTTGGCTGCCACTTTCGGTCTCCCAAGCTGGGGATGGTGACTGTAATGGAAGGAGGGCTGGCACCAGATCTGAAGAGAGCTTCTTGTCTAGTTTTTGAGATAGCTCTCAAGCGCTTCATGAAGAAATCACCAATTGCAGATCTTGATCTGATGATGAGTTTGGTTGAATAGTGTTTTGTGTGCTTCCAACATGGTGTTGAATGTATTTAGTGAACAGCTTTATTTTGATGTAGCAATCTGTACTGGTCTAACTTTAAAATGACAAAAAAAAATCTGGTATTTGAGATCTTCAAGTTCTGGATAAAGAAGCCATATATTTACAAAGGTGTATAGGCATCCAAATTTCATTTCTCCATTGTGGCTGATAGAAGCAACTTGGTATCTCTCACACAAGTCTGTATGGAATCATCAGAATAAAGGAACTGTGTGTAAGTCCTTTGAGAGATCTGGCCCAGAAAACAGATTGGAGCAAATGTAACAGACAGCAAATGTAACATCATTGAGTCCAGAAGTTTTAAGCTGCATTCTTGGTCTAAAACATCAGGGAAGTACTGTCTGATTTTTTGCACCCTGTTGTAAAACTAGTTTTCTGTGGCTGGCTCTACATGTACAATGAATCCATTTAAGCAGCCTTCTTGTCCCAGTCTAATATTTATTGATTCAGACACTGTTAAAAAAGCTGAGAATTTCAGTCTCCTTAGGCTGAGAACAGGCCCTGAGCCCAGGTTTCTCACTTAACCACATAAATATTCTAATTGAGTTATTTCCCAAAAGATAGATACAACTTTTAGCTATGTTCATGTAGAAATTGCTGATCCAGTTGTCTTTACCTAGAGATATGACTCAGATTTACAAAATCGAGAGAGAGGTTCAGACTGTGAATCCTCATTATATGCCACCTCTTTCAGTGATGAGAAGAGCTGATGTCTGAGAAGTAGATGACAGCATGTCATTTTCCTAGGGATCACTGTTCTTTCTGGAGGAATTTGAGTGTCAAAGTTAAGCTTGGATATGTCACTCTTAGATCTTGTCATATAGCTGTTACATACTCCATTAGTGAGTTTGGGGATTTAATTTTTTTTTTTTTTCTTAAACTGTTTACTGGCTTTGATAATATGTCTGGCACTTCAAAATACATTAAATTTATTTCATTAAATGGTCTGGCTGAGATCTTATATTTATATGAAATCACAAGATATCTTAATCCTCCTCTTTAAAACCTTGGTTCATGCATGCGCAGCTTTCCATATTGGTGAGATTCGTCATGTGTAGATTAACATCTTGTAATTACAATTAATTTCTGTAAAAGAATTTATATTAGAGTGTTTTCTACTGAAATGTCCTAGCTAAAACTATTTATCAATGCATTATTTTGGCAGTTCCCCTCAATGAGTTTTACTTGGATGCAGGTTGTCAGGAAATGGCAGTCACGTTGTGTTTCCAAAGAACAGCTATAAATGAGGTCAACTTTTAAAGTAAGCACGAGCTAAGTTCAGTAATGTCCTTTTTCTATCTCCAACCATTTCTGTGGTGGCACTTTCAGTTTATAATGGCTAAGTATTATAAACTTCTGGCCAGCGCTATATTTATATATATTTTTACTATTGTTAGTGTTACTAGAGGATGACTGAAGTCACAGCCAGCTCTCATGGAAGCTGCAGAACTGATTCTAGGAGCCATGCCAAATAATGAGAGGTGCCTTTACTCACTAGATGACTTGTTGACTGCACATGCTGGTGGAGATAAAACATTGGGGGAAAATATTTTTTTCTGCTCATCTTCCTCGAAGATAGAGGCTAAGTAGGTTTGAAAACTTCCGTTGACAATGCGCCATCTGTATGAGCACTTGTGTTGACATAATGTGTGTTAACCACAGCGTGTATACATATCTCTGTGCCTTAGTAGCAGCAGATATACTATTGAAAATATCAATTTCAGCTAATCTTGAGAAGCTGGATTCTGTTGAGTTTTTGTGCTTTTTAAAAATAAATCTTCCTAGAAGAATTAGGATCTGTCATTGCAGATGGAAGCTTTTTATTTCATAAAGGAATTGAATGAAGACAAAGGTACTAAAAGCAGTTTCTTAGAAGAACCAGCGATGTTGAGATTAGGAAGTATTTTCTGTCTTCTGAAGGTAGTTTTCAAGGGACTACATGTTCTCAGTATCAGTCTGTTAGATGCTACCTTTGAATGTTTTGTGTTTTGTTAAAGCTAAAAAGCAAATACTTTTTTCCAGTGTCTTTAAATATGATCCAGATGTTGATCTGGTACCGCTCTACTGATTTACTCCCTTTTCTGTGAAAGGGGAGTAGCTTGTTTGAAGACCCGTTCAGGCTCTATCAGCTGAAAAACGTGTTTGTTGCAAATGCTTATAGGCTGAACCTTGTTATATCCAGCATATACTGCATATGCTTCAAGCATAATACTGGCACTCTAGATTATATTGATTAATTGCCGTATCAGTGCAGCTTCAGGAGGGAAAACTCAAATTTGGCACCTGTAGCAGTCAATCTGATCATTTCATCTTTTAACGATATGAGAATTTATGTGACTTTCTTTTAAGGTTTTGCCAGTAGTCCGTTTCTGTTCACTTCTGTTTTGCAGATTGAAGAGGTAATTCCAAGTAAAATACATAGGGTATTAAATAAATTGTTTAGGAGTGCAGAGCTGGAAAAGACCTCATGTCATTCAGTCTAACTCTCTATTATCTTGACAAATTGTATTAGCTAATGAGTTATAAAAAAAAAATAATGAAGTTTCTCTCTTGAACTTGCAACCTTTTGTCCATAATGGCCACATTGGGGAAAACTATTGTAGAGCCTTTGTAGGAATATAGTGAGATACTTTTGGGAATATGGTGGGAATTTCCACTTCCCTTAGATCAGGCAATACCTGTTCTTTTAACAACTTTGTTCTTAATATTTGCTGCAGAACACCACCAGTATTTACTGGAAAACCATTGTGTTCCCCCTTAGCTTTGTTTTGTTTGACAAAAGAATCCATAGTCTCAGTTTTGTCTCAAAGTAGTTACCAGTAATCTTCAGAATCCTTCTCTGCCTTTGATTCAATTTGAAATTGTTCTTATTGAAAGCATACAGTAGATCTGTATTCCTGGTTCCAAATGAAATCTCATCAGGATCGATACTATTTTGTAGGGTACTTCCCTGCTTCTGCTTGATATATTGCTTGATATCATAACGGTCTGATAGTTGACCTGTGCATCCAGTCTTCCATTTTCAGCTCATTGATTCTCATTATACACTTTAGTATTAATTTCTATTATGCAAGAATCTGTATTTTATATTTTGAAACTTGGTTGTTTACTGTTACCTATGTCCTGAAAGGAATACACCCTGTCTGGTACCTCCTTACATTTGTTACCAGAATTCATCAGCATGCTATTTAGTGTACCTGAAGTATTAAATTAGGTCATTCCCCACATCAGTCCTTCAGGAGCATTATTAGAAACTTCCTTTCAACTCCATAGTTCCCATTCTAATACAATCCACCTTTGCTCCTTTGGTGGCGAGTTCTTTTGCACCTATGATTCTTGTATTGGTCTCCACACTGAAGTTATCTTGTGTGGTACCTCACTCAAGTATGCTGAGATTCAGGTTAAATGTAGCACAGTTCTTTTGTCTAGAAAAATCACAAAAGTAATATCAGCCAACTTAAGTAAAATTTCCCATGCTGTGATTGATCCCTCTTCCATTTGTGTCTGTGTTTTTAATTTTTTTTTTTTTTTCACAGCCTAGTCTAAAACTTTTCAAACTGTTGAGGTCAGACTAACAAGTTTGTAATTGGGGGAACTACCCCTCCACCGCCATCCTCTAAATATGTGTAGTGCTGCATGTGGAGAAGTTCACATAGAACCTTGGACTGTTTTTTCTTCAGTATGAATGGTATTTGATTACAAAAACATGGGTTCTGCGATGCAATTACCACCTCTAGCATAATCTTTCTTCATGATGGATCTGTTCCCTGACTCTTATGCAGGCTGTGTGATATCAGGACCTGGATCACAACACGCTTAGAGCTACCTTTCGGATACCATGTCTGCCTTCATTGTCTCTGGAATTCTCCTTAGGAGGCTTTCTTCTGGCCTGAAGTGTGAGATCCAGGAAAAGGTTTATCATCTCATTTGACTCATGTATGCTTGCAATGCTCTTTTGAGGTTGAGCTCCCTCCAGAGTTGCACAGTATTGTGTTGCCGCACTCCAGTTTGTTTGACTTATCTTCACTAAGATTCTTCTTTAAGAGCCATAGGTTGTATCAGCTTTTTAATTAACATGCCATTTCTACTAGGTATTTGTCAGTCCAAAAAAGTCCAAGTTCTGAGTCCTTTGTAGCATCTTGGTTTTGTAATTCCAGTTTGACAAAAGTCATTCTTTTTAACAACTTTTTTAATGTGTGGGGTTTTTTTTTTTTTTCAAATTAAGATGGATTACTTAATTTTTGCCTTTTAGATATAACATTAATTAGTGATTGAGAAGAATGTTCTCAGCAGTTAGATCTAATATGAAAGTGTTAAACAATTATTAGCTATTTATGTCAACATGCTTTTATTTAAATAACTTTTCTGGAATAATGTAAAGAGGAAGAATAAATGTCTTCAGACAGTGAAAACCAGAAAATCATAATTGTGATTTTTAATGAGTTTTGTTTGGAGATAAATTAAAAGGTAGTGTTTTTAATGTTTGAATATAATTGCATTGGAAGTGCTAGAACAGTTTATCAAGATAGGATTTTAATAGTAGCTGATCTCATAAGTGATACATCAGCTACAGTATGCAGATGGTAGGTAAAATTGTTGAAGTTCCTGAAGAGATTAGGTGGGCAACTTCTGTTAAAATTGGTGAAACTCAAAATATCTGAGTTATCGGTAACCCAAATTAGGCAAATTCTTGTAGTTGTTCCATGCTAGGATTTTGAAGAGCAATTAAGTTAGGTTCTTTACCCTGATACTCTCATAAAAATCTGATCCTGGATATTTCAGGCTTTCAAAATGAGTTTATTTTATTAATAGATAGAACAGATGAACAGCCCTGCTTCCTCAGCTGCAACATACACTCAAACACTTAAAACACACTCAGTTTATGAGAGTGCATGTTGCAGTTGAGGAACAGATGTGGTCCTAATGGATATACAGCCTCTGTTTACTAAAATGTGAAGCTCAATGCAAAATTGAAGTGGAAACTTTGTACAACAAACCATGTTTTCTAGGCATGAGTATATGAAAATGACAATTTCTTACCCACTGTAAAGGCAGGTTACATAGTTGATGTTAACCTATGTACAAGGGATGAATGAACTTGCATGTAATTACAGTTTCAATAAATTCCTGCTCATTCTGTTTTCCTATGAATGCTTTTGAATCTGAGTGAATGTTTCTACAGTTCTGCCTCCTCCCCAGTCTTTTCTGGCTTGCATCTTTCTTCTTTACGCTTGCGTTGAGCCATCAGTATTTTGGCTAAGCCATTTCATATATATATATATATTTACATACACATAGACACACATATGTTTGTGTGTGTGTATATAAAAAAATATATGTACATATACATATTTTTTTACAAATAATTGAGTTTAGCTCTCCCAAGCTTCTAGAAAGTTACATCAATGGATGCTATGAGTCACATATGAGAGTTACTGGGATTGTACAGGGGATAGTGCCACAGTAATGCCATCTCAGTTTGGTTTAAACTGTTCTGGGAACAGGTTACTGTGTGTAATGTGTGTACTGTAATGACAGTAAAGCTGAAGATGTGGCTTGTCACTCTTCCGGAAGCTTTTTGACTTCAGAGTTAATGACACACTTTCGCTGTTTAACAGCACACTTTTGCTGTAAACTGGAGCTTCAAATCAACTGTGGGAAATCTGTAAGTGTTCAGAATTCTGATATAATGTTGATTGGAACATTGAGAACCAAATTAATTATTTATTATGCTTGTACTTCTGATTATCTGATTACCATTATTACATGCTTGACAGAATCACATGAACTTCATCTAAAGTAAATATTTAGAAGAATTGAAGTTAAGGATCAAATTTATAGTTTGTTCCTATGTCTTTGGTATAAGGCCAGATGTTAGATGGAGGCTCACTGAATAATGACAGTTGTCAGCTTTGGTAGGGCCAGGCTGCTTCTTGAGGACTATGTATCAAGAGTTTTAATGTTCAAATGCAGTTACTAGAAGTAGTGAGTGGTTTCCTGTAGGTAGATGATCATATGTTTGTCTGCCTCAGGTTTTCTTCTGTATCTTTCTGGACCATCTGACTTGTCAAGAGTAAGAGTACTGGAGTAAATGAATAGTATCTGTGACCAAGCATGGCTTTCCCTACATCTACACATGGTATTTTGTCTAAAAATTCAAACATCTTGCAAATCTTGTTTGGTAAAAGATGGCTTGTATGAAAGGCAGCGGAAGAGGAAGGTTTCCAATTGATTTCTGTGATGCGTCATCGTGGTTCTCCTAGCACCTGTTGCACTACATATGCGAAGCGGGCACTAACCATTCAGCCTCAGTTCTAGCTTCAGCCTGCAAGTGGCACTCTGGATACCCTTGCTCCTTCCCCTCTTGCCCCCATGTACCTGTAAGGGTAAGAATGTACTGTCATCTAAAATAAATTTCTGGTCAAGTAAGATGCTAAGAGGAGGAATCTTCAGGCAAATTTCAAAAAAGCGTGTAACTGCCACAAAAAAATCTTGAACTGGTGGGTGGTACTGTGGATAAACAGTGACTTTAACTGTGCAATCAGCTGGTCCTGGAATTAAAAGTTGAAGTGAATTAATACTACTCCCAGCCATTTTGTAATACTTTTTGCCAACACCTGTGGGCATCAGTTAAATGCTTTGAATGGAAAGTTCAAAATATTGTGGCCTAGGAAATTAAATCTGACTCAATAGTCAGAACTTTCAGAAAATACTTCAGTCTCAGAATCAACCAGGCTGGCCCTATACCCTACCAAATATGAAAATCAGGCCAGGGAGGGGGGTGGTGGGGTGGGAAGTGAAAGTTTACATCAATGCATTAGAAAGTAACCAGTCATCATGGCCCTGAAACTATTGTTAGGATGCACATAGTTTTAGTATGTACCTTCCTTGGAGAAAAGCTTGTTTATGGCCCTTGCTCGTTGACTTTTAGACTTTTGCAGATGTAATATTGATTAAAAGGCAAAATGACGTTTGAATATTTGGCAGAGTAAACCAGTTCACTTTTGGGAATTGTGGAAGCATAAAGTCAGTCTGGCTGTTGGTATTGATACTATGTTAACAGTTGTTAACATTGAGTACCAAACTTTTTTTTTTTTTTTAATCTACTGCTGAAAGAGATTTTGAGCCTTTTAGCTTTGTTTTTACTTTTCAGGAAACTCGGAGTTCAAGCTTTGCTTTCTTGTTTTACTTGTTTTCAGTACTACAGTTTAGTTTGAATTGGGAGATCAGGCAAACAGCAACGTCAAAAGATGTAGGTAGAGGAAGGAAATTATTTTCTACTGTATAAATGCTTCACTTTGTACAATGTAAGTTATTTTTCCTTTGTATTTTTTTTGAAGTGGAATAATCTGGTAATCTGAATGTCTCATGAGACAGGTAGAAATTGCACATGTGATTGTCTGTTTTCCTACCTGTTCAGGGAGGATAATATTTTACAACGTAGAATTGAAGGGAAGCTTGAGCCTTAAAATCAGGGAAAAACTACTTTGTAATTTGTACAGCAGGAAAGTATATCCTAGGTGGCATCATTTTTTGAAAAAATTACATCTGTGTTTTTGCATAAAAAAAAAAATGTGGCATGTCTAGTGATTCCCGCCCCCCCCAATGTTTAATTCTGGTTTGTTTTTTAAATGAAAGTAACTGATTGTGAATCACTTGATGAAAATTAGGTATAATAATAAGTTACATAGTAAGTAATCTTTCATTTTGAGACCTGGGTTCAAATGTAATTTCTATCACAAGTGAAAGTGAGTCTTATAATCTAATTTCTTTTGAAGCCAAGTCATTTAACTTGGCATTGCTGCTGTCTTAAGAATGCAAAGTTAAGAATATTAGATGACATTGTTTGAAGTGAATGTGTCTAGTGCCAGTCGTAACATACCTGGCTTTTCCTGTTCAGTCATTTTAATAGGTACTAAAATTTTCAATCTCTAAAATGAGACTTTACCTGCAGTGATGGTTGTTCCTAGAAATAATGGTTTTAGATAGGCTTTTGTGCATTTAGTTATTTAGCAAAAAACTTAAAAGGTTCCTTTGTTTTATTAGGAGTCCACATCTCCAGTTGTTTCACCACAGCAATCCCCACCAACCTCTCCACATACATGGAGGAAGCACAACCGCCATCCCAGCGGAGGGAATAATGAACGACCTCTTGCTGGACCTGGGCCTTTTTGGGCTCCATTTAGTGAAGCACAACCAGGTATAAATGTCTTCTGTTATGCTTCAGCTGTAACCCAAAGTTGTGGAATTCTTAAATATATTGAGTTAGTTTAGGGCAGTTTATCTTTGTATTTCCCAATCCTGGAAACTTCCTTGCAGATTCAAATGTTCATGTTGATGGCAACACTGTGGAATCTGTGATCTCGCACATGGCAGATCCATTTCTTACTGTGGTATGGGAAATGCTTAAAGTTTGGAGGGAGGGAGAGTTTGAAAGTTTCCCAGTGGAAAATTTTCTAATACAAAACTGTCATCCTATTGAAATTGTGCAGGAACTGTCAGTATACCCGAAGACGTGGGAAGCTCAAGGGAAAGCAGCGGATAATGCATTGTTTGTTTGAATTATGTTTCTGGTAGATTAGATGAATTGTGAGAACAACTAATTCTCTTAACATTTTTTGTTTTCTTTAAAGTTTATGTAAACATAACTGAAGCTACTGTATCTCCAATCTGTCAAGGTAGAGCCACTTGTTTCAGTACAGCTTTTCATTCTTTATTGTTCTTCATTTAACATGAAGACCCTCCCTGTTGTTGGATCATTGTGTTCAGATTTAAAAAGTTTTCCACCTTAATGTGTCATATTTCATAGAGTACTATTTTCTTTTCTGATATTCGATAGACTTAATAAATTTGGGAACAGTGGAACAATTCTAATTCAGGTTCTGTTTTTCATGATACTGCTAAATAATATGTTGCATTTTGCAAGCTGTAGTTTCAGATTGAACTGTGGTTAATTGCTTTATTTCAGTTGTGATGTTCCAAAAGTGATCTGTTACCTTTCAATCTGTCATCATTCTGAGGATCAGGGATTCTGTTGTCAGAATTGGTTGAATAAGGAAACAAAACATATTTTAGAAGTTAAATTCATTTTATGCAGATGTTTATGCAAGTGTCCTGAATATTGTTTGCTAGTAAGTGCCAGTCGATTTAGAATAAAAAAAATAAATACTATTAGTCTGGTCATTACATGTATAATAATTTCTGTGGGTTTAGTCAGGGACAGTGTTTTTTCAGCAGTTTCTTGACTGTTTTCTTGTGTAGTACAGCTGATTGGCTTTTCTTGCAAGCTGAAATACAAGTTTGTCTGGTAGCTGATTTCTAACTTGTGAAGTTTTTCTGACTTACAAAGTCAAGGACTCCAGGAAAATGTGTAAACTATTCCTACTGTTGAAGAGTTCAATATTGTCCTCTTAAAAATAAAGTTATAATCCCATGTTAATATTTCAGTTTGGCAGTGCTTACCCTGTGATGGCTAATGGATAAATTTTTCAGTAGTTGTCTGAAAACATTTCTGAACTAGCTCGATCTTCAGCAATTTTGTGTGTTCTTAGTGTGTTTAAAGTAATTTGGAGACACTGTTACAGAAGGATTGTCTGTTCTGCCAATGCTAAAGATAGAGTGGATTTTCGTATATTAATTTAACAAAAAATTGTCATCCTTATTCACTGTGGGTGATTCTTTTGCACTGCAGATGATTAATTATTCCTCTGAATTTCAGCTGTTGTAGACATTAGTAATTCTTTTTCCCCTCTCTTGAGCCTACTTTTTAAGTACAGTATTTTGTATAACAGAAAAATGGTGTTCTGCTGACATGTAGGTAAAAACAGATTGATTTTAAGAAAAGTAAACAACATTCTATGTTGCAAGCTCATCTTGATACCAATACAAGATGTTCTTGAAAAATGGGGTAATTTGCAAGTACATCATATTTTTTTAGTAGGACTTATGGCAGGACTATGCCATTTCACTTGTGATCCAAGAAAAATAAGAACCCAGGTCTCTGCTTGTATTTCACATTATGTGAAACATTGTTTGAGGGTAATGGGGTTGTCAAGTGAAAGCATGGAACCTCAAGTGTGAAAATGTTTCTGATGGATCTAATAATAAATAACATGTTGTCTTAAACCACAAGGACAAAAATCAAAACTTTTTGTTGTTGTTTGGAGAAAGATGTGTGTAAACAGGTTCTGAGTTATGCATAGTAAAGACACTCCATTGCATCATCGTATTTCCACCGTGAACAAACTAAGTAGTACTTGCTGTATCAGATTCAGCCGTATAATAATTATTAGCTAATGACTCAATTTTTTTTTTTTTAAATCTTGTGCCTTGTCTTGCATCAGAAGGTTTAAGCATAGCTTGTAGCTGTAGTTTTTAATTTCTTGAGGAAGTAAACCTGTTCTCATCTCAACAGAGCAAAATAATTGGGATTTTACAGATTTTTTTGCCACTGTATTGTCCAATAATTCAGTTAGGATAGTGTTAGTGATGCTTATATGTAGTTGGACTCTGAGGCACTGTCATGATATGTCAGTGTGCTTATACATATGAAATCAGAAGCCAAGGCTTGTTACCATCTTTCTTCCAGCCTTTTTGTAAAGAGAGCCCTAAAGGGTACATGTATTTTACTTTAATATTAGGAATTAAAAGTTCAGTGACAGATGTTGATCACCAGTGTAGAATGAAGTTTATAGTCAGTTCAGGTGTCATCCTTAAATGTCAGAGTCAGTTCTGTTCAAACCTGAGTCTCTCAAGTCTTCTAGATGCCTTTGATTTAACAGTTTAAGATGAAACTGTTCAAAAATGATGTTGTTGTATCTCAGTTCTGGATTGCATCTCTGATCTGGATCAGTTCCTATAGTTACAAGAGAAAAAACTACTTCATACTCCTACCTTTACCTTTTCCACTCATTTTGCACTACAGCTTCAGTTGCCAGAAGGATGCTGACTGTGACA
Source organism: Streptopelia decaocto (assembly GCF_964273445.1). Lineage (NCBI taxonomy): Eukaryota > Metazoa > Chordata > Aves > Columbiformes > Columbidae > Streptopelia > Streptopelia decaocto. Next base: position 59,809,433 of record NC_138656.1, read on the forward strand.
AGCTTGGTAGAAAAACCCCTTCCCTACTTCAAATGGTTGTTGAGTGGCATGTTGAGTGGCTAGAAATTTTTATTTTATTACCTTGTAGTCTGTTTGGACTGGAAGCAAAGCACAGCATTTATGTTGGTGGTATCCAAATAGTGATTTCAAACTGGTAAAAAAATCTGAAGTCTTCTGTTCAGTCATAGGATACCTGTTAGTTTTTTTTTGGCATTGCACTAAAGTTCTGTTTTGATGTCTGCATATACATGAGAACTTGCAGCCCTAAGCTGCAATTCTTTCTTTATCTCATGAGGAGAGATTTTGCTGCAGTTCATGAAATAAAGAACCAAAAACTTCATGGACAGAAGTGGAATGTATTTACTGTACTAACAGTTCACTTGTGTCTTTAGAGTCCTGAGATATTTACTGTGCTTGCAAAGTACTGAATAGTCCTTTGTCATCAAGTTAATGCTGCAGTAACTCTTGATAATTTGCCTTGTTACAAGTTAATGATTATTCTTATCTGGACATGATTATTAAGGAAGTGAAGAGCTCTACAGCATTTTATCTTATTGTCAAAATTGTACTCACCTTCTGGTTTTACTTCATCACAAATAGGTGATAAGGTGAGCTCTTGCTAGTTTACAAAGTTGGTTGAAAATTTAGTTCTCTGTAAGTAAACCCACATTTGTGTAGTTAATAAGAAGTATGAGCTACTCAGATGTTATCTAGATAGATGATTTCTTACATTTTTAGCTTAAAGTGAGGGGTTAACTTTTTTCCCTGGGAAATGCAACCATTTTCCACAACTTATCAATGTGTTGGTAAGAGATTCAAGCTAGAGTAGAAGAATATAGAGCAGCGACAGGAATTCAAGTTAAATCTTCATACTAAACATAGCACATTAGACTTCACCAGCAAGTTCAAGTATGATAACTGGTCTTAGGCTTACTCTTCGTTCGAAGTCCTGTTAATGGTGGTCTCATTCATGAAAATGCAGAAACCATTGGAGGTTGTTTCTTCTTTGGGTTACATATTGTAAGATTAAAAATATACTGACTATCTGAGTCTTCTGTGTAACCCAGTTTTCTTCTACCTTCCCTTCTACTTCAGTGTTCAGTCTGGTTTTGTACTTAGAGAAGAAGGTGAGGGGTGACTGTCCCTAATTCAAATGTCAGATGTAGTTTTAATGATTGAGAATTGAGTTAGTGGCTGGTGGCAGTTGATTAATATGTGTGTAGATCCATGTGTCCACAGTTACTATGAAAGTAATCTTTCTCCAGTGTTCTCCAACCTTCCCATCCTGTTTCCTAAAACGTTACATTGCGGAGTGAATAACAGGAACAGAAAGGCAAGTCTATTCCTGTTGAGATTATTTGAACAAGGGAGAAAGGAAATGGTTCTTGTAATACTTGTAAAGTACTGGGAAGGTATGACAATTTGCGGCAACTGGCATCTCCATCACTGTCAAAGCACTGCTTTGGAACAGATGCTGTGCTAAGTAGGAGTGGATACAAATTGAACTGTGGGTTGTTGGGAGAAGTAAAGGCAGAGTAATTGTTTGTAAGGTTAGTGGTAATAATGTCAGTGTCTGAGGGGCAGAAGGGAGAGAACCATTGTGTCAAAAGTAAAATTAGAATGTAACATATCCCCAGGAGAGCTGGGAAGGACTTGTCTGAATCCTACAGTCTGATAGCTCTGTGCTGAGAGAGACCAAGTGGAAAAAGACTGAGCTTTTCTACACATTTCTTTTGAGTGTTTTAGACTTAGGCCAGCTGTTGAAGAATAACCCCAAGGCAAAAAGCATTGTCAAACTCATTGCTGTTATTCTCAGCAATTTTGGATAAATTTGCTAGAAACTCCAGGCCCCATCAGGAGCTTCTAGAAGTGGAGAACAAATTTGGGAACAAAAGGAGTAGTTATTAGTGGGTTTTTATACTAGTAAAACAAACTTAAATTGAAAAGTTACTCTCTTTTTTTTTTTTTTTTTTTGTATATTTGACTTATTTCCTCTTTCAAAAGATCTTTCTCCTCATCGAAATCTCCATTTTTATTTTATGTAGTGCAAGATTAAATGTGTTGTGCACAATTATGGCTATTGTATGTAGGAGAAGAGCAATGATAAAGCAATTCTAAGCATTTCTCTCATTACTTTCTCCTAGGAAAAAGTAATTTATGGAATGAAAGAGTAATTGCATACTGGCAGATACCAAATAGCGATTTTGTATACTAACAATGTTTCTGTCACTTTATGTGTTAGTCTCAGTGTGTCTCACTGATTCTCAGATTTCCTTCACTCAGTTTACTGCAGATTGTGTACTAGTAGTGTCATCTGTCTCCAAGAACCTGAAACTGTTGATATTTTTCAGCTTCATAAATAGATTACTCATACAGAAATGGACTTCTCATAGCAATATTTTTAGTCAGCATCTAGACAGTAAATTCTTGGGTTTTATTGCTTCAGTTTAGTGGCAGGGTTAAAATGATGACATTAGTGTCTTATTTCTTGTTTGTGGGTTGTGTAGAGGGCTTACAGAAACTCACAAGAAGTTGAACTGCCTTTTAAGAGGAAATGTAGTTCTATATGTGAGGCAGAAATTCCTATCTAAGTATGATTTTATTTAACATATATCGAGAGAAAAGCATTTAGTTGTGCAGGAAGAGTAGATTGAAGCAATCAGTTTCACAAATGTTTGGATTTAAGGAGTTCCACATTTCTTCTAGGAGTCAAGGAGTAGAATGGAATCCTGGGATTCTTCTAGACTTGCTCTAGGTGGCTTGTTTTCCCTCTGATTTGAGTTCGTTAAATTTTTTATTTGCAACTACAATTTAAGATAATTTTGAGGGTTTTGCACACACAGGAGTGGGTGACCAAATCTTATTATAGTTGCTTCATTGTTATTTTAATATTAAGACATTGAACATCGACAGTACTTCAGAAGTAGATTATAACGAGGCACTGGGTGAATTGCAATTAGTGTGTTCCAGATAGTTGATACATAGCAAATATCAGCACTCTGTAGGGATGCCTTTTATTATTCTTGGTCTGTTTTTAAGCAACTGAGTTAGTCTAGAAATAATTTAGAAAAAAAAATTATCTGTGTCAACAAGCCTGATTCTTAAGAGGAATTTTCAAGGCTTTGTTCTTTGAATGCAAACTAAACCCTAAAAAAGAAAAAAGTTTAACAATAACGATAAAGTTGCACCTGTTGGGGCGAGTCCAGAGGAGGACCATGAAGATGATCAGAGGGATGAAGCACCTCTCCTATGAGAACAGGCTGAGAGAGATGGGCTTGTTCAGCCTGGAGAAGAGAAGGCTCCAGAGAGACCTTATTGCAGCCTTCCAGTACCTAAAAGGTGACCTACTAGAAAGCTCAAGAGGCACGTTTTTGCAGGGCGTGCTGCAATAGCACAAGGGGTAATGGATTTAAACTGAGAGTAGATTTACATTAGATATAAGGAAGAAATTCTTCACCATGATGGTGGTGAGGCACCAGAACAGTCTGCCCAGAGAAGCTGTGGATGCCCCATCCCTGGGAGTGTTCAAGGCCAGGCTGAATGGGGCTTTGAGCAACCTGCTCTAGTGGAGGGTGTCACTGCCCATGGCAGGGGGTGGAACTAGAAGATCTCTGAGGTCCCTTCCAACCCAAACTGTTCTGTGATTCTGTGCTCATACCATATGCCACTTTTAAATACCTTTTAGCCCAAAAAAGTGTTTCTCATTTCAATTAACTTGAAATGTGGAGCATTAATTAACTCATTCAAGACTCATTAAATGCATAAAATCCAATTCAAATTTTACACGTGTTGCAATAAGCGTGTTCCTCAACTCTATCTCCTTAGTACAGATCTAAACTGACCTAATGTAAAAATCTACAAGAATGAGTTGTCAGAAGGTAAACTGTTACCTTGGTACAATTTGGCATTTTCTTTACCATTCTACAGCTGTATCTCTCTGCCAGGAGCATGTGTTTCAGGAGTTTGTGGGGGTTTTTTTACTGCTTTCCATATCCATAGTTCTTACTCAGTTTTCAAGGTTGTCTTTTAAAAAGGAAATATTTCTTCTACTTTCAGGCTCATCTGCTTCTAGTGATCCCATATGGTCTGGCCATTCACCACCACCCCATCAAGAAAATTGGGTCAGTTTTGCAGATACTCCACCAACCAGTGCTCTTTTAGCCATGCATCCTGCTTCTGTCCAGGTGTGACACTTTATTGGTATTTGATTTGCTTCATTCAAATTGATGTTGCAGTCCTTTTTTTCTTTTATTTCTCTTCTTATTTTTTTATTTTTTTTTTTTTTAGAATTTTCATTACAGATGTTTACTGTCTATCTGTCCTGTAGTCTGTTCAGTGCTATTTACCCAACAGATACTTGTTTTATTGAGTTTACTTCATTTGGAATGACTAATGGAAATCTACTGATTTAAAAAATGTCAACAATTATGACTTTAAAACATTTGTGTTTAGCTTTTTTGCATATGTGCCATACTTTTTTTTTCTGCTTACATACCTGCAGTCATTCCTGTCCATATGTATCTGTGCCAAAACACCCTGTCATTATCCTGTTGATGCAATCTACTGATAGTTTCCTGCAGTTTTTAAACTACTGCATGATTTAACTATGCTTTGTTTTTTGAAGGCAAGAAGTTGAGAATTCCTAGAAGCATTTTAGGTAGATAATACTGAGGAAAAATATTTCATTTCAGGACCAGACAACAGTACGAACTGTAGCATCAGCTGCAACAACAAATGAAATTCGTAGGCAATCAAGTAGTTATGATGACCCCTGGAAAATAACTGATGAACAAAGGCAATATTATGTTAATCAGTTTAAAACCATTCAACCTGATCTAAATGGATTTATACCAGGTAAGTTACCCTTTAAAAATAGAACTGTGGGCACAGCAGTTCTGCTACAAAGGCTTTGTTGTGTACTTAGGTTTGCATACCATTTGGAAGAAAGTTCTGCATTTTACTCATAATGTTCTGGTAAATGCTAACGTAATTCAAGAAAGAGCTTGAAACCAATTTGCTTTTTTCCTTCATTTAACCCTAATAATTAGTACCATTTTTCCCAAAACTTTTGATAAGTAGCTTTTCTCCTTTACCATAAGTCTAAGCCTTCTAATGATTTAACTTGTATTAAAAATTGTTGTTGTAATTTTTCAGGATCTGCAGCTAAAGAGTTTTTCACTAAGTCAAAACTCCCTATTCTTGAGCTTTCTCATATTTGGTAAGTGTTTCGGGATAACTATTTAGAAAGATGACAGCTATCTGACAGTGATAATCTACTGACTAGAATGTATTACAAAGTAAAATTTCAGTAGTACCTCTACTGAGTTCAGCTCTGTTCACATTTATGCCAATTTTACTTTAGTGGGCTTTAATGGATTTAGGCTGGCGCTACTTACAAGGCATTTTGAGCTTTTGAAGAAATTCCAAATACTTCAGAATAAGTAGTAATTTATTTGAGGTTTTTATTGTTAAAGATGCATTTGTATTAAATAAGTATAGATGGGGAATGGATTAAAGTCTAAGTAAGTTTAAATGAAATGTATAGATGCAAGTGCTTTTAAATACACTTACTGGGACTTGATGACAAATATAGCTTTGATTTGGTGCAAAGCTTGTATTTTGCTGTGTTCTAGAATTTGTGCTGCATTCTTGCATGCTATCATTAAATGGCTTACCTTGGCATATTTGATCTTTCAGTGTCATGATTTCTAATTCAGGTATTTTCCCACTTAAAATAAATCACCGTGTCTCAGCACTATTGTTATTTTAGTATACTTTGCCAAAACTCTGAGACCAATAATATTGCGTAGTACTGTATTAAATGAGTTAAATACCAGGTGAGATAAAAGTAGGTGTAAGTGATTGTTAAGTTCTAAGAAATGTTATTAATGAAGACTCATCTTGTTTGAAGGGTAAACATGTAATACTAATATGAAGTATTTAGTAGGGTAAAATGAACTATAAACTGAGTTTTCATCTTCTAAGTAGCACAACAGAAGGATTTTAGAACTCTTTTAGAAGTAAAATAACCTTCAGAAATTCTATTTATACTAAGTTTTCCTTTTTAGGGAACTGTCAGATTTTGATAAAGATGGTGCACTGACATTGGACGAGTTCTGTGCTGCGTTTCATCTGGTGGTTGCTAGGAAGAATGGGTATGATTTGCCAGAAAAGTTACCTGAAAGTTTAATGCCCAAACTGATTGATTTGGAAGACTCGACGGGTAAGACATGCTTCAACAGAGACTTCACAATTTTAGAATTATGATATAGTTGTTACACTATATCAGCAGATATTTATAGGTTTCTATGGGCATAGCCCATTAGTAAGAAGTAGAGCGATGTGCAGTTTTAGAAATTTTTTTATCAGTGTTCAGAGCTAATCTGAGCACACATGAATTTCTGTACAGGGAAAAGTTATTTAGGAACAGTAGACATATTGACTGTTACATTTGGAAATAATACCTGTGTGCTTTAAACGTTAGGGAAAACAAAATTGTCACAGTATGAATTTTATTAATGATCAGCTATTGCATTCCATATTTCCAATCCAGCTGTACTTCAGACTTGATTTCAAATGAGTATGCTTTCTGTTCACTCTCATTTCTGAAAATACAGCTTGGGTTTCTACGTTTTGAAGATATTCAGAAAATATTCCCAGATTCAATGCTATAAGTAGGACTGTGCAGTTTAAAAGTACAAGATCGGCAGCACAGATTGTTTTTTCTTAATTATACTCCTGACTTGACATCAGCTTTTATCATCCATCGCTTTGTCACCTTGTCTTTCTGTGCATAGTCCTTTACCTTTGGGTGCTCCCAGATAAACCATTGAATGTATGAGTTCTGCTTGTTAATATGTGCCAAAAACCCAGTCCCATAACCGAAAAGCAAACTAGTGTAAAAGTGACGTTTAAAAACAGGATGTTTGCAACCATCTTCTATTTTTATTTTAAAACAGATAAAGGAAACTGAATATTTTAAAACTGCTTTAGACTACATTTTAACAAGTGGTCTTTGCTTGGAAAGTCAGGTTATAATGTTGGTGCACACGTAACTATGATTTCCTAGAATTTTATTTCTTTTGCTTCTTAAATTTCTTTTTACTTTTGTCTACAATTATTGATGAGTTCTTAAACTAAACACTTTGTCTCTTACTACCTCTGCTTTAACAATTAAACCATTTTTGTGGGAGTAGCTTGGCTCCTCAGAGAAGCTTTCCAACAGCAATCAGCTGCAACTGAAGGGTTTTCAGGATGAGTAAGCCTTTTGCTATGACAAAGACATTCATAAGAAATATCTACAATCAATTAGGTGAATACCTAGCAAGCGTCTAAAACCGACTCATTCTGTCTATGTTTGTGTTAAGGTAATGGCCAAGCAAAAATCTTGATAGGAAATGGAGAAACATTTATTTGTATAAACCATTTTTATTTAAAACAAACACCAACAACTATATCTGCACCTGATCTTCTAATGCCTTTATTGGTAGTAGATTTCAAGATTTTATCACTTAACTGAAGTTGTCTGGAAACTTTATATATTGGACATGAAACCAAAAAGTGTTGTGTATGTTTATTTTTATTATTTTACAGGCAACTTTGGGGAATAATCAAAGGGAATTTTTTCTCATCTCTCTTTTCATTTATTTTTGTTTGTATTTGCTCTGATATACTGGGTGTGCTTTAACCTTTCATATAAGGAAGTGTTTTATTCTGCAAGATAAGCTTCTCAGTGCTGTATTTGATGTTATATACATTAGTGTGAATTTATTTTCTCATAAGAAAGAATTTGTCTGCATGTAATCAGAATCTAAAACTGCCATTTAAAAGCCAGCGAATGGGTAGATAGTGTGATACAGAGTAATTTTTAAAGTCCAGTTTTCAGAAAGATCCTCAAAATAATGGTAGCACCTGATAAATATTATATTTTACTTGAATAAATGCTTTTTGTCTGCCGCTAAGTATTTCCTTGGAAAATATGAAAACAAAGGGTACTCTGCACTTTCCATGACATGTGAACAGTTCTTCTGAGAATAAATTGAATGCCATTCATGATTTTAGTTTATAGTGATTCCTGTCATTTCAGAAGTTGGGGAACAGACTGGTGAGGTAGGTTACTCCAGTTCTCCAGCAGAAGCACCTCCAAGCAAGTCTCCATCAATGCCATCCCTAAACCAGACCTGGCCAGAATTGAATCAGAGCAGTGAGGTTAGCACTTTTATTTAAGAGTTGTTTCGTTGCCAGTTGATAACTAAGTTGTGTATGCATCCATAATTCATCATAAGTGGATTGTTGACCACAAATTGTGAAAAAGTTAGCAGGACAATAGACACAGGAAGGTTCTACATGTGAAATTGTAAAAAAAGGTAATGGCTTCTTTCTGATTTTTCTGTCTCATTGTAAGATGAGCTAATATTTAAAATATCATTAATGGTTCTTAAGCGTGATATTTATCACAAAATTATCTCATAACATTTATTGAAAAAGTTGAATTCATTCCTGATTTTTGTTTTTTCACTTAGTGTGGGTTTTTGATTGGGGCTTTTTGTTACCTCTGAAGGACTAGTAGAGCCAGTATTTTTGCAAAACTTTGAAATAAATTTTTTATGGATCTGGACATGGAGACTCTTTTCTGGAGGTGATGAAATATAAAATATCTCACCAGTAATGTAGAAAAGTCATAGCTCTGGGCTTGTTTCAGAAGCAAAGAGTTAAAGTTGAATCTGAAGTCAAGCATGAGCTAAATGTATATAAGTTTTAAATTTTTGCTGTTATGTACTGCTGTGATATCATCCTTTACCATGCATATTTGCTATATAAGGAGTCTTACATAGTAAAGCTGTATTTTGTCAGCGTTTTAAACTGAAGTTACCAAACAAGTTTTGGTTTGGTGTTTTTTCCTTACAAATGTCCATTGTTTAAAAAGCCTGTAAGGGATTGATTCCGAGAGTTTTTCTTATTGCTCTGTTTTAACATTTTTTACTGAAAATAAACCAGTGTTTTATTATAATGGCTACTTCAGAGACTCAAATGAGTTCCTGACTGCAACCATAATACAAAGATAATGTAGGCTTATTTTTCATTATACGGGGAAAAAAGGGGTACATGTTGAAATTATTTTTGGAAAAGTCTTTTCATTTAATAATCTGATATTCTCAAGAAGAATCTAAAACTTGGTTTGAATATCTAAGATAGTTCTGTCACTAGCTGAGTATTGTATTGCCTGTTCTTATTGAAAGAGGTTTTTGTGGCTTTCTTCTTTCTTTGTTAGACTTCAAGTGAATAAGAAGATTGGTAGTAAAATATTTAGACAAGGCAAAGGAGAGTTAGTATGAAACAGAAAATAAGCAAGTTTTTAGGATTAAAGTTAGGAGCAGAGGAAACTCCCTCACTCTATAGGAAGGACTTAATAAAGTCTGCTGATCCTCTTAAGTGACAGTGATGTCTTTACCAAATAAAAATGTAGGGAATGATTTAATGATTATTAGTTCTGTCTGATGGAGTGGCTCTTAGACTGCTGGTGGGAAGCTAGGAGGGAGGTGAGCAGATATTCAGTTATTGTTAAAAAGCTGTAAATGTTTGCAACTGCATTAAAAATTACATTCATACATTCTCTTATAAATTTGCAATAAAGATTTAATTAAGCTAATAATTTGGTAAGCTGCATTGTAGCTGAACAGATTACTTCAGTGTCCAGTGCAACTCAAACCCATTTGTCAGGGTAGTTACACTAATGGAACAAAGTTAATGACAATTCTCTCTCAGCCAAAAATCTTGTCTTACAAAATTGACTTTGTCCATTCGGATAGATAATGTGTGGTTTTTTTTCTGAAAATCTGCTAAAACTTTAAGTGGTTTGGAAAAGTTCTCACACTAAATATACTACCAGTTACTAACTATACTAAAATAAGAGTTGAACATTTATTAAATGTTAAGAATTTTTTATTCTAACACAAAGGGGTTTCTCATTTTTTTCAGCTATATTGCTGTGCATGCTTCTTGCTCCTGAGCATTTTCTTTTCAGCATGAGTCAAGTCAAAGTCCTCAAAGTTTTAATGCCATGAAAAAATTTCTGGTGTTACTGCGGGCACCAGTCAAATTGTTTCCTCTTTGAACCTCTTATAACTGTCATCATCAAATGAATTGCTTGAAAAATCTGTGCATCTTTGGATCATCTGCCTTTCCAGGCAGTTTCATCCCCGTTAGTATAAACACTGTTGGTTACTCTGTTCTTTCTAGCTCATAGTTGACTTTTAGACTCCAGTTGCCAGGCGCAGGCACAAATGTGGACCAAGGCATCAATCTCAAACATCAAAATAAAGAGCATGATGACAATCCACCTAGCTCTGGATATTACATGCTTGACATTCTCATCACTTCACTTGTCCCATCTTTCTCACTTTAGACATCTTTTCCATCCAGTCTCAAGGCTGAACACCAAGTTCTGAGAACTTAAAAAAATAGAAAAGCTTACTAAATTTTTATTGAAAACAGTCTAGTGTCATGATCCTATTAGCTTTGACACAGATAATGGGGATTTGCTTTTGAGGTCACAACTGTTACACCTTGTGTGCTCTTGGTGCTCTTTTAGTAATGGCTGATATGAGTTTTAGTTTTTAGTCGTTAACCTTTTGAAAGTGTTTTTGAAACATTTTTGCAAGTCTTTTAGTTTCAGCTAATAGGAGTTTTATCCTAGCAAATCAGTTGTTTTGTCCGTGCTCTTAAAACTTGCACAGATTTTGAAAAGCAGTCAATTAGAGCCTTATATATATATTAACTTTCTTTTAACCAGGGAATTAGCAATATCTGTTTTCATGTAGTAGGTTAGGATGCAGCACAAACAGCATATTCCCCAGAGTAGTCAGGAGGTGTTGGTGCTCATTTGACTGCCCAGCCAGGAAGCTTGAGAACAAGTAATAAATGTTCTGTAGTTTGGCTTCAGAGGAGCAGAATATGAGGTAAATTCAACATCTGTCTCTAAAATAATATTTTAGCATTGATCTTAACTATAACATCAGTGTTGTATGCCTTTCTGGAAGTTTTGAAAAATTAAAAACCAATATTTCTGTAATCAAATTTGCCAGTTTCAGTGGTCAAATCAAATTTAAAACAGTAGTGGTAGTCCTAAAACAAATATTAATGCACCTTTCATGAAAATGAGCAGCTGTGTAAATGCAAGAGGCCAAATTAGGGGAAAGGCTGGCAGAACTTGGCAATTAAGTTTCTGACTTACTAAAAAGTGGCTCAGTCAACAGATTCATACAGCTCCAAAGTGCTCACAATGCTGCCGCTTCATGAAAGGCTGGAGTGACACACAGATGAACTGTTTAATACAGGGAGTGGGGCAGAGCAGTTAGGAAGGGAAACCTCACATCCTTACTAAAAAGGGTTCATTAGGTTCTGTCCGTCAAGGGGTTAGTTTTGTGTATTTAAAACAAACAAACAAAACAAAACACCACCACCAAAACAACAAAAACTGTCCCACCCATTCCCCCCATGCCTGCCCCACCCCCCCCCAAAAAAAAAAAAAAAAAAAAAAAAGAAAAGAAATAAAAAAAAGAAACTTTGCCTTAATTTGAAGTCTGAAATGAGGAGAGATTTCTGAAATAACTGGCTTAGACTAGGTTAACATACAGGCCATTCACTAGACATAGCTCAGTGTAGAGGAGCACATGAGTTTAAGTTGACTAACACCATATAACTTGTCCTGTATCCTCTGGAATAATTTACATTTATTTGCCTATGGATATGGAACAAGAATATTGATTTGTTTTCACAACTATACTAACATCATTTTTGTCAAATTTTCTGAGCACTAAAAATTTTGTATTTGTAATTTTTGTTGCAGTGTTTGAAACATGGTTAGTATTTGTGTTATTTTACCAAAATATAACAAGTTTAGCATTCCTGTTATGATTTGTAGTCTGGTTTCTGAATCACAGACTAATTTTATGTACTTTGGTACTTTATTGTTCCAGTTGTGGCTGTAGTTTGACTTACTAAACATGAGGACTCTTGACAAACATCTATTGATACAGCATGCCTATATCTTGTAAAATTGTTTAGAGATTGACTTATTTGCTTTTAGCAATCAACAGTATGTTTGAATTTAATTCTTTGCCTTGTCAGTGATTTAGACTTGTAAAAATCCTCTTTACAGCATAGAATCACTTCTCAGGGGTTGCACTGCAAGCTGAACTGGTGTAGTTGGACTACTCAGTGTTCATTTGTCTGGGATTTTGTAAGAAAATCAGCATTTCTGAAATATGTTTGAAACTTGGCAGCTACAAAGCTGAGGAACCTTTCTGTGGATTTTATAATTACAAATGCACACAACATGTGGCACTGATTTTTATCTTTACAGTATTTGAATGGTCTAACCATTTTTTTTTACTTGTGATTTTAATTGGCAAACGTGAACTCTGAAGGTACTTCTGTGTTGACTGTGCACCTGTATCTTCATTATGAAATGTGTATTTAAAGATTGATATCGAGGGATAACAAACTTGGTTGCACAACAATCTCAGACTGAAATAGAAATACTTAATGTGTACCAGTGTGCTTCCCAAGTCAAGTACTGTCCAGTGCAAATATAGTACTTTCCAGTGCAACCTCTGAACTACTGTGCTAAATCTCCTCAGTGATCTTTTACTCCCATCTTTCTCATCGTGCTGACTTCTCTCCTCTGTCTGTTCAGCAGTGGGAGACATTTAGCGAACGCTCCTCAAGCTCACAAACTCTGACCCAATTTGATTCTAACATTGCACCAGCTGATCCTGTAAGTCAATCACTTAGCTTGCTTGTTTGAAATTAATTTTATTAACACTGAATTTCCATTCATTGTATTTAGCTGTTATGCATGATTCCATGGACTGCTTTTTGGGGAATGGTGGCAGGCTTCTTGATTTTTTTTCCTTATTTTCAGAATATAAATTTTCTAGTATGGCTCATATTTAATATCTGAATGCAAACAATGCTTTTTTCCCCTTGATTTTGATGTAACACAGGACTGCTATCAAAACCTGTATTACACAAAGTATCAAAATTTGTGATTTGTTTTTTTTTTTTTTAATATAACTCAACACAAGGGCTACTCCAAGTGATAAACCAGTTCCATTTTAGATTTCGTCTTCAGCGTTATTTTATTTGTTTCAAGTTGCAGAGCTGGATTTGCACAAACTCTTAGGAGCTGACAATGCCAAGTTCACTAAAGAAAAACTACTGGGCCTTAGTGGGTGTGGTACTTCATACTCCTAATGTTTTCATCAAGTTACTTGATTAATAAGGCTTTTAGTATTTCTTCAGCTAAACCTGTGCTGTTCTAATGCTTTACTCAGTGGGGAGTGCTCTGAAGGTTTACGTAATCAAATATTCTGCCAAGTTTGGGAGCCAGAAATTCACTACAGTGTTTCCAGTTCTGCTGGTTTTAAACTTCACAGCATGTGACATTGAAGCAGTTCCGAAATGCATTAAAATTGATTCAGTATTTAGCTGCTGCTTTCATCCTGCTTTTCTTAGGTATTTAATTACCACTGTTAGTGTCCATTTTAATTCAATTAATTACAGTGTTGGTGTCCATTTGATTACATAACAAAATGTATTAGGTGTACGTAATTCACATTTACCTGCTTTTTCAGATCACTTCTGAAAAAATTATAATACGTAAATACACATGTATTTTAAATACATCAGTGCTCCACTTTCAGAGTTAACGCTGCTGTTTCTGTAGAAATAGCATTTCAAGGTGCTGGAAGCTAGAACTCAAAGTGTACTGTTCCCTGTACTCAGAATTGCCCTTAGTAAAAATTCAAACCAAATGAAAATGTCACATGTCAAGTGAAAACTAGCCCTTTTTCATTTGAGAGAGACTTTTTTGGTTTAAATGAACCATATTTTTATATTTTAAGGAAGTAAACGTGATGAAAATCAGTTTAGAGTTGTTTCTTACTGTGTATCATTGCTTGACAGTAAAGAGCTATAATTGTCTTCTTTCTACAATAAGATACTAATTCATTTTTACACAGAATTAGTAAATGACAGAAATCTAGTTTGAATTTTTTTCCCATGTGTTAAGCTAAATAGTAGGACAGTGATGATATATGGAAAACTGCTATATAGCCATATATATGTTTGTGTGTGCATGTGTGTATAGGCATGTATGTATAAACAGAAATTCAGTAGAAATACAAAAATATACTGGGATCACATTCTTGAGTCATTTTCTTAGTCTTAATTTTCATAGAAAATAAAAACAAATTACAGCAATTTTGTTAGTAGCAGTGTGCAGACTTCTTATTTTAGCACCAACAGTGATGCATAGGACTGAGATGCTGAACAACTCCTGCTTTCCCAAAGGACAGAATCAGCTTTCTCAAGCAGTTGCTAATAACTAACTATAGACTAAACTCATAGACCAGTTCTTTGTCTTTTTGTTGGAAAAGCAGCTGCTTTTGGGGTAGAAGATAAGTGGAAAGAATAACAGTGTATTCCTCCCCTGGTATGGGAACAATATTTGCATATTTTAAGTGAAAGTTGGTAACATGTTAAGTTGTTTTGTGTAAAATTAGATTCATGGTCTGAATTAATATGTTATATAAAAGTCAATTAAACAATTTGATATAGGTTTTTTGTAGTAGCTGCACATTAGATTACAGCAGAGGGCTGAAGTAGCTACAGCAAGACTGACCTTTGCATGATGATCCCCTTATGGGGTAGAAGCAGGGGGGGCAATATATTTTGAAGTTATAAGTATTCTTAAAATCCCAGTACAACAAGAGTGTTTGGCTGTGCCTAGGAAGTGGTTTTAATAGTTTATATTTGCAAGAAGAGTAGTACAAGTCAGTTTAAACAGTTTTAGAAAATATTAATGAAAATCTACTATGCTTAGTGAAACTGATCTACTTGAGTGGTCAGAACAGGTTAAATTTCTGATACAAGGGTAATTTTGAAACCTCTTGTTATTTCTAGGGACACAATATAATCTGGAAATTTTTTGTGCTGTCATTGTCCCACCAATTCATAAATTCTGAATATAGTAAAAAAAAAAAATCAGACAGCTGTGTCCATATTTTTAGGTTACTTGTGAACAAAGTTTTGAGATTTTTTTTTTAAGCTGTTTACACAAAGTCTCCAGAACAGGTGGAAAGGGCTGTCTATAAAGTACACTAAAATGGTGTCTCTTGTCTGAACTACAAGGAAAATGCTTGTGTAAGTTCAACGCCTGTCTAGAGATACATTCCATAGGGCTTGTTATCCTAAAGTTTAGAAGATGTTACTGTTTTAAAGACTCCTGAAACTATTTGTCTTAAACTACTACAGAGTACTTATTTTATACAGAATTATTCATACTATTTAAAGTGGCCATAACTTTCTGAGGCATTTTAAGTAAAGGCAGTGAGTGGGGTTTTGAAACTGTAGCTTTTTGGTTTGGGGGTTTATTTTGTTTGTGTGGGTTTATTTGGGGTCGGTTTGTTTGTTTGTAAGATGTTCTCCAAGTAACAGATATCTAGTAGGCCAAAAATGGTGGAAAACTGGTAAAATTCAGGTCCTGTTTACAATGCAGTTATCTATAGAAACATTTCTAGTGCCCTTTTTAAAGTAGTATGCCAGATTATACCTTATGAACTGTAGAGAAACTTCATCTTATAGAGCTTTGGGTTTGTGGGTTTATTCAGTTCCCTGGAACTGTCTAAAAAAATAAATTCATTAAATTATGCTTAGAAATTACAATTTGCATGGTTTCAGAGACTCTTAATAGAACAAATTAAAACCAGATTAACATCACTTACTGCTTAACTCTGATCTCCTTCTCAGGACACTGCAATTGTGCACCCGGTTCCCATAAGAATGACTCCAAGCAAAATCCACATGCAGGAGATGGAGCTTAAAAGAACTGGAAGTGGTAGGATATTTTCACTTGCTAAGGAGGAAAGATTTGTACAATTATAGCTGGCTTTGCTTCCTTAAACGTGCTGATTTTTTTTCTTCTACTTAAATGAATGTATCTGGAGTTAAAAATTAGACTATTGTTCAGATAGCTGGGGAGTTTGACCATTTGCTACAGTGAGCACCTGTAGGACATCATTGGGTGGAGTAGTTCAGGAACATCATGATATAGATTTGATTTGGGCCTCCAGGAGAATGTCCAGATTTCCTTATTAAATACAGAAAGAGACTGTGAAGATGGAGAATATAGCCTGCATTGATAAAGCTGTTCTACTGTGGTCAGAAATACTGAGTTTATTATTTGGAAATGTGACAGCATTTGGGAGTATTGACAGGCCTTTTTTTTTTTTTTCTAATACTCTGGTCAATAATAAGCAAGGTGGTTTGATAATTTTTCTTGAGGAACAGTGGAGTCTCAATTCATAGATGTGTCCCAATATACTAGTATTTCCTGAAATCATGTAACTTATGTACAGTCTTCAGTATATGAGAATAAACAAGTATCCACAACACATTTCTTTTTAAAGTTTCCTTAGCTTTGTAAATAGGTAAAGATTCCCAGCTTGTAGTACTGAGAAACAGAAATAACACTATTACAATGTAAAACTTTGAAGTTAAAACAATTCATACACCACAAGTGTTAAAATACAACAATTTTAGTCAACTGCAGCATTTCAGATAAGGGCAGAAAAGTAATGTAAAGCTTTGGCATCAGAAGTAAAGGCTAGTTTGAATACATTTATTTACACTTGTTTTCCATCTAGATCATGCTAACCCTACTAGCCCACTACTTGTGAAACCACCTGAACTCCCAGAAGAAAACAAAATGAGTTCATCTGTAAAATTTACATCTGGAAATACAGTTAGTAAGTATCAAAGTACTTTCTGATCTCATTCTTTACATTACACAAAGTGTAGATCTGATACATTCTTTAGTGAATGAAAGCTTGCTAGATATGATATGTTTAACCCAGAGTTTCTGCTAAGAATAGAGGTATTTCTGATATTTATCTCTTAGAAGTAGTAGTTAGGAAAGTTCTGATGCCCCTGGAGATGCTTTCATGCCATATGTTCAAAAAGTTCATTTTTCTCAGCTTGTTTCCATCTTCTGTTTTCTCTTTTAATCTTAGGATGAGAAATCAAAATATCTGGGAAGTGGAATTGTCTAAGTACTATTTGATTCTGCTTCCTCAGAACTGTGTAACAAAATGTTTTCTGAAGAGTGAAAGCCTGTTGACCACAAATTTCAGGCAGTTCTCATCTGGTTTAGCTACTAAGAAAATGCAATAGACTTCTAGATTTCCATTTTAGGTACAGCTTTTCAACTGTTTATTTGGTTCTTAATAGCCTTCTTGATTGTCAGTATCTGTGTCCAAAATATCTTGTATTATTTTGATTTGATTAGTCTACTCGTCTAATATTGAGGGAGGTCCCAGATTATATGTAATCTGGATGAATCTGTGGAGTCTGTTTCTGAGATTTTTGTTTTCTTTAAGATGGGATCTTCAGTAAAACTAAGGCTTGAAGAAGAACTCATTACCTTGAGTCCTTTGCATTATTAAGACAGAAGTTTATTGGTTGGTTTTCAATACAGGAGTAATTTAGAAAGTGCCTGTTTGCAATGTGTTTTGCTTTCCTTATGAACTGTTTCAGCACCACTCTTCATGCTGAGCAATGTCTTGAACCTGTCTTTTTCTTTTCAAGCAGAGTTCTGTTTTTACTAGGTAGTCTTCTGATGCAAAAGAAAGAATGAGCAAACATGGTCTTTTGATGGGGAGACTACTACTATATGTAGGATCTAAGTTCTAAGAGCCCTTCTGTACTCCCTTTTCCTTATCTGAGTATAGCTTAACCTTTGATAAAGGGCCTGCAACTGTTAATTATAAGAAGAAGTATTATTCATTCAGAGGAAGAATATAGTAAAATAGAAAAAGCCTCATTGCAGTGTAACAAAGCCACCTCATAGTATCTCAAACTGTGGTTATCATGCAATGCCCATCCTTTTTCTGATGAAACGGCTCTTGACAATATTGTAACAATTTGGATGCTTAACACCTTTCAGGTGGATCCTGAAGAAATCATTTAATACAAGCTAACTCTAGAAAATAAACTTCTGATGCTTAAAAACCCACTGTAAATCTAACAAGATTTCTTTTGTACAGACTTACTATCTTGGTAATTATGTTTCTTAACATTCTTTAGTGTCTTCAGTAGTGTATCTTGACACGTGCGCTAAATCAGTGACGGTGTCTGTAGCACACTTCCTCGAGCTGTTGGGCTGGACTTATTTTTCAGTATTTGCTTTAGTTGATAGTTTTTGTTTAGCTGTGCCAGAATTCATTTGAGAATAGGGAGTCTTCATCTTAATTTAAGCAATAAACAACGTACCCACTTAGAAAAGTTGTTTGGTTTTTTTGATGTATCACTTTTTTGTAAGTGTTGTTTCATAAATGGATATTCTTAGGAACATTTTTTCAAGAATATTTTGTTCATAAGTTCATATGCTTTTTTTCTGCATATGAAGTAATAGGCAAGGGCATTCCTTGCTGAACAGGAAAATAATCTCTGCAGGATTCTCATCTCTGGGTCCCAGCTAATATGTCTTAACACTTTTGAAAACTTTAGTGTCCTAGGAGGTTAAGGTAGTCCTTTGAGAGTCCTTTCAGAAAAATTTTGATGTTCTTGAGTAGACTTTTCCTCTTTACTGATAAGCAGTCAGGTGAGTCTCATTGCTCCAGTGACTTTCCACCTTGAATTGTGTTTTAGCAAGTGCTCTGGAATCATCTCTTGTGATAAATTATTCTGAACGCCATATTTCTGTCTGCTTTCATTCCAGACAAATCTTGTGATTTTGGTGAGATGGGTAAGGGTGTCCTTAAGCAAACTATATGTGATACTTTTATAGCGTATTTCATTTTTATAGGTTGCCTTAACCAAAAGCTGAAAGCTTTTAAAAAGATTTAGCCCAAAACAGAGCTGACTGCCAGCCTTGAAGGTACACAAGATACAGTAGTAGCAAAGCTGCTGGGTTCATCTGTGTACTGTACATGTCTTTTCCTTTTTCTGACTTCTAAGGCTGGTGACAATCCTTCAACACTTCCAATATCAAGAATGTTCTACTCCTTGCCTTTTTTTTTTTCTTTTTAGATGTCCCTTACTCTTGTTGGCTGGATTGAAGTGATGGAATGTCAAGTGTTTAAAAATTATTGCTTATGAAAAATTCTGTAGCTTAAATGCAACATTATTGTCATTGTTTATTCTTCAGTACATCCCAGTATTAACAACAACTTACAGTATTGAGTGAGGGGAGTTGGTTTGTATTGGATCCTTCAGTTATTCAAACTCAAGGATTTTGATGCCTGCCCATATCATGCCGTACAAGGAAGAAATAGAAGAACATAAGCCTTTTTAAAAATAAAAATTTTATCTTTGACATTGTCTATTATCTATATCTATTAGGGTATGTAATGATGGTAGTGATGAAAAAAGTATGAAAAGTTTCAAATATGAAATGTCGTACTTTCTTTTACCAGCAGATGGTTACAGCAGTTCGGACTCCTATGCTTCAGATCCAGAGCAAATTGGAAGCACAGTGACACGGCAACGGTCAGTAGAGCAGCAACTGAAACAAACAAAGAAAAGATGTTTAAAGAAGCCTGTTCTAAGCTTCTGTTTTTTTGACAACTAGCTTGTAAATGATGCCTAAATAGATTTTTAACACTCAGGAATCTGGAGGCAGTCTGTTTTCTAATGCATTAACAATGTATGCTGTTCCTGTTAATGTGTGAAGTGAAAATTAAAAAAATAATGTGGTCTAAATTTAGGATTTGGCCAATCAAATTAAGCTCCACAATGTCAAATCTTGATAAAGACTTTCTCCTTAAACACAAGGGAATGTAAGCACAAGAGGTCATGATGTTACTTGAAACCAATTTTCTGTATTTTTTAAAATATCCATTAGGCATTAATGGAGAAGGACCTTGTGACTTTGTAACATAAAAGAAAAATAAAATATAAATTAGAAATATCACAGCAATAATACAATCTCATTTAATAATGGGCTTTTATAAAATTAAGGGCAATCATCTCCCCAACATAAATGTAGGGATTGGAGGAAGCTATGCAAGCACATAACCAACAACTGAATCGTTTGACATAAGAGAATGTGCTGTACTAGCTGGTGCTAATTGTTCCCATTAAATCTGCCTGAATAGGATTAAAAACCAGCTACGCCATTAACCATCTTACAATCACTTTCAGAGGTAAGTTTCAAAACAAAAATAATTAGGATGATTACACTAGCAAAGAAAGATTTGCAATTCCCTCTCAGTACAGCAGCTTGAAAACTTCTTTCTTCCATTGTAACTTAATGGCAAATTTAATTCTGTCCTGCTTCTATGTATGTTTTTGCACTATCAGCATGGTGGTTTCAACTTGTTCTTTTCATGTCTGATTTTGGGTTGGATTCTCTTGCTGAAATTGTGTAGACAAGTGAAGCTTTCTGATGAGTTGCTGCTTTATGGCACAGGCAGCTTCTGTTCAGATGTGGCAGTTCTGGCAGTGCTCACCCAGGAGTTTTTTCTCCCACTTACTCTTTTACTTCCTTCCACTGGTATCCTGTAATATCAATTGCAACTTTATCTGTAGAGATGATGTTATCCTTAGCCCTACCATTAGTCCAGAGTACGTTTTGTATTTTCAGAAAGCAAAAGTTGACAGGGCTACATCAGATAATGATGCTGTAAGAGTGTCCTTAAACCACTTTCTCCCCTTTTTAATCCTACTTGTGCCTTTTATACTGGATTAACTAGAGGGATGGCCATAGGAGTCAGTGTAATTAAATTTGTATTATGTCAGCAAGAGGGTTATGTAGTGTTACAGAAGTGTTGTCCTGGAGAGTATATTAAGAAAGCAAATACTTCCATTGCAATAACTTAATTTGCTGTCTGGACTTACGCATTTAGGAATTCCAGATGTTGTCTGAAACTTGGAAAGCTAGGAAAGGTAAAATATACCTATCTTATGATGTAGAAGAATGTTACAGCAGTCAGTCATAGAAAATATTTTATCTCATTTGAGTCGAATGAAAGACTAGCTGTATTCATGTCAGTGATTCAGTATATCTGTCTTGCTCAAATTGGACTAGTTAGGAAGCTGTTTTTAAATGGAAGCTGTACAAAATTTCTCTGTACAGTAAATCCCACTTAAATGGCACTTAGTGCAGTACGTTGTCCTTCTATCCTTTCGGAATGTGTGCTTGATGGAACCTACAAGAGGTATCCACTAGATGGTGATCCTACCTAAGAACGAGTTAAAATTTCTGAAGATGCCACCAAGTACATAGATTTGGAAAATTTCAGGCAGAGAATTAAATAGCTGTCTTGTACACTGGGATACTCCTTAATCTCAATTTATATGGGAGGCAAGTCCAACAGAAACTTCTTCAGTGACATTGAACTTAGCCTGTTTAAAGCCTAATCAGGATGTTGACTACATCTTACATAGTTTGCAAATTGTAATGACTGCCATCTGGATGGAATTACCATGTTTAGGATTCTCTGTTCCTGAACTATCATTAATGAGTTTGGGATGTGTGTCAAACTATTGGTTTCTCAAAGATAAATTACTTGTGGTAATGTAAGAATAATTTGGATAATGGAGATTTAAGTAAATAGAAATATAAAAACAATTGTAAAATCAAAGAATACCAGAAGTCTAAGACTGATTTTTGCAATCTTCAAAATCAATGGCAATCAGGCTCTTTTCCATCTGTCAAACTTTATTTTTTGATTGCATACTTTTGAAGAACTTTTGAGGTTTATTTCTGTTGTAGCTGCCTAAAATCACTACAGAAGCTTATATGTTTTGCAGATCACATTCAGGAACATCTCCAGATAACACTGCGCCGCCACCACCCCCTCCAAGGCCTCATCCTTCTCATTCTCGATCATCATCTTTAGATATGAACAGATCCTTTTCTGTTACCCCAGGTAGATATACTGTGTTCCTAGTGGCTGTTATTTTTCAGCACTTATATTCCTGAAGCAGACTTCTTTTTTTGCCTCTGAATTAGTGTGTCTTTAAAATATTTTTTTCTGAATGAAAAAGCTGAAGATTTTCTAACTCTTCCTGTTTGTATTAAAATTTGTACTCTGCTTTGCTTAAACAGATAACTTCAAAATAAACTCTGAATGCTGGCATTGTAGTCCTCAGGGGAAGCAAAGTCACGAAATAACCTTTTGGTAGTGCACCCACATGCAATGAATTGCACCTGCCAGCAAATTTTCAAGAGCAGTTCTTTTGGTATCACATGTATTAGAGACGGGTGTTAAGTGTTTTGCTTCAGAGGAAACAATTAAAGGTGACTTCTGATGCTATGTGTAAGGGTTTTCATTGTACTTCTTACTTTTCCGTACTTTTCAATTCAGGATCACAAAGTACAGAAAATGTTAAGAGTGTGTAATCAGGGTCGAAGGAAAAAAGAGCTAAGGTAGAAAAGTATGACCGTGTCTGTACTTTGAGATGGAAAAATGTACAAGGTCCATGTTCTCCTTCCTTGTTTTGTCTGTTTGCGAATTTGCAAGGAGATGACATTAGTTATGGTCCTCAATATGACAGGTTAATATGTAGGCAAAATGCAAGATTTCTTCATGTTGAGAAGTCAGAAAATGAGACAGCACTGTAATGTAAAGAGTAACAGTCTTGGCCAAACACAATGCCTCTTTTACAGGACAGCAACAGGCTGGAGTTGTTGCCTATCCCCCTGCAGTGCCTCCAAGACCACAGCCTTCACAGGTGATGTTGTCACTTTTGAAAAATCATACTCTTAACTTGGTGCATCATTTTAATCTAACTCTGAATTTAACTTATCTCTAAGATGAGTAGTGTTGCTTGGTAGTTTTTGAAACTGCCAGGATGTTAATGATGGCAAAACCTAGACTATAGCCAAATGTTAGCTTTTCCTGAATAAAGAATTGCTTCTGGTGGAACCCTGGGAAGGGATTGAAGTAGAGATTGAGGGGGAATGAGAGGCTCTGGAGCTCTGGGTTGTAAGAAAGAGAGGAAAGTTACACTTGCACGTTTCTTTACCTGTCCCTATATAGCTAATAGGCCATAACACAAACTGAGAGCAATCTTTTGAAGTTTCGCAGAATAAGTGTTTGTCTTTCATTGGTGTCTAGCACAGGGTATATTTTTACATAACACGGCTGCTCCCAAAAGGAGTCATCCCATTTCTTCCTTTGATATAGACCTGGTGATCTTTGCAATCCTGATCTGAGTCAGTTCAATCAGCTGTTTTGGTACAAAACAGGTCCTGCAAATGTTTTTCTTTGTCTCAACCAGCTGAATCCTCCAACTGCTGTGCAGATCTGACATGGGGCAGATAAAGCTGCTTTTCAGTTGTTTTTCAGCAGCGGCTACTTGTTAGAATCTGAGTTACCAGCAACTGAAGTCAGTCAGTGGATCCAGAAAT
Organism: Streptopelia decaocto; assembly: GCF_964273445.1. NCBI lineage: Eukaryota > Metazoa > Chordata > Aves > Columbiformes > Columbidae > Streptopelia > Streptopelia decaocto. The sequence continues at coordinate 59,832,852 of NC_138656.1, forward strand.
AGTCTACAGGGAAAGAGGGTACAAAGGCAGATGTATTCCATGCAGTGTGGTCACGTAAGCATGTTTCTCAATGAAACTAGACTAAAAATCTGTATTGAGCATGACAGAGCCAAGCTGGACTGTATTGCAGCAGAAACAACTTCTGTTCAATGAGTCTTGATAGTCCTGTGATGCATACGTCTTTGACCTCATTCTCTGGATAATAGCACATCTGATTGAACTTTATTTTCTCTTAAATATTTCTCTGTTTTTATAAATAGGGTGAGTGGTCTGTCTGTGTCTTAGATGAGATGCACTTTGTCCTACTGACAGAACATAAATAATTGTCCACTAAAGATGCTAATAATCTTTAACCTTCTGTCACAAACTGTTGTTTGGCAAGATTCTTTGCATCAGATAACTATGTTAAGAACAATGTCACTAAATGTTTTTTTTTCTTTTATTGCAGGGTGCAGGTCCTCATGTGCATCGCCCAGTAGATGCAGAAGGCCTAATAGCTCATACCAGTACCTCACCTCAACAAATACCAGAACAGCCAAATTTTGCAGATTTTAGCCAGTTTGAGGCATTTGCTGTTTCAGGTGTAAACAAAGAGGAAGAAGATGAAATTGAAACACACTCAGAAGTCTTGCAGGTGAGCAGAAGTGAAGATCTTGTCAATTGATTAATAATACCAACAATTATGAGGCTGTTAAAACCTATCTCTGCTGTTTGAATTCAGTGGGATTTTTTTATGGTGTCCCAATCCATTGCTAGAAAGCAATTACAATATACACTGCTATGCTTGCTTAATAGCTGCCAGACACCTAGGAAGAAGAAATTCTTTTATTCCCTGTTCTTGACTGTAATTCAGAAGATTTCATCTTCATTAGCGTATGTGTGCACATACATAATTGTGTTTGTGCGTATAGGACTTGGCACAGGCAAAACTTTCCTTCTGCTCACTCTTGCTAGCCTTCCAAATGACTTACTGGTAAGTTTTAAAGTAGTCTGTCTTAGTAAATTAAATGACTGTCAAGTATTGTAAACATCTGCTAAAACTCCCTTAATTTGGTTTTGTTCAAAGCTATCGAACAAACAGCTGGAGTAAATAGAGCTCTGACATCCTTCTGTAATAGATCGTTAGTTGTTTATGAAACCTTGTTTCCTACTGCAGACACAGAACTGCAAGTTTGGAAGCCTTAGGGTTTATTCCTATTAATGTCATAACACCTTACTTCTATTACATGAATTATTCCATGTTTTCCTTTCCTAATTTGTAGACTTCATCCAGATTGTAAGTTCTCTGGAGCACTTCTGCATCCTCAGTTGCAAAAGTACCTGTGGTGCTTTAAAGTTCTCCCTACTATCAGCAACATGGTCTTGCTTCCCTTAATCATGAAGGTCAATGCTGTAGAACCATCTGAGCACTCTCTGTACCTCATTACAGAAACAGCTGTGTTAGCTTAAGCTGCTGCTGAAAACTGCTTAAGTTAAGCTTGCTGATTGTTGTGCACTGAGGTGGATGGGGAACAGTTGCATTGTGTTCCATTGAAGAGATTAACCTTTGGCAGTAACAAATAGAAAGTGGTGGTAATGTAATAGCAGAAACAGTTGTAGCAGTTTTATCGTCAGGCCGCAGCCTTTTTAGGACTATACTGTGCCTCATAACATTGGTGATTTGGCTTATTCAGAGGTCTTCCAACATCCAGAGTACGGTGCTTGAGAGCAGAGGACTTTCAAGTAACTATTTCATCTTCTTTTCCTACTGATTTTAGATGCTGTATTGAATCTTCATTTCTGTATCAAAAGACAGGTCTGACTATTGATTCTGGAAGTACAGTTTTTTTTACTTATGTGCCTTTTCTGTGAGCTGTTCCCAGGCCAAAACGGTGTTAGTGACCAAGATAATTCTAGATGGTTTTGCCCCAAGGCAGGTTTTGTTGTTGTATACCTGCTTATGCTTCTGAAGAAGACTTGAACTGGAATTTTAGGTGTTAACTGCATTCATGTATCAGGAACACAGCATACTTGTATTTATTCCAGATGTTGCCAAATGAAATATTTGTTAAGAAGTAGTTTTCTAAATATAGTTTATATCCCTGTAGGTTGAAAAGCCCTCTGATTCTGCAAGTTCTCTTAGAGTTGCCAAAGCAGATGGAAGAGTTGAAGACAAAGCACCTGCTAATGTCCCTACTAGTGCGGTATGCAAAGTAGACTTGGAGAGCGCAGTTGTCTTGATGTATATGAAATTATGTGTCTGATTTGCAACAGCAACTTTATACACTTCCACTTGAACCCAGTTTTCTTAAGTCCAGTATGTGCTTGAAATACGTGCGTGTATGGTGAATTCTTGCATCAGAAGATGTTCATGATTAGCTTTATTCCCAAGATAGCAGAAAATTAAGACACTTCTAAGTGTTCAAATTTTTGAAACAGAGCAAAGCTTTTCGTGCAGAACTTGATTAACTGTAGCTTTTTTTTGTTACACATCATTCCTGGGGGGGGAAGTGTGCTCTGAGATGTTGCACAATTGCTATTGTTAGTTGTACCATGATGTTTCTGCTTGCACAGTTCTTTGTCAGCATGTAGCAATTTACTGCCCTTTCACCAGGGGTAGGATTTAGTACTTAAAGGTTTTTTTCCCAGATTATATGAGAATGTAGCTAGATGCCCATCAAAAAATATTTGATGGGTTGTAAATTCAGTTAGCTCATAACTGATTTAAAGAATATGTAACACAAACAAGTTACCAGGTTATAATCCAAGTAAAATGTAGTTTGTGAGAATTAATAGGTTCTGTTTTCCTCTTCAGGGTAAAGGCACTACCCCACTCGCTCCGCCACCAAAGCCTATTCGCAGAAGATTAAAATCAGAAGATGAGCTAAGACCCGAAGCTGAGGAACATACACAGAAAACAGGTGTCATAGCTGCTGTTCTTGCTTCACAGCCATCTATTCCTAGGTAACCCAAGAAGTGTATAAATACATCTGTTACTGGAAAGTTTACATTTAAACAGCATACACACTTTCTGTTCCAGGAGTTGCAAACAATTTCAGTATGTTTGAATTAGATTAATTTAACAGTTTAAATACTTTTGTTTTGTAAAGAAGATCATCCTGAAGCCTCTGCTATTGGGAGGCTTTTTAGAGATCTTGAATTTGTAGTGTGAACACTTGAACTTCTGCAAGTATGTGGGAAATAAGTGGTGGAAGTATTAACAAGTAGTGTTTAGATTTAAATAATGGTTGCTGCGAACAGTCCAAAATGTGCAGTTTTTATATCCTAGCCTGGCAGTAGACTATTACATTAGTCACTTTGGGGTAAATGAATGTGGTACAGTGTGTTGGGACTTCAGAAAATTGATTATGACAAGTTTTCAAAATTTGCTGCTTGCTGTTTCATTAAAAACAAGTATGTGCGGCTTCCATGCAAACAAGGTTCATCAAGCCGGGCAGAAGAGGGAAAATTAACAGTGTAACAAGTAAAAAAAAAACAAACTGAAGATAGGTTGCTACTAATTTAAAAAAGAGGGACTATAAATGAGATACGTAAGCTACTAAATTACTTATTGCAATGCTTCTAATATATTCTCAGATCAGTGGGGAAAGACAAGAAGGCAATTCAGGCATCAATCAGACGTAACAAGGAAACCAATACTGTTTTGGCCAGATTGAATAGTGAACTACAGCAGCAACTAAAGGTAATTCCATAATCCCTGTTTGTTTAAGAGAAGTGCTTGATGACAAAACAACTACGCTCCAACAGTCACTACTAGAACCTGAGAAGCCCTTTAGCTCTTGGGCCTGGTTGTTCAGTTCCACTACCAAAACTTTCCCACATAAACCAAATACACACAATTAACTCCATCTGAATCACTCTTAGTCCTTCATCCACTATGTATGCCCAGAGAATTTCACCTCTCAGATGGTCTTAAGTTATTGCTTACTCATTTCCCATGAGAGAGATAACGTAAACAAAGAGGGCAAGATGTTAGTGATGCACTGTAACAGCCATCTCTGCAAATCAAAGATATACATATTAGAGGATATTGATAGGAAATATTTTGGTTTTGTAGATCATACGATATACCTAATTGTGACAAACCTTGTGAAATTATAAAGGACACTTTTACTACTACAAAAAGCATTTTTAAATGTATTGATTTGTTTCCAGCTACGCTAAAAATAAAACCCAGAAATCTTAACTTCATACTAATAATTTGAGGTATCTGTTGTGGTCATCAGGTACTTTAAAAGCAGTATTGAGAACAGCAGCTGAAGTGGCTTGCTTTCTTCTGAAGGAAAAAGCAAACTTTAAAGTCATAATAAAATTATAAATATTTTTAAACAAATATAATCTGGAATACAAAACTTGCAGCTGAATGAGAACAACAATAGTCCTCTGTTTATTTAGGTCAGCTATTATTGTTTTGGATTTATCTGTAGGCACCACCTAACATCTTTCTCTTGCCATCTTTCTTACCTTAAGGTGTCTAATTTTAATTATCAAGTTAATTTTAAAAAAATCTTGAATGTAAACATGAATGTGATAGTGTCTACACTGGAAGATAGGTCATTTTTAAAACTACCAAACCTGTATTTCATTTGTTACTGTGTATGAGAGTCAAGGTGCATAAAAGTCACATAAGAGGGAAAACTGAGGGGAAAAAGAAGTGAGGTTCCAATCCTTTAACTGAGATGAGTGCTCACCTCCTTACCATTGTATACTTCAATTGGAAAAATATTATAGTTGGGTTTGCAACTGGTTACAACTTTGTGGGTTTGGGTGATTTGAAAGAAATGATGAAATATTAAATGGCTTTGTCTCTTTGAGCAAAGTATTGATTTTCATTCATGAGTAATTACTAGTTATCCAATCTTGTATTCAGATTATGGGAAGAGTTCTCCAGATTTTAGAAAAGAATGTTAGTTCTCAAAGCTGAAGCTGACATTTACCAGTTTTGATTGCATGAGTAAATTTTTAATATTCATTCTCTGTGGACATTCAAAGAAAATCTTTCTCTTGTAGGATGTTCTTGAAGAGAGAATCTCCCTGGAAGTCCAACTGGAACAACTTCGACCCTTCTCTCACCTCTAAGCCTACTGCCGTTAACTGTGAATTTACTAATTTTGAAAGGGGTGTTGGTTTCAAAGCCTATTTAAAGATCCATGCATCTAGCTCAGTGCACTCTATTCTACATTGTGTTGTGGTTCTATTTTGTCAGTTTGTCCACTTTGTATTTAAGTATTTTAATTTCAGTACAGAGGAAAAAAAAAACCCACAACTTTTCCTTAAATGTGACACTGCCTCTCACATCATTTTCTGTGGGCATCCGTGATCTTTGTTGGACTTGAGTTTGCAGAGTGTGTCGCCAAAATTTCCAACTGGAATTTTTTTTTTGGTTTCTTTTTTTCCCATTGAAACATCTTTGCAGAAGAGTATTGCTAATCAGTTGACTTTAAACTTTAAGCACATAAACTCTTCTTTCACTATGGCATTTATTTTATTGTGACAGAAAAGAGAAAAACTAGTAATCTGTCATCAGCCACTGTTACTTCCCAAGCTGCCTTTCACAATTGGAGAGTTGTTCACAATTCTAGAAGTCTGCCTCTTTGCAATAAATCAACTTTTTTGGGTTGACAGAGTTCTTGCAGACTGTTTGCCATATCAACTGGATCTGATCTTTGTTGTTTTGTTGCATACATTATAGAGTATGTAACCACAGATTGCCAGGTGTTCACATTTTATCCATTCATTATCCTGATTCAGCCACATGCATATAAAGATTTATGGTACAACTGGTAGTCTGTCAAACAGACTTCTTTCTCTTTCAGTCCTCCCTTTTGTGAAGTGTTGGGTGTAAATCCCCAACATATTAGTTACACGTTACCTAAGCGCCACCTGTAATTGCATGTTTCACACATTACCTTTTAATAACAGATCACTTCCACCAGTCTTCACTATAACAAACTGTATTGTCAAGTAATGTGTCAATATCTCTATGAACTTCTAATTCCCAGAAAAAAAGAAAAAAAAAAAAAAAAAAAAGGAAAAAAAAATAAAGTCAAAAAATGAACAGTTTGCTTCTTAGGATTTTTGGGGTACCTTCTGTCATCTTGTTTCCAGGCCTTATTTCTCTGGCATATAGACAGGCTTCACTATTAACAGAGTTCCCTGAGTGTATCCTGCTATTCAGGTTGATGTACTGTATTAGGATTTGTTGTATATTGTATGATACACACCTTTTGATCTCATATGTAAATTTGCATTAATTGCTGACTAACAGCAGATATTCTATTTAATGGCTTCTTCTGGCTGTGGGATCATAGATGTTTAACTGCATGGATGTATCTCTGCAGAATCAGAACTAGCAGTTGTGTGATTTTTACACCAATAAAACAGCACAATATTTTAATTTTGTTGATTCATCTTTACCTGGGAATTGAAACTAATTTAAATAAGGGGAGGGTTTTATTACAGGTCTGCAGGGAATTTTTTGGGATTTTATGGCAAGTACAAGAAACAGTTGATCATAATCCCTTGACCATCTTTTTTTCCTCTCATTTTTTAGCTGTTTGTCAGAAGTGATCAAATTCTCTTGGTAATCTGTGGCTATACTCGTTTTGTATCCTCCTGTAGGCAAATCTAATATACTTGTAACTTCTAAAAGTAAATGCTAGTACTGACTTGGTTCAAAGTAATGTGTAGTTCTTCAGTCTTCATTTCTGGTTTGATTTTCTTGAGAGTACCTTTCCAAATTAAAACTAAATGGATTGCCTGTTAGCAGTCCTTATCCTCTCACAGTCTCACTTAAATGAAACTCTCTTAACATCTACTTCCCTTATGAAATGGTAGCTCACGTCAGATTTTTCCACTGAATATGTTGTTTGTTACAGTGAAAAAGACGTATTTATCTTTTTGGTTAATATATACAGACTGGATAATCATGATTAATTCTTACTACTGTAACTACTCCAACATTTTTTTCACGTCATGGAAGTGTTGCACATAGTTTATATATATAATCCAAAGCAAGATTCACTGGTATGAAAGACATGAATGTCGTCATTGCATGAAAGATGGTACTTTCTATTTGCATGTAAAGGGATTAAGACATGATAGCTAAATGGGCACAAAGGTTACATATATATTATATTTCAACTATCTTGCCAATTAGTAGATAAAGTGCAAGATTGTTACTTCAAGAAAAAGATACAGCTAGAGAAATGCAAAAAAAAAAGCAAAGCAAAATGAAAATGGAAAAAAAAAACAACTTTAAAGTTGATGGACTAATCACTTCAATTATAACTGCCAAGTAGCAAGAACAGTGTTTAAAAAACTGGGAAAAGTGGGTCATTTGCTGTAGTCAAAGATTGTTGATTTTGAACCAACTGTATCTTGTCCATAGTTTATTTTAAAGTTAAAGATACATTTTTAAGATAGAACTATTTTCATATTAATATTTAAGTATTAAGCTTATGTTTATAGCAGCAAGATTCTTAAATCAGAATTGAACATTTTAAGCTTAAATGTAAAAAGCCTTTTACATTCAAATGTGACATGTACATATGAATTTCTGTAACATCCATATCTTTCTAGTAGAATGAGAAGTTAGTGTCTCAAGTGAAGAACTTGGGCAATGTAAACATTTTTGTGTCTTGCCAACAAGTCTATTTCTAAGAATTTTTGTGGATTACTTTTAATGCATCATTCAGTACATTTAAACCGGTTTTTCATGGTCAGAAGATCTTCTAACTGAAAAATCAGTTGTCTTAAGAACATCATAGCCAGTGATGTTCAGAAGTTACCTCACTTAACGTAACCCAACTTTAATCCCTTATAAAGTTATTTCCCGGTCTTCTCCATTTGTTTGATCTTGGTCCAACTACTGGCATTCTTTTTTATGAACTCAGATTGTGAGCTCTTTGGGGCAAGGGATTATGTACTGTACAAGAGTTGTGCTCTCTATATTGCAAGTATAAATGTAGACTACTAAATAGTGTGGAATGTGATTCCTGTACCCAGCTGGGATGGATGGACAACAGCAGGTGTTCCTGAAACACCTGCAAAATGTGTTTCTTTGGACTTTGTGACTGGAGAACTGTCTCTTATCTCATTTGATTTGCCTTTCCATTGTTTCTTGTACTAATGTCCCTCTCTCTTCATTCCACCTGCTTTGGAGTTGCTTTTTTTCTCCATTGCCTGTCTTTGGACTGCAGAGATGATTTTCAAAATGCAAAGGTAAAAAGCTGAAAATCCACTTTTTTTTGAGCAGTATTTTGAGTCTACCAAATGTAAGCTAGTATTTTCAATTTATTTTGTATTTCACATGCCCCTCATTTTACTTGCAATTGTATGGTACATGAACTAGAGGATCTGTTATTACTGAAAATGTCTTATGTGGGATAAACAAAGTTGAGGTTATGAAAACTTAAGAAAATAAATTTGCAGCATTGTTTCTTGTGTGAGATGTCTCTGTCCCTTATGGATGGGCTGTGCCGCTCTACAGTTAGGGCAAAGATGAGTTACTCTTCTGGGTTCAGTTATGCATGGATTTGTCTCTAAATCCAACTTTATGGATGACCTAGTCTGAATCACTTTTTCCTAAAAGAAAAAAACCAACTGTTTCTTGACTCATTCTAGTCTTAGTTTCTAGTAGAATGTAGTTTTATGAAAGGGCAATATGTTACAAAAGGGAGTCGTAACAATGCAATTCTTACTTTGTGTGGAAGATGAAAAACTTGTGTGTTTTAAACATATTTGCATGCTTAAGTTGCTTAAATGTTTTACAAAGGAATCAATGTGCAGTTGAGCATTCAGCTGTACTCCCCAAAGTTCTGGTTTTTGAGTCATACACCATCATTTCATAAGCAGAGTTCCAGTATGTTTTGCCATACATAGTGATGTACTAATAATTTATAATACAGCTCTCTAGAAGAAAACACATGAAAACCAAGGGCTTTATTCTCTAATTGGCAAAGTTATGTTCTCTTAATAGTCTCTGAAAACAACTAATGGGTGGTTGTGTAGGAACAATGTTAAAAATGTCTATATGCTAATAACCAAATGAGACTATACAGTGTTGTCCTGACAACTAGTACCCAAGCAAAATATAGGCTGCTTTTTTGAATTAATTGCTTTTCAAAATCCAGTTACGTGTCTGGGGGGAAGCATTTAATACTACGTAATTTCCTTTCAGTAATATTTCTTTAAATTGGCAAAATGGGGTTTAAATGTACAACTCCTGCTTAAAGCTGGATTGTACGCTAATTGTACCTAAACTCTACACTGCTGCTTGTACGCTAGTTGTACCTGGTTGTATGCTGGTGGTGTACTTCAAAGTCATTTTATAGTTCTTTTTTTTTTCAGCTTAATGATACATAGGTATTCAGTGTCTTGCATTTGCATTATTGTTGGAAATAGCCCTTGTTTCATTATAATACTCACAAATTCAGAATTGTAACTCTATGAAATACTGTTTGTGATCTTACAGGTTATACACAGAATTTTAAGATGACTATTACTACTATTTATCACACTTGTGACAGCATGCTGTAGCACAAAAAGCTACGTGAATTCTCTTCCATCTCTGGTAGAATATGTTCTTGACACCTCATTCTTACAGCTATTAAGAATGCATCCAGTCTGGAAGCCATTGATCTTACTGTCTTTTTTACTGGTCTCGATTGTGAGTGACCTGGGAAATGAACAAAACATCATAAATAGTGAAAGCAATTTAAACTGACATTCAGCAATATATTGATGAAAAAAACAAGTTCTAGCAGTACTGCTCTTGAACCTTACACAAGGGAAGTACTTGTCTCCCAGTTCACCAAGGAGCTCACAGAGATGGAAATACATCCTACTCTACAACGTGTGTAAACTCTTTGATATATCCCCTATAACAGCAATGGTGGCTTTTGTGCTGTGTCATCTAACTGCAGAGCTCTAACTATATCTCTCTGTGGCTCAAATAAGACTGCAGTTAAACTGACAGAAGAGGGCATGGTCCATGGGCTGGACCAAGTTAAATGTAAGAAACAGCACTTTGAATCAAGAATGCCTGTTATCTTTGGTGTCCGTTCAAAATGCAAATAAGACAGACTAGCACTTGAAATAACAGTTGCATATTGAGAAAGGAGGCACCAAAATCCATGATTTGCCCTGAGGTGCAGTTGGGGAAGCGGAGAGTCAGCATGACAGCAGTTGTTGTAAACACTTGTGTATATGAACAACTGTTGGGGCATTCTGAAGGTTCAGCACATGTGACTGGCTGTGTTAGAATCAGCAAAGAGGTATGTATGGAAGGCAGTGTCAGCAATACATGATTTCTCAGTAGAAGTTGAAGGAAATATTTCGGGAACCCCTCTGGTATCTTAGGAGTGTGTTCCATTAAACTGCTCCGGAAACCAGCACTCTGTACTGGGTGCTCTTGTGCCTTATTTTGCAGATCTTCTTGAACTGGTACAAAGCTTGAGTTCAGTCTAAGTATGAAAATACAGTATATATTTCAATAAAAAGATTATGAAAGGAATTTATAGAAAGCTGTAATTCAATGTATTCTACCAGAAAATGCAGAAGTGATGTGCCTCCAACTTTAACTTGGTTTTTGTGTTATGAATCCCTGCCTTTGAAGGAGAGTGTTGTGATTTACAACAAACCCTTCTCTTAGAGCTTCAATCCTGTTGTCTTTCACTCCCCTCATAAAGGAACTTAGTCACCTACTTTCTGATCAGAAGGAACCGAGAGGTTGTAGAAGAATCAAGATGTCCTTTTGCTGTAAAAAGGTACTTAAAAGGGATATGTTCCTTGGTTTGTTCTGCACTATGTTTATGGGGATGAAGTAGTCTTGAAGCAAGAAAATTACCGTGGAAAAGCAGTATTACTTCATGTCATTTTATCAAAATTAAGAGGCTGATCATTTTGATGGTTTACATGGTTTCCACCAAGTTATTTCCATAGGTTGGCTCACTAAGAAACACACTAAAATTGATAATCTCTTAAAACGTCTCATACCAAAAGTATCAAGTGTTACGTTGGGAATGGTTTCTTATGCTCTTATTCTGTGGCCTTTTCAAACAATGGAATCCTTTCAAGTCTTGTGGGGAAAAAACTCTATCTATTGATTTTAAGTGGGGTTGGATTTGAACTGTAACAATTCAAGACTGTCCTGACCTGAATTAATACAGAGTGAGTACAGCCAAAAAATGAACTGAGATACGATGTTGATTCCAAACTAACGTTTTGGATTTAAATTTTGATAGAGGGCGTTATGATGTATTATTCTATATTTGTGTTCTCACACTTTAAAACCAACACTAAGGGTGAAAGAAAAAAATCCAGTTTGAATGCTGGATCCGGAGGAAGCTTGCAACTGTGTGTATTGGTATCTATAGATGTAGCGCTATGGTCCAGCTCTGATACTCAATACTATGTGCTTAATTATGTCTGAATATGTATTTACCTAGTTTGCTTTAATTAGGTAGGAAGAGGGTTGAGATTTGCAATAATAGGCTCTTGCATAATAGCATATGATTTTATGCTGCATCCACATGTTTGGATGATCAAGCTGGTAATTTCAAAATGAACTTATTGAGTGAGCCTTTTGGTGAATTTCTGTGTACTCCTCACTTGGGCACACAAATTTACCAATAGTCGTGTGAACTCGTGCATGCATGCAGCTTGCTTTCTGAGCAAGTCTGTACTTTAAGTGCATTCCTGAAACTCTGAGGTGAAAGTACAGCCTGATGCAAACTCGTCTAGTTGCTGTGAAGCTGCATAAAGTTAATGGTCTCGATACAGAATTCATTCTCATTTCATGTGGATTTACAGTCTGCTTGTAGTTGTCTTTCAGTCCTGACAGGGGATCCTGTGGAATCAAACCTTTCTTCAAATTAACTCTGCTACCAAGCAAGCTGTGAGAAGTTCCTTTTCCTTTCCAGCGTGGTAAATGTGGGGTTCCATTGTCAAACTCGACTTTACCCTGCAAACTACTGAGTCTGCAGGATACAGGGTGTTGCTGAGGAAGTTTGTACATGTTTGAAGGGGTAGGCTGAACTTAATAATTTGCTTAAGGTCTGGGCAGACTTCACTCTGGAAATGTTTATGTGAAAACATCTAAGGTCTGCGTAAGTTTCAAATGAGAACAAAAGAGTGTTATCCTGTAAAATATAAGTGAGTTCTTTGGGCTTTTTGGAACTAATTTTATTAATCTAAAAATATTTCCAGCCTACTTTGTCTTTCTAGACTGGTGTTTAACATATGTTTGTAGTAATAAAACTAGTTACTCTTTTTCATTCTTGAGTTGGGAGCTAACACAGTGAGAGGTTTCTGGTTTTATTGTTAAGATTACGAATTCAAGATACTTTATAAATGTGGAGCTTTGATATCAGACCTTGTTTGATTTCCTAGCCTGTTCAGTCCCTTCCTACTTCTCTGAAAGTATTAAGATGCTTAAAACTTTTAGCCAGTACAAAGTAAGAACAAGCCTTTTCTCAACTAGGTTGCATTTCTGTAGCCACTTATGTACTTTTATAATTAAAAAACTGTCCACAAATACGTTACAGTAGCTTTTTCTTTTCCTGTGAGAGCCTAGAAATGTGAATAGTTTATTACCACATAGAGAAGCTCAGTCTCTCAGAGATCTTGCTACAAAAATTTCTTGTATGAATCCAAAAGGTAATGAGGATACGCCATTAAAGGCTTTTATAAAAGACACACATTTGTATCCAGGACAAGGTAAGAGAATTTTAACTTCTTAATTACTTGAAATGCATGCACTGTGAGTTGTGATCGCCTGTGGGCTTAAGGTAGTTGAAGACAAGATGCTAATTCTTGTATAATTCTGAGCAGCTTCTTGCGAAAGGTATGTATGTCCATATCTCAAATTATACCTATGCATTATGTACTTGCATAAATTGCTGCAGACATTTAGAGATCAAGACATGCAACAGACCACACATTTGTAACTTATCTGAAATGTGTTTAAGGTCATAAGGCTAGGCAGTTAGATGGCAGAGCCCCAAAAGAAGGGTTGTAGAATAGCTTAAACTATGAAAACTCCTGATTAAAAGTGGGGTTTGGGGACAGCACACATTAGACCACTGCAATATACTGCACTGGCAGTAAGTTGCTAGTGAGGGCACAGGTCTCCTCCTGAATAAAGAATATCATTTTGCTGGTAGAATTACAACTCTACTAGTGACTTTTGCCATGATAATTGGCCTCACACTTTTATACACCTTGAGGCACAAGGCTAAAACGTACTGCTTTTTTGCTTGATGTTCAGAAACAAGGCCATAGTGCTGACAGTGAGAAGTTACTGTGCACAAAAGGTAACTGCCCCATTATTGGTTAAAGAATGAAGGGGGGATGGAAAAACAAACCAAACACGTCAACAACCTTGGCTTCGTTTTGTGAGAAGCATGTCGTATTCTAGTTCTCCTGAACTGTCTTTGCATCTCACAACATCACAGGTACATACCCAGCAGCAGGTTGGGACTTGGAGGTACTTTTACCAACATGCAAAACTCCTGGAGAATCTCAACAACAAAGGAGATAAATCATGTAAAGAAGAACATCCTAAAGGAAAAGCCCAACTGGGGTCGCTGCTGATTGATTAATCATTAAGGTTTGCCTAATAGGTGAGGCAGAGAATAACAGTGTCTGGCTGAATTTGTAGCCAGAGCACACTGTGGTGTTTATGTGATCTTTCTGCCCCCAGCTGCAGATTTGGTGCTGACAGGAGCTGGAGCTGATGGAATCCACAACTACATCTTGCAGCTGAAGAAGCATCTTCTCCAAAGCTGGCAAACAACAGGCCACTTCTGTTCCCTGGCCACATGCCCACCGCAGGCAGGTGAAAGCTTTGCTCTCAAGCAGAAGGGTAAACATTTCATTCCTTGTGCAGTAAGTATACACAATACAGAATTTGAATGTATTAAATAAATCTAGAGCCAAAGGCAAAGTTTGATGATCAGGATAGAAATCTTGGATCTAAAACAAGCCTTATTTTGCACCAATACAGAAGTTTTTCTCTGATTGTGAACACAAAGATGATACCAATTAATACCAGGCTATAACACAGGAATGACTACAAAATTTCACATACTGGATTTATTGAACAATAACTTCACCCAATTTTGGAATTTCACAATACTTGATCAAATTATGTGGACTGCTAGCATGCATGCTAGCTCTAAATCAGTGACACTTTATAAGTAGCCATGATAATGAAAAAAGTAAACTCTGCAAACATCCAGACCATGCAAGAATTCATATCTTCTTAACACAGCTGAACAGGTAGTAACTTTTCTAAATATGTCATATTTAAAATGTTTTACTTTATTAACAATAAATTAATCATGGCATCACTGATCAACAAAACACTAGTGTGCAGATTGTCTACATACTGATCAGAAAGGCAACATCATCACTGCCTTCAGAAAAAAACAAGAAGAGCTAATGAACTTATATACATATATCATTTCCAACCATATGAACAACACTGAGCAGAAGAAATGTACTTGCACGTTTCCCCAATTTTTCTATTAAATAAGGCAATAATAAAAAACGGTGTCACAACAATCTACTTAAAATTCTAGATACTGGATTTCCACTCTGATTCTTCATTTTGTAAAACTAAAAAACAAACAAAACCCCACAACTGTTCCAGATTCCACTGTCAGGAAAAACAAAAGAAAGACTTCTGGGAGAATCCAAATTGACCAAGCTGTTCTTTCAGCCTGTGGCACTATTTGGAATATCTTGAGCATCTGCTAAATGTAGTTTTTGGCTGATGTAAACTATTAAGGAAAAACATTTGCACATATAGAGAAAGTACACACAAGATAGCGTTACACAAAACTAAGCTCAGTGCTGTGATGGGTATGCACCAGTCCAGATTAATTCTGTTCTATTAAGTCCTGTGCTAGTTCTCAACCAGAAGATTAATCTTCCTCAATGAGACTTAAGCATTACATACCTCCAGAATTAGCTGGTGGATCAAGGGGGATGGTAGATTATTTTTATTACTATTATATGATATTATTATCACATTCCATTTGTGTTGGTTATGAGACCAAGCCTTAAACACCTTTCCACAGACACAGAGCATGTATATACCAAGTACAGTATCTTAAGTCCCAAACCAGAGCCTCACCTTCCCCAATGCATACAAAGTGCATAACATGAGAAATAACTAGACTGTAGTTTCAACTGAAGCTAAGAATACAGTTGAGGGGTGTTGCATTATCAAAAGTGTGATGCAAAAGACAATCTGAGACATCGAGCTTTATTTTCTGGCTGGGCTAAGAGCACCCCTTTGTTACAAAGTATTTGACTCAACCATAGTCTGACCCTAGAAACACAAAATTAGATCAGTCCACTACTCACAGTGATAAACAGCTGTATATATTTCTAGAGAAAACTAAAAGGTAATAGGATTCATTTATCAAAGTGACAGAACACTTCTCAATACTATACAAGGAATATAATTCTGTATATTTGTTCCAGAATGTCTCAGCAAGACTCATGTAGAAAGACTTTGTCATTGACTGCCAACACATTGTCTGAAGTGGAACATGCCAGCTAAAACAAGTTGTCATATGAAAAACCAGCCTTTAATTAAAAGTGTTAAGATCCAGCCATTTATGTATTGGAAGCACCTAAAATCCAGCACTAATTTAAAAGAAAGGATGTCATTGAAGCAATTTGACGCCAGTAAAGACACCAATTACTGGGGAAATATACTGTAATTTGATGACAGTTAACAATAATTATAAAGGAAAAGGATACATAGATGAATTCAGTTCTTCTAGCTGCAATATAAACGTAGAAAGTATGAGAAATGGCATTTCAGTTAGTCAAATGCAACAATTGTGCTGACAGGATGAAATAAATAGATTAAAACAATAAAGCAAATCACTAATAGTTTGGGCTGAAATCTATGATTTTGTTACAGAAAGCAAAGCAGACCTGCACTGAATTATACAGCAACAGCGCCAAGTCCCAAATTAAATTTAAATCTGCCTGTTTCAGGAAATGTAAAGAAATTTTAACACTTTTGGGTTTTATGGAAATACACTAAAGAAAGAAGAAACTGAAAGCATATAATATACAGTTCTAAATTCCTTTTACACTGGCTGTCTCTAAGCAGTCTTACAGCCTCACATAGTTTATAGCCAGACTGCTCCACTCACCAAACAAGCAGCAGCTTATAAAAAACTAAGGTACTGTGTTTTCTCAAAACCAAGATGAGGGCAAAGCTTATGTCTTGGTTCATTCCAGAACTATATTCTCCCCAACTGTAAAGCACTGCCCACCCAGTAGTGGTGTTTTCCTGAGTCAAGTGCTGTGGGTAAACTCCCATCTGTTCTCCCTTCCCAGTACTTACATCTGACAGCAGCCTGTCCAGGTTGGAGTCACTGGCTGGTTTTCTTTTATCTTCAGGAAGTTCTTCCAGCTCCCCATAGAGCTCCAGATTGAGGCGAGCAAGTTTCTCCTGCATACTCCGCACATGTTCCATCTGCTCTATGGAGCATTCATTTCCTAAGAGGATAAGCAACAGCTTTAGATAAAGAAACCTAAGAGAGCAGATGAAGATGTGAAGACACAGCATTTTACATTAGAGAGGATGAATTCAAACATCAAATTTACAAGTTAGTTGGCTTTCTCAATGATTTGTCCCTTTTTCACTACTGAAATTTGTCATCCTGTTTGGTGTTAAGTTGTGCTGAACTTACAGTAACCATCAAATGTACTAAACTTGTTTTTAGAACGTGTGTTTTTTCCTTGCTCTGAATTTCTCTCAGATTTAGGAAGGCCCTATATTTTTAACTTTAAATACAATCACAATAAACCTTTCATATTTTGATAAATATTGGGGGCTTCTTTCTTGTAACTAATGCTCTTCTCAGCTTCTCTTGTAAGATCAGTGTGGATTTAACATGACATGCTGACCTAACACTCGGCTTGCAAAAGCATGTATGCATCTTCCTACACAGTACAAGGAAAAAATGGATGAAGAGAGTCATGGGTTTTTTTGAAACTTCCATCAGCTGTGAAGTAGTAAAAATAATAGGATGCTAAGACAGAAGAGTAAGATGGGTAAAATGCAGCTTTCGTTTATGGAAAAGTTTTTAGCAACAGTTTAAAGTGTTAATATGCTGCAAAATCAGGTGCTAAATACAGCTACTTATTGTTCTTATACTATCATAAACTAAGTGACTTTAAACTTGGTATCTTAAATCCATAAGCCAAGGTACTGCCTTTGGTTTGCCATGCTGGAAGGAACAACGAAATGGTATTTGAATCATCTCCCACCAAAGGCAACCGTACAACAGGACTGTTATTTAAAAATGCAGCAAGATCTGTTATGTTAAACCTTATTTCATGTAGTAGAGATGAATATGACAAGCTGGTAGTCTGTTTACAAATGTTAGCATGGTATAGCTAAAAAAACGATTATTGTATAGAAATAATTCATGCACTTACCAAATGCTTGAAGTTTGCCAGAGTGGAAGTCATTCAGAAGACTCAGAAGTCCCCTTTCCATTTCCTGGACATCTGATACATCCGTGAGAAAAGAATGTTGGATTGGTGCTGCCTGTGCCCCTTTTGCTTCACCTCCTGGAGGTCTGGCTTTCTCTTTTATTACACTAAAAACCCACAAACAAACAAAAACAAAACAAGCAAACAAAAAGAAACAAAAATATTACTTCCTGCTTTTACTCTAAGCATCTGAAATGTAAGGCAAGTGCACATGTGGGCTTCGCAAATGAAATGAAAAATATATAATACGTATTTCCATCACTGCTTTTAAGTTGAAAAATGGATCAGTTTGCCTTAAGAATATACAACATCATCACTACCTTGACAGTTTGATACTGCAAAATGAAATATTCCAACAATTTGCTTTCCTGTTAAAAGTGGGAAACAAAGGAGCTCCTGTATGCAATGGTTCTCTTAATATTCTGAAGAGGCCCATTCCCTAACAATTGTGCATGGGCATTATCTACATAAAATCACCCAAACTCTCCTTAAGCCAGAGAGGGAAAACCCTCAACAATCATATGCTTCTCTTGTCACAAACACCGATAGAGTGCAACCAGTGTGGAAAACATCCTGTTATAAACTATACAGGAAGGTGACCTTGCCTCCAGATAGATTTTCCTTGAGCTCCTTCCTATCTTCAGAGAACATCCCAATCTTGTAAAACTCACCATCAAAAGCAATCTTCCAGTCCTCTAATACATACTAAATGGAACATGGAACTAGTCCATGCCTGAACAAATGTTACACATCCAAAAAAAAAAAAAAAAAAATCTCTACAGCCCCTTCTGCAATAAAACCATCAAAATTCCTGGATCATTACAATTTTCTCTCAATGTAAAATTCATACAGAACAGAGAAACTACACAAATGAAAATTAATAAACATTATAAATCTAAATGAACATGCAATCAATATGGAATCTAAACACTCAGTTCCCCATAAGAAGTAGCATATTCCAACTCTGACCTAGAGACAGACAGCCTACATCCTAACCTATTACAATTCAGCAAAGGAGCTGTTTTCATCCCAGATTTGCCCATCCACGTATGCAGGCAGCCTTTTCCTCACACTGGCACAGCTGCTTCTGCAGCCTCATAGTGAGTCTGTTCAGAATTTGATTCAGTGAAAAATTTTGAGCCTAAAAATTAAAATTTGGAATACTATGGGATATTAAAAAAAAATAATAATTAAAAAAAAAATCACAGCTTCTGTAAAGAGTCTTTATTTAATTAGCAAAGATAATACGTTTTACAGCATAGTAAGCTCCACTCTTCCCTGGAATACTCCCATGCTCTGCAAGACTTACATTCTCTCTTTCCTATGGGAAATAATCATTCTTTTTCCAGCCTAACAGCTTCTGTAGTCTCTAAATATCATATAGACTACATAGTTCATAGTCTATATCCCAGAATGACTAATGGTCCAACAATTAGCATATCTGGTTCAGGTCAGAGCAACACACCTCAATTCCGGTTTAACTTCAGCTATTTCTGCTTTAATTTCAGACTTAAAGAAAGGTTTGTATGCCAGAAAGGTCATAGATTTTTTCAGCCTGTATGTGAAGTTTAATACGATATATTACATATACTTTTCTACAATGAGATTGGTAAAACACTGGCAACGGGTTGTCCAGAGAGGTGGTAGACGCCCCATCCCTGGAAACATTCCAGGCCAGGCTGGACAGAGCTCTGAGCAACCTGATCTAGTTGAAGATGTCCCTGCTCATTGCAGGGGGGTAGATGAGATGACATTTGAAGGGCCCTTCCAACCCAAACTACTCTATGATTCTATGATTACTGCTCCTGGAAAACTTATTTCATTAGATTCTTGTAGACGAAATAAAAATGAATTACTTCTACTGTGCTATCATAACCACAGTTCATCCTCACGTTGTTACATCAGTTACCTCTCCTGCTTGGAGAGTTCAAGAAATAGTTTGTATTGTCACTGCTTTGTAAGCTTCACTTAACAACTGAGCAAGAATGACCTTTTCCAAAACTTAAAACAAAAAGGAAATTTTCTTCTCTAAACAATGTTGTGAGTTACAAGAAATCAATTTCTAGTACATTCCAGAATAGTGTTGAGCCTTAATAAACTATACGGTCAGCTGCAGGCACCACCAATTTATAGACCATTAGTATTTATTATTATTTCCCTCAAAATATTAACACATTTTCCCTGAAATGCATTGTGTTTCCATCAGGCCAATACTGGCTCATTGAAACAGACTATCTGTGCCAAAGAGGACAGTTCTTCAGCCAATACTTACCGATCAATAAACTCAGCTGCCTCTCTCTAGCTAACATTTCACTTTAAAATCCCTCTTCACTCATTTATCTACTGTATCTGCGACAATCAATAAATATATTTTCTAACATGCAGGAAAACTAACATTCTCAAGCTGAAATAGATGCACCATCAACAACCCACAAACTATTCCAAAATGATGCTTTCTGAAGAGCTGAATGCCTCCCTCTGCACATTAGTACGGCCTGGGAGCTAGTGCTGCACCCATTGTTAAGTTCCTAAACAAAAAAACACCAGGAAATTCCAGTTCTAGCTCATCCTGTTCAATTTACATCTTTCATTTCCTGCCCTAATTTGTCAGTTCCAGCCTTGCAGTCATGTGGTATTTTATTTGTTCCTCACAGCTGTACAACTGGGCCTCTGCTCTCTCCCATACAATACCTATATTTGATCACCCAGCTTTTGTCATTCACCAGTCACATCAGGCTATCATCTCTCCAGTGAAATTCTTATCGGTTTGAGTCTACACCACTGTGTAATGTTTTATAAAGCTTACAAGAGCACTGAGCACTTCCCTTGTCTGTAAAATAACCATTATTTTGCATTAAACACAATTCACTTTGCTAAATAAAGACATGTCATTGAAAATCATCATGAGCCTGAAGCTTGCTCTTTTAATTCTCTCCAAGCGAAACACCTTTTAGACTGTCTGAGCATTGTCTGGTTTCTGGTTCTTAATTCCACTGAGCTTGCAAGATGCTCCCAAGCTTACCGTTTTAACTTTGGTTTTTGTACCGCAGGCTGTGGTGCAGGATTTGAAAAGGCTGTACTTTTACTGGCCGGCACTGAGCTTTTCTTGGAGTTAGAAACCTGAGCAGGGTGACCGGTAGATGATTTGGGGCTCCTCCTCTTGATTTTCCTTTCTTCCATTTCTTCCCCTTTACCACATCTAGACTAATTTCTTGTCCTCCAAAGAGAAGGAAAAAGAACCAGAAAGAAACATCCATTAAAACTAGCATTTACAAAAAAAGCAAAAAAAACAGGTCATGGTGCATGGAAATACAGCTTCATAGTTCCTTCAAAGATGAGCAGTCACTCATTTCTTCAAACTAGAGAATCCAGTTTTCATGAGAAGCTGCCAAGGTCTGCCTGATCAGCCAAACAGGCAAGAATTAGAATCTTCTGCATCTGCATCAGCCAACAGGTACCTCAAAATGATCGCAAGCTTTGTGTCCCATGGATCATCGCTAGAAAACACCAGGACTACCAAAGTCCACACCAATCAAATTACTGAGAAACGACGGTGGCATGAGGATTGCCAAACAACCCCCTCTGAAGGGAGAGGCAACGGCCTTGTCAAAACTCAGATGATGCAAAGTCATTCTTAGTATTATATGTGCTATCATTTGGTGCTACCTAATCATCTCCTCGCCCGGGGAAAGGTCTCCTCTGAGAGGTTCCCCCGCGGGGGCGGCAACGTGGGCTCCAGGACGGCACCTCTGGGACCCACCTCTGGGACCCACCTCTGGGTCACTGCCCGCCCCGGGCCCAACGCCACCACCTCCGGAGGGACGACCCCTGCCCTTAGGCGCTGACAGCTCCTGCTGAGTGCCGCCATTTCATTAGCACAGACACTTGTCACGCCTCCTCCCGGCTCCCTCCGCGGGGAGCACATCCGCCCGCTCCGACCCTTCGCCAACCGCCGCCCCTTCCCCTCGCCGCACGTTAAACGGCCACCGAAGCGCAGGCCCCACCCCTTCCCCAGCCCCGCCCCCCGGCCGCGCGCTACCTGCGGGGAGGCCCCGCCCCCGGAGTCGCGCGCGGACCCCCGGCCTCGCCGGCTCTCACTCCTCCCCTCGGGCACGGGCAAGCTCAGCCCCGCGCGCAGGTCACGCGAGGTGCATTGTGGGAGCCACTCCCCCTGCCGGCGGCGGCGCGCCCTTGGCGGGCAAGGCGACTACGATTCCCAGAGCCCTCCGCGGCAAACGGCCGCCGCTCTGAGCGCGCGCAGGGCACGTTAGTCGTGCTGGGAGGGGCCGAGCGTTTCTCTGCGCATGCGTAAGGGCGGGGGCCGCGCTGGGGCGGGTTGCGGGGTGGAGCGAGCCGGGGCAGACGTTAACGGCTGAAGTGTCGGGGTCGCTAGCAGCCTCTGAGGGGCGGCTGGTGTTTGTTGGAACAGCTGCTCCTGTGTATGCGCTGCCGGCACCGCGGGTCGCTGCGGGCTGTACCGTCGCCCTGGAGCCCTCCCGTTAGCCGCCTGCACGGCGAGTCAAGCTCGTCACGGGACCGTCGCTGACCGTGCTAGAAATGCTGGTAAAACAGCAAATTCCATAGCTCTAATACGTGAAAAACTGAGAAGAGAGCAGAACGGTTCGAAAAGGGATTGTCGCCGCCTCGGCAGTAGTGCGCTTCATGCCCCGTGGGACTTCGAAAGCTCTGTCTCTGTCACCTGCAGCAGTTCGAACGTGAATGAGTTCTGTAGCTGGAAGCTCTAGTTTGGTGAGAGGCCGGTTCTCGTCAGTGTTGGGCCCTGTACTGCAGAGGGCAGCGTCGCTTCGCGCTCGGGCGCTCTTCCAGCCTCGGCTGGTCGGTTCCTTTCCCATGCCGGCTGTTGAGCGCTCCGTTCAGACGCAACAGGGGGAAATAATAGGTCTGGTAAACAAGGAGCACCCTGTCATGCAGCTTCATGCCCTTGACAGATATACCCGGGGGGTTATTGACCCGAGTTATATGAGGAGGACGCTGCTGCCACGTTTA
Source organism: Streptopelia decaocto (assembly GCF_964273445.1). NCBI lineage: Eukaryota > Metazoa > Chordata > Aves > Columbiformes > Columbidae > Streptopelia > Streptopelia decaocto. Next base: position 59,855,391 of record NC_138656.1, read on the forward strand.
AATTTGATGCAGCGCTCTGTCTTCTCTATCCTTGATTCTGCTCTTGAGTAGCTGGCTTGCAGAGACGTTCAATGCAGGCAACATTAACAGGACGTGCCTATTTAGCCTCAGTAGTTAGTTCACACACACACTCTCTCCGAAGTCTATTTCCTGGTGCTGCCTCTATTGTAGAGGAACTACATTTTATTTCTGGTCATCACTTGTCTCTTCAGTGCTCCCTGTGGTTGATGTCTTTGTGGACTTGAATGCTTGGCAAGCCTTTCCCACCTATGGCTGGTAGCTCAAGGTGTTTTATCTGCATTTGACAATAGTTTATTGCCTGAAGAGATGAGCTTATCAACTATCTCTACAGTTTGTCTATCAATTTGAATTTCTTATTTCTCAGATCTTAGTTTTTACTTGAGTAATATGTTGTTTGTAACTGTGTGGTCTCTGATGAAAGCTATCAGACATTTACACTCCAGCTGTGAAAGGTGGTATAATCTGCACCACCTACAGTGAAAACATTGGCCAAAAGATTTACTGATGTTTGCAGGGATATGTCTCACTATAAAGCTATTGCGTGGCTTAACAGGTGTGTGGCTAGGGTGCCTCTCTACCTTCTGTCTAGATCTTTTATGATACCAGAACCCCAGTTCTCCAATTGTATCCCAATCCTGAGCCTTATTGAATTAAACTCAAGGGCTGTAAGATATAACAGGGCCTCAGCAAGACTTATGTTGGACATGACAGCTCCAAGACTCAATGGCCACTGTGAGTCCAAAAAGGGGTGCTGTCAAAGGGAGATTGCATTTGCAGTGACTCTCGGGTGAATGACAGGGACCAAATGTCCACTGAAGGTAATTCTGCAGTGACTGTAAGTCCTGGTAGTAAGACACAGGTTGAGTCTGAGGAGCTGGATCAGTTCTGATATCTTACGAACAATTCTGTTGCAAGAGATCTGCACCAGAGACTATCACTGATACACTGACAGTTCACTCATGGGCATAACAATCCAGGGGTGTTTATATGTAAACTGCAAGGAAAAAAAGCACAAGTGAGAGTAAACAAAACTGTAACATTGGTGACACATTAAACAAAAAGGTGGTGGTACAAGACTTAAGGGAAAGTTAGAGAAGCAGAAACCGTTGTTTACTGTCTTTTTTGATTCTTTAGTACAAAAGGCTTCTGATACTTAATTTGGCAGGCATTACAGGGAAACAAGAGCTAGCAAAATTCACACAGGCTGTAAGCCAGTCACAAATTCTCAGCCATAGGGATGCTGAAGTAGAATAACTCGTTCACATATATACACACACACATATATATATATGGGGGGGCTACAAAAACTGGAAAAAGCAAGATTTACAGACACATTTGTGCAGATATTTGGAAGATTTGTGTTAAATGCATACTGTTTATGCAGGATAATTTTGAAAATGTTTATGTTCATTCAGGTCATTCCTCATGCTATGTAAGCAAGTAAGTATATCCACCTTGCAGTTTGTATTATATGTAGAGGTGTGGTTTGGTTTCTCCCCTGTGATTAATGGTGTTCTGTGCATGCAGAATAAAGCAAAGATGTTTGACAGTTAGGACAGAAAGTGACTAGGTATCCTTTACTTCTACCAAAGCAGGTGAAATAAAATGTCTTACAGGCTGTTTTTAAATAAAGGGAAAATCTTTCCATCACTAATACAAGCATTTTTAAATTAAAATTACTGTTATATTCAGAAAGCAGTTGGATTCTACAGTCAACCCTGCTTCAGTTTAGTCTCTCACTTTGAGGGATCAAGTTCACTAACTTAGTTATTCTAATAAAACCAGTGTGCGATTTCCCTGGGACACGTCAGAAAAGACCTGCAATCAATTTTAGCATACTGGTAATGTTTTGCTCCAAGTACATTTGTTACCACTGTGCACTACATGACATTAGAATTATTATTAAAATATCTCGATTACTTCTTATACCTGATTTAGCAGAGCCTACAAGGGCAGATAATTGGGAAGGCATCAGACTTTACTGCATGTTTTCATAGTCAAAATAATTTTATAGAGAATAATTAATTTATTATAAAATATCATAGTAAGTTAGGAGCAAAGAATCAAAGGTAGTGTGGTCTTGATTTGATAGTACAAATCCTATTGTAGATAACACTTGCCTGGAATCAAATGAAGATAATTCACCAGAAACAACAACAACAACAAAAAGTGTATTTTGGATTATCTCAGTTTAGCTGAGATTTTGCATAATTTTGTGTTGTGGTAATGCTTCACAGTTGGGAAGATGCTTTTTTCTTCCTTTATAAGGCGTTTTTTCTGACAACACCAACAAGCATTACAGTGGTAGAGTCTCTATATACTTGTTGACTGAAGTCCTCCAAGGGGAACAGTGTTTTAATAGGAACAATGTTATTGTTAAAGAAGCAAATTTAAAAGTTAATTCAATCTAATTTTATTTACATGTATATCTCTTTACAAACTAGAGGTCTACCTTTGAAGATGCTTTGAAGAAGAACTTCAAAGAAGTTAGTCTGTACTTTGTATTGAGATATGCATGCAAATAAAATCAGATTCTTCATTCTGAAAACCCTATTCAGTTAACATGAGATGGCAAGTGGGTTCTGAAGGCTTCCAAGAAGTGATGAAAGCATCTGGTTCTTTAGCTTCTATAATTAGTCTCAGATGTATTTCACAGGGTGGCACCTTGTACTCATGGAAGCACAACATTGCTGTAGCATCACCTTCGGAAAAAGAGTGTCATAGGGGAGATACCTGTTCATGTGAAGCAAAGTACTTATTTCTTGTTTATGACCAGCAGCATAACAAGGTGTGTGTGTATTTATCAGGCAGCTAAATGTGCAGAACAATGCAGCGAAGTTGAAATTATATATAAAGAAAATTAATTATCACTGGATTAGTATGGATGTAGAATTGTGTGGATTAGTCACATGTGTTCTGCTTTACAGAATGATGACAGATACACCCTCAAGAAATGTCATTGAAAATGTGTCAACATGTATACTTACATTGTGTCTCTATGTAACACACTATGATTCAGCTATCTAAGTGAATCAATGTAAGTATATGTAAATATTTAGACTTCTATTAATATATTGTTACTGATCAGGTTCCACATCTCTAACATTAATAGTCTATTGAAGTTAGCACTACCACACATGAGAGCAAGTAGTTTAAAACCTCTACCAGTATTATGTGTGTATCCAGTGTCAGATTACTAAAAAAAAAAAAAAAAAAAAAAAAAAAAAATCAATTCTTGGTTAGCTAAATATGTGATCTCCTTAAAAGCTAAACAGATCTTTTGCCAGAATGTGGATCTTGAATAAACCACCTCCTCATGTCAGCAGTGTGGTGATGTGGGCACCCACAACACAGTGATGAGGGGAGGAAGGAGGGAGAACAGAAGGGACTTGCTGAATTGGAGAGCAGAATCTTTTTGGTTACACATAAGTCTGCCTTTGAAGTAGGGTGGCTGCTCGAAGTGTTTCCCTTCAGTTTGCCCCAGTTTCCCACTGTGAGCAACCTTGTTAGCTCCTTACTAATGTCCTCCTGGGACTTTCTTGGTCAATTTTGTCCCAGCTTTCCTCACTTCTGGAGGTGTTACTTTTGTTAAGCCCCACTTCCTTCTCCTTGTCTAAGTGTATCTTCAGTTCTTCTCTCCAGCCCTGCTTTGGCTCCTTGCTCTTATAGTCTCTCAAAGACTGAGAATATCTCCCCAGGATCTCAAAGATCCCTAGGAATGAAAGCTGATTCTTCCTTTCATGGGAGCTTTGATGAATTCCACCAACTACAAAGAGAGTTCTGCTGATCAGAGCAAAGGTCCATATAGTCCACCATCCTAACTCCAAAGCAGCCAGTTGCAGATGTCTGCAAAAGACTGTAAGAAGCTGGGAAACACGTCATGCTGCCTCAGAGTGCTTTCTGGTCTGCAACAAGTTTGTGGTTCAGATGCACATAGCAGCAGCACTCACCCCAAGACCTAGGTCTCTAGGGCCCAAATGGCCCTGACCAGTCCCATCTGGGACCCACCCACCCCACTGCCCATAGGCCGAGGAGCCCCATTTCAGCTCAGCCTAGGGCCTTCAACCCCTGCCTAAGCTAAGGGTCTCCAGCTCTCTCTTCAGCTTGGGATAGACCCTTGGGATGTGTGCTGTGGTCTTGTCTCCAGAAAAAAACCTACTGATTTCTTTGTATGCCTGGAAAATTATGTTGAAAGAATATTATTAACATGCCTACTAGTTAGTCTGGATTTCATATTCACAATATCATGGAAGTAATGGTGGTTGGAAAGTACCTCTTGAGGTCGTAGCTTCATGGGATACTTCAGGTTGGAACTGACATTATGAGGTCTCCAAGTCAAAGTAGGATCAGCTGTGTGCTCAGACCAGGTTGCCCAGGGCTTTATCCAGCCTATCTTGAAAAACCTTTAAGGATGAAGACTGCACAAATGTCCTGTAGCACCACCTCCCACTCAGAGCAGGGCTACTGCCACATCAGGTCAGCCGTGGCTTTGTCTGACCGGGCCTTGTAACCTTCAAAAATGGAGGTTCCACCACCCCTGCAGATAACTTGTTCCAGTACTATCTTACAGTCCTAGTGAAGAAGTTTTTCCTGCTAATATTCTATATTTGTTCAATAGATATAGAAGCTATTGTGCTGTTACATTTGCCTTCCTCTCAATATCTGGTTTAAATATTTGTAACATGCATTGAGATCCTCCAAGGAAAAAGCACTTTGGAGTTTATGATTAATTTAGTACAAGAAGATAGAACATACAGCTCCTGTCACAGAGAACCAAGGTGCATCTTTTGTTTTCTGTAGCCTGCTTTTTAAACTCTTCAGTCATTTACCACAAGAGAACCATAATGGAGTAAGACCTTCCAGAAAAAAAAACCAAAACAAAAACAGTCTTAAGGTAGCAATTGAAATAAAATACATGCTCAGTTCTTTTAATAGTTTCACTGAGTGCCTACTAAAATTGTTTTATTTTCTTTGCCAGTGCTGGCACTGTAGGAGAAACTATTTTTCACATTCTCTCTATGAAATTCCACTGAACACTATTGCTAGTGCAGAGTAATCTAGTGGTGCCAGGGAAGGGACAGTAAATAAAGCTTAACTTTTCAGAGCAATTTTAGCCTCACCTCCAGTGTGCACAAGCATGGGTTTGTGGACATAATCACCTGCATACACCTCTGAATCTTCGGTCATGGCCAAGAATCCCAATGGTGTGAAACTGTACAAACTCAGGGAGTGAATAAAGGCAATTCCTGCCTCAAACTCATACAACAGAGGGATACAAGACACAAGAGAAAAAAGAAAATAATTAGACAACCTGGATCTACATGATCCACCATGGTTAAAGCACAGCAGCAGACTAACTTTTGTTAAACGTTCTGTTGGCATCATGGGCAAGGATGAATTTGTAGCTTGTAGAAAAGAATTTGTAGGTGAATTTTGTTGATGGATCCTTTGGCTTAAAAGAAAACCAGGCAAACTTTTAATTTTTTTTTTTTTCTTGAGCCACACAATATGAAACTTACTTGAATAAACTTTTTTTTTAATTGTAACTCCATGTGCAAAATTATAGGCTTTATTTGGAAACTTTGATTCAACTTAAGAAAATCCAGTAATTTTTCTAGGTGAGGAGATTTGTGAAGATTATGCCTGCAAAGAACTGTGAGGCAAGCAGGTAGCCTTCCTTTATTGAATGTGCTAGAAGCATGAAATATAGCTCTCATAGTTACAATTAGATAAATAGTGTTATAGAAGTATATTATAGAAATACGCAGTTATATTCTAGAAATGTAACTTGGATAATTTTCTTAATATCAAAGCAGGGCAGTGAGTTATTTGCAGTCTGTAATTTTTCCTGGTCAGGTTTGTAGTTGGCCTCAAGTCACTTCTTTGTGTTGTTTGGGTAATTTGATTTCTTTCACCCTCTATAGTTTGGTGGCTCACTATGAGCTGTGATGTTTTAAAAGCATGGAGTGACTATTTTTTTCCAGGCTAGAAGATACATTGTGGAGAAGTTCCACTGACTACATTAAGTTTTCTCCCAGACAGACATCAGAAAGCATGTTTGTAATTTCAGACTCTGTTTTATTAGACATAAACAAATGCAGAACTAAAAACAAACAAAAATCCATTCCCTAAAGAGAATAAATGTACAGAGAAATATTTGTACAGGAAACTGTTTCTAAGCAATGCATATGCTAAATGGCATTCTAGAATTTTCTTTTTAGCACTCTTACATTGAAGGCAATAATTGCATTAGTTTTCAGAACTGCAGTTATAACTGTCATTAAATATAAAGCACAGAAAAATCAACACATCAAAGAAACAAAGTGGCATCATTTTGAAGGTGTGTGTTTGTTTTCTGAGTATGTACAGCCAGGGATTAAATTTGCAAACTTTTACGAAAAACTCAACTTTTTTAGCTGTATTTCACTGTATTTAAAAGTGGATTCCTGTGCTATTAAGCAAAGTGTCTCTGTGTTTTTTTCTTGAACTAACAAAAAAATTTTTTTGCTAGAAATGCTTAAAACTCGGCATATTCATAGGCCTCCGAGGAATGCATACTCTGCCAAGTCTCAAAACATTTGGAACAGAAAGAAGGTCTGAGCAAATCATGCATACTGTGCTACATTTTTTTACTGATTTATGAACAAGACGCTGATGCTTAGCTTGTACAGCTTGTCTGATCTATGCAATGAAATAAACACAGCTGCATTTATTACAGTGACTGCATAATCCCATATCTGGTACCCACAAACTTTTGGGAATATTCAGAGAGCAGTGTGTGTTAAAAATCCTCATTTCCTTTACTTTCTCTAATATCACTCTCATTTTATTTTAAATTTAATATAAGGTTTTGTTTGTACAAGTTAGAAATTTTAAAAGCAATGTTTCTGCAACACCAGTAATTCTTATCATTTATATTTGTTGTAAAGCAGCAGTACTATCACCACACAGTCGTGGAAAATACAAATGTGCCAGTCATCACAGGTATCATGGTGAGTCCTTAATGTGGAGGTGTATAGATCCTCAACTCTAACTCCATTTAGTGCAGATTTTAAAATTCAGTGTCATCTCTAAACAGGTATAAAATAGATTTTCCCTTGCTCTCAGTCTTCCAAATTATTATTTTGGAATTTGAGGATTTTTCATTAGACTTTCTTTATTAGAAATATACCAGTCTCAGAGACTGACTGGGTAACAAACAGAAAAACTGAGCTTTGCAGCATGAACACATTGAATCTCATCCCAATCAGCCATCAGGTAGGGGAATTATGCAGAGGAACATAAACAAGGCAGTCAGAGACCTTTAATGATCTACCAAAGTGGTAGATTCTTCCCTAATGGATCTTTTTAAAAGCAAGCTTAAAGCCAAAATATTTTTTTTTCTGGTATCCTGTAAATATCCAAAACATGGATGGTATGTTAAATATATTTCAGAAATATTTTGTCTTTTTTTTTTTTTAATATGAATATTTTCAGAGGTATCCAAAACCTCTTTAAAAAAAGGAGAGGTGAGTTTAGACATTGATGGAGTCTGTTGCAGATTGCTGTACACAGTCCACTATAATTTCACCAGCAACTGGTTCATCCATAGTGTGGATCACAGGGACAAACTTTGCTAACTCGCAAGGAAGTGAATGAGGAAATCTGTGTTGATTCATAGATGGTTTATCACGCTCTGCATTTTTTCACTGACCAAGGCCTGTATTTTGTTAACGAGGCAGGAGCTGCTGCTGCAATGTATCAAAAATCATTTGTGACTGAGCAGTACACCACTGAGCTGTGTTCATCAACTGAAAGAAAACGGTGGCAATTTTTTTTTAAAGTCATATATATATACATATATATATATAGCTCGTTTAAACAAGTACTTTACTGTAGCTGTAGTGACTGATGGTGGAAAGCCAATATCTAAGGAGGAGCTGAGTTCTGCTCTAGTGACCAGCGTAGTCTGCATGTTCAGGGACCAACTAAAGAGGCTCCCGTCTGTTGGATGTATTGTTTGCCCTGAGTCCTGAGGAATTCATTTGAGAACATAATCAGCCTTGTTAAAAGAATACAATTTCAAATCTTGTTTGACTGAGTCGTTTTTGAAACTGTTCTAGGGTTTGTTTCGTTTTTTTTTGTTACAATATTTGGTTAATGAATCAAAATGTAAACTGTAATTACTTCAAAGAAGACCACATATAACACAATTAGAGAAGACATGAATGTGGTCTGTGTCTTAGATAAATAAAAATTTCATATGGAATTTACAAAAGCTTTCAACACAAACTGTTCTCATTAAAGCTAGGGACAGCAACAAAAGGCTTTGCTCAGCATTTATGAAATCTCCATATGTTTAGTCTGATTTTCAACTGATAATATCTCCAGCCTTTGTTTTTTCCAGAAGAAGGTTTTCTTTCACAAATAATGACACCCATCTTCCTGTGCTTCTGTTACTTGTTATATGCATACCTGTAGCTATGTAACTCAGTAATCATTAATAATTATACGTGACTTAGATTAGATTTATATTGGATACAAGGAAGAATTTTTTTACAGTAAGGGTGGTGAGGCACAGGAACAGGTTGCCCAGAGAAGCTGCAGATGCGCCATCCCTGGAAGTGTTCAAGGCCAGGCTGGATGGGGCTTTGAGGAACCTGGTCCCATGAAAGATGTCCCCTGCCCAAGGCAGGGAGGTTGGAATAAATGACTTTTAGAGGTCCCTTCTGACCAAAACCGTTCTGTGATTCCATGATGACTGAAATCCTTGTGAAGCTGAAACCTAGACACCTTATAAATTAGAAAAAGAATATATTAGAAGATTTTTTTTTTCTGCCACAGAGGGTGGGGATGGGATGGGAATGGGGAATGCGCTTTGTTAAAAGACACAAAAATGCCTCAACCAAAATGAAGAAAATTGGTATGGAAGCTCCAGGAGCAGTATTATTGATCCACTGAGATAATTTCTCAGCAACTTGGTTTCTCAGTGGGGAGATACAGCTTGGGGTTGTTTCCATTTTCCAAGAACTGGAGTCCTACAGGCAGGTTGTCTCAGTCCCACACTGCCATAGTGACTAGCAGTCTTCTCTTGGCTCTCTAGTCCACTCGGATCAAAAGCTTCTGATGATCACTGCGTGCTTTGAGCTCTGAGGGGACCGTAATATCATAGTCAGGTTTTCATAGACTCTATGATCTCTTGCATGTTTTTCTATTCACAGCCTAGATTTTCCCCCACTGTTCTGCTCCTCTGAGAATGCACGACATACCGCTGTGTCTTGAAGTGCACAGAGCACGCTTGCCTGCAGTTTCTTCACAGCATGTCAGCTGCCTCATTTTGTGCAGCCGAACTGCAGTAGTTCTACGCTGAGGAGTTCAGATGCCTGCAGAGCAAGCTACAAACCATGCATCTGTGAGGAAAAATGGAAGGAAGGAAGCAGGGGTGGAAGAGCTCCTCTTTTAGTGGCAAAGAGCTGTTATGCCTGGTTGGTATGTTGTTGAATCGTATCCTAAGGCTATCACAACTACTGCTTCCTCCGTGGTGTCATTCCCACTACTGTTGGCTTTGACTGTTCCATTGCACCATTGCTACCATGGCTTTTGTCCAAAGACAACTCTGTAAAGATAGAAAAATGAGAAAGGGCTTGAGAGTTTTTAAGCTGGCAGAACATACTGTGCTGACTCTTGCACTTGTGTAGATATGCAGAGCTCCGTAGCTCTGAAAAGCTCAGGGACCAGCTAGCAGAACAACCCAAGGTCTAAACCACAAGCTGGACGGACTTGAAGAATCAGTTTTAGCTTAATGTTCAGACTGAGAAAAGAGAGCAGAGACAAAAATAAAAAGTCACTGGGTCTGGTGCAACAAACTGCTAACCTTTAAGATAGTGCTCAAGAGAACATTAAACTCATCTACTGTGAAAGTGCATTTTGAGTAACAGAAAGGAAGGTGTTGGAGTTACACCGCTGCCTTTGTTTAATGATGAAGATAACATGGTGAAGAAAATAAACAAAATTGTTATAGAAGTAAATAGAAAAGGGAGCTCAGCTTCAGGCTTCAAGCAGGTGCGTGAGTCAGGGATAAACCAGACAAGGCGAGCTTGGGGCTAACAAAAGTTCGAAATTATGAATGTCCAGAGAAATACGACTTCATAAGCAACCTGTGTCAGAGAAACATCTATAATCAGAGAAGTTCTGTTATTAGCTTTAAAAGAATATCCACAAACTTCCATTTCTCTTTTGGGCCATGCTGGGTGAGAATTCCAGTACACAAACCCACCAGTTCCTGGCATTGGTAAGCTGGAAGAAAAGTGATGACTGGGAGTTCTGCTGCATCATCAGGCAAAGATGATCTTCATTAAAGAAACCCAGCAAAACACCTATCTTTTTTTCTGTGGTAATTATTTGATAATTTGTTAATTTTTATGTAAAGCACAAAAAGTACACTGTCATAAGGGACAGACCAGGAAAGAAGTGGGTAAAATTCCGGTACCATTTAACTTTGTCAGGAGTCAGATCTACTCCCATTTTCTGCCTGTCTTATGCAGGTTTATTTGGAAAAGATTTTCTGTTGAAGACAGAAGTGAAATATATGATGATTAAAAGAGCCCAGTGCCCCAACAAGACTGGCAGCATCCACATACTTTTGGTTAACCAGGAAAGAATAAATTGTCAGAAAACATCCTTCTCTTGCAGAGTTGCCTCTATTTTAAGCCTATATCGAACTTCTAGAGCTCAATAGCCTAAGCTGACTATGTGCTCAGAACATTGAGCTTTCTTCCTAAATTACAAACCAGAGCTCATTAGCACCACTCTGGGGGCAACCAAGAAATACCCTCCTGCATCCCCCAAGCTGTGCTGTTGTTTATTCCTATATATCAACTTGGCTGGGTTTTCATAGCCTACACAGGCATATAACTTGAATCTGTGGGCTAAGCTACAATGGATGAGACTGGTGAGCCCAGCTGACCACATCTAAACATAACTATGGCATGTAACTACAATTTTGGGAAGAGCTGTCTGATGTTTCATGGTTGGACACGTGGCTCTTGTGCTACTGCTCGCCTTTTGCTTTTGAGAGCCCAAACAAACTGCGGAAGCAAGCAGAGGGAAGAGTGGCATTCATTTCACAATAGGCGATGAGTAACTACCATAAGACTTGTCTTCTCTTTCTTGAAATAAAGCATGAAAACTATTAGGTCCTTAATTTGGGAATTTAACTCGAGGCTCAAAATGCTGAAGGAAGAAAGCTACAATTCAGACAAAATACATTTTCCAGTGAACTTTGAACTTTCATCAAAAATTGAATTAATATTGATGTGAAATATTCAGTAAAGTCTCTACTGTCCTTTTTTTATAGGCTCTGTTCCTCTTCTCAAAGGATCACCCAGTCCTGACTGAGGGTATTTGCAGGTGTGAGACCCAGAACTCCAGGTGACAGCTCTGCCAGGCTTAGCTGCCCAAGTGAAAGCAGCTGCCGTCCACTGAGCTCACAGACCCCCCAGCAGATGCAGCTAAATGGAAAGCAGCCCCTCGCTTCTGCCACTCCCGCACCATGGTTGCCACGAGCTGCGTTGAGGTGGATCTGTGGGGCTGTGAGCCACAGGGGTTGCCCACCCAAGGGCAGTGGCCAGATGGAGAGCAGGGAGAAGCACAGGGGCAGCCACCACCACTGCCCTGCCAGTCATTGTCCCTGAGTATAAAAGAGGGGCAGGAGCAGCCTGACAGTGCTGCCAGAAAGGGAAACATTTTCCAGTGATAACTGCTTGAAGTAGAAAATATGCTTGGTAACTGGGGGGCTTGTGTGTCCCCCAAAAAAGTCAGTATTTCCACTGAACTTAGAAATTTTAAATGCTTGCTTTCCAGCATGACGAATACTTTAAATCTCCAATTGTGTAAGTATTTAAGCTCTGTTTCCCTTCCTATGTCCCTTCCTTTTGCGTGGGAGGAAGCAAGATCTGAGACTATCCTTTACTGATTTCAGTTAACCCATGTTCACATTTCAGTCACTCAACATTTACATTTTTTTCACACCTGTTTTTTTTTCTGAATATTCCGTATGGTAGCATCTCTTCCAGGAAAAACAGACCCAAGTGAATTAATGAGAAAAAGTATTGTTCTGGACTTCGATTTTTTCAAGAACATCAGTGCATTTAAAATTCAGGTTTATTTCTTAATTTGGTGTAACTGTCAGTGCTAAAAAGACCTCCTTTTTTGTGAGATATTTTTCCCACCATAAATATTCAGGCTGTCACAGTAGTTCATTTTACAGTTTTCAAACATAGGAACCAGTGAAATATAGGTATAAAGTAGGCTTCACTGGCAGTGAAATTCTACTCACAGTAGCTGAGGTTCTTTGCTGCATGTAGGGGTTGCCTAGTTTTGTTTTCTTGCTATAATTCTTCTTGCACTCAAATCCGTTTTAAATACTTTCTCGTGCTTACAGATAAGAACATGCAAAACTATTTGCAATATCAGAATTTGATCTGAATTTTCTCCTGCAAGAAAGCTTATTAGAGTGGTACATTTATCATTTTTAAACTACCTATTACTTAAGCTTAAAAATTAGTAATTCCCAATCAAAGTCTATGGTAAGTCCCAGCAGATACGTAGCTGTGGATTCTTTTCAGCTGACACCTGAACTGAGCTCTTAGCTTCTTTTCTTCCTACTGTGTTTTATATTCAAAAGTCCACCTCATACTTGGTTTCCCCATGATACTTCTATACTTAAAACATACACTCCTCTCAATTCAAACATGCCAGTGAACAGGCCATAGTTTTTATCAAACAACTATCCCAACCAAACATGTCTAAGAACTAATGAAGACATTATGTCCCAAAATAAAACCAGAAGAATTCACTATTAGATGATCACTGCTTTCCATCCTCTGTTAATCAATCCTGACAGCATCCCTATCACAAGACTATTGCTTGGCATTCCTTATGCATTTAAAAGCCTGTTTAAACACCGTTTAGCCTGTTTACAGTGTGTTGTTCTCATCAGTTTCTACAAATATTACACAAATAAACTCAGTGGTACTGTTGGTAACAGAAAATCAGTGGAAGCGTTCCAAGGTGTACAGTCATCTTTTGGTAACCTGTTTGGACTTGGGTCTGAAGAAAGGTGGATTTGTTCTTTATTTCATTAACACTATATGGTGTTGCTTTTTTTTTTTTTTCTCCAATGAAAACTTGAAGATTAAAGGCTTTTTTAACTTAATGTATGAAAATAATTGACTTGCAATTGTTGAATATGAGTATCACCCCTAAATGTGTTTCCTGTAGATCTTAACTCTGCATGCCACTGAACTTTTGGTTTGTATCCCACTGCCTGCACCCTTGCCCCCAAACTCCTCCATGCACCAAGGAGCTTATGAAACACTACTGGTAGAATTGTTTTCTTCAGATTTCCCTTAAGTAAAGTACCTATGATAATTACTATGATGCAGAATATTTTGTTATCAACAATGTGGCCTCAGGATGCTAATGGAAGGGCACTGTGTGCCTGTTCCTGGATCCTTCCTTCTCCAGCTGGTTCTCTTTCTTTCATCATGTAGATTCATCAGCTGCAGTGGGGGCCGGAGCAGGCAATGGGGCAGGAAAGGACCATACAACCACTTTTCCCCAGGGCCCTTTTCCATAAGAAGAGTGGGATTGGGTTCCCATCTTTATCATATAGCAGGAGCCCAGAGCCAGTAGGCCATTGTCCAATTAAAATTAAATAGCAGCTGTTGACACTTGCTACCACACTAAATTGGTTCTGTGGGGAATAGCCCATTAGAGCAGTCATCGCGATGAAGAGCTGATTGTGTCTTAGAGGGGCAAACTGTGGGGGCTTCTAAAGCTTGAACCTGCCTTCTATCTGTACCAGAATTACATGCTAGGGCAATGTTTGGTGCTGCAACACTTGATGTCATGCCGCCTAGTTCAGACTTTGCTTTTCCTACCTTGGTGTCAACCTTACTAGAAATTAACCACAACGAACCATTACAGCTCTGCTCATTCTTCAACTCTTGTTTCCCAGGCAGGCTGTTCATTTTCCCCTGCCTTTGAGCAGCATCCCCAGCCTGACCTGCGGCAAAGCAGGGGAAGAGGCTGAGGCAAGAGGCCAGCGGCGACCTTCCCCATCTCTTCTTTGGCCCCTTTCGCCGGGCAGGAGGAGGCTGGTGCGCCCCGGGGATGCCCGCTGGCCCGGGCGCAGACCGCCGCGGGGCTGGGCCGAGCCAGCAGCGGCTACTTCGGCTATTAGCTGGCTGGGAAGGGTGAGGCTCTGGCAGAGGCTCCAGTTCGGGGAGCTACAGGTAGGCGGCGGCCTCCTTTTCTTTTCCCAGGTTCGCGGAGACTTTTTTTTTTTTTTTCTTCACTCCCCTCTCTCCTCCTCTCTTTCAAGCTCTCGCTTTCCGGGTTGGGAGTTTGGTGCGTTCAGAAAAGTGCCTGCAACGGCGCGGGGTTCCCCAGGTGGGGCTGCTCTGGGCTTTTCTCTCCCCTCCTCCTCCTCCTTCCCCTCTCTCTCTGCTAGCTTTTCCTCCTTTGTGGCCGCATCCAGGGCGCTTCAGCCCCCCCTCCCACGTTCCCCTCGGATCCCGTCTCCACTTGGGGGAGAAAAAAGCCGCGCTCTTTCCTGTCTCCCGGCCGCAGGGCAGCACCGCGCCGGCTCTCCCCGCGCCCGCCGTGCGGCGGTGCTGCGGCGGCGGCCGCCCGGCTCCGCTCTCCCCCCGCTCCTCCCGGGGCCGCTCCCGCCTCCGGGGGCCGCTCCCGCACATGGGCGCCGTGCGGGGCTCCCCCTCCGCCGAGGCGGCGGCCGCCGTTCCCCCCCGGCCCTGGAGCGCGTAGCCCGCCCGTCCTCCCGCCCCGATTCATTTGTTGTTGTTGTTCTCCCTCCCTCTCTCTCTCCTCTTTCTGAACTTTTGTCACCGCGGCCGCTGCGCAGATGAAGACTTTTTGCGCCGCGGACGCCTAGCTTCTCCTTCCCCGCCACCGTGCCCTGCGCTGCCCTCCTTCCCCCGGCCGCGATGCCGTTCCCCCTGCGAACCCTGGAGCCCCTGAAGCTGTGCAGGTTGGAGGACGCCGGCGGGGATGGCGCGGAGCGGGGCGGCCCGGCGCCGGGGGACCACGCCGGGTCGGCGGAGGGGGGCGGCGGCCGCCGCCGCGGCGCGGTGCCGCTCTTCGGGGCGCTGGAGCAGGTCAGCTCGTACGCTCTGGTGTCGCTGCTGATGCAGCTCTCCGACCTCTCCCGCTGCGCCGGCGACATCTTCGGCGGGATCCTCAGCGAAGCGGACTCCCTCTGCCACCGCAACGCCCGGCTCCAGCGCCGCCTCGGCGCCCTGGAGACGCTCCTCGCCCGCCTCGACCACCGCAAAGTCAAGATCCGTGAGTGCGACCTTCCCTTTCCCCGCCGCTGCGAGCCCGGGACGGTGGCGAGGGGGGCTGTCGGGGGGCGCCCGCTCGGTGGCGGGGCGGCTTGCGCGGCCAGCTTTGCTTTATTTATTTGTTTAAAAAAAAAAAAAAAAAAAGGAAAAAGAAGAGGGAAGCTGAAGCATCTCCCTCTCGCCCTTCCCGTGTTCAGGTGGCGACGGCCGCCACCGGCGTCCCGCCGCTGCTTCTCCCGGGGCCCCGCCGGTGTCTGCCGGCTGCAGCGCGGCGCTGCTTGTCCCCCTCCTGCTGACCCCGGCCCCGGGCTTCTATCCGGCGGCTCCGGCACTGGCTGCCGCCCGGGCAGAGAAGTGTCACCGTGTGGGGCCAGTGGTTGCTGGTGTTTCACCGGTGCCTCTGTCTGGCAGAAATCTAATTGAGTGGGGAGGGGGAGTTGGCAGGGAGGGCAGCGGGGTGACGCGGGGTCCGAGGGGGCTGGCTGGCTGTCAGCGCTTCCAGCGCGGGGGATTTTAGCTGGGAGATAGCGTGATAGTCCTGGGGGAGGGCTGGGTGGGTTTGTTTATATGTTTATGCCGGGTTTGAGCTAGACTTCGGATCAGCCGGGCTTCTGACAGTTCAGCCCACATGCCTGCCTAATTCTTTTATATGTGCATGGGAAGACCTCAATAAATAGAAACCTGGATATACTTTGGGGCTGGTTTTGTGTCCTTCGCTTCTCCTGAGCTTTTGCTCTATGTGCAGAACTGACCCTAAGTTTGTGTTTGCAACTTCATACAGAGCATAAGCAGCAAGATCCAGATTTGGCCTTGGATTCCTAAGTAGTGGCAGTATGGGGAGATTCTTGTTAAGTCTCTTTCTGAGCCACTGTAAAGTGGCCCTCAGAAGCGACTAACTCTACAGCTGCAGAGAGCTATAGGAAAAGTTTTTTCCAAGTTTGGTCCAACTTTAGAGAAAGGATCCCATAAAAATTGTATCTGCTACATGGAATTTCATTTGTGTGTGTCCTAGCTCCCCACAGAGTATAGTAGCTGGCTTGCAACATCAGCTTAGCTTTCTCAATGTGTTGGAAACATTCAGGAATCCAAAGAACTGTGTTGCAACTTCTGTGGCAGCTGTGTAAGGTATAAGCCTAGCCTAAATAGGACTGCTGCTGGGAGACCGCTGATAGTTTTTTTCTAAATGGGAGTAGAAAGCTTGCTTTGTATAGGGCGTACACAGGAACAAAATTGGTAAGGAAGGCCTTTCACAGGTAAGTTTCAAAGAATATGTACACACTGTGGGAAACTTGCCTGTTTCATTGCAGAATTATTCCCTACAGTATACTTCAGTAAACAGTTCCTCCAAAGGAGGAAACCATTGTCACCCTTATGAAAAGGCTATTTCTGTGGTTTGTGTTAGGCTAAAGCTTTGTGATAATCAGTTTGACTTTTTGATGCTTTGTAACTGCTTGACAAACTTAAGGAGCTTTTATTCCTTACCAAAACAGGTATATCCTTTTCTGCCAATATAATTATGTTAGTTTGGCTTGGCATGGCATGGCATGGCATGGTGTAGTCAGACTTGAAGTTAGAATGTTTTACTACTGGGAATACCTGCAGTATGGTGGTATATTACATTGATGCCCTGATAGGAAGCAGCATTTATCTTTATTTTAAATAGGGAGCTACTTATTACCGTACACTGATGCAACACATCTAAAGGGAAGGGTGAAATGAGGCTATTGCTGCACTATGCAAGCCCTGAAATTTTACATGTGTCAGACATGTAGCTATTACATTTTTTTCTTGGTCATTGTTTTGCACAAGTTATGTATTTGCTACTTATTTTTTTATTACAATTAAGTCCTTTGACCTAAGCCTGTTATTGCTTTTAATTTGATGATCTTTGCTCTTGTCATTGCAATTCCCAAAACTGGATGCAGTTCTTATGTTTGGCTTTCTCCATTTGGTTTTAAATTCTTCAGTAAGTGGCGTCTCTACTGTCAAATTTAATTTTCCTACTTAACAGCTGCATTGCTGCTGCTAATATTTACTTTTTAAGTATCTCATTTATTAATGTCAGGGAGAATTAATGATGTTTTCCTTCTAATATGTATTTTTAATTGCGTGAAATACAGCCTTCTTGTAAAGATTAGTTTATTTGCCTATCAATCGCAAGGAATTGGTGTGTAGGCTAAGTATATTACTGTGAAGTTGCATATAAAGACAGGTCATTTCTTATGTGCTTTCTACATATTGTAATCTGTTCATGGAGATCGGCTGGGATGATCAGTTGTAGTTAGCATCAGCACCGTCTCTATAATGCAAGTCGTCAGGGCTTGCCTGCAAGTTGAACCCTGTTGCTGGCATCAAAGGGAAATATCTGCGAAAGAAAGAGAATGGTTTAATAATGCTGGCTTTGTTGGAGGACAATGACAAGGAGGATTTTTCCTTCCCGTTTTTGAAGATTCAGAAGCTTCATGGAAAAAGCTGATTGCTGGTGTGGGACTTTAAGAACAACATGGACTGTAAAAAATTTGATTGTGTTCCCATTTACTAGATTCTTATTGCTCATAAATTTTTACTTGTGGGGAAAAATATTGTAAATTACTGTATCTCTTGTGGTATGCAGGCAGATGTAGCATGATGTTGTGTCAGATGACTTAAGTATTTTGCTCTGGCTTTCAGGATGAGGGGATAGGACATTGTACGCCTACTTTTCAAATCATTGGTAATTTCTACTTGAATAAATGGTTCCTGTTCTCTTTGTGGGGAAGAAGAAACAATAGTTTCTTCTTGGAGCACAAGATACCAGGGGGACTTTACTGATCCCACCATGATCTTCTATGGGAAGGACCAGAAGAGGACTAGCAAACTTCAAATCTGGGTCAGAACTGTTTCTTGGCAAGTAGCTGCAGACTGGCAGCTGGTATAAGCTACACCATGTCCCTGGTGCTTGGGAAAGTTCATACGTTGAAATTGTGAGGGTTTTTTCTTTTGTGTACTATCATAATTTTGTTTCAGTGTAATATCCTTGAGATAACTGGGGTCCATTAGTGTTTGTTCCTCCATGAGCAGGGGTGAGTGTGCAGGGGAGGGAAAGCAGGCAGAACAAAGCTCTTTGTCTTCAGTTAGTTGTTCTCTACAGCTGTGGACTGTGCTTGCTTGTCTGGCTGTATGGTGTGTCCTCTGTGGGTGTGTAGGATCCATGTGCTCCTAGGTGTGTGTATTGGAGTGTGAGTAGATAAATGTTGCTTGAATGATCTCAGCTGTTTCTCTTCTGTTATATGCTGTTTGGTATCCCATAGTGAATGTATCTGTTCAAGCAAATCCTTTCATTGCACCAGAAGTGAAAGAAGTTTCTAATGTGGCAAACTGGTCAACCATGTGCTGCATTGCAGTAGGTGCTATGTCTTTGCAACCCTTACAAGTGGGAAACTTCCTCATCTGTCAAGAGCGGCTGGACCTGTGCCACGTCCTTTAGCTAGGAGGCCGGCTTTCCAAGGGGTTTGAACTGGTGTGCCACACACACTCAGAGTTTAGTTTCATATACTTCAGTATACTGAAGGTAGCTTTCAGTTGTGTGCAGTCTTAGTGGCGATGCTTTTTCTAGGGCTTACTATGAACAATGGGCTTCATTGGAATGTTCAGCTCTGTCCGGTTTGGTTTGTCTGTCTTAAACTTTCCATTTACAGTGGCAGAGCTTTGCATGATGAGCAGGGTGTTGTGCCATTAGAAGGGACATGAAAATATGAGACATGTCCCCAGGGGCTGATGACTGGTTTATAACTCATGGTGGTGGGAGGCATTAGTGGCTCAAGGTTGGTTTATTAAATTGAAGTGCAATACGCAGTACTCATGACCTTAGTTTAACTGCTTTAGCCAGGTCTAGAGAATTAATTAGATTTGGTACTCTTTGTTTTTAACAGTCTTTCATCAGGATTTCATTAAGCTTATGTGCGTTGCTGTTTTGCGTGGTGTTTTGTTGTATGTTACCAGCATCCAGCTGCTGTAATATGGATTACACCATCGAACTTGCCTAACAGCTTTTCATCTTCTAGCAGCATGCATCTGTAGCTGTGACCTAGCATTAGGTGATGTATTAATACTTTCCATCACTTTCAGTTCTTAAACGTAAGGGTGGGTGAGGACAAGTGCCTCTTTGAAGTGATCAGAGCTCATCAAAAGGCATATGATGGCAGCAGAGAAATCTTTCATGAATTACAAGGCCAGCTCTTGGAAAATGCTGTGAGGCCTTGAACAGTCATTGTTTTCATGGGGCAAGAAGAAGGACATTTTTTCCATTAATATTTGTCTTCAACCATCTGCAGATACTTATGCAAAATTTAATATTGCTGTTCTTTTTTGTGAATACTAATGGTTTGACAGACTGGAAGGATGTCCCTTCCATCTTCTATGCTATTTATTTTTAGTGTTTCTGAAGAGATATTTTGAGAGAAATGCTGGGAGGTTAACCTAATGACAACTTCTGGTTCAGTTTCTCCAGCAGCAGGATGGGGTTTGGCCAGTTGTGCCTCCTGTTCTAACAAGAAGAAACTGATCCTGTGGGAGGGAGGAAATGCTACGTCCTAATTAGTGTTGTTGTTTAAAATCCTTCAGTGTTTGGTTTTAAAGGCACAGCATAATCATTTGATGTTCATGCAGAATGTGTATACATATGTATGTATTTTTTTCAAGTTTAAGCACTTTAATGAAAGAGAGCTATGGGGGTGGGGAATATGGCTTTCTGTTTGTCTGGATGATGTAAGGACAACCCAGTTTACACTCCATCTCCTGCTATTTTGTTTAGTAAGTATTTTCCACTCTTTGTGTGTAAGGCAATACAGGAGCACGTTTCCTGCTTCAGCCGAACAGGAAGCTTTATTCAGCTTATTCCTAGGGAAACCCCTCCTCCATCCCGAGCCACCAAAAATGAGCATTATTCGAGACAGTATCAGCAGCAGGCAGGAGATGAATGGGCTGGCTGACTTTCTGGGCTTTCTGTAGCTTCTGGTGGAAGGAAAGAGTGTAGAAGAGATGTCATCTTGTAGTGACAAAAAGAAACCTTCATTAGAAAATGGTTTTGAAATAAAAATGCAATCCAATGGAAACACTACCTCGCCCCCCCCCAAAAAAAAAAAAAAAAAAACAACAAACCACCAAAACACAAACAACAAAACAAAACAACCTAAAAAACAAACCCCAAAGCCAACCACCAAAACAATTGTGTGTTGTTGAGGAAGCTTTGGTGAGAAAGGACTGACTTTCAGGGGAAAAAATCTGTTCTAACAGTATTTGAGAGCTACAGTTTGGCTACAATACCCTACAGATACTTTAGGTGACCACACGCAATGGTGCTTTTCTTCTCTCTTTTGCTCTGTAATATGAAGATTCAGCAGCAAAGTTCAAACCATGTTAAACAGTTAACAGCTCAGTTCCCCTAGGAAGGAAAAAAAAAAGGTATTTTCTCTTTTACCCTGTTTTAATCACTCAGATTGCTGCTAAGAAGCAATATAACTCTTGTTTTCTTTAGCTAGTGCAAGACTAATTATCTGTGGAAATTCAACCTGATCCAAAGGAGATTTCATTTGAAATAAGCAGGAAGAAAGTCTGAGTTAGAAAAAGATTTCCCATAGGGACCATGGGCCAAGTCGCTGTCCTGCTGAGTGGCAAAGCTCCAGCTGAATTCAGTTTGATGAAGGTTTGGCTTGCTGTTTTGAAAACAGTTGACACTCTTTGGCTGAAATTTAGAGCTTCTTTGTGTATTGCTCAGAACCTATTATACAACACCTATGAACGTTTATTTCCGTAGATCTTATGATTGGCTTGATCGTTCAGGAAAACAGCGTTAATGAATTAAACATACTTGTAGTTAGTTGTTTTTAATTAGGATCTATTTTGAAGGTTCCTAGATATTTTAGGGTAACATAAAATGTCCTCAGAAATTTCTCTTCCTATTAGTACTGGCACAGTCTTTGCTTGGTTGAGTGTAAACTAGTAATCTTGGTCTTGTGGGATTCTCTCCTAAGATGTTAATATGAAGTTCCCGCAGAAGAGGCATTTTTTTGGGTGAACCTATTAGCAAACATAAAACAACACAGTGGAAAGCCACTGAAATTCCTCAAAACCTCCGTGCTGGAATTTAAACCAGCCTCTAACTTGTGGAGAGTGAGATGAGGCTTTCAAGGGGGATGAGGAGCAGGTTATCCCACGTGTGCTTGATGATTCCCGCACCCTCCTCTGAACTGGTGCTGGCTGCCATCAGCCATGGGATGCTTAACGTTGCCAAGGCCATATTCACTATGGTAATTTCTGGCCTTTTTTTGTATTTCTGGGTGAAGGAAGGCCAATTTCCCTTGCCTTGTCTTTCGTTTTCCCCCCGAATATTTAAATAAATGATACGATAAATGAGGGCATGTGCTTTGGTTCATGTTATCAGGAGCATTAATGCACCACAAACAGAGAGGGAGATTGAGAAATAGAAGGAATTAAAAAACACACATTGAAGGCTTGGCAATTATGCAAAGTCCTGGTTTCTTTTGTAGTCATAAACTAGCTATCAGCAGGCGAGATCAAAGCTGTCCACCCTAACAGTTAACAAGATCAATTAAACATGGTAATTAAATGTTGTTCTTGGCTGTAGGTTTGATAGGAAACCTGCTGGTCGGATGGCAGACTCCAGAGCGCCTGGATGACATGCCACTTAAGAGACTAGGAAAAAGATCTTTCTGCCCGTGGGTTAAGCACAGATTAATGTGGGTGGACTTCGCAAGCTGTTTGTATTTATGTCATACCATGTTTTCGTTGGGCAGGGCTTCTTCTGGCTTCAGACTGTCATGGTTTGTTTTTTTTTTCTTTGTCATTTGTGAATTATGGTGTTTTATGCTAGGTCATTTCTATTTATTTATTTGTTGGCCTCCTGTCTTTTAATTGTACATATGAGATTTCATTGCCCTTTGAGAATGATGAGTAGTTAGAACATGAACCTTTAAGGTCCTACTGAATGTGGTTGAGCTTCCATCTCAGTGCAGTTTGGAGGCAGAGGAGCTGTGCCTGCAGAGAGAGACAGTGCCGAGTAGTTGCTTTGCCATAACTTCTCTTGGTAATTTCCCAATCAGAGCCACTGGTCTACACACTTTTTAAGTGAAGGCCTGATTAGTATTTTTTTTCCCTTACTTTCCTCTTTCTCTTTTTCTTTCATAGTTCGGGCTGCCCACCCTGCCTCTTCTGAGGGGTGGCAGTTTCAATGTCCACTCTGCACCTCCCCATCCATGTCATGCCTGATAAAACTGGCCTTGGGCATCTCCCCTTCCTCAAATGCAAGGCTCTCTGCATGCCTGACAGTTGGTAGGATTTGGGAGGAAGGATGTGAGGGGATGGGAAGCAGAGATAGGAAAAGATGACGTTTGATGGAGCTTCTTGCTTTCTCATGAGCTTTCTGGGTTTTCCCCTTGTCGCTCCTCCGTGTCATACCCCTTGCTGTTAGCCCCAGTGGAAGAGCTTCCTGGCTGGGGTTGTGGCACAATGGATAGCACCATAGTAATAGTCTTAATCCCGTTCAAGTAGATCCCTTTGTCCATTTTTAATGCTTCCCTTCCAAACACAGAGATGTCTATTGCTCTGCTATAGGAGTGTAAAACAAGAGCAAAACCATGTACACCATAACAGCAGTGGAAGTGAGAGTATCCAGGTATTACTTGAAATAAGAAAACCTCAAACTCTAGTGAATATCTGTGAATATCTTATAACTTTTGAACTTAAAGGATACTTTAATGTTTCAGTAGGTTTAATTTCCTTAATCCAGATGTGAGCAGCAGCTCTGTTTTAATATGAAATTTAACATTCTGATAACCCATAGATCTGTTAAGCTACTTGATTTGATATTGCTTTTACTGTAATCAGACTGTATTCTAAGCAAATTTTGATTAATCTAAGATTGTAAGTTTTTAATTAACTTAGCTCCTACTTTTCAGAGATTAGGACTGTAACAGATGCCTCCTGAAGTAAACTGGAACTATGGTTGCTATCTGAAGAATTGAGCTACTCAATTTTTCTACTAGCAATAAATACTAATGTAAATTGTAATGGAAGGATGATCAAGTAGAGATTTCAAGCACATTGAGTAATAGTGATGGTGGGTTTTTATTTTATTTTTTTCTGGTTGAATGGCCAAGCAGAAAATGAAAACAAGAGACTTCTCCATAACATCTTGTACTTGAACGCTCTTCTTTCTCCTTGTTCCTCCCATTTTTTTTTTCCTTCTTAGTACCAAAATGTTGGCTACAGAAGAGCTCTCATCAGCTTTTAAGTATTGCCACTCGCTGCCTTACATATATTCTTCTGTGTCTGGTTGTTGGACTGTTAAGCTTTCTCAACAGCACAAGTTTGAGTGAGAAAGCAAGTTTAGTCTTTCTTCTGGCAGGCTGTCTTCGGTTTCGGCAGGTTTTGGCAAGTTTTGGCAACAGATGGAGTTTGCTTACGGGAAGCTCAGCAGGACCCGAGAGGAGCACTTTGTGGGTTATCTCTAGTGGCACCTTTTGTTCCTGTTGTATGGGAGGGAAGAGCTCCCAAGTGAGTGGTGTTTGCTTTCCCTTCCTGTTCAATATCTGGTTGATGCTAAGTAACTGGTTCTGCTTGGGTGGCTCAAAAAACCAAGTGGTGTTTGGCTAATTCAGTATCTTTAAACATTATAAAGAAAACCTCAAAATGTTAGTCACATTGTCCTTAGTCACATTGTCACTTAAAACATTTTGAATTAGAAAAAAAGAAACCAACTACTGGGGAATGGGAACAGGCTCTTACAAAACTTATCTAAAACATTCCCTTTCTTGTTAGCTGGGGTGCTTGGTATTCAATTTAGAAGAAAGCACAAGCAAAGCTTGATTACACAGCAGGATCTACATCTCATCCCACTTATTCTGGACACGATGCAAATAAAATCCTTGTTCTCAAATATTGAATGATACAAGAAATTCTGGAAATAACTACTCTGTAAGATTGAGGTATATGTGAATGTATATATGAACAATAATTCAATTAAGTATATAGCTTATACTGTTTTGATTTGTAGTGTTGGACCCTATTTGTGAACTTTGACATTTTAAATAGGGGAAAGAATAAGTTTGTTCTACATGTGGTATGAGGGAGAAAGAGAATGAAAGTAATATAATGTTCATAATATGCCTTGGTGTGTTAGTTTAGATGCAGTTTTCTAAAACTTGTTTATTAACATATTTCCTTGTTCTGTTAAAATATAGGTAGGTGGTTACTGTGCAGTTCTTCCTGCTATTTTTTTTTTATTATTATTATTAGCATGTGTATGTGACAGAATATCAAGAGTATTATAAGGCACAAGCATACTTATCACGAAAAGTCAATTTGCAGGCCTGAATGCATGCCATAGGGAATGGGTAGGAAGTAGAAGGGCGATAATGGGGGAATAGAAGGATTTTGTACCAGTTGTGCTGGGAGCTTGTTGGAAGCTCAGACATGGGAAACTGGTATAGCAACCGATCCCCCTGGGGCCGACACCCTTCCCTATATCCCTGGCTGCTGCCCTTGCTGTGGGGAGGGTGTGTGGTCCTGTTGGGCAGGCTTGGACAGCCCCCGCCCTGCGGGGAGCTGTGCTGCGGAGGCTGGGGGGGCCCTGACCCCGTCGGGCTGCAGCTGGGCTGGGCACTGGTTGCGCAACGTGTGCTGAAGTGGATTTGCCTCCCTGCTTGCCGAAATCCTGGGTAGCATCATGTAGGGCTTACCTCATCCTGGGGAGGCAAGCGTGGTCTGAACAAGGGTGGTTTAAATGTAATTAGATTATTATAGTTTACTTTGGAATTACAGACGCAGCTATAATAATATAATAACTATATTATAAAGTATACAGAATTACAATCTATAATTGTGATCTTTATGTTCAGGAAAGATAGGAAAGCTAGAGAAAATGAGGTGAGTGTGAGCCAGTTCTCTCGCTCTGCCTTGTCTTGGTGGTTTGCAGTAGGACAGGGCTGTCCTTCAGCAACAAGTCCCATGCACAGAGAGGAGGGAGGCTGCGCTTGCTTATGGTGGAAGAAGGTGAAACTTCAGGGTCGGCCTACTTGCGATCACAAATTTCCTTAAAACGTTCCAAAGTGCTCATTTAGCACAGCCACAATGCAGATTTAACTGTGAGCACGAGACTCTTTGCCCCAAGAGAGTCTAGTCTTAACACATACAAGTCAAGCTAGAAGATGGCAATTTAGTTAAGTGTGGTTTGAAAAGATCTGTGTTGAAGAACCCAAAGTTTCACAACAGTTATGGGCCTTCTTGAGGTCTAGAGGAAGAGCAGGTAATTAGAAATCCACAGAGTGTTTGCCTGAGGCAAAGAATACCACAAAAACTTTAGAGTTCTTGGTGGTTTTTGTTTGTCATGTTACAAAAGCCTCTGTTTATTCCATATCTGTTACAGAGACATTGTGTCTACATAATGGTAATGAAGACCAAAACCATCTGCACTACTTGTTATCTTGCCTGCTCCCACTTGTTTCTGAGTTTGGCTTCAATTCTGTAATTTGTGATGTGCCCTCTGCAGAGCATGGTAACATGGGAGGGAGCGCTCTTCCAGGCATGTTGTTTTGACCCTGTTGCTTTAACAGAGCGTGTTTTCCTCTCCCACCCATTTTCCCAGCACACAAAATATAGTAGCTTTTTTCCTTAGAAACTATTTTGTTACTGTTAGTAACCTTGCTGACAAGTTGTGAAACTTGCTGTGGTCTGGAATTAGGTACAGTTTGTAAACAGCGGGATGGAGAGTAGGTAACTTAGCATTGTATGTAGAGATAATGTGCTGTAGCTTAACACATCAAATATTTAAATGATTTAAATGCATTGTGTAGTACAACTGATGGAAAAACAAATTAGGTCACGATAGACAAAAGCTTGTCATCATCTGAGCTCCTGTCAGCTTGGCATGTTTGTGCTCCACTGGTTTTATCACTATTTATACACATATGGTATTTCTAATTTAGATTATTATTAGTGACTTAAAATAAACTATGAATAAACTTAATCCTGAAGATAAGTGAAATCATGGGTTTATTTCTGGTAAAAGTTTGAATCCTGGAATATTTGAGCATTTAACAGAAATGAATATTGGAAAAATGGCTGACTGACAAAAGGCAGATCCAAGGGCAGGTTTTGGTATGAATGCTGTAGCCACACCCTGAAGTGACCAGACTGAAAGTCCTGCATGATCTCTGTTAACACTGTAGCAGTCTCTGCTTCCAGGGTGTTATAAAAGATACTTGAACTCCATGCTGTTTGCTGTAGTACCCTCTTTTTATTCTCCTCTGCCTTAGTGGCCGTTGTTGAAGCTACGACTATGTGAGTTTGAATGGAATGAAACCTTCAAGTGAAAGTTCTCAAGGCTGGAAGGAAGGATCATGTATTGAGAGCTTTGCAGCTTAAAGTGTAAACACTCTTCCTGTGGTCAGTGAAATCATGGAATCCCAGAAATGGGACAGTACCTCCAGAGATCACCTAATCCAACCCCCAACTCGGAGTAGGCTCAGTTTGAGCAGGGTGCTGAGGGCTATGTCCACTTGTGTTTTGGATATCTCCAAGGATGGAGCATCCACAACCTGCTTGGGCAACCTGTGCCAGTGTTTGGCCATCCTCACAGTAAAAAAAAGAGTTTTCTTTCGTGTTTAAATGCAGTTTCTTGTGTTTCAGTTTGTGCTCATTGCCTCTTGTCAAAGCATTGTAAGTAGGAACCCTAATACTCTTCTTAGTGGAAGGTTGTCAAAGAGGGGTGGACAACCTGATCAGGAAAGCTGGGGTACTCTGCGGCCTTAGGTAAACAGCTTAGTACATCTATCTGAAAAAGGATGGGTAAGGGAAGGTCTTAGTCTTAAGTAACAAAGCTAGTAGCCAAAAAGTACATAATTATTTATTTGAGGACTTCTCACCTTGCAGTGCTTCTTTGGAAGAACTTTAATACTCTCAGCAAAAAATATCTACTGTTTCTGTTGAAAGGCAAGATCATAAACCGGATACGAGAAGTGGAAATTATCTCCGGTGGAAACTGTTTCCAGTGCCTCACCTTGCAGATACTGTTGTCAGCGCCCCTTATTGAGTGAAAAGCATTCAGTGTTTGCAGGAGCCCTGAACAACCCTTCCGCCTGCTTAAGAATTTCAGCAGCGGCTTCTTTTTGAAATTTGGACAAAGATTCTTGGCTGTTTTTTTTAGAAACTGTCTAGGATCTAGGTTACATTAATAATACTTTTTTTTTGTTTGTGGTTTTTTTTTTTTTTTTTTTTTTTTGGGCAATCGGAGTGTTATTAAGCGGGTTAGAAAATATACCTTATAGTTCTCTTCTTCATCTTGCATGGGACAAGCAAGTGAACTCCAATGAGAATTATGGGAAATACCTTTTTCATCATCCACAGCAGCAGTTGATCAAATAAAAAAGTCCCCTCAGTATCCTGAATTGCTGCTAATTAACACATTTTCTTACCCTTCCCCTCAGTAAGCACCGTTTTACGCTGAGTTAATTGGCAGGACTTAGTACATCTGATGGTGCTTTAAATGAAACTTGTGATTTAAGGGCTAAATAAAAGCTATTGGAGAAAAATTTCTTATTTAAAAATGTTTCTGTTAGACTGCAGGATTATCTGCTATTTTATATAACCTATTACCTAGACACATGGATGGCAAACTAGTATTATACATTCATTTTTTTTCCAATGAAAGTTCATAAACTCTTGTTAAAGTGTCCCAGTTCTCATGGAAGAAGCCAAACTGGCATTCGATACAGCTATATTTAAAGCTCTTGGCAGGACTTTTCCCATATGAAAGATGTTATATGTAAACTCTTGGAATAAAACCTGAAAAACTTTTGAGATGACAATTTTAAGGACTACTTGATCATCTTAAAATTAAGGGATTTAAATACTAGATCACAGTTTTGTGTCAGAGTTCTCTTGTCTTACACTCTCCTTGTAGTGTATATTGATTTTTTGTTACAGCACCTCTGGGAAATATGCATTGGATAAGCTTGTAACCTCAGGTATGTGGCACCTCTGTTGCTTTCTACTGTGGAACCTTACAAAAATGGGCTTCACTGAAAAGTCTGGCCTTAAGTATTTGAGCATAATGAATGATTTATTTTTTTTCTACTGTGTTTCTAAAGAGAATACTTATAGACTATGGAATACATCCTGTTTTCTCTGCTGCAATGAAACCACTGCTTTTTATTTGTAATACCTACTATTTTTCTTGTTTGTTAAGGCTGCCCACATCTGACTCGGGACTTCTTAAAGCCAAAGGCTAATAGAGATGTCTTCCTTTGTTTTTTACCAGGGAGGAAAAGTGTTGTGTGGGTATTTTTTTT
Organism: Streptopelia decaocto; assembly: GCF_964273445.1. Lineage (NCBI taxonomy): Eukaryota > Metazoa > Chordata > Aves > Columbiformes > Columbidae > Streptopelia > Streptopelia decaocto. The sequence continues at coordinate 59,884,102 of NC_138656.1, forward strand.
TTTAATCAGTTAGTTTTCCCTGTGGTGTTTTCAACCAAACCTTACATGTGTCTCTCACTCTTCAATTAGAAAACAAAGCAAAAATGAAAACCAAACCAGCCAAAACAAACAAAAAAAACCCCACCAGATGAAAACAACTGATTGACTTTGTCCCAACTGTAAGAAAACCAAAGTAGTAAAGGCACTGTATCCTAAATGCCTATATTCTGATTTTGTTTTTCTAATCTGTATCATTAGTAGTGTAGGTCAAGAACCTAATCCACAGTCATTTTAAAGTTGATAATATTCCTTGATGTACATTTTTGTATAAGTTTATTGTGTGGCTAAAATTTTTTTGCCTGTTTCTTGTTTGCTTTTAAGGTTAAGAAGAACAGAGGGGTGAAAGTCTGGGTTGACTTATGGTTTGCATTTTCCAACATCAATTTTGACCTTGAGTTACTAAGTATGAACTCGGAACAAAAGAGCTTTATAGCAGTGGTTGATGGATGGGTCTTATTATAATATTGAAGTTTCCCTCCCCCATGCTCACATCCTTGGAGCTCAGTCCCTCTGACTTAAGCGCTGTCTTTGTAGGGAAGAGCCCGCTTGCTCAGGAGTAAAAAATGCTGAGACTGGCACTTTGGGAGTGTGTTTATAATAGTGAAGATATAGGAGAGAGAACAAAAGTGAAAAGTGTGTAGGTAAGTTGTGGGTTTTTTTGTTTGTTATAGTTGGTGGTGGGGTTTTTTTAAATTATTTTTATTTTGGGGGGATGATATCCCCAAATGTTTCCTAATTAGGTAGCTGGTTTAGAACAATATTTTGCATATCTATTGCATAGGAAATGCTATTGTATTCCTCTTCTCTCTGTAAACAGCTTGCTTTGTGTGCGGATTGTGGTACATTTTTTTTAATTGCTTTTTTATTAAAAAATATTTTTGAACCCTATTTGCCTCTAGCTTTTCCCCCATTTATTTCAGTAGCTCTGGCTATCACAGGTTTGTGTTTCACGCAACTGCTGAGACTACCCCTCATTCTTCTTTACAGAAATGCTGTAGAAACAGAGGGGGGGTTGTTTTGGGAGGGGAGGGAATTACCAGCAGTGGAAGCAGCAGCCGGTGGTATATCCAGGAATGCCCTGGAAGCTGGATTTTTGCAATATTGAAATTTGAAATCACAGCTCCTCCTAACCAAGGATTGCCCTTGAGTTTTTAATCAAGCTCTATGAATATTCGGTAATGAATATGGTGTGAGTGCAGGACTGCGGGGTGGCAGCCGGGCCAGTGGCGCTGTGGCTCCCAGCTGGGCCTCTGCCCCCACTCTGGGGTGCTCTGGGGTCTGAAAGTGGGGGAACGTGGCTGCCTGTGCTGGCACATCCAGCTGACGTCTCCTTTGCATTTAATTAATCTGCTTTGCTGTGGATTGAGATGGTAAAGTGGTTACAAGAGCAGATGGCACAAATGGAGTGGGGTGGACTGAAAAGAAAGTGAGCGAGCATGAGGCCGGTCCCATTGAACTAACAAAGTGGTGTCCTCTGCAGCCATCTTGTAGTCGGGGTAGATTCTCATGTGTGTTGTCTTGTTGTTGCTAGTGGGGGTTTTGTTTGTATGTGAAACAAAAATAAACAGATGAAGGGGAGAGGCAAAAGTGTTGCTTGTTTTGCTGGAGGTAATTTTAGGGGGGGAAAGAAAAAAGAATAAAAAAATCAACAACAGTCAAAATGCTATGGATTAAATCCTATGAGTACTACCGGTGCTTAGAGTGCTTGTAGTTTCCACCATCCCTATGAGACCTCTAACAATGACCAGAATTCTTGTACTGTAAGCTTGCAGGATCTCCTCTGATATAATAATTTAAGGCTTGCCCGAAGATTAGAGACAGATCTTTATTTTGGCAACTGGAAATAATATTACAGAACTTGTGGATGCAGTAGAATGGACTAACGCACGAAGAACTGGCAAACCTCTCTATGAAAATACTGCCACCACCACACACACACACACCAAAAAAAAAAAAAAAAGAAATCCTTTAATGGAAGAGCAACAACCCATTTTTGAGTGCTGAGTTTTCAAAGTGGGCCCAGTGTAGATGTGGCTATAGCTATAGCTAAAAGACGTTCTCACTCAAATATTAAAATGGCTTTGAAGATGGCAGAATTCCCATTTTACAGTCAAGGCAAAGAAAATTCAGAAAGGTCAAGCAGCACACTTAAGTAAGCTGGTATCAGAGCCTGTATCTCAGTCCTGGTGAAACAGGATATCCCAATGGATTAAGCTGCTCTTCCAGTTTGTAGGCTGCACAAGCTTGATCTGGCTGTCATTGGCTTGCCCTCTGTTGAACTTCACTTTGATCGGTTTGGATTTCATTAATAGGGCATCAGTGGCTAAACCTATCCACCAGATCTGAGGAGGGAGTAGGAGTGCCTGGAATTTTGCAGACTTGGGCTGATTGTGATGATTAAAATGACTTTAATGATAAAGCAAAATAATTAAATTATTCCCTATAACATTCCATAGACATTTAAATACAAGATATTGCTTTGCCTCACAGTGTTATATGGATCGAGTATTTTTATTCTCATTATAAGATTTCATTTTGGTGCACCCCAAAAGTTCTCTAATGATCAATATTGGAAGGGTCCAAAGATGTCTTGGATTACCCGTTTGCCTTCTGGGCTCTGTGCACGCCCGGAGATGCTCTGCAGCACCATGGCTCCTGCTTGCTTCCTCAAACGCCGCTGGTGCTGGCAGCCTTCTCGCTGGTCTGCTGGTTAGTGCCTGAGCTGAAATCTTTCCTCCTGCTTCAACAATCCTCAAAAGCCTTCCTCAAAAAATCCCCACTTTGATTAGTTCCAACAAGCCCTTGCAAGCAAATAAAGGATGTTTTTACCACATGAATCGGTAGAGGATTGTAAAGTACATGGACTTACCCACATTACTTCATGAGGTATGTCTGAGGATTTCTGTGGAAAGGGTCAAATGCTTTTTGACTTCAGTTAAGTGAATTTCACAAAAGAAGCGTATGTGATATCCCCAGTGATTAATTGCTCTCAAATACTTACCCCAGCTGAGTTATGTAATATGAATCTCTGAAGGATTCTCAGTAAAACGTTTGTGAGTGGTAGATGTAAATGTCCGCAGTGGCTTTTGAAATGTTAGACGTAGAAAGTGCTAATGGGAAAAATATTTTATGTCACTCTTAAGGTAAAGATAGGGTCTCAAATTTTTTAGGGCCTTGAGTTTAACTCCCACTGATTTAAAAATTTGACACTTTGCTATAAATTGTTCCTTCTGCTTCTGGCAGAATAAAAGTTGAGTATATTTAAATAAATTAGATTAAGGCTGGGAAGTGAAAAATACCAAACTGGAAGGTGTGTACCTAATTCCAACAGCCGCATGTGAAAATCTGCTATAATACATTTCAGATTGTATGATAGGGTGTTATTTCTTAGTACCCCAGTAAGGGTATTTTTTTTGGCAGCAGGATGATTAATACTTTTTCCGGGTTACATGGAGTCCTAAGTTTTTCATAGTGCTTCTTCTGGCAACCAGAAAATTGGAAATGGACAAAGACTTACTGAAAAAGATCTTTAGAATAGCATATCTAAGATGAACACGTAGAAGTTTTCAATATGTATATAAAATTCAAATGAAATTTCAAGGTTCTCTGTACCTGTACTAGTACTTGAAGATCACAGAAGAAGTTACGTGTTTTCTTTGATTTTGGTTGAAAATGGAGGTTGCAAGGGTGTCACCTTTCTGAGGTGCTTGAAGGGGGGTTACCCCTTGTGTTGAAGTGCTGAGATCGGCATTGACTTGGGAGCCCTGTGCCTGCTGCACAGAGGGGATGGGTAAAATGAAGAGTTTCTCTACTTAAGTGTTAAGGAAATACAGTAAAATATTTGTTGTGTTAAAGGAAAACATACCTGAACACATGCAATGTGAGATCTGCAATCCAGATAGGCAGACAGCCTGTGCTTATCTTGCCTGCCTTGTTTGCACTCCCTACCTCAAAAGCAGCTTTGAATGATGAGGCTGCTAACGTGCTCGCATTACTCTGTAGGATGTGCACTAACATGGTCGTGTTTCCTTGTGTTGGGTTCTGTTTGTCTGTCACGCGTTGGTCAACTTGTTGAATGGTATGACGCCAACCATGTTTTTGGTCTTGTTTACATGGCAGTGGTGGCTTTCAGTTCTTTATTAGCTGTGCCCAGCTGTAGTGGGAGAAGTGTGGGCCATCCACATGTGTCAGTGGCAGTTCTGTGCTAACTCACAGCAGGCCCCCTTTGCTCATCCCCCCCAAGAAGTGGCACTCCAGACAGACTTGTCCAGTAGGCTACTGGTGGGGCCACTCCCCCTTCAGTTACAGCTGGGTTTTCTCTATCTTGGTGCAAATGAAAATAAAATCAGACCTAAGCTGTTTGTGCTCAGTTGACTAACATGACCAGTACTAAGTGCAGCTGATTGATTTGCTGGTATTCTATTTTCCCTAGAAACAGAATACCAGCAAACTTTACTGGAGTGGGTATTCTATTTCTAGTCAGGGACTTAGCGCAGACATCGAGACACTGGGATGCTGTAACAATGGGGCTTGAATGATTATTAAAAATAAAAAGATAATGTTTGCTAATGTAAATATGTATTGCAGCATTTTTGCATGTTCTGTGTTGTTTCTTTTTAAGGATGCCCACATCTGCAATCTATCACACAAAGCAATGCTGCCATTTCTGTTGTAGGGGGAGATGGATCTTTTGAAATGCTTCAGCTGGTGACCAGTAGCTTCTTGCTGTAGTGTTTTACTTGGTCCATATCAGAACCTGATCTAGTTGAAGATGTCCCTGCTCATTGCAGAGGCATTGGACTAGATGATCTTTGGAGGTTCCTTCCAACCCAAACCATTCTATGCTTAGATATGCAGGAGGGTACTGGAGAAACGAGCAGGAAAACGCACTGTTGTTGAAGCCATGAAGTAGTAGTGGTTCCACCAGCCTTGAGCTCTTGTCAGGATGTTAAAACAGGTTTGGATTTCAGGGAAGCAAATGTCGTACAGAACTGGAGTTCATAAAGCTCGGAAAAATCACATGTGGTGGTGGTGGTTGTTGTTGTTTTACTGAGGAAAGATACATCGGTCCACACTCGCATTCCTTTAAAAAGTTGTTTATGTTTTGCACTTCTTTCTTGGTGTGCATATACACAAAAAAGCAGCAGTGACCCAAAGGAAGGTCTCTCATGACTCAAGGACAGGCAAAATCACTGGATGGCAAGGAGGTGGCACAGGACACGCGAGGGACACCTTGCAGCTCCTGATGAGCAAATGTGGGGAATGATTTGAGCAAGCGTTGCCAAATGCTGCCATTTGGGCCTGCTGCCATTTAATATGAGTTAGAGAAGCCCCTGTTTTTGGTGGCACTCGAGAGAGAAACATCAAGTGGGAGCCAGCCCTGGGACCCTGTTGGCCAACCCTGCGTCACTTTCTGACCACTCGGTGTTGGCAGAACCTCCTTCCACCTCTTCAGCGCCAGTGGCAACGTTTTGAATAAGTATCCGATTCCAAAATAAATGTGCAGATGCAGATTTGCTGAGAATTAACACGAAGTGTGAAATGAAAACAGATTTAGTTATTTTGGTGTAAGCTAGTATGTAGTTCAACTCCCTGTAACCACTCCCAAAGGATATAATAAATACTGAAGTGTTTAAATATAAGGCTTAATATTTTCTTCAATAAATGATTTTAAGTGAAATGAACTATTATTAACTCTTTAGAGTGGTTAGTAGTATGAGTGCATTTTCAGGATTTTTTGTGCAGCTTATGGGAGAAAAAAATCCCTGTCTGCTTATAAATGCATTAATTTAAAATAGATTTTTTTTTTTTAATAGAATACCATTAGATAGTCTTTTTTGTCTTAAGATCAGATCTGTAGTGCTGAAGCTCTTAGGATTTAAGAAAACAAAACAAACAAACAAAAACCAACCAATCAAAAAAAAACCCCTGAACCAAACCAAAACAAAACCACAAAGAAAACTTTCCATGCTCTCCTCACAGTTCTTAAATAAAGCAGGCTGTACTCTTTCCCAGCTCCTGCCTCCCCCAAAAGAAAATACTTTAAAACATTATTTTTAGCTCAAAAGCAATTCAGAAATTACGGGTTGAGTTTTATTAACCTCCTTTCCAGCCTCCTGCTACCTATAAGCATGTGTGGCATGTTCCCCTCTATGGAGTCATTCACGTTCTTGCCAGCTGAGATCTGTTCTGGGTAATATGAATATAATTCCCCAAAGTAATGCTTTTTCATTTCTGAAATTGTGAATATCTCAGCACCATGTGTTTATGATGATAGTGATATTTTCAACCATAACAGAGTTACTCTAATTTACATGCATGGCACAACAGTCTTCATTTGTCATCTTTTGAGACAGTCTTATTCTTGCAATAACTAAAGTTCAGCTGAATAATTATGAAGACTAACCAAAGCTTGTCCTTGTTCTATGTATTGTTTGCTTGTTTTCGTGCTTGCAACTTACGTTTTTGACAACCAAATCCTGTAGAAGTGGCAAACAAGCCCCAATTGGCATATTTCTAAGGTTACCTACACAGCAACGAAAACTGTGACAGCTGTCAAGTAGTGGGAGAAGCAACTAAAGTGCAGTAGGATTATATGAAGCTGTACATTGTGTTCGTTTATACATGGCAGTTCCTCCTCCTACATGTAGTTCGGTTCATTTGCTTACCCTGTGGTAAATAATGTTCTGAAGATCAGCAGAGTTTCCTAAGTTATTTACTCACAGGCTTTATTTACAATAAAAGAGGTACAAGTTTTTACAAACAAACTGTAATGAGTATGTGTAAAATATATATCTCACTGGTCAATATCAGATATCTAGTACTGATTTTTTTTTTAATCAACTTTGCCCCAAATTTAAGAATATTCACTATAATTAGTAAAGTTAATATTTTAAATATTTGCAATTCTCAAATCCTGGAGACAATGCCTAAAGAATCTGAGTGGTCCTGATTTGTTTTGTCTCAGCACCTCCAAGTCCCACTTGATCTGTCCCACTGTGAACAATTTCACAGCGGGGACCGGGGATGGAGGTTGGCTTGCTTGTCCCCTTCCCTCACTTACAGGATGAGGAGTGTACAGCTCATCTGACTGTAACTGGAAACAACTGCTGAACTTTCATCTGTTAATTACCCATTCATTGAGGACTGCACTGCTGTAGCATCTGTTAGCAATTATATCTTGTTTAAAAAGAAGCCAGTAGGAAAAATATAGGAGGGTGAAGAACAGTGAGGTATTGGTTTAGAGCACAGAATTGATAACAAATGTTCTATTTCTGGTTTCTTTGCTGCCATGGCAGCCTTGTACCTTCATATAAATAATATAAATGTCTTTCATCACCTGTTAAATGAAGTCTCTGCCTGCTGTTTGCAGGTTCTTTGATTATTTTTAGTTTATGCATGTATAAGTACAGAGCTTTGAAAATTCTTGGGTTTACTTTTTCTGTCCTCTGTCTGTGATGCCTTTTTTTGTTTTTCTTCCCCAGCCATGGTTGTTATCAAGCTTTTCCCTGGATGGCTTTTCACTTAACTTTCTAAAGTGCAGCAGCACAAGGAGCCCAGAGAGGCTCCCGCCATGCAGAAGCTGGGGCTGGCATCACAAGGCTGCGGGAGGTGGCACCAGCTGCTCTCAGCGACGAGCCCGAGAGTTGTCACTACACCAGTGTCAGCAGCTTCCCTTGAGCTGCCTGCAAGGATCTAATTAATTCAGAAGTTTGAGTTGGGATTTTTAGAACAGTAACAATGAGAATTTGTGCAGTGATTGCAAGAGGGTTTTATATTTTAACTTCTATTGTTTTAGTCTAAAATATAAGGGGTATGGTTGCTGCTTGTTCCCAAACAGAATAATTATTTCACACCCTAATATATCAACAGATCTCTCTGTGATGTCTGATATGACATGACAGAGCCATGTACTCTGTGTGTGTGCTTAGCTGTTGGAATGGTGCTCTGCATAAAACTACAGTGCGCTTCAGTCTGTGCTGATTTTTGCTTCAAACTGGATTCTGTGTCTTTTCCGTAAGTTTTATCTGTTGGAGTATCTACGCTATGCCCTGGCATAACCTGCCCAGCCATACCTAATATACGAGGAGAGCTTGGTGTGGTGTGTCTGTGTGGGTAGCAGCAGAAATAAGGCACCACTGAAAAGTTCTAGACCTCCTCCAGATGCATTTTAACCCCCAAGATAAGGTAGAAGAATGTGAATGCCCCCATTGATGGTGGCAGCAAGCTGGTGGATGGGCTCTGCCACTCATTTGATACCTCCTTATGTTTATTTTCTTTTTTATTTTTTACTTCTTTGAGGACAATGATAGGCACTTTTCATTAAGTCGTCTGTTCAGACGGAAGGCAGTCTGAGCACACGAGCTCCAGTCACTTCAGTCACTGAGCTGGTGTGAAATAGCAGCACTCACTGTCCCTCCTGCTGAAGTGAAAGTCACAGGACCAGAAAGGAAGAAACTGGGAAAGAAGCCACCTAGGCTTTGTAACCTGGCAGTTAGGGCACTTGACTGGTTTGGATTAATGTGTGTTTTGGTCTGCACTCCGGGATTTTTTTCTGCTTTAGTCCAGTGATTTTTTTCATGTCTTTTAATAATAATACAGGTATTATTAATAAAAAGTTCTGTGTATCCAGTTCTGGGTTCTCTATAGTATGGCATTTATAAATCTAATTCCTTTACCTAGATTGCCAAGTATTTTTGGCATGTCAAAATCAAAAGCTTTGCTTCCTGTATTTCTCTAGAGTACGCCTCCCTACTTTCTCGCCATCTCTTGCCTTTGTCTGTAAGGACTGGAATTCTCAGCTGAAATTCCTGTTTCTCTCACACACTTTGAGTATTCATTAGTTTCACCTATTGAAATTGGTGCCAGACCTGTGTGGCTTAATCTGCTGCTGTAATTAATTGAAAATTAAACCAGTTTTGCTCAATGTTAGTCTGCGTTACAACTCACTAATTAAAAATGCCTAATGTCTTGAAAAACCTGAGTCACTGAACTTCTCAGCCTGGTACAACAGTCTGTGACTTACGTTGCAGTGGCAGAAAGCAGCTGGTTTGGAGTTCAGAGCACAGCAGATGCCTCTCAGATACTAAACAAGTAGAAGACAGGATATTACCCCTTCCTGTTTGCAGCTGCTTTAATAGGAATTGAAATTTTTTTTTTTTTCTTTTTAGATAGTTATTCACAAATGATGGGTTTAATTCAACCAGAAATTAGTGCTTATGTCCAAACAGGCAGGTTTGCACTTGCTGTTTTTTTTTTTGTTTAATCTGCTTTGTTTTGCTGGAAGCTCAGGGCTTTCAGGCTGCCCTGTAATCCCTCTTCCCTGGGAGCTGGGGTGGGAGGACTGCTGCTCCTCCATGCTCAGCCCTGCCTGGCTCTTCCTACATTCATTGGTGTCTCATCTCCTTTTGCTTTAAGGTCAAGTTTCCTCTTCCTGCTTGATTTCTCCCCCCACTTGCATGTTTCTACCCTGTTTTTGTTTGTTCTGCACATTTGCATTCAGTATTGATGCTTCCCAAAAAGCTCTCCTGTTTCAGGACACGTTAGGTTATAATAAACATGTCCTTTAATATTAGCTCCCTTCTATGTAAGGTGCACATATGTGGTCTGATTTTGAAATTCCGCTTGGGGTGGGGAGGTTATTTCTCAGCACACTTTCCCTATACTGTGTTTGTAAGCACTGCTATGTATACAGTTTAGCTTGGAACACTGTATATGATACCTAGTAGACATGCCGGTAGGAGTAGGCATATTGGTGGGTAGCTATTTACTGCTCAGTGTACTATTATTGCTAAATTGCTTTTCATTAGAGTTGTGTGTTTTGTTTTTTAAACTGGTTCCACCTCTATGCAAGTGTTCATTTCTCAGGCTAGTCTTTAACAGCTTGGAAAACTGTCTTAAGACTGTGAAGCTGGTGCTACTCCACAGGCTATATATCTGGGATGTTTTGAGTTATGATTGCTTTTTGGAAGTTTGTCTTCTGAAAAGAAGATGACCTTTCTCAAAATCAGCCCCAAACCACAATCCAAACACCGTACAAAGTGTTTACTTTGTTTTCAGTTCCACTAAGAGAAAACTCTTTATTCAAAGGAAATGTTTAGAATGAATGGTTGGTTTTTTTCCCTTGTCCCTAATGTTTGGTGATTCCAAACACTGATCCTGAGTGCTCAGATTGTAGTTTCTCAGTAGTGTAGTTTGAGTCAGGATTTCTTGGATTTTAGCATGGCATGGACTTCTTTTTTGGTACCAGCTTCATCACAGCACAGTAAATCTTTTTGCCATCTATTGAGCAAGTGCAAGTTTACTATGCCTATCCAGTCTGTAATCATAGTCAGAATACCAGTGAGCAAACTGATCAAATGTTTCCTCCGCAAAAGCTGAGGTGACGGGCTAGCTAGCTAGCATTTGTGATCTGTATTGGATGTGAACCAGTGCTCTAATACTTACATGTTGGTCAGCTTGCTCATGCCCCTTGGCTTTTGTGAAATGCATTTGTTGGTTGCTTGTGAGCACTACCCTAGAAGGAAGGCTGTTAGAGGTTTCATAGTGACAGCAATAGTTTGTCTTTTAATGTGTAAGTAGACTCTTATGCATGCAAGTGCAGAATCAAAAATGCAAAGAGCTCTGGTTTTGGGACTTGGGCTTTTCTTTTAACCTTGCTTTCTGTTGTTGTGTTTTTAATGCTCTCTGTAGCTTTTTCTGAACACAACAGACGTAAAAATGATGGGCATTTTGCAAGCAGCGGAGAAGCATGCCACTGAAAGCCATTTTAAGCTTGCATATGCAGTGTTGTCAAGTTGGTTGAGCACTGGAGTGGACTTACAAGGCTTGGACTCCTAATTTCAGCTCTACCATTAGTCCCTCACAAAAAAACGAGGATAAACTCTTCCTGTGTCCCTATATTTACTAGGAGGTCTAACTCAAGTGAGCTAATAGGAAGCACTGAACAATCCAGTGAAGATTGTGTTTCTTCAGTTCTTCCTGTTGAAATCGAGGCCTCTCTCCAGTTCCTGTTTTAGTCTTGTTACCATTAATAATCCCTGCTAAGCTAGTGCTGTGACTCACATTTCTCTGCCCCAGCCAAAGGCAAAGCTGAGGAGGAGGAGGTCGGTGCATCCTCCTCTGGGGCAGTTTCCTGCCCTGCGCTTCCCTTTGCCTGCCCGAGAACAAGAGTTAAATCATGGCAAGCGGGGAGGATGAGGGTCGCCCGTTTAGCAGGAGTGCTGAATTCAGCTGAATTTGGGGCTTCAGCTGTTCTCTTGTTACTGCATCATGCCCTAAATCAGAGTTTTAAGTATGGTACTGCAGAAGAAACAGCGAAGCAGAAGCCCATGTCTTACTGTGGCAGGGGTGCGGGCAGAGGGGTCTGATGGAGTGGTGGGAAGTGTGACGGGAAGGAGGTGTCGAGTGGCAAGAAGAGATAATGGGTAATGAAGGAGTGGCCAGGCCAGCACTGGGATGTGTGGGAGGGTGTTAGAGGGGGGAGACGATAAGAGAAGGGATCAGATTTAAGTAGCAAGAGTGAGAGAAGGAAGAGGAGAGTATTCTTGTTTGTTTTTAAACAAACAAGTAGAAAACCTGTGATGGGGTGGCCTTTGTGGAGAGAGAGAGAGAGAAACCAAAGCTTGGAAACTGGTTAAGACTGTGTGGGTGTGTTGGCTACTGTGCTTGTGAGCACAGGAATTAGTGCCTGTGTTTCTCTGTACAAAATATAGTACTTACAGAGAATACTTCTGAGATTTCTGGTTTAGGCTTGGAATGCGGCGTTTCAGAAAAAGCAAATGTTCTGCTGTACGTGGGCATGTGTCTCCTGCTACCAGAGGGTTTCTGTGCTGCCTTCTTAGCTCCTTGTTGTGCCTGAGGTTGGATAAAGCCTTTCAGAAGAAAGTAAAACAGAAGTATAAACCGCTCGTGGTGAAACGTTTGCTTCCTGACCCTTCCAAAGGACTGTTTAACTTCCAGTGACTGAAATACGGTTATTTTGGCATGCCCAACCTTGCCCATTGCCCTTTCCCAGTAATGGTTGCTGTATATTTTGAGAAGAATAGCCACGCCTTTTTTTTTTTTAAGTTTTGCATATTCAGACTGAAATTAGGTCGGATCTCTTCCACAAAATAATGAATGTGATTAGGGGGGAAAAAAGAAAAAATGGAAAAAGAAGAAAAATCCCTGCTCTTCCCAGTATAGTGTCTGTGGGAGTATCATCCAGCTTGTCTTTTACTCAAGGATGTTTTCTTCACTTTCAGCTGCTATATGAAATGCACTAACTCCATAAAATCATAATAGGCAATCTCAGGGGAGGTCAAATATGGAAATTATACTGAACTGTATAACATGAATCCACTTAAAAGCTAACAGAAATAGAACTCAGCCACAAATAATAGAATGCTTCAGGAGTAATAATACACTGTGTTCTGGGTTTTTTTCTTTTATGCTCTTCTTTGTGTACAGTCCCTGGTTTGGTTTTGGGCATCAATCCTGTATAGCGCCAGATAAAGCATGTTGGGAGGGAAAACAGTTGTTTTTACCACAACAGATTTCTATGGAGCACGCTTAGATGAGCACAAGGATTCCTCTTCTCTCGGGTCGAAAACTCTGTTTGGGCAAAACTGATTTGACATCAATTCTCATCAAGCAAATCCAAAAGGAGTGGAAATTTTCACTTCTAGCATTCAGTTTCATTAACTACAATCAATGGCAACTTTTCCACTAGAAAGGAACTGGATGTTTTTGTAATCATTGGGCTGATACTGGATGAATTGAAAAAATAAAGCAAACTAATAGATAAAGATCTAACAATTAAATTAGTTACTGTCGTAATTTCTTCACGTATGTGATCGTGTGAACAGTGTTGGTATGGTATGAATGAGCGTGTCTGGCCGCAGTGTTATTAAGGGCAGGAGATTCTGGTTTGGAGATCATAGAAAGAGAATGACTGAGAAAAACACAGAATCCAGTGCCATGAGTCCTGTTTTTATATTGCATTCGTTAGGTCTCCTGACTTTCTACCATGGATCTGTAGTCTTGGTGTCTATTGTGAAAAGGAGCTTTGCATAAAGTAGGAATCCTTTTGAAATAGACTTGTAATACTTCTTAAGGGCGCTGTGCTCTGTCTTGGGGGATGGACTTGTGAAGACTTACAAGCACAGGCTGAAGAGCTGCGGAACATCTGGTTTCGGAGTCTTTCCTCCTATACTGAAAATAATATTTCTGTATAGTAACCATGTAAGCAGAAAGTGGTGGAGGAGATCTGTTGTGTCTACAGCAGTGAGGCAGGTTGAAAACTGAGAAGCTGCTCTGTGATGGCAAGGGCTTCCCTGGTTACTGTCAAATTGCCTGCGTTTATTTATATTTTGCTTGCAGCCTGACAGTTACGGATGTTGGTAATTTGAAATTCGACTGCCAAAGGAACTGAGTTTGTGTGCGATGGGATTTGACCCCTGTGCATCATAATGCATTTAACAAGAGTTTGCTTGTGGCAAATCTGCTTGTGTGACCGTTCTGCGGGGAGCAGAAAGTGCACTTGCAGCTCTGCCAGGGAGGGGAGAAGGAGGGAGAGGCAGAAGTCCAGAATATGGTAAGTTCTTGCCTGAATGTAGACGCTGTTTTTTGCTGTGAACTTTTGTACCTGCAGCACTCTTGGATTCAGCTTTACCAGTGGGAATAATCAGCTGCTGGTCAAAAAAGCATGTTCATGAGAGCCAGGAGGAGATTTCTGGGGGAAGAGCTAAGAAAGCAATGGAAAGAAATGCACATTAGAAACAGATTAGGTTCTTGAAAAATCATAGGATAACTTTAGCTTCAAAACACTTTCTGGAGGTGAGCTAGTACTTTTTGCAAACTGGCATGACCTTAGCCTTTCTTAAATTGCTGCTCAGTGTGAGAACAGAGTTAAAATGAGAGATTAAAAATAAGCAGAGCTTGTATTCCTACCTGCAAATCAGCTAACAACTGACACTTTCAATACATGGTGTAAAAACAGTGCAAGAGTGGTGTTGAGAAGACCCCAGAAGAAATCGAGCACATATGAGACAAAGAACCAGCAAAATAATCTTGACTTTAGAATTGTGATGGTTAAGCTGCATGGGCATGGCATGTGAAGTACTTTTTTTCAAGTTCCATTGAAGCTTTAATTTGTGGTGAAGTGTTTTTGGAAACACCAACTTTATCAAGGATTGGCATTACAAGCTAGTCAGATGTATTATATGGATTGGAGAATGTTGAACAAAGTGGACAATAACTGGTTTTTGGTTTTTGTTTTTTAAAGTATTTCTAAATTTGTCCCTTTGGTGAAATTCTGTATTTCTTTCAATTGGCATTTCAGGTTTACCGACTGAAAATCTCTGTGGCTTGACTGGTTACGAATGTTTTCATGCAAGCACATTAGCTTTTAAGTTGGTACATAAGCTGTTTTTTTTTAAAGAAAGTGAATAAGCTTGTAAAATAGCGTGTTGGAAACAAAAAAAGTCTCTTTTTTCATATAGACAGATCTGATTCATCAGAGAGCATCAAGATAATTGTCACGATTTTCATTTTAAAAGGAAACCAAGAAATCTTGGCACAAGTGTAAAACTTTCTGTTGCTATACTGGCCTGTTGCCTGGAGCTAAATATTTGCCTCGTGAATTTTCCTTTCCCTATCAGCAACAGGAAGCAATGTTACAAATGAAATGCATTAAGGTTTGTAAGTGATGGCTGTTATTCAACAAAGGAAAGATGCCGTACGTGTTATGTGATTATAAAGGAGATAAAATGATTTTTATTCTGGCTGAAATTTGGATGGTCACTTATTTTTCATTATGTGAGTACTTCCTAATGTGGGGAATTATACCTTCTTGCTCTAAGTCTCCATCTAGATAACTAAAACACATGTCAGGGTCGGGTTTAGTTATGGAATTTCAAACATTGTTAAGATGACTAGACACATTTTTCCTTTTCCTCTCATTTTCTCTTCATTTTTATTTTCTTTTAATGAGCTCACCCATCAGCAAATCAGGCTGTTGCTGTTGCTTCTTGGCCTTTAGTGCTTCAGGCACTTCTTGTAACTCTTTGTCTTCCCTTTTGTCGCTGTCGCTGGAAGATGCAGCAGCCTCCAGCCACAAGCGGCCGCATCTTCTCTGCTGCATCGCTCCCATATATACATATACAGTTGATAGTATGGTGAATGGTTCCATAAGGATACTATACCATGATTTTTCTCCCTTTTTTTCTTTTTTTGGAAAATAAAAGTGATACTGCTAACTTGATTGTCACTGAGACTGGTGGAAGCCTTTTTGCTTTAGCTATGTATCCTGCAAACTCTGCCCCATGTGTGGAAGATATTAGTAATATTTAACAATAATAAAACATTCAAGTTCTATCTTTGAATCTGCAAGGGCCTCAGGGATTTTTTGTGGTATTCTGCTTTGTAAGTAACAGTTGCCATGTCTTTTTGCAGGGATATCATGTTGTCTGATCATTTTCCTTTCGTAATGTATTGTGAAGTAAGATTTCTGATCTCCAGCGCAGATGTACATATTTTATTCTCTTTATAGGTAACATTCAGAAATTTTCCTTTCATTTTGCCTACATTATGCAGCTGTGAAAGGGCTTCCCTTGGCTAAGTGTACCTGGCATTAACCATTCCCTGTGTATATCATTACTACATATTTATAGTTCTTGAGTTAAGCTAGCTTGAATGAGAGCTGGGCACACAATGGAGTTTTCCCATCTATTCTGGAAAAGCTTTGCATGGCAATAAGCACTGCAGTTAGCTGAACTGCTCTTATTTCCTAATGAAATCTACTTCTCTGGACTCTTGAGGAATTGTGGGAGAACACTGTGGTAACCATGGTTTGTGTCTACCTCTGCATTATCATATACCCTGGTAGGAATCAACCAGAATAGTTGTAGAAAACTGCTGTCCTGTCTTTTATGTTCATGTTTCTAATCTGTATAGCCTTCTGAGAATCTTAGGCAGTAATAAAAACTCCAGTCTTACAAGGGGCCTATCCATTGGCTTTGCATCCCATTGAGTTAACTGGGTAGGCATTTATTTTCATAAAATATATTGAGGTATACATTTCCAGTTCCTGATTCCCAGCAGGAACAATTTATTATGCTGAGAGTTTCATATTTATCTTCTTTTTGAGTTTTGTATTGCATAAAAGCATCAGAGTAAAAAATTTTTGGCACTCAGCTATAGTGTTTGTATGTTAAAAACAATATGTGTATTGAGACATTGATCTTCTGAAATCTTTACAGCATCAGAACTGCCCTTCATTTAGATGACTTCTGAAAAAACAATATATAGAGAGAAATTAGAACCAAACTGATACAGCTCAACCCCAAGAAATACTTGTGTCTATCCAAGAATTTGGATGGCCTGAATTAGAGGCTTTGAAGGAGGAGCTGGAGGACAGGGGGAAGAGAGATGGTGTGTTTAGGCAAGAGAAAAAAAATGAATAAGTAAAACACCCAAGGAAAGGTCAGGAAGTTTGGGGCTCAGCCTGGACAAAGCTCAAGGTGTGTGGCATTGGGCTTGTGCCCTGTGTGACACTGGTTTTGGGCAGCGAGCAAAAGAAGTGTCTCCTTTTTAATCCCTCATGCACACAGGGAGACAGTGGGTTGCTATGAAAACTTTCAAGCCCTCATTGCAAATTCTCTCCAGCTACAGCAAATTATCACACACAGAGATTTTGTCTGGCTGTTCTCATGCAAATGGACAACATTGATTCTTCTCTTGCAGAAAAAAAGTGATATTGAGCAAACTGTCTGCACGGGTGCTTTGCCTGGTGCAAATGCTGGGAATGTAGCTGTTTCTCTTTACTAAGGTTTTATTTATAGTAGATTTTAAACCATTTTTATTTGTGCCTTTTAAACTGTGAAAACTTTGACTCCTGTTTTGTTTCAAAAGATATTTACTAATAAGGAGTTGATGTAACTTTGTTTTG
This sequence comes from Streptopelia decaocto, assembly GCF_964273445.1. Taxonomy (NCBI): domain Eukaryota; kingdom Metazoa; phylum Chordata; class Aves; order Columbiformes; family Columbidae; genus Streptopelia; species Streptopelia decaocto. The sequence continues at coordinate 59,901,071 of NC_138656.1, forward strand.
GAAGCCAGGCTCCTTTAGACACCGAGTGGTGTCCTGTTAATGGAGATAAAATCTCTGATAAACATAGACCAAGTTAACGATTCTTAGCGAGCCGCCAAAATGAAATTTATTGTTTGTAAGTTGTTTAATGTGTAATGATCCCTTGACAAACCAGTGGAATGGCCTGTTGTGATTTCCAACAGCGTGTGTCACAGAATGCGCTTACTAGTGCTTTCCTCACGCTATTCAGCTTGCTGTTGCCTGCTTGTTTTCTGTTTTTAAAAAGTGTTTCCATTGTCAAACTGCATCCAAACTATTCAGATGGAGCAGCCCATTTGCTAGTGCTCCGAGATGCTTCGTTTTGTCCAGGCTGACACCTGATGATGGACGCAGAATATTCTGAACTGAATGGTAAATATGAGTCTTCTACTTATTATGCTATTTTTAGCTATATTGATTTGGTTTAGGTCTGGCGCATGTTTTATGACTGTGATTGAATGTGAAAGAGGTCACAGGACTGTTCAGAGCTCAGAATACCAGCAGAAATCTCATGGATGTAAATATGTAGAAAACAGACAAAACGTGGGGGAAAAAACCCTGTTTGCAGAACATTGCTCTGATAACAAAAGAAAATTTCTGTCTTCTAGTATTTCTGAAATAAAAAGAATCCTACATAAATATGTAAGGTCATAGTATTTGGTAGTGAATAAGAGCCTTTTATGAAATCTGACTTTACAGGTCCTTCAAAGTTAAATAGCCAGAACTAAGAAGGAACTAGCCAGAAAAAGGCATTTGGAACGTCTGCCTTGGTGAAATAGGAAAAAAATGTAGAAAAGCCTGAAACAATGGGTGTATATTGAGTGTGAAGTTGCGGGAGAAGATTGCACAAAAATCTACAGACACAGATGAAATAGATACAAAATAGTCTATGCACTCTCTCTTCACACTTTTAATTTATTAAATGTGTTTCTGCTCATTAGTGGCATACCAAATACTGATAATTGAGATGGATAGAGTGCTCCAAATAAATCTTTTGGGTGTGTTTCTAGAATTCTTTTTTTGTATTTTAGGAATTAATGCAAATATTAGGGCATAATTCTACAAATATATACAATTTATCTTTTCTTGCACCACCCAAAGAGAGCTGATCACACAGTCAATCCTGCCTTTGCAGGATTAAATTTTAAATGGTCTAAAAAAATAAGATCTCTAAAATTTTTTTTATGCTTTTAACTGTTTTTAAGGCATATATGTAGCTTGGATTTTTATCTCAAATATGTGTGTCTGCATAATTTCTACAGTGGAAAACCCCCACCTGTTTCTTTTTGTTTCTCTTTTACATACTCTCTTTTTATTTTTTAACTCAACATACCAAAAGATACTTTTAAAAATTACTCCTAAAAATCTGGAGGAGCCCAAATGATGTCATACTTAAGAAAAAAAAAAAAGGCAGCAGTTTTTTCATTGTGATGTTGCAGACCTTTTGTTTCTCTTCTTACTGTGCAAGTGTTTATATTTTATGTTTTTAAGGAAATTATTTTTGAATGGTTTCTGATGAGTGGCTTGGCCCTGCTTCCTTGTCATGCTGATTTTCATATGGTTCTCTTAAAAATAAAATATCAGCAAGGCAGACACGGTAACGAGGGGAAAGCCAGAAGACCTAGATGTTTATGGCCACCTTAATGTGGTGAAGGCCTCTGAGGGAAGAGCAGGAACTGGGGAGGGAGCCAGGTCCTGAGCAGGGTGACCCAGGCAGGGAATGAGGGATGACAAGGCGGGGAGAGAGGCAGCTGTCAGGGCAGCATGGGGAGGAATAGCTGGAGAAAGTGCAAGGAGAATACAGAACCACAGAATCATAGAACGGTTTGGGTTGGAAGGGACCTCAGAGATCATCTAGTTCCACCCCTTGCCATGGGCAGGGACACCTTCCATTAGGCCAGGTTGCTGAAAGCCCCATCCAGCCTGGCCTTGAACACTCCCAGGGATGGGGCATCCACAGCTTTTCTGGGCAAGTTGTTCCAGTGCCTCACCACCCTCATGGTGAAGAATTTCTTCGTGATATCTCATCTGAATCTACCATCGTTCAGTTTTAAACTGTTACCCCTTATTCTATCACTACATGCACGCTCCCTTTTTCTCCTATATCAGGGAAATTAAACTTATAGCACTGAATAGTGGGCTGGAAAGAAGGGAACTTAACAGGGAACAAAGATGCAAAGAACCAGAAAAACAAGTAGCTGAGAGGAAAACGCTGCTTTATGGCTTCAGGTGCAGCCATGGGCTGCAAGGCCTGTTGGCTGATGGCTGGGCCTGGAGGCCATGCCAGCCGTGCCGCTGGCAGCCCTGTGCTGCTGGTGAATAGAGAAATGGAGTGACATGGTGGTGCCCGGCTGGGATGTTCTGCACTGGCTGAGCTAAGACACATCAGCACTGGGACCTGACCTTTCATAGCTGAAGGGCACACGGTTTCCCCCTGGAGTCTCTAATCCAGGTTATTCCCTGCCAATGCTGGAATCTCCCTGTTTTCAAGACTGAGATGTGTTGTTGCTGCAGTTCCAGCATTCATTGCTCTCACTCATTCAGCAGTGCCAGGCACACGGAAGTGCTCTGTAATGTGGCTGGAGATGTGTAAAGGATAGGAGGGGAAAGCACAAATAAAACGTGATATCCACAGCACATTTCATTTTGAGTTCACTTATGTGTGTAACACCTAATTGAATTTAAAAACCTTCTTTGCTTGTAAAGAGGGAGTTTCTTCATAGCTCTAAATTTATTCTGCTACTGCTGTCAGATGAATTTAGAACTTGTTTAAGCAGGTGAAATCAGGCTCCCTCTGTCTCGACCAAACAAGCAAAAACCCTTTTGTTTTTCCTTAAGCTTCCTAGGAAACTGCAAACTGGAGGGGTGTCAGGGGTGACAGTTTGCAGGTATTCCCTTTCATCTCCTGCTCCTTAACCCTTGCCATTGCTGGGTGCTCAGCAGCCCCACATGCAGCCGCCACGGCAGCACAGCATGCTCCGTAAGCCACATGCCCCACGTCAGTTTTTCACCTCTTCCTAGCTTTTCTATAAGCTGATATTTTATTATTACCTAGTAAACAATTGAAAGTACTATGTCCCAGCTCATACGTTAGCTGAAACTGCCTTATTTATTTCACTGTTGACTTTTTTTTTTTTTGTTGGAATAAATGGTGCTTTGGAAAACCACAGTGAAGAATTTAGTCTAAGGGTGGGCTTAAATCTCAAGTTCCTTTCATTTATGTCCTGTGATACATTGTGGAAAAGCCCAGTCTGCTTTTCTTTATGTTATAAGCAATAGGTGCTGCTGTGGTTGCAGTGTAGTCTCTAACATTCAGCTAATGAGGTGAGGAGTGAGATGACAGTTCTTAGCACCCTCAGCTGCTCTGGTAGCCACTGTGGTCCCAGTGGGTGGGTGACAGCTCCCAGAGCTGGAGCTGGTTGCTTGAAGATGCAGTTGGGCGTATGTAACAGTCATTGGGATGGGGATGTACCCACAGGCTTAGCACCTAAAGAGACAACAACAGCACAGAAATGAAATTTACTCTTAATTTTCACATTAGTTCTTTACCCATTTCCCCCCGCCCTGCTGTGCCTGCTCTTTATCCGACAGAAGTCTGTCAGCCTGGCACTTTGATCCTCAACTTAGAAATAAATTGCAGTTGAATTGTGATGCTCGTCTTTCCGTTTGCTGAAGCTTGCAGTAGCTGCTCAAGAGGAGTACAATGCCCTGCGAACTCCGCTGTGTCAGTGTTGGCTTCATCAGAACACCAGAAACATCTTTTGTTCACTGCTGGTTTATAAAGCTTTTCCTGATTGTTTTTAAATTGGCGTTACCCACAGGGAGAAGTTCTAGGTGGTTATTTTTTTTGGAAGAGCATGAATGCACCTCTGCTCACTGTGTGCAGGCCTGAGTGAAGTCTGAAAAATTTCGAGGCAGAGAACAACAATATTTGAAGTTAATAGATTTTGTTTTACTGACAACCAGGTATTTTTTATATTGCCCAGAGGTGCTAAATTCCAAGGCAACAGACAATAGAGAAACTGAAGTCACTGAAAGATTGAATGTAGCCACTCATATGGTTGTAGACCTCAAATAAATGGCAAATCACTTATCTATTTGTCTATAGACTTGTAAGTTTTAAAAATATTTTAAATATTTAAGAGTCTTGTATTTGGGAATAAAATAGATTTTTATGTAGAATCTCAGTTATTTTTCCATGTTTTTGTTCTGTACCTCCAAGAAGGATAGGCAAAGGGAAAGCATTGTCAAACCAAGGTAGCACAAAGTTAAACTGAACTATAAAGCTGTGACTGAAGTTCTTATAAATTCTGTTCTTTCCATCTATTTATGTTTGGGTTGGGACAGGCCAGAACTGAAATTTAAGACTTCTCTGTTTCAGGTCCTGCTAATTTGCCTGTGGGTAATTCAGAAGCAGCATCCCTGTATCCCATGAGGGCCTCATGGCTTCTGTGTGCCCTGACCCTTTCTATGATTTAGGTGAAATAACCTTACTTACCTGTTGACAAAAAATAGAGAGGTTCTGTTTTCTGTTAACTGGCAAATTATTTCTGCTGCTTTATTTCTTCAAAATTATTTCAAAACTTGTGGGAGGCCCAAATGAAATTAACTTTTTTTTTTCTTTTTTAAGATCTAGTTCTTTTGAAGTGTAAACTGTTTGGAACTGAAGGTTATTGCAGCTTGATGTTTCTGGTAGCATACAAAAACTTTGATCTCAGTTGTATTGCAGATGACCACATCATTCATATTTCCAACACATCACTGTGGTTAGCATAAATTTTGACAGTCTTACAGGAAAGACAAAAGTCAGGACTCTTTAAAAATAGGTATAAAGCTTGGGTTTTAAAACTTACATTTACCTGTTGACATAAGTAGCTTGCTGGGTTTCCCTCCCTCCCCAGAAGTGCGAGTAAGAAGCATATTTATAATAACTGGTGTAACCACTCTAGACTCTTTGCTATGCTACAGCTTTACACCATATGGACAGTGGAATCACCTATACCTAGTGCAGTGCCATATAGATACAGCCGATGTGTCTACTCTGTTAACTGTGAAAAAATGATAATTTTTAATTTCCTTACAGCTTTTTAAAAAATAATCTTATGCTGTGGGATGAAAAAGTAGGGTTTGAAAGACATTATTTGTTTTCCTTCTCCTGTTCATCACCACTCAATACCAAAACATGTCAGTTTTGATCTTTTACCTTGTTGTGAAAGCTATGTGGTAAGACTTGAGGGTTTAATGGTGAAGGAAGCACAGCATTTCCTTACTATATTCGTTTAGTTTTTGTGAAACTCAGAAATTTTTACAAGACCTGTCTGGCATATTTTGTGCTGGTGACTGCACTCTTGATTTTGTTACTCTTGCAGTGTCACCATTTTGCAAACTCTTGATCTTCCCGGCTAGACAGGATCTGCATTTCTAATACAAAAATTCAGACATTATTTACAGATCAAAATAGAACAAAAGTAGACAAGTTTCTCCAGAGCTATTAACCAGGCGCCTTCTCATGAACGCTAATTAGTTTACTCAAAACTACCAATGACACTTCAATTACAGTGATTTTTCTTGAAATATGAAATACTGCAGTATCCACAAAGTTTCAGGATTATTTAAAAAAAAAAATTAAAGTACCTGCAATAGTGCCTGAGGATTAAATTTTGGTAGCTTTAATATAAAATTTGCCTTTTGTAGAGTAGCCAAATAGAAATATATGTACAAAATACAAAGGTTGTTCATGGAGCTTGCACAGGGTCATAAGGTTAAAGTTTGAAGACTAATGAAATAGGGTGTTTGATTAGAATAAGGTGCATTAAAATATTTAGAGTTATATGTGCTAGAATGTTTTTTTTTCTGGTACTTCACTGTATGAAAACAATCCAAGGGTGCTAATATGCTGTCAGTATTTTCTTTTCCACTGTCTCCAACTAAATTGAAGTCCAGCTCCATCACGAGTTTCTTTTCCCAACCTATCCTCTTTATTACTAGTCTGTGAGACTGTAATTTGCAAAACACACCTATCCCCTGGGCAAGAACCAACAAAGTTCGACTTGTTCTACTAGATGAGCTCTTCGACCGAAATAAAATGCTCTCAAACAAGAGCTGAGGTTCGATTCATGAAAACAATAAATTGAAGATTGAGAGCTTGCTAATATTCACATTTCCCATATCAAACTTAACAATTGTCAGGTATGTCAGCATCTGTCTTGCCATTATTCATCAAACTAAATGCCATTGGAATCAATGCAAATTTGGCAGAAATCTTCATAACGAATCTTGATTATAAGTAGCCATCAACATAGGAAAATTGTGGTGATGTTTTTGGTAAACGCTAAATTCTGGTGTGGTGTGGAAACTGTGGTGGAAGATCTGCAAGACTGTGACTGAAACATACATCCTTTTGTGCTCATAGTCTATACAAACAGGTTGGCTTTGGAGGAACACTTGTAGTTGCTTTGGGGCTAACAAATATTTTGGAAGTTGGTTTTGGTTATAGAGTTGTGTTTATAACTGGCTGTTAAATTTAATTGTGGTGTTCACAGTTCTTGTAGAGTTAGAGGCTTCCTTCTTATTTCTTCTACTCTTGGGTAAATTTCGCTGTGTGTGGTTAAAGCTGAAATCAAACATTAATGTTAATGCATAACATTATTTGAATCTTGCACAAACCTCATTGAATAGGCATTTGAGCAGATTCAAGTGAGTATTCCTGAAACTGAAACAATTTCAGCAGGAGGTGTCATGTTGCAAGTTGGTGCTACAGTGGAATATCCTTTTGAATTTAAGATTAAAATGTGAGTGCGTTTCTCTTCAAGTCTAAAGATAGTCCTTTCTTTAGTTGGAGACTTCCTTATGCTGAGCTGCAGGATATAGCAACAAGGCTTAGCCTGTGCTGCCAGAACCTGGTTTGACGAGTCTGTCCATCCCCAGCTCAGTCTCAGGTGTTTTGGAGCCATTTCCTATTGCTGTTGGCTGGCTCTTGTGGTGGGAAATGATATGGAAGTTGAAAATGGTGTTTCCAGGAGAGGCTACAATTGGCAAGCTCTTCCACTTGCTCACATGCAGAAATCTACGCATTTTACCTGGGCACATACCAAGGTAAACAGAGTCTGGTTTCTGGGAGGAAAACTGCCTTTGTTCCCAGGCTGATTCATGTGCAAATCAGGCACCTTTGCCTTGGGACAGGGTGGGTGGTTAGAGATAGGAGCAACTTCACTTGTCTGACTGCTACAGATCTATCAGAGGCCTGATGTGAGTTTTGGTGTCTGAGGAAGGAACTCTACGGCAGAATTTAAGGAGTTCCTGCCTTAAGCCCTATGCTGCGGGTTAGTGCCCTTAACAGCAAGATTTTCCAAAGCTTATCTATGAAGTAATTTATCGTGGAGCTTCTTTAAAAAAATTTACCCTCAATCTACTTTGAGGTTTCAATGTAACGAGGATGCAAATAAGGCAGAATATTTTCATGCTTATTTTATAAATTGAGAAATAGTTCACTTCTCTACAACCTGTCTCCATTTTTATACCAATTCCTCTTAACCACAGTTTATTATAATAAACTACAAGACAGTAAAAGTTCAAACCAGGTATCATTGTGACTCTTGGAAATTTGCCCTCTCCAGAAGGTATCTGACTTCCTTAAAAACATTGTCTGTCCATTATTTGCTATTTTCCTATTTTGCAATTACCATGCTCTTAAACTTTTACATCTTTGCCCGCTTTACTACATTGTGCAGGTGCTCAATGTGCTGCAGACTTGGATTTATAGATTAATGTGCTGGAAGCTTTAGAGTAATATTAGAGAGTCAAGCATTTTCAAAAAGAGTGAGCTTTGGCTGGAAAACCACGTTTCTGCTTCTCTGTCTTCTGTGCTTTTACCTTATATTCCTCTGTGTCTGGGTTGTTTCCGTGCAGCCCCTGCTGCTGAGCTGGTGGAGCAGGGGCTGGGGTAGCAGCTCGACGGAGCTCCTTACAAAGCGATGCTCTTAACACTGTTTGCTCTTCAACAGAAAGCAGTAAGCACATCAGTCTTTCCAAATATTTGTTTTTATCCTGTTCTTCCAAGCTTTGCTGTCTCCTCCTGATACTCGAGTAATTTGCAGTATTGTGTGCTAACTTTACCTGTCAGCGAAGTGATTGCTTCATCATTGTTGTCCTTGCCAATTCTAATGTTCAGTCATTTAATGTCTTACCCAACTTTGGTGTTGTTTTATTTTTCTTTCATGTCATACAGCATCCATGAGTTTTTGCTGAGTGATCTATGGAGAATTACTCATAATTTTAATATATAAAGGCTTAATACATACCTGAGTCTAATGAGTAAGGAAATAGTTGTTTAAGCTGCAATATTTTATTTGCCTTGTAACTCAAAATAAACAGTACAAATCCATAGGCTCCATTCCAACTAACCATGCTTATAATAGTTCTGTGAAACTGCATATGTTATTTTCTCTACTTCCATTTCTTCTGTCCATCAACCTCACCATTCGCTTGTTATCCCCGTTTGTTTTATTTTCTCTTAAGGCTGTAAATGACTCAGAGAAAACATTTTATAGTGTGTATGTGTGTACAGCTTAGGTTGGAGTCTCTTACCGTAGGCAATGAGAGTTTTCCATGGGAGCGATGCAGGTGAAAGACAGCAGTTCTGGCACCAACATTAAAGTAAAGAGGTGGAGCCAGTTTTAAGATGAACATACACTCCAAATTATGATCTGGATGCAAAATCGGGGTAACCTGTTTTTCTCTTCTGCTTGAGTCTGTACTTTCATATTAAGCTTTTACAGAGCAAAGTCTCTCAACACTTGGTCAGACCTCCTGCACAGCTTCATCCAGCAATCGCTGCACTAGGCTCAGTAACGCATGTCTGAGTCGATCATGTCTCTTTGAAATATGTTTGACAATTAGATCTTATAAATCATAAAAACATTTTTCACCCTAAAAGCGAAACATTCTGAAAGTATACTTCAAATTCGGTTTCTCTCCCCTAAGAGTTTGTAGTCTGCAACATAGATGAGCAATACAAATTTTAATAATAGTTTTTGTTCTGAGTCTGGGTTCCACTGGCATTACTTGTGTAATCCCACATCTATGGAAATGTCATGCCAAGTGTGCTGTTTATTTGCAGAATTTCAAGATGCTAAAAGGACTGACAGAGGCCACATACTCAGCAAAAACATTTTGCAGAAAAGAGCACCAGCAGCTCTGAAGCTGGAAATGGTGGCTTTATCTGCATGTATCTGCCATACAACTTTTGATCAAGCCTATGAAGTCTGCATCCTCACAACAGGGAATTTTCTAATGCTACCAGGCATTATGAAGCAGGGCTTCATAAGCATGACACTGTGTCAGCCCATGATGTCTTTCTAAGACACAGGCAAAAAAAAAATCTCACTGTTGCATTCCTTTGGTTTTCCAACCACTGCAATCAGTTTTGTTTCCTTTACATCAAATGCATCCTTCTGCAGAAGTACCATAACTGCACGGGACACAGCGGATGCCGTGTGCATGCTGAGACTTTTTTGCGCAGCTGAAGTTTCTGGCGGCACCTGCGGTCTGTTCATGTGCTGGTGCGATGCCAGGGAGCCAGGGCTCCTCCCACTGCTGTCAGAGCCCAAGGAAACACGGTATTAGAAGCATCATCTTCTTGGTTTAAGGCTTTTTATGAAACACTGAAATTAGAAGAAAATAGCTGTTAAATAGAAATAAGTGTCAACCTTGGGAAGGTGGCTGGGAGAGTACATTTTGTGCAAGTCTTAGTACTTGCACCGGTTTTCACATAAACAAACATCGTTAGGATGTGCTTCCAAATCTTGATGATGTTTTTTATCTGCATACCATGGTGTAGTGCCAGGAGCTGGCTTTGAGAGACCCAAAGAGCTAAAGATCAAGCTTGGCAATTTGACTTCTAGGTGAGCTGAAAGTTTCTACATGGTAGTGCTGGATTTGGTTAAGACACTTCTTGGAGTTGCTGTTTGGCTAAACTTTCATGTATGCATATACTCATTTTCCAAATGATCGGCTTACAAAAATAAGTGGAACATGGATTGCAGAGGTGCATAGATGCATCTGGAAATTATACCTTTTGTTTCCCTGCTACTAAAAAGCATAAATTACCCTTTCTTGTATAAGTGATTATGAGGTTTGCTGGGGTGGGGGCACAAAACAAGCCCTGCTACCTTTTTCACATTATTTTTTCAGTTCACATGAGTTTTATATATGGTTACTTTATTCTCCAAACTTTCTCTTTGCAAGAATTACTCAAAGCCATAACTCTTGCTACTTTAGTCCACTGAGCTGTTGCACACGTGATACTTACTGCACATGCGGCTTCTTTTACATTCTGGGGAAGCCTGCCAATTTTTTTTCTTCTGTTTAAAAGCAAGAGTTCACATCTGAATGTTTTCTCACTTTAATGGTGGAAAAGGTCTGTTTGAGTGCGCTGTAATAATTCTGCGGAAGGGTTAAAACTCACGGGAACAGTAATCACGCATTTGACATATTTGTATTCTAATAAAAGTGATGTATATTTTTTTTTGCTTTGGACATGAACATTGTTTGCCTTACAAATGAGAAATCAATAAAGAGTTTTGTCAAATCCATGCTCATTTCAGCAGTTCTGAATGTATGATTGAAACAAAATGTGAAAATAATGCAAATAAATGAGAAATTTAATTTTTTTTTTTAAGTTTAAGAAAATTGGATTCAGGGTATTTGGAACTGATATGGAATAAAAGAAACAGACATTTAACTGCACTCAGAACTCTGTGTATAACACAAGTGTTTTAGCAACCTACATTTTTTCCTTGAATGGAAAGCTTTGTTTGAATGCAGGTGTTACTAGAGCACAGGCTTTTGCAAGTGAAAACTTTCCTACGTGCATTTTCCTGCACACGGCTGCTCAGTGAGCACAGGTGACAGCCCTTGGACAGTTGCCTCTCTCGGGATGCAATTGCACAATTTGTCCTTTGGTGACCTGCAGTCAGGATTGCAGGCTGGCCGTGCCAGCCACCGGCACTGCCTGCAGCAGGTACCTCATGTCACACGCTCCGTAGGGGACTCTTTTCTGCGGTCTGGTGACAGCAGATGTCAGTGACAGGGAGTCAGCATCTTCAAAACATGGTTTTATTTATTCCTTCTTTGAAAATGCCTTTTGGATACATGATATGGTACTGCATGAGATGTAGCTTTGTCTCCAAAAAGGCTCATGTGGATGGGTTTTACTTGCTCATTTATAAATTCCTCTAAGCCTAGATAAATCTGTCTCTGGCAGGGAGAACTGGCTTAAACTGTGTTTTTACAAGATGAATTCATATCCCGTGTTTCCAGCACTCTCAGTTGTTCCAGAGCAGCCATACAGCTCTCCTGTGACCCAGAGCCGGGGACTGGGTCTGACTTAAGAATGCAAAGGAAAAGGGTGAGGGAAAACCCAACATGTTTTGCGGTTTTTGTTTTGCTCAGTGAAGCCAGATCTGATTCTCGGCGTGGCTGTGTAAACAGGCGTGCTGGCATCGCAGTAGGGCGGGCAGCAGCATTTCACACAAGCGCTACCGTGGGAGGCTCCGGAGGATGAAATCATGTCAGCAGCTTATGGCACGTCTGTGTGGGGCTCAGCCCGCCCTCCTGTCACCCGCAGTCACGCTGACCTTTTTCTTTTTTTTCCTGTTTCATGCAGACCTCTTCCCTTTCCTTAAGGTATGAAATAGCCTTTGACTCCTTTGTAACCTTTGGGGAAATGAACGCATTCAAACATGGATGGATTTATGCAGGCAGTCACTCCAGTTAATTGTGTTGGTACTGTCAGTTCCTTTTGAAGCTGTGTCTTTGAGACATTTACCTGCTTGCTTATTTTCCTATTTTTCTGCTCAGAAGCTTAGCAACCCCTTCATAGCTTCCTTTCCGCTTCACCAGGGAAGCAGAAACACAAGTTGAAGAGAACATCTGACAACACTGATGAAAAATAAGCATTTTTTTATTAATACTTCTTTGCAACCTTTACCCTTTGCCCCCTTTCCACCAAGTTAGTCTTTAAAATTATCAGTGCAGTAGCTGACCAAGATAGTGAAACATTTTGGAAGAAGCCTCCATCCTTCCTCTGCTTGACTTCCATTTTTCTGTGGGCTGATTATACTGGGTTGGTCCTTATCTCTGTTTGCTGCTGGAGTAGGTTGCAGATACATCTCTAATGTGAGAAGGTGTCAGAAGCTGCCACGGTTATTACTGGGGTTTGAATATGTTGTAGTCTGGTATTTTCCTGCTTCTGGAGCTCTTTGAAGAGCCTGAGAACCAGTTGTATGTGCTTTTTGAAGTCCTTCCTCTTCAGTGAAGCAGCAACACCAACTGGCTGTTCTTGCCAATGCATGAACCCCAGAGCTTTTCCTAAGGACTGCATCCTGAAAACTGGATACAGTGACATAATGACCACCCCGTTTGTTTATCCTTTTCCTTCATTCCTCCTGTTTGTCCCAACTTATTGAGGAGCAACACATCAATCCATGCTTGAGAGCATGTGGAGAGATCTGCAGCATTGCCAAGTTTGGCATGGAAAAGAAATTTCAGGTATCTGTGTGAGTTGAGGTGGCCTCAGCTGTAATAATTGGTGGTGGTCTGATTCTTGCTGCATTCAGATTTCGGTGCTTGAAACAGCCACATTGTATAAAGTCATATGTAGTAATTTGAATGAGGCAAGATAAAATCAAGAGGAAGGAAACAAGACCCAAGGGCTTTTAGCATGCCCTTATTAAGACAGTAACCAAAATACATGCAGAAATTATAATTAAAGCTCAACCTGAGTCTGCCTTTGCACCTCTGATCTGAATATTACAGTTTCAAAGGAGAGGGATTAGTTAGGCTTCTCAGTTAAGAGAAGAGGTGGAAAAATGTCCGATTCACCAGTTAGTACATATCCAAAGTTGTCTTGTCATGCTAGGCTTCACCTAATTTTGAATATGCATGATTGCAATTTCCCCTTCACTTAGTGCACAGAAGAAAACAGCATTTCAGGAGAAACGGCAAAAAGGATGGGGTGTGCCCCATGTGCAGGGCATCGCTGCCACCCCTTGCCGTGGCTGGTGCCTGCACCGACTCATCATCCTCCTCCTCCTCCTGGCCATTGTAGTTGGACGTTGGGGCAAGCTTCAGCATGGGAGGACCACATGTGCGCATGGCCTGCTGGCTGCTCTGCTTGGATGAAATTAAAGGCATTTCGAAAGCCAGTGTGTTTTTATGATAGATCAACTAGGTATTGTTGATGTAGGCGGTTTGAATTTTTGACCAGAGAGGCATAAGCTGTAATTTGTCAGTGAAGGCATGTGTCGTGCTCTACTCTCACCACATCTTCCCCTCCTTTTTTTTTTTTTGGTTATTTTTCAAAAACATATATTTAACTCCCCTGTGTATTTTAACACTCGTAGTGCTTCGACACATCAGGAAAACAACTGCGGTGGATATTCTCCTTATCCAGTCTGTCATTTGGGTTTTGCAACAAATTATACATAGCTTGTTATGAACACAACAGACTTTGCCCTATAAATCGCCAGCCCTTGAGTGCAGTTGGATTCCTCGCCTGAGCCTGCGCAGCTTAAGAAACTGTGGCTTTGTCTGATGGGGCGCTAGAGACGTTGCATGTAGACTAACCAGACGCTGAACCCTTATGCCTGTGTAACTGAGATTGTATTAATTGTGCTCACATTAGCTCTCTGCTGAGTGGAGCCAACCCGCGATGCTGGCAGTGGGGCTCTGGCCAGATCCCATCCCTTCCCTTTGGAGGGGAGAGTGCTCCCAGCCAGGAGGAGTCTAGTTTGAATGCAAAGGGAGAGAGGTCAAGTTTTGGGGCTGAGGAGTTTGGGTGGTTGTAACTCAGGTGGAAGTTGGGGGAAACAAGAGAGGGAGGAATGTAAACAGTGCTTGAAATGTGAAGTATACTGGCTTAATCATAATATTACAAATCCAAATATATATATTTTTTTAAAAATTTAATGCCTTTGTGTAACCAAATCCATGTGCAGTCATAACATGAATGTAACTTTATATATAAATAACGAATGCAAAAGTTATTTAGAAAACAATCCACATTTAGTCAGTTTGGCACGGTTTCCCCATGATGTACCACTATCTTCCAGTCCCTGCATTACTAGTAGCATCGCTTTTTAGTGTGTTCTCCATGGGACAGTTCTGGAATGTTCAGTGGTCTCCACTGTGACACCCTGAAACAGCAGCGCCTCACAGCCACTTATTTGTCTGGCCTGATTGAATTTAATTGCTTTGAGAAGGGACTACGATCAGGAGTACACTATGGAGTGTAGTTTAAAAAGTGCAGCAGAGAGCCCTACTCAAACTCAAGAGATAGCTCTTGCAGAGATATTGCTATCTAGGTTGATACTGCTGGCATTGAATATTCAGTGTTTTGAAGGAGATATCAGTTGGATGGATATGTTTTGTGTGTGTTGTAATATGCCAAACAGATATGCAGAACTGATTTACCACTTGATATCTGGCTCATGATGGGAGGTGGAGCTGGAAAAAAACAGCCATTTAGTCCCAAGTTTATTCCTTGGTTACTTTTCCTTTATTGCCTTTCTGCATTTTATTACAGCTGCAAAAGTGTACTTTCCTCCAATAGAAGACAGTGACCTATATATAGCCCAAGTCCCTGTGTGATTACCAGTATAATAAAAGCAGGTGACTCAAACTTTTTATCAAAGCTGTAAATAAACAGTGAAATAAAATATCTCCTGAAGGTGGTCATTTTCCATGTGGAGATCTTATGGTCTTGTGTAGATACACAGAAGCTGTGAAGTTCCAAAATCCTGGCATTGATGGAACTACTGTGGTGCTGAGCAAGCTGCATCGCTTCTCCTTTGGCTTCCATGTCAAATAACTTCCTCTATTAACTGGCCAAATAGTTTTGTTTCCTCCGGAGCACTTCATCAAGAAGCTGCCAAACCTGATGTATGATGGAGCCTGTCTTATTTTTTGACTAGTCCCATTGAAGTTAGTGGGTGTGCTTGTTAGGCTGTAATTAGACTTTGTTATGAGTAAGCAGCATGAGGCTATAAACATAATATGCTTCTGAGATGAGTGCTGCTTAAATAATAAGTAGCCTTCTGTTTTGTCTGTCCAGTCTAATTTAAGTCCAGTAAGCTTTCAAAATGAAACACTATATTGTATGGTTCTAATAACTTCCTGTAAGTAGCAGCTATTTCATACTGCATTTAGACCTGCCTTATACTTGATGAAAATACATGTGCATTTTTGCACCAATGTTTCCTTTACTTACTAATATATACTTTTTTTTTAAATTCAAATATCTTTCTTTTGCAAATTAGCTCTTTCTGTTCACTCCTGCCCTCCAGTACTTACTCTCATCTTGCATATTACTGTTCCTTCCAAAGCAATTATTGCTTACATTCTATGCTGTGCTTGCTGTATAAACATTTTCGTATATGATATAAAATCAAATAGAGCTAGATATTTCAAACTTTGCATCAGCTAGACCTGCTTAGGGAATCCTGTTTTGTTTTTTACTTCGCTTCTGTCTTCATTTTGCTTCCCATGTTTTATCTACAAAAGCTGGCAGGTCTGAAGACCCTTTGTGAACCTAGTGCATTTCCTAATGCTTGGTAAAATATGACAGGGTTAGGAGGTGGATGGCAGACATCAGTAAGACTTGGGAGCTGATGAACTCCCAGAGAACATGATCCTGTTTGTAGAAATGCAATCTGAATTGTTTTAAATTCAGGAAGCCAGCTACAGAAGTTCTAGTTGTCAAAATACATCCCCCGAGGTCTGCACGCTGGGTAGAGCCGTGGTGGTGTGCTGGGGGAGCACGTGGGGAGCTGCCTATATTGCCAAAAAGCCGTATATTTTCACTAATGGTTTGGAATGTGTTGGTTGTCCTTCCCTTGCCTGCTGCCCCTTTGCTCCCATGGCCATGTGCCCTGGCACCATGGGCTGGTTGTGCCAGTGCCGGGAGATGAGCCAGCCTGGAAAAGGGAAAAAGGAGAAGGGTCAGGCTTTTTTCATCAGTATCAGATCCTTGCTGGATAGGCTGGTGAGGGAAGGGAGGGGAGGGATGAAGCAGTAAAGAATAGAAATTGTTCAAACCAATGTTTTACTGCTTTAAGCTGTAAAACAATAATCTGAGGGTATATCAGCCAGTTATAAATGGGTGACTTACTGATTTTCTGTGTAGCTTCAGACCATTCTGCTATTTATACGTGCTTTTAACTAAGTAAATATGGTTGATTTAATGTATATTTATGATGTAGTTGGGACTGCTCAGGACAATGTGAGAGCAGTTACCAGTTCTCTGCTAGTAAATGGTAACTTTTGAAGAGCCGCAAACCAGAAACTATTGTTTCTGCACATTTTCCCTGAGGAGCTGCTGCACCATCTCCTGGGATGAGCTTTTCCCAGCCCAGGTGGGTTTCTTTAGGGATGGAAATGGGAAGAAGTGTGTGAGGGCAGGTTTTGGTGCAGTGGTTTCCTGGAAGGGGATTAGTTGGAGGGTAGCGGCTTTGGGCCATGCTTGTGGGTCAGGTCCATTGCTGTTCTCCATTGCAGCACGCCCGGGGAGGCACCGGGATAAGGGAAGGACAGGGGAGGTGTATTTTGGGTGGATTTTGACTTTTCCCTTAAGCCCTTTCTGAACAGAACAATAAGAACAAAACCACACACCTAAGTGTTTTTTCATAAAAGGGGTAAAAACAACCACAAAACTGTCAGTGTTAAGCAGATAATTTAGAGGGCAGCTTAAACACAACATCCAGTTGTTTGAAGTTAGTTTTTGTTGAAGTCGTATGTGTGCTTCTAAAATTTCCAGGTGCTTAGATACTTGCTTAACAAAAAAGATAGTTTTCTTTGCGCTAAACTAAATACCCAAGATTTGAAAAGAATTCTCAGGCGAAAGAGCCACCTTCTCATCCTGAAGACTAATTACTGAGGCTTTCTCTTTTCTCAGGAGTCTCATCCTCTTAGAATACATCTTGCATTTCCAGAGCGCATTTCCTTGCTTAGAATTTCGCTTGTTGGGATTAGCTATTGTAGTCCTGTCACCTACCCTGCGGGGTTGCTCCTGCTTGGCTGCGTGGGAGAGAAAAGGGCGAAATTACCGCAGCTTGCAGAGAGATGCTTTGCCCTAATTATTATTCTTTGTTGAGGAGCAATGGTCCGCCTCAGTGCTGACTGCTGGAAAGCAGGTGTTTGCGGACTGTCTTCTCCTGGAGATCCAAGATGCGAAATGGCCTGTGTTCAGGTATAAGCAAAATTTCTAATGCAGCCACTCCAGGTGTAAGTTTGCTGGTTTTTGCTCTTGCAAGCCTTCATGGTTTTTGAAAGGCTGGGGGAAAGGACTGAAGTTTCTTTTTACTAGGTGTAGTAAAAATAGTGTATCAGTGCATGTACAGTCTGCTTTTGGGGCAATCACTGTGGCACCTGCTTCGTGCCTCTGATTATGCAGTTAAGGGAACAGAAACTGTTTATTTTCTGCAATTTAAGCACAGTAAAATGCTGTCAGATAGGGTCTAGAAGGACCCTTTTCTTGCCTTTTTTCTTCCCTGCTAAGCTGCTCGGTATTCCAGCGTCCTCCAAACTTCGGCATGCTGTGAAGTAACGAAGCAGAACATTAAATCTTTTAAATCCCAGGAGTGCCAGCAATCTACTGAGCATTTCACAGCGCTGTTGTCAGTGAAGAATGCATGTGTGTATTCTCTACATTGTAATCCTCTGAGTGTGACATTAGATCTGCTACCAGTTCCTTTTTTTTTTTTTAATTCTTTTTCATATCAAATACAGTATGTAGTTTAATCATCCTATCTGTTTCTGGGTATATAAAGCAAGGGATTACGCTTTTGGTAAGTAGATTTCCACTCTGTTTTTTTCAGTAGTACAGCTTAATAGTACAATTTAAATAGAATGAATGCTAGTATGAATTATTATAGGCCTTTTTCCACTTCATTTTTACAGTGGTAAATATTCAAAAGGAGCCCCACTGTCAGTCTTATACATACCTATTTATAATTCAAAATTCTACTTTAGTAGCATATGGCTTTTTAATGATGAAAGTTGGGCTTAGTAGGTGCTTTCAAAAGATTACTAAGCATAACTTTATATCAACTTCAAATGTCAGTAGCACAGTAATATCAGAGTGTCTTAAATAGTTCTTTACTCTGTTTTTGTTGATGACAAGTGTTAACTAACAAGTCTTTTTTTTTCCCCTTCACTTTAAACAAATCAGTAAACTTTTATATCTGTGTCTTCAGCTGTGAAACAAGACTGATGCTTACCTGGCACATCATGGAGTGATGTGAAACTGGTTAGTGCTTGAGATTTAGAAAGGGGCCAGGGGGACCATGGAAAGTTAATGAGTGACTGATGTTATCAGCTGGCACAGATGTACAGTTATCTGCAAGGATAAAAATATACAGACTACTGGAAAGACACAAATGAGATTGATTTGGTTTGGTTTGAATAAAGGGATCCAGTGGTGCAGATGGCTTAAACAGCTGAAATTATGTGCTCTGTGCTCATCAGAATGATGAAATCTGTACAGGGATATCAGAATGTGTAATGAAGGTTGGAGAAGGTTCATTTTTCCTTTATGGAAGGTTGGGCTACTTGGAGATGTTAATCCAAGAAAGCAGCAGGTAGTGCTTGTTGTAAATGTGTTTTGAGGTAGCTAATCTCTTGTGAGTTTATCTGGGGAGACAGTGGACAGGCAGGAGGAGGCAAGTCCCTGTGGTGTGTAGTGCCAAGGGGAGCAATCACTCATGGGCAGGTTTGGGATTCCCATTTGCTAGAGTTAAGATGGACGCGGGGACATGGTGCCAATTTATCTGTCTCTTAGCCACAGGTGTGAGTAGGGCCATTTCTGGATGCAGTCATTAGTTGGAGAAACAACTAATTTTGTTTCTTTGTAAATTAGATTTCATCTTTGGAAATAACATTAGGTGTGTTTCTAGGCCCTGCTTATTGCACGTAGATTTAAATAGGGGGTTACATTTTTGGCATTTAGCTGGCTAAACAGAAGAAAGAGCATCCTTTCATGCTTGTAAAAGAACAAGTCATCCTTGCTGTTCAGAATTATCTAGATTTTCATGTGAAAATGAAGTCAGTTAAAAAAAGTTGTCAAAGCATATACAACATACAAGGTCTGCTGCTGTAGAGAAATATGAGTATTCTTTGCTTTAAATGAGTATATTTATTCGCTGATTTATCTTCAGTAAAAACGTAGGGATTGTAACACAATGAAGATGTGAGGGACTTAGTAATGAATCCTAGAAGCTCAGGTGAGACTATGGAGAACAAACTTGCACTGATAAGCTCACAGGAGCTGCAGACTAAGACTGGCAAAGAACAATGATAGTTTTTTCTTTATAGCTGATTTCCAAAAATATTTTCATGTCTTTTAAAATAATGATTAAAATCTTTGAGCATTCACAGATATTTTATAAGAGCAGCCTGAGCTTCTGTTATACTTGAAGTTTTTTGTTATACTATAATGTTAATTCTGTGATTACGGATAGGATAGAAGCAGCATTTATTGAAGTTGTACACTTTGCTGTGGCTTTGCAGGTTTTTAGTGAAAAGCGCAAACACTTGACATATTGGAATTTCTTTTAAGCAGCAGCACTCTTATGCTTTCGCTTCCATTCTCTTTAATCTGGGTGAGTATGTCTAAACAACTGTGCTGACATGGCAGTCATCACCCAAATGTTTACATTGTGCTGCAAAATAGAGGAAAGCTCTTGAAAAAAATTCCATTATTTGAGATCTATTTGACATACAGGTGTGTGTGGTTTCAGGATGCTGTTGTATCCCTTGTTTCTTAGAGCGTCCTCTATTTGTTATAATAATTGTGGCATTTTTCTCCAGCATGAAACTTGTTGCTGTTAGCTATGCTTTTATGGCTTCCAGAGGCATTTAGCGAAGCCTTCTCTTTAAAATCCTGTGAAGAGATACAGCAAGATCAATATGGAGCAGAGCCACCTGTTTATCACTTCACTTGCAGGGAGAGTCATAGATGCTGTACTGACTTCTTCCTTGCCACCTGGTGTGGCTCACACCAGTGATTTGCCTGTGAAAGCTGCTGTACTCGTGTTCGTTAGGTGTAGCTCTTGCTCACACTTAATAAAGGTAGTTTCTTTGCTGCTGTTGGCACAATTCTGTACTTGAGGGCCCTCGGCTGCACTGATTTGGTCATAGTTAAAACATAACGAGGTCATGCTTGTTCACTCGCTGCCCAAAAGGCTTGGTGAGAACTTGCATATGCTTTTGTTTTAGGTACATTTCACACTCAGGATAGAACATTTGTTTTAAAATTGAGCAAGGAAGTGTGGTGGAACCCATCAGTCATGATCTTTAGGATGCATTTGTTTCAGTGTGGGACACTATCTATGTAGCGAAAAATTTGTAATTCAAAAAAGAAACAGATCGCCCAAGTGCAAGAAACTCTGTATATCTGCTGTGCTTTATAATCTAAACAATTTCTTGTTAGCAACTTGATCTAAAAGATTTTGAAAAGTTTTCGTTTCTTCATTTTGAGGTATTTAATGATTTTTCCATTGAATACAGCAATAAACTTGTTTATTGGATCAATCTTCCAAATCTTGTTGCATTACCATTTTAATTGGAAAACGAACGAAAAGCTATTATAACCAGGGGCAAGAGCAGATATGAAAGAAATGAGAATCCTCCCAGGGACTCTGTCACTTGCTGGAGTGGCCTTTGGTATGAGCTTCAGCAACACATTTAAATTATTCATATAAAAAATTTCAATATGAGTAATAACCATTCAGTGCTCCTTCAATGATGTTCTTATGAAAAACAGGAACTTCTAAAACCTGCTAGGTTTTGAGACCAGGTTTTGAATGCTTTAAAAACAAAAGCTGCTCTTAGATAGATGTAATCTCATAGCTAATAATATTGAAAACTCAGAAGTGCCTTCTAGTGATCACAACTGCTTTATAAACACTTAGTCTAGTCTTGCTTCTGTTAAAATTAATGAGAGTTTTGCCACTGGCTTTGGTGGAAGCGGACTACATCTCTTTAATTATTTGAGCTTCGCTTCACTGCAGTTTGGTAGTAATTGTAAAGTTAAAGCACAGGCACAGAGTCAGAAAACCAGACGTGAAATCCTGGCCCCATGGAAATTAGCTGACTTGTGTTGTGGGTTTCCTCACAGAGCTTTTTAATAACCTACTCAACTGAGATAACTGCTGTTCTGTAGTATTCCCTGTTTGTAAAGTGGAGGAAATGATACCATAAATCACAAGGTGGCCATGGGGCTTCGTGTATTAATAAACTCTAATGAAGTGTAAGATTGTTTTGCTTGAAGCATGATGTGGATATGCAGATAGATTATTGAGGCTCTTGTAAATAATAAAGATGGCTCTTCCCTACATACTAATTCACTAGTGGAAACACAGCAGAAAGAAATCTCCTTTATTAGGAGAAGGCATATTTAAGCAGGTACCAATTAATTCTTTTAAGGTATCTGTAGCTGGATGGCTGTTTCAGACAAGGGCGTCTCCTCCTTGATGATCCTCACGGTGGTTTCCTTTGTATTTTCTCCACCTACTGCAGGAAATTAAAGAATCGCGGCTCTGCCTTCATGGCATGTATACATAGTATATGCTGCGCTTCTTTGTAGAAAATACCATGCTGTCATACCCGAACGATGACAGTTTGTGTTGGCTGTGTTGCATCAGATCTCTCCTGTTGCAGAAGATGAATGGGGATGCGACAGGCATGGTGGTGGTAATCCTACCAGTGGTGCAGTGCTGTGAATTCGAGGCTCAGAGGTGGGTGTAAGACCTGCCCCTTGCTCAGGAGCTCTGTGGAGCTTAAAGATCAGTTGTGGGAGTTTGAGTGAGCATTCAGGGGCTGGGCTTCCCTCAGCATGTGGTGAGACACCATCCCCCCCATGTCTCACCACAGCCTCTCTCTGTGGCTTTGAAGAGGAAAGCTTGAGGGAAGTCCTGATTGATTTTGCTGTACAGGTCTGGGAGTTGCATGCGAGTTATGAGACCCATAGGAATCATCAGCCAACCCTAGCATCTCTTTGATAACTTGCTGTGGCAGCATTATTGAGTAGTGCTGTGGTGAGGCCTCCACATTCTGCAATCCTGAAAGACACAAGCAGTGTTTTCATCATCTGTTAACTTAGCTTTAAAGTACAGTCTACGAGCAAAGGCAAAACCAAATTAGAAACAGGGGTGTTGCAAAGGTTTGTGGCAGTGCTGAGTTACACCTAAAAGAAGACAGTGGGAATTGCTGCAAAATCATTATTTAACATAGGCTGTAGGTCTGCAGCAGCCTAATAAAACCTGTCTGTGAATTCAGATCGCTGCTGCAGTCCCACCTTCCCCTCTCTGCTGAGCTGTTTCAGTAAGCTGACAGAAGCAAAACCCATGGGGTAACACGACAGCAAAAAAAGATCATTTTCCGTTGGGTTAAGTGGCTCAGGAGTGGAGGGCTGGGCTGCAGGGAGACAGCAATTAGATCAGCTTAAGCTGCACAAAACTGGGGCCTTGGGGCTTCTCTCTGCTTCATTTCTCTGCTCCAGCTGGGGCAGGGCTGGGGGGTCAGTGTCAGGGCTGGAGCTGCATCTCCACAGCCGCTACTGCCGGCTCTTCAGCTGGCCAGTCTTCCTTGGCTCCTGACAGGCTCAGTTAGAAAGCAAAAAAAGCTTGGGGCACGTTTCGAGCAAAACCTTGGCACCAGTGCCTGTTGCTGTGCCCCTTCTTGTGATGGCACACGCGTGTGTGATTGCGTGGGGAACCAAATGGGGGTGAAGAGGATGAAAAATGGCCTGGGAAGGTTTGATTTCATTTACTTGACTTTGCAGGGTTATTTTGCAGCCAGATGAGTTCCCTGGCCGGCTGGTTGCAGAAGCATCAGCAGAAGCAGCGCTGCCGCTGGATGCCGAATTGCAGCTGAAATGCTCTAATGATGAGTCTAATTTGTTTTGGCTTCCCCAGAGAAAGTCATTTGTTATGAAAACTTAAATGTAATAACATTGCTTGATTAGTTCCTCCCTCATTAACCATACAATGTGCCATAGGGCACTGGGTGATTCCATTTTTCCCCAAGAATGCTGGATTTCAGTAACCTGTGAAGCGGTGCTAGTGCTGTGTCTCTGTTGTGGCAGCCTGCACTGAAGCATTGATTAAAGTCGTAAAGGAATGTTCATGTCCAGTTAATTTTTCACATTTGTATTTTAATAGGAATTCCTAAATATTTTAAAGTACTTTGAACAGACTTTTTGGAACACAGCTTTATTTCGTTAAATCTTAGAGCCACCAGGTCTCACAAAATACAAAATTGCTTTAGAAAAGGTAATATCTCTCCCCCTTTTTTTAAAAAAGCATATGCCTTCATTTAGTTGTAGATCAATGACAGAATTTTAAAAATACATATGTAAAGCAGAAAAGAGGGAAGAAATACATAAATACTGTCAAGCTGCTCTGGTTTTGAAAAAGCTTACTACAAAATAAAAGCTTACTACTATTCATGCCTTAGATGTCAGTAATTGAAATGCTCTCCCTTTACAAACATACTTGTTAGCTGTCCATTTGACACAGTTGAGCCAAATTAGAATTCAGTGGTAACTATATTAATTAGAAAAATTGAACAATATCAGTCTTAATGTTTCCCCTTGTAATTATGGGAAATGCATAATCTTATTTGTGGTAGTGGTTGGCTACCCATATATCTAGTAATTATAATTGTTACCAAGAAGTAAAACAGAAACACATTTTTTCTGATGCTACATTAATTTAATTTGGAATCGGCAAAGATTACAATAAACGTGCATTTTTTGAAGAAGATTAAGTAAACAAACAAAAAGATAAAAACATTGGTTGGCAGGCTTACAACTTTCTAGAATTTCTGCTGACTGCTCTGAGTTTCCACTGTGATCTCCTTCCTTTGAAAACAGGACGAACGGGTTCGAAATTATCTGGCTGTCCTGTCTAAATCGGCTGCTTTTCACTGTCACAGTAAATGAATTTTGATTAAAGAGATGCTTTGAGCAAAGGTGGTGATAGATTTATGCTCTGCAAAGCTTTACCTGGTGACCTGAGTCTCTGGGCCTGGAATTATCCTATATTTAGAAGAGAACAATTAAATATAGCAGGAGCAACTGAGGTTTTTTGTTACAACTGTGTAGCATTTATGATTATGCAGATGAAGTCTGCACTTTGGTTCATGGATGAAAGCTTCACTCTTGGCGTTTTTTTGCTGTGTGTAAAAGTCAGGTCAGAGTCCAAGTGCACAGATTCTAACCTAAGTACCTGTCCTTCTGATTTCATAATATGTTTTAAATCAAGCGTAAATGACAACAGAGAACGCTGCTGAGTAAACTTAATTCACTGAATGTTTGGAAGAACTGCTTTAACAAAGTGAATAGTAAAACAAGGCAAAGACTCTCAACTCTTTGCTTTTTAAGCAATACTAGTAAAGTCTTCCAAATTCAGATTTATGTTACTGTCAAGTTAGTGTCAGTGTTCTCACACTTGCTAACTCCAGATGGAGGAGATTTATCAATTGAAGTAAATACAAGAACTATTTTGAAAATGGGATTGGATATTTTATGTGTTCTAAGGGCAGCATCTCTTTAGCTGGTTTGTATATAGGACTTCACCTACTGCGTAGGTTTAAATAGCATGCAATATATAAAAGGAGTGGAAAGTGTCTCTATCTGTGTATATGTATAAATAGAAAGAAGCAGATACCTGATGTGAGTAATTTCCTGCAGAAAGAAGATGCTGAATAGACTCTGTTCTTGCACATTATTTCTTTTTCCATGTGTGTATGTGTGTTTTACAGAATAGAAAAAGCCTTTAGTAAAATCATCTGGCCATTGAATGCTTTTGTATCAATTTAAAGCATGTTAAAGAACTTACTATCAATGATAAGAGCAGTAAGCTGTCAATAGTATTTTCTTTCTTAGTGGCAGTTAAAATGATTTCATTAAAATCAGTAAAAATCTGCAATTTTAAGTTCCCTATGTGTTGCAAGTAATTATTCCACTTGATGTTTTGGTTTGGAGTAAAGGAAAATTTTGGACTTCCATTTAGGGTCTCAAAATGAAATGCTTCTGCCCTTCCTCTCATTCTTTAGCAAGGAGATTTTCAGGTATTTGATTGTGGATTTTAGCGTAGATGACCTTACATGCAAAGGCTGTTCTAAAGCTGGAAATTACTGCATTTGGGCATTTTTAACGTTGGTATTCATTTCAGAACTAATACAACACTCATGAGAGCATTGATGGATGTGTGGGTTAACATGCTGCATGTGTGGGTAAAGAGGATGTTATATTGCCATGCAGTTTGTCCAGATGCCATAAGCATTTGCTCCTTTGGTAATACCCATATCAGACCAGGTAAGGGCGAGAAGACATCACAGAATGGTTGGGGTTAGAAAGGATCTCTGGAGATCATCTAGTCCAACTCACCTGCTAAAGCAGATTCACCAGAGCAGATTGCACAAGAATGTGTGTCCAGGCGGGTTTTGAATGTCTCCAGAGAAGGAGACTCCGCAACCTCTCTGAATGGTGACAGAGATGGAAG
The DNA here is from genome assembly GCF_964273445.1 of Streptopelia decaocto. Taxonomy (NCBI): domain Eukaryota; kingdom Metazoa; phylum Chordata; class Aves; order Columbiformes; family Columbidae; genus Streptopelia; species Streptopelia decaocto. The sequence continues at coordinate 59,926,651 of NC_138656.1, forward strand.
ACAAGCTGCAAGGGCTCTGGCAGGGATGGGGACTTGCCCTGTGCTGCTGGAGCTCTGCCGAGGCTGGAGGAGCAGCCAGGTTGGCCATTGCGTGGAGAGGTTGGTCTCTGCAGTGCAAGGAGAGGCACTTGCTTCCCACTCAGGGTCTATGAGCAGATCCTGTGTTTCTACTACAGTCCGTCCAAATTTAAAAGCCCTGGAGTTCCTCAAGCCCATCATTTGGTAAGAGGACGGAATATTTTTACATGCAGTATGTAAGGCCAATATTACACAATCCATGAGTATTACAAGAAAGTGTTGGTATGTGTAAAAAAATATATATGGCCGAGTTTATATTAATGCCTTTATGTGAAAAGTTGTTTTTAAAAAAGAGTTCATATTGCATCAAGTCCAGGTTTAAATAATGAAAGCCAAGATTCTCCAGTTACTGATGAATTTTGTACATGGTGCTATTGTAATTTTTGGAAGAGAAGCAGGAGTGACTTCATTTGAATCAAGGGGTATGGCTTTTTTCCACTGTCTCCTGGAACTGGTTTGAGAGAGAGAAACACATGTACTCCATATCCCTCCACAAAACTACCAAAGGTCCACATTTACAGAGCCCTCATTGCAATGTGGTAGTCCTTCTCAAATAATTAACTTTATAAAGCTGTATGCTCTGCTCAACAACACTTTCTCTTTAGCATGGTAAATTAAAAAAAGAAAAAATGAACCAGTCTGGTTGACAGTTTCTAGGGGTATTGTAGGCCTCAGTGCCAGAAATTTGTTCATTTTATTTACATTAACTTCCCCCAAAAGGGAGGAAAAAAGCAGCACAGTGCTGTGTTAGCACAGCCATGCTTTCTAGCACTTCTGTAGGTCGCAACAGTAATTCTCCTCCTTGCTTTCCCTATAGAAAATGTGTTGATAGCATGAGTGATTATCTCCGGGAGAAATACCAGGTGAGGCGCAACGGTGATGGGAGGATAGAGGAAATGGTGAGGGGGGTGCTGGGCTCAAGAAACCACCAGCAGGTAGTAAAATGAAGACTTGTTTGAGGGAATTTTTGAACCAGTGGTGCGGAGATTGGCACAAATGAAACTTCTGAGGGGTGGGAGGTTGAAGCATGAAGGTTGATGGACACAGCGCAGTTGGCCTTGAGAAGTGAGGACACGTGTGGCCTCAGATATTTTCTCCCAAACACGCAGTTCCCTCCTTGCTGCATCAGTGGGCTTGGGGGCAGTAGGTGTCTGAGAACTTCAGCTTTGATTGCTACAGCTCTCTGTTGGAGAGCAGATTTTATGTCACAGTATCACACTATGTTTGGGATTGGAAGGGACCTCAAAAGATCATCTAGTCCAATCCCCCTGCTGGAGCAGGAACGCCTAGGTGAGGTCGCACAGGAACATGTCCAGGCGGGTTTTGAATGTCTCCAGCAAAGGAGACTCCACAACCCCCATGGGCAGCCTGTTCTGGTGCTCTGTCACGGTCACTGAGAAGAAGTTTTTTCTCAAATTTAAGTGGAACCTCTTGTCCTCAAGAAACTTGATTTTAGCTTAGTGTTCCTTTGTATGGGCTGGCACACTTTTGCTGGAAGCCAGCTGTGTTGTGGGAACAGGCTGTTGGCTGCGCTGGTGGCACCAGGGGGAAGCCGACAAAATCTGTGATGCTTCAGGTCCGTTTATAGGCAAAAGCTTGTTCCCAGCTGTGGGGGGTAAATGAAACCATGCAGCACCTTCCCTAGCCCGGGACAGGGACCATTCACCCCATGGAGCACTGCGAGTGGCTTCCCTTGTAAATTTGCCCCAAATGATGGTGAAGCAACGTAGAGCTGTTTCTCAGAGGCAGAGGTAGGGCCATATTGCGAAGAACTGAGAAAACAGAATATAATAAAAAGCAGGCTGAAATGACATCATTCTTCTCTGTTTCATAAGCATGCGCTGCGTGTGTGGACAGTGTGCAGATGTTTTGCTTTGATAACTTGCTGTGTAGGTTTATGGCCTCGAAATGTCGATAATAAAAGAGGTTGGTTTTATTTTGAATTGCATGAACTTCTGTGGAAGTATGTGTCAAACTCTAAATTACATCTCTGCAATGTTTAGGGTGTTCTAGTCATAAAAATTCATTACTTCAATACTTACTATTTTAAGTATTTTTTTATTACTCTTCCTCCTCCTCCTTTTTTTGAGTTGCTAATTGTTTCCAGACATGTTTTTTCACTATGATGACAACCTCTGTTGATGTTTTCCTTTCCTTCTTTAATTTTTTCTTTCTTTATTTTTTTTCTTATTTTAAGTGCAAATTGTAGGGAGGTGTTTTGATTTCATCCTCTTACTAGGAAGTCAGAGCAGTAAACTTTGAACACATGATTTTTCTTGCTATCAGGATTTCCTGCCAGCAGTGTCTGATGCCACAAAAAAAATAAGGGCGGCGGGATGGGGGGGAGATGAAATCTCTGGAGAGCTTTCTAATGGTTTGTCTTAGTTTACTCTCGTATTCCAGACTAGGCTCTGTTGTGTCTAAGAGCAGGATTGATATATGCTGCCTGAATCTGCTGATTGCTAGAGAACAGCTTTGCTAGATGAACATAACACATTCCGTAGGTTTCTCCCTTTTATGGTCTCAGTTACAAATAGTTTTCTAGCTCCACTATGCTTTAGTGAATGTGTTCTGTTTTTAAACAGATATTCAACATATGTGTGTCTGCTTTAACAGAGGGCCAACAAGCCATAGATCAGATCAAAAAATCATTTTTCAGTTTGACTATATAATCCTACTAAATGGAGTTTATTTTCCCTTGTATGTATTTTCTCTTGTTTGCCAAAGTTCCTGTTCTTTAATATTACCCCCAAATTTCCTGGGAATGTCCCATCAAATGACCAGGACCCTATTTTGGTCTTTTTGTGTTGATGATTAAGATATGCCATAAATCGAGAAAAAGGAGGAATTAAGCAGTAACATAAATATAGTGGAGATGGTAGCTGTAGCAGACTGCGTCAGCTATGGACCAGCTGATTTACAGTAGTGCATAGCTTGTGTCTCTTTACACAATATTTGTTTTTCAGAGCAATGAAAGGGATCAATAAAATGAAAGAAATTTTGCATTTTATATCATAAGAAGAACGCTGTGTTGAGTTCTCAAAAAAACTCCAACACACCCCAAAAAAAAAAATCCAAAACAAAACCCAAACCAAACAAAAAAACCCCACCACAACCCAAAACAGCAACAAAACAAAAACCCAAACCAACCCATGTCCAAGTGCCCCATACTTGTAAAATCTTTGAATCTTTGAAGGTGAAGAAGCTTTAGGTCAGAGGCCTTATGTGGGCAAAGGAAATACTCCTCTCTTTCACCCCCGAATTGTGGCTTCTTTGCTGTAGGCAGAGGGTCATCTCCGTCCTCGTGATGGAAACATCAGCTCTCATTCTGCTGATTATCTTTTTTTTTCCTTTCAAATCCCCATTAGTAAGTTCCAGTGTCGTTCAGCACTCTCATCCCTGTCTTCATTTGCATGGCAGAAGCACACGTCATTTGTTGTAAATGTTCTAGACTGTTATTTAGTTCTAGCTCTAAACCACCATTTAGTTCCAAAGTAGTATGATTCATTTTGAGTAACTGACTCTTCTGCATTACATATCTCTTGCTAGCTGTCACTTTGTTTAATCATAAAAACAGAATAAGTCATTTTGAGTTGACCACTCTTGTTCTCAAGGCAGACCTAGCAACTGATGGCTTAGTTCCTGCATTTTCAATAAAAATTTTGTCAGTATACTCTGGTTTATCTAGTCAGTCATTAATGCTGCTTCTTTCTCACCGCTCATCATAATATATTGGCTTATTATAGTTTCATCTAAGAAAGAGCAAGAGAAGAAAATGTCAGTCTATGGTAGAAATAGGTCGGTTGGTTAAATTAGACAGGCATGCTTCATCTTTAGATACAAAGTGTTAAATGTTAATTTGGTCCATTCTTGATTTTTCTGAGAATAAAAGCAGCTTTTTTTTTTGGAAGCTGATCTGCAAACTGTTGGAACTTGCAGTTTAATCTTTCACACCGTGCAATATAAAAATTGGTAAGCTTATTTATTGGTGAACTGGCTTCGGTAGGTGGCATGACTGAATTTTCAGTCCTGTTGGTTTGTTCTAACTTCATGACTGATTCAGGAGAAATTAAACAGGAGAGGCGGAAAATAGGTGATGTATAAATCTTCTGACAGTAATTGATAGCTAGGTGGAGGCATCCATCCAGATCTGCTTGCTCACCTTTATACACACCCAGCTTCGGGTGATTCAGAAAGAGACTTGGTTTACACAGAGCTAGCAAAGAACGGGAGGGAGGTGGAAATTCTAGTGTTGATCCCATTCTGGTCATCTCAGGTGTTGCTTGCTTTTAAGTTACCCTTTTCAGAATTAGAGCCTTTAAAGATAAAGTTGTTCAGTTTTTGTTTTAAATTTTATTAAAATCTGAGTGTAATCAATGATGGGAGTTGAATAAATACCAGAATTTTCAATAAAATCTTTGAATAAAATTAGCATTGTAGGGCAAGAATTTAAAGTTTCATTAATTAGCTTTTGAGCAAAATAACTTTAGTCACTTGTGCTTATGTTTGGCTGTGTGTTTTGTGAGAGGAGACCATGTGTTATTGATTTGTACTGGCTAAAGTCTTTACCATGTAGAAAACTTCTTATTTTCGTATCGTTGCTTTTTGAGTTCTTGCTTCTCTTCTGACACTTGGGATCTCGAAACGTTTTTGTTACTGTTCTTGCTCTGGCTACTTGGTGGTGAGCAATTACTTAGTAAACTGCTTTCACTGCTAAGGGTGTGCACCCAATTATCCAGTAATGAAAAGCCTGTGTTTTTCTTGCTTCTACCCTGATGGGGCATTACCTTGACAGGAGTGACATTAAAATTATCATATGCAAGTATTCAGCACCCTCCCCAGGAATACATCCCTTATCTTGCTTTAACTGCATTCCTGCAGTGTAACTGCTTCCAGTAAGGAGAATTTGGCTGACATCTTCCCACCTGTAGAAGTGTGTTTGACCAAAGCACACAGGATCTTGAGCTTACCTCCCAAAAAATCACGAAATGTGAAAACAAAAAGGATTTGAGGTTTGAGCTTTTATGATGTTTAGGTTGTTTGAATTTCCCCCATCCCTCAAATTAAGTTTAGAAATTTTCTCTTTTCTTTGAAGATGAAAGATGAGACTCTGGCCCAGATATATGACTCCCAGGAAATGGGATGTGGGAAGAAGCAACATAAACATGATTCACCCTGGATTTTGCAGAAATTAGCAGCGCTGTGAAAGGTGGGGGAAAATGGGTGTCCATGCATGGTGTTTCCCCCTGACCCATGAGAGCAGCAGTGTGGTTGCTCTGTGCCACCTTGCTTTCCTTGGCTTAGTTTTCCACTTGCGCTATCCTGGGAAGCTGCGTATGGAGATGGAATGATACTGTAGAAAATGTTTGATGAGGTTAAAGATATTTTTTCCTGTGTCAGTGTCTGGCTCTGACTAAGAGTGATCATTGCAGGAGAAGACAGCAGTCGTTATGGAGAGGCTGTGGGATGAGGAGAGCAGGTAGGAAGGAGGCCAGCGTCCCTGCAGGGAGACAGCAGACCCAGTTTTACAGGCAGAACCTGTAGGACAACTGCAGATGAACCTCTGCTGAAGAGATGCAAAGGCAACAGCCCTCTCAAAGCTTAAAACTTGCTGGTAGTGCCTAAAGGGCGAGTGTCTGCCCAGTGGACCTGCAGCTGAGGGCAAGGAGGGTATTTCAGGCTGCATCTTGAGCTGTTTTTCTGAGAAGAGGGGTGTGCATGTCTGTGTTTTAGACAAGGAATGAGCTTATGTCCTCACCTCAGCCATAAGGCAGTGACATCTCTTTTCCATCAGGGCTGAAGGGCCAGGGATGCCCATCCTGCCCTCCGCTCACATTAATGACTTGTCCTTTTTTTATTATTATTATTTTTGTCCTCTCCATGCTTGTCACTCCAGCGCAGAAATTAGTATTTTCTGTTCTGTAGTGGCTTTCTGCAGTAAGGTCTGAAGGTGAAGGTTTCCATTTAAAAAAAAAAAAAAAGGTGTTGAAATCCAAGCAGCAGGCAACAACTTTGCCAAGAGTTCCTGGAGTTAAAAAATTGTAAAGGAAATAAAGTTCCCTGGAATTAAGGTGGAAATACATTTCCACTTAATTTCAACAGGCTGCCCTAACAAATTGGCATGTCTATTGTTGGCTGACAATGTAGAAATAACCCATGAACTAAAATAAAAGTTTACTTCGGAAGACGGCTCTCTTTCAATTATTTACCTTGGCTTCGTCCTCTCCTGAATTGGGGACAACATAACAGTGTTTCCCTCTCTTGATCCCTGTCTTGGCTGGTTGCTGAGATGGTTTTGGATATAATGAAACCTTCTCAGCCCAGGAGAGCACTTCCAACACAGAAAAACTGATTGCTAAACCTAAAAAAAACCCCAAAAAACAAACCAAAATTCTGCATCCAGTAATCCAGTAATGAACTTCCTGTGGTCTTGGATGCCATAACCCTTTTGTGCTGTGGCAATGACTTTTCCACACATTTTTATAATGTGTTTTGAATTTTTTTTGTGACATAGTTCACATAAGTATTCTCATTGCTTTCTTAGCTCAACTGTGACCTCACCCCACTATGGAGCTTCTTTAGTATTTTTTCCTGTGTTGAAAACTTCCAAGGATTTCAGGCATCTTTTTCCCACATGTAGTTAAAATAAAGCACTATTAAAAAAAAAAAAAAAAGGCTCCCACAAACCACCCCACCCCTGCAAACACATTTTCCCATGAAGAAAAGTTCTTCTGTCTGAAAATCAAAGGGGGTTTTTTTGGAGGTACAAGTTTAACAGGGATCCAGGAAAACACTGTGCACTAACTTTCTTTTCCTTATCAATACCCTGAATTGTCCAGAAGTGAATTGGAGAGTTTGTAGGAAGCCCTAGACAGATGTAGTGTTGCAGGTACAGCTGGTTAACCTGACATGCTCTGCTTCTGAAGAAATTCCCATTCTTTCAGCGCTCGTGTCTACCCTTCTCCTTCGGCTGTGCTGACACAGCTGCTTTGGGGCTGTCCGTTGGCTTGCTGCAGTGATTTACATTAAATCCCAGCCTTTCAGAAAGGCCGTGGTTGCAGCACAAGAACAAGCACGCATAGGGCAGGGAAAGGCAAAACTTTATTTTCTGGCTTTGCTTGAGAGCCAAAGAAAAGGTATTTTGTAATGACCCCACCAGAGGGTAGATCCCATTGACGACCTAGGAGGGCGGGCTGCGAGCCCCCTCCTGGGGGCTGTCATAAGTTGTTTTGTTTTGTTTTCACAAGATACTTGCAGTGACCCCTAGAGCAGCCCAGGATTTGGAAGCCATAAAGGAGCTGCTTTGTCTATTTGCTTAGTTGTTTTTTAAGTGTCTATAAAATGGTACTTTTTTCTCTCGTTTATTTTATTTTTCTTAAAAAGAGAAACCATGCAGGATACTAACTTGACAACTAAATAGTGTCCTTTAAGACGGCCCATTCATCACTGAAGGATGCTGCAGGTACCATATATTTTAGCCAATAGACAAGATGTGATTTTTTTTTCTTTTTTTTTTCCTTTCTTTTTTTTTCCCCCCATTGAGTGTTTTTTAGAACTGCCAGTCTGTTGCCTTTTGCTGGCCCTAAGCTAAACAGAGAATAACTCAGGATCTGGTAACCAAGCAGCTCTTCATAAATGGAGGTCAGTTGGGTGAAGTGCTGTAACAACAGCCTGTAGAAACGGCCTGAGACCAAAGCATCTTTTGTTAAGCAGAGGAATATTAACTACACTGAGAGTTCCTGAAGGTGGGTGGTTTCTGCTGCCAAGCTCAGTAACACTTTGTCGTAATGAAAAAACAATATTGTCTGCAAGTAAAGATAGAAAGTGTCTCCTCACATCTGTTTGTCGAAGCTGCAGAAAGAGTGCCATTGGATGAGAGGAGCAAATCCTGCTGTGGCCATGCTCGTACTTGAAGGAAAACTCTAAATGGCAACAAATGCCAAGGCATCTTTCATGAAGTTAGGTTTATTTTTTTTTTAGACTTGATTAATAGTTGCTGCGATATTTGCCTTGCACATTTTTTAATGGAATGCTTTAAAAAAACTTGTTTAATATGTGATCCCTTCTGTGTAATTGTACTCTCATACAATGTCTTTGGTGAGAATGAACTAGCACAGTTTTACCCAGAATTGTTTGGAAGACACCAGTGTGGAAAGCAGAGATGACTCACAGTGCCTTGGAGCAAGAAGAGCCAGCATTTAACCACAGAATATGGCATTACCTCTATGCCAAAGCTGGCTGAGAAAGCCAACGTGTTATCCACTTTGCTATTTCAGGGAAAAAAGTACCAGAGAGAAATATTTGCTCTTTAAGCAATCTTGATAATCTTGACCACTTGATGAGTTTAGAACAAGCAGCATGGGGGAGGCATGTGAATCAAAAGAAGGTGGTAGTTCCCATCTAGAAACCATTGTTATTTTTATTTGATGAATAAATACATATGAAACGTTCTCCTTATTTGTCAGTGGACTCCTCCAGGTTAATAAACTTGGTTGCATAACAGGAATGTGGTATGCGATAAAGCACATGCTTAGATAATAACTATTTCTGCATCAATTTATTTTCTATGTAATCCCATATGTCTGTACTTGCATTTCTTTAGAAATATCCGTATGGCATCTGTTTCTACTGATGGCAATTTGCCAGATGCCTGTAAATAAGGAATGTTTATTGCAAGTTAAATAATAAGTATCTCTTCTCAATGTCATTTGTTTTCCATTTGAGTTTAATGTAATAGGGTTCATGTTGATGAATGTGGCTTGACTTTACAGGCAGAACTAGGTGAAAAACACAGCAGTTAAGCCTTCATTTTGATTTCTTTACAATAAAAATCTATCATTTAAAGCATAAGTTGAATATTTTATTTTGGGGATGTGTTTTATTTACAGTAGTTTGACATTTCCTTTTATGTCTACTAGCCAGAGAAGGGGTTATCTTCCATTTTGGGTCCTACTTGTTTTCCTCACCCCTCACCTCCTGGAAGATGTAAAAGACGTATTGCTGTGGTGGTGCGCTGCCCTGGGACCTGGGCCTGTTCTTGTGGAGATCTCCTGCTGCCCCACTTCTTCATACCTAAGTGTGCAAGCTCCGGGACCGAGCTCGAGCCATGTTCCTTGTTTCTGCCAGGGAGAAGGTGAAAGACGTTGTGAAATACTGGATGTGGCACATGGGCTGCGAGTTGTGCCAGTTGCTTTACTTCATTTAGTAAAAAGAAGGGAAAAAAACCCAACTCTGTAGATAGGAGCAGGATTTTGGCACTGGCCACAAGAGAAGTCATGCTGGAGGAGGTGTTTGGGAGTTAATGATGCATCAGGATTGATATTCGGTTTCCAAGCATCTGAAGAGGAAGGCTTCAAAAAACCTGCGTGATGAGGAGCTTAGGGTTGCTTTCAGGCTATTTCAAGCAGATTGTCTTGTGGGCAGGAAAAAGCCCTAGGTGAAGCCTGGGCCTGTAATTTAGTTACAGTGAAATGTCAGAGCAACTTCATTTAAAAATTGCTATCAAGGTATGAATCTTCTTTTTCTTGATGAAACCACCTGAAATAGTGATTGGAGGTTGGCATTGGCTGTGAGATGTCGGTGAGGCTGCTTTCTAAACTCCTTCTTCCTTGGGAGAAGTTGATTTGGGGTGTTAGTATTGTGGGAGACATTTCACTGGGCTCTCAACAGATAAGTATCTGATGAACAAACATTTTTTTACACCTGTAATTTCAATAATATGTGATTTCTCTTTCACTGTCCACCCCTCCCACCCTGTATTTCACAAAGTAAATGGTATGCCAGAATACGAGCTTTCTTCAGATATGTAAACAAGAAGCCATGGTGCAAATTACAGAAGATTGCAAAGCCTTGATTTGGTTTTCTCTGTGCTGTGAGTAAAGAGCAACGATTTTAAAATTGACACTTTTGTTTTTTTTAATTGCCAACTGAACAGCTGTTCTGTTGAGGCTGATTATTTCACATGCCAGTGGTTGAGAGGCAGGTTCAGATTATTCCTGCTGTTAGCGTGAATATCCTTACTTATCCTGTCTTCGACTGAGGATTATTTAGGCTTTCGTTTTCCCTTCTGTCCTCACCTTGTTTTGCCAGCTGATGGACAGGAACCTTTCCCTATGTATCAAATGTTTTGTATAGGATCTGCTGAGGGGACCATGGACTCTGCAAGACTGGCCCTGCATATTATGCTTTCATACTCTTGGGTATTTTTCCACCTAGAAACTGCTATTGGTAGGCAAAAATGTTAAAAAATTTCAGGGTTGCAGAAAATGAATCAGGGTTAATTTCAGGGCTGTATAGGGCAGAAGGGGAAATTGCAGGGGGGGAAGGGGAAGAAGAATTTTGACATTGGTCACAGTTGGTGCTCCTGCTGAATATGCGAATTTGTACATATGGAGTGAACACATGTGCAGGCCCTCCGTATAGAGAGCACATACACATACATATGCCATATGTTAATTATTTTAGAAGTTTAGTTTTCTTTTGCATTTTTATCAAGCTTTTAACAGGGTGGCTGTTTTAATGAGGATTAAATATAACTACATAGGATAGTAACGAAGCCACAAACTCTGTTTTCTTCCTCACTCTCTGTGTGTCAGCAACATTCCTTGTGCTCATCCTCCGCCTAGAAATGAGTTTCTTTTAACCTAGAGCCTGTTGTGAGGAAGAGAGGAGATTGCAGCATTCCTCCAGGCGTGGCAGGGCTGGGTTTCATTTACAAATTTTGTCCGGGGTTGCAACACACTCCTCTGTGCTTACCACGGATCAGGCTAAGCAGGCATGCAAACTTAGAAATGAATGAGAAAAGTTCAACAGCAATCCTATACCTGTGCACACACAGGCAAAAGCGAGCCTTCTGTCTTCCTTCTGAAGTTTGGTATTTGTGCGCAGTTTACGGAAATGGTACATTTTAAGCCTGGTTCCTAGCAGAGATCTATGTACAATGTCAGTAAGGTCAAACCATTTTGCTGGTTTTGGCTGTGAAGTAACTTTGAAATATGTTTTAGAGATACAGGACTCAAGACAAAAAATTGTATGCAAAGAGCATTCATATCTCTAGGAAGAAATAGTTTCCTGTGTTTTGCATGTGAAACAGTGAGACCTGTTTATAACAAACATGAACTATGTTTTTGGTGTTGGAATGGTGAGGTTTGCCCAAGTATCTCACTGAGTTCTAAAGCTCCTTTTTAGCATTTGATTATTGCAAATACCTAGTAAGATTTATCAAATTGCAAATTTTGTAAGTCAAAGAGTGCGTAAATACAAACAAGAAAAAAAAGAAAACAAAACCAGCACCTTTTGCATTTATGGGTGTAGTAAATAAGATGAAGAATGAGGATTTCTGAGACTACTGACGATTCTTCTCTGCTGCTTTATCAGCCACTCTCTCCTTTCTTGTTCTTTGTGGTTCTGTTATCTACAAAAACATTCAGATTAGTGCGTTAATTAGTTTATGTTAACCAGCAGAGGGCTTCCACCTCAAAGCAAACAGCCATATCCCCTGTGTAGCTTCCCTGGTATCCTCTTAATCAGAGAAGCGGGAAATAGACATTTATTTAGTTGTCTAGAGTACTCTCCTGCTGGCACAATGGTCCTCAATTACATGTTAATAAATGTTTTTTATACAGTTTGTTTTTAACTGGCTTCCAGTTGTTTTTAGTACAGCTGTCAGCATTTCCACAGGAAGCTTTTGACGATCCAGTAGAAATTTCTTGTGCTTCACCAAAATCTCGTATTTCTATATTCCTAATGTAACTGATGTGTTGCAAAGTTTCATGTGCATATTCAGGTATTAAGAGTGATTTGAGCCCCTTCTCAAATGAACATAGCATGTGCTGAGTAAAGTAGTAGGAGAGAGTAAACTTGTCTTACAATTTAGATGAAAGCAATACAAGTTGCATTTACAGAGTCAGAATTTGTTTAAACCCATGAGTTCATTGCAGAGTGTGTTCAAGAGCAGAGAGGAATATATATAAGATGTAAAGATAGGGTATTAGAAAGCACACAGCTTTCCTGGGAAGTAGGAGCCGCCTGGTGAGACACAAGGGGTAGTTTGATTTGGAGCATCCTTCATGCCAGCTGGGACAGCAGTTTGGAAGCTGGTGGTGCCAGGTGGAGCTGGGTCAGTGCAGAGCAGGGGTACCGAGGCACTGGATGCTGCTGACTTGGGTAGTGCCATTCGAGTTTCTCTCCCAGACATTATAGTGACATCTGGTGTTGTTCAGAACTGTTATTGATAACTTTTGGTGATTCAATGAACAGATGAGTGGCTGGGGAAAAAAAAAAAAGTAAAATCAGAAGACAGAAAACTTACTCCTTCCTCAAAATTAGATACTTAGTTGGTCTTCACAGATGATCCACACTGGGGATGCGTTGGTGTTGGGGATGCATTGTGAGTGGAGTGCTTCCCTGGGCCAGCATCCACTTTGGAGAGCGGGTGACCCTGTGGTTAAGAGATTTGTTTTAAAAATTATTTTGTGTTATGGAAGCAGAGCCCCACAGCTCGGGAGGATTGTGCAGGAACCCAGGCAGCAGGCACAGTTAATGGGAGCTTTTAGCAGAACCGTCTTAGTTAGGTGTCATGCCCAAGTCAAAAGCAAAATCAAAAACCAAGAAAACACCCACTAAAATTGTTGAAAACATTTTTAGCAGAGATAATAACAGCTTTCTGTATGCAGATGGCTAGATTCTGAATCACAGGTGTGTCACACTGCCTGTGTCGCTAACCCTGTCACCCCTCGGCGGGCGCCTGGATCCCTGCTGCCCCCTGCCGGCCCTAAACAGTGGCAAGGTGCCTGAATTCATCAAGGGCCTGTTACTCACCCCCTGGGGTTGCACGGTGACATAGAACTTCACGTCGGAACCTGTGTGGTGAGAGAACAGAAGTTATTTTACCGATAAATCTAAACTGCTTTATTTGGAAAACAGTTATTGGCAGCTACGAGGTGAAACTCAGCTGTGTACGGACAAGGTTGAAACTTAATGTGGTTTGAGCCCTTTCCTCCTGTATCCCTCAGAATATCCATCATACTCTCACCCAGCAAGTACGCCTTGCGTACTTGAACGCAGATCTTCTCTGCAATTTGGGGTTTCCATCAGTTCTGGAATTATACTTATTAACACACCGAAAAGCGTGTGGATGTCTTTGTACGCCTGGCTGAAGCATGTAGGCATCTTATGGGCAGTTACCTTGCCTGCTCCTTTGGCATCAAACTATTTTAGAGAAATATGGTTGTTAATCCCTCTTAGAAATATCCTACTTTTTTGCTAACAACCAAGTTACGCGAGCGCCTCATTTGTGTTCCTTGCACAGTTCCTCTCTCTCAGTACAAGCGGTTTGGTTTGGCTGGGCGGGAGTTACCCCCATGTGAGGGTGGTGTTGGGGGAGAACCAGGCCCAGGTAGCCTACCGCTATGTAGAAACTGCCCCCCTCATTTTACAAAATTTCTTTACCAAGATACGTGCAGCTATTGCATCATATATAGACTGCCTAGATGCAGTGAATCCTTCTGGGGTACAGAAGTTGAAGAGAGGGAGGCTGGTGGCAGGTGCATCACATAGACCTGCCCCAAAACTGTTTATCCTCGATGGTTGTCTGCAGTCTGGTTTTGTTTGTTTGTTTGTTTTCCTATGGACCTAATAAAGTTGGAAATGTGGATGGGATGCTTCAAGCAGTCCTACAGTGCAGAATTCTCTTTTAGGTGCTCATTTATAGTATGGTGTGTTTTTAAGTTGACCAAAAAAAACCCCAGACCACAACAGATAAAATAGGTAACAGAACAGAAAGGAAATTTTAATTTGTAATTAGAGCATTCAAAGACCCCGTAATGATTATGACAGAAGCAATTAATAGGCATTCCTTTTTGTGTGAGAAGGGGCCTACTTAAGTAGGTCGTGAGGCTAGTAGCCAGGAGACCTACTTTCTTTTCTTAGCTGTGCTGCTTATCCTCACTGTGATCTTGGGCAAGTAACTTCATTTTTGATCCTTTTACTATGATTTCCCCCTCTCAGCTTCATTCACATTGGAAGGGAAAAAGTTTCTCTCCCCATGTGCTCAGCACAAAAAGGGACTTGATCTTAACTGCAAGTTTCAGACTCTGTCATAATACCAGAACACTCTGTAGCTGCTTTGCTGTAAGTAGACATGCAGGAATATGGATTACTTTACAGGTTTGCGAGCATTGTATAGGATACCTCTAAGAACAGGTATGCTGTAGGTAAAGACCTCTGATGGAAGTCAGGTTCACGAGCTACAGAATTTCCCACCCATCTGTGCCCAGAGGTGATGAGTGCCACTGGGGGGGGTGACCACATGTGGAGGATCCAGCGGGGTGGGGCCAGTGTCTGGGCTGGAGGGTCCCTTGGGACTGCTGTGCACCATGACAACTGTGTAGCAAAGCACTGAGTCTGCTGGCAATCGTTTTCAGTGGGCTTTTGACTGCGCTTAATCCGAACAGCTTTACAACCAGCTGGTGATGAGTTGTTACCACCTGAAGGAAAACACCCAGGAAGCCTGAGAGAGAGATGTCCTCTGGGTGGCTGGAGATGTTCTTGTGAATCACCCGCGTTACTGTCTGCTTGAGTCATCAGAAATGACAGACTAGGAAATGTAGGAATTAAACTAACATGTGAATTGTGCCAAAAACCACAGCCCAACCAAAACCAGAGCACATCTGCGGGGTTTGGCAGTTGTTTCTTTTCTTTCTGTTTTGTTGGGTTTTTTACACTGAACCGAAACCTTTTCCGGTCAACAATTTTTTAAGATTTGTTTATTATTTTTTTTTTGCTGGCTCTACGGAAACTCAGTGGCTGTGAGCCATGTATGTGTGTTTGCCTAACAACTTTTAGAACATTCTTTGACCATCAAGTTGTGATAGATGTTAAAAATCCTGATGGCTTTTGAGGCTATGCATAGTTGCTCTTGTTCACCTCTAAAAATAATTTTTAAAAACGGGCTGGGAGGGGGAAGCAATTTAGTTTTCTACTTCAAACCCTGGGTTTCTTCTTCTGTGATTCCTTCATGTTTTATTTTGTTTCAACCGAGATGAACCAGAAATAATGCCTTAATCTTTACATGTGTAACCTGGAGAATATTAAGCCTATTTACTTGTATGCCGACTTCATAAGGGAGAAAATAGTCAGGTTGGAAAATTACCTAAGCTTATTAGAAGCATACCTTGTTTCTCTTAAATGGCTTTGTAGAGTGTTTTACAAAATTAATCCTGTGTGTCAGATGCTAAAATTTCCAACTCCTTAGCCTTGCATTTGGCTACTGATTAAAGTGTGGATCAACTTGCAATGCCGTTGTCATTAATGCCTCAATATGTATTGTTTTTCAAACGGTAATTGCTATTCTCTCTTGATCTTGGGAAATTCACTTTTGATCCACATATGCACCAATATATGCTGATGTTAAGCTGTCACCTACAAAAAAAAACATTCCGTGGTAATGACAGTATCCTATTGGACCTTTTCCTGCAAGGAACTATAATACTGAACTGGACACAAAGCATTGTACCACTTTGTATTTACAGTAGCAGTGGAAATGGTATGGTCAGTCACCCATGGCAATGTTTTCATCCTTGCATCATCAAGTTCTGACTAAGCACCACGATACAACGGCAAAGATCCAGACAGGTCAGGAAAACTCCTAAAAACAAATTGCTGCCAACACTTTGGACAGGTCTGTGGGATTTTACCCTGGCATTTTGGGTTAACCTGAAAGGATTGCTTTCTCTAATCTTTTGTTTCTAAGGAGTGTAGAAAAGATGACTCTGATTCCGCAGTTCCTACCAGGGTTTTTATACATCTGGCTCTGTATACTTCAGCCAATAATAGCTGTGGTAGTTTACAGTTCTCTGTATTTTGTGGTTCTGGCAGTTCCAAATGTTTGCTCTTTCTCAAAAGAAACATTAGGTTGACTTCAAGCATCATCTTTGATTTTTTACATTAAATCCTACCTATTTAAACAGGGACTGCCCCAAAATGGATATTCTGCTGTTTGGGACTCTATGTTGTGTCAACCAACATTCTCAAAATCTTTTAAGCAAACAGTCTAAAGAATAAAAACAAAACTCCCAAACCATACCCAAGTCTCTTGTCTCATCAGGAATGGGAGGTGGTGTCTTTTTAAGACAGAAACTTCCAAAACAGAAGGACTTGATGGCATAGTGAAAAAAAGCAAAAGTTAGCAGTGTGTGCTCCCATTCATGTACCCTCCTAACCCCCCTCCCCAGCACCACCACACCACTGCTGAGTTTGGCAAGTGCTGGAAGACCTGTGTATCTACATAGGCATTACCTCGCTGGGCGAGCTCAATTTAAATGCAGCCTATTAAATTATTTACAGAAGACAGTTGGCCAACCCATTGTGCTGTCTTAGTAGGAGCCAAAGGTCACTTTGGTGCACCTAGTTGATTCATAGGGTAATCCGATACAGTACTTAGCTTTTTGCCTCCCAGTCAGTGGGTTAAACCTTATCCTCTTATTATGAGTCAGAGAACCATAAGTTTGAGAAAAAGCTGGAGCCTTTGTTTTCAATGGTTTTGAAGAGGCTGTGCGGCAGAATCCAGAGGGCTGCGAGAGCATCTGCCAGGGGGTTGGGGTGTGTTCTGCAATAGTGCAAATCTGACTGGCAGCTTGGGAGCTGAAATACTGTACCCTTGTTTACTTAAGCTGCTTTTCCTTTTGCTAACATCATCTGCAGCCGTTAAGACGTTAAGGCATCAATGGTTATTCTTCAGATCGGTGGCACTTTTTTTTTGTCCCCTGGATTCCTCGCTACAGGCATCTCCTTGAGGATTCACTGAGCTGGTTCTGTTGGATATCTCATACATTCAAGTCTATTCTTTTGCTGCAAGATACAAACGTGTGTTTTTTGTCACCTTGCATCTTGGTGATAAATCCCGTCAAAAACCACGGATATTGGGATGCCTTGGTATTGCCAGTTTCTGTCTGCTTTAAAACGCTGCCTTTGCCTTACCCCTCCTGGAAGCAGCACTACTGTTGGCATGCAGGGCAAGTGACAGGCATTGTGGCAGCTTTCAGTAGTGCCTGACCTTTTACAAACCTTCACACCATGGAATGCTTTTTCCAGCTGCTATGTTAAAGAGAAGGTGGCAGAACATAGCACAGCTGGGAGTGAAACCAGTAGGAATCTGGTCACTAAAAATGTCTCCTCATGAACAGATTTTGTTTGTGTTTTTGCACTGTTTGTTTGTTATATTTTGGTTTTTTAATGTACCACCAGGTACAGGGGCACTTAATGTTTGCAGCAAACTCTGTTCAGGATGCTTGTGGCATTGACAAGCTCCAGAATTTTATTTTTCCTCTCTGAGTCCACAGAGGTACACAAGTGCTTTTCTATTTCTGCACACAGGGTTCAGAAGTTTGCGCTGCCACCAAACTGGCTGAGGAAAGGAGGAGTTTTGCTTCTGCGGTCGTGCTTTTAGGAGAGCGAGCCTATCGTATTTCACTCTAATCCTAAGCGATAGCTACGCAGTCTGTGTTATTGTTAGGAGAGAGCCTTCCTGGAGCTCCTGCACCAGGCGTTTCACTGGGGGACAGCAGGGCAGCCACAATGAGGAGGCAGAAGCCTGGTCCATCCATCGTCCCTCCTGAGCTGTGCCACGCTGGGGTGTGATCTCTGCCTGCTCTTTCCCCGCCGTGGGGTGTTTTTGATGAGCCAGAAGAGGGGACTGAATCGTGTGCGCGATCCTGGGGACCGATGTCAGGGAGAACAGTGGAGCTACAGTTTTTGCTGTTGAGTAGAGAATGGGGAAAACGCGTGCCTTAGCGCTGTGTTCTGCTCAGCCGTTACGTGCTTCTCTGAGCTGCTGCAAGGTGCCACTTTCTGCTGCTTTTCTTCCCTTTGTTTTCTTTGGCAGCTCCCTAAGTGCTGTATCAAAACAGCTTCAGGGGAGCTGCGCTGGCACGGTGACCTACCTCCATGGTGGTGCTGGCTTAAATGCAGCCAGAAGAAACCTGGACAGAAGTCTTATTGAAATTGTTTAGCCCTCCACGAAAACCACTGGGAGAGAAGGGACAGGAACAATTTCAGAAAGGTCTGTTTGGAACTGAGGCTAGTAGCTGGCTTAAAAGAAAATGAAAAAGGAGTGTGTCTCAAGATCTTTCAAACTCAAACAAAACCCAGGCTCCCTCTCGCGTGCTGTAAGCTGGATCAATTTCTCCTCCTTGTCAAGGCAGACAAAGAGATTGTTTCGCAGCGATGGTGAACTCTCCTCCATGTGCGTGCAGCAGGTAGATGAGGATGATGAGAACTGGACCTACAGGAGCCAGCAGAGAAAAGGTGACTTGCTTTCTCTTTAACCTTTGTGATTTCTGGTGCCGTGCCAGCCCCTGGTCCCTGCTGGGATCCTGCTCCAGCTGGGAGCCACAGGTGGGAGAGGAGGAGGAGGAAGAAGAGGAGGGGGGCAGCACACAAGCCTAGGTGCAGCACCACATTGCCAAGTTTTTCTCGGGTTAGAACTGTAAAATCTGATAGTAATCAGCTGGGAAAACCTTTAATTTCCCCTCTGGGCAACACAGAGGTACTGACTGTGTTGTGTGTAGGGAAGTCTTGTTGATGCTTCTTGTGGCCAGTAGTTGCTCGTGGCAGATCCTTTGGGCAGGTGCTGCAGGAATCTCTCCTCTCTCTGTGGTACCACAAGCCGTTTAAAACTCTGCTTGTAACAGACTGGATGGCTTTTGGATAATTGCCTCATGGTCCTGCTGGAAAATTTTAAGTGTATTTTGTTTTATGAGGGCAATTTGGGAAGAGCTCCCAGATGCAAAATAAAATGAGACGATGGAATGGTGATGGGAATTGCTCCACAGAGGAAGGAGATCTACGATGCAAGATAGGCAGCTCTGAAAGAACCCTTGAAATACTCAGACCTGGAGTATTTTTTTTTTTCTTTTTGAGTGGAGTTTTTCAGGTAGCTATTTAAGTATACCTCATATTTACCATAAATCAAAATAAATTTCAGAACTTTGCTTCTCAGAGATGGTGAGCTACCATTATCAGTGCATTTACTGGCTGGTCAGCAAAAGTGTGTGTGGTTAAAAACACTTGATGAAGTGATTTGGTTGTAATTTCTCTAGTGCTGGCAAAGCACTAGTTTGTTAATGGAAAGTGTAAGGTTGACTCAGTTCTGCTCTAAGGTCACCTTTATAAGAGCAGACAAGCACTTCAGGGACATTTGAAGTTCAAAGGGATTTTTATTTCTTTTCATTTCTGGGAGCAGTTAGTAGTTATTTGACCAGAATTTAAATTCTGAGTCAGAATAAGTTGTGGCTTGAGTAAATGGTTTGTTGCAGGAACACTAGCGCAGGATGTATACACTTGTGCGTTGCTACTAGCACGCTAGGAAATGATTTTAATCTGTGCTCTGAAGATTGTTTTTTAACCCCTTTTGCTGCTGGAAAACTACTACAAAGGGAGTTTGCATTTGCAGGTGACGGCTAATTTTCACTTTTGGTTGCTGGCATGTTGATATTGCACAGCGATGTCAGATACGCTTGTAGCGCCTGTGGGATCCTACGTGCTGTGGGTGAGAAGAACCACGCAGCCCTGCTGCTGGTTGCTATGTAGCTTCCATTAAATTTCTCATACTGCTTTCCTTAGCCCGTGCTCGCACCACGAGGCAGAGATGGGAAAGGAAGCTTTACTGATGGATTAACGGTGTATTAATTTTTCTGAGTGATTTACATAAAGAGTCTATTGTATAGGCTGGAGGGGGAGGGCAGAATTCCTCCCGTAATTGGGCAGCAAGCTATGAAAGCCTCCCTGCCTGCCTATAGGGGAGATGACAATACATCATTTTTGAAAGGAAGGTGGAGGGAGGTATAGGTTGTGCAGGGCTTATTTCCCCTTTGCAGGGTATGATTCGACTTGACTTGTAAAGTCTGCCTGGATCATAGATCTAACTGTGCACTTCTGTCTGACCAGGACCCTCTGCTTGGAGGGAGCTGACAAACTGCTGGGGGATGCTGGGGCAGGAGGGAGTCTGGGTTATATACCGGGCAGGAAAAACTGGTCACGGCTGCAAGTGTTTCACCCAGGGCTGCAAGTCAGGTTTGCACGGTGTTGGAGCACTTTGAGTATCGCTACCTGGCTGAGTCGTCATCTTGGGTTTGTGTCCAAAGGCAAAACGTGTGATAAACGAATACTTGTGTTCTCAAATTAGCTCGCTCCATTGGACCATTGTGTTACTGCTTGCCAGCCTTCAAGGGCTCAAAACAATATTGTCTTTGGTGCTCGAATTAACCACATCACTTAAAATTAATGCAGACTAGAAAAAAACAGGATGTACAGAAGACTGGAAGGATGACTAGTTTTATATAGAAAACCAGACTGCTTACTTTAAATTAGCAGTAAAACTATTAAAATTTCATTTCTCAAAATAATTTTGCCTCCAGTTCTTCCTCAGGTAAACTGGTAAAAATGACAAATCACAGGCTCTCCTTATACCTTTTTCTTCACCTACCTGTACATGTAAAGGCAGGAGCGTTAACAGAAACTGGAAGTGAAGGAATTGTTGTTTTTCTTTCAGAGCTGTTTCTTTTCCTGTCTTTTTGAACCTTTTATTCTTTTGCTGCTTCATTGCTCTTCCCGTCTCATGTTGCATTCCCACCAGGCTGCTAGGTGACAGGCACCAGGCAGCATGTGTTGCGTGGTATTTCAGCAGCAAAGTGGCTAATCTGCATTGGCTGCAAACGGGAACTCGCAAACAGTAGCGAGCAGTGAGATTGGTCGGTTTTGCCCGTTTAAAATGAACAAGAAAAACAAAAAGTAAATGGTAACTACAAACTCAGGGCACACCCTGATGTCTTGCATCGCTGAGCTCTGTTTGTGTGCAAGTCAAGTTGGGGGCTGCTGCTTTACTCTTCATTTTTAAAAGGTACAGAGTAGTGCAGAGCGTTTTGGAACTGGCTGCACCGATGAGGCTTCACACTGGATAAAGCAGTTACTAAAGGAGACGGTAAATGTTGATAGTAAAATAAAAGTTTGTTGTTTGAAACATTTCTTGCTCAGCCCTCTTCCTCCCCAGTCAGCTGAAGGACTTTTGAAGTGAGAGCACACTGTAACCCCCGTGTTTCGCTTCTTTGATCTGAAATTGTAGTTCAGAAGTTTCCTTTATTCTGGAGTGTGTGTGTGGGTGAAATTATATATTTTTTTATTCCCTACACACGCTCTGAATGTCCTTTTTCTGTTCTCTTTCTGTCACCGGTGGTCCCAGAGGTAGCTCCAAGAGGAGAAGACAGGCCAGCATGGCCAGAGTCGATCTGGATTCATCCAGTCTGTTACGGACAGAGCCGCTGGAGCCGACTGTGCGCCATGCAGCTCAGCGCGGGGTGTCAGGGCAGTGGCACCCTGGCACCTTTGCCAAGGGATGCCCAGGGGTTTTCAGACTGAAGTTCAGAGCATTTTTTCCTTTAAAAAATAAACCTGACAGAGTTATTACTTGAAACTGAAGCAAAGGTGCTTGTGTGTGTTGTGAAGGGTTTCTGACACGTGGAAATATGTCACAGTGATCCGCGTGGGCCTGTGTTGTTTACCATGAGTATAACATGGCAAGTTAACTTTGAATTGAGATAACACAAGTCAGTTTATGGTACAGACCTCATCATATTTACTTTGACTTTGCAGAAAAGGAGATGAGTCACATTTCAACATCAGAATATCTTGCTGAGTTTTGCTTACTCTTTTTTTCTTTCCCTTCCCCCTCTTCTCCTTCCCTTCCCTTTCTTCCTTCAGTTTTGGGGGCTGGAAAAGGAGAGCTTGTGACAGCAGCTCTGAGCAGTGCTGCCTTTACAGCTGGTCTTGCTGATCTCCCCACCAGGCTGGCAGGGATGCAGAGAAAGGGAAGATGTTTCTCCAGAGCTAGCGACATCCTTTCTCCTGTTAATTCCTTCCAACAGTGACCTTCTGGCCAGTTGTTGGAGAAACACCATTAGCAGTGAGGTCTGGCCACAGGTGGCAATGCATCAAGTGATGCTGCTACCCGAGGAGGAGGTTTTCCCCCTCTCCCCATAGCTGCTGTCCCCACTTATTGCTGTAATTTTTGTACCCACCGCTTCCATTTCACTTGGTCGCCTTCCAGCCTTTCTGCATCCAGAGAAAGTCAACAGCCTTGGCTGCTTTTTACTGCAGGCTGTACTACCTGGAAAACTTATTTGGAGTCATTAGTCAGAGAAACCTCGTTTCTCAGATAACTGTGGTCTTTTAAAGACTGATCAAAACCAGTTCAAAAGGTGGCAGCCACTGGCTTTCTGCTGTCTGCTGGCCAAGTCTTGGTCTTTAATATAAAAGTGTGTGGAATGCCCATTTTTTCCTTGCAAAAACAGTCTAAACATGAAACTCTGTTTTAATGCTTAAAGTCCTTTAAATTAATAAGTAACTACTTGTGGGCTCAGCCTTTCCTGTGTTCCTGGCAAGTCCGATAGAGATAATCGTGACATCTTGATGACAACTCTTACCAAAGCTGTCCATTAATTTCCTAACCACCCACTGCATAACATCATGCTTACCAAGGGGTTAAGTCTCTACAAACTGAACAATTAATTTATTCTGTCACAGTAGCAATATTGGTATTTCCTTACTATATCAGTAAAAATTATGTTGTTTAGCTATGCCTATACTACCTGTGGTCTGTTTAAACATATGACACTTCTTCACATTCCAGAGGCAGAGTCGGGACTCAAGACCTTTTTTTTTTTTAATACCAAGGAGCTTGTCGTTTCAGTGCTTCCTGTAGAAACTCAGTGTAGGAATTTGCAAGTACGACGCAGTCTAACTGTAGCATCAGCTCAGTCTTTTTCTGAAGTCCAGATGAATTTTTAAATCCAGTTTTTTTTAAGACACGAACACAGTTCATGAGGGGGTTTCAGGGACAGAGCAGTAATCATGTTTTTTGTAGTAATGAGAGGTTAAGAATTCCAAGAACTAGTAAGTCCCCATGAGCAAGATTACTGAATCCAGACTTGCTGTTGCTATTCTAATGTGGAATCATTTAACAGGGCTTTTTTTTTTTTTTTTTTCCCCGTATGTTTTTGCACAAACTCTTGTGTTCAAGGTGTGGAAAACTCATGTCAGATACTACAGAGATAAGGGCCCATAAACCCAAGGGTGCTGTTAGCATTTGTAGAAGCAGTAATACGTGATGGATTGGAGCGTTGGAGTGTGTGTGTCTGTGAAAAGGATTCTTGAAGCTTTGGGCAAGTCCATAAACAATAATTTATGGAAACCTCAAAAAGCTTGTATGTAAGAGACTGGAATAACTCCAAAACAAATATTTTGTGTTTTATATACCTTTTTGTGGAAGACTTTTTAAAAAAGAAATAAATGTTTCATAGACACGTAATTTCGTATATATAAGCACACATACAAAAATAAATATTTAAGTGGAAAAAATAATGAAGTATTTGATAACAAAGGCGATTTTTCTGTCTTGCCGTACCTTTTCCTTTGACATGTTGTAGGTTCTGTATGCAAAGATAAAATGGGATATAGTTAGATGCATTCATAACAAGTCGCCTATATGGTCAAGTTTGCATCTTAACATTTGTGGTTGAAACTGTTGGATGTTGTGCTTTTATGGAGGCAGTCCTCAGCTGGGAGCAGAGGTACTACTGAAATTACTGAGGCATGTACTGTTTGTCTTAGCTTGTTTGTATTGTGGCACAGCAGAGGGTTCTGTAAAACTTTCATGATATACTGTGGCAATTGAAACTTTTAATGCTGGCAAAAAAACAGCTGGAGACGGTTGAGGATCCTGCATTTAACTACAACTTGAAGTAGTAACTTTTGTATGCTTGTACATAAATGCAAATTTAATCAAAACTTTGCCTTCTTTCCCATGTCTTCTGGTAAGTACTACCTTAGATGCATATCTCAAAGTGGGTATTCCAAACAAATATTGCTAAGTTACAGAAACGAAGTTTAAGTAAGGAATGTTCATATGTATCACAGAATTATTTGTTCAAACCCAGATCTCTAGTTTTTCTTTATTTTAAAAAAAACCAGTATCCAGCCATCGTTGCTATTTGTTCTGTAGAATCCTTGCTAAATTTCCTCCTTCCAGGTGAAAATAGAAGATAAAATAACTTGCTATGACCTTAAACATTTGCTGCAGTCCTTCCCTCTTTGCCGGCTGCTCTCCCAGTGTGCGGGTTCCTCTCTGGGAAGCCACAACTGGAGAATTGCTGTCTGTGCTAAAGGACATTTCCAAGTAGATTTTTTTTTTTACAGTTGTGGCTGGTTTCACTGTCTATATGCTGTCTGCTCCAAGAGCCATAACCTCTTACTAATGTAAGTTTACTGTGTTTAAGGGTTTTATTCTTTCAGGGGATTGTGGAATTTTTTTGCTGTGATGAAGGAGGTGAAGGGAAAACGCGCACAGGATTACAGTGGGGAATCAATGTATTAGAGCTGCTGTCCCAGACTCGTGCTTTTGTTAGACAAAGGAGAAGTTAACCCCTGGTGTTGGAGAACCCTGCTCCCCAGGCAGATGCTGGTTCCATCTGGGCAGCTGTGAGCTGCTGTGAAGTGAGACCCTGGCTGCTTCTACCTTCTGTAGCACACCTTGAATGTCACTTGCAGAGTAGCTCCAGGAAGTTTTCTTGACTGGTCGCTATAGGAGACCACAGTCTTGGGAAATGCAACGGTGTGTTTCCAAAGTTACAAGGACATTGCAGCCCAATTTGTCTTGCAGTTTAGCTTTACTTGATGTTTGGATTAGCACTGTAGCTGGAGCAGTGCTCTTCACAGAACTGTGTGTCCTTCGCTTGCTTCTTTGCAGCAATGAAGAAATGCACAGCGTGCTGTGGTTTTCCTTGAGAGGGTATCGTTTTGACCTTTATGGATGGTTTCAAGTTATATTTCATGTTGTAGACACTTCTATATACTTTTATACACTTTATATACTTTTTCTTGTTCCCAGGATACTGCTTATTCCCTCCGGAGTCCAGCTAATCCTTAGGCTGAAAACTTGGGGCCACTGTTTCCCCCTCAGTAGAGGGTCAGAACTGATGTCTCCTGACTTTCACATTTTACTCTTAGCTGGTTGTATTTTATAAAGCAGACTGGATGCTTTCCAGCGAGACATTGTATGCACTTTTTGAGCTGCAACAACGCGCTCTGTGTGCTTTCCTACGCACTGCTCATCAAGGAAAAGAATACAGGAAAATTTCTGTTTCCCTGAGGTTGTTAGCCAACTGTTTCGTGAATTGTCCCGTAAAACTGAGGGAACCTTTGTCTGTGGTGTGGTCATAGCTCACCACTCTGGCAGGACGTTGCAAATATTACAGCTACTTGTTTTTCTCCAATCTCCATTACAAATGAAAAGAAAGCGAAGTTAAAGGTTAAGAATGTGGTTTAATGACTGAAGTTAATTAATTTTCCAAGAGTGTATTTAACTTCTATTACAATATTTGAAACTATTTAAAAGGGTGGAAGTTACAGTTTGTAAATTAAACTGTGAAATACATTTTCTTTTTGTCTTTTAGCTGTGGAGTCTCAATAAAAATAAATAAATTAAACTCTAGTTTTCCCATCCACCTGTTTTGGTTGGTTGGTTGGTTTTTTTCCTGACATTTACCTATTAATTTATCTACTAGCGTCTCTTTCCCACTTGTAGTTCAAAACCCCTTCTTGTATTTTTCTTTTTTCTGGGGAATGGAAATGGAAACTCCATTGTAACCTTATGTGTAGCTTGTTCTTCCAAAGCCTGAGCTAAAGTGGTCTGTTAAAATACAAGTCTTAGCTGCTTATAGTATCTACACAAGGTGTATTTTCATCATGTATATTGGTTTATTTTCCATCTTGAGGAAAGGTAATTAATATGTACACCCTCTGCTCCTTCTGGAGCTTCACTTATGGATGGCATGGCAGCTTCTGCTTGGCACTTTATCTCCCTGGACATTGAGTCTCCATGAACTTGCAGTGTACTGAAGGCAGTTAGGAGCTGTGAATTAAAAGCTTTGCATCTTGTGTATCACTTGCCCATTCATTCAAAACGAAAAGATGCATGAAGTGTATAGGCGGCTTTTGGTAAAGCTGCTCAGAAGTTGTCAAATCAAACACTGAAGCAGAGGGATTCAGAGGGCTGCAGTTTGCTTGAGAGTAGCTCACGGAGGTGTTAAATAGAAGTTTTCCCCGATCACAGTTTCTCCAAGGTAACATAGGTCCATAAAAGTGCACGTGCATTTGTGTGCATGTGTATTGGAAGGGAGGGGAAAGGCAGAGGCGTGACTCCTCTCTTCTTACATGAACTGTGGGCCATGTCCACTAACCCTCATACAAGAAGCTGTGTGTGCCAGCTGGCAGGTCAGGTTTGATGGTACGGCTGCTGGAGGGAGACCTGGTTTGGCTTCCTCACTGCATCCCCCAGGAACGGCACCTGCCCCCGGGTACCACACGCCTGGCTACAGGCAGCACGTCCCCCTTGGTTGGGTCCCATCACAGCCGCTCCTGCCACCTGCTGCCTCTGTTTCCTTTTGATTGCTTGCATTTGTGAATTTTCTTACTTCCCTGGGGCTTTGTTTCATTTTGCACATGCAGGTGTTTGCTTCCTAATGCACCACGGATGCTCACGGTTTACCTATTTGGCTTAATACTCTGAATTACACTCTTGTAGGCACCTCGCTGGTGACAATATTAATTAAATGGACCTACGGAAAAAAAACTAAGCTCTTAATTTCAGTTCTGTCATCCATGCCTAATTTCAATGTCTGAAATAGGTATAGAAACTAATGAATAGTGGAGGCCGTTGCCTTTTAGAAACTGAAATTTGTTTGTACTTGCTTGTAATTTTCATGGAGTCTTTTGTATCTGTTTTTCTCCCTTGTAGTCAAGACTGCTAAAGAAATGATGAATAAGGGTGACTGATTACAGTGCACTGTGCACTTACATGGAAACTTTCATCCAGGAGTTATTAGCTGAATTTCATTAACCTTGAGTAATGCATATAATAAATAAGGCATTTTCATTTCTGTATGAAAGTGAGGTCACTGTGACACGCAGTGGCAGAACCAGGTATGAAATTAGACTTTTGACTTGTAGCCAACTTGACCTGCTTTTGCAAAGGGAGGAGACCCCCAGCACTCAGCTCCCTCACCGGGGTGCCGCTGGCTACAATGGGGAGCTGGACCTAACACTGATGAGACTGTAGCTCCTCCACTGTCTCTGGCAGATTGTGATTCAGGTGGGACTGTGGGAAAGGCAGCAAATCTATTAAATTAATCAGGTCAGATGAGAAATAACTCATTTTGTTGTCCCTGCTCTGTGCTGACACTTCACACACGCATGCTGGAGCCTCAGTGAAGAAGCAATCACGTTTCTTCCCCAGGGATGATGGTAGAGGATGCCTTGGGGGCTGGCTTGGGTTTGTAGTGAGGAAAGAGCTGGAACAGATGGATTCAGGAATATTTCCCGTTGCAACACACGGCTGAAGCTGTAATAACCTACAAACCTCTGGTTTAGCCTGCTCTGCATGCCGTTACAGATGGATGTGCTGGTTCAGTTTGGTACCCAAGGACAGCGAATGCCCAAGTGCCAATTCTTGTAATTTATTTTGAAGGACTTGGGTGTATTTTGGCACATCACTTTAAATCAAAAGAGAACTGCTTTAAGTACTGCTGGGTTTAGCTCAGTATTTCGGTATTTATTTCTGGTCCGTTAAGTAAGCATTTTGATGATGTGAATGAAGAAGGCTCCCAGCTAGTACTGACAATGTGCCTGCACGGTTGTACCCCTTAGCTCAGAAGACAAACTGATTTTTCTATTTGTTTCTTTGTGTCTGTCTGATGTGTGTCAGCACTGAGGAGCGTTTTGATAAAAGACTGTTATTCTGTATTTGGTGACAATGTTCTGTAATTGTGCATATTTCTGGAAACAACCAGTTCTTTTCTCCTCCTTTTAGGACGATGTGTAACGGTCCAGTTGTGTTTGGATGCCAGGGTGATAACGGGGTAATTCAGGTGTCCTTCCTGACGCCTGTGATTTTGATATTCCCGGTTACCCAAAGGCGGCCTCAGAACATTCCTCAGTGGCTTGTTCTTAGCAGGGCTAGTGAAAAACTGACGGTGTCAGTCGGAAGAAGTGAGCCCATGTCAACCTGTGGTACACCTGCAGCCTTTTCTGGAGTGGTGCACAGGTGACTAGACAACTGAAAGTGCCCATGAGAGGCTTTTTTGTTTTAACAGTAAACATTATTGATAAAGCCCTATTGCATCCATTAATCAAAGATAATTTGGCACACAACCCTTGCAAAACAATTTATTTATTTATTTATTTTAATTTAGGAGCAGGTCTTTTAGCAGTGGACTGAAATTGCTGGATTGCCTGTTGTTTTTCCAGACTTTTTCTTCAGAATTTCTGCCCTAATCTCTCTTTAGTTTTAGGACAGTCAGTCACTATTTTGGTATAATTAGTTTTCTCCTTGTCATGCGGTAAGCCTCTATATACTTCGGTCCTCCCCGCACAACCAGGAATGCCCTCTTTGTTTGGCTTCTTCTGCAAAGAAATTCCTGAATGAATTTGGAGAAGTTGGTTACAGATTCCTTTCTTGACCTGCTGCAGCTCTTAAAAAGATTTTGCCCTTTCTATGCCCTTTGTCTGAAGAGTAAGACAAACAAAAGATAAGGTGAACTAATTAATGACTTCATTGTATTTGTTTTCTTCCTCACTTAAGGCAGAAGACAGCCTATTCCTAAACCCATTTATTTTATCAATTTTATTGCCAAGCATTTTACACCTGCAGACATTAGTGGATTAATTGCAGGAGAACATTTTGTATGTAATAGGCAGAAACCATAACACAATTTCACAAATGCTGCATGTAGTATCTAATTGAAAACTCCTCAGTATAGCTATAGCTGGAGTAGGAATAGAAATAAAGTTGTCTCACTGAAAACCATCTTTTGATTAAAAACAAACAAACAAACAAAACCAAAACCAGGCACATAAATAAAGGATTTTACTTTGACTCCTGAATTTACATGTGACTAAAGTGGAACTATGTCCCTTCTTCAAGTAACAGGTCAGTGCTTTATGTTTAATTCTCTAGGAAGACACTTTCAAATGGTTTCAGAGGTTTCATTGGAAGGTTTTTAGAAGTCAGTTTTAATTATAAGCAACATTTTCTGATATTTAGATTGGTTCTGTTCATCCTTGTTGCTTAAAAGTGCTTAAAATTCAATTTTCTTCTACCTTTGAATATTTGGAAAATTCTGTTTCTCATGCCAGTCTTGAAAGGTACAGCAAGGCCGTGTAACTGCGAATCTGGGAGTGTGTAAGTAGCTCTATTACTAGTTGTTTCACTGATAATTTGAGAAGATCCATTCACCACAGTTCACCTACCTGCATTACTTTTTGCAAGACAGGACACATCCTTTTACCTCCTGCTATGGTGAATATTTATCAATTTTAGGTATTTGAATTAATCAGGGGCTTATTCTAGTTATTCGTGGTGGATTCAGCTTTAAAGGATGTACTTCCAGCCTGATCATATGAGTAAATTGTTTGTTTCACTATGTCTGCTGTGACCTTCCCCAAATGAATTTCATCTTCTATAATATTTTTTTAAATATTTCTTTCCTTCTTCACTGTATGAGGAAACTCCACCTTACTCAGTGATAAATTCCTCAAGAGGAAAGGGTAGTATAATGCATGCTATCAACTGCAAGAGATAATAGCAAACTACTTTCTCTTGTTTTGGAGTTACAAGAATATTTGGTTTTCCTTATCAAAATAATGGTTAATATCTTTCCAGCCGGTGCTCAGTTTCAGAGCCGATGCTGCTCCTTTAAAGATACGCTTGGGGCTGACCTGACCTCTCTTTATCTCCCTCCTCTTATCACCAGTGGGACCACAGTGCCTGGTAGGCTCTGGGTCTGGCTTTCCTTACTGCTTGAGCCAACTGCAGACTAAACCGTGTTGGGTTGTGACAAACTTCAAGTTGAAAATTTTATTTTTTACTCCAGCTGTTTTCTTCGGATACTTTTCAGGGTGGGTTGGTGTTGTTGTGTTTTGTTTTGTTTTTAATGTGTATGTGTTTTATGTACAGTTTGAAAGGGAAACATGTCAGAATGATTCAGGCCTTGGAGAAAAAAAAATCTCTTTTGATAGTTGGCACCCATCCAGGGTATCAGAAACATACGTCTCTGCAGATCGCTTTGGTTCTCAATGGAAAAGGATTTAATTAACGTCCCAACAGTCCTGCTTGCTGGCAGGCAAATCAAGATGCATTTTGCTGTGAAGCAACAGAGAAACAGCCTAAACCCTCATAGTTTTTCTGTGAGTTGGGCAGGTCTCAGCTGCATTTTCTTCCATGCTCATTTTAATAATACAATCTTTAGTGTCAAAAAATGGTGCAAGTATATACATATTTTTTCCTAAATGTATTTCCCTCCATCTGGTTGCATTTCAAGGTTAGGGCAGCTAAGAGAAATGCCACTAGTGATGTTACGTTTTCAACAAGGGAAAAATGATACGGATGTATTTCTTCTAGCTGTTCTCAGAGAGCCGTCAGAAATTTCAGTGACTTGAGAGTAACAACGAAAGACATGATCTGGTGTGTCAAAATTCCTGGCTGTTATTTAAAAGACCATGGCCAGTCCTTATTAAATATGGATATACATGCATAATTCTCCATGTCTGTCGTGATCTCCTCTATGGAGCCAGTCTACTGAGCATCCAGGCAGTAGGAGCAGCACCTCCATGAGAGGTGGCAAT
This sequence comes from Streptopelia decaocto, assembly GCF_964273445.1. Taxonomy (NCBI): domain Eukaryota; kingdom Metazoa; phylum Chordata; class Aves; order Columbiformes; family Columbidae; genus Streptopelia; species Streptopelia decaocto. The sequence goes on from NC_138656.1 coordinate 59,957,458, forward strand.
GGTGGTTGCCATCATGTCTTCTGCGTCTCCCGTGATGGGATAGAAGTGGGGGGAATATGTTCCTGGAGGCACCACTTCACACTTGTAGCTGCCTCTTTGTATGCATCTCGACATATATTGCTTTGTAATATATATATATATGTATATATATATATACTTTGCAATTTGACTGTTGGAAGATATTTCCATGTTATTTCCATAGAGTTCACCCCACTACAATGGGGAAACCTGGTTCTTTGCTGTCACAGACAGCAAAATGAGACATAGAGAGTTGGAGAACCAGTTCCCTGATGGGTCTTGGAGTCAGGACCAGGTGTGACATCCTGCAAAGTGTCACAGCTGCAAGAGAGGGTCCAGGCACCTGTCTAGTTGCTGCAAATAACCAGGCAAGAGAAGAACACCACTTGGACCTCCTGCCTTCCTGAGCAGCGAGTTGCACCACCTTTGAGGTGGGATACCAGCACTCCTTAGTTTTGCTGCTTATAAAGCTGTGCATGTGTCTTCGGGGCACTCACAGAGTCTTGACACACTAAAAAAGAGGTGGAAATAGATGCTGGACTGCCTCATGGCTATCCAGGGTTTGGTAATTCTGCTCCCCTGTGTGAAATTATTTTATTTTATTTTATTTTATTTTATTTTATTTTATTTTATTTTATTTTATTTTATTTTATTTATTTTACTTTAGCATTCCCTCTTTCCCAAGGGGCATCAGGAAGGTGGGGATGCCGTTCAGGCTCCTCTGCTCTACTGGTGAGGGTGGGAGAGGGAGCCAGTAAACAGGACAGAGGGTGTCCCCTGAAGAAGGGACATTGGCGCCGACCCTCCCAGAGTGGTACGTGTCGCTGGTGTTACAGCCCAGAGCAATTTCTGACTTTTCAGCACTTTAATGCTGTGTTGCCTCTAAGCTGTGTCTAATTTCTCAGACAATATTATTGTTCCGTAGTTGGCTTCCTCTTCTTTGTTTTATTGACATTTTCCCTGCTGCCTATGTGCAGAATTGACTGCTGGTTTTGTCTCTTTTTGTGTTTTTCTACTTGTGTTTGTGATTCCCCTAGAATCTGTCTTGCTGTTTCTCAGTCCCCAGTGGTGTGTTTGCAGCTGCTCTCCGTCCCTGGTGACTGTCACTGATGCGCTGCTTACTTCCCCTTCCAGGTAATTAATGAGTAGATTTAACAAGATTGGACCTTAAAATCCTTCTGGTATCCAAGTAACCTTCCTCCAACTACAATATGTTTTTGTTTGTTTTGCCTCCATGAAATGTTTATTCCTGGAGCCCTCTGAAGAGTTATGGGAGGAAACAGCGTGTGCATGCCTGGAGCACCAGAAAATGGAATTAAGGGGAGAGGGCCCTTTGCTTCTCAGAGCATAAGGACAGCTTGTACCCTTTCTATCAGGATTTAAAAGAGAAAAGGCAGGCTAAACTATATAAACACTGTTTCTGGATTTTAAGCTACTCCACTATAATATCTCCACTTTTCTGCCACAGCAGCCTGCTCTTTGCCCACTCTAAAATGAAGTAACTTTTCTTACATGATGACAGATACTTGAAATGTGATACTTTAAGATCTAAGCATGGCTAATGGCACTTAGCGTCTCATCAGTGTTGCTTCATCTGGAGTCTAAACTTCCATTTGCAAGGTATCTGGACCTTTTTTTTCTGGAGCTCCACCCCAAGATAACATGCACTTGTGTGTGTTCTTTATTTTAATTTGGCTTTACATGGAGGTTTTAGGACATCTCATGCATTTGGAGACAGTTGCAATTCTTTGTCATTCAGCAAGGTAGGTTACCCTTACCCTTACCTTTCTCCCTGGTTCTTGTATTTCTTTGCTGTACAAGGCCAGGGCCTGTAAAAGTTAGTCAACAAACACAGCTGCATTTAGACCAGTAAGTCCCCAGTAAGTACATTGCTGGTGGTAGCTCTTTGTGATCCTTATAAAAATAAAATGCTTACAAGGTTGTGCACTTCTGTCCCTGAAGGCCTCCTCAGCTGAAACAGGATGTATGTAAGAAATCTTTTTAGCAGCATAATCTCTGGTGTTGAGCTGGGAAAGCAGTCTTTAGCTGCACAGCAAGGAATATTTATTATTCTTCGTGGATGAAAAGCTGGACATGAGCTGGCAATGTGTGCTCACAGCCCAGAAGGCTGCATCAAAAGCAGCATGGCCAGCAGGTCAAGGGAGGGGATTCTGCCCCTCTACTCCGCTCTGGTGAGAGCCCACCTGGAGTCCTGCATCCAGCTCTGGAGCCCTCAGTACAGGGAAGACATGGACATGTTGGAGAGGGCCCAGAGGAAGCCACCAAGTTGATCAGAGGGCTGGAACACCTCTGCTATGAGGACAGGCTGAGGGAGTTGTGGTTGTTCAGCCTGGAGAAGAGAAGGCTCTGGAGAGACCCTGTTATTGCCTTTCAGTATCTAAAGGAGGCTTATAAGAAAGATGGGGACAGACTTTTTAGTTGGTCCTGTTGCAATAGGACAAAGGGTAATGGTTTTAAACTAAAGGAGGCTAGACATGACAAAGAAATTTTTTGCAGTGAGTGTGGTGAAACACTGGCACAGTTGCCCAGAGAGCTGGTAGATGCCCCATCCCTGGAGACATGATTCTATTGAAAAAAACCCACATTTTCCCCCCTGGACTGTGGAGAGTGACTGGTGTGTTGTGGACATTTAGTACCCCCAGAACTGAGATGCTAATACATGCTGGCTCTAACTTGAGAAACTATAGTTTCATCTTAAAATGAGAAGTCATTTAAGGTGCAGCATGGTCTGATGTCTTGTTTAGATTTCCCCAACTGTTACTTTTCTTTGTACAGAAATTTGGGTGGAGGGTTGTTCTGTCTCTAGCCAGTAGTCAGGTAAAGATGAGCCGTCTCTAGGTTGACTGTTGAGATACACTTGAAAGATTTTTATTAATTAAGCCTAGGTGTATAGATGAAATAGAAAACTGTGCAAGCAAAGCACTTTCTGGAGAGAGAGCAGGCACATATTTGAGAACAAAAGATTTTTTTAAAAAAATCACAAAGAGCAGAGGTAGTAATTCATAACGAACAGTTGAGTGGGATTAAAGCGATGTATTTCTCCAGCTCTGCCCAACTGATGCCCATAAGCTGAACCCACAGCGGTGGAAAATGCTGACAGATGAGCTAAAACAATTGCCTTCGGGCCGGGGACAGCTGGGGCACTCATAAGGTGACCGGCAGTCCGCGTTGTAAGTGGCATTTCATTTCCCCGCCTTGTGTTTTGGGCCGAGAGGGGAGGTGAGCGATGGGGAGGTGCCGGCGCTGCGCCCCAGACCCCAGCGGATTGGGCGGCCCGGGGGCCGTGGGGGCAGCGCCGGGCCCCGCTCCGCGGGCTGGGCCGGGCCGGGGAGCGGCTGGGCCGGGCCCCGCGGGGCTGCCGCGGCCGCAGGCACCGCCACGCCCCGCCTGGCCGCTGCCCGGGACGGCTGCGGGATGTTCTGCCTGAAAGGTGAGGGTGCCGCGCCGGGAAAAAAAGCCGCTGCGGCCGCTTCCGGCTGGATCTTTTCGGCTGGTGGAAAGAGGGGTTTTTAGAATTGAAATGTAATCCTTAAAGAAAAACAAAATAATCTGCTGAGTGCGTTGATGAGGGAGCGCAGGGATGTGTTGTGCCTTTTGTTCCTGCGAACAGGACAGCGCTGCCCGGCGTGAATCCCGCGGGGAGGACAAAAGGCCGGGCTGGCTCAGGGTGCGCGGCGGGGCTGAGGAGCCTCCAAAGGGGTGCTTTGCATCGCATCGCGGGAGCTTCTGGGGTGGGTTGTTGTGTAGAGCATCTTTACTGGTGGTGCTGCACCAGAAGTTGGTTTACCTTAACTGGGTGGGATGTCACGGGGCGCCCGGAGAGGGGCAGCGAATTGGTGGTGCTTCGGGGTTGCAGGTGCTTGGTGGAAACTCGGGCTGCTCTCTCACTCAGAGGTGGTGCGGAGCCGCCGGGACAATAAGGTTTTATAGTCAAAGAGATATTTTTATTCGATCTTTTTAACTGGACTTCTTAAGAACGTGATTCTGAAACTGAAAGACTAGAAAAAGCTAACTTTTTTTATTGAACATTCGTATTTCTGTTTTTATAAACAGTTGATGTTACTGCTACTCTTCTTACTGAAGTGCAGTTGTTGAAAGGTGACACCAGAGAGCTGTTGTAAGGAAGGTCTTAGAAGTTGTAAAAAACATACCTTCCGTAGAAGAGAATAGCAATTAAGTTAAATACTCAAGTGCTTATAAATGCTTGCTCAGAATATTCTTATTTTCAGGTTGATTCGAAACATCGACTGCTTTTATTCTACTAATGACATCTATTTATGCAAAGTCTCCGCTAAGGATCTTGGTACGGTTGCCAACCATAAATTCAAAAAGGCATAAAAAATGTTCCTTTCCTGCAGATTTCTGAGTAGTGAACCAGTGTTTCTAGAGAAAACACTGATGAATTGTACAACACAATTTGCTATGCAGTGGTGTATCATAAATTGAATGTTCCTGTGTGCAAGTCAAAAAACACACACTGTTTACATTTTTCACCTGCACAAGAGGTTTTCAATTCACAGATCACTGGAATTTAGAAACAATGAAAGATGAAATTTTTTTGAAATCATTAACTTCAAGATACAAGGTAGAAGTTGTTGTTTCAATGAAGAGTATAATAGGTAAAATGTTTTCAAGTGAGTTGGGTAAGAAGGCAGCTTAGAAGACTGGGGCTTCTGGAATCTAGATCATCTGGAAAATTAAGAAAGGTGTAAAGTTTTCAGAGATGTGATACGTGCAGCAAAAGAGTTTGTACAAAACCAAAATATTTTTGTATTGCATAATAAAATTGAATTACACTTGCTTTTTAATGAATCTTAAGTTGAATGTATGGAAAAAAGTGTTGAAACTTTCAGGTTTTATTTCTGAAAAACAGAAGTTGCTAGTTACAATACATAAAGACCCATTTTAGGGCTTATGCTTCAAAGCAGTGGATAGATTTGTTGTGTAGCAATATATTTTGATTGTCATATTTGAATTTTTTTACTGTTTTCATGCACTTACATGCTGTTTTCTCTGTCACTGTGCTCTGCACCGTTTTGTTTGTTTGTAGTAGGCTTCTCCCTACCTTGAGGAGCAACAGTTATTGTGCATTACGTTATTATACACTGAAAATTATGATCCTGAAGTAATAAGCTGGAGCATTATAATTGATTTTGTTGTTGTTTGTTTGTTTGTCAACCTTAACATGCAAAGGAGTTAAGTTGTTACACACTAGTCCTTACACCAACTTGATGGTAGTCTCTATAGGGAGGAGGATTTGTGTGTCTCGGAAACTGCACAGCACCTTTGCCTTTCAGATGCAGGTTGTTTTCAGCTGTGAGGGCTCAGGAAGAAGTGATGAAGTTTAGATGCCACTCTGGCCACCATCTCCTGTGGTGTGTTCTTGGTCTGATCTGGCAAAAAGTCTTGATCAGGTGTATTAGTCCCAGGTTTGAGTACGGACTGAACTGGGCAGTGCTCGGTTCTTCTGCATGGCCCTTGAGGTGACCCCCACTGTGTGAAACACGGGGTGCAGGGGTGTTTGATCGAAATGGGGTTCCTGCAGCAGAGGCGATGTTTTGGACGAAAGAGGTACAAACAGAAGATTTAAATACATGTTCTTATGGGTGAGGAGCCAGTTCATTGGCACGTACTGAAAAATGAGCTCATGTTTCTGTCATATTTGCCTGGAGTTTCTCTTTCCTGCATAGTTTTTGTAGAAGGAGAATAGTGCCAAGAAACGCTGTGAAGGGAGCATGTGCTTTTGCTGCTTGCCTGCACTCGGGAAGTATTTTCCACCCTTGCTTGTCTTACAGCTGTGGATTTGAGAGGGAAGTCTTTTATACTAATAATAGCAAGAAGTTATGATAGAAGCTATCCATGAAAAATCCCAGGCATGTGCTGCTTGCTCCCTGGAGAAGGGTTTCATGGTAGAAATGCAGATTTTTTTATTTGTTTTTTGTAAAAGATCACAGGGCTGCTCACCAGTTGTCTCATGTGTTCTGTGCGTGTGAGGACATTCCTTAGATTCCTTTCTTGGCAATGTTCTCATAAAATATCCAATGTTTGAAATCAGAAACAGATTTTTCTCTGATGTCTTTAAACAAATGCAATTTCCAAGTTGAACTGGGCAAGCAAAAATTTGTACAAGTTACCTTTTTTTTTTCTTTCTGTTTAAAGTGTTACTTTTCTGTGTATATAACAGCAGGCCAAAATGAGGGATGTATAGTAAACTAAATGAAGGAGTCTGTAAAAGTGAAGATTCCTGGCAGAATTCAATAAGTTTAGTTAAAGCTTAAGATTGATTGTGTGGCATTTGTTCCTCTGACTTAATTTCAATTTTTTTATTTCTGTCTCAGAGTTGTGTGTAATCACAATGGGACTCATGAGTCATACCCATTCTTTTTGTAGTTGTTTTTTTTATGTCATATACATTATTTTAATAGGGTGTGTAAGTTTGGGGACATTTCTTATCTGCAGTTCTTCGAAATATACAAGCAGTTTGAACAAATGCAGAATTAGTACAAACAAATGAGAATCAAGTATCAAGCATATGACTGAATTTTTTTAAAAAAAGTCTACTTCTCAGAAGAGATCTGCTATTTTTCTTCATTTCTCCTCTGTTTTATGGTGTTACTCTTTCTGCTGTGCTTTTTCCAGTCTCTTTTGCCACCGATTTTCCTATCCCCACTCAAGGGAATGGCTGCCTGGTTCATCTCGGCTGCAGCTGGGGTCTGTCACTCGCTCTCTCAAACACCCTGCATTCACATGCAATGGGGAAAAAATCAGTTTTTACTTAATAAAGAGATTTTAGTGTTTAAGACTGCTTGAAGTTTGAAGGTTTTGTTGGTTAAATGACAAGTTTATGAGCTCATGCTAAAAGAAGGAGAGGCACAGGGGTGAGAAGGCCCTTGGCCGAGCATGGCTGACAGCCCCTGGCACAGGCCTCGCTCTGCTGGGTGGCCCTGGATGGGAATCACTTTTGGCTGTTCCTGGAGGTATGGGGTGAAATTGAACACAACGAAAGGAAGATTATAGGTTTGGACAATAGCATTGTCGCTGGAGTTAGCCAGATGCTCCAAAATGTTCCAACATTCCCATGTACTTCTATTATTTTATCATAAGTAACATTCAGCTGCTTCACCTATGGTTATGGTCCTGTTGCATAATATTGTATTTGGGCAACAAGTAACACACTCTTTCTGCTTGTGTGGATTTGCAATCTAAACACATTGGAAGGAAATATAATGGAAGGAGGGTATTGTATACAAAAGCAAAGTGATTTCCAAAAGCATCAGAGCACCTGGGTGGCAGAGCCACGGCCATGCGTGCACTGCCTCCCCCACTTGCCTTTGGCTCTCTTTGCAGCAGAAGGGGCAGATGGAGACCCCAGAGGGTGCTTCTGCCATGCCGACCGACCGGGGAGGGTGACGTACCCCAGCTCTTGTTTCTGCAGTTCAAAAATTGCCCGCACGTACATTTGTTCAGTTTGTTCACCACATTGTGTTACGCATGTTGTTTCACCCCTTGGAGCTGTTTCATGTGACTGCTTCCGAGGAGGCCACCAAATGGCACAGGCACAGAACCTGCAAAATGAATGGCTATTGTTTGCTGTGGTTTTGCTTTGCTGGTTTTGGTCATAGAACAGGGTGTGGGGCCCTATTTTTTCCGTTAAATTTTTAAGAAGGCCAATGGCAGTGGGTGAAGCAGGGTGAGCATAATCAGGCAATAGATAAAAATCTCTCCTGGCAGGTATGCCAGCCTTTCCCAGGGCACGTGGGGCTTTCGTCCTCAAGTGGCATGGTGACAAAGCAAGTCATGTAGATTCAGCTGTGAAATCAGTTACTACTGAACCTCTCCTTCAGTAAATCTTTAGCTGATGACTGAAAATGTGGAGGTCAGGAAAGACGTCTGTATGTGTCTAGCTTTCCATATTTGAATTCAGCTTGTGCTTTTCAAACACAGTCCAGTATAAATACACACAGACAAAAATACTTGATGCTTGTAGTCCATTAGTTTACTCAGGTGGTGGTGTTCAGTCTTTAAGACTCTGAAAATTGACTCATCTACTGTCACAACTGTATAATTAACACACAGCTTTTCCTTAGACTCTAATTTTACTTTCACAAGAGCATTTAATGCACATTCTACCTTTCTGTGCCACATCTAGTTCTTTACTGCAGATTGCAACAGGAGCTGTTTGCACAGTTCACACAGCACTGCAATCCTGAAGAGGACCTGTTGGTAAATGAATCTTAGGTAGAAAGTTCGTCTGCTGTTTTCCTTGACCTGCTAATGTTTGCTTTTAAACAGTATCTGTTAACCCACTTCCATCGTCTGGAGGGCTGGGAGTACAATGCAGATGGTGATTGCTGTGCAAAGCAGTAGTAGGGGCAGTGAATTTATGTCAAATTGCCACAAGAAGCCAGCACTTAATTTTAAACAGCAGAAGCGTGCAGGCTAGCGAATATTAAAACAGATGAAAAAAGTAGCACCCACAGCTGATTGGATTCATAAGCATTGAAAGAATTTCATGTCGAAGTGGTCTTTGAAACAGCATGCACATACTTGAAACCTATAAATATCTTCATATGTTTTGCAGTGGTTTAAGCATAGTAATGATTTCACATTGTTTAAGTATTGCATTACCAGATTTGTGCTGTCTGTGCTTGTAACTCTTCTACATTGGCTTTTCCCTCCTCCAACAGCATTTGTGCAGAAGGCTGTTGTTACTTTTGGGGAAGTGCCATAAACCTTTGTCAAATGGAAGACCTGTTCTCTGTGAAAACACATTGCCTGCTATTAAGAGATGGAATTTTTATTAATTCTTTTATTCAGAGTCCTGTCACAGCTGTGATCTTGCTTGTAGTTAATGGCTGGCAAACCAGTCTATAATTAGCCCAGGGATCTTTTTTTGATGGTATCCCGGTGTTGTTGGACTCCAGTCATCTACAGCCTCCCACTTTTTTTCTATCTATATTAAAAAAAAAGAAATCAGAAAATGTTTCTGGCATTTGAAGCTCTTGTGTAACTTATCTGGACCTTCAGACTTTAAAGTATTTTAAACTTAATTGCTGGTCATATGCAGAGGGATTACAAAAGTATGGTTTATTTAGTCTAGCTGGTAGCTTGGGAGGTAAATACCACAAGGAGGGAGGAAACCTGTTGAAGTCCAAGGAGAGTATTGGCACAAGATGAATGGTTATGGGTGTATTGTGAATTAATTGAAGTCAGACATTAAAAGGTCCCAAACCATCCGAGGAGGGAAGTTGTGGAGCAGACTTCCAAACAGGATAATGTGGACAAAGGAGTGTTTTTAAGATGGTTCTTGATAAGTTTGGGGAGAGCTTAAGTCAAAATTTCTGTAGCTGGTAAGGGGAGTTTGTGACAGAGGGCCATCGGGCTATGTGGCATCTTGGGGACAGGATTGCATTTGTACTGTGTGTATGTTGTAGTCATCCCATGGTTAAGTGCTTCTGTTGGTCCTCCTGTGAAGACCAAGAAGAATCATCCCTTTAAATATGTAGTTGCAGCTTCTGAAGTTTCTCTTAGTTTTGTTCTGCAGCAGTGTCCTCTTCTAGCACTGGGTGTGCTGCAGTCTCCTTAGAAGTTTTATTTTAGAGATTTCCTGCTCTCACAGGGGCTTCTTGACACCCTTCAATTTTTGCTTGTTCTTTTCCTGTGAGTCATTGTAGTTACATACATAATGAGATACCACCATGTCTCACATTAAGCTGCTTGTTATAACATCCTTCTTGGCCTGTAAATCCTCCTAATCCAGAGACCTGTTGGAAATCTGCTCTTTACAGCATGGCATCCTGGCCCCTTTTGGTTTCTGATTTTTAATCCATCCTCGTTTTAATTTAAACCCATCAATAATTGTTGGAAACAGAAAGATAAAATGGGAATTTTAGCCACATCCCGTGATGAAGACAAGGACTAATACTTGCGGTGCTGAAGCAAAGGCATCTTCAGCAACAGCAGAGCCTGCTTTTTAGGAGGGGAACACGCTTTCTACACCTCAGTTCAAAAGTCTTGGATTATTTGTTCATCTTTTAGCCTTAATAAAATTGCTGCATCTTTAACACGCTTATGTGGGATAAAAAAGCGTAATGCTAAAGTAATGAGGAAAACCCAAGTTTTTCCTCCCTTCATTATTAAGGTCAACCACTCAGACACTCTTGCCTGAAGGCTTAATTTGCAGGGAGATTTGTGTTAAATTGGAGAAAAGCTTTCCACTGTCTGAATGCCCTTAGCTGGTCAGGTTTGCTTTTTGTTGTCCCAGTTTCACATCTCGGTTGAATTCAAGACCACAATGAGGTTTTTGTAGTTGCTGGCAACCAGGAGCCATCATTTGTGCAGCTCCCTGTGGATAGGTGCCCTTCCCCACGCAAACCAGGTGCACATAGTTGGAACTATCCTGTGCTGCACCTCATTAGCTTAATCTTGTCCATGACAATAGGTGCGTATTTTTGTCATTACTTGTTGTAATGGAATTTGATGCATTCCTCTGCTGTGATCTGTAAATGTAAGGCTTGTACTTATTATTTTTGAAAAGCTTTTATGTGACCTGTTATAAAGTAGGTGGGCTGTCTTCATGCATAATCCTAAGAAGTTAGTGCTGACTGGCTTACCTTGCATAAATATGATTTTCTAGCAAATGTGACACTTAAGCTTAAAAATTTTCTACCGAACCACTTCAGGTTAATGTGCTGATCTTGATATAAAGTATTGGTTTAGTTTTTTCCGCTTACTTCTGTTTGCTGAGGTATAGCCTTTCCTTAGGCTGCTGGTGGAAGTGTGTGACAAGGTTACTTTTTTTCATTGGTTGTGCATTTAAAAATACTAGAACTATCTTAAGCGCATAGCAATGACTATGAGAAGCTGTGTTTACACTGGTAAGTAGCATAACAGCAGAGGGATCTGTAGCTTGGAGTAGTTGTCAGGTTCTTCATCCTGCAATGCAAACCAGTGTCACAGGGCATGGAGGTGACCAGGGTCGTGCCAAAAGGAGCATCCCTGAGCTGAACTACTGTGCAGCTGAAATACGTGGAAGGAAGACCCTTTCAGGCTACAAAGTGAAAGCACAACTGTTGAATTTCTTCTTTTTATAACAATTAGGTTTGTCATTCTTGCTCTTTCTTCTTTCTTTTTTTTTTTTTTAAATATTGTTGCATTACTTTTTAATGTATTAACTGCTGCTCTATGGTCCAAAAAAGAGTGAGGGATTGCCCCTGTCTGGTAGGGGCTGAATGATGCTCTTCAATGTTGAATGTTGTGCCCTGCAAAGTGGAAAGTCTTGACCTTGCTGGGCTGGGTATTACCTAGTGGTTTCTGTCTAAAATGCGTGGCCAACAGATCAGTTCAAATTCTAACATCTCAGATTTCCTTTACAGTGAAACGACACTCTGTTAGTGAGTTTTATAGGGCACTCATTGAAGTGCTCTGTGTAAAAATGAAACTTTTTTAGGAGTGCCCACTAAAAATCATAAACTCTATCAATATGGATTTGAATTGTTTTAATATTTTTTGTTGATTTAAGCATGGAAGCCTCTTGGCCGTCCATTATGCACCTGGCCAAAGCAGGCCTTCCTGGGAACAAGCGTGTCCAGGAGGTGGCACTGCGTTTTTGACAGTGGTGACCGTGGACATGAGTGACAGGCAGCCTCAGCAGAGCATCTCCTCCGGGAGGAGGAGGAGTAGAATGCCATACCCTTCTGACTGAAGGCTGCTTTCTGACAGTGGCTTTTGTCGAGTACTGTAAGTTGCTTTGGTTTTGTGTTGAGAATCTCACTGCGTGTGGACTCCTCCAGAGAGCTGCTTGGGTCGCAGTGAGGTCGCTGCTGCTTTGTGTTGGAAAGGTGCTTCCCTCTTTGGGCTTTTAAATCCATAAGCGAACTGTGAGAGGAAATAGTGGTGAAACGACTTCTTTCTCTTCCTGTTACCATGGTAATAAGATTAATGAGCAGACCTGAAACAAGTAATCCTACCGCAACTCTGGGTTGTCATTTAATGCGAGTTGTAAGATAAGCCGACAGAGATGTGACTGCCTTGCTCTCCAAGCATGTGGGTGTTCTGGTGTTACTGGTGCTGGCTCCAGACTAGAAACCTTCTCCCCCGGCTTTTGGCAGCATCGTGTTTTGCTCCATGTTTTCAGAAGGATCAGCAGATGCGTGGGACCCAGCTGCTGGAGCAAAGCAACAAAAATAGCTTCTGTTTCTACCACCAGCAGCAATAGCTCCTCATTAGAACAATTGTCTAACTGCGTTTGTCTTGCTAAGGGCCCTGTCTTCTGTCCCAAATGTCCATCACCCCTTTTCCTGAAGGCTGTCTGGTTCACAGAATGCACCAAACAAAATACTTCATCTTGCTTTTTGTATGGCCACAGAGCTAAAACAGACAGGCCCAGAAGGGCTTTTCCAAGTTACCTGCTGCTTATCCAGGTGGCTTTATCTGCTTTGTCATTGATATATTGCAAAGCAGTGAAATAAGAGTTAATATCAAACATATGACATTGCTTGTTGCGCTTAAAAAGCTTCCTAATGGAAAGTACAGATGAATAATTAGAACACAGAAGTGTATTTTTAAGTGCCCAGGGACTGTCAATAGTGTAATGCAAAGTGTGTTTATCTCCTCTAGTGCCTTACATATGTGCTATATGTCAAAGTTATTGCTGGATTAAAAATAATTATGGAGAGCTTTACATAACAGCAAAGGAAAAATGAAATTAAGATATAAAAGAGAGAATAATGGGTTTATTTAGAGTTGGTGCAGCAGGGAGACAGTGGGGAGGCTGTTCCAGATGATTCTTCACATTCTTATAGTTTCCTTTTACTTCAAATTTTTTCTTGTTGTTTTTTGTTGTGTTAAAGTTTTATGGGTGCCTGCTGTATCAATGGGTTTGCAGATTCAGTGTCCTGGCAGAGGACTGAGGTTTCCCTAGGGACGACCCTTTGCAGCTAGGGTTGGCTGTTCGGGCACCAAGAATTAAATTAGCCAAATGCCTTTGCATTTGGGGGTTTGCATCCAGTTTGTCAGGCCCAGAGTTGCCAGCAACACTTGCTGTAGCTTTTTATGAAGAGTATTTGATTGCTTGGACTGCTTTTAGCTGTCATGCCATTTGAGCTCTTTTAGCCACACATTCCTTATTACTTATGTCCTTTAAAAAAAAAGTTAAAAGCTTGATGAATGCTATGTGGCTGCACGCATATGATAAAAATATATCCGTGGAAGTAGTGGGAGATAGAGCTAATGCTGGGGAATGTGAAGATGGCCACGTGAGGAGAGATTTTTGGAACATCATGAGGCTTTGTGTGCATCCTGGCAGCAGTGCCTGCCACCCCACCCGGGTCCCTTTCATCTCCCCTGCGCCCCGGTGTCTGCCGGTATTGTACTGGAGCTTCAAACGCTGGGCTTCCTTTAAACGCCATAAAGCTGATGCCTCCTGCTCGCTTCCTGTTTGAAAGATCCATATTGAGTTAAAAAGCAAATTACAATACCTCGAGGGTGGTTTTCCCTTCGTTTTGAAATTATTTAGCTTTTGTCAGCTGTATGCGTGTTTAAAGAACCATGAGTTAGGATTTCAGACACGCTAAATTGATGCACAAGAAAGAGGGAAGGTGCTGATGTGGACCAGAAGAGCGGGACATACCGTGTCGGTTGTGGCCATTGCCGGCTCCTGAGGGTGTTGAGGATGCTGGGGGGGTGTGTCTGCATTCTTGCTGAGTCGCAAGTGGTCCATGGGTAAAGGGAGGGTACTTTCTGTCCAAGAGTGTTATTTTAAGGCTTTAGTTAATGCTATGTGGCTCAGATGAAATATGTTTAATGTATAAGTAATTTATTTTCTTGTTTGTTTTAAAAGTAGCTATTTAAGTACAATTTAAAACCTCCAGCTGATCAGCCAAAAATCCCAGAATACATCAACCCATCACTGCTAAAAATAGAATCGCTGCCTAATTAGGGCAAAGTTTATCCCTGTGGATTTCTGCAATCTCTCTTTAATTTCCAATGTGGCTGTTGGGCTTGCATCAGAAATTACTTCATTTGATATTTTTGTTGCGTGTGGTGTTCATAAGAGTGCTGTTACTTTACTACATTGTGTGTTTCACCATTTTAGTTTTATCCAGAGGATCTACTAGTTGTACATAAAGACTGATTATACAATTTCTTGTGGAGCATATTTATAAAGATTATCTTAATAACAGAGTAGAACTGACATGACCAAACTCTGTGATTCCAAAATTCCCTGAGTTCCCATTTGGTATATCCTATGTGCTTTTAAAACTCCTACGTGTGATAAGTCATTGGTATCATTGCTGTTCTTAGAGCTCAGGAGCGTTTATGCTTGTCTAATGAAAGGGCTAATGTTTTAGTTGGTTGGGTTTTTTTAATTTTGTTTCTTGTAATTCCTGAGTTAGTCACAGTTTTGGGAGTCTGTCAAACTCTTAACGATCTTTTTCCTTTAGACCAAATGTTGTTTCCAGTATAATGTAATCATTTTCTCCTTAATTATTCGTGGTCTCCCTAATTGAGTCTGACTGTAAAGAGGTGGTTTTGCAAGTATTAAATATGCTGATAAAGATGAATATGCATGTTTAACAGTCTGCTCAGAACATTCATACCTGCATTACTAATAGTTCAATTTTTAAAAAGCGTGAAAAAGAATAGTAAAGGAATAAATCTTTATATAAATGATAGCTCAAGGCTGGGGACAATGAACAGCCTCACTTTTGTGTATTTTTAATAATAAAACAGCACTACAGCTGCAGTAGGATAAGTGAAATTTAATCAGAACTTTTCGTGGTATGATTTCAGCTGAATTTTTGTCCTTATCAAACTTAGATTATTGCTCCATATAGACACAGTATAAAATAATAGTGTCTTTTAATAGGATTTTTGGTGGGAGACTAGAAGAAGAAGAGGCAATGTGCACAATGTCTTTATCACATGAAATAGTACATCCTCTTCCTAACTCTTTATGGTTTTGCATTTGCTAACAGCTGAGACCATAACCATCACCAAATCCTTTACCATATATGTTACCAAAGTCTTCCAGGCTTCAGGGAAGAACAGATTTATTCTTCAAGTAAAAAATTTGTAGGGACATTAATGCCTACCATATGGTGAATATGCTTATTAAACTGGATTTCGGCCTTGATCCCATTATTGTGCATCAGCCTTCGTGAGTACGCATTGGAAACACGGCTAATTGGGTATGTCTGTAGCCTAGAGAAGGGCATGATAAATGTCATGGGGACTCCAGGCCAACATGTTATCCTGTGTCATCTTGTTAAGTGTTTGGGAACATCTGAATCTGCTGAACACTGCATTTTGTCTGTATACCCTACCTTCTTGCTCCTATGTTTGCACTGCATGTTACCTGATGATACTGGTTTGATGTGTAGATCTACACTTAACTTTTATGTCAAGTAATGTGATTGCATAGAGATATACAAGGACTGCATGCAAACATCAGCTGATACCCTTTTGAAATAAGATTTGAAAACATGATTTTGAGTTGTTAAAATAAAAAGCGTAACAGAAATGCAGCTGTATTCTTGTCTGCTAAAAGATACCGTTCCTGTCTGCGGGAGAAATAACTACACACCCCAGTGCACTCTTTTATCAATAGCCTGTTGGTGCTCAGAAGCTTTGTGCATCACATCTATGGGACTGAATCTTCCTGGGTCCCTAATAATTGCAAGGAATCCAAAGGGTGAGACGGCAGGTTCAGTGGCTAGACAAGTGGTTAAAAGAGATACTGTCCCCTTAGGGAGGTGTTAATGGTGCCTCCTTATGAACTGGTTCACTGACAGCACTGTCAGAGCTTCATCCCACCCAGGAGGACTGTCTAGACATTCATTTATTCTGATGGACACAAGAATATCAGCATGGTTGATGAGTGAGTTGAACTCGGCTGGCATTAATCACAGTTTGTCTTTCTCACAGTCTGATGAGTAAATGTGCTTGGCTCTGTAAACTATGTATTTGCTTGAAATACCCAGTTGCCAGCTTTCAGTTTATGCCAATGAGTTTCTCCTCTATGAGCCAGCGGTGCCGACAGCTATTGCCCAGGTGCCCATGTTTTTGGCACCTTTTCCCAATTCCATCCGTATTTTTGCAGATACTTGAAATTATCAAAAAATCTAGAATTGGGGACAGGGCTTGTTTCATCCCTATTTATTAAAGTTACACAACGTAACTTTTCATTCTAAGGCCCATTTTCATCTATTTGCAAGTTTTCTGAGATTCAGCCATGCGAGGTGTGTATAAAACACTATGTAGTGAAAGCTATTTGCTTGGGTTGCTGTGTTAAGCCAACAGGATGCTGAACAAAAACAAAACCAAACAAAAAACCACACACAAAACCAAGCCAGTTTCTTCCTAACTTTCTGCACGTTGCCAGCAGTGTTGAGTCAGCGTCTCAGACAGTTTATGCTAGGTAGTACTTTGTGTTTTGCATGTTTGAATGCCGATGCCGCCCTGGTGCGGTGCCTGCGGGCAGCTGGTGTGTGCAGCCTGCTCGGGGCTGCGGCTGCTGATGCAGCAGCACCAGGCAGCAGGATGTGTGTGTGCTGTGGGGAGAAACGGGAGGTGTGCATCCCATATGATCTTATTTTTTTTAAACAGTGATATTTTATGTCCAGAGTTTTAGGCTAGATATCAACCAAACAGCAGATAAAGCCTTTTCTAAATGTATAAATGCTTACCTGACACTGTTGTGCTCCTATATAGAGAACAGTGAATATGTTGCGACTGAAGCATTTCTGGAGAAGATTTAAGGAAGCAGAATAAGAATTGACCTTTATTGTACTTTAATGTTTTGATATTTTCTCATTTTTAAAAACAAGTATGTTACCTTTCAAACAATATAAAGTAAAAAGCAAACTTTAAAAAGTTTAAAAAGCTGAAGACAGCTGTTCACACAGGATGTGTGTTTCCTATGTGCTGTTTTTCTTGCTGCCCCAATCGGGCTATGCTGTTGCAGCCAGTTCCAAAGCCCAGCAAGGACATGTTTCGTGGATCCCAGAGAAGAACAGCATACGGGGTCTGAGATGAGGGTTAACACAGTTACCAGCATGGGAACTTGCTTAGTAGTGCAGTATTTGGGAGAGGTGCCATGGACTAAGGGCTTGTGGTTGAGGTTGAGGTTGAAGAACTGAGAATACCTCAACTCTAATCCTGGCTTTTCCACTCTGTGGGCAGGTTACTAAATCCCTTTGAGACTAGGTCTTCGCCTTTAAATAGGAATAATGCCTACCCTCAAGAGGCATTGTGAGGATTTATATATTTATTCAGGACAAACCGAGTGCAAACTGATAACTCTTGTGCTTTGTATTCAGCATCAATCTGGTTGTAGCCTAACCTGGACAGTACCTTCCTTAGGCTGACGATCATTATGATTCTGACTTTGAAAAGGGTGTTTCCAAGTAGTGAAATCATGACACTTGGCTCTCTTTTCTTGAGTCTGTATATCTTTACTGCTTTTGCACTCTAGAAGAAAGTAAATGTGCTTGGCAGATTCCTGCCATCAGTGTCACAGTGATTATGGTAAGTTAGCTTTAAATAAGCTTCTGGGATATGGCCATCTGCGTGTGGCCATAGTACCTGTTGTTCAGAGGGCGGTGAATAATCTGGGATAAGGCTTAAGAGAAGCACCAGACTGGAGTGGAAGCAGGAAGGGAGAAGTCTGAAATCTGTGGCAGATGACTGGGTTTCACAACCCTCTGCAGCCCCCATTTTCCTGCTTGGGGCTGCTTAACCAGGTGGTTGATTTATTTATTTTTTTTTTTTTTTTAATTTTCCTTTTTTTGAAGACCTAACAGAATCATGTTTGAAACAGTTCTCAGCATAACGGAATAGCTTAGCTTGCCTAATTGCAGAGGAGGAGAAAATCTGTTCCTCTGCAGTTACTTGAATGCGTCCGTTCAAGGGTGATGAGCAGGCCACTCCCTTCGGCTCCAGCCTGGCCATTGGGGACAGCAGGGACATCCTTGGGAGCAGCATCTCACAATGATCGCCTATGTGCACTGCCTGCCCGCCGACCCCATGGTCGGCTGCCTCGGCAGGAGCAAGTGGCAGCCCAGCTGCAACGATGAGGAGGACGAGGAGGAACTTATCCCCCTGTATTCCGGCAGAATGGGAAACACGCACTCCAGGCTGCCCGGGCGCATCAAGAAAAAGTTGCTGAGCAAAGACGACAACTCATTCTGGCCAAGTAAGATCAGTTGTTTTGGTCATTTTGCTTCGTGTTGTCATTATTGGGGAAATAAGTAAAACATATTTATAAACAACGAAAATACTCTTATTTCACTTATTCTTTTGGAGGACGGAGGAATTGGGAACAATTTTCTTAGGGAAAGAATACTTTTCCACTTCAGGAGACTGTCCATAAATATTGTATCTGATGGGACTGCTAAGCTGATACAGGATGACACTGTTGTGCATGTGATACGTCTATGTTCAAGAGGTCTTGAGCACTTGCTTTCTGTTCAATAATGCTTCTTTTCAGCAAAATGATTGTTTTAGATGAGTGAAGCTTTTGACGTGGCACTCTAATTGAAAGCCATAGAAACAATCAGTGGATGAAAAGGCCAGGAAAAATAAGAAAGAGGTTTAACAGACTCAAAGATGTTTAATGCAGTAGATGAGTACTTATTGTTTAAAAAAATCTGCTCTTGAATAACCCTAGGTCTAAGGTTATTTTCCCTCTGAACCTGAGAAGAAAGAATTCCTGAATTGTGATGACTCTCTCCTTTTTTAATCTGTATAGCTTCAAGTTTCACTGGCAAATACAGATGGGAAACGGAGAGCACAGGACAGACAATGGTAATGTTCAGCTGTTTTGGTTTTAGCCTTATTGCTTGCCTTTCTTTTTTTTCTGACCACCTAAGCAAAGGCACCCAGCTGTTTGTGGAATGGCTGGTCAAAAAAGTGTATTTAAGGGCGATGGGGGAGAAATTTCACAAGACAAAGAAAGCTTATCCTGCAAAATCCAGCTGGCTGGCTCTCTTGCACCAGGCCTTTAAAAAAAAAAAAAAAAACAGTAAATGAATATATTTGTAAATGTATTGATTTTTCTTTTCCTCATTAGTCTCATGCTGATCATCTGACAATAGCTAGTTATTGCCAGCAATTGAAAAATCACTGTCTAGCCCCACGGTGCTAACACTGATTAGTGAAACCAAGTGTGTTTCTGTTTTCTGTACTGCAGTGTTTACCATCTAGTGCTAAGGAAGCTTTGTTTGATGTTCCTTCCTGTAGGAGGAGTGTGATTTACCACAGGGGTATTTCAGACCTTTTTCAAGAGGAAGCAATTTCTTAAAATGCAGGGAAAGAAAAATCCACCTCATCTGCTGAATTTTTGTATTTTAGAGCACCAGGTCAATTCTGGTTCATTCAGAGGGGAAAATGAAAATGCTTTCTTGATGTAAAATTCTATAGCCTCTGTACTGCAGGACCTGGGGAAACTCTGCAGGTGCTTGTGGCTGCCCAGAGGTGTCAGGGAGCAGCTCCAGAGATGCTCTCAGGGAGGAGGACTTGGCCCCTCTGTGCCCACCTAGGGGGGGTGATTTTGTCTCTCTCTTGCTGGGTGACAGGTTAGTTTGTTCTTACGAAGACATGACAATAACTTTCAGAGGTCATCGGGAGCAGTCACTGTTCTGTGTGAACCTGCTTTTTCTCTGGGGAGTGGAAATAGGGCTGAGGAGCACAGGTAGGGCACTTGGAAACCCCTGCCGCCTCTTTCTCTGTGCTGTCTGCAGGGAAAGGTGTCCATCCTCTATGCCCCCCTTTCTAAAATGCACTTGAATTTAAATTATAAAGCTTTTGAGGAGGTAAGGACAGAAGAATGGCAAACGGACCAGTACTTTAAAGACTATTTATGTTACTACGGTATTAGAAAGAGACAGTAAATACGTGCTGATGATCTTAAATCTTTGCATTTAAAAAGTTTGGAAACTGAAACACAGGGATTTTTTGTTGATTATTTTTGTTTTTAAGTAGCCGAGTCACTTCAAGGCACTGTCCAGTTTTTTCTTGGATGAAAACCTCTGAATTTAAGTCATGTAAATACGTGTGTAAAGAAGAAACTGGGAAACTTTCACGTGGCTGAATGGCGTGATACAATTCCTATATACGCAGTGGGAGCATCTGCATCTACTCCTCCCTGTTCAAGTGCATTCATTTTTTATTGTTGCTTCAGCATATTCCTAACTAAGAGAGCACTATGTGATTCTGTTTAATATTTTAAAATTTGTGTGCATGTGTGTAAATTTGATTTATAATACAGCACTTGTGTAAGCAATTGAATTGCTTGACTTGTGATCTACTGAAGCTTTTTATACATTTCTGGTCCTTAACAATAAACTTTTACATGTTTCAGACCAAGTTTATTGTCGGTTCCATTATGTTAGTTTTCACTGATGTCTGGTATGACCCCATGCATTTTATTTGTTCTTTTTGAATTACAAATCATTGAAGTTTCAATATTTAATGTTGAATCCTTGAAACGGTGAATGGCAAAAACGAGTTAACCTGCTTTCTGCCCAGACCTTTCCTAGAACCACTTGTGCTTCAGTGGTGGTGTCCCACCACCGTACACATGGGACACCAGCTCTGCCCCACTGCCTCCCTTTCCCTTTCCTTCTTACTCATTCCAGTCCCTGGAAACACAAGAATGGTAATGTAATTAAGCCATCAGTTAAAAGTGTTATTTGTGGGACAGGTACTATTTCTCTTTGAGATAGGCTGCATTGCTTTTACAGTCTGTTAATGTTTATTTTAAGGAACAAAAGTGTTTAAGAGTGGAAATGCTTTCTGGGACCAGGTCAAGTGATAACTGCAGAGCACAGCAGGGGATTATTGGCTGAGCTTTATCTCTGCTGATAAAAGGCCTCCCTTTGGGGTCCTTATCGAGCATCATGAGAACTGCGCTTTGAGAGGTTTCACAGTGCTGATGTACTCCGTAAAAAATGCCCCCGGTAGCGTTAGGCTTGTTTGAAAACATAATACAGTCACATTATTGAACGTTCTCGCAGGCTGGGGGGAGCATCCTTGCTGAGGGGCTCTCAGTGGTCTGCAGCAGGAGTCCCCAGCACTCCTGCATCTCTGCTGCAAAATACTCAATATTTACAATATTTGTGGTGTGATGTGGTGGCTGTGATAATCAAATTACCATGTTAGGGTTTTAGTTTTTTTTGAGCTGTAGCAATTGTTCTGATAAAACTTTAATTAGGGATATTGTGAAGCGGAGGTTCTGTATTAGCAGCTCAGCCTCATTTCAGCATCTGTGATGCTGTTTCTCTGCTGTTCTTCACTGCCAGGTTGATTGTAAATTGGCAGCGTAGGACTGAAATCAGCCAAAGTTCAGCAATACATCCTTTAACAGCCTGCCTGTCTGCAAGAAAAATGGTATTACAGTGGCAGAGGGACCATCACGTGTTCATTTGCAATTACAGATAAGCTCCGGTGGTGCTGAGTGTTTGGTAGTTGGTTTTCCTGCAGTGAAGTTAAGCTGAGGTCTTCTACTGAGCAGTTTTGGCAGAAATACAAAGAGCCTGGTTTGGTTTAAGCACCTGATAAATTGGAGCCAGTTGGCAGCGACTGCTGCCATGGGAGTCCGTCACCTTCTCTAACTTAGAGCATCGCCTGCTTCTTGTGATTCCTACCGCCTTTTAATATTTTACCAAATTTGCAAAGTTTAAAGACGTGGGATGTTGTTAAACTGGCTAAACTGTGGTGTCTGTCAGCTTTTTGTGATGATAAAGTTTTGATGAGGATTTTGGAGGTTTTTTCTTTCTTTTACAGATATCGGTGGGAGCCAACGGCAGTGTCAGCTTACTTCTAATGTTTGTTAAACAGTAGCTTCAGTTATTGGGATTTTTTTCTCAGTGTTTTGTTGCCTGCTAGCTCATGAAAGAATGCTTTCTTCTATTTAATTCATTACCCTTTCTAAGGACAACAGCTCTGTCTTATCTGTTAAGCTGAGACCCTTCTGTGCGATACGTGTTTTGTGAAAAAGATAAAATTAGAAAGAATAATAACTAAATCTGTAAATTAATGGGATGTTCTGAACCAAGTTGGGTATTTTATTGTTCAGTGTTTGCTATGGCTATTTTTTTCCAGGTTTCTCTTTTGATAACAATGAGATTTAAATTTCCCAATTAAAGAATGTTATAAAAAACAACAGAAAAAAAAAAGCCAGAATCCTTGCAACTCGGGAAGATTCATCCTTTGCCTTCTGATTCAGCAGTGTGAAACAAAGACTGAATCGAGTTCCATCTCTGCAGATCCCAGGCCGTGCGGAGCACTGAGCAAGCCTTTGTGGCCCTTCGTGCCTCGAGTGACAGAAGGGCTCAGTCTGTGGCGGTGAATGGCCGGGACGGCTGCTGACAGAGCCTCATGCGAGTGATGGGCCATCCTCGCTCCCGGCTTCATCTGCTGCATCCAGCTCGTACCATAACACCTGACGTATCGGATTGCATCAGATAAAGCTGGGAACTGATTTGTTTTCAAAAGGGAAAGTAATTTGAATATAATTTTTATTATATGCTTGGGGGAAAAAAAAAAGTTTATTCCCCTTTTCTAGCAAGGGTTTATCTTATGCCTGAGTCTTCTTGGAAGTTTTGTTCATTTGGCCAAAACAAGCCACTGAAACCTTGCAAAGGAACGTGTCCGTTTGTATAAAATTTCTTCAGGTCCTAGATAAGTAATTAGTCTTCTGCTGGGCATTTCAGTATGTGTCTTGCATTTTCAGCTCATCCTGTTGCATGTTCCCTGCGTGTACCATAGTGAACAACCCTCACTGCCTGTTGTCTTCTGGCTAGGCATGGGAAGGTCCATCTCTTGGTGTCCTGTGCAGTTGCCGTATGGTTCATAAGCCCTTTGAGAGTCAGACACAAGAGCGTTGTGGATGAAGGGAGGGATGAAGAACTCAGAATAGGCTAGGTAAAAAGAGACTAATGTTGGGATGCTGTAAAACACTTCAGAGGAGAATCGTGAGTGTGAAGGCCTTGCTGTGTTGTCTTGCTGAAAAGAAAACTCCTTCCTAGCCTGGCTGCTCGCTGCTCAGTGTGAAATCGTGCTTGCTGTTGCAAGGAGATGCTGGTGCTGGATGTTTCGTGCATTCCTCTCTACATGCAAGCAGACAAGAAGCCATGTGTGGCACTCAGGAGCACAAGGGTGAGGCAGGGAGGTTTTGGTGTAGAGCTCATTAATGTCACTCAAGTGTGTCTAGAGGAGTCTGAAAAAATAGAGTGTTCAGAGACATCTTTTGTGTAGTGTTTTTGGCAAATGGAGCAGGGAGCATCTGCTGTAATTAAGGAGGTGGAACAACAAAAGGCCAAATCCACATGTGAAACAGGTGAGATTGCAAAGCTTGTGGTTGAGGATGGTGGTTAGCAGTAGGCTGAGTGGGCTCTTCAGTGCATAATTGGATTAAAACTCCTGAGATTTATGCATGGTGGGTACAGTATGTTTGCAGATCTTACCGGGAGTTGCTTTATCTAGTGCACTGTAGCCAAGAATTGGTTTGGAGTACTATAAGAAAATTATACTCAAATCAGATTAAAGCTGAAACACGATGACGAGAACGTGAAACTCCACAGAAAGGGCACAAGCATTTTAAGGGATGCCTTTATCAGCCTGGCTAATGGAGTCACACTAGCAATCAGAAATGGATTATGGAAGCATTATCAAAATCCATTTTACTATGCCATGTTTCTTACTGTGTCCCACTCTCCTCCAGGCCAGCACTTTGAGATGAAGTGATAAAAGGTAACCAGGTTTTATAGCTGTAGTGCATCTTCTTGTGCTGAGGGAAGTAGAGAAGCAAATTCTCTGATCAACAAGGCAGATATTTGTATTGTCCCTTCTGGAGCCTGTTTTTCAGGACTCTGCAGATTGGCGACTTGCACCCATCTCCTGAGGCAGGTTGTGTGCCTGTGCCTGGTTGTGGTGGTAGAAGGCTTCTGCGGACTTTGGTACGTTTGCAGTGCTCCTCCTGCAGAAATCCTCTTGGTGACTTGTCTTGTTAACTGCTACTAAATGTGAAAATCTTCAAAGGCTTCCTCACCGCTCCCTTATTTTTCCTCTGCTGATGACTCCTCACATGATGTCCTTTCCCTTGGTTTTTCTCACACTGTTGGGAAGCCAGAAGTTTCAAGAACGAGCCCCTGGAAAGGCGTGATGTTGTGTTGCCTTACAAATACTTTGTTTTATGAAGTATCATGTTCAGTGTTTTGTATATGGTGTGTGCTCGCCCACAGTTGAATGTAGGTCACCTACTGTGCTGCTTTTGCAGATCCCATGGTAGCTGGTAATGCAATGGTTAAAACAGTGTGTTGCCATTTACATGGTGGGCATGTTGTGCTCAGAAGGAGCAATATGGGCTGTGTAGTGTATTGCTGGGGAGGAACAATTGGAAAACATCATACAGCCTCTGCAGGGGACATGGGCTCCCGTTTGGGGACCCCACACAGGCAAAGGGGTCCTGGCTCTCAGGTGCAGCTCATCTAGCAAGACCGGGGGGGGACCAGGCTGGCGGGACATTGCTGCCACCCGTCCCGGGGCCTCTGCCTGATAGTGGGTCTGGGTTGTGTAGGTTTGCTGTGCTTGGAGCTGGTGTTGCAGTCCCTGGCCCCCTGTCCTGCCTGTGCTTGGACCTGGTGCTGCAGACCCTGGTCCTGTGTCCTGCCCGGGCACAGGGGTTTTGCTCCTGCTCTCAGCTGCCGAAGACCTCAGGACTGTCCCTGAAAACACTGTTCCTCCTTATGGCTCCTGCATAGGCCAGACTAACATGTTTTAAAGCAAATCGTATTAGAAGTCTGATAGATTACAACAGATTTCTAGAACTTTATTGTTTTCCTGCCCTCATCCGATGACAGATCATCAAAAATTGCGTACACTGCTTGATCCTTAAGATTTTCAAACCTGTGCTTGGACACAGTTCTAGATCAACTCTGTTTTTTTTTCCCCAGTCCACAGCCACTCTGTCTATACTACGGACTGTGATACTTTAAGTAAAAGCATGCTCATTCTCTAAATACATCACTTCTCTCCTTAGCTGTCGGTTGGCTTGTGCAAATGTCCTGGAGGTAAAGCAAACTTGTGCTTCCCTGGCATTGCAGCTGGCAGTGTATAAATCTGGCTTATTGATACCTTGTAGTGTTAATAAAAAAAGACATGTTTAAAATAATCCCAAACGCCAATAGGCTTAGTGACATTTAAGCATGAGTGATGCTGTCAGTTCATCCACAAACAAAAGCAGTACATCTTAATTTGCCTAATTATGCTCTAACATGCAGAGCAGCTGCTGCTGTGAACAAAAGCAGTTGATCACACCATTTTATTAATTGCATATTAATTGCCACATTCATGTTAACCATATGGGAGATACTGGAGTGGAGTGATGGCTACTTAGTGGTGGAAAAGAGAAGATGAACTGGCAGAGTCCTGTCTTCAGAGGACAAATTTCAAAATAATAGAGTGCCTGAACCTTGCTGATGCGACCCCATTTTTAGAAGGAATTTGTGCTTTGTTTGTTTTTTTTTCCCCAATGCTAAATAATTGTATTTAAAAGTAAGAGGACCTGGTCTAGAAAGGACTATGTCTTGCTTGATGACTGCGTGTTGGTGAAAGTACTACTGTGCAAGTGGGTACGGAATTAGTTTGGTAATTTGCAGAAGGCAGCCTGGCTGGCACGTGGCCGCTCCTTTTTGTGCTGTGCCAAAGGATGCACCCGCGCTGCCTGGAATTGTAAGGCTGGAAGAGCCAAAAGGAGTACAAAACTTGGTGATTTTTATACTTTATGCAATTTTGCTGGAAGTATGTAGTGTTTTTAGCTAACAGTCTTAAGTCTTGAGCAGAACTGGGCTTCTTAAGAGTAAAAAAATAAAAACCTTGATACAGGTGGGTTAGCTACTGTGAAATACCTACAGCAAATGGTAGTGGCCTGGCTGCTGCATGTATCAAGCATGAGATTACTGTGTAGGATGTTGAATTACGCTCTTCCTGAGACTTTAGAAAGCTGTCCTCAAGTTCTTTTTTTCTTTTTTTTTTAATTTTCCTGCTATGTGAAGGCAGCAGCTGCTCTCAGCAGCCGTGGGGCGGTTCTTATGGGCAGCAGGTTAGGGGAGCACCTTCTCTCATGTCACCCCCAGACTGACATTATTACAGTCAGCAGAGCACCTCCTTAGGTGGGGCGCCTGTCTCCTGCCTCTGGGCAGCCTCTGCAGGGACAAATGATATTATATGATATATGATATGATATGTGCAAAGGATGCTGACTGGAACAAGACCAAAAAAACCCCACCCAAGGTCTCTGCCTTGAGTATATTTCCTCTCTCCTTCCCTTCACACCTCTTAAGATGAGTGAAAGCCTGGTGCTGGAATTTTTAGGCTGATGAAGGGGTGGCAGGTTTGGCAGGAGGAAGACCCAAAGGCAGCTCATTGCATTCTTAGAAAGGAAGCAAGGAGTTAATGGCAGATCAAATGGAAATATGTCTAATTATATGAAGCAGAGGACTGGACCTGGAATATGCAATGATTTAGAGAACTCAGTCTTGTCAGTCGATTAAATCTGCCTGCCTGGGTTTTCTAAAGTGAGTATTTCAACATTAAAAGCTTATTCTCATTGCCAACAGATGGCATTTTGCTTGCATTTCCTAAATGTCTCAGAAGAGCTGGGATTGGGAGAAATAGATTATTAGAGAAAAAAAAAAGGGCCAGGAGGCGTAGCCTTTGTTTTATTTAACGTATTATTTAAAATACATGTTTCAGACTATTAGAAGGCACAAAAGTAGGCACAAGGATTGCACAGCTAAAATACAATAAGCAGTTGGAAAGTAGATTGGATCTAATCTATTCTAAGCATGCGGGGTGCAAAACAGTAACCGTGACATTCTTTTGTCAAAGCAGAAATTGGGGCAGAGGGGTTGTTTTCTTGGATTTTTTTCATCAGAGAAATGCTTTAAGTAGCTCATCACAATTACGTCTCAATTGGTGCTGTAATACACCGCAGTGGGACCTGGATTATAGGGATGATGCATTATTGGAAAGACACAGCTTGAATTTTGGATTGCAAGCAGTGCCTGCCGCTACAGCAGTTACAGCAACAGTGCCTGACTTGTGAGCCGACCAGTTCTGACCTGGAGTCATTGGAAGAGAATAAATGTGAAACCCCACGGTGCTGCTGCTCCAGTCACAGCAGAAGGTACTTAATGAGCCTCCCCATGTCTTCTGTGCGCAGGCAGGCAGGCTGCGGCCTGACTATTACTAATTTAAAAGCTGAATTCCCCTAAGCCTTGCTTGTGGCTGTTGGGCTGCAGCTCCTGGCTTTTGTTTGGAAACTGTTTTTCGATGTGCTGGCAGCTGCCTGGGTTACTAGTGGGGGCTTGTCCCCATCAGCTGAGCATGAGCAGGTGTTGTTGGAGACCAGGCTTCCGGAGAGGAGAGCAAAGCTTGTAAATATTGTGGCCGAAAGGCAAATTGTCCAAGTGTGATGCCTTTTCTGTGGGAGAGCTCAGCTACCTGCTCTGAGAGGAGTCAGCAGCCACGTGCTGCTCATCCTGAAGGTCTCATCCCCACATCCATCTCATTGCTGACCTGAGCCGTGGTGACCATAGGACAACTTTTCCTCTGTTTTCAGTGCTTTCATTTCTTTGTCTGCTGTCCTTTGGGTGCTTTGACAAGGAGTTTAAGAAGAGTGAAGTTTTACACAGAAGGGCTGCGGAGCACATTTGTATCTGCAGTTTCATGAACCCTGGGAGGGCTAATTAAACTTGTAGCTGGATAGCAACTCCAAAGCAAATTTGCCACCTCTGCTGACTGAATGATCCCTCATGGTTGTTCTCAGCACCCATTTTTAATCAGCCTGGCCCTTCTTGTGTTTGTCGGACATTTGCCACAAACACAATGTCAGAGCTAGACCAGGGACAGTGGGCTGCTGTTTGGTGGGTGTGAGCAGGTCCCCAAGCAGATGGTGGTAGCAATGTTAAGTTAAATAATTAATGGCATCAGAGAAAAATACCCTCTTTTATGTCCAGTAGCTGAAGGTGAGCTCACGTTTTTTTTCTTGTGCGTGTTGCTAACCTTGTCCTACTAGGCTTAATAAATCTGAAGAGGAGCAAGACCTTAATTTCTGTGACATGAAAAGAAATATTTTCAAAGCCTATAAGAACACAGTGTTTTAATTTCTTTATTCCTGGAGCTGAGTGTATGCTCTGTACAGAATATTAGACATTGTGGGATGTGTCAGATACTGTTGATGATTGTAGTTTCAACTGTATTCTTCAAACCAGCCATGGTTTAAAAACAAAAATATAGATTGAGTTTTGGTGTGCATCAATTTAGACAATTCCTGGCATAGTGGCAAAGCAGGGATCCTGTTAGGCGATGCTTCTGTCAAACTCAAGTGGACTGGGATTGAAGTTTGTTTAGTGCTGCATTGCAGTGTCCTTAAAGGATGCCAAAGTCTGGAACTGCTTGTATCATTATCCATAAAGGTGGGAAAAAAGAGGAGGCTTTTCATGCAGAATATTTTTTCAAAAATATAGCTGTGGTTTTATTGTTTTGTTTTCCTGAGTGTGTAAATGTTATTCACACTGACCATGTTATTAATCTCAAACCTCCTTCTTTACATTCAAATTACATCTTCTACTCCAGGGGTCCTCCCTGCTCTAGGAGTTTCCAACCTGACTCTTCCAGACTCTTTAAATTGGGCTCCTCCTCTGCTCTCAATAACTTGCTATGTAAAGTGCTGTCCCATTCCAGTTCTGCGATAGCACAAGCTGCCATTAATTAGCAGTTGTCTGGACAAATCTGTAACCCAAAGTTGAATTTGGATCATTGTGTGTAGTTTAAAAATGCAGCCACTGAGATACACAGTAGTTTTACAAACTATCTTGAGATGACAGGGTCGTTTGCTTAGTTGTAGTTAACTACTGATATTTCTTTGCCTTACTGTTGTCTTAGTAACAGCTATTGAGATGTTTCAGGAATGACCGAGCTGGGCAGGATGGTTGATCGTTGCAAGCTTATTTTCTGGGCTGGAAAACCTGTGGTATTTCTGCACAGAAATTTATTTTTAGGCTCTGCATAATTGCCTCTGTATTCTTTGTGTGGTGTCTCCACTCTTTGATCAAGTGTTGTAAATCTTTGAGTCACAGTGTATCTCCTATTGGCAAGGCGTTATATTTAGGAGCTCTTTCAAAAATACATTGGCAGTTTTAGTGCTTGCTGTTGATCTAAATTGTGGATGCATGCTTGCATTTTGAGCTGGAGAGGGACTTTTTACAAGTGCATGTAGTGACAGGACAAGTGGTAATGGCTTTAAACTGAAAGAAGGTAAATTTAATTAGATATAAGGAAGAAATTCTTCACTGTGTATGTGGTGAGGCACTGGAACAGGCTGCCCAGAGAAGCTGTGGATGCCCCATCCCTGGGAGTGTTCAAGGCCGGGTTGGATGGGGCTTTGAGCAACCCGTTCTAGTGGAAGGTGTCCCTGCCCATGGCAGGGGGCTTGGAACTAGATGGATGATCTTTTAAGGTCCCTTCCAACCCAAACCATTCTATGATTCAGTTGACTTCAAGTGAGAGTTCACCACTGGAAGAAGGTTACTCTGGGGATGTGATGTCAGGCTATGGAGTGTGTGATCTGTTTGGAACTGAAGTGGGTGTGATGGAAGGTTTCACATATAAATAGTGAAAGTACTGGGAGAAACTAGCATCAACTGTCTCAAGTTTTAAATTTATACTCCTCCTCCAACTTTTCCAACTTTTACTCCAATTCCTTCAACAAAATAAGAACTTTTCTGCAGTTTATATTTTGTGCTAAGTGGGGAAAGCAAGGATACCAAAAGAGACATTTTTGCTATTAAATACTGTGTCTTTCATTAAAATGGTGTATAGTAAGCCTCTTGTCGTGTTGCAACTTCATCGTGTTCAGTTTTCTGAAGTTCTCCAGCCACAGAAGGGAATAACTACTCTTTCTACAGCAAGAAAAATTGTAGGTATCTGTAGTAGGGATCCTGTAGAAAAAAGTAGGGATCTTCTTTCCTTTTCTGACAGGAAATGGAAAAGGAAAAGGAAACTGGAGAGGAGGGGAGGGGAGGGGAGATTCTCCATTTTTTGTCCTTTTCTGGTTTGAAGTAGATGGTGATGCCTGTTGTTTGCTTAATGCCCCCACATACTTATTTATTGAAACCATTCCCACGATATTAAAAGTCATGACAGCTGATGGGCTCACTGGTGTTTTCTGAGGATGTTTGGTCATGAGGCACTTTTTTAACAGTAGCTCATTTAAACTGTTAGGTGCGTTTTGCTAGCGATCCAAAGAAACACAGCTATTGAGCGGTTAATGACCACAGCAGGTTGTGAGGTTTGGGTTGCTTGTTTGTTTATCATTAATAACAATAACAGGGCAGTTTGTACCCAGGTTTTCAGGTTTTGTAAAAAAAATTAGGGCTTTAGTCACAACTCCTCCAGTCCATTTATTATTTGTGAACCTTAGCTTTTACTTACCATTTTAGTGTTCTGTTGTGCAAATAGTCTTTTCAGGAGGAGTTTTTTAGAGTTTCTAACTAAGAAACAAAACTGTTATTTCAAGTTGCTGTGTGAGACAGTCAGCAAACACTTGGTGCTTGAGTTTGGCGTGAGCAGTTACACAATCAATGGAGGTTGGTGTTTTCCAAGGATCTTAATTTTTTTTCATTTATAGGTTGAAAAGTACTTAAGAAACTAGAGGACATACTGGCCTAATTTTAAGAGAGGATGTGTCTGAGTTTAGATGTGACTCATCTTGAGTTTATTAAGACAGTCAGCAGAAAGAAGAAAAGAAGAACTGCCAACTCCTTATAACAGGATAATCCATATATAAATTACAGTATTCCAAACAGCGATGTGGGGTGGGGAGATGAAGATTCTTTCTGTGACCTTTAAATAAGTGAAATAAGTGGATAGCGTGTCCCCTTCAGGACATCTGTAAGGAGAATGCAGACTGAGATTAGTGGAAGATGTCTGTTGGGTATTAGTGTGGATCCACAAGTGCACAGCTGTCAAAGATGGAATTACAGGCTGAATGGGGAGACGGTTGGGGACAGAAGTTCAGAAATGGCATTTTTTCAGTCTGGTGTTGCTGGTTTCACTCCCAATACTGCAGGCTGCATCAATGAAAAGACTTATGTACACTTGTCTGCCTGGTATTTTTTCCATCACTAATTCAGAAGAGAAGCATCTTCTCTATGGTGCATTATCAGGGCAAATAAGAGTCGAGATTTTGTAAAGACTTATTTATTGTAGCCATTTTTGATCAGTTCTTCAGGATAAATTGTAGCATACGAGCATTGAGGT
Organism: Streptopelia decaocto; assembly: GCF_964273445.1. Classification (NCBI taxonomy): domain Eukaryota; kingdom Metazoa; phylum Chordata; class Aves; order Columbiformes; family Columbidae; genus Streptopelia; species Streptopelia decaocto. The sequence continues at coordinate 59,988,823 of NC_138656.1, forward strand.
GAATTTGGAATTTAAAATGAGAATCTATCCCGGTGGAATTTTAAAAGGATCTTCCTAGGGAGAGAGAAAAGTACCCTTCTGGGAGCTGAGGTTTCCTTAGCTGCGGTTCAGGAATGGCTGAAGGAAAAAGGGTTGTGCCCTGCAATTTAAAACAAAACCATGAGACAGAATTGCACATTCATTAAATGTTTCTATTCCTCTGCCTGCAGTTGCAGTGTGTGGGGAAATGCTCTAACCAAAAGAAACTGCTGCTTTGTCTGCAGGCAGCCCTGCCCAAATGCTCCCTTTTCTCTCTGGTGATGTGTTTGCATGATAGAGGATCCTGTGGAAAGATGTTTTGAATTGTCAAAGGAATGAATTAGCTTTATTGTGCTCTGACCTAAATAGGATCATCAGATCAATCAGTCTGCTGCTTTTCTGCCCTCTCTGGCTGAGGTTGTGCTGCTTCTCCTTCTCATCTTCCTCCCTCTTCCCCCTGTCCCCACCAGGCAGCCCCTTTCCCAGAGCCTCCATCCATAATCCCTTAGAGCCCGGGTAAAGGAGAGTGCTCCCGGGGTACCCCCCCTAAAGCAATCCCTGCTCGGGTTCCCCTGCCCGTTCGCTGGGGTGTGGGTCCTTCTTGGCTTCTTGTGGCGGTGGCTTAGGGATAAAACACTTCTCCTCCTTTGTTCCCTCTCCCCTGTGCAGTCTCCTCCTGCTCTTCCTCCTGATCCCAGGTTTAATGAATTGTAATTTCTCAGTAGCTGGGGAAGTATCGTGCTTCAGCGAGGCCGAGGTTGCCCTGAAAGAGGCCATTGTGAGCCTGCCGGGCTGGAGACGGGAGGGCAGCTGGTTGGGGTGCTGGCTGGGACCGCCTTTGTGGAGGAGCACTTTTGTTCTCCTGAAAGATGAGGGGAGAAGGCCAGCCAGGACTGGCTCTGGAGGGAGGGAGAAATCCCTTCTGAACATAAATTATTGACTCCTGTGGTTTGCAGGGGTGGCTTTGACTCCATTTAAGCACCAGCAAGTGTCTGACAGCATGGGCTGAGGGTGGCCAGAACTGGCATAAAACTTGGACACTGACTTTTAAAAGCACTTGAGACATTCTTATCTCAGGTGCTTGATGTTTCTTAATGACGGAAGTCTTGCCTAGAAGTGCAGCTTTCAGGGCAGGGTGGTGTTGCTGTGAGGCAGGCAGGAGCCTTGTGGCCTGCAGAAGGGGTTTACAGCCCTCCCGGGGTTCAGGCTTGCCCTGCAGATGCCTGGGTGCCTCTGCACAGCCTGAGGAGGGCTGCTCGGGGGTCAGTCTCAGGGTTGCTTTCCTCCAGATACCATGGCTGCTTGATGGCTGGGTTATGGGGGTGTCAGGGAGTAATCCTGAGCATGTCCTACACAGACCCAGTCCTGCAGACATGCTGGAAACAGCTGCCTTCCAACAGCTCCTTCCCCACGCGTCCCCATGCGAGCGGCTGGGTGGTGCCGCAGTGGAAACTTATTTCGAGCGAGTGACTGACATGGCCGTAAAAAGCAAAGGCATTGATTTAATTGTTTTTAGTGCATCTGCTCGCTAACATTTCTACTTACCCTTTTGCTTAATGAACAGAAGAGCTCTTCCAGTGCAGTTCCCAGCTCAGTGCTATTGTTTTACTTCCTTCTTCTTAAAATGTCATCAATGCCATACGGTTGTTTAATGGAGGATTCTTCCATTGTTTGAATAAAGCTGCTAAGGCTTACAGCTGAAAGTTTAGGTTTAGAGATGGTGGTACATGTTAGTAGTTTGATGCATCATTTATTTCATAAACCTGATATGTGTGTTGGGTTTACCTTTTCTTCATGAAAATAGGTGGTAAAATTTTTCTTCATTTGTGGGAGGGAGGAGGAGTGGATTGCTTTAACTTCCTGTGTTTTTTTCTGGGGTTTGGTTTTTTTTAAACTTAGTACTTTCTAAATTTCATACAGCATGCGTGCATAGGCTGATGAGCGGCAGTAGGAAGGATAGCAGTTGATTCTCACCAATTTGTTAGTGTCCCTGACAGACAGCTGCCATCGGGACTGCTGCTGGGCAGCTGCTCTGGCTGTGGTTATGGACAACCCAAGTATGTCCCTTTGCAACATTTGCCTTTTTATAAAGCCTCAACTTCTTCAATGCACCTTGTGTGCTGGTGCAAGGTTCAGGGCATTGGGTTGTGAATGGGGACTGGGCAGGACAACCCCCCTCCCCCAGCGTCTGGCTTGAAATATTTCCCTGGAAGCTGAATATTTCCACATTGTTTCATAGACGCTGATGTTTTATGTTGCCGTGAATGTGTAGGGGTGGCTGTCCCAGATGGCTGTCGCGGAGCAGGTCAGCTGGAAAGCCCCTCTAAGAGGGGAGAGAGCAGGGAGAGGAGTGAAGGAATGAATGGCCGCAGCACTGCAGGCACGCCATGCACAAGCAGCCAGTCCTGTTCACTGCTCTTCTGGGTGTACATGGCCTCTACTAGAAATTAAAATCAGTTTAACCACTCGAGGATTAAAAACTATTATAGTGTGAACTAAAAAGTGGCACAGTTTTGCTAATGAGTGTGATATACATTCATGATTTTGAGCACACTGGCACTGCATCTTGTGCGTCTCATTTTATTTGCTTCAAAGTTAGGAAGGAGTTTCTTCTGGGCTAAATTTTGCAATCTAAGTTAACAATCCCACCCAGCATAAAGTGAGAATTAGCATTTGCTGAAAATCTCCATATTTTCTGTATTCCTTGCGATAGTGTCTTTGTGGAGTGGCAGGTGAGTGTGATCCCCACTTGTAAGGATGTGGGAATGGAGACAGTGGGTTAATATTAACTTTTCCAGGTCAAGTAGGAAGTGTGCCACAGAGCAAGGTCTCCTTAGTCCGCCACCCATCTCTGAGTCATTTGCTTTTAAAGAACTGATATCATGCTGTACACACCTACTGTTCATGCTGGGTTTATCGAGCTTTAACAGACTTTTAATTTTTTTCTATCAGGGTAATTTTAGGTGGTTTTGTTGTTGTTTGGTGGGGTTTTTTGTGGGTTTGTCTGCTGGATTGGCAACATTGGAGGCTGAAGGCCTTTATCTGTTTGCATAGTGACTATAATATGAATTTTCTCAAACTGCCCCATCTTCTCCTTCTCAATGTAGAGAGGCAGGCTGTGGAGAAGCACACTTTCATGCTTTCAGCTCTAAGAGAACTTCTGTTAGGAGACAATTGTGACAGTTTCTTGTGACAGGAAAAGCCCTTTAAAAAAGCTGGATTGAGACAGCAAGCTGGATTTCATGGAAGCCAATGGATTTGTCTCAAGTGGGAAGAGTGTTTGGTTGTTTTTGACCTAATGCAGAGTCTGAGAGACTGAGTAGCCATTTTTGATGTTCGACCTCTATCAGCATGACCTGAGGGAAGGTGGAAGCGAAGAGGGGTGAGGATGAAAGGCAGATATCACTTTATGCATTGTTTGTTACTGGGTTTGAATAGCTGCCTCCATACTGGAGATCAAGGCTTGAGGACAGTGATCAAGAACTGAGTCAGGAGAAATGCTTCAGGGTAAGCTGAGGATCCCATAACAAAGAGCAGCACTGGACTTGGCACACATTGCAGCCCAGGTGGAACAGGGAGGGGTTCCCTGAGCCGACCAAAGTACCCAAGATCATGTTGATAGACAGGGGCTTGGCCATGAAAAGGGAACAAAGTCTTGCTTCCCAGGGCTTGCAGACTGCAATCTGTCTCGCTTCCAGTAGCCCAGTCTCCCTCACATGCTAGCTTCAGACTGTCACCTTCCCCTGTGCAATTGCACAGTAGCTTCCCTCCGCACTTAGGGAGCCACTTGCTATGTCCTCAAAAAGATCACCACCACACTAAAGAAGGAGTTACCACCTTCTGGGTTTGCTCTCAGATCGCAGCGCTGCTGGACTTAGAAGTGGAGTCATTCTGCACTCACCTCCAGACTGTGTGCAGCAAGTGGTTTTAATGATGTATGGGTGATAGCAAATTCTGAACAGGGGTATTATTGTGTATGTGATTAAAAAAAAAAAACAAACCACAAAACAAAAAAAAGCAACGACAAAACCACTAAATAGTTACCTTGTTAGCAGAGTTGGATGCCAGGTTTACTTTGTGCGTAAGGTGCTTGATGGAAATTAGTGTAAAAGTAGAGGTGTCTTCCCTGCCATTGCTGCCACGGCACCATGGTTTTCTGTCCCTTGAGCAAGTCAAAAAGTCTCTTGGACCAGAGACCTGCTGCTAATGGCAAATTTTGTGTCAAACCCATATCATAATTCTAAAATCTCTGGGTTTGGCAAATATTGATGAAACGCTGATAACAGGGTGTTCAGACAATGATGGAGGCACTTTGTTTGTGGTCGGTTCTATGTGGTGCTGAGACTGGGGCGCTTGATGAAACTTGAAGTTCCTGTGGAGCACCCGTGTTTTCCATGCTGCTCTCCAGAGGCTGGGTCCTGCTGCAGCTTTGGGGTCAGTCTGAACCCCCTGCTGCTGGCATGTCTTTTTTTTCCTGAGGAAAAAATCCTTTTCATTGTTAACCCGAGGGGGTTTTCTAAGCTTTCTTTGTCAAGGAGGGCTTGCTTCTTGAGCCTGAACACTGTGTGAAGGGCATGCCCTGCTGAGCACATTCATTTGATGCTTAGCATCAAATCCTGCAAAACTGCAGGAAGGATGGCTGTGGACCTCTGTACAGATATATTTTTTTTAAGGCATGAGGATATAATGCACATCTTAAAAAGCTGGGCTATTTAATCTCTCTCTACGCACAAGTTTCATTTGATGAATAACAGGTTCTCTATTAGCCAGGAATAACTCGATTTTGTTTTCCATGTATCTGGTCTGAGATGACGCTAATGAGAATAAATTAGGAGTGTTGCTGAATGAAATTCGATATGTAAAATTAGTGGGCTGATGTCCCAGGCAATGGCAATGACTACGGGGGGAGCAGCGAATCTGGAAGGGTAGAGCAATGCAGAGCGGAGGCTGCGTCGGGGGTCCTTAATAAAGGGGGAGCAAGAGGGTTAAAAACAAAAAGGGGGGGGGGGGAGGGGGAAGGGGAAGGGTGGGAGCGGTGGGAAAGCAGGGCATCCTGATTTGCACGAAAATGCAACTCTCATTTGCAACTGGCAGCAGGCTGCAGGGCAGCGCCGGGGGAGGGGGGGTTGCGGGGGCTGCCCCCCGCCCGCCTCCCGCGGGCACCGGGGAGGTGCAAAGGGCGGGGAAGGTGCCGGCAGCGCCCTCCGCTCCGGCACAGCCGCTGGAGCCATGGGAGGAGGGAATCACCTGCACACTCGGGCTTCCTGGAGCAGCCGAACTTGGGAGAGCGAAGGAAGGGAGGAGAAGAAGAACTGAGTACTTGCACGGGCAGCAAGAAAGCCTCATTTTTGGCCCCGTGCGAACGTGAATAACAATTAACTTCCCCCCCCCCCCCTCCTATTTTGCTGTTGAAAGTGGCTGTTTTCAGTCCACAAGGTTACGTGTGAGGAGGAGAAATTCAGACTAAAGAACTGTGAGCATCAGGAAGACCTAGGCAGATTTAAAGTTGTGATTTCAGGAAAGAAAGGCGGAGGGGAGAAGCCTGGAGAAGAAAAATTTGGTGTGTAGAACGGGCTAACTCTGGAAGACAGTAACCTTTCTGCAGCTCCTCCTTTTTATGGGATTTAAACTTCAGGATCGCAATTCAACACCTTGAAAATGGTGGTTTTCATCAACACAAAGCTTAAATCTCTCATGAAACTTTTCAAGAGAAAGAGTAAGTAGTTGTGCGTGCTCGTTGTTGTTTCGGGAGGCAGCGGGTCCTGCAAGAAAAGTGCAGCTCCCTTCGGCTTTCCTTCTGCTCTCCTGACAGCTCCTTTTAAGTTTATCTCGTTCTCTGTTGGATATTTTCTGATGTGCGGAGGCAGCCTCATGAAGCGTTCTAGGACAGGGGTGTCAAGTGTAACTACTCCCACATGTATATAGTCCCCATTTGTAGAGTCCTAAAATTACATTCGGCCCTTTGAAGGCGACCGCGAGGCTGATGTGGCCCCCGGCGAAAACGAGTTTGACACTCCTGTTCTAGGACCTCTGCTTTGGGATACTGTGGTGGTTTTTAAGTCCTTTGTCTCAGAGGTTTTGAAGGAGCCAAACTTCTCGATGTGACATGGCTCAGTGTGCTGGTGTCACCTGCAGTGGGGCAACGGTGTCCTGCCATGTGCTGGGCCATCCTCCCAGCATCTGTCAGACACCTACCTCTGCTTGTGCAGCTGCTGAGCCATGTCTGGCTATGGGCTGGTAGCTGTAAGGCTTGTTCTGAGCCAAGGTGTATTTTTAAAAGATGCTCTGCGTTCAGCATGGCTTTGAAATTCACGACTCCCCATTTGATTCATGAAGATAGACAAATGGCGCTGGAGAGAGTCATTTTCCAATAGGCACAACACTTCTGTCAGCTGGTTTTGATGGCCATTGTTCTGAACTTTAATTTTGTTATGGCGAGACTGCAGCCGGGTGGTGTGCTGGAGGCTGGTGTTGCCCTCCTCCTCTTCCTCCTCCAGCCTTCCTCCCCCTCCCCGCCCACCTGCTCAGCCAGGAGATGATGAGGGATGCTTTTCGGGCAGGTCGTTGAATATACCTATGGCTTTTTCTATAATATCGGGATGATTGATGCTGTAACCAGGTAGGTGGTGGCTTGTCAGTTTGTAGTGATTTATTTTTGACCTCTAGTTAGCAAGGACAGGAAAAGCAGGCACAGACTGAATGCGTGTCTGCCATGTTGCAGCCAATATGTCTGTGAGAAGGGGGGGGATGCAGGACCAAACCACCTCAGAGATGAAAAAAGACCAGTTGAAAGTCTTCAAAAGCCTTTTTCAAAATCTGATGATAATCTTAAAAAAAAAGGGGAAAGGCAGTTACGGACCCCCATCCACCCCCATCCGCACCGTAAGTCCTTTTAGGACAAAACAGGCATTGAGCATTGGGCTGTAGATATGTTTTGAAGTGAAAGGCATAGCTCAATTTTTTTTACAAGTACTGATTATTTCCATCCAAAATGATCCTGGCAGATGCACGATGGTGTTAGGGAAAGAGTCATTTTTCAGGTGACAGAAGGCTGTTGCCTTCAGTTTGCTTACACACCTCCTCTGCTACCACAGAGGCGTCAGACCAGCTTGACAAAGTGATGCTGTGGGCAGCGAGGAGGGCGAGGGAAGATGCGGGGCTGGCTGCGGGGCCAGCGGGCAGGGCAGGTGCTGGGGAGGCAGCACAGCTGGAGCGGCTTTTCCTGCTTTGGAGAGCTAAAAGCAAGGATGTATGGTATGCTGGCTGAAGGACAAGGGGCGCCTAGGGGATCATAAAATATGACCCCCAGCTGCCCTTTTCCTATTATTATAGGGTGGAGGGATAAGGCCATTCAACTGTAAAAGTTTTTATTGATGACAAACTTTAAACAAAAGGTAATGGCTGTCTCTGGGGAAGCATAAATGATAAACAAATCTTAGCAATATGTGCTTTGGCTGATTCATCACTCGACTGTCTGTAGGGAACTTTGAACTTGAGCAATGTCAGTATTTTATTTTCACGTGTGTATTGGCTGAGAAGAGGTGGCCAAGAGCAATCTCTCTTTGGTTCTGTTGTGCTCTGAGCAGTGTTTAACTAGGGAGCTGCTGTTGTCTAAATACACTTTCCACTCACAGCAATGGAAAGTAGCTCCACTGTTGGCTCCACTGGAATTTTTGTTCCTGGTTTGAGCAGGCGAGGTTGGAGAAAGTTATTTCCCGATATTTTACCTGTCGTAATCTCTCGTGGCAACTGTCATATTCCCAGGGTCACCCTTGGGCAGGAGGAGGCTCTCTGGCACCACAGGGTGCCTGGTGGGATCAGGGGACTAGGAAACTGATCTCCTTTGTGAAGACTGGGAGCTAGAAGGGCGAAAAGAGGGTTGCAAGTTTACAGTAAATACAACAGGAGGTATAAATATGATAAGAGAGAAAGGAGAACAGGAGAACAAATTTAGAGTAGAAATGAGGGGGGAGTTTTTAGTTGTCATAGAAGTGGGGTTCTAGAGAGCGCTTTGATGGGGCTGCAGTGGCAAACTGTTGGGTTTCATGATACAGCTATCTACAATAGCATTTAATTTTCTTATTATTGTCTCTCTCTGCAGCTGTTTCCAACCTAGATGAAGAGAGTAGATGGACTGTGCACTACACTGCTCCGTGGCACCAGCAGGAAAATGTCTTCCTGCCCTCCTCAAGGCCACCTTGTGTGGAGGACCTGCACCGACAAGCCAAGTTGAACCTCAAGTCAGTACTGAGAGGTAAGATGTTGCTGCAGACACTGATGTGTTCCAAAGGGACAGTAGTTTTTACCACAATCTTTGCAAATGTAACAGAATTGCAGACTTCAGAAGAGACTTGTTTGTTTTTCTGCCTGCAGCACATTAGGAACATTGAGTGGGGTTTACCCATTCAAAAGTAGAGATGGGGAAAAATGTTTTCACTCTCAAGAGACAAGGAAATCTGTTACTTGGTATAGAGCACTCTAGAATGGAAAAGGGGAAAGCCTGGTGTCTTTTGGCCATTTCCATTTAGTCTTTGGAGTGTTTCCAAAATGGTACCTTCAACTTCAGTAATTCCTGAGTTATTCCATTTATACTTTAGTGTAAGAACCACAACACAGGTGTTTCATTTGGTGATTTGTTGTTTGTATAGTGTCATTTCCAGGGACATGGCTACTTGTGAGAGGTCGGAAAAGGTGCTGGGGGCAGACAAGGGAAATGTGGAAGTGCTTTCTCGCAGAAGGCTGCAGTGCATTTTGAAGGACCAGTTTTTACCCTTAGTACCTTCACTGTGAGTGCACCCATACAGTCTGGCATGGGACACGTTGTGTCATGTTAGTGCAGCGGTGAGTACAGCAGCAGGCAGCCAGTGGGGAGGACTGCAGAACATCTGTCCCCAGGCCAGAAGCAAAGTTTGAAATTACCGTTTAATGTGTGTGTTCTGGAAAAGGTTAACCTAGATTTTTCTTTACATTGGCTGTTTAACAAAGGGGGTTACCCTGCAAAGAGCCAGTCATTCCAGGTCTCTTTTTGTTCCAGCAGGAAATGCAGGTACTTGATACCTTTCAGAGTTAAACTGATTTAAAAGAACATTGTAATTTTTGTTTAACATGACATTTCGGCTTTTTAAACGCGCAGGAAAACTTCATTTCGTACCTCTGAATAGAGAACTGTTTGGCTGCTGTATTTTATTTCTCTTGCCATTTCTCCAGTTCATTGATTTTCACTGTCTCTTACTACGTGCCTTTTGTTATCATTTAATAGGGAGTCTTGACAGCCACTGTTACTTGCTCACGCATGGCTCAGCAGATAGCCTGGGTGTCCTCTATACTTATTATTGGATTAATGCATTTGTTCAGCCCTTTAGCCTTGAAATATTTACTGTTCCCTTGCAGGCACACTTACTGGTTCTTTAGAAAAGAAAAAAACATTTACCTGCTTCAGATTAAAAAGAATACTGCTCGTGGCTAGCTTTTTGTAAACATTAACTACTCATTCTTCTATTTTTCTGCTGTTTGAGACTACTATAAAATAAAATTGCACAGGTCAAAATGCTGCTCTGATTTTCTTGTGTTTTATCAGAAATGTATCTACTGCAGTTCATCTTCTATTTCAATACATTGATATCTAACATATTAGTGTGAAACTAAGTAATACATGCTGCTTCCCTCAGCTTACACATCTGAAGTTACTTCAGTCTGCTGGGATTTTTATCTGGAGCTGCTGCCCTTTATAAAACAAAACCTATCCAGTACTATTACAACTTACCAGTTAGCCGTTTGTGTGCATGATGTAGGACTCCTTGGTAGTGAAATTAATTTCAGTTTCATGCTTTCAGGGTAGTAACCGAGAGACAGAAGAACCTGTGATGCCTCCACCAGACCTCAGGTTGCTGACATAGTCAACAAAACTCAGCTCCTTCATTTATTTATCTATTTATTTTATTTCAAGCTCTTTCCCTGGGCCATGTTTATTCCCTAAGAGCAGTTCTAAAACAGCTCCTTGCTGTGGCTTGTATCTGTCCCAAGTAGCGAACAAGCATTAATTTAACACTGTTTCCAGTAATTTTATTCTTGCCTGTAGGGGCTCTGAGTAGTAAGAGATGCACTGACTGAAGTTTTATTGGTTTTACTTTGCTGTTGCTTCAACCAGCTCTGTGAAATGAGGAAGACGCTGATCCTTCTGATCACATTTGGAGGGTTGAGTTAAAAGTTCTGTAGCCAGAGCTGGGTTTCGTTCAGTGTAAAAATGCTGTTGAAATTGTGACGTAATTGTTACAACTGATGAACTGCTTTTCCACCTGCTGCTTTAGAAAAGACAGAGTTTTCCAAAGCTTCTTAATGGGTAGGAAGTAAATTTGGTGCTACGTGATTACAGCATAGAAGACCTTGAGGAAAAGCAGTCTCGTGAGAAACACCACTGGGCTATCATGGAAGCTTTAGTTCTGCGTTTCTTCGCGCCATGATGAAACTTTCATCTTGGCATCTTTTTGGTGTTTCAAATGCATTGGTGGAGCTGAAGCGTTGGGCAGTGGAGCAGCTGTATGTGACCTGATGTGCTGCCTGGGTGGTGGGGAGCGAACAATGTTGGATGACGAGGCGCATCCTACTCTGTGCAAGCAACAGTGGGATGGATCCCCCTGCTCTCCAGAAAGTGTTGCAGAAACTGGAAGGGAGTAGTACAAAAGCAAAACTGATTTTTACTTTGTGGTTAAGTCGGAGATGAAGTAGTGCACATGTGCGGCAGTGGCGAAATACTTAGGTTTGATAATAGGGTAATCTTCCTTGCAGTAAAGATACTGAAGCGCTGAAATAAATTTTTGGGGCAATGAAGTCATTGGAGATTTTTAAGAATAGATGAGAGAAACCACTGCTTGGAAGTTGTTTGTGTATATTTAATTCTACCTTTAGAGGAGGTTGGGAAGGAAGAGAGAACCTTTAGTGGTCCCCTCGAACCTGATAATGTGGTCCTGAGGACTAAACTAGTAGCTACAGTGCAGACCCTTGAAACACGTTTGAAAGTTTTCCAGCCGTGTTCTTGTTCAGATTATGAGGTCTGGCATTGCTGATACATAGCAACTTGATTGCAGACTGTTAATTTGTTATTGCATTAATTCCCTCACCAGTGAATGGAAAAGTAAGGATAAAACGTAGGTAACAAGTAGTAATTCACATGTAGAGCACAATAGTCATTTAAGCCACCTGTATTGAGTGTATAAAATCTTTCAAAGTAATTCCAAGTAATTCCTTTCTGACAAGGTGTTTTCACACGTTTAATACTAACCAGATGAAAAAATGCTGGTTAGCTTTTAAGATAATGCAAAGTCAAACCTATTTTTTCTGGTACAATTTCAACAGCTCAGCAAATTTTTGACAGCATGGGTCTAGCTAGAAATATCTAGTGAAATAGATAGGAAGCTTGTCTTTTGTCTGGAATAAACTTTTTAAGCACCACTTCAGGAGCAGAAAAGCTGTTATCGCTGCTTATTCTTAAATTTATTTAAGAGTAAAACGTTAGGGGTAGATATATTAAAATGTATGATATCTAACCTGTCTTGAGAGAAAACAAATACTCTGCCTGGCCATCTCTGCATGCTCTATGGGCCTTTACGGGAAACAGGGTTGTGTTTGGAGGAGGAGGAGATTCTTCTTTATGTTTTACGCAATTATTATTTTACTTTGTACATTATATATTAAAATGTCCACTGCTTATTGCACTGTGGAAGTGGATATAGCATCATAGTAGATGTTGCATGGGGAGATTTTTAAATTTTTGTACCTATGAACTAGATTTTTACCCTTTTGTAATCAAGGGAAAATACTATGCTTTTCCTTTACAAAGTTACTTTCAAGTGTAAATGGTGATATCTTGCATTCAAATGTGTTCATAACTGAGTGTTGTGGTTTAACCCCAGCTGGCAACTAAGCCCCACACAGCTTTTCGCTTACTCCTGCCCACCACCGTGGGATGGGGGAGTCAGAAGAGCAGAAGTGAGAAAACTCATGGGCTGAGATAAAGGCAGTTTAATAGGTAAAGCAAAAAGCACACATAGAAGGAAAGCAAAACAAGGGATTCATTCACTGCTTCCCATGGGCAGGCAGGTGTTCAGCATCTCTAGGAAAGCCGGGCTCCATCATGTGTAACAGTCTCCTAAGAACACAAACACCACCACTCTGAATGTCCCCCCCTTCCGTCTTCTTCCCCCAGTTTTTATACTGAGCATGACATCATATGGTGTGGAATATCCCTCTGGTCAGCTGTCCCAACTGTGTCTCCTTCCAACCTTTCATGCACTCCCCACCTTCTCATTGGCAGGCCAGTATGAGAAGCTGAACAGTCCTTGACTGCTTAGCAGTAACTAAAACATCAGCGTGTTGTCATCATTATTCTCATACTAAATCCAAAACACAGCACTGTACCAGCTACTAGGAAGAAAATTAACCCCAAAACCAGGACACTGAGGTAAAGTTATTTATCCTTCTTTAGGCATGCAGGTGCTTAAGTGCCACCTGCAGTTTTAAAAAGCAATATTTTCAGGTAATCTGAATTAGAAAATAAAACACCCAAGAAGTTTGTTATGCACAGTAGACCTGAAGTGTCTTTATCACTTTTATATCACTGAAGTGGCTTTATCACTTTTATTAAAATTGGAAGCTGTCATTGACTAAATCAGTGGCTTGAACACATTTAACCCGGCTGCATTACTACAGTTTAAATTAGAGCTCTCAGTGGCTTAATCTGGTGACTTGAGCAGAAGAGCAAATTCAGCTGCACTTCAGAGTCAGGGTACCATTGCAATATGACTTAAATGTTTACAAAATGCTGCAGTTCTTTGGTTGTGGTGGTAGATCCCATTATTTTACATGTTTTGTTTGCACTGGGTAAAACAGACTCTCCCATTCTTTGGGGAAGCAGACGGGACCTTGGGGTGACAGATAGGGTGACACATTGGATGTCAAACATGTTCCATCCAAGGTGCCTGTTTCCTTACTCTCAGGGCCAAGCTGCTGTGACTGGTCTTTCCCAAGAGTCTGTCTGCAGTGGCCTCATCCGTGTGTTTTCATAGTCACCTTAAAAAAGGTGTTTGTCAGCACACAGACCATCAGGTGGAAACAATATTGACCCTGGAGGAGTCTTGCATGACCCTGTGCTCCACATCACTGTTTCTTCCCAGGGAGTTGTTGAAATGGGTGAAGAAGGTGGTGGATGGGCAGCAGGCTCTGCATGGTGTCAGGATCCTCAAATCAATCCTGCCCCCTTGCAGTGGGTGCTCTGCTCCAAGGCTGAAGGGCTGCTTGACTTGTTTAGTCTCACATTGCCAATGGCTACTGAGTGGCTGGCGCAGCCCTGAGTCTGCTCTGGACAGAAGCAGAGCTGTGAGTTTAATGTTGTTCAGAGTGGCATTGTTGTTTTTTTTTTAAGGCAGGCTATTATCTGTGCTGAAGGGGCAAGTGCCACATACTGCAGGGTTTCCTGCAGCTTTTTCAGTCCATGAAGTCAAGAGTTTGAGTTTGATGTTCAACCAGAGTCCAGAGGGTAGCACCACAAAACAGCCCCTGTCCCTGACACAGTGCGCTGGCAGATCTGTTTTCTTTTTCTGCAGCGTGGTCATGTTTAAAGGACTTTTGTCTGAAGAAGTCCCTAAAGTATTCTGGTCTTCAGCCAGGAGCACTGATACAACAGCAGTAGCAATGATGTAAATATTTGGATAAGAAAAGTAAATTGAGACTAATCCTCATTTTGCTAACTGTACTGTAATCTAAAAATGACAAGGAATAAGGCATGAAGCATGAAGATGGGCAGAAGGAACAGCACTGTTGTAGTGTTGCTTTGCTTAACTGCTTGGAGCATGTCTTAAGCGTGCCTATCTGCCTTCTGGACAGGTTTGCACCATTAGCAGTGTGTTCAGAGGTGTTGGTCCAGTGTCCTAAAAGGAAAACCTAAAGTAATATGGACACCTTCCCGGTGGATAACAAGGTGTCAGATACGTACTGAGGAAGGTGTACCTGTTAACAGTGGGAACACTCCATACACTGACTTTCATCCTGCTTTTCAGACTAGGGCTGCGGAGACTTCCCGCACAACTCTCTGTACTTTGTGTCTCTTTTCCCCCAGGGTTATTGTGTTGATTCAAGCTATGTACATAATATGGGGCTCATTGTTCCAATGTCTGCGATGATTCAGTTATTATCTCATCTTCAGAAGAGCTGGATTTGGCTGACTGTAGCTTCTGTTTAGCTTTGTTGGCCAAATTCAAGGAATGTATTTAAGCAGCAGTGATTGAAACACTTGATTTGTTTTCCAGAAGACATCTGGTTAGCATTGTCAAATAAAACCGGATTTAAGTAGTTACTCATAAAGCCTCTATTATGTCTTGCTGCAAGACCCTCCAGACAGGTACGTGTTTAGCCTTTGTTTTCTCATTGCATCTGCCAGATCACTGTTCAGATGAGCAATATTAGGGTCAGCCCCACTAGTCAGTAATCCTGCTGAGAAGATTATGGACTTAAAATAATCTTATGTATCATTAAAGAGCTGCAAAATAGGGGGGAACTGCTTCATATTAACAATAGATCTGGTTCAGGTTCAGAGGGATGTCAAGATGTGAGCTCCCTACCAACTGGAAACCTTAATGAAGCAAAAGACCATTAAAGGCTAGGAGTAGACCATATGTTCCGGAAAGGCCTTGGAGCTGTAAAATCAGAAAATATACATCAACTTATTTCTCATTATTGTAGTTTCAATAGTCAAGTTAGTACCAGAGGTTCTGCCCATGTATCCTGCCCATTTTACTCTTCCTGAATTAATTCGCAGTGCATCTGTTGATGGTTTTGGACAAGTTCCATATTCCAACTGCCCTTTCTAATAAGGAGTTTTAAAAAGCAAATATTCTAGTGAAACTAAGCAGAATTTGACCGTGAGTCTACACTGCATGTGTTTGAAAGCTGCTTTTGTGCTGAAAAATTGAGATGCTCAGAAGCATTTTGGTTCCCTATTTTTAGGTTTAGTTATACAGTGTAGCGCTGAGTGTAAAAACATACATGGTGGTTATATGTAGGTTGATTGCACGATACAGGTGATAAGTGAAAGCAGTTCCAGCTGAAAAGGTTAAAAGAAGGTGAAAATTTGTTTCAAAATAATACTAATGGTACTTATTTTTTTCTTAAACTAGATGAATGTGTTCTTAATGTTTTATGATACAAGTCAGAATCAGCAGGAAGATTTAGCCGAAAAATTATCAAACTTCACCCCATTTCAGACCTGTTCCTTTAGCAGAGGGAAGAAATTTGAACTCTTACTGTCTGCATTGTAGTTGTTTCAGGTGAAGCAATTTCCATCACAAAGAATATCAGACCTTTGGTTGTTTCCCTTTTTGCTTTTCTTCCTCCTTCCTCTCTTCAATTGTGGTGTTATACATGCTTGTTTGCAGCATTTTAGATAGCTTTGAGTTTAATATTAAGTGTCCTAGGAGAAAAATCAATAAGTACACCCTTCATATTTTTATATTAGCTGTGTTCAGTTGTCTAAGAAACAACAAATATCCATAAAAACACTAGAGAAAAAGCAGGGAGAATTCTTTTGATGCCAGCATCAAACATGCAAAAGGAAGCAAAGAAACCGTTAAATTTAAGACATCTTGTCACCACTAAATGTAGTCGTATAGCACTCTTGCAGAAATTTAAATTAATTCAAGACAAACAGTGTTAATTATTTTGAGCACTCCCCAGTGACAGCTTGTTAACAAATATAATTTGTAATGGCTCTTGCATTTTGGTGCCATTAAAAAGGTTTTCTGTATAGCTAAATAATCCAGATTACCTGGGGAATTAAGGGTGGGATTAAATGTTTTTTAAAAGCTTCAAGAAAAGAAAGAAAGGAATGATCAATGTGTTTGCATTGACTTAACCCTGTTAAAGGTATTTTTGCATTTCAGAGTTCCTTTTAGTTTGGATCCTTCTTAAAGACTTCTCTCTGATTTGGACCCTTAAAAATAAGTCTAACTGCAAACTTGCTTTACTTCAACGTTGCTTTTTCTTGCCTCATCCTTGTGCAAGCATCTGTACAGCTGAGCCCTGAAGCATCTTGGAGAATCTGACCTGGAAAGGTGGGCTTCCCAGTCCAGCTGGGCATCCAGTTACCACATCAGGACACCCTTCCCAAGGAGACAGAGAGTGCTAATACTTCGAAGCAAACAGACCTGACAGAATAAGTATAGGTTGGGGAATGACCTGTTAGAGAGCAGCGTAGAGGAAAGGGACCTGGGGGTCCTGGTGGACAGCAGGATGACCATGAGCCAGCATTGTGCCCTTGTGGCCAGGAAGACCAGTGGCATCCTGGGGTGTATTAGAAGGGGGGTGGTTAGTAGGTCCAGAGAAGTTCTCCTCCCCCTCTACTCCGCCCTGGTGAGACCACATCTGGAATATTATGTCCAGTTCTTGGCCCCTCAGTTCAAGAAGGACAGGGAACTGCTGGAGAGAGTCCAGCGCAGAGCAACAAAGATGATTAAGGGAGTGGAGCACCTCCCTTATGAGGAAAGGCTGAGGGAGCTGGGTCTCTTTAGTTTGGAGAAGAGGAGACTGAGGGGTGACCTTATTAATGTTTACACATATATAAAGGGTGAGTGTCATGAGGATGAAGCCAGGCTCTTCTCGGTGACAACCAATGATAGAACAAGGGGTAATGGATTCAAACTGGAACACAAGAGGTTCCACTTAAATTTGGGAAGAAACTTCTTCTCAGTGAGGGTAACAGAACACTGGAACAGGCTGCCCAGGGGGCGTGTGGAGTCTCCTACTCTGGAGACATTCAAAAGCCACTTGGATACATTCCTGTGTAACCTCATCTAAGTGTTCCTGCTCCGGCATGGGGATTGAACTGGATGATCTTTTGAGGTCCCTTCCAATGTCTAACATTCTGTGATTCTGTGAAATACTTTGGGTCACTTTCAGTAAGATTTCTTTGAAGTGTCCATTCAACAGACTTCTCCATCACTGAGTGGGACAACCCTCTGTTTAGGGTTACCTTCATCCTGTGGAGCCCAAGACATCTTTGTTTCTGGGAAACTCCATGAGCATCTGTGTGGCTGGGATTGGCTGCTTATTCAAGAGAGGAAACACACATAATAGTGTTTTAAGAGTCTGATAGACCTTTCTTGTTACTCATCAGATAGGAAGGCCTTGCAGTAAATGATTAGGTTTTGCTGGTGGGCAAAAACTTGCCATTTCATATGGCACTTGTTTGTGGAAGAAGTGTGTTGGGTACCAGCGTTCACTGTCTCCAGTCTCATCTTACATTTTTCTATATGTATTGATAAAAATAAAGACCTAGAAATAGCAGTATAAAATTGCATTTAGGGGGAAGAGAGGGAAATAATAGGGAAGGTAGCTGGATTGGCAAAGGCTGGTATTAGTCAAAGCATCTATATTGAGCTGTTAAGCAGAAGTTTTTTCAGCTGGGCTGCCGTGGTACATCTGTTGCAATTTTTGGCCCATTAAAACCTGAGTCTGAACAAAACAGCGCAGCGGATATATCACAGCTGAAGTTCATGAACTTGCTTTGCAGTCAGCATTGGTTACAGTTCAGTTGTTACACAAGTGCATCATTGCTGTGGCTTTACAACATATTTTAAAGCTTTGATATAGAAGCGTTCCCTGTGATAGTCAAGTTCTGCAGATGATATGGGGATTTATACGTTTAAGGGAAATGGGATTTGATCCAAGCTGCATGAATTTTTGGAGGAATATAGAGTGGTAGAGGCAAGCTATCTACCTCATATTTAGATCCAGGGACAAAAATAGCTGCTGCGTTGGAATTAAATTGAGCTGCTTTTTTTTAAAGTCATATTTAGCATGAAATATTTGTCGCAAACAAGATTGGCTTTGTACAGCTCTGCTTTTATACAGGTTATTTCATCCACACAAAGAGAGCTGTGCATTCTTATCCCCAGTTTACAAATGAGGGATTCATAAAGAGGCACAGAGCGAAAGGCAGTAGTTTCATTTAGCTTTACTAACCAAAGAGACCTTTGAACTAGGGCATCTGTTTTAATTATGGTCCTAGGCATAATCATTCTCAACAAGCTCTTCATCTTGAAAAGTTACCTCCCTGAAGTTCCCCAGTTAACCGTGTAGTCCAGAGTTACGGTGGTCTTAACTACACCTTCCTACAGCACTGCAAGCAGGCGGAGAGGTAGCCATGCCCTTGGAGAGGTCCCAATTTGGGAGATGTCATCAGAGCATCTCAGTCCACACTAGTGTGACCAGTCCCACACAAAACCTACCCGTGGCTGTTAACATTTCAGGTGGGAACTTTTTTGCTTAGTGTTTAGAGCACGCTGCTAGAAAGTTGGAGGTTTAGCCTGTGCTCACCCCATCCTTGAAGAATGTTAATTCCTATATACAAGAAAAATACTTCCTTAACTTCCAGTACTTTATTTTAAGCAACTGTTGGATAAAAAACACATAATCCTTGGAAGAAGAGATGTTGAAATACCTGTTACATTCTGCCTCTCGTGAGGGGGATGCCTGCAGCATTGGACCTGGAGCTGGTTGTTACTCACAGGTCAAGGAGGAGAGTTAAGGCTCCTCAGATTCCCCATTAGTTGGCTTTACCTGCAGGTGCCTCACTATATACCTGTCTGCTGCAGGCAGAGTGTAGATACCCAATTGGACAATTAATTTAGGAGACACATATGTGAAATTTAGATGGTGTCTTGCCTGTCTGTAGGTGTAAAGTTCTTGACCGGATCTAACCTGAAGTGATTTGCTTGGATGCAGCAATGCTGGGTGGGGAATCCAGGTCTTATGACACCCGTGCCTGTCTGTCACCAGCCTACAAGGTCTTAGTTGTCTCAGCTCAACTGGAAAAACAAATTCAAAATGTGCATGTAGTAAATCAAAATGATATGCAGTTATTTTTCAGTTTTGAAACAGAAGGTTCTTCTAAAACAAGAAACAGTGATATATATAGCGATTGTTAAAGAGCACTGTGACCTATAAAGTAATAGGTAATTTTTAAAAGTTTGCTTTCACAAGACAAATATATATTGTACTACAGTCTGTCTGGCTTTAGGTGAAATTTGGAAAAACTACTTCTAAGCTAGTGTTTGTAATTGTGACCTAGGGAAGAAAATGGTTTGTGGGTATTTGCAGAAAAGGGCAGTGGCTGTAATCTTTAAAGATTAAAAAAAGAAAAAATTAAAAAATTCTGACCCCAGGGAGTAGTTTTCAAGTGATACAGTGATATGTGCAGTGAATGGATGAATGTGTTTTAATATACTAGTCAGCATAGTTATTTCTGTGGTTGACAGTTTAGCTGACTGTTGCAGTTAATAGCTTTTCCCTAGTACCAAAAAAAAAAGGAAGAAGAAAAATTCCCACTCTACAAAATACAAGTTACAACATGAAAGGCTCTGCCAAGAAGTCACCCTGACTTTAGCGGAGATAATTTTTCAAGCATGCAGATGCAGCTGTCAGCTTGTTGCTTGTCCCTTCTTGCTGATGAGGAGACAACAGGGGATGGTGCAGAGGGAAGAGAAGTGTGTGCTGGTCTTTCCCCTTTCTCCCTCTGCACCAGGGAGGTTCTGTTTCGGTGACTTTGGGCAGCACATCTGCTCCTCTGGGAAGCTGCTTCTAGTCCGACTGGCATTTTCTCTTCAGGTTTTAGCAAGTGGTCTCAAGTTTCAGGTGCTGTTCTTAGATACAAGGCAAATTTAGATGTTTCAGGGACATTATCTTTCTGTCTTTTATTGCTTGACCCACTGGGTGGGCTGGCTAGTCATGCCAAGCAAATAGTCTCATCTATTTAGATGTCTGAATAACCTTGATGCCAAGTTTCTAAGTTTATACTTGTGAATATCATGGTAGTTTAATTCTTCAGCCAGGGTCTTTACTGGTTACTAATAAATTCTTAGAAATGCAGAAAAGTGGATTTTTTAAATATTAAACTCTTTAATACATGCTTGTGAGAGTGTGTCTGAGGGTGTACGTGTGGATGTGGACAGCTACAGAGCTTAAGGCTTGATCCTGCACTAGTCACGTGAGCAGTGTTTACTTATACGAGTAATCTCGTTAGGGCTAATTTAGTGAGTGATGGCTGCAGGTTCAGGCTGAGGCGTGGAGGGCTGGTCCAGAGCCGTGGCAGAAAGCTGTGGCTCTGAGGTGCTGCTGGGGCCGCACCTTGGGGACACATCCCAGGCTCAGGTGGGATCCAGCCCTGAAAATCACTCAGCACCTGGAGCCTTTCTTCCTCTAGAGAGGTCAGTATGGGGCTCCCCGACCCCAGCAGGTAAAAGAACAGGTTTATGAAGAAGCCCATGAAAAATGACACCTGGTCTTACGCAATTCACTTACCATTAACAAAAAAAAAAAAAAAAGATGGAAAACTTCTGAAAATGACCATGAATCCGTCTCCTTCTGACCAGTTCTGCTGGTGGAGTGATGCACTTTCCTTCATATGATCTTTCAGTATACTGCAGCTAGGTTTGGTGTTAGGAAGCTCTGCAGGTACTAAAGTTGGTTTGAGGGAAGGAGCCAATGCACCCAGTCCTCTCCCAGCAAACCCAGACAAGGTAAATGTTAATCCTGGTTTTCTGCAGTAATACCATGTCAGACGAATTACTGAGGTATCAGCGCTGTGCCTTCTGTTCAGTCGGGTGATTTGGTGCTCAAATTATCATGTAAGAATATGGTTTCAAGTTGTTGGAAAAGCGGTAAATCATGTGAGACTTGCTACTGTGTGTTGCCAGCTCAGGGTCAAAAGCAATTACGTGTGAGTTCCTTGTATAAAATGAAGAGGAGATCTAGGCTGAGAGGCCTCGGGGGTATTTTCATACTCTTGGCCCGACTGCCTGTCACAGGGGCTGTAAGAGTTCATCACAGCAGTGCTGAATTCAGTGCTTGTGGCTCAAAACTCTGGTGCAGAATCGCAGCTGGCTGAGTTGAACCCTCGCTCTTGGCGGGGTGCTGCTGATACCTGTGTGTTCCTCTGCTCATTTAGTGGGAGGGAAGCAAGCAGAGAAGAGTGATGTCCTCACCTGCTGTCAGTGAGAAACACATCCCCAACACGCTTCTCTCTGATGCCAGGATTTAACTAATCCTGTGGTCATGAAATGCTGAGCAGACATGTGAGTGGTTGGGTATTTGGCACCCTCCTGCACGTAATGGTATCAGACATTGACAACTTTTACACATATTTTTGTGTCGTGCATCTCCTGAAACATCATATCTGCCCTGCTCTAATAACTGTGGAAATGATGAGGGGGTTGTTAAAAGTTCTTTGACCACATTTCCAACGCGCTTTCTTCATGCTTAACTAAAACGACCCTGTGAACAGCAAAACTCAACCTCAGGCAAAATTTCCTTCTCTAGGAAAGTTTTAACTTTTACCACAGGAGTGGGGATAAATCATATTCTAATGTGATCTGACTCCAGTCATTTATAGAGAAACATTTATGATACAGAAGAGGTTTTGAAATTCATTGTATCTCTAGCATAGAATTAAGACAAGGACTAATGTCTGGTTTTACCTAGCCAGGAAAGCACTTGCAGGGCAGCAAATGATGACGAGCAGCACCCCAGTGCACTCAGCCCCAGCAGCAGTTGCGGGATGAAGGGGAGGTATTTCCAGCATTTATGCCATGGCATGACCCAGTGCGGCCCAAGGCAGTGCCAACATCCTGGTCCTCCCAGGCAAACAGCCAGTTTTGGTGTAAACAAAACCGGTTCTTCTGGAGCACAATAGTATTCTTGCACGGTTCAGATCAGAAAAATGCAAGATTATGACCATGAGCTTGGTCTGCATGTGCTGCAGAATTGAACTAGCAGGGCCATCCTCAGGAACAGGTGTTTGTGTCCCGCTTGATGTGGTCTCCTGGGGTTTGCCCTGGCTGTTCTTAGGCAGAAATATGGAAAGGCTGTACAAGGTTTTGTATGTTGGGTAATGTGGGTAATGGCAGCCCTTCCGCTGTGTCCTCCCAAAAGTATGTGTGTCCCCGTCTCAGCTAGCACTAATGTATTGTCATATTCTTAAAACAGAAGATTTTTAATAACTAGAACTGGCTTATCCTGCAATAGCTTCCGGTGTTACATGGATCGTGTCTTGTGGACAAACAGAGGTTGTAAGCTTGATAAACTGCCATTTTTTTTATTGTCAGTCCACTTGTTGAACTTGCAGGGGACTTGAGACTTTCAGTGTTGATGTTCTTAAGTTTTTGGAGCTCTTCTGCACTTCATGAAGTGCATTATTCATCTCCTTGGTTAGGAGAATAAATAAGATCAAGCAGTTAATATCAAAGGGTGCATCTATCATGGTCCATAAGAGCCTGTCACCTTTGGGGTGTGCTGTGGTATCTGATGTCCAGCAGTCACAGAAATGGACAGCCAGGACCCTGGTCCTTATCTCAAGAATAATCCTATGTACCCTTTATGTTGTATTTGTGTTTGTTTGTGGTGATTAGCACTGATCTGCAGCTAAAACTTGTAGTGTCTAAGTTGACAACTTTGTGTGTTAACCCACGCCACAAGTCGATGCAAGTCCTTGCGCTTCAGCCTGCTTATCGCTGCTGATTTGTAGCTCAAACCAATAAACAGCCCATCAGCGTGTTCACGTTTTTGAGTGTTACGTGCTTGATCTGGCTGGATGCAGTGCTGGATTTGGAAGGGTGGTGGAGGAAGTTGTTTCACTGTGGTTGCTGGCAGTCATTTTTCACCACTCCCCCCCTCCCATCTCCTAAAATGCAGCAGCTGTTTGCCAGATGTGTGCAGTGCCCGCATGCTCAGAGGTGCAAAACAGGTAAATGGGGTTGTCGACCCTCTGTTCCTGAGGTATAGCAATTGGTGTGGATCTCCAAACCCACCGCAGCACCCTTGGTCTTTGAACTGAGACAGAAGTGACAGGTTCGCACCATACTGCCCTTTTTTGACCCAGTATAGAAACATATGGTAGGCCAGGACGTATGTCTGGCTCTGATGGAAATGGCGAGTTGTCACACTGTGAGCTTGCGTTCTCCATGTGCATGTGCAGATACAGGGGAGTCCACACTGATTAAATCCTCACAGAGCTCTAGGTCAGTTAACCCTCCAGGCCTCAGTCTCAGGGTCATCTGCCTATAGCAGAGGAAACTTAACGCTGGAGTTGCAAGTTGTAACTCCACTTAACCATGTGCCAGGCAAAAGCCTCTCTAAAACCTTGCCCTCAATATAAACATTACATGTTCTCCATTTTAAGGGGTATTAAAGACATCAAGATAACGAGACATAATACAATCACAGAAAAACTTTCTCCAATAAGTGATGAAAAAAAGTGCTTTCTGTCATGATAATGCCTGTGTATTGTGCAGAAACTTCAGTTCTTTAGAGAGAAATGTACAAAACACTTAATTTTAGTTTTGCTTTCCTCATCTTTCCACAGATTCAGATATCTTTCTCTGGAAATGTAACGTTAACAGTTTGACTGGGCTCTGATGGGTCTGGTTGCTGCATTTTGAACATTTAATTTTTCCTTATGCTCTGGCGTCTGTTGTTCTGTAGCACAATCACACTGAATATCAATTAGGAGGCGGGAAGATGATTGTGGAAAACTTGGGTGGAGGGGATGCGATACTGACTGGGATTTTGGCCATTGTGAGTGAGGGTGCATGTTTTCTCTGAATTCCTTCTGAACTTTGAATACTCCTCAGTATTAAGCCTCACATGCTCTGCAGTGACATGATATTTTGAGATGCCCAGGGTTTGCATTCCTCTCTCCGAAACGACAATAAATGGTCTCTTCCACAGGCAGGAAGACAGGACAAGTGGTCAGTGCCAAAGTTATATAGCAGATGGTGCTTGAGTTGCGAGCAACTTCATCGTTTCATGTGTAAGGCACATAATGGATGTCTACCGGCCTGGCAAATGAGACCCCTGGTGTTACTCACATGCTTCCATTTCCCATCCTGCAAGATGCTGCCATCTGTCAAGACACTGAGCCAGGCCTCACTCAAATAAATAAATAAATAAATAAATAATATTCCCCTTCTTTCCAAAGCTCTTGCCATCCCCTGCGACAGATAAAAGCCATGTGTATATACACGCTATGTGTGGGCATATGTATATGATATATGTGAAGGAGGAGGAAGTATAGATACAAATATGAGGAATGCACTTTTGAGTTCTGGTCTTTGGATAGACGGTGCTAATGCATGGTAAAATATTCTGTATTTTTTGTAAGTGCCATTGTACATGAAGTGTAAACAGTAATGGCTCTTGTCATGAATTAATCTTCTCTTTTCTCTGTCTTTCGGCAGAGTGTGACAAGCTGCGGCGGGATGGCTACCGGAGCTCACAATATTACTCACAGGGCCCCACCTTCTCCTCGTCCTCCAGCGCAGTCTCTGGAAGTTACCAGGATGATTATGAAGAAATTGAACAAAAGGTAATGGTAGGGGGGCAGAGTGCTTTAAAGGGTACATGCCTGGTGTGGTTTAATGGCCTGTCATAACATTGTTCAAGTAAGGTAGGGTTTTTAGAAGATCATAAGGATGCATATTCCTTTGAATTACAGGGATGTTAGATAATCTGACTTCCACAGTCTCTTAAAAATCCCAGTTCTACCCATGCATTTATATAAAGTCCCACTGGCACAATAAAGGTGTGAAAGCCAGGAGGAGTTACTTAATGTTCAGGAGGCAAGACCCTAAGCAAGGGTAGCTGTTCTGAGTCTGTTAAATGTTTACATTCTAGTAGCATGAAGAGCTGTTACCCAGCCATCAGCGTACTCCCATTGTAACAGCTACCTGTGCACACTTTGAATTGCTAATACAGGCAGTTATGCAGTTTCATTAGGTAGAGGCTTTGTCCCAGTGCATCACAACTGTTTGCATAGAGGCATCCAGAAGAATAAAAGATAACCCACTCTCAGCTTTCTTTCAGTTTGCTTCATGGTTTTCCTGTTTACATGCCTACATCTCAACTTCATGTATGCTTAGCTTAGAATCTAGAAATTAATTAAACAAATAAAGCAAAGGGACAGTTGAGCACAAGTCCTAAGAAAGCTGTGAGGACGTATTGTTATATACATCAATTTATATACGTTTCAATTAAAGAACTAGTAAGTTGCATTAATGTTCTAAAGAACAAAAGAAATTTTGTTCCCCTGCCCTCTCCTCACGCTGTTGTGCCTGTGAGCTCTGAAGGAGAATTTGTGGCCGACTTCATTGCTGTGGGCTAAGACATTAGTGCTGGTGGGCAGCAAGATGTCCAAACCTGAGATGCTGGAGCTCCTGGGATTTTCAAGACAGCTACTCCAGAATACTTTGCCACAAATGGTTACTTAGAGAGTGAGAGGATATCCTTGATTGTGACGCAGTCTGATTTCTTTTAATAATTACTAATGTGCTTCTGTAGCATGGACCAAAAACTCTGTCTCTATACAAAGTGTGCAAATCCCAAGAACTCACTTCAGAGGGTACAGTGTTTTCAGTTCTGTACTCTGTGGCTTTAAATCACATAATAAAAGGTGTTGTGCAGTATGTACAGGCTCTCATCCAGGTGGTGATTACATTATCCATGTATTGGCACAGAACATTAGAGCATCTTGTTTAGCTGTGTGTGGTGTGTACTGACAGTGAGCAGATAATGTAAAGCACATTCATACTGTGGAATGCATTACAATGATAATTTGCAAAACCCTACTGAAATCAGTGGAATTATGATTTCCACTGGGGAAAGTATTAACACGTTGTTTTTTGCTATTAGTGTACTGCATATATATGCATACATATATGTTATCAACTTGTCTTAGCCAGTGCTGTGCAGCAGACAACCATCTGCACATGTGAAACTAATGTAACATTTAATAAATATAAATACACTTCTTTTTTTAACAATTTGAATTAGAGCATATAAGCATGGGTGAGGCCTCTTAGAGGTCTTAGGCCTGTCATTCTTATCTTGGTTATGTTTTTTCTGGAGTGTTACTATAAGATGTTACTTAAAATTACTATGTATTCTGAAAAAAAATAATGCAATTAATTATGCTTCAAGTATAGAATAGCACTCCCATTTCAAATCGGAATAGTTTCCTTTAAGTGTTTTTAGCTGAAAGGATGATTCAGAGCTGTGGAGAAAGATAGTTGTCAAATTGACAGTCTTGGATGTTACTGATTATCTCAAAACATTAACCTTAACCCTGCCACTCTTATTTGCAGCTTAGAAAGACCTTAATCCCTTGTATAAGGTAGTGTGGTTCTCCCTTCATGTTATACAACTTAGTGTTTTGTGGGGTCATTTGACCAGCATATTTGTTTAATTGTTTTTTTTTGTAGTGACCTAAAATTTTACTCTTTTTTAGATGAACACTTACCACAACAGATCTCTGAACTTGAATTATAATCCCACTGATAAAGTGCTGAGTAATTCTAATAAATCTTATGCCTTGAGCAAGTCATATTTCAGCTGTCAGAAGAATTCTTCAGTGACAGTATGGAACTGGGGTCACCAAAATCCCGTGATTAAAAACGTGAACTCCTCACTACCAGATGAAAGCTTTGTAGCTTTGTTGTCTATTCAAAGAAAAAAACCCAACATTTAAATTCTGTACGTGCAGTACTTAGTAGTTGAAACTTGAGAAGAGCAGAATAATGATAGATGGATGAATAGCTATTTACTCTTCGGAAATTTGCTTCCAAGTTGGCATAATCGCCAACTTGCAGAAAAACAATGTTTTGCTGCATGGTGATTTCACAAAGGAAACCATCTTTCCCTGCTCTTTTTAATCTGCTTTAAAAAAAAAGTAGCCAGATAGTCCACTTGTCTGTCTACACCAAGGCGATGTGAAGCCATGGGTAGGTGATGGCGAGAGGAGACCTCCACAAACGTTCTCATGTTTTCTGGAGGTGTCTGTCACCGGTGGGTGTTATTCATACCACAAAACACATGGTTCAGCATGAGCCTTAGGAAATGTCTGAGGTACGAAGAACATTTGCTGTTCTGAAGGAAAACTGCTAGGAAGAAGGAGGCAAGTTAGATCAACTCAGAAACAAGTAAACAAAATTAGAAAACACAGAAAGCTGAGGTCTCTGAGTAGTAGTTGATATGAAGTTTTTGGAACCACCCTTTAACTCTTAACATTGATTCTTACAGGTTACATTAACGGAGCACAGACCAAGCTCCACTGTAGTACTGATCCTAATTGAGTTTGTTGGAGATTAAATTGGTTTATCTGGATTTTACACTTCAGTACTGTGACCACCGTCCTCCTTGCTTGTCTATTACGTACCCCTGTTGGTTGTACATCTTGGGAGCTATTCCTGTCCTTCAGTATTGCTCAAAGATATATTGAGATGTCATTTTCAAACTTTGCTTCCCCTTATATTCTGAAACGTGTACGTTGTGTATATTAAATGTATTTGTCTTCTGTGTGTTTTTCATTCTTTTTTCTTTCCTTTTTTATCACTCATTCTCTTTGTTTCTTTTTGTCTCGCTCAACAGTCTAGTCTGTTAGACTGCATCTCTCAGTCTTGCATTAGCGCCTGCTGTAACTTGGTTCCCTGGAGCAACAAGGTACCTTGCCCACGAGTGGGACCATCCAGCTGCCCTGTCTGCAGCTTGATGTTACTTGTAGCATTTAGCATATGTGCAAACTTATCCTGCTCTTAGCCTTCAGTCATTATCTGCTTCTGTTTTCTGGTTAAAAAAAACAAAGGAAAAAAAAAACACCTACTCAACAGAGGAATGTCACGCCAGGTTTGTTTCTTTTATTTTTCCTCATTATGCTTTTTGTCTATTAACATTAGCATTCTTTGAAACACCTCCTCCAATGAAAAATGTCTTTTATTTAATTGGATGCTTCATTGGGTTTTAATTAGCCAAGAACACACTTTACTAATTTGGAGTAACTTTTTTTTTTTAATTATGAATGTGAGTTACAGAGAGTACTGGCTCTCAGGCATGCACTATATCATGTCTTTATTTCATCTGTAAAAATGTTTGTATGGCAAAAAGTCATGGTATTTTTCCCCAGGTGCTGTCATTTGGTTTATGAACTTTGCCTTGAGACAGTCTGTTAAGCCTCAGGTGCAAAAACATTTCTTTTGTTTATTCATGAGTAAAAAAAAAAAGTATGGTTTTGCCACTGTACTCAGCCAAATTCTTACTTGTCCCTTCAATACCTGCAAGAGACTGTTCAGTATCTTAAATGGAAACAAATGCGTTAACTGTATTGACTTGAGGAGGCCTAATTCAAAATTCTGCTCAGTGTTAAGAGGGTCTGAGTAAATTGGGCATTCCCGTGTGGGGGTGGGAACGCTGAGATCCTTGAGGCTCTGGCAGAACTAGAGGTCTTGCTGGGTGGTGGTGCCCTCAGCTGGCCTCCCTGCCCCTCTGCTGCGGCTGCATGGGGCTGCTCTTGCCAGCAGCGCATGTAGTTTATACTGCTTCGCTTTTTTTTGAAAATGCTGCTCAGTTTACTGGGTTGAAACAGCAGGTCAAAGCATAAAATGTCAAAGCATGAGGAAGTGAGTATAGAAACAACTTGACCAAACAAATGAGGGTAATTCTTCACTCACCACATACTCACACTGTGCAATTCCTGCAAGAATTGTGGATGCTGAAATTTTACATGAGTTCAGAAAGCAACTGGGTAAAATCTTGGCAGGATGAGGACTCCATCCAGTGCTGAGAAAATATTCAGGGGAAGGTATCCACTGTATGCATCCTCTGATTTAATTTCACCTGTATGTCATTGATGGGCCTTTATCATAAAGCAGATACCAGGTAGCCTTTTAAAGCTCTGATCTGATGGAGTGCGGCTCTTCTCATATTTTTAATCCCATTGCAACAGAGTAGAGGAACAAGTAAGGAACATTTCTGCAGCACTGATTAAGGTGATAACTTGCTTGATGTTCAGTAATTTCTGTCAACAACAAAAAAAAATAATCCCTTCCTTACTGAGACAGTGAAGGCTATGAAGTGAAGGATTTAGTAGGATAACAAAGTAGGCTAATGCAACTGAAGGTCTCTGTGTAGAAGTAATAAAAAGGGAATACGCTGTGAAAAAATGGGGAACTAGACTTGGGGACCTTGGTCTGGAGGGCACCAAATAGAACAAGACATTAATAATTCGACTTGAGTGTAATCTTATGTAAATTTGCAATGTGACAGTGTCCCATAGCACAGTATGAAACCCCGCAGGTTGAAGCAGGCACATAAAGTGGCATTCTCAGTTGATCAAGACAAGAAGCTAAAAGTTTGGGAGGGTTTTGTTTGTTTGTTTTTCTCTGTTATTATTTGTCTTGATTCCTTTGCATTGGGTAAAAGGGCATGTGGGGCCATCCAACCTAGTAAAAGGCTGGAGAAGAAATAGGATCTTGACAAATAGTAATAGACAGCTGAACTGGTATGGTTCCTGTCCACAATGCTGATTTTTTTTTTTTTTTTTCCTCAATTTTATTTTCTGGAGAAATTACAATTTTAGATATGATTGCAATAGGCCATGAGGTGAAAGACATGACAAGAAGGTTGAAGTTCATTTGCTGAAAGGTAAAATGTGTATGGATTGAACTTTCCTTCTGGAGGTCCTGTATTTTTTCAAACATTGTAGTATAAACCCCTGGAATATAAAAAGAATAAGAATGAACAGGGTATTTAGGCAGGGCGTGTGGCAAGATACACAGCATATACTCACTTGTCATCTGAGACCTCTCAAATAATATGAATGTGCTGAGATAGTGAAACCCTTTTGTTGTATCTCAGCAACTAAGTAGGCTGGGGGACAATATGTCAACAAGGCAACAGCAAGGCTCTGGCTTCTTAAGCCATATAGCTTGTCTATAGTGTATTTATAGGCCATTTCTTTCCTGGATCCTCATTTCAACTCCCATTTGAAAGTTCATGCGTTGTCCCCCCCTAATGCATTTTCATGGAAACACTGCAAGGTCCAAGGGTGTTGATTTCACATCCCATCTTTCCCTCTTCCCGGGTCCCTTAAAAAGGACGAATTCCAGCAAATTTTCCCGAGGAGATGAGTCTAACATCCCGTTGCACAGAAATTTGGCCATTTAGGTCTAGCAATAAAGTTATTATGAAACAGAGATGCTTTAAAAATGCAGTGCTTTCTATTCCATTATAAACATAGTGTTTATGGTCTGCCTTGCTTAGCAGATAACATAATCTCTAAGTACTGCCTAGTGCAGTTCTGTCTCTTATACAACAGACCATACTTGAGAAGACATTCCTGTTATACAGCAGAAATTCATTGTTGTTTTGTAAATCTGGGAATGTTTGCTAAAAAAATGTATATTCCTATTTTCATCCCAATTAGACATAATTTCTGTGTGAAGAAAGCTGAAAGATGACCTGCTGTCTTCCTTCCTCTGTGTGCAATAAAGCTGTGTACGGCTTTGTTATGCCCTTTAAAAGTATCTTCACATCAAAAACCCAAGTAAACATACCACGATCATTGAGAGCACTTTGGAAGAAAGAATATAAGAAGAGACAGTCATGGTCATCCAGCAACAACAGAAAGTGTCCCTGCAGATGAAGTGTGAACATTTCTTCCTACACTCAAAACTGCCCGCAACTCTTTTACTGGATTATTTTGTAGATGCCCACACCACTGTCCTATGGCAGAAAATCACTCTGACACAGGGCTTTGACCTCAACTGCACAATTGGGTTTTCAGTTGCTTTTCATTTGTTACATGCTCCCTGGGCTGATTCGTTTCAATCTGTTTTCCTCCCTTTGTCCCTCGTTTTGTCAACTTTTAATTCTGCAAAATTTGTGATTGCTGCCTCACTTTTTTTTTTTTTTAAAATTAGGATTCCCTTCTAATAAATGCTTCAGTTCTTCAGTTTTTCTGTCTGTTTATATACTGTAACAGAAGAAGGGTTCTGTTTGGTTTGGGTAATTTCCCTGGAAAGGAAGGGTGGCTTTGTAACCAATATCTCTGTCACTTGACATATTGGAGTAGCCCCTGGTGACTGTTCTATGACAGCTGAGACCTGGCACTGCCGTACAGTCTGAATGTGACAGATATTGATGTTGACAGTGTCAACCAAGCAGAGTATCCCAAGGTCACTGGAGCTCATCCTCACCCCACACAAACTGCAAAACTAGGCTTGAAGCGTGCCTTGATTCAGGCAGAGAAAAGCTCTTTGTAGAAGGGGGAAAACGATGTTTCTCTGCCTCAGTCTCTGATTACTCCTTTAAATGCACACACACGTGCCTGCTGTATCACTGGGCTGTCACCCCTGTGTCATGGTCCCTACAAATCCTTTCTCTTCTCTCATCTGTTTTTAAACCTGATTGGGGGGAAGCATGGCCTAGAGGCAGCTTTGCCTTCTGCAGTGGTACTTCTCTCCCAAATTGCTTAAGTTAATGAAAGTTTTTATACATTCGAGTGATTTGTGGTGGGAAGGTGCTTGTGTATAGGTGCGTATAAGTATGTGTGCATGCACTGTATATCTGTATAAACAGTGTATGTACATGTACCCATAAAAAGATAAATGTTCACATTATGTTTTTGTTGACCCTGGTTGGATGCCAGGTACCCACAAAAGCCACTCTGTTGCCCCCTTCCTTGGCTGGACAGAGGAGAGAAAATATAATGAAAGGCTCGTGGATCAAGATAAGGACAGGGAGATCTGTCAGTCATTAATGTCATGAGTAAAAGAGACTTGACTTGGGGAAATTAATTTCATTTATTGTCAGCCAAATTAGGCTAGAGTAATAAAACCAAATCTTAAAACATCTTTTCCCTACCCCTCCCTTCTTCTCAAGCTCAACTTCACTCCTAAATTCTCCACCTTCTCCCCCTGAGTGGCGCAGGGGGACAAGGAGTGGGGGTTGCAGTCTCATCTCACGTGTTGTCTATGGTGCTCCTTCCTCCTTACAGTCTTCCCTGCTCCAGTGTGGGGTCCCTCCATGAACTTCTCCAACATGAGTCCTTTGCACAGGCTGCAGTTCTTCAGCATGGTTTCCCTACGGGGTCCTAAGTCCAGCCAGAAAACCTGCTCCATGCTGGGCTCCTCTCTCCATGGGGGCACAGGTCATGCCAGGAGCCTGCTCCAGCAGGGGGTTCACAGCCTCTTTTGGGCATTCACCTGCTCTGGTGTGGGGTCCTCTCCAGTCTGCAGGTAGATCTCTGCTCCACCGTGAACCTCCCTGGGCTGCCAGAGGACAGCTGGCCTCCCCATGGCTGCACCGTGCACGGGCTGCAGAGAACTCTCCGCTCCAGAACCTGGAACACCTCCTGCCCTCCTTCTTCACTGACCTGGGTGTCTGCAGTTGTCTGTCTCACATATTCTCACTCCTCTCTCCTGACTGCAGCTGGTGTTGTGCGGGCTTTTTCTGTGTTATCTCAGAGGCGCTACCACCATCGCTGATGGGCTTGGCCTTGGACAGCGGTGGGTCCATCTTGGAGCCATCTGGCATTGGCTCTGTCAGACATGGGGGAAGCTCTGGCAGCTTCTCAGAGGAGCCACCTCTCTACCCCCTCCCCCCCACTACCAAAACCTTGCCATGCAAACCCAATACAATTTTTATAGAAGTGGTTTTGGAGCCTTTTAAAAACAATGCAGGACTGACAAAATATTGGTATCCTTCAGGAAGCTTGCATTGAAAGAATCACTGGGGCTTTCACAGCACTGAGCCATTTCCTACAGAGCAGCATCTATCCCCTCCGCAGCCTCCCTGCTAAAGAAATGTAAGACTGACAGAAATGGATTATTTCCTCAAAGAAGTGTGCTTCCAAACCTCAGCATGATATTAGTAATAATTTTGTTGCCAGAATTTCTTTTTTATTATTATTACCTGAAGATTGTTTCACATTTTGCCTGGAAGTTGCTTTTATTTTTATTAAATAAAATGTTGGGCCCTGTCCTAAAGGATGTAGAGCCAAAGCATAACAGAATAAATAAATGGTTATTTATTTATAAACAGTGGGAACTCCTCATGGTAACAGGAAGAAAATTAAAATCAGAAACGATAAACAGTGGTTGCGGCACAGTGTCTGGGCATGTCTTTTGTACAGCACTCAACTTCAAGAGAAAACAGATCGCTTACACTGAAAGCGTATAATAATAATTTTAAAAATCCATCTGTTACAATAGCTCTGATGTTTCTTTCCATGCCTGTGTACAGCAGTGAGGGAGCAACTACTGGGAGAATCGGTGAACTGGTACTGCCAGCCCCTATTTTGGGTAGTGGTCTGCTTTCCAAAGGGGGAGAGGGCTGTATCTCTGGTCTGGTGGCACAGGGGGAGGTCCATGGTGTCAGGCAGCCCAAGCAAACACCCCAGGAGTCCCGAGGCTGCAGAGAAATCTCTGCTCATGCTGGAGCCTCTACACAGCTCTTCTTCCCTGTTTTTCTTCTCCTTTTTTTTTCTTTCCTTCATTTTTCCTGAGAGTCAGAGGTTGGTTTTCCTCCAGGTCTTTCTTCCTCTCCTGCTTCTGTGATTCTCCAGGGTGCCTTGCTGGCAGGAGTGGGGAAGAGAGAGCTGCTTCTCCTGGTTTTGCCTGGAGCTTGTGACCACCTGCTATTAATAGAAGCCCTAGTGATGTCTTCTGTGTGCCCCAAGCCTGCCTGTCCTCAGGGTTTGCTGTGGACTGGTACTGTCCTATCAGTAAAAAGCTGCGTTATGTCTTTCTATGCCATTACTGGCATGCAAGTGAAGACCTTGTAATGAAGACAAATTTGCTCCCTGAAAGTAAATGGCTATTTTGTCTTGTAACTTTGGTGGAAGGATTTGCACAAGCTGTTGCAACCTCTTTGCTGGTGCAGAAAGTTTTTTGTTTCATTGTTTGGGGTTTTTTTGTTTTGTTTTTTAAGTGGCACACCCACCATGGAGGTGAAATCTGCCACTTTGGTAAGGAATGACTTTTTAAATGATCATTCGATGACTACTGTACATTAACTGCTTCATCCTTAAAAATTAGGCAAAATGAACCCCTTGACCGTGGCATGAATTTGTCCCAAGGCCAAAGGAAAGTTACTCTTGCTACCCCACTGACCCGTGGCTGATGGATTTGTAGAGTGCATCAGCTGGTTCTTTTACTGAGCTCTCCCAAAATCTCTCTTCGTAATAGGCTTCTTGCTGAGACCTTACACATCCTTGCAACCTAGTGCAGCTGGAGCAAAGCAGTGCTCAGTTCTCATCTTCCTAATAGGGCACTGGAGGGGTTAATCACTCTAGGGATAAGATCAATGTGTAAGATAATTAGTAACTGTCCTTTGCTCTGCTCAAGACCACTCTTTTCTTTCTTATTGGTTTATATTCCTTAGACTGGTCAGATGTCCTAGATAAATACAATCCAGGTGTTTTGTTTTGCGTAGTTTGTGGTGTGGTTGTTTTTGTTTTTAATATATAGGTCAAAGTGTGACATTGGTGAGAGTGTATTTTGCTCCACAAGCAATCGTACTGGCTGCAGGGGCAATAACTTAGTAATACCTTTTTTTTTTAGGTAGTAAACTTACATTGTTTCATGTATTTCTGTTTGTAGTGTCCCGTCTCTTCCCCAGAAGAAGAAAAGCTTATTACCATCAAAAGGCCTAAAACTCCAGTTCCAAATGAGTTATCGGATATCAACACCCAAACCAACTGGACCAAGTCACTCCCACTGCCAACACCAGAAGAGAAAATGCGACAACAAGCACAGGCAGTCCAAACAGATGTGGTTCCTATTAATGTGACTGGTAGGCTTTTAATTTCAGTAATTGCATTACACTGATGAGGGAGGGAAGGGATAAAAGGGGTTCTACACAGCTGTATAGTATTTTGACACTGATATATTTGATGCATGAATTTTGAATTACTTATTGCACAGTGTTTTGTGTTTAATAGTCCATCTCTAACTTAATGAGAAAACCTCAGAATCCCTCGAAATTATCATTAGTGAAGACAGTCTACAATGTTGACTTGAAGTGGCATTAGGCATTCATGTAATACAAGAAGAGGGTAGATGAATAGCAGTGTTTTGCTATAGACCGCACTGAAGATATGTAATGGAAAATCATGTTTCATGCAATGCTAATGATATTCCAGGATTTTCTTCTAGGAGTTTTATGTAAGGGAGGTAATCGGGGACTTCAGTATTCCCAAGACTAAATGTTACAAAATTAAAGGAAAAGAACTCCAGGGTCTTATTTATATCAGCAACAAGAGGTTTAGGTGTCAAGGAGAGTAGGGTAAGAACAGCAAAAGTTAATGGGGCTACATCTTTGAGCAAGATCTGTGGTAAGACATTCCACTTATGTGACAATAGTCCATGTTTTCGTGTTATGAACCGTGTATTAACACTTCATTTTGAAAGTGCTTTTTGGCTTTACAGGTGCAGAGCTCCCGCTTTGTGGAAGTTAAATTATGTTAAAGCCGAATGCTGAATAGATACTTTGTTGTGTGTAAACAGAATTTCTGCAAAAGATCAAATTATCTCTTCAATTTAATAATCCTTCTTTTTCTGCACAATATCGAGATTGTCTGTTATTAGTTCATTAAAATAACTGACCGTTTGCCTGCCAAAACCAGGATGATATTCAATATCCAATTTATTTCAAACGCCATATGGCGCTCTCTGGCTCCATGCTCCCTCTTACAATCAATAGCTTGCAATATTTGGTTTTGTTTTGAAAGTAAATTAGTTGTTCCCTTTCCCAGTGTGGCTACCAATAATTTTTTCACGTGTATTGTTATAAACTAGTATTTTAAATAACACCATTTAATAGTATTTAGATAGTGTAGGAGCCGCACTTCTGTGACAAACATCAAAGAGCTCTGAGAAATCAACAAGACATGTTTCCTTAAATAAACAGCAGAAAATGTTTGAAATAAATAATGTGAAAACAACAGAAAATGAGGAACACTCTAGGTCTGGATAATTAATAGAAGGAAAACAAGTGTAATGCTGAAACGTTACTAGGCCAGTTGGCATTATGTAGGGAATGTAGGATGCAGGTGCAGAGAGCCGAGTTATTGGAACAATGGATAATCTGACATAACCGATAAGATTGAGCAGGGCTTAGATATTGCAACAGCAGTAACAGGGTGTACTTAAAGAGTAATCTGCTGTTCAATTTAATGACCATGGGTACTGAAAGTGTATGGGGGAAGTAAACAGATGGAAAGCAAAATAAAGTAAAAGAGATCAAATAACCCTCACAAATTTAATTCTGTGTCACTGGGAGCATGACCGTGTTTGCATAAATTACACGTGTGACTTCAACCAGAATACTTTGACTGATGTAGGAAACCTTCTCAGCTTTTCTGATAAAAATGGACATACTACACCTCACCTTTCTGGAGTGTGCTGTTGAGCACTTATTCCCTTACAAACAGGGATAGAAAGGGAGGGCAGTAAAGGAAAACTGCTGTTGCAGTAGGCACACTAGTCTCTGGGATCCACCGTTCCCTTTCCCTTGGAATAATTATATTGCTACTGTGAAAGTAACAGACTAGGAGCCACACACCAAAAGAAGCTGCTGTCCTTGTTCCTCTTTAAAAAGTCACGATCTGCTCCCCTCCTCTGCCCTCCCACACGCCCAGTGATTTTATTTTGTGAAGCTCCTTATGTTGCTGCACAAGGCAGGAAAAAACGATGAAAAATTCTGTGCTGTTTGTTCAACGTACCATGGAACAAACCATTGATGGTTTTTGTTTTGATTTGGCTTGTTCCTTCGCTTGCTCTTTTTCTCACTCTCCCAGAAGTGAGGTCGAAAAACTTCCATTTTATTGCTCCTGGCATTAAATAAAAGGTTAACCTCTGAAGAGGCTGCTGGCGATTGCCAGCGTTTTCAGCAGTGCATTAGTAATGATTTGGCTACAATGGCCTCTCACGTGGCTGTGCAATAAGTGCTCCATGAGTTCAGCTTTCAGGGCTCTTCAGTGAACAGATTGCAACTAATACAGTCGTAGTAAAAATCTGTTGGGTAGCCTGAAGGTGCAGGGGCATTGCATTAGGCTGACAAGCTGCTGACTAAACATCCAGATTTGGAAGCAGATTCAGTCTTAGGGGGTGCCTGGGCTGAGCTTATTCTGGCCTGGAAGGGGTTGGGCTGAATTTTCAGTGGTGGCCGGTCTTTGCTTTCATATATCCTGGGGTTTAAAAGATGTATAATGGTGTCTGCTCTCCTGGGTTTTCCGGAACTAACTTTCTTTCCAGATAGAGGAGTCTGGTGATGGTGGAGGTGATCAGCACCAGGCTGGATCCTGCAAAACATTTAAGCATTTGCTTGAGTCTGCCTTGACTGACTCTAGTGAGATTTAAGCACACACTTAAATATTTTCAATGAATCCAAGGAAACTGAGTAAACTGCATGAGGGAAAACTGAGTAAAATGTATAAGGAATGCCTAAATGATTTGTTACAAACCTGTAACAGAAGGAGAAAAGTATCCTTAAATCTGCAAAATATGTTTTAATGTTAACATCAATATTTATTAAAAGAA
Source organism: Streptopelia decaocto (assembly GCF_964273445.1). Lineage (NCBI taxonomy): Eukaryota > Metazoa > Chordata > Aves > Columbiformes > Columbidae > Streptopelia > Streptopelia decaocto. The sequence continues at coordinate 60,026,250 of NC_138656.1, forward strand.
AAAAAAAAGGTGACAATGAAGGAGGACAGAAAGAATGAGATGTTCTGATTTTGCTTATTGGAATTCATTGAAGCTGCTACTTTGAAATTCTTAAATTTGCACAGTGGCTTTGAAAAAGCCTTTGTGTATGAAAAGCCATGGAGGATGGATTGGTTGAGTTAGCTCTTAGGTAGCTCAAGGGAAGAAGTTACTGTGGGTCAGCTGACACAGTGACATTTCCCCATGGTCACACTGTTTGTGCTGTCTGAGGCTTCATGTAAAAGACTCTTTCCTTGTTTGTACCTTCCACTTACCATTTACATTTTATTGCAGGGCATTTAAAGCTGTATTTTAATTTCCTTGCAAGTCACCATCTCAGGCATAATTGTTGGGCTTTGAATGGATAAAGATACGTTCAGAGATGCAAAACTTTCTCCTTCAAATTCTTTGGATTTATTAGAATGTGACTAGAATTATTATTACTATCCTCCATGGCAGGATTACCGAAGGACTCCATAAGGATCCTAATGTTCTAACAGTGGTGATGCTCCAAACAGTAGATAGTCTGTCTCAGTGTTTCAGGGATTCTACTAAGCTGGTGGGATCCATAGCTCTAAATTTTATAGATCCCAAGGGCTTCCTCCTCCCTTAATCTGCCCTGACTTCAGTCATTCCAAAACTTGGGTGAAACTGGCACTTTTTTGTAGCAGGAAGGATTCTGCTTAGCACAAGTGCCGCTCACGGCAGCACAAGGCTTCGGTCAAAAAGAGTCAGTCTCTTTATGCTTATAAGACAGTGAATGAAACTGCTACATTTTTTCCTTGCATTTTCACAAGTCCACATGCTATACTTTAATATATGACTGTATCTTTACCTGTTACAGAGGTAATGAGGTTTTCTGTGCTATTTGCAGGACACACATCATACTGATGTGCAGTCAGCCAGGGATAATATTTATGATGTATTAGTTACTGTGCATTAATCACTTTTTAGAGGTAAATAATTTGGTCATCTATTTTCAAAAAAAAAAAGCGTACAAAGCAAAAAACTTACATGCATATCGAGTTTTAAATGGGATATTAAGCAGTGCTTTAAAATGCATTAACTTCTAAAAAGGCAACTTACTTGTGAGATATGGGGGGTAGTTGTTAGATTTTTAGAAGTGACAGAGAATTAACTCAGTTTTATCTTGCTGCTAGTAAAATGACCAAATTATAAACCTCTAAACAAAAGTGAATTCCTAAAGAAAAGTTGCTTAATGATAGTGGTGCTTCTGGGTCCCATTATGATACAGCACATGGTCATTATAAGGCTTTGTCTGGAAACATGCACTTACACATTTTTTTGGCTTTTGCTGTTGTATATTTTTATAATCATTTATAAAGTTTCCATTTTAAACAGCTTCCACTCTGAAATATTTATGAGACGACAAGATGAGTTTGATCTCTGCATGATCCATAGTACTTATTTGTATTCAAGTTAAAAGATCACCATCAGAAATGTGGTGCATTTGACAGGTTCAAAGCAACTTGAAATGAAAAAACTGTCTTGTGATTTAATGATGGAGCTGTGCAAAGATGTTGTAATAACTGTTGCCAATAGCAATGTCTGTTCCTGCATAAACCATTGTGATCTTTCATTTTCATGAACAGATTTGCTTTTTCTGCAGCTCATTACTTTAAAATAAAACAACAAAACCACCCAAGACAAACAAAAAGGGCCAAATTAAAGTAAGGATTCTCTTCACTTGTGGAATTAGAGCTGCTCTCACCAGATCTGAACTGGGCTTGGGAAGTCTAAAATTCCTTTTAAGACCTGCAGTACTGTGTAGTGGATATGTGTGTCTAAAGCCTTACTGTGACGATATGCAGTATCTTTCTTCAGTGCAAACTTTCATTGTAGGAACAAGCTAACATCATTTATTAATGCCTTTTTTTCCATTTCTACAACAAAACTAGTGGAAGAAAGTGCATGATGTCAGCGTGCTTGGAAGTAATGTTGCTTTGCTTGTTCTACCATGTATTAGGGGAGAATTTCGACCGCCAAGCCAGCATTCGGCGGTCTCTAATTTACACAGACACAGTGGTAAGACGGCCGAAGAAAGTCAAAAGGAGAAAGACTATTACAGGAATCCCTGACAACATACAAAAGGAGCTAGGTATGGCTCATCAGAACTGTATTCCATCCACTGTTCATTGTCACTGCTTGTCATTACTCGACTAATAACATTACCAGTGCTCATGAAACCAATACAGTCTGATAGCCTATTACAGTTCCAAATACGTGTGTGCCTCCTTGCCACCTTGTACATTGGGGAATTAGGACCTTTTTATCTGTTGGCTTCCACCTGTTGAAGGGAACAGGGTATTTGGAAAATGGTGTCCTGGTACAGTTCAATCCGCAGGGACACAAGGTTTCTGGTCTTTAATGCTTTCCTGGAGATTTGGTCTACGTCTGCTCCCCCAGGATGTTCACTGAAGCAAAACTGAAGTGGGCACACATTTTGGCTTGCAAATAATTACTCAGTGGAATAAAACAATTCATGGATACCTTCCCAAATCTGCCAAGAGTTGCATCAGCAGTGAAAAACCTGTATATTTTCCAGTTTAGTTTGAATCTGATTGGCAACCCCTTAAGTATCAGTGTTATTTGATTTGAAGTAATTTACATGAGCTCATCAGCTATTGCATATGCTGCAAAGGAAAAATGGATCCTTGGTCACATTTACACTACCTCAGGCTGTCCTCTTTCACAGTTAGTAGCACACGTGATATTCAAAGCTGTTGAAGCATGGCAAATTTTGGTAGACTTACCAGACACTTTTTGTAGAACTCTTTGATTTAAGTCTGGTCATTCTTACTTATTTTTTAAAAGGGATGTTTCAGTTTTTCCTGAACAATTATTTCACAGATAAAATTATGCTCCCCCTCTGTTTGTTTTGCAGTACAGGAAGAATGTCTTTTCACGTAGTCTAGCAGAACATAATTTTAGGTGATTTACATGTGGAATCATCTGATATATTGATGGCTTCAGTAAATTTGACTACCTTGCATTTACTACCTTCCTTTTTAAATTATGTTTTCAGTTCTTGGTTCTTTGTCTAGATTTTTCAGAAACAGAATCAAAAATATGTAGCTTGTCTGGATGGATGGGTTTGAAATGAGCTAGAGGGCCAGGTGTAGACAAAGCCAAGAAACGAACAAGTGCATGAAGAGCAGTTTGTGGGTGGAACTGTGCTCCTTCAGCATCTATAATGAAACAGTGCCCTGCCAAGGGGATCTTCTACCTCAAGAAAGATAATTCAATTGCCCTGACCCTGTTAGGACACCTAAAGTTAGGCAGCTTTAAATTTTGTTGCTTCTGGATCTCATGTAATGGTTTTATTTCGAACTGCAGCTTTGAGATTTGTCCAAAGCTGTCAGGTACCTTTATCTATCTTTTCTTGTGGGATGGATGCTGTTTTGTGCCTGCTGTAGGGAACTCCTTATAGTGAGGTTTCCTTCCTCCGTCTTCACTGTCCATAGTAGGCCATGCCACCTGGCAGGAGACTCTTTCCAGACCTGGAGTCCTCCTGGAGATCAAAATCTGAATTTGTTATTTGCTGAGCGAGAACAACACATTTGTCAGCTTTGCAATCAACTATAAACAAGCTTGAGAGTTAAATAGAATAAAATAGATTTGTTCTAGCCAAACAAAGATCAAAGCTGGAAACAAAGCTACATTAAAACTTAATATTGAGTTGTTCTTATCAAAAGATTCCCTTCTCCTGCTTTAGGTCTCTGAGGCTAATCCCTCAGATACCATGTTTACAACTGGTTTGAGGAACAGCGGGGACAGCCCTCATCCTCTCTCATCTGTTCAGGATGCATACCTTTTTAATTCCCTTCTTCCATTTTAAACTACATCTCTTTGCTCTGTCTAGAGCTGAGATGAAATGACTTCTGCTCCTTGTGCCGCTTCAATGCAAAACTGATACAGGACATCCTTTAAACTGGTCATTTTCAGGGCACTTCACTTAACAATGGTCTTGAGTCTAGACTGAGGGAGCTGGGTCTCTTTAGTTTGGAGAAGAGGAGACTGAGGGGTGACCTTATTAATGTTTACGAATATACAAAGGGTGAGTGTCATGAGGATGGAGGCAGGCTCTTCTCAGTGACAAACAATGGTAGGACAAGAGGTAATGGGTTTAAACTGGAACATAAGAGGTTCCACTTAAACTTGAGAAGAAACTTCTTCTCAGTGAGGGTAACAGAACAGTGGAACAGGCTGCCCGGGGGGTTGTGGAGTCTCCTACTCTGGAGACATTCAAAACCCGCCTGGACACGTTCCTGTGTAGCCTCATCTAGGTGTTCCTGCTCCGGCAGGGGGATTGGACTAGATGATCTTTCGAGGTCCCTTCCAATCCCTAACATTCTGTAATTCTATGATTCTGAAAATGATATGTATACCAAGGTCATAGTTTTTGACAGAGGGTATCTTTGATGTATGTAGGACTCACCTCAAGGGCACATAGTGGAGAAAACCAGAGCGAAACAGAACACTTTGTGCCACACTAGAATTTGTCACTTTTTGGGGTCCTGATGCTCTCTCAGGCACGTAGATTTTGAAACAGGTGACAACTGTACTTGGGTGGACGTGTGGAGAATGATTCCTGCTGGCAGCATTTCCAAAAGCTCAAGGTTATATTTGTGACCACTGCAGACATGTTTAATGCTTGAAAACATGAGCTGTAATTTACCTGGTGGAAAAAACTGAGAATGCAGTTGACATCTATCTTAAAAAGAAATCTTCAATCAATATCTTAAAAGAAGCTTGTGACTATTGCCAATCTGTTTGCTAAAGTTGACAGGTTTTATGGCCTTGATTTTGGTCTTTCATCTCTGTGCTCAGCACACTTCATGTTGCACTGCTTGAAGGTTTTCCTTGGCTCCTGTTTTAAGTTGCAGAAATTTCAGGGCTGGCAGTATATCTGCATTATATCTGTGAGAGCTCTCTCTGGCTGGTTCCTTGGCCCACAGCGGGCAGGCGTGTGGGGCTTCAGCCATCTGCCCTACGGTGGAAGTTGCCTGAGGAGCTTCATCTTGCTTCCGTGGTCGTTATATATCAGCCAGACAGCAAAATGTGAGCCAGGAAAGCTCTCCGATGGCAGCGTCCATCCTGTTAGCGTGTTGCTATCCATCACTAGAAACAAAGTGCGCTTGAAAAGAGAACAGTTATCGGTGTCTTCATCTTATAGGTGGGGAAGCCAGGCATGCCGCAGTGAAGTGACTTTGCCGGAGTCACCCACCAGGCCGCTGGCAAGGCTGGGAATAAATTAAGTCTCCCCCATCCTTGTTCAGTTCACTTTCTGCCTTTTCTCCTCTGTCACTCCCCAAATATTTCTGTAGACTATTTCTCTTACACTGTCCCAAAACAAACAACGAGTTGTTTTAAAACATTCCACAGTTCATTTGATCGGAACAAGGATCTGGACTAAACTCCAAATCAAGCAATTGCATTGTGCCTATTGACATTCTCCCTGTGGTTTCAGCTGAATAAATCTCTTTGTTTCTCCCCTAAAGCATTGCTGTGAATGGCTACAATATTTACACAAAGATTAAAATCCCTTGGTACATCAAAGTTGCTGTGCGCAGGCTAAATAACCAACACATACAGCAGATTCTTGTTACCTCTTGTTTATCCTTCAGAAGGAAGCAGAAACTTGAGAGAACCTCAAAGCTTCAACCAAGCTTGAACTATTTTCATTTCTTGCGAGAGAGCCTGGAAGAGCTTCTGCTGGGCCAAGCTGCTGGGGTTCTCCCCTGGCTTCTTTGGAACAAAAAGGACCAAACAGAAGAGAAGCCTGCACTGATTATTGGCCTGAGCTCAGCAGCCATGGTACCCTTGCAGAATTTAGCCAAACGTATTGAACGGAGTCGTTACCTGCACCAGTAAGCCTTGTGCAGAAAGTATCTTCGAATATTCTTACTTTTGAGTGTTATAATACTGCTGTGTTTTCACAGGTGTCTTCCCCCGATGTACCAGTCTCTCTGCATAGCCTGGAAACTTCTGCATAAAAAGTGCTGCTTAAATAAAATGTGATGGGATAGATGGGATTCTGAGACAGAATAAGAATATGAGATGCCTCCCAGTTTAGAGATTCCAGTTATTTTCTGAATAGCAGGAGCTTTTCAGTACTATCCAGCAGAGCAACACCAAAGTAAGAGGAGAAGGCAAAGCATTCCTCTCTCTGCCAAGCACAGCAGTGGAAAAATTAGATTTGCATACCTCTGAATTACTTTCACTGTCTTATAGAACATAAATATTATATATGTATTTAATGGAGCTAATGTCAGATCAAAACTGCAGAAAGGACAAGACAAGAAACTTTGAGATGATGTTTCCCTTCAAGTTTTTGTGCTCTCAGTTTCTCTGTTCTGTGTTGACATTATCCATCACTTCTAGCTTCAGATGGTGCCTTATGTGCAAACTGGTATTCTCCCCTCAGGCAAGACTGTGATTCCCAAACAGAAGTTTGGCAGAGGTGAGCAGCATTCTGGGAGAACCTGTTGCAGGCCTTGCTCGTGTCTTGGTTGTTGGTTACCTTCAGCTTCCTTCACACATTCCAGCTCTTCAGATGAAATAAAGGCAGCAAAATGCCTTCATGTTTCCATGGTTCCTTCTCTGTGTCAGTGCTCTAGGGTCTGGCTCAGACTAACTTTAATTTTGTGAGGGTACCAAATACCTGGTTGTGAGTGTTTCTCCAGAGCTCTGCACAGGTGCAGTCCAGGGCACTGATGGACAACTTCTGGTGACCTGAACTCCCTCCCTCTCTTGCAGGAGGAGCAAGTTCCAGAGTGGGGTATCGGTTCCACCACAGTTTATCTTTGAAGTAAACATATCTCAGCAAAGCAGGGGAGAGGAAAACATCTTCAGGTTTTCTACCTTTCAGTTTCTTCTTCTGCCAGGCATTTTGCTTTTCTTTAATGAAACAAAGTTTCTCTCCTCTTTTGGTTTTCAAAAAAAGTATTCAAATTTCATGCTTTGTATGTACTTTCCTTGAATTATTTCTTTTTTTTTTTTTTCCACCTTAAGGTGCAATTCAGGGTCTTTGTGGCTCTGTGATTCTTTTTCCCCTCCCATCTACCTTTTTTTTCTGTCTTTCTAACCAGAGAGTTCAGAGGGTCGGAATAACCTCAGATGCTTTTCTTCAGCTTATTTCTCTGCCTCCCATTTTCAGTAGCTCACAATGAGTTGTCACCTATAGGACCTCCTGTCGTTCATCAGGATAGATATGACTGACATCTGAATGGTCAGTCACTCATTTGCCTTCCTGTGGTACAGCTCAGACCCCCTGTTGCTACCAGCCAGTGTCTCAGGTATCATTTGAGACTGTTGAAGCTTCACCTTTGACATGCCTTAGAGGAGACCATTCCATCTCAGCAGCGTGGGTGCACATAAGTCCTTATGATATTTGGGAACTCAGCTGTTCTATTGAAGACTCCTCTTCATTGATATTCTTTTCCAATTAGTCCTTTGCACACTAGAAGTCATTCAGGTTACAGGTCCCACAGGTAAGAAGAGTCCCAGATATCCAGTGGTCCTAAAAAAATGCCACGCACATATCCAAGAATGAAAGATAGCAATGCCAGGAATATAATCTTAACCAGAGGCTGTTCAGTTAGCAAAATGAACAAAATCGAGAAAATTTAAATTCCCTCTGTTTTCATCAAAATTCTTCCTTGCAGGGTGGCAGTGATATACCCAAGGGTTTGTGATGTTTTTTAGCTGTCGGTCTGAGAAGTATTGCAGGATTCTCTGCTTCATTTTGTCCCCTCTGAGAGATTACAAATGCTTCATGGAGCACAGTGAAAATTCCTTAATATTGCCATAAGCTTGATGTACTTGTCCATTTCTTGTTGAGTGTCTGTTAAAAATAATTTGCTTTTTAAGTACTGGACTAAAATAGATGAAGAATCTCTGAGGTTTTTTGTAAGACTGTAAGTTGTGGTGCCTGCACAGTGACTTGGCCAGGTCACCAGGTTTGGATGAGGATTACTGGGCAGGGTGTGAGAAGATGAAAGCAACAAATCTTAGGAATGTGCCTGTGGCACAAGAGACAAGTGCTTGTAATAGAAATGATTAGTCAGAAGTGGTTTGGGAAGAGAGATTACTTCTATATACTAGTTGAAACAAGCATGTTCTTTGTGATATCAACATACTTTTTATCCTCTCAAATCCTCAGTTCTCTTTGCTCATGTCAGTGCAGGGGACCTTTCTGCTGATTCTCTGCAGCAAGTTGCCACCAGATCAGCCAGAGTCACAGTGAGACAAGGGGTCTTCTAGTAGCTAGGACCTGGCCCTAGGGATTACATGCAGGAACTTTCTTTTTTCCATCAAATTTGCAGTCAGTCTCAGTCCCTGTCGTCTCTAATGAGCAACACCAGTAACGACCAGAGTCAGGGAAAACTGGTGTAACCTGTATATGCCTGTCTTGGACAGAGTGTGTGGAGCTAAGATAGGCGTTTGAACCTCTTCTCTGTGCTTCCATGCAAGAGATGTTAAATATGTTGCGTGTTTCGCTTGTTCCAGATGGTAGGTGTTCTTTACTTGCTGCTGGCATCTACACTGGACGCATCAGGAAAGAGCATTTGCCCTGAGAGATATTTTCAGCATAGCAAGAAGTAGGGTAATAAAGAATGAAGAAGTGTACATTCAGGTCTCCTGTGGTGGACATAGCACTGGCCGCAGGGCTACTGGACACAGGATTATATAAAATGCGGACAAGATAATTATTAATTACTTTCAGCTGCATAGATCATACCACCAAATTGCAGCTGCCTCTGACTTCGTAACATTCAGCATCTGTAACCTGATGTCCAGTTCTGCAATAGTTTTTGCTGCTGTCTGCTCAGACATCACCCCTGCAACTAGATGGACTTGTGGATGGTATTCTTTAAAACTCTGTTTCAGTTCCAGAATTTTTGATGTTGCAGAAATATCTTGTAACTTCTGACTGTTACTTAATTAGAAGGTTTTTTGAGAGACAATAGGATTTTCTGTGTAATGGTCAACTAAAGGTCTGAGCTGTCCCTTAGAATTGGATTGCTCATCTTCCAGCTGCAGTACCAACAGAAGCAGTTAGATTTTAAGAATTGTTGAAAGCCCTTGCTTTTAGCATTACTCTGGAAGCGAGTGAGGGTTTTACAGTGTACCTGGAAATTGCAGACACAATATTCATCACTCCCTCCCTCTGAATTCCACCAAAATCTTAAAACCCTCAACATTTTAAGAGATTACCTGAATCCTAAATGTTCCTTTGGTTGTTTGTTTTTTTTTTTTTAACTATTTTCCATGCAGATTTCTGGTTTCCCTCTTCAGGAAACTGAACTGTCAAAAGAGCAATTGCTGTATTATAAAGGGCGAGTAAATCCTTATGGCCTTGCATGAGATTGTGCATACATGTAACGCCAAAAACAAAGCTGAAGTAATTTCAGAATATGCTGCATTTCTAGAAAAAAATATTTAAAACTTCAAAGTTGTATTCTTGTAATAGCAACAGCTGTAAAAAAGCCCTTCTCTGACCATATCCCATATAATGACTGAAAGATGTAGCCCTGTAATTTATATTCCTGAGACAGGGCTGTCTTACCCCCTGTGAACCCTGTATTTATTTGGGCTCTGCACTGTTCTAACTACCAGCGGCCTCATGCTGGTGCAAAGACCTGCCCTGATGGGCATCCCTGCAGTATTGAGGTTATAAAGGTTTACTGCTGTTCATAGAATCCTAGAATAGTTTGGTTTGGAAGGGACCTTCAACAGTCATCTAGTCCAACCCCCTGCAATGAGCAGCGACATCTTCAACTAGATGAGGTTGCTCAGAGCCCCGTCCAGCCTGGCCTGGAATGTGTCCAGGGATGGGGCATCTACCACCTCTCTGGGCAATCTGTGCCAGTGTTTCACCACCCTCATTGTAAAAAATTTCTTCCTCATGTCTAGCCTGAAGCTCCCCTCTTTTAGTTTAAAACCAATATCCCTTGTCATAACGCTCTTCTAAAACGTCTGTCCCCCACTTTCATATACGGTCCTTTTAAGTAGTGAAAGGCTGCAATAAAGTGTCCTGTAGAATCAACTTAAGCAGTTTCTGTGAGCAAAACAGGCTGAACCTTAAACTACATCTCTTCTAGTAACAAACACAGGGTTAGTACTGATGCTCAACAGCGTTGAGGGCAGTTATTGGTTCTGCCCTGGTGTTAACCTGCTGCTCCGGCACCGCCACGGCCTGGGCCAGCAGCCACCCGGGATCCGGCTGGGCAGGGCTGCCAGGGATGGGGCACAGGCTGCACCCCAAGGCATTTCAGTACAGCCACCCGTGCCAGAAAAGAGCTTGGCTTGGATTGACATAAGAAGGGTCCTTGGCCTCTCTCTTTTAGAAGCTTAGATATAGTGCCAGGGTTTAATTTTGTATTTCAGACATTTTAAAGCATCGCTGTGCATTTGCAATGAACAGGATGTCCCAGTGATGCATTCTGACACTCCTGGGTTTGGAAGGACGAAGGAGGAGGTTCACAAGTCCAGTGTTGTCCTGTTTTGCCGTCTGCCTTCCCTAGCAGTAACGTTTTAAACAGGCATAAACTGTCCGTGCGCATTACGCTGCTTGTGGAGTGCATTTAGCTTCCTTTGTGAAAACCAATGTATTGCATACTGAAATGAGGCGCTCTCAGCCACAGGTCAGTATGTGATGGTATTAGTTACTCACTGTAGTGCTGACAGCTTTACTCTCCACAAGCCCCATCCTCTGTCTTCTATGTGCTGGGGGTGTGTGTGTGTATTTCCAAGTGGTAGAAACATGAAAAATACCCCATCTCTTTCATTATTTATGTAACCTAGTCCACAGATTTTTATGACCGGCTTTTTTTAATTGGCTAACAGTTGCTATCAGTGATATCATGGTTCCAGAAACATTCATAATTTCTACTTTGATGTTTTTATCTCTCTTAACCCGATTCTATAGAAAAAGTACGCATGGAAAGCAAAATGAAATTATCTTTCTTACTGTACAGTTCTTAATAACTGTATACAGAATATGCAAATACTTCTCTTGGTTGGCTGCAGTAGTCCATCTGTTCTGACAGTATCTCATATTAGATTATCCAAGATGTTTGCCAGCATCCGAGTATCTTGCTTTTCTGCAAACCTCTACCAGAGGCAGAAAGAGGCTACGTTTTCATCAGAGCAAGAGAATCTACACAAAGCAAGCTAAATAGGCTTCAAGCTGCTAAAAGACTACTTATGTGCCTGGGGAAAAGAAGTAAACAATCTTTTTGTGTGTGCTGCTTTCACTGTAGCCTTTTCAGAGCTCTCTTTTCCTTATCCTAAATGCCTCTTTTGCCTGCCAAGAATAAGGATAATTAAATGTTCTTTAAGTGGTGTTTAAAGCTGCATGATAAGAATACCTATCCTCCTGATCCAGTTCCATATAGTAAATATGAACGGAGAACAGCCCTGTCAGGAATGCTACTTCATTGCTCCTGAGACTAGCTTTAAGGCGGAGACTTGAAATAACCAATTTTCCCCAGCAGCGACACATGCAGCATCCTTACGAGCGTCTCCAGCAGCACGCCCGCCTCTTGTGTCTGCTATTTATACAGTAACGCAACTGAACTGAAAAGCAACAGCCTTACGCAGGCTAATTTTAAAGCAGTGCTCTGGTTTGTGATTTTAAAAGGCAGCTACCAATAAAAACATAAATTTAAAAGAACCCCAGAGTCCTTTCTGCTGACCCAGTGATAACTATATTTTGAACTGTAACTGTTTTTTCTATTGTCCTCAACTTTTTTTTTAATATCAGTATATGATTACGTTCAGTTCTTTTTTATTTCCTGGTGGTCCTGAGGATGAGACAACCATGAGTATAAGCTGTTTCTTCTCCCCATTTCTTGGAGTTTTTCCTTTATGATAAATAGAAAGTAGTTGTAAGTAGTTTTCTTTGCAGTGCTGGGTAATGTCTATGTGTAAATGCTCTAATAGCATATGTATTATTTGTGGTAAAACAATGCATGTTTCATTGTGTTAGCCTCCCTTCAGATGAATTGCAAGACCTGGAGAGCTATCCGTGTCTCCTGAGATATTTTTTCTGAAGTGTAACGCTTTTAAAAAGCAGAAATGATTATTCACATTAGTCTCCAGATTTCCTTCCCCTTTTCTTTATTGCATGAGGCATTAGCATGGGAACACACTTCACGTATCTCAGGCTTTTGTCTGTTCCTGCTGCTTTGCCTACTGGAAGTCAAACGGTGCTACTTGGTTTCTGACATAACTGATTACTATGGAAATTATTACCATGTCATAAACAGAGGATTTCACGTGTCGAATGTGCAGCAGAAACGCAGACGATTCTGTAAGCAGGAGGTTCCTGGTAATAAAGAAAAAGGGAAGAGAAATGCAGAAAACACACAATGCCTGTGCAAAAATCCATTGTTGCAGATTCTTTTTCCAAAGGCGTAACCTTCAAGAGCATGGGGATCAAGCAGTTTGCTGGGTTTCTTTGTTTTTAAATGAGTAAGAAGATAAATGGGAATTTATGCTTCAAGGAATAATTCTTTTATTTTGACTCCAGCAGTTGGCCCTGGCCAAAGTGATTTCCGAGGGCATTCGATGTATGTCCCGGATCACTGTTCCACGCTAGGGAGACTGGACAGCTATCGTGGCGCTGCGCAGCGCTCTGAAACCAGGGACACCAGCTGCCAGACGGAGGACGTGAAAGTTGTGCCCCCTTCAATGAGAAGAATACGAGCGCAGAAGGGACAAGGCATCGCTGCCCAGATGTCTCAGTTCTCCAGCTCATCTGGAAACATGTCAGTGATGAGTGATTCTGCTGCAGTTATATTTCCTTCTCGCCAAAACAGCGACATGGGTTTTCACAGCTTGCCTCGGGCTGGCGCGAGAGTGTCTCTGCAGTCCCTAGAGCAGACACAGAGCATCTCGAGGCAGGCAGAAGACATCGCTGGCACTTTACCCCACCAGATAAGTAAATTGCAACTGGATGATAGTGTTGTGCATCTGAGGAATAATCCCACGACAGGGACCATGTCGAGGCCAAAGTCTCAAGAGGTGAGGAGTTATGATGGCGAAAAGTCCGCAAGCCCGGCATGCGTGGTCTCTCCTCATGCCACCTACTCAACCAGCATCATACCCAACGCAACACTGTCATCCTCCTCAGAAGTTATCGTTATTCACACTGCCCAGAGTGTTGGATCATTGGATAGCAAAATTACCAGCTCCACTGCCTACCCAAAGCCAAGAGACAATCCTGTTGCCAGCAGTGCAGTCAGTGGGAAAGAAGATCATCATTCATCGAGCGGTAACTGGAGCGAGAGCAGCTCCACACGTCACTCACAGACTTCAGATACCATCCCATCTAATACTGTCATGATGCTTTCTCTTGGTGACTCTGCCGTCTCTCTCAGCACTCCTGGAAACACAGAGGCTGGGGCTCAGAGCATGAGCTACAGCTGTAGGAACAATCTTGCTTTACCAAACCCTTCCCAGGACAGCGATGGTAGGAGTGAATCCAGCTGTTCGGGGGAGCGAGCACAAGCAGCAGTGAACAGCACGGACCACTGGCTGTACAAATCTGCAGAAAACAGTGAGACTCCCTCACACAAGGCGGTTTGTACCACACCAGACTGTGCCACTCCCGGTAGCAACCTGAGCAGCAGCAGCCTGGAGAGGACTTCAGTCAGAGATGATTCTACTTCTCTGTATTCTGTGGACCACGATGTTTATTACAGTTCCATGCATATGGACTCTGGACTGAAGTCAGACATGCCATGCAATAGTACTAATGGTTTTGGGAACCCCAGAGACAACGTGATAAATGTCTTTGAAGGAAAGGAGAAGAAACATCAGGATGACCAGTCAGGTCAAGGTGACAAATCCCTTGCAAGAAACATCTCTCTGAAAAAGGCAAAGAAGCCACCTTTGCCACCATCCAGAACAGACTCACTCAGAAGGGTGCCCAAGAAAAAAGCCCAGTCCAACGGACAGGTACTTGATGAAACCCTTATTGCCACCCTCCAGCATTCCCTGCAGCTGAATCTCAAGTGCAAAAATGGCAGCTCCCCTTCCCAGAGCCCCTGCAGCGATTATGAGGATCCCTGGGTGCTGCGCTCCCGCAGCCAAAGCTCTGTCAGTGCCAGCAGCAGCATGATGTCCACCACTGCTCCAAACCTCTACTCCATCTGCACGGTCACTCCCTCTCAGAGCGAAACAAGTAGCATCAAGTCGGAGTATGCTGACCAGTGGGGTTACTACAGTGACTATGCCGCGGTGGGAGATGACCAGGTAAAATCCCCAGTGACCCATTCTGCCAGTACATCATCTGCTCTCAGTGATTACAGCATCAGCCACTTCAGTGATGGCTCAAGGGCTTCTGCGCCACAAGTGCCCAGTGGACTGGCCAAACCAAAGAGCACTTCTCCGGAGAAGTCCCACCGGGTCACCTCGCCATCAAGTGGGTACTCCAGCCAGTCCAATACACCCACTGCGCTTACTCCAGTGCCTGTAGTTCTGAAACCTGCATCATCAGGAAATGGGAAATCCAAGCTGAAGCCTAAAGTGCCTGAAAGGAAATCTTCTCTCCTGTCTTCAGTCTCCATGTCATCATCCTCCACATCTCTTTCTTCAAATACATCTACTGAAGGGAGTGTAAGTGTGAAGAAATTGGAGCCCACCCTGAGCTCTCCTCCGGATTCTGGTTCACCTCCTCCACCACCTCCTCTTCCAACACCTCCTCCACAATGCCCTGGACTTTCTCCTCCCCCTCCTCCTCCTCCAGCAGAAGTCATGGATCTGTCACCATTGCCAGCCTCTCCTACATTTCCCCCTCCTCCATCAGAAGCCGATGTAAATTCTTGCTTTGCCCAGACTGTCCCATGGTTTCCGCAAGCAGCCTCCATGAGTTCGTTCTCCTCCCCTGTTCCTCCTCCTCCTGCTGTTCCCTTAGCTGTCCCACCACCAGCACCACCTCTTGATCCCAAACTAACAAAAGGTGCAACAATATACCCACAGTATTCTTTTAAGAAACGTAACCAGGAAGAGTCTTGCTACATTCCAGTGAAACAGCCGCTCAACAAGCAAGACGCATCGAGACCTGTGATGCCCTTAGTAACTACCAAAGCTTTGCAAATGGTGCAGCTGAGGTCTGTGAAAAAAGTGACAGAAGGTGAACCATCACCTGAATCTGCTTCTGAAACCATCTCTCAGGAAAACAGTACTGTGAATTCAGCATCACAGACTTCCCTAAAGCCATCTCTCTCGCTAAGACTCAGTAACAGCTCAGGTGAAGAGGAAATGAAAACTCAAGGCACTTCATTTAAAAATTCAGTTCAGACACTGGCTCGGGGTTCTCCGCTCATTCTCTCTGATAACATACCTGCACTTGACAGGGATCCAAAGCCTACAAGTGCTGTAGGTCTAAACAAGCCTTCCGAAGCTAATTCATTGGGGACAGCTGCTGAAGACACACCTGAGTCTTCAGTGCAGAGCGAAGACCTCCATTCTGGCATGTCACTTCAGGGGTCACCAGCATCTCCCAACAAGACTCAGGTTGTATTGCCAAGCAAGAAACCACCTCCTATTTCAAAGAAACCCAAACTGTTCCTCGTTGTACCACCTCCACAGTTAGATCTCAGAGTGGAAAAAACAGCTGAAGCGAGTGATACTGCCAGAAGCACATCAAGCCCAACTAAGAGAGACGCTGTGCTTGCACACTGTGAGGAGGCGAGAAATTGTCTTACAGATGGACTCAGTTCTAGCGAGATGGACTCTGGCAGCCTGGTTCCTGGGGGAGGAGCTGCCGGATTCACCTTCTCTGAGACAGTGGGAGCTAATGCCTTTGTGGTGCAGCCTGCTGCATCACCAGTTCAAGAAGAACCCAAGCAGGAGGAGCAGCCTGCTTTTGATGAAGGAAGCAGTTCAGGCAGCAGCCAAGACAGCGGCAGTAACGCTGACGGGCACCTATCTCAAGAGAACGAAAGTGGTGAGTCTCTTTTCTCTGACTGCTCTTCAGATGCAGCAGTAGCTATTTTAAAGAAGCTAGAGAGTGAGGGTAGCAATCCGAGCATTCAGGTGGGCTTCTGCAGAGAAAAGACCCTCTTGTGATAGTTAAAACTAAAAGCCTAAAGAAACTCACAGGGAACAGATTAATAATTTATGAGATTTCTTAGAATTCCTTTCTGACTTCCCATTATTGCAGACATGGAAAGATAATGATGCTTTGTTTGACTGTGCTGGGATTAAAACATACTATGAAAACACGGTTACCTTTGTTAATTTTGATTTTGCATTTTAGTGGAAACCATACAGATTTTCTCTCAGCATTGTTCCCTGCCTCTGTGTGTGTGCAAGCGCAGGCATTTCATGCACCACAGTTTCCTGAGCAAGTGGTGTTGAAATGACGATAGAGACAAGGGTGCACTCACTTGATCTCTCAGATGCTTTGCCTTAGTGGCAGCATGGGCTGGTTTCAGGATTATAAGCCTGTTAGGTTCCCATGCCAAACTGACAGTATTGTTCCTTCTCTCTGCATAGTGGAGGTGTTTGAATCGGACACAGCAAATAGTTCATTCCTGCCGAGCAATAGTTATGGGGAAGAGGCAGACGGAGTGGCAACACCAGCAAGACCAAGGACTACTGAGGATCTTTTTGCAGCCATTCACAGGTATGGCTGAAATTGCCCTTCCCATACTGTCGGGTCAGGTAGTTCTCTCAAAAATTAATTTAACATTGTTTTACTAAAACACCCAATTATAACAGTCATTGCTTTAACAGAAAGCACACATTTAGCAACTTTTTACTAAGGCTCTATATGAAAAAGATAAGGAAAAGAACTTATGCTTTATTGTTTAAAAAATATATTTAACCCGTTCTGAGCTAAAAGCTACCAGATTAAGTCAATGTAGATGATATTATAAATATCCTGCCCCTTAAAATATCAAGTTACGTCTAGTATTTATTGTACTGTTCTCAATCTGCCATATTAACTCTACTGTTGCTTTTTCTGTATATCTTTTTGTTTTCATTCTCGTTCTTCTCCATCTCTTTTTACTCTCTTCGCTGCTTATATGGTGCAGTTTGGGACAGAGGCTCAACGCTAATGCTTCATGGCAAGCGTGGCTGAAACTGGCAAGTAACACAACATGTCAGTCATATGGCAAAACATATGGCAAACGCTGGATTATAGTTTGCCATAATCCAGCCTGAGGTCGGGTGTTTTGTGTCAAACTGGTTCATGAATGAAATGTGCAATAATGGCTCTATTATTGACATTATTCATTTCCCTTAAAAACAAAATCATCCTGAATAGGCAACTAGATTTTTGTGCTGTTCATGTTAGGTTGTCAAAAAAACAAACAAAAAAAAAGAAACAAAAAACAAAAGCTTAAAACCACAGTATGAAACGTGTGCACCATTTAAACAGTACACACAGAAGACCATTACCACTCTCTGAACTACTGAGCTTGCTTTTAGACTAGAACCAATGTAGTGGTAGTGCCATCTCGTGGCTTTGTCTTTTCCTTCAAAATTCAGAGGGTCCTCATCTCTTAACTGGTCACAGAAAGTGCTTGACAGCATCCATATAGGTTTATCCAGGTGTTTAGTCAGTTTGCGCAGCTGTGCCTGAGTTCTGCATCAGGAGCACTAAGGGATGGGAAAACCTGTTGTGAGAATGTGGCTGGGAGACTGCAGCACTTGGAATCCAAATGCTATTTTTTCATTTTCGAAACTATTCTATTTCAGATGTTACAAAAATTACAAATATGTGATACTGACTTTTCGTAATTTATGGTTACCCTTAGGACTTGGCCTGTAGGAGCTCTTCTAAAAATGGTTGTTGCATTCATGTTGCATGATGCTCACTGGGACTGCGACAAATCTGTTTTTAGAATGAAATATTCTGGCCAGTTGCCTTTCTCTGTTATGTATGCAGATGGAGAGTGGATCTCTGTGTGTGTGCACCTACATGTAATTCAGGAGTTTATGGGGAAATGGACAATGGAACTGGATGTGACACATTAATAGTTAAAACTGCTTGACACATTTGTTATTAAGACCTTGCTTTTGCTGGCTTTAGACTTGAACCACTATCTTCCTTAGCTGTTAAATAATACAAAATGTTTTGTTTCCCATTCCCCCTCTCTCCCCTATTTCTAAAAGGTATTACTTCAGTGATTGGCGCCTTGAACATGGTTGCTTTGGAGTAAGACAATAAATTTAGTGGTATGTGCGTTAAAGGCAGGAGGAACAACCTTAAGTCACAGATTTGTTTGAATATGTACCCTGTCTCTGTCTGAAAAGCCACCAAAACCAAATTTGGTTCTTAAGTTTCTGCCATAATTCATACATGCTGAGAAAAGCTGGTTAGATGCTGACAGCAAACTGACTGCTCCACACCGCATTCGCAGTCCTACTGCATTACTTCAAGCCAGGATAGCTAAGTCTTTCTCTGCAGATCTTTGCAATTGAATTTTGCTTTCTGTTTATTTGGAATTTAATTTGGGTTTTGGCAGCAGTACAACCCCAGCATTGCAGATAGATACCCACAGGAAGCCAAAACACTAATGAAGGGAAGTCGTTTCGCTGTAACTAATGCGCACACGTGCTCACATACAGACTCACAGAGGATCCAAGCACCAGCTTTACTTGCTGCCTACGGTACTGACACACAGTTAAATCCAGACAAGGTTCTTACGTTTGCCACTACTGAAGCTGTCGTTTTATCCCTACGCCGTCTCTGATGTCCATTCACCCTCAGGCTGAATGGATGTTGGTATCACATTTGTCTTCCAGAAGGGCAGGTGGAGGCAGCAGCAGCTGAAGATGGCAGCTGTTACAGCTGCTGGGGAGGGGTGTCATAAGTGATATTTACATAAACTTCACCACTTAAGAGAGACAGAATCACTCCAAAGTCTTGGCAGAGTTTACGGCAGTGTCTGTTGCTGCCACCTACTCAGCTGACAGATCCTGCTGCTTTGTTTTCTGTTTGTTGCTTGTTTTTTTTATTATCAGTAGGCTACAATGCATAAAGACATTTGAGCTTGCCTTGGCAAAATCTCAAGGCCTTCAAGAAAGTACAGCTAAAGACCACATTAAGTAGAAACCTGTTTTACAAGGGGAGTGGTCTGTATTGAACACATGCGCGATAAAAATTAATATGGAATTACAGCATGATAATCTTGTATTTGTAACAAGTCTGCTGACTTGTTTTAAACTTTTGCCAAAGTAGCATATGTAAAATTAGCCTTTGTACAACCTTTTTGAAATAATTCTTGCTTAGCTGGCAAAGAAGCAAAACAGCTTTGCTACAGATACCAGGCGTGTAATACATTTCTTTCTTTAAGATTTCTGATAGTGTGAAAATGGGGCAATAGAAGTCCAGTTTCCACTTATTCCCAGTTCCCATGATTGTTTCTTAATTTCTTGTTGTTGTTGTTGTTGCTAGCCCTGCACTTTAAATTTAAAAATACGCCATGCTTTCCTTTGGAAAGATCACTTTCATGTCAGGAAGTTGGTCTCTCCTTCATTTAGTCAAAGAGTTGCAATAACAGAGCACCAACAGAACTGTGAATTTTGTGCATCTTAATAGAAACTGGAAAACTCAATTTTCACTATTCATTTAATGTTTGGATTGGGGAGGGGATTTTTTTTTTTTTCAAATCATTTCATCCAGAATGGTTACATGTGGCCCACATTACTTTGTCTTAACTTCAGCAGCAGTGCATTGCAATATACTTTTCTAAAGGCAAGTGCACTAAGCTACACTTCTAATTCTCCAGAGAGCATCAAATGAAACCAGAAACCCCAACATACTCTAGATGACATATTTTTAATCAAATCCCCAAACTAACAGACAGCACTTAATATAATCTTTATAATGCATTAGTATTAGCAGTTGAATACTGACTCCAGAAGACCTTATTCACTAAGTTCACTAAGGAGTTTTGGACATCAGTGTCGCCAGGTTTAGTGGTTTCATTGTTCCAGATTCACAGAAAAAGAACAATAAACTTAGCTTATACCTCCAATACCTGCATTAGAGCCTGTACAGTTTTGATGGTGTTCTTACTCATGCTTTAGATTTAGATTACTTTTCATTTATCCTTCTCTGTGCTTTAGCTTAATGCATTGTCATCCCCATAAGCTGAGTTCAATTAGGAGAGGTTAAAAGTTTCATTTTTTCCCTTGGTCCTTTTTTTTTTTCCCCTCAAACTCAGATCCAAAAGGAAAGTCCTTGGCCGTAAAGATTCTGAAGACGACCGTACCCGCAACCATTCTCCGTCGCCCCCCGTAACTCCCACCGGTGCTTCCCCAACCTTAGCTACCCTCAAACAAGCCGGATCCATTCAGAGAAGCGTTCGCAAGAGCAGCACCAGCAACGACAACTTCAAAGCCCTGCTGCTGAAGAAAGGCAGCCGCGGCGACACCAGTTCCCGCATGTCCGCTGCAGAGATGTTGAAGAACACGGACCCGCGGTTCCACCGGCCAAAGACAGATGGCTCCCCTGACCTTCCCGACAGCCCGGCCAGCTGCTCGCCCAGCAAGAGCAAGCGGGCCCAGGAAGAGTGGGCCAAGAGCGAGGGCCTGATGCCCAGGAGCATGTCCTTCTCTGGCACTCGCTATGGCCGGTCACGAACGCCCCCCTCTGCTGCCAGCAGCAAGTACAATGTCCGCAACCGCATCCAGAGCAGCCCCATGACCGTCATTAGCGAAGGAGATGGGGAAGCGGTGGAACAGTCCGAGGGCAGGGTCCGAAGGACTTCGGAAGAGCAACAAGAGGGGCAGCTTGACATGTTTAACAGTGATGAAATGGACGTGAATGACTTTCCATATGCTGAGGAGGCAGGCTGCAGGGAGACCTCGGATCCAACCCGTGTAGACTTAATGACTCAACCAGGTATTTCAAGGAAGTATCTAGGCCCTTCAGCTGAAGAAAGTTAAAAGGCAGTGACAAAAGGCATTGGAGATTAGTCTAGAAAATGACAGAGGACTAGATTCCAGAAGAAAGCCCAGACCAGGACAAGTTTACTTTGCTGAGCATTTATTCCATGAACTGCATGTGTGTCTTTAAATGCTAAAGCAATGATAGTTCTGCATGGTTGGGGTTGGGGTGGGGAGGACTTGCTTTGAATGAGGGGTCTGTGGCTTAAAGGAAGTTAACAGTTGCATTTTTTTGTGTAAAGCCTTAGAAGTCTTCTTGTGGGGGGGAGTTTTCTCAGAGCCTGTAGGGGTGTGAAGCTTTTCTTTTTTTCTTGAGACTGCAATTGTGCAAGCAAAATTGAGGAATAAGCCTGAGAAAGAGGAACAGGAAGGCTCCTGTGGTACAAACTTCAAAAGCAATGTGGTGATGCTGTGTTGTAGTGCATTGGTTAAGAAGAGAGAGGCTGAGTGAGGCACAATCACCTCTGAGAAGGTGGTAGGGTTGGTCCTGGGGTTACATGGCTCATTACTGGGGTGTGCCCCAGGGTTTGAAGAAGCGTGTCCTGCTAAAACAATTTGGTCACCAGGTAATGAATTGGTCCAAGGTACTTTTTTTTTATTTTCCTGAGGGAAAATGAAATACGTAATTGCCATGGAAAAGGGAGCTGAGTTCTATAACACACTATTAGCTGCTATGCAGCTACACACGTATGCTTGGTGGAACACTCCTTTCCAAGTGAATTGCTTCCTTGAGTATCCCCTTAGCGAACCGGAACAACCGGATGTGTGCAGAGGATGCGAGCAGACAGCGGAAGAGTGGGACAGGAACGAAGCAGAGTACTGCCGGAGTTTGGAAGGGTTAACGTTTCTGACTTGGAAAGCAAAATTTGACTTTGGGAACTTGCACTACAGAGCTGTAGGTAGAGCCTGACTTTCAAAATTGAAACTTGGGAATTGTGTTTTGCCAGAAGTCTTTCTTCCATTTGTCAAAATGGGAAGATGATTACTTTTCATCACTTGAAATACAGATACTTGCTAACTTTTGGTTACCAAAGAATAAGTTACAGTTACTTTCCTTTTTGATTTGCCTGCAGTATTTCTCTTCTTTTTTAACCTTAATAATTTAGTGAGGTTCATTTTTATTGTATATTTTACAGATAATAAAAACATTTAACGGTTTTCCAATTGTAAAGAAGACCATTAATTAAAACTGAAATATTGGCTGGAGTTTTTGGTTCTTAGTAGGAATGAAGCTTTTAATTTTTAAGAAGAATTTTGCATCATTTGATGGCGTGCGCAGTTTTTGTATTGTTTGTAAATATTGAAAGTTGTTAAAATATCTTTTGATCTCCCTACCGTAGGATTTACACATTTTTAGATTGCTTTTAAGAAGAAAAAGCACTCTTTGTAGATTATTTATTTTAGAGAAATATGCTTGTAATCTCTTTCTTCAATCCTTTATTTGTTAGTAATGTAAATTTCAGGGGCCTTTGTTTAACTCTTCCTGTCACAGGAGGGGAATAGTGATGAAAATGCTGTGACTTTGCTTCAATAAAGAAAAAGGCTGCCAGTTGCCATATTGTCTTTTGAGTTGATTAAAATCTCCTTCAAAAGATGTGTCCTGCAGCATATGGCAACCCACGGAATGCCATAAACCATGCATCCAGCTACTAACCTCCAGTTTTCATTAAAAATGTACTAATTCACTTCAGAAACAACTAAAGGGTACTTACATATCCATCCCACTTTGTCATCTCAATTGCTGAGACTAAACAAAATTGAAATAATCCTAAACTTTTTCCAGTGCCATTTGTGAGTGTTTCTACTACTTCTCTCTTACTTGCAACCTGTCCCAGAAAACTAAAATTCTTGGAGAACCAGATTATAAGCAGCATGTGTGAGAAGAGGAATAAAGGGGAGAAGGTGAATCCAGCTGCACTCACTGCAGCAAAGGTGGGATTGACTGGTGCACAGCAAACTTTACCATTTTTGTGTGCTAAATATGTTTAAGCAACCATTGGATTTTTAAAAAATTAAATGAAAACCTAATTGAATAAAGTAGATAATTTCGGATATTAGTAATATTGATCTGAACTACATACTGTTGCAAAGAGAGAGCGCAAAACATTCTGCAGCTGCTGAACATCTCGGGAGTTTTGCTTTGGTGTCTCTCCCAGGGCTGATCACATGGAACAGCAGGTCCTTTCCCTTTCAAAGCTGTGTGTAAAGGCCAACTAGTCCTCATGCCACCACCCTGACAGGAAAATATTTGTGCTTTGTTTTATTGTTTACCAATGGGGAAATCATCTATGTGAAAAATTGAAGCATTGGAGAAAGTTGCAGTTCTGGGGCCTGCAACTTCCGCAGGACTCGGCAGCATTTTGCATGGAGCGCCTGTAGGAGGAAGCCAGGCCAGCTCGTGTCCCTGTCGCTGGCCAGCTGATGTGCCCCTCAGTTTTATGGGCTGTATGGGGAACGCTTTGGAAAGCCTTGGCTTCTATGCACACCATCTTGTCAATGCAGGTAGGTGAGATAAACTTAAAGGCAGCAGGGGCTGGATTTTTTCTGTGTCCACAGTGAGCCTTGATGCTCATCTAAAACCCGCCTGTGGTGTAAGGTGAGTTTGGGCTGAGGCTCAGGTTTTGGCTAATGTGCAGAAGGCAGTGTTTATGTAGCCCTGTTGATGTTGCTACATGACTACATTTTACACAGTATAAGATGTAGTGAGATACGTGTTCTGAAATATGTTTAATAGAGCTTATATTGGTATTTAGGCAACTCAGGTAACTTTCTTATGGAGATGTTACTGTGTCATCTCCCCCCTGCCACCATCTCCTGTAGCAGCATGCAGAATTGGTTAGTAGCTCAGTTTTTTCAGCAATGCAGTCTTTGACCCAAGTTTCCACTACAGAAAAGGACACCTTTAGGCTGTGTTTTCTGTACTGGCAACAACTTTGGTGTGTATATAATTATGCAAAGGAAAACATAGAATCATAGAATCATTTCTGTTGGAAAAGACCCTCAGGATCATCGAGTCCAACCATAACCTCACCAACTCTAGCACTAAACTATGTCCCTAAGAACCTCGTCTAAACGCCTTTTAAACGCCTCCAGGGATGGTGACTGCACCACTTCCCTGGGCAGCCTGTTCCAGTGCTTCACAACCCTTTTCGTGAAGAACTTTTTCTTAATATCCAATTTAAACCTCCCCTGGTGCAACTTGCTACTTGGGAAAAGTACATACTTAATTTCTGTTGCGCATCCAACTTCAAAGATCCTTTCTTCCATGATAACCTTCCTCCATAGGGAGGGTTTGCAATGTTGGCTTCAATGGTCACAAGTATGGGTTAAGTTTAGGAAACCTCTGCTAAAGACATCCAGAGCAGTAGGAGAGGACGAAAAATATGCAGGCTTTGGCCATGCTAAAGAGAAAAAGGAGACTCCAGTCATTCTGATGCTTAATCATACTGTCACAGGGTGTGTTCAGAGTTTACAGTTGGTTTACAGTTTGCCTCTAAAACAAGAATCATTGAAGCTAGATGTGAGATTAATTTCCAGTTTTCCTTTTATTGGGAATGGTTTTCAGCTTCAATCTTCTGAATTTTGCTCTGTATTAACTCATTCTATGCCTCCTTCGTTCATGTTCAAAGCTTGTTCTTCCCACTTACAGCCTCAGTCCCCCTTAGAGCCCTTCAGTTACTATATTACTACATCCATAAGGTTCTTTGGCATTTATGAGCCTTCACTGTTTATGTACTGGACAGAGGAGAACTTATTATCTTAATTTAAAAGAAGGATGGTTATGCAAGGAGCAATAGCTTGGTGAAAGGAGGTTTGGAAGGTTACTGGAAATCAGTTAAAATAATTGGGAAAGAAGTGGATTTGATGAATGCAGGGTTTTGAGGAACCGTGACGGGGTGCTGGGTCCTGCATAAGGCTCAGCCTGAAAGAAGGCACAGAGTAATGGCAGAAAAGGTGGAGGAGGGAGATTACTGAGAAGAAAAGTACAGCGAATGCACAGAAGGACAGTAAGGTATGAGGCAGGCAGGCTAATGCAGATTCGTGAAGATAAAAGTAGCTTCAGCAAGTACAGAAGAGAGAAGGCAGCAAAGGACCAATGGGGTAGTCACAGCAAGAGGAAAGAAAAGATTTAGCTTATGTGTTTCTTCGCAATTCTAAGCGTATAGAAGGCCAAAGTCAGTCAAACATGGGGAAAAAAATAGAAGAGGAAAAAGAGCAGAATTCTCTGAGCTTAGAGCAGCAGTAATAGGCTGGAGCGATTGATGCTCTAGGAGACGTCAGGCAACACTTGGCAGGTGGCTACAGGCTGGAGCACAACTCTTGGAAAAAGCTGTGCCTGAAAAAAGCTGTGCTTGGAAAAAGCTGTGCCAGAAAAGCTGTGTCTGAAATCTGGTAAGAATATGGGATCAGGAAGACTAAAGCTCAGGTGGATCCTGCCAAATTTCTACCAACATCCCTGCGTCCAGTGATTCCCACTGACTGGCTTACAGTTCTCTGGAGACACCTGCATGCTGGGGACTTGCTAAACCTTCAGTGTTTGGGCTGAAGAGAGGACACTTGGGCATGCAGCACAGGGATAATCTCTTCAGGATACTGCAAGCAACTATACCTTGTCAGGTATGGTTTTGATTCCAAAAAGTTTTGGAAAAACCATTTCTATCAGCAGTCACTGCTCCAACAAAGCTGTGGCTACAGTGCATTTATTTAAGTGGTTCAAAACAATGCATTGTTTTTTCCTATAAGACAAGATTAAAAGGATGGTCTTAACAACAAAACCATTAAAAAAGTTTCAGTGGCAATGAGTAATCATTTTATCTATTTATTTAAAAACTTCATTACATTATGTTAGCTATATGATGTTCAAAGTACATTATATGCAAAGGACAATATATTAGCTTTCTGAGTTCCTCCTGTATACTTTATTTTCTGAATAACTTTCAGAA
This sequence comes from Streptopelia decaocto, assembly GCF_964273445.1. Classification (NCBI taxonomy): domain Eukaryota; kingdom Metazoa; phylum Chordata; class Aves; order Columbiformes; family Columbidae; genus Streptopelia; species Streptopelia decaocto. The sequence goes on from NC_138656.1 coordinate 60,052,151, forward strand.
GGTTTTTTCATGGTTAAGACTAGAAAAGTAATCTAACATAAAAGTGATAATTTTCTTGGTTTAAAGAGGTGAAACCTACTTCTAATCAGAGTGCACCAATAAGATCTTGCAGGTATTCAGTACTGGATTGTGAGTCTGGCCATACTGGTGTGAACTAATAAACCCTCAACAGAGTAAAGTATAGAGATGTTTGATAAAGAAGTGCCATGTCATATGTTATTCTGAAGGTCTGGATAAAAGCCTTGATAGTGCTTCCCCAGCAGAATGAGTACATTTTATGTTGCAAATTTAGCTCTTTCCAGTTAGATTCTTTCCCATAACGTGCAAGCAACCTTTTAAGGGCAAATCAATTCTTCTCCCAACAAGGTTAATGCAAAATGTCATTGATTTTTAGTAGGAAATTGTCTGTTAATAGCAAATCCAAATGTATGTGTGGAGGTATATACAGAAGAGAGAAAGCATGATCCCAATCCTAATTTATGAGTTGCTTCTGTCTGTAGTATGCTGCTCTGTTTGTTCACTAGCCTTTGGTATAAAACCAGAAATTCTAGCTACTGAAGGTACAATAAAAAAGTAAAAATCTGTCAGGACACATAGGTTGCAGAAGTTTCTGCAAATTCACTGCCTCTTGCAAAAAAGCAGTAAAAAATAAGTTATTTTTTAGATGGTAAAAACTAATTGCCGGGGGGGGAGATATAAATTACAAAAACAATTAGATAAAATCTGGCAACAAAGAAGAAGAATAGGGAACAAAATGTCCTATCTGCCATCTGAAGAAGAATGTTCCCACAGTGGCAGTATCTAAGAACTGCTTAACTCCCATGTTCTTCTTGTACATCTCGGTAGTAAACTAATGTCTGTGTTAAAAGTCAGTCAAATATACATTGTAAGCTCTTGAAGGCAGGAATTTCTGTGTCCATTTTTCTGCAATCAGGTGTGAAAAGAGTATTAGAAACTTCATCAGTAATTTCATTTGGAAAAAGTAAACTGATTTCTAGGCCAGTTTAAAATCTGCGAAAGAGCATTACGGTGACAGGAGCGTTCAGTGCCCAGTGCAGCATCACCACTCAAGAAGCTGCCCTGGTGGAGTCTGACAGACTGTCCCATCCTGCTCTCCTTAGTCAGGATTTTGTTATGATGTAGCAGTCACAACTAGGGAGTGATAATGATTTTAATATATTTACCTTTTTATAGAGTCCTAATACAAAGCAAAAGTACATTTCAGCAGGGAGTTCTTAAGACAACAAACACGTGTACACGAGGGAGCACGCGGCTGGGAGCAGAGGTCGGGCAGTCGCCCAGAAGTCAATGTGTGGCTCTGGGGTGGCTCATGTCCACTTGGAAGCCATGGGCATGACATTCAAAACCAAACCACTGGTGATTCCAGGTGATAGGGGCATATTCCCATCCACAGCACACTCGATCTTCTAGGGCACAAGTCTGTTATCCAGGATCAACCAAACTTAAATTCTACAGAAAGGTCTCTGCAATGCGGTATACAGGAAAAAGTTGTACCTCAGTGTAATATTCAAGAGAGTAGCCCTTTATTTATTCCAGTATGGAACACTGATAAGACTGTTTTTCTCCATTTATTGATGCAGCTTTTTGCAAGATTTGTCAGAAGTGCAGATTGTGGTATGTGGGGACATGAAAAGCAGTTGACAAGTTATTTCTCTGAGTTTAAAAAATCACCAGCACTACTTTATTTCTAGACTGTTAAGCACAACCCTAGGCAAGCAAGCTTGTGTAAAATAAAAGCTTTTTCTGAAGTGCAGCTCTGAATCCCAGGACTAACTATGCAACAAATTGGTCATCTAATTCATGGGATGAGTTTCTTGCATGAAGTGAAAACCTCTGCAGACCCAGGTTGGATTTTGGGAACAAAGAATCTCAAAAATTACTTTCCGTGCCACAAACGTGCTCTGTCTCAAATTATCACAAGTGTCTGGGAAATGGTAGTGACCTCTTAGGAGAGAAACTGTTAATCCATGTTAGAAGTTATCTGAAATACTTTATGAGAAAAGAGAGAAGAAGGTATCTTGACAATAAACCAAAATTGTCTTTCTCAAAAGTCATTCTGGTTGTTACTCTTGTTTGTCGGACTTTTTCTTCTTTGGATGATACACACCTCATGTGCCCAAACCAGGACACCCTGTTAGCCCACACTTCGCAAGACAGTTGCCTACAGTCTATTTTACTGTGCTTTCTTCACCTGCAAATGTTTGGGTCTTCTAAATATCTGTGAAGAGAGGTGGCCCTAGGACAAAAGTCAGCGTGTATTAAACATCTTTTCTATGAACAAACTGGTAAGATAAATAGCTGCACATCTTGATTTGCATTTCTCAAGAACTTGGTGTCCTGAGAGATGCTACCCGGAAAAGTAAATTTTGTCAAATAGGGCCTAATTGGGAACACTGAAAACAAGAGGAAATATCTACGTTTTTCCTGCTAGCCTTCAGTTGCACTTTTCAGCAGTATATAACTTTGAGAAGATACTGGGAAGTGAAATTCAATTTGTTTCCTTCATGTCTGCAGAGTACTCAAGTTTTTTCCTCTCCTCCCTACCTCCTGTTGGCAAAATGTTTTTGTTGTGATATATGAACAACCAATATGGAATAATAACAGAAGGCTGGCAAGGAGGATTATAAACACGCTTCAGTGACTTGCAGCTGGGGTGTAGAAAAACACATATATCACACTAATTGTTATTTAGCCTTGTGTGTTTGACAAGAAGAACCTCTGTGTTTAGATAACAGAGGCCTGTGAAAGTCTTAGAAGCACCCTATCAGACGTGCTTGAGATTCCTGCCCTGCTGTGGGAAAGATCAAAGCAGAGTGGAAAGCTATCCTTGTGCAAATCCATGATAAACAAGGGAAAAGAGCAGGTTTGGCCATCTTCTAGAACGGCCTGAGCTCCGCGGAGCCTGCGTCCCCTCTTGTGTGCCTCTGCCCGGCTGCTGCGTGGGGGATCTCCCGGTTGGCGAGGTAACAGAATTAAATTTTCTCTTTGCATTTCATCCGTGGTTTTGTGGTCATTCCCTGTGTCCTGCCTGTGCTGGCTCACACGTTTTTGTGCAGTTGGCAGGATCCAGCAGCAGCCACGCCCTCGCTGGGAAAAGAGTCAGGGCCTGAGGAGGCCATGACAGTGACTCTCGGTATTCTGGGGTGGCCCAGTACTGACCGCTGGGCCCCCGTGGCCGCTTTCCTGGCTGCGTGGGCTCTGCCAGAAGCCTGGTCTGAGATGGATGATGGGGCGGCGGTTACTCCCCAGGCAATCGAAACGGTGATGTGCGGGTTGCCGTGGAAAGTGGCATCAGACTCTTCTTGCCAGTTTGCGGGGAGATTGCGGTGGTTATTGGTTACGGGTCCTAGAGCTCTTGATCGTGAAGTTGTCGCATTACGGAGTAAAGTGAGAGAATCGGAAAAGGAAATCAGGCTTTCCGGGATGTGGAGGCGATCCTGCAAGAAGTGATTACTACTCAGGCAGAGCAGTGCCACAGGCTGCAAGGTACTGTAGAGTGCTTGGTAGCGCATATTGCTAATAAACAAAGGGACAGATGCGGAAAGAGTAAGATTTCGATTTCCCAAGTTCATGCTCTCATCACAAAACCTTTGTGGGACCCCAAGGAATGGGATGGAAATATCTGGAGTGAATTCTCAGACTCCGAGGTTGAGTTTGATTTGGCTTTAGAAGGCAGGGAGGTGGTGGGAGCACAGCCCCCCGTACAGAGGAAGAGGCAGCAGGAACAAGCGGGTGAGGGGGTGCAGATCATGTGTACCTACAGTCTGAAAGAGTTAAGGGAATTTTCAGAGATCTATCAGCAGAAGAGCGGGGAAGGCTTACTAGCATGGCTTTTGTGAGCTTGGGATAGTGGAGCTGCATCTATCCGTATATTAATGAGTGAAAAAAAATTATTAAGCCCTATAGCTAGTGCTTATCTGGTACAACTTGAATACACTCAGCTGCAAAATATCAGAGATCCTGATGGGCAAAATACTATTGCACCTACGCTATATCAATGGTTATGTGCAGCAGTTTCAAGAGCATGTGATGAAGGTTTCGAATCAGTGTTGTCGTTCAGAAAATGGCATACAATGAAGGAGGGTGTTCATTCACTGCGGCAGATGGGGATGGCTTATGCATTGACTACAGGATCCAGTCCGGACACGGCAGCCGTAACGACAAGTATCAAAAGGCAGCTTCTCAGAGGAGCACCTGCCTCACTAAAACCTGTGATTATACCAGCAGTGGTAAATGCTACGGGTAGTGTGGGCGATCTAGCAAATACCTTGTGGGAAATTTGGGCTCTAATTTCGGGACCGTCCGTGCAGGTGGTGGATAAAGGAAAGCCGGCAAAACAGAAAAGAGGTAATACATCACAGGTGACGAGGAGACAGATGTGGAATGATCTTTTACAAGCTGGTGTCCCACAATCAGAAATAAATGGGATCATGACATCAGAAATGTTTTGCCAATGGCAAAAGTTATCTCACACACAAAATACACGACTGCCCCCAGCCCCGCTGCCAGCCCCGCACCCACCCACGGCCCTGCCTGCCGCCTCAGGCCAAGGCAGCCCCTGGAAAATGCCAAAACAGCACAAATAAAGGTTCATCAGGTTCCCCAAAACTGCCGCCACTGTAGCCTCTTACCCTGCAGGGAAGCGATGCCCCTGTGTTCTTTAACGATAAAGTGGCGATCTGGGGGGATTTTACATGTGCTCACACTGGTGGATACTGGAGCTGAGATTACTCTATTACATAGTAGTATTAATAATAAAGAAACCACATCACAGCTCTGTAGATGAGGGAGCCCCTGCCCTCTGAGCTAAGGTTACCTTGACAATTGGAAATGCCTCTCTGTTTACCACAGTGGTGTTAATTTCCCCAATTAGAGAATATATTTTGGATATTGATGTGTTGGTGGGACAAACAGTTGAAACTTTAAATGGTCACTTCTGGTTCAGGATTTCACAAGCAGGATTTGCTATTTGGTCTGTAACTGTCTGGTGTGGATTCCTGAAGTGGGATCCTGCTGTGCTGCCCGTGCCTGCCAAGGTGGTGACTGTAAAACAATATTGTATTCTGGGGGGTTGGGAGGAAGGAGGAGGAAATAACTCAAAGCATTTAGGTGCTTCAACAAGTGGGAATCCTTAAGGAAACTGGCTGCTTTTAATAATCCTATTTGGCATGTTCAAAAACCAGATGACACTTGGAGAATGACTGTAGATTATAGAGAAATGAATAAAGTAATGTGTGTCCCCTCCCCATGCTTGCAGTTATGGTATCACACATGGTTATTCTTACAGAAAAAAATAGCAAAAAATGTACAACCCTGGAATGTGGTGATAGAGCTTGCTAATGCTTTCCTTTTGATAGCCATTGCTTCAGGAAGCCAAAATCAGTTTGCTTGTACCTGGCTACAAAAGCAATATACTTTCCAAGTATTGCTTCAGGGATACAAACACAGTCCCTCCATTTGCAACCAAGTGACAGCAGCTATAGTCAGGTACTGTTACCACTTGCCATTATATCGATGATTTACTGATTATGGCAGAGTTACAACAAGAAATTTAAGTAGCTGCTGAATCACTGAACGCACACTTACAACAGAGGCTGGGCAATGAATCCAAAGAAAATACGGGGCCCTAGTGCTACTGTACAATTTGGGGGAATAGTTTGGCATGGGCAGATTAGAGAAATACCAAATAAGGTACAGCAAACACCCCAGCAATTTCCTGCACCAACCACAGTAAAACAGCTACAGACCTTCTTGGGATTTTGAGGGTACGGGAGAACTTTTATCCCACATCTGGTGGTATTAATGTGCCCTCTGCAGACATTAACTTGGAAGACTCACAGAATCACAGAATGTTAGGGCTTGGAAGAGACCTCAAAAGATCATCTAGTCCAATGCCCTGCCAGAGCAGGCACACTTAGATGAGGTTACACAGGAATGTGTCCAGGTGGCTTTTGAATGTCTCCAGAGTAGGAGACTCCACACGCCCCCTGGGCAGCCTGTTCCAGTGTTCTGTCACCCTCACTGAGAAGTTTCTTTCAAATTTAAGTGAAACCTCTTGTGTTCCAGTTTGAACCCATTACCCCTTGTCCTATCATTGGTTGTCAACAAGAAGAGCCTGGCTCCATCCTCATGACACTCACCCTTTATATATCTGTAAACATTAATGAGGTCACCCCTCAGTCTCCTCTTCTCCAAGCTAAAGAGACCCAGCTCCCTCAGCCTTTCCTCATAAGGGAGATGCTCCACTCCCTTCATCATTTTTGTTGACCTGCGCTGGACCCTCTCCAGCAGTTCCCTGTTCTTCTTGAACTGAGGGGCCCAGAACTGGACACAATATTCCAGATATGGTCTCACCAGGGCAGAATAGAGGGGGAGGAGAACCTCTCTGGACCTACTAACCACCTGGCTTCTAATACACCCCAGGATGCCATTGGCCTTCCTGGCCACAAGGGCACGGTGCTGGCTCATGGTCATCCTGTTGTCCACCAGGACCCCCAGGTCCCTTTCCCCTACGCTGCTCTCTAATAGGTTATTCCCCAACTTACACTGGAACCTGGGGTTTTTCCTACCCAGATACAAGACTCTACACTTTCCCTTGTTATATTTCATTAGATTTTTCCCCGCCCAACTCTCCAGCCTGTCCAGGTCTCACTGGATGGCAGCACAGCCTTCTGGCGTGTCAGCCACTCCTCCCAGCTTGGTGTCATCAGCAAACTTGCTGACAGTGCACTCTATTCCTTCATCCAAGTCATTGATGAATATATTGAATAATACTGGCCCCACCCTATGATCGTTTTACAGCACCTCCGGTATAAAACACGGTGAGGACTGAAGTTCTTCCAGATAGTATCACTCCCAAAATATTAACTGCATGGTAAATGGAATTGTTTACACCAACAGATTGTGTGATGGGACCACGACCTATAACTCTAGACGTGCATATTCGTATAGTAACCGCTGAGAATGCCATATGGTTCTGTACCCCAGATTCTCTTATTTTACATCCTGTGTTGATATCAAATTCTCAAGTTCTTGTGTTTCAGGTATCTTCAACGAATATCTGTGCATTATCTAGAGGAGAGAGCACTGAAACCATGTTATTGGTGTCACAAACCCCGCATCGGTTTGAAGTTCAATCTGAAAAAGCGCAAACCAGAGCCCTTCTATCTATGTGGGCCATAACCCCACACCAGGTTATCAAACCCAGAATAATATTAGCCGAATGAGCTGGAGCAATGGCATACGTACTACTGGAAGGAGAAGACACTCCTGTTTTCCACCCTTGTCACAAGTTGGCCTGTCATGCTTTATAGTCTTGTACTAAAAGCATATGTCCTGGATACATTTCCATGAGATCCGCATGTAAATACTTGGATTTGGTTGGCCTCTACTGTAACTAACTCCTCTGCCTTTGGTATCGAGGGAGGATTAACAGCTGCAGATCTTTTGGCAACATGTTTCACTGGCGTGCCAACCCCAGTGTTACAGGATTATACTGTGCTAAATGCTTTTGATATTTGTGTTCCTCCTTGTTTTTTTTTCTGAGCAGGTAATGGCTGCACCCCAAGGAACATTACAAAATCAGTGGCGGTGGACTATCTCCTTCTTTGACACCATAAACGTGGCTCTGGTTTTGAAGGCATATGTTGCTTCAACACAACTGATGAATCAGCCAGCTTAGAGGATGACATTCGACATCCCCAGGACTTAATGCATCAAACAAAACAACCTACTGGTGGTGCCTGGCTGGCAGGATGGGTGGGACACCTGATTCAAAGCACTAGTGTAGTGATATGTTTATTCCTTTTCCTATACGTGTTTATTACGTGCCTCTGTAAGTTACCCGGCCCTACACTCTGCGAGCGCAGATGGACACCTCCAGCTTTGCCAGCCCCAGCAGATGCGGTCCCTCGAGCGAGGGGGTAGAAGGGGATAATAACGGAACATTGGCGAGGAGGATTACAAACAAGTTCAAGTGACCTGCAGATGTGGTGTAGAAAAATACATATATCATACTAACTGTGTGGCAAAACCAGCAGGTTCGGTGATCCTCTAGCATGGACCGAGCTCCACGATGCCTGTGTCCCCACCTGTGTGCTTCTGCCCGGGTGCTGCTCTGGGGATCCCACTGGTTGGTGAGGTAACGAAAATAAATTTACTCTTTGCATTTTATCTGTGGTTCTGTGGTTGTTCCTGCGTCCTGCCTCTGCTGACTCACACAACCAAATAGGGAAAAACATGTGATTATAAAAGAATAATATGTAATCTGATGTGATATATTCTGCATAAATTGTGGTCTTTGTAAGAAAAAAAAAAAAATAACAAGGAAAAATGTAGGAGTTTTGCATAAGATTCACCCCAGTGGATACCTATGGTAAGAGGGTAATGACTTTTTCTGTACTACACGCTCATTCAGAACAGGTTTTGGCTCTAGGCAGTGCATGGTTTAGTTGGTGAAAATGAAAACTCAGTTCCCTAATGCAGGCAAGTAGGTACTAGTTTACTAACTTTATTATTCTGGAAATTCTCTTTGGATTATAGGGACACAAACCATTTGGCAGCACCACACAAATTAATCCACACCTGGCAGTTGCATTAATTTCTGCTCTTTCTTCAGTGAAAATAACCAATTCCAGTAGATTAACTCCATCACCCTGGTGTTTTGAGTGGCATCAACGGGAGATGGCAAAGGTGGATGTAGAGTGGATATGCACTGGGCTCACTGGGGCACCACCTGTATTTTCATCCCTTCAGAAAACCAGATAAGTAAAAACAGCTAAATGGCACACAGAAACTCCAGCAGGTCAGCTAAGGACCATGGAATTTAAGAAAGCATCTATCTTGGTAGCTTGTTCAAAGGCTGCGTTTGCTCCTTTAATTCTGTACAGAGGGCAGTAACACCGCAAATAAATGTAATATAACTCCATTGTTCTGCCATAGTTCTGTGGGCAACCAAGCAGGAACACCTGTTTTTCTGTACCTTCACGTCTTGTTGGATTCTCTGCTGCATCGCACAGTGCACGCCTCAGTAACATGCTCACTGTATTTATGGAGTCTTTCTTCTATGTGGATTTTCTTAGCGTCTTACAAGAGATGACCTAATACTATTAGTCTTTCCCTTAGTATTATGGTCACTTTCCTTGAAAACTGAGTTTCCATGAAACTGAAAGAAACTTTCTGTTGTTGAAATTATCTAAGTTCATATAGATTTCGCAGAGAGGCCATAACAGGGTGGAAAAGCCGGTTGGAGGAGAAGGAAGGACTCTGAGATGACATGCAACATAATCATATTATATTAGACTAATTTCCTGAGGAAACTTTGTTACCCAGCACACCCTTTCTCCTCAGCTATGCAGTAGGCTCCTAGCACTGTGATCTGACAGAGAATGCCTGAAGGATCACTACTGGCACCGAACATTGTTTTGTAGCAAGCCTGTTAGGAACAGGGACAGGCCTCTGTGGACCAAGCACTTTCCAGACCTGACAAAAAGAGCATTCCTCTCCCTACGAGGTGTTTATTTGGCTCAGTTATATCCTCTCTGATGACTAGAAAGAGTTAAATTTACTCACAGATAGGCAGGAGAGAAGACCACAGCTGCCTGTGGGATTGGAAAGGCTGGGCCAGGTGGCAGCAGCTGAGTAATTCTCAAGGAAGCCAAGAGCAGCACTAGCATCTAACTGAAACTAGCCAGACTAGCTTAACTTACATTTTGGTTGCACAAAGATTGCTTAAGGGTTCCTTTAAATCCTGGGAACTCCTTGATTGCTCTGCAAAAAACAGGCCACAGGTGAAATGTTCTTAAGAGTTGAAGTTAGTTTTGATATGCGCTTTGAAAAGCTCAATGCAGGTGGCAGTTGTATCTGAAGACATCTGCAGTGCTGGACCAGAGCTGAAATTTATTTTCCTATGGTTGGTCAGGCACTGTTTGTTCCAGGTATTTTGGTAAGTGCAGAGTGTTTAGTTACATTACAATATTTGTTGTGGTTTTATTGACTGTGACCCAGAACAGAAGTAATTCCTTCTGTTGGAAGGATACTTCATAATACTGTGTCAGGGAAAATTTGTTGCTCAGGGAGCTATAAAAAAACTGAAGAACGAACTTGTACAGTATGAAAAACAGCCATGGAAATCCTCTCAAAATGGTTGTAATCAAGCAGGTTCAAGTTAAATGTTCAGCTTGTGTTACATATTACAGACATTGTCCTACCAATGTTCATTTTTCAGTAAATCTTAAGTTTTTTGTCTTAAGTTATAACTTTGAGTGGTACAAGCAGTGGAACCAGAGTATACAATACGGAAGGCCTTCAAGAGGAAGAAATTGGAAAGTAGATTAAGAGGAAGCTATGTGTTAAATGCTTCCTTTGGTGAACAGGCTGTGGCTTTAAAGGAAAGCTGCTTCTTTTAGTTCTTGACTTTAAGCTGACTGCTGAAAGGACTATTACTACTACTACCTATTAGCTAATTGCCTACCTAACAGCCAGATTAAGGGTGCCCTGACTGTCAGATATATGGAGGCTGTGGATTAAAACTGGACAGCTGTAGGTGTTAGCCCTGCTAATGACTAGACTTTCTGCAAGACAAACTCCCTGCCCTCTCCAGAGCCACACCTATGGAATCTGCTTGTGGGCTGCTGCAGTTTTGTGTTTAGTGAGTTAAGGTTGTGAAAAATCAGCGCTGGGCAGCCAATGTGGCTGTGCAGCAAACTCTGTGATTCAGCAGGTACTTGGTGACCCTTTATAAGAAACTGTTGGGAGTGTCCAAGCTCTCCCCGCGGTGTTGGGGAACGCACTCCTGGTCCTACTACATTCGCATTTCTCGACATTTGCTGCTTGCAGGGCCTTGTGCCTCCTCACGCTGTCACCTCGCTAGGGAACCTGCTGGTCACGGGCAGCCCCGGCGGCGGCAGCAAACACCGACGGGGCTTGGAACCTGCCTGACCCCTCTGTGCAGAGTTTTCAGTGAGGGAAACTGAGGCAAAAATTATTAAGCGCTAGTCTACTCAGAGCCAAATATGTTACCAAATATTTACAGCTACGCGGATGTAACAAGCGCTAGTGGCTCAATATAGCGCTGTTAAATTGTCACTGGGGGTTTTGGACGAGGCTGCTGCTTGGTCCAGCGCTCCCGCGGGCGCTCCTGGAGCTGCTGAGTGGCTTTGGCACGTTGTTATCATTTCCAGCACCCTGAGGCACACAGGGAAACACCTCTTGACGGCCTCAGTCGGAAACCACGTTTAAGGGGTGGGGGGGAAGCCCTTGTACGGGTGCGGGCGGCTGCTCCCACACCGGCCCACGGTGCCGGTCCTCAGTCAGCCGGCGGCAGCTGTTTCGCTGCCCGGGGTACGCACGAGGGGAGAGAAACCTTCACGGCAATTGTCACAACGGGCGGTGAGACTATGGGGGGGCTGAAAAAGAGGCTTAGTGGGGGGGGGGGGGGGGGGGTGGTATGCACAGACAGCAGCCGCAGCCACCGCTCCCAGCTGCTACGTGCCGGCACTGCCAGGCTGGCTCGCCATTGGCTGCTTGCTGAGATGGGGCGGAGCCGCAGCCACCGCTCCCGGCTGCTATGGGCCGGCACTGCCAGGCTGGCTCGCCATTGGCTGCTTGCTGCGATGGGGCGGAGCCGCGCCGCTCCTGCCGGGCGGGGGCCGGCAGAGCCGGGTCCGTCCCGAGCACCGCCCGTGCTGCTCCGCGCCCTCCGCCGCGCCGTGAGCGACCGCCGCCTTCCCCGGTGCTGGCTGGTCCCACAAAAACACCGCCGCTCGTCGGTTGGCGCATATTTAACCCTTGGGCGCAGGCGGTGCTTTCTCAGCGCGGGGTCTGCTCTGGAGCAGGCGCGGTGGCCTGGCAAGTGCAAACCAGCGAGTCGCCAGTCAGATTTCAGCACAGCAAGGAGTAGGTGACAGATGCTCAGTCTGTGTACAAGCGTGAAAAAATTTCTCCAAGATTTTTAGTTTCTGAGCTCCTACTCTGGCTGCAAAGAGTTTTCTTTCCCCTTCAAGTAAAAGAAGAGAGGATACTCTTATCAATGTTAAACCATTGCATTATTATGGAAGATATGTGCTGCATACTTCCGCTGGTTATTGACTAGAACCACTTTGTATAAACTACCTGTGGTGTCTTCCTTTTAATGTCTTCTGAACAAGAAACTTGCGTGTGTGTGAGGTGTATGTGCATCTTGGTCTACAGAGTAATGGACCCATGTCAGTAAGAGACTGACAGCCCTTACAGAGACGCCAGGCCACAGAGATTGCCCTCTAAGCTTTTGAAAGCCTCTTTAATAAAAGGAGGCCTGTATTGTTCCATAGCTTTGCACTAAGTATAAACAAGGGGTTGTATATACATAATGAGTCTTGTAATGCTTAATGGAAAACTGAAATACAATTACCCTTCGCATCACAGTGAGTTCACAACTTGTAAATCTTTACGTGTGTATTAGCAGACATTAATATTTAGTAAGTCCTGATCTTTACCAGATTTAAACAAAGAAAAATGTATATAAGGACCTTGTGGTTATAAAGTACAGTGCCTAGGTTACGGTGATCTCTGGATGCATGTGAAATTTTGTGGTATCAAATTTTCAAAGAAACAGACATCTGATTTCTTACAAAACTTGGAAATAATGAACAAAATTTACTTTGATATAGCTTTAGGGCACAGGAACAGGGAAGGATACAGAGAAGACATCTAATCCATTCCTTGCTCCAACTAGGATCCTTCATCACTCCTGACAGATGTTTGTCTAACTTCTTAATGTGTCCAGATGACGCTGTCAGTGCTTTATGGTACTTTCAGACTGTATTTCACTTTTAAGAATTTATTTTCTGACTTAATCTTCCAGCACTTTAAGATCACTAGCACCAGTCCAGTTTGCTGCAGGCTTGAAGGTTGTTTATTTTACTTTGTTTGCAGTTGCCTTTTCTGTCTCTCTTAATGTCTCTCCTCAGTCTTCTTGTCTATGGCCTCAACTCCTACATCTTTCTTTTAGATGATGTGCTCTAGACCTTGAAGTTTCAGATTAGTGGAGCTGAAATGAAAGGTTTTTTCCCCCCTATGCTTATGGTTGCTGTATTGCTAGAGACAAGTTCCTTTCAGATGGAGAGGTCTCCTCTTGGATGTGGAAAGTGTTTGCCCCAGGGGCCTGATAGCTGGTCCACACCAGTAGCACTAATACCAATACTGTGGTTACTGGCATGTAAGTCACTGCAGGCTGATATGATCAGAGGTAGCTTCTAGGCAATGGAGATGAATTTCAATATCTTTGCATGAGAAACATCCTCTTTTTTTGTCCTACTGGACCTTTTTTTTGGAGTGGAGATTTAAGAGTGAGATGCTGGTTAGATTAAAACCCACTAGGGACAATTAACATGCAAGACTAGACAAATCTGTGCTGGAATGAGGTAAGGGATACTAATTCCAGATGGAATAAAAAGCAGTCTATTAAAAAGCATAATTTCAGGCATGAGGGTGTACCTGCTCATTCGTATTTGAGCAAGTATTGGGTTTTAATAGTCTATGGTAATTCAAACAAACGTAAACTACTTGTGTAAGGCAGGATTTGGGAGTTATCCAATACATACTGTGTCAGAGACAATCACGCTCCATATTTTTTTGAGATATAGCAATTCTGGACTCGTTCTAGAAGTGTATCGGTCTTGGTCACAACAAATATAACTCAAGAAGTTACCTTAGTTGGAACTAAGGTAACTGGAGAGCAGTTTAGAGTGATGAGCCCAGGGGTTGTGTTTCGGGAGCTGCCCTGGTAAGGGTAAACAAGAAATTGTGCTGAAGAACAGTGTAACTCATTTCAGAACACAGCAGGTCTTTTCAGGCAAAATATGCTCAATTCAATATGACGACAGCTGAATTATCAAGCATACCTGTGCAATTCTGCTGAAGTTAGTGGCATATACAGACACCAGAGGCAGAAGTGATTTATCTTTCAACCTCAAACCTTTGTACCTTGCTAATTAGGTAGAATGTTGTTTGGGGCGCTTGCATTTTCCAGCTTTGCTTGTAGCTGGCAACAGCTGCATGTACCAGATATTAAGGAGGTAAACAAAATGCAGGGAAACAGTAAAATACTTTTGAATGCATCAGCAAATACCAAAAACTCATCCCAGACATGATCTGAAAAGAAAAATGGTTGATTGTATTTAGTTTTGTCCAAAAGCTGCTGCTTTTCTTACAGTTTGGTGACCAAAAGGGAACATTAGAAAAGGTAATGATCTCAAAAGTATATTTCAAGAAAATAATCCCATTTCTGAATTACAAAAGGCAGATATTTTCTTTCTTATTTTATGGGAAATGTGTGAGTGGGATCATCCATTTTGACCTGGACTACTTGGTTACTGTGGTGATGTGATTTTGCCACTGTCAACTTAACAACATGAAATTTAACTACCTGCAGCTCAAAAGTGGCCTTTCTTCTGCTGTATAGTGATTGTTTCTTCTTCCATTATTCTGGTGTGTGGTGGTGGTGTTGTTTTTTAAGGAATGTGGTACATTCATAAAGCAGGGTTGGCTGACATTGACACGTCATCAGAATTGCTGGAATCACAATGTGCAATTCAGGACAGCCTGTGGGTTTAGGAGTTCTGTCAAGCCTGCACACAATAGTATGTAGTATTATACTTGTTAATGTTGGGAAGCCACAGACAAATGTAATGTCCTGGAATAACTGACACCCGCAAGGGAGAAGCTGTCATAACTTTTGAGGCTGTCAGGATTCCATAACAAGAGAATCTGTCAACATAGTGAAAATGCTATCCTGTAAGAAAAAATTACAGATAATGTCATTGTCTAAGAGTGTGTGCAAACTCTCCTGAGAAGCTGAACCACTGTCCCCAATGCACTTGAATTAGATTTACTTTGCTGTAGTGATGAAGGGAAAGGGAGTATATTGCCATTTTGAAATACAGACCAGATTTTTTTTTTTTTTTTCTTGTGCATTTGCATTTGATTTTATTTTCCCCCAATTCTTTTACAGGCTGCACCAAATAGGTGACAGGGTTTATTGTTGTAGACTTGTAAATTGGAAAAGAAGTCAAGCCAGTAGTCTGCAGGGTGTGTACCTTGCAGACTTTGGCAAGTAGCTTGCAGCAACAGTGCGAGTGTGCTCTTGTGTGGTGCTCCTGGAGTTTTCCTCACCCAGAATGCTCAGGTCTTCCCTTGTTGTCCTCATTGTTCAACTGTGATAAAAGGCAGCCTTTATCCGCAGTGCACATTTGAACCTTTGGGACAGTTGCTGGAAATTTGGTAGAAATTATACATTTATTTGCTTTCCTGAGAGCTGTTGTGATCATTCCAGAGTACTGCAGAATGTTGTGATGTTGACACACGCAGGCTGAGTAAATCAGCTTGTCAGAAACTCTATTAAAAATAAACACATAAAAAAAGAAAAAGCCGAAGTGGAATAGGTATGTGCTAAAAGCCCTTTTAGTGACTGGAGAATCTATAGCATAATTCATGTTTCCTTGTAGCTGAGGGATTGCAGAGGGACAGATTCCCACCTGTCCTCAAGTTTAATCCTGGCATGACACGCTTTGTTAAACTGGAATTTCTGCATTACCAGACTGGGATGGATCTGGTGCTAGGCTGTGTGTGTATGCTCACCACAAATGGAAGGTGGAGAATCCTAGGATGAGGTGAAGACACTCATTCCCTGTCACTCCACGTTTCTTGCCTCATTAACTCATTGGTTTGGTGCCTCATCTAGGGTCCTTCCGCTCGTTTTAAAGGCCATAGCAGTTCCACGGTTGTGCCTTGAGAGGCTGCATGCTTCAGCTGAGGTGCTTCCCTAGGAAGTTGATTTGGTGCTGCTGGCCTGCAGCGCGTTCTCTTCGTAAGGAGGCACTGGGTCTGGAGAGAGCTCAATGTGAGCCTCCTCCAGGGAAGTCTTCATGGTGGCCTCCTCGTAGGAGGGAGGCAAACACACGGTGAGGAACGTGGCGTCAGGGAGCAGGGTGGAGTAGTGGAACCTCTGCTCGCTGTTCCAGGGCAGCACGGAAAGGAAATTGGACACGTCGTGCTCGGGCAGGACCTCGGGGAGGTCGATGCTGAAGATCTGCCCCTGTGGAGCGGGGTGCTGGCAGCGGCGGTACAGGAAGAGCAGCAGGAATGCCAGGAAGAGCATCATGGTGGCAGGCAAGATGATGCACAGAAATGGTTCTATGTCGTCTTTGGTTGAAGTTGTCTGTTGTCTGCTCTGTAATTAAAGCAAATAGGTAGAGTATTGGATTCCTGGAGCCCTCTTAATCGGAGATCAAATGCACATTCTCTACCTCCCCCTGCTATCACCTGGCCATTGCTTTTTCAAATTACTTTCTGTCTGCATTAGTGGCACTTAATATATTTTGCAAGCTTGTGATTTGTCGAATTGTATTTGGTTATCCATTAAAACAAAATACTTTGCAACTCTCCCACTTCTGTTGTCTCTAGTTGTCAAAGAGTGGTGGGTTTCTAGAAAACCCTGTCTCCATGGGTCAAAAAACCCAACAACCTAGAACTGTATGTATTTTTGTATGAGATTTTGTTACTCTTGGATTATGCTGGGACCAGTCCTTTCTGTGAGAGATTCATTAAGCTTTTAAAACCTGGGAGAACACTGAATTGCAGAGGAATAGGGCTGTTGATCCACCATCTAGTGTTGTATCTTTCAATTTGGAAAACTCTAAAGAAAAAAATATTACAACAACTATCCCTTTCATCAGGACCCACTGCCTACAGTACTTCTGTGGGCTGTTCTAACCTTACAGGCCAGCCTCAAATAAAACATAGTATGTCAGGACAGACTGGACTGGGCTCTTTCTTGAGATTGTTCTGCCAGCTATTCAAGAATCACAGAATCATTTTCCCTGGAAAAATAACTTCTAGTATAAGAGTAAAAGCAGCTGTGACTGTTCAGCTTAGCCTCCTGCAAAATACAACACAAAAAGCCTCAGTCCTACAGCTTTTGAATTATGCTGTAGTATTAACAGGAGTTATAAGCTAGTTTTTTTTAAATAACATTCATGCTCTTCTGTTGTGTTAGCTTCACTTCTGAAATGTAATCTATCCTATTTCCAGTCTGACTCTGTCTAGCTGTAGCTTTTAGTAACTGTCTGTCATTCAGAGTCTAGTCTAGAGAGGCAGGAAAAACCCCAAACCCTAAAATGCTGCTTATTATCAAATCATTCGCTTTGCAAGTACTTGAAGACTGTAATCAGATGGCTTTTTCATATTTTTATAGTGAGACTAAACAGATCAATAAATCAAATTTCCTTTAATTTGAATGAAAACAGCTTTTAGAGCTTGGGGAACTCAAGTGGTTCTTTCCTCAAAGCATCTGGAAGCAGGGATGCAAATGGTCTGTTTGCAGTAAGGGCTTTGTGAAAAGGGCCAGTAGCTCCAGTGCCCCCTTCCTAGTCTATGCAAACTTTCTTTGCTTATTCTTCCAAGAATCATGGTCATTATTTTAACTGCAAAATCACGCTGTAACCTACAGTCAACTGATTATTTACCAGGCAATTTTTACCTCTACAATTTTGTGTCATGTTAGGAAATTCTTAGTGTGCGGTCATGCCTAAGAAAAATAAAGTAAATAGGTTTTGATTTCTGACAAATAGTGTAGGGGAGAATTCTGCTTTTCTTTCTTGAGGTAATGTATGTCTGAGGCCAAAGCCATTAAAGTAATCTTAAAATACACTGAAACTATTGTGGATTAGTCATTAAGCTTTTTTTTTCCTTCTTCTTTTCCAGCTGTCTTTTTCCACAAAAATGCATACTAAAGAGCTATCTTGTATTTACTGATCATTTCTTATTAAAGAGTTTCTGGCAGTACAAGCTGTTGTCTTCCCTGACCATTAAATGAGCTACAGGAAACAGCAGAGTTGGAAGAAACTCTTCAGCTATTATTCTAATGAAGGCATTACATAATATTTTTTAAATGGTGTTTTCTTTAAAAAAATCTTTAACACTTTGTTATTGTATCTTATGACATGCATAAAACACTTCCCAGGAAAAATGAATTAAAACGTTATTACCACGTTTGTGCACTATGTATATTGATACTCACTGATACTGTTACATTATCAATACTTTTATAATGAAGATTTAGAAAAGCTGAGCTTCTATTAGACAGCATTTTTCATGATAATGAATAATTCAATGAAGAGCACATTTTTGAGATCCAAATGTAAGTTTTAGGTTTAATTTGTAGGGAGCAAGCTTTTAAGTTGGGTTGAGGTGGTATTTTTTGGATCTGCGAGTTGCACACTAGTGTCTTTTTTTTGTAAGGACAGAAGGTGAGATTGTCAGTGTTTCCGACATGAGACTAGTAAATGGTATGGAAAGCCCTGATTCTCTTACCTTTAAATTCAGTGCAACTTGCCTTTGAATTTCACCGAAAGGAAGTTTGTGTTTTAAATAATGGCCAAGAATGACGTATCCTTCGTATGCTGATGGAAACACAGATGAGTTTTAAGGTCATGGCAATGTCAGGCAATGACATGTCCTGGTATGAGACATGGCCTTATACAAAGGCTGGTTGTCTGAGAATCCGCAGGATGGTGAGGAGACAGAGGGAGGGAGTGGTGGGTTGGATGTGGATTTGAAGCACAAAATAAGAACTGATGTTCCTGAAGTGAAGAGCTGGGGACTCATCAGGGGAAGGAGGAGTGGAGAAGAGTGTCGATCAGAATTGTGCACCAGTGTGGATGGAGAACTTCGGCTTGTGAGGAGGGTACACAAGATGTAAAGCCGTGGGGGCGAAAGCCAAAAGGGATCTGAGAATGAGGGCAGTAGGATTGGGTAGGACTGAGAAGTCTGGGGAGCAAATGTTGAGGCTTCTCTCTCACTGCACCAGTCCCATTCTTGTTGCAGAAGAAGAAAAAAGGCTGGTGCTGAACTTGGAGGCAGGGGAAGGCAAAGTTAAGCTTGACAGAAGAAACTAACAAATGGTCTTGGATATCAGGGGAATGCTTTGCTCCAAAGCCTCATTTGGAAGCCAGCAGTCAGGCCTTTCAAAGAACTATCTGCCCATGCAATTATGTAAGATGTATTCTTGTTGGAAGGGCCAGTTTGTATCTAATGGTAAGAAAATGGAAGAAGAGAAGCTATTATATTTGTAGTATGAGCTAGCTTAGAGTACCACAGTCTGTGAAGTAGGTATAAAAGGACAACCTAGATTCATTTGGGTGTCAGCATGGTTACTGGGCTGAAAACTTAAAAAAAAAAAAGTTGCAAACTCAAGGCTGAGTAAATGTCAGTGTTTTGGAAATCCGTGAATCTTTAATTTGAACCACAATGCACGTAATTTTTAATTACATTATTGTGTACAAGGTGCCTACTGTCGGGTTGTGATAGATTCCTTAGGGAAGGAGACCACAGTAGCTCAGTGTAATGTGTTGCAGGATGTGTAGAGTATGTAGTGACTGAGTCAGGAGACTGAGGGAAGAGAGAGGATTGCCTGCTGGTTAGGGATTCCATTCCACATGTGCCCAGCAATGTGTATAAAACAAGACATAAGAAATTTGTAATTTGAAGAAGATGCGGTAAAGAAGACCCTGCGCTGTATGCTGAGAAATGTGGGGAGAGTAACACGAGTGGCTAGTAATGAAGTGCATGCTGTGTTCCATGCAGTTGTGAAAGAACAGTAAGTATGTCATACTACAATCTGCAAAATAGTAGCATGTGAGGCAGGTAGGATTAAGGATTGGGTAATATGTCTTTTTGTATGCTAACAGGTGACATTAAGGACCAGTTTTCCCCAGTCTGTGTTTCAAAGTGTCCATACTTTTTAAACACAGCTAACATTAAGCCTTAGCTGTCCTATTTGGGTGAAATAATCCATAGGCTACTTAGAGTATTTGAGTTGAAATTCTTTTAAACAAGTTAATACTGCCCCATAGATGCCCAGAACCTGAAGCATAAATCACAGGAAGTGACATATCTGTTTTATTACTGCCTCCTGCCAAACATTTTACATGAACTAATTTACATTCAGATATAGCTCAAAAATCTGATTAACTTATTGTAGGTATATCCATATATATATATATCTCGAATGTATTGGGAGACAACTGAGCAGTATTAGTCTCTTTTTCTGCTATGGTTTTGTGCCTATTTCTGGGATGAGTGGCTAAGGGGCTACTGAAGAATGTTGCAAAGATCTTGACGTTAGGACTTGGAAAAATCTTTTAGCCATAAAAACACAGATTATACAAAAAACAGAAATAATTTTAATTAAATTAAACAAAGGTCACTGAGGGGAAAAAAAAATATTTGCTCTGAAGTTCTAAAATTAACTTCTAAAACTGAAACTCTAAAATGAGAACAGGAACCAGTGTGTGTAAGTATCAGAAATAACTGCCAGAACTGGAGAATAAAATGATCTAGAAATGAGATTGAATCTTGAGTAATTGAAATGGAAGTGTAAGCAAGTAAACCAGCTGAAGAACATATATAAAACAAGATCATCCACTGTTTAACAACTGGAATTTCCAAACCAAGCATATGAAGTGACTGAGGGAGTTATTTGTTTGTGTTTTCTTAACTGGTTTGATTTTGATGCTGCTGCTTCACTGGAGGTCCGAGTGGTCTGCCCATATTATCACAAGCAGCTATTGTTGGGTTTATAATTGAAAAAAATAAGGCTCTGGCTTCCAGCATGAAATAAGTTACAGACACATAAATACAGGAAAAATATCCTTTATAAAGAGAAAGGCAGAAAGGGACATGGTGGTAAAAGGGATTATGTTTCTAAAAAGTCCTCTGTTTTCCCAGAACTGATTTTTAGTAGGATGGTTTGGCCATTGTAAGCTCACGTTTATTCTCTTCCTTTCATTTATATCTTTGTAGGAACTGAAGCAGAGGGTCAGTTTTCCAAAACACTGAGCACAGGCTGGAAGTAGTAAAGCCTTTCATTAGTAATCTGTCTGCCTGCATTTTTTTAATGTGTTGAGCATGTAGAATTGCCAGCTTACAGATTATGTGACCCATATCAGTTTAGATGAGCTTTTACTCGTGTCTGTTGATAAAGGAATGAAATGCAAAGTGCAGCCCAGTTCTGTAGTATTTCCATGATGAGTAATGGAATGGGTTTAGAATTGAGCTCTTTGTCTAGACCAAAGAAGCCTTGTTCCTGGCTTTAAAGGGCATTCCCTTTATAAGGCCAAACATGAATTTGAAGGAAAATTTGTGTAAGGATGGGAAAATGAAAGTTTATTTGGCTTGCTTAAATTCCCATTGAAGTGTTTTTTTCATTGGTGCTAGGATTTATTATGTTGTTAATGATTTGTTAGGGTACTTAGCACTTTATTAAAATTATTTTTAATATACCATATATTTATGCTAATATCTTTTGAAGTTGTATCAGGAAACTGATACTTCTGAAATGTTTTAAGTGAATTTGGAACAAAGTCTACTTTGAAGTTGTTAAGCTGTGGTCCACGCATAGGTGCTTTTCCAAACTCCATCCTACTTCTTAAAGCTGATTTGTTATTGCTTGTAAAAAGCAAAACCATATAACTCTGGCAAACAGGTAAACATTTTTATGTGTTTTTGTGTACATTAATAATTTTAAAGTGAGCCTATATTTACACTGAATTTTCAAATACTTGTTAGAATGTGACTCTACTGCTGTTTGTTGCCCACTGTCAGACAAAACCAGTCTAACTCTGGCAATGTTACTGATGAGGTAGACTGTTAAAACTGTAGAGGCATTTAAAATCTACTTTTTCTCCTGTTTTGACCCCCCCACCTCCTATCCCCTTTTCTTTTACAACAATACACTTGATATCTCAGCTGTGTAGCACAGCCAGTTCATTTGCTAATACTACTTGACTCAGACATTTACTGGGGATATATATGCACCTTAAATTGTTATTTGTGATCAGAGAAACCCTTTTGCTGTCTCCCAGACAAAGCCAGAAAGGCAGGCTGTGGATTTTCATCTCCGATGGCCTCTTTCCTCCCCCCACTTGCCTGCATGTGATCCTTTCTCAGAGAAGTAATCAGTGCACAGCTTAGGGAACCAGAGTTCATTCCTGACTGCTACCGACTCTTAACATCTGCAGAAAGGCTTCACGGGACCAGATCCAAAGTGTAAACGTGCATTTAAAAGAAAGGAAATCAAGGAACAGCAGAATGCATTATGCTTAAAAGAAATAATTAAACTTCTTTACTTGCCACTCCAGCAGGATTTTTCCATCTGAAGTTTTCTTTTCACCACAAATGTGTTTAAAACAACTTAACAGCAATAAATACATGCTCTGACTCTCTGTAATTGAGAGGTACTGCTTTAATGATATATCTCAAACACCAGGTATTTACTCTGTGCTACACATTGAGGCATTACACAGACATACACACACATGCAAAGTTGAAGGACATGCCACAGAGACGAGCAGAGGCGTACAGACCTGAAGCTCAGTTTCCAGAAGTGGCCCACCCGGTTCACTGTTTAGCCAGTCATAGTTTCCCCTGTCAGCGTGTCCAAATTTCCTCCAGCTGCTGCCCAAGAGCCACCTCATGCTTTCATTAACCTGGTCTTCTTTCTTCGTGCCTCCACCTTGCTTCACTGCTTGCAACTGTGTCCCCGCCTCCCAGCCTTGCCCCAGCTGGGCTGCTCGCAGCTAATGATCCCTCTTAAATGATATCCCGTTTACAGTGGGAAAAAAAGAAATTAGACACCCCTCCTCCCCTTGTCAGGAAGCCAAGCAAATAGATTTCAGAGCCTCTCTCTCCACTTCCAACTCAATCTCTCTGGATTTGCTTCGGTGGCCTACATTGCCAGCAAAGCTGGCATCAGGTATCCAGGAGCTGGGGCTGATAGTGCTCTGATTGGAGCGCTCCCTGCATTAGGATTATTAAAAGGGGAATTTGCATGTGAATCTGAGCCCACATGGTCATGACTCCATGTGGATAAGTAACACTCTGTATTTAGGGATCTAATAAACACGCTTTTCCAACAAAATAAAATAAATAAAACCTGTGCTTCTGTGTTGAGAGTGAAGGTCCACCCTCGGTTACACAGCACGAAGAGGAACCACAATCCAGGCAGGTTTTTTCTCCCTATTGCTGGAACATACAGTAAATAGTGAGGGTGGTTTCTGGTAGAGAGGCAAGGACATGAGGCTAAATGCTGTGCTGAATTATTTAGCGGTGTTAGGATGTAGATGTTAATGATAAATCCAGAGAGGGAGCTCTGCCAGGAAAGCTTTGGTCACTGAGATCATACCACTGCTTTCAGTAGTTATGAGTTATCAGTTCAGTTAAATCAGGACTCGTCCACAGCTTTCTAGGATACATGTTGTTAAATGGCAGTTGTTTCCAGCAAGAGGCCTTTGTGCTGTTTATGAAGAAAAAATTAAATCAGTGATGGTTGCTGACCTCTGAAGGGAGGAGTATTTAAGTTGAAAGTTGAATCAAAGTTTTAACTCTCACTGAAAACTTGTGTCTTTTTCTGCCTTGCCGTGAGCAGGAGGAGAGGCCGTTGGTAACATCCCATTCAACTGTGGTGTATTTGGCATGGTTTCTCAAGGCTAACCTGTTTAAGCAAAAGTTGTGTTCTGGACTTAGGATAGAAAACTGGGGTCAGAATTGTGACCTCTTCTTTCTCGATTGGATGTCCTTCTGTGAACTCTTCTCTGAGCTCACAGCTCCCAGAAAATTGCAGGCCTAAGGGGCAGCAGGCTGGCCTCTTACAGCTCCAACAACAGCTGCTGAAAGTGCCAGCACTGGCTGTTCTTGAGGAGAGGACTCTGGAAGAGCCTGTTCCAAGGCTGGATATGGTCCCTGTGGCTGCAGCGTGCAATGGGGATTTACCCCACAGGTGAACCTGGGCTGTGGGAAAATAGGAGGTTTTTTTGTTAAATCTGTCCTGTTTTGTTACCAAAGTTGCCATCCGAGCAGTGGATAGGGAACAGGAATTTTGAATGAAGGGTCCGCCTTGGTGCTGAAGCAGCTGCATCGTTCATTGGAAACTGGATCCCGCTCTTGTTTCTGCTGAGAGGTCCTGCATGAAGCTAGAAAAGCTTTTGCGTGCTTGTGAGAAGATTCCTACTTTCCTGGGCTTGTGAGCTGGGAAAGCACTGTCAGAGGTGCTGCAGCCAGAGCTTGGGGGAGTTGTGTTGTGAACTACGATGTCCCACGAGAAGCTGGGTCCTAAACATGACTTACCAGGTCGCACCAAGACTTTTGACTTTGTCTTTGCACTGTGGATGGAAGCAAGAATGGTGACCATCTTTCTGAATGTGGTGTTAAGAAAATAAATTCTTTAAGGAGCCTTGTGATTGTGTAGCTTAAATCTGTCATCTCATGTGCAAGCAGGAAACATTCATATACCATCTTAATTAGGGTCTTGATACAGCCCCTGAGATGATTAACACTATTTTTAAAAGCTTGCTGTAAATTTGCTTTGGGACTGTGCCATGAATAATGAGGAAAAGTAAAAAGTTATGTCCCCTTAAAGCATAAACACCCTATTTGGCATCCTTAGGTTGTAGTTAGATGAATTGTAGCCAAAATAAGGTGTGCTCTTTTAAGACTCACTGACCTGATTTACCAAATCTGCTTTGAATTTTTGACCTCTGGCAAATGTTTAAGAATGATTTAATTTTGTAGAGCTGAGGCCAAATGGGAATTTAGTGAAATGTGGTGGCCTTTATCATGCAGGTAATTAGAATATAAAATAATGATTGTCGTTCTCACTTTATAATTAGTGGGCCCAGCAGGAAAATTATTGAGAGCAGTAGAGATACTGTCTCTCTGCTCCCAGTGGTTGGATGCCCACTTGACACTCTGCCTGTGTAGAGATCATCTGCTTTTCTGCAGAACTAAACCAGCACCACTCAAGGCTGTGTTTGTGATGACAAATCTATTGCAGATTTCTGGCACACATAACACTGATTTCTCCTTCCCACAAAGAGTTCATAAATACCACCATAGCTTGGGCATGCTGCAGTGCGGAAGCTGGGAGGGGGAACATCCTTGAATCCAAGCCCCATGGCCAGACGTCAGGCTTGCTGCTTTGACGCATGGGAGAGTTAGACCTTTGGAGGTCTTCAGACCTTGACGTGTACAAAACTTGCTCCCTCTCCCCACACTGGCTTTGTTATTTGAAACAGTTTAATTTAGCAATTGCCCTCTCAAATAATCTGGAGAAAACAGCTGGCATGGAATGGTACCACCAAATTGACTGAAGTTTGGTATAGGTTTGTAAACAAACGCAACATGATGCTTTTAGCTGAGGCAGTATTGCTGGTATCACTTCCAATATTCTAGCAGGGGGGCAGGGAGAGACTTTCTGAGGAAGCCACTGCAGAAAATAGGCACCTCCACTGTCCTCAGTACGAAGCCCAAACTGTTTGTCAAAAAAATGTCATCTTTCTGATTTGCTGAGAAGTTCGAGGCCAGCAGTGCGAGTCTAGGCTGTGTTACCACTAGCACTGGTAGGGAACAGACCATCCACAGTGCTCTAGGTGCCTTTCAAATTTCTTGCTACTTTCTTCCACCAGTTGCTTTTGCTGCTTTCTACAGGCAGTGGTGGACCATCCCTGCTGGAATGACTGTGCTCTCATGTGTGAACAGTGCAAAACTAGGAATTGTAGTGGGTGAGGTGTTACCAGCATAAACTGTACTGCATTGTCAGGTGTAGATTCATTGGATGAAGTGAAGGGAGATCCTGTCTCTTGCCTATAACCAGCTGGTAGGTGCTTCTCTGTCCGTCAGGCAGGAGTGGCGTTGGCTCCTATCCATTCCCTTTCGCTTGGGTAATTAAGCAATTCATAATGATTGGCTCTTTTTTGATAAATTTTTCATGATATTGAGATTTTGGCTTTGCTTTTTTGTTAAATATCAGTACCTTTGTTTTTCCAAAACAAAACACCTTCTGAAGAGCAGTCTCCTTTCCCCCCGCCCCCCATCAAACTAAAATCACTGTCTCTTGACAGGGTAGATACAGGTTGGTATAACCCCAGTGAAAAGCAGGATTCTGGAGAGCAGCGTTTGTGGACAAGCTCCACAAAGGTTTGCTGTTGTTGTTTTTTGTTTGTTTGTCTGTTTTGTGTTTTTGATTTTCTTGTTTGTGTTTTTTTATTTTATTTCTGTCAATCTAGATTTAATCCCCTTCATTTACAGTTGGTCATCCTTACCCTGTTGTGTGTGGTTTTTTTTAAACTACTCTTTTGTCATTGCTTTAAGGCCAAGTGCAGCTCCAGAGCAGGAGAACTGTAGGTATAACCATGGTCTCCTACAGGTTAATGTCTCCAATTCCAGGTTTAGAGAAGTCCTTGTATCTTTCCTGTCACTAATCAGTGAATCTTCATTTTTTATTGTTAAAATGCTTAAAATATTTGAAAGCTTGAGGAAATACAGCTTTTGAAATCCATGCTCTGAAACATACTTAGCTGTAACAGTAAGAATCACAGTATCACAGTATGTCTGGGATTGGAAGGGACCTCAAAAGATCATCTAGTCCAATCCCCCTGCTGGAGCAGGAACGCCTAGGTGAGGTCGCACAGGAACATGTCCGGGTGGGTTTTGAATGTCTCCAGAGAAGGAGACTCCACAACCTCCCTGGGCAGCCTGTTCCAGTGTTCTGTCACCCTCACTGAGAAGAAGTTTCTTCTCAAATTTAAGTGGAACCTCTTGTGTTCCAGCTTGATCCCATTACCCCTTGTCCTATCATTGTTTGCCACCGAGAAGAGCCTGACTCCGTCCTCGTGGCACTCACCCTTTATATATTTATAAGCATTAATAAGGTCACCCCTCAGTCTCCTCTTCTCCAAACTAAAGAGACCCAGCTCCCTCAGCCTTTCCTCATAAGGGAGATGCTCCATTCCCTTCATCATCTTTGTTGCCCTATGCTGGACCCTCTCCAGCAGTTCCCTGTCCTTCTTGAACTGAGGGGTCCAGAACTGGACACAATATTCCAGATGGGGTCTCACCAGGGCGGAGTAGAGGGGAAGGAGAACCTCTCTCGATCTACTAACCACCCCCGTCTAATACACCCCAGGATGCCATTGGCCTTCTTGGCCACAAGGGCACAGTGCTGGCTCATGGTCATCCTGTTGTCCACCAGGACCCCGAGGTCCCTTTCCCCTACCCTGCTGGGTTGAAAATTACTTGTATAAACTAAACCAACTGATGTAGTAGGTAAGCTTGTACTGGGTTCCAATTGCCTTTATATGTGTGAGGATGAGCAGTGTGACAAACTGGACCAAAGACATGGTAGCGGTGGCCCTTCAGGCTCTGTAGACGGAAGGTTAAAGGTTGAGTACTGCTGGGTCCTTGAGTGGCCTCTTGGAGATGCAACAGAGAAACTGCGAGGAGAAAGCTGTGGTTCGCTGGAGGACAAGCTCAGGTAGCGGAGGTTGCCCCCTCCTCACTGACCGGCCTCTCACATGGGTCAGGCAGGTTATTTGCTCACCATGGGTGGCTTCCGTGCAGCTGCATCCCTGCCAGAACAGGGGCTGTAAATCGGGAGATGCTTGTTCAGCATTGTGCTCCATTGTCAAGGAAAGGCCCTTCTTCAGGACAAGGGAGAAAATTGTTCCCATCTGTGGACTTTTAAATCTGCAGGAAACTCCTTGAATTGAAGTGTGCATTATTTAACAGAGCATCATCTGAGAGGCTTTGGGCAATTTTGTGCTGTTTTAATTTAGGTGAACTGGAACATCCCTTTGCTTGAAATAAAGCACGTTTTGTGTTGTTTTAATTTAGGTGAACTTTGCTTGAAATAACACACTTTTTGTGTACTGTTGCAATTCAGAGTTCACATCTTGAAGCCAAGTCCCCAGTTGTGAATCTGGAGATTTCTATTACCAGCTTATGGGCAAGACGCACAGCTTCCTGCAACCTGTAAAATAAAGTTTGCTATAGAAATGAAATACGTTTTCCAATGCAGGGGTTATAAAGATATTTCAGAATTGACCAGTGCAAGGCTGTAAGGATAAGAGGGTAAAGGCACTGCCACAGTGTCCTCGGGCTGGGTTGATGAGAGTGTAGAGGTGTGTGAGTGGAAGTGTGCTATGGGATTGGAAATGAAAGGCCCTTGATATTAAAAAAAGGTGAAGCAGCATGCAGGACCTTCAAGAGGAAACCACGGATACAAAGGCAAAGGCTTGAAGTGGCTTCTTGAAACAAGAGACTTATCCAGGCAGCTGCGTGTGGCATTGAAAACAGGAGACAGTGAAAGAAATGTGTTGTCTGAGGGATGTGTGAATGATTGAAGGGGAATAATTACATGCTAGAAATACCTGGACAGTGTAGCTGCTGAGAACCGTTCTTTCATATGCACAGTCTGTCATGTCCTAAATCCAGGAGACTTTATTGTCATTTGAGACAGTATTGAGAAAATACCCACTGCAGTGACCCCCTCCTGGACCACAAGGGGGAAGGGGGTGCCCTGGGGTGTGTTCTGTTTCAGAGGGCAGTGCCTGCACTGATGCTGCTGTGCAAAATGTTGTTTCTGTGCAACACCCCAGCACTGCTCCGTGGGAACACTGCTACAGTGGGGAAGCCTTGGGTCCAGGCTGATTACACGTGGATTTTATTTTTAAAGAACAACTAGATCTTGCTTGGGGCAGTGATGTACAAACACAATCAGCTGTGAAACACATCAGCTGAGGCAATTGTTCAATTTGGTGTCTGCTGCACGATGGGGATCCTCTCATCCCATTTCCAGGCATAGCCTCATGCCCTCAAGGTCAAGTGACGGGGGGTGTCATGGCAGGAGGAACCAGGTGGCTGCTGTGGGGCATTGGGGCCTACCCGGGTGAGCAGTTAAGTGGTCCCAGGTTGTGGAGTCAGTGCTTGTTGTTATTCAAGGTTTTTTTCCTAACTGTATTTGGCTCCAGACATTTGCTTTTTGCCATGTGCAGGATGATGCTTCGTTGAAAGGGATGCTGGCAGCCTGGCTTGGTTCAATGGCTCAGCCTCTAGAAGAGAGAGTAAAAGTGAAATAGTTTGGCACTTGTGCCCTGCCCTGGGCTCATCTTTCTCATGCTGTTTTTCTTCAGCAATCACTGCAGATCCGTGCCGCTGTCTAGGATGGCACAGTTTACCCTATGCCCCCCACTATCCCTGGGGGACATTTAATGGTGATCACCCTTCTTGTCCTACCCTCAGTACATCTCTGCCTAAAAAACTGTGGCAGGCCATTCATTCCATCCCTCTTGCTGCTCTTGTTCCCCTGAAATGCTAAAGGAGATTTGATTGAAAACTTGTAAGAAAAAAAATATTAGCAAGCCAGATTTAACCTTCACTTTTTTATTTTTCCTTTTTTTTTCTTTTTCATGGTTGGTTTTGCAAACTAATAATCTTTATTCTCTTGGGCTTGGGGCTGGTCAGAAGAGCCTGCACTGAGATATTCAATTATTTAGCATCCTTTTAAAAGAATACGCAAGAGAGATGTAAGATCTGCTCTGATGACCATCCCTGCAGCTGAGACTTTAAAAGAATATTTTTATCAGGGTGCTTGTTCTTGCGGTGCAACCATTGCAGTTCTACCCAGGAAACAATTCCCATGTTTTCTCAAGGGAAGATTAATTGGTTTTGCAGGGAAGCGTTTCAAACCAGCCAAGAGTCTTGCCACTTTCCTCGCCTTACATAAGTTACTATAAAACCATTTTTCACTTTCTCATTATGTTTGACATTCTTGTTTCCCAAGCTTTAAGATGTATCTGTTTCTGACCTCCTGGGCATACTTACTTATCGGGATAGATTTCAGTATGGCATCTTATCCAGTTTTATTTTCATCTGTTCCTCTCCACATAATATCTGGCACAAAGGGAACTTCTTTTGAAGTACAAAGCAGGCTGACAGGAATGTAATGTAGCACTCAAAAACATAGTAAATAATTCAGAAATGCCACGCAGGAGAAGTATTTTAAATTATTTTAATCTTAAGTAATTTTGTTTGACTGTGGTGGGAAATTACTCCTCCTGAGAAGTGGTCACGCTAAGCATAATAAAAAATTATTCAGCTTGGGCATATTTCCTCAGAGCTGGCAAACCAGAAGTATTGTCTTGTCTTTATGGATACAGATCTCCTGGGAAATACAGTGTAGAAAAAGGGGCAATTCTCTTGTAAAAACGAAACAACCAAACGAGATTTACTGCTATGGATTTCTGTCAGGAGTCTGAAAATGGCACATGCAGCCTGACTAATGTGTGGTGCGTTGTTTTCAGTGTGTGATTTTTTGTTGTGTGTCTTCTTTTTTTTCCTTCATAATAAGTCTAGGACCTAATTGACCCAATGCTTGTTTCTAACTTGTTTTGATTTATTCGGGATTGTGTTGGGTTTTGAAACCTGGATGCTGAGTGCACTGTTCTAGGACATTGTGTCAGGTATTTGGATAAAGAGTTCAAGTTGTGTTTGTTTACGGTGATATTAGATGTTAAGAGGTTTATCCTGATGCTCGGTGCTTTGCCAAAAGCTCAGAAATCAGAGCTCACCCTGTGTTTCATGTGGCTCAACAGGCAGAAACCAAGCCTGGTTCTGCCTGTTCTTTCTACTTCTGTCACAGCCTCACTCAGTGGATTAAAAAAGTTTTCCCAGTCTGCAAAATGTGGATCAAGAAACACCTTTCTTGGAGAGAGCATGCTTCCAGCAGGATTACTGAAAGTATTGTCCCGTGATTGCCATGCTGGTACTTCTGAGTGTTTTGGTGTACAGATGTGCCAGTGGTTTCCTATGCAGCCCTCTTGTGCATTAGCTGTTGCAATCGAAGCACGTTTCCCTTCCCTTTAGTCTTTTACCCAAAGTATCTGCTTGGATCTCTAATTTGCATTTGTTATCCCTCCCATAAACTGTCTTTACAGTTACTTTTTTCTCTCCCTCTTGCCAGATCTGCCTGTATCCCACAGACTTAAGGCCCTGGAATAAACAAGAGGCCAGGGCATGTGCTGTAGATACTTTGGGTCCTCTTGATGTCAAGGACAAATTTTTGACTTGCTCAGTTTGTTTTCATACCATATGCAATGGTACTTGTGGCACTGGGCACTCTTGGCACCATGTCAAAAAATAATAATTAGGAAAGATGTCTGACTTGTTATGAGGGGAGATTTTTAACTTCTGTTATAGTTGACCACAGATGAACATGGTGTAGCCACATTGTGAAAAATCATCAGTTCTGAAATTTTGTTATAAACAAATGTTTGTTGTAAAAAACAAATGTATATCATGGAGGGGGATCTGGGTAACTCCTTGCATATCTCTTTGGCACTTCTTGTAATGGCAGAGGAAGGAAGAGGTTTCCCAAAGCTATGGAGAGAATGTGTGGCTTTGTGTGGTTTGGTGGGTGGTGTGCCTCCTCTGTTCCTCCTGGAGGAGGGTGGATGTCTTGTAGGAAGCTCTAGGGGGACTTGAGAGAGCTGACCTGCCTGGGTATGAGAGTCAGCCTCTCAAAATTGAACCATGGTCACTTTCTTCTGATAAATATGTTTTGGTAACAACTTCTATGGGAAGTTTTCATCACTGGTCAATTAAAAAACCCAAAAGCCATTTGTTAAATTTTGGCTACAAAGCAATGTGTTCAACGGCTGCTCAAGTGTCTACAAAGAAAGTTCACCACTTCCACCTATTTCTCTCACAGCAGTGGCAGCAGAAGCTGCGCTAGTCTGACCCCACTGTTAAGTGAGAAGGCAGTTGGGAATTTGAATATGTAAAGAGTTAGAGAAATAGTGGAGTAGTACTTTCTGTATTTACCCAGTTGCTGTTTTACATTAATGAATGCTGGTTAGGAGGAAATGAAAGTCCTTCTAATGGGATTTAAATGAGACGAGCAGCAGAAGGTAGTTTCCTGGAACGGAATTAGATCTGACTGTTGGGATTCAACATACACTCTTTCACCAGAAGTGCTGCAAGATTATTAAAGCATCACAACCTCATTTAGTTGCTTTGTAATCTGCTCTAATACATTTCTCTTAACCTTTGTGGTGGTGAGGTGGTTGTGTAACAGATGCTGAAAGCCAGACCTTGTGTTGCTTTGGTGCGTGGGAAGGAACCCATGCCCAGAGATCCCAGGTGGGAATTCCCACTGCAGCATTTTCACTCTTGAGATGGTGTGGAAAGGTTACTTAGTGCTGCTGTCCTGTCGCTGACACACTCCTGCCTTCAGGGAGCCCCATCACCATTCTCTTGACAGGGTACTGGTCAAACCTTTCTTCTTCTGCATATAAATTTTGGTGTGAAGAAGGTTTTCCTTGAATGTTTCCATTGTTATTTTTTCCCTGCAACAGGAATGATCATTGATCCAACTTTAATCAAAAGAGGGATTTAGGTGGCAGGGGAGAGTCCTTGCCTAGATTTTCAGAGGGATGAAGGCACTTGCATGCACCTGTAGATTTGGAACACTTTCTGGGTGCTAGCTGAACTGAGTGGGGCAGGTAAACACAGCTGGCAGCTGCCTGGCTGGAAAACCCAACAAAAGTTTGGCTGTGACAGTGGTCTGAGGAGCCCTGTGGTGCCTGCTTGTCCCCAGTAGTGTTCACAAGCAGCAGCTGCCACGCTGCGGGGCTGGGGCAGAGGTCAGCCTGGATTCCAGTGGCAGGAAGGTGGTGTACTTTGGTGTGCGGCTGGAAGTTTCCTTTGTTGCTGTGCTACTGAAGTTGCCTTTTAGGACAGTTTTCGGTTATCTCTGTAATTGAAAGTAGGTGCCTTTTCTCCCATTCTTTTCCCCCCATCTCCAGTGACATCAAAGCCAAAAGTATTTTCCTCATTGTAATGATTTAATGGGGGGAGAAATGCTTCAACTGTTTAGACATGTCACAGTTCTGCAGAGCGCCTACTTGTACCCTTAGTTGTCTCAGCAGCTTCATCCTCCTTCTCCCCAAATCTGGCCTGGACTCTGCTTAGTCAATCCTATAGGGCTCATTTATTAATGTGTTTACCTCTCAGCTCCCACTGAAAAAAAAAAACCTCAGCAGTTCAATGTGGCGAAATTCCCCAGGTCATCTGTGAAAATTGCAGTCCCTGCTGGTAGGTACCAAATATTTCAGGCCGCTTCTCAGTTCTGCTCCTTTGCTTCATCAGTAAGTGTAAAATAACCATCTTCAGACAAAACCAAAGCATGATTTATTTTGCATTTGCCCCTTTATTCTACAACACAAGCAACATAAATAGTTTATCATTTTTGTTTTAAAATATTTCCATTTCAGAATTCAGTCAGAATAAAATATACACAAAATACAATTTGCAAGCCAGCTTACAGTGACTGCCTGACCACTGGACACCCAAGGACCAAACAAAGCTCGCAGCACAACAGGACGCGGCAGACACAGGGAGGTGTTTTTTCTAAAGAACAGCAGAAGGGTAGAGGGAGGAAAAATGGATGAGACTGGGGAATTGCAGCTCAGTATGAACTCAGTAGAAGGTAAAGCCAAGGTAAGCACTTGCTTGACAAGGTGATTTACAGTCTCTCTTAGAAAGTATTAATGGCTCCTCCTGAATATACAGCTAGAGAGATGAAGTCCTGGGAATGATGTTTTGTGGGAAAATGCTTCCTATGGCAGCCATCATCATGGAAATAAAATTTGATTTTTATTTTTATTTTTTTCTTTTTCCTTTTTGAACAGGAAAGTATTAGATCTTTGGCAAAACGGAGTGTCCACTCCCTTTGGCTTGCTTTCAGTTTTCATTTCTGGTTGAAGGGCCCATGGAAGTATGTGTACAGTCTCACAAATAATGACAATTAAAGGGGCGAGGGAGAGAAAGTGAGGGGAACAGAAAGAAGGTGCTCGCTGCTGTCATTGCATACTTTTCAATCTCTCGCTCCCATCTACTCAGCAAGCACTGTGCAGCACAGGGCTCTGTCACCATGGTGCTCTGCCCTTCCTGGCTGTTGTCCCTTTGGTATCGAATCCTGCTTTGCTCTGCAGAGCAGGGAGCTCAGGCACCACAGCCTGCTTGTGCAGGTGATATTTGTCCCATGCTTGAACCCATGTACCTGTGCCTCTCCACCAGCTCAGCTCTCTTGTTTTAGCTCTTGTTTGTGGAAGCATTGGCACTGCCCTGCAGCCCAGGTGAACCAAATGCATGGACAGGAAACAGGGCCCTGGAGCTCCACAGCATTCGGATGAAATTTATGGAAAAGTGGGACATTAGGTAAAAGAATTGAAATAGATCCTGTTGCCATGTTTCTTAACAAAAAAAATGCCCTCCATAAACTCAGTTCCCTGGTTCAATGTGGCAGTGGAGACTTTGCAAACCTCAACTTGTGTATCTGCCAAAAATAAAGAGGATTTGAGGGATCTTGTCCCATAGGTGAGCTCATTTTTGCATTAATCCAGGATCATAGAGCGTAGCTCCACCAATATCCACAGAATTAGGGCATTTCTTCTTCCCTCTGCTTTTAGTTCTTAGCTTGGAGACCTCTGAGCACTAAGTGAAAAAGACTGATGAATACTTGCACCACATGCTTTTATATTTTCTTTTTACATAGGCAGCCCGCCATGTGTGGCCAAAGCCGTTTGTATAGTATGATACAGCTAGTGTCACATATAAAGTATATGTTCTGAAGGGGATTAGAGGAAACAACAGAAAGAGGAGCTACGACTTCTTCTTTGCAGCTGTACAATTTTCTGAAGTCCCAGATGTGCTGCTGGTGAGGGCTGCCAAGAGACCCTGACGTTGTATCCCTACAGAAGCTCTACTCAAAAAGGGAGGTTCAGAGAAGAGGGGTCTCTAGCTGCCAGATGCTGTTATCTACATTGCATAAAAATCCAACAGTTGTGCTTCTGTGCTATGGTAACTTGGTCCTTTTATACTAAAAAGAAAATTAACTTTTTTTTTTTTTTTTTTTTTTAATTTTTAATTGATGGTATTGCATCATTTCTTCAAACAATTGTGGAATGATCCGAAATGGAGAAAAACCTAACTCTATTTCGTATCATATGCCATGATTAGCACTACACATAGATCTTCCCTGAAATGACTATAACTACAGTAATGAGTAAATAGCTCAATTAATCATAAACTTATCAGAACACCCTCACAAAAACAGGGGCAAGGGAAGAAAGAACTTTTTTTTTTTTTTTTTTGGTGAATTAAAAGCTATTTATCACTGAATGGATTACTAAAGTTGACAATAGCCAGACCACATGCTTAATTTCCAAATAAGCTCCTACACAGAAGGGCTAGGTAGAAATAAATTACTTTGGCTTGCTGTGGTCAGCCTCTTACATGTTAAAACTGGATCTGTGCAAAAGTGAAGGTTATAGTTTTGAGGCACTGGGATGTGTTGGAATATGTGCTGGTTCCTGTAGATGTTTTTTCAAGCAGGAGGTGCATTGAGGGCAACATCAGGAACTGTACAGGGCTTTCCCTTTACTGAGAACTTGTGAACCTGCATGTAGGGATTGAAGGATTGAGTCCTGAGTATGAAAGATATCCAGGTATGTAACCTGCATTGATTTCCACAGTCTGGGCACTCTGACCGTGGGCCTGAGCTGTGGGGAGAGGCACAAAGTGCAGGCAGCACAGGGAGTGGGACCTCTCTGCTTGCTAACGTGTTTGCCACTCGGTTTCACTCTGATGCTGCGCTGAGCTCTGCAGTGCAGACACCAAAACACAGATGCTATTATATCAAGTGCAGATGGAGATTACATACGGTAACACAAGGTATTTAGAGGTGGGGGTTGTATCTTTGGCAGGTGAGGATTTGTCAGTGAATTTTACAGGAAGGTTTAGGTTTTAAACTCAAAGGCAAAGTACCTTATAGGTAATGGGTGTAAATGCTGCTTGGTGTTGACATGAGCCAGCTATTGTCCAGAATGAATTTTTTTATCTGCAATGACGCAAAAGCTGTGTTGCCTGTGCTTGGAGTTTTACAAGGGAAGTTTTGCCCAGGTCTGTGTAAATCTTTTCCTAATAATTTTTTCTGGATGCTAAACTAAGTTAGTTATTCTCAAGGAGAATATAAAATCTGTATTTTAACAGCTTAAAGAC
Source organism: Streptopelia decaocto (assembly GCF_964273445.1). Lineage (NCBI taxonomy): Eukaryota > Metazoa > Chordata > Aves > Columbiformes > Columbidae > Streptopelia > Streptopelia decaocto. Next base: position 60,088,100 of record NC_138656.1, read on the forward strand.
ATGAAAGCATTTTGACCAAGAGACGGTGTTAATTCTGTGGCTGCTGAATGCTCAGAAAAGACTGCTATGGGGAAGGTACCAGAACAATTGTTCTAACCATTGCTGATGTGACACAAATATTCACAGAGCATGATAAACATACTACGAATGTGGATATTGCTCTGTAAAAATGCGAAATGCTCAGAGTATGGTAGGGACAGGAGCTAAAGGAATCTATACAGAAATAAATAAATAGTCTCTCATTTCTGCATATATTCACACTACAGGATAAAGTGCAAACATACACAATGGCCTGAAACCACATCAATTGGGGGTCAGACCCTCCTCCTGTTATACAATACAAGTAGCACTCCATTGATGTGTAGGCTGCTTTTTTTTCAGCTTTAAATATTGGTATGGTGATGAGCTGTTCCATGTGAGAAAAAGTAGTTGATGCTGGCCAACAGCAACTTACTCTGTTTGTGGCTGCCTGCAAGATTTTAAGATGTTACTCATGAGCTCTTATGGAGCGGTGTTAATGTGCAGAGGCATTAAGGGTGACAATGGGCACTTAGTGCCTAATTTCGAGGGCAAAGTTTAAAACAGGGCAACAGCAATACGGAAAATTTACTCCTACTCATTTCCAGTATGGTATTTCTAGTGTAAAAAGTTGAAACGGTACTTTGGGTCAAGATGGTGGCTAATCAGATATCATTAGGCTGTGCTGTGTTCATGGGCTTCAGGGGGGTGGTAGGGGTGGTGGCATTGTCACTCCTAGAGCTTTTCTTTCTATTTTACAGAAGGATCTTGGTATTACAACCAAGACACATACCCACCATATTTCTGGGATATTAGGCCCTCTTCTGGAGTCTTGAGTGATTCCATTGGTACTGCTATCAATTTTGCTCCTTCAACATAATGTAGGGATTTGCTTTAGTTTTGGACTAGTACAACAAGGATCTGCATCCATTTGATGCGTGTATAATGAAAAAGAGTTGGGGGTTTTGCATACAGTTAATTATTCTGATTTCTGTTGCTGCTTAATTAATGCACTGCTTTAAAAGCAGTTCTGTATAGATGCCCAATAAAAACTTAAACAAAAAATATAACCACCCTTTTACTCTACCTAAAGATGTGTAAGAAAGACATGCCAACAGAAATCAAACCACGCCACTACTCTCCTATATACCAAGGGCTGATCTCACCTATCTCCAACCAAGTATTACAACTGTTGGGGGAAAAAATGACAGTTGATGAAATTGTTAAATTACTCCTTTATAAAGTCAATGTAGGCAGCAAGAAAGTGTTGGTTTTCAGGAATTTTTATGTCTGTGAAACAATAAAGGCAAGTTTTGAAGAAAAGGAAACAGGGTGACAGATGCTATAGAAGGTTACGGGACAAATATTCCCTGCACAAGTCTAGCAGGTGACAAATGAGACAGAAGGGAAGAGGCAGGAGGATGGTGGCAGACTCTTTGTAAACACATCAGCTTGGGTGATGGCTGTTCAGTGAAGCCTCCTGGCTCCCTCTGTTTGCTTAGTTTTAAGATGCTAAAAGTTGTGCAAAATGCAGACCTGATATAAAGAGATGCCATTTTGAGGATGCTTTGGAGCAGGGACTGAAGCTGTATATTTAGTTGGTGTGCACATTTCAAAAGCCTTGGGAGAACGTCATTAAGGGGTCAGCCAAGATTAAAATCAGCTTATTTTCAACAAATTATTTTGCCTTCTAATCAACAAATTAGGTTGGGAGTATGAGATGGAATGTCCCAGGGGCTGTGACATAACTTGTGCAGCAAGGCAACCCTTTGCTGTGTCCACTGTGAACAGTGTCACATATGTATTTGACAATACAAAATCCTTCCCCTTCTCCCAACCCTAAAAATACCAGCTAATTGTTGTAGTTGCTATCAGATGGCTGCACAGAGGGGTTGTACCTCTGTGAGGATCTGTCTCCTCCTGTTTATATCAGCAGACTAGAAATGGGAGAGAAACAGGAAAGATCCTTTCAGACTATTTTCCATCTCGATTCAGCTCATTGTGGAGCGATAGGCTAAGTTCATCGTGGGAGAGAAGGGTGCTCCTGGCTACAGCTGCTCTAAATAAGTGAACATATAAGTTTCCAGTAAAAGCATAAGCTAACTTAGCTGTAGTGTTGCTTAAACTGGAACACTTTATTTCTACTGTGTTTAGGTGAGTGCTGGATATTGGCACATGCTGGTATTTGCTCTGTGGTGTGTCTTCCCCTCAGCTTCACTGGAAACAGCAAAACAAACTTCCTTGTTGCCCTTAAGGGGAATTAGACACGTGGAAAATGATCAGCTGAAGAGGCAGCCAGCATAGTGTTGTAGAGAGGGCAGCTTGACTGTGCCATTTCTCTTCAAGCAATACTCCACAAAAGCAATGAAAGGATGAATAGTCTGTGCTTGGTTCACCAGTTTTAGACCTGGGATGTTTTATATAGTCACTTATTAGCTACCCCAAACGTGACCAGCCTTCAAAGGCTCTTCTCAGAGCAAATTAAATTTCCACTTTCTCTAGTGAGTGAGGCATATAGTTAGTACAATAATATTTTTTGGCTTTCCTCTCTCATGCTAATTTCAGAAGGGAAAAAAGTTACCCTAAACAAGTGTCACCTTTTTACTTGTCCTATAGCCTCACTTTTTTCCTAACTTGTATTTATATTTTTAAAGTTACATAGGCTACTGGCCTGGTTTGACATCCAGATGACAGTGGTGTTCACAGCTAGCTGGAAGTGTGGAAGTTCAGCTGTAGTTTCATGTGGTTCCACTATTGTAGATTTCAATTAAAATGAAGGCTACTGAAATGTATCACCCCTTCAGGTACTAGGCTGACTTACTGGCAGTTTCTGGGGCCATTCCAGACCCCCCTGGACACACTCATGCTTTGCCTCCTTTGCTAGTGTGAGTGAGGGACACAGTCTCAAGTGGATAGAGGATATACATCAACAAGCTCATTGTTTCTTAATTTATCACCAACAAACAGGCAGTTAAAGAACCCCAAATACTTCTTTGCTGTATACCTTGGATATCGTCTCCCCTTTGCAACAGAGCACACCTCGGTTTAAATGATGATGTCGTAAACTCGGCCCACTCTTCCCAGCCACTCCCTCACTGCCTGGCGGACACGGATATCTGTCACGTGGCAGGTCAGCTGGCTGATGCAGGGGAACACCGCTGGCTGCAGGGCTGTGAATATTTGGTCTGGCAGGGCCTGAATCTGGTTGAGAACTGTCAGCACCATGTTGGTCCATGCCTACAAACAAATTGGATACAAGAAAAGACTCCTTAGAAGACCTTTCTAAATAGATGAGCCCATCAACTGCAGCAGAAAATAAGATATCTGGGGGCTGCAGTCTCATGAGGAGGTCTGAGTAATGCTAGAATCTTCATTTCATGTTCACTGTGTCTTCCTAATTCACATGCAGTACTCCAAGTCCTTATTGACTTTGTATTGCAGGTATCATGCCCACCCTTTTATTTCATCCTGCAGTGAACAAAGACTTTCAAGTTTGGTGCTTTCACTGATTGGTTCACTTGGAGATGCAAGCAGCAAGTTTCTGTTTAGCAACAGAGCCCACTATTTCTGCTGTCGAATTAACAAAGAAACCTACCTAAGTACAAAAGCATTGTGACAAACAGCAGCACATTTTCAAAGGCCCTTAAGTGGGTGAGAGCCCTAAGCAGTAAGCAATGAGTTCATTGTAGGCTGTTAGTTCTTAGCACTAAGTGCAGCTTTGGCCCCAGATGCAGAAGCACTCTTCAAAGCTTGAGCAGTATATGCCTGATTACACGTCCACTGATATTCTTTGGCAGGACAGAATCAGGCTTTTATCAGCACAAGCTGCTGAAATATTCAGTCCTCATCATGATGACTTCTTTATGTAATGACAACATTTAATGAAGAGATTATAATCATTACAATAAAAGCAATAGGAAAAAATACTTATAGGTATCATTTTAATTGCTGCTATTATTATTAGTACTCTACAAATATATCCTACCTGTATCTGAGCCTCGGCATCCCTAACAGATATATTCAGGGAACTGACTGTGGATCCTGAGCGCGGTCTCTTCTCTTGTCTCAGGATCTCTGGACCAGCACTGAATGAATGCCTCATTTGACCTTGATCTATAAGATGTTGTGGCCGCTGGAGTATGGGTGAGTCTGGCCCTCTTGAACCCAGGAGCTCCCCTTTCTTTTCCACTTTGACCTCTTTGGTGAAGGATGTCATGGCCTGTTGCTGCTTTCTTTTCTTGTATTCTGTCATGAGCTTGGAGATAGTTTTGTCCGTGGCTATGGTGTAGATCTTGTTGCCAGCACTCTCCCACCATTCTTTTTTCCTGGTTTGCTCTTTCTTCTCTGGTTTAGGACTTAGGGGTGGGGGTAGTAGCAACATTTCTCCTCGGGGTGTCAGGCTGTCCCCCAGCTGGTCCCTGATTTGACTGCGGTCATCTTCTGATGGTGTGTTCTTCCCAGATTGCCCTCCGGTCGATGGGGTGGAGGTTTCTGAATGAAAGGATGGTAAAATGAAGAAAGGGTCACCTTTGAACACTGGAGGCTCCTCTACATTATTCTCCAGGTCCAGATGCATCTGGATATAGTTGTTGCAGAGTTCCATACAGAGCTTATGAAGCCGCTTGATTAGCCATCCCCAGTCTGCATTGCTGACAGGCTGTACACTTAGGGATGGTATTCGAGCCCTCCACTGTCTCTTCTCTTTCCCTCGTGGGGGACTGACCTGGGCAGTTTCTTCAAAAATGTCTTCATCTTCTGAAGAACACTGCTGTGATGAGTCTGTGCTTCTCTCATCATCTTCAAAGAGGATCTTCTTCACTTGTTCTGCAGTGATGTTCTCCTGGTTTGTCAGGATTGTACAAACCAAAGCATGGAAGTAGATGTTGAAGCTCATGGCTGACTGGCGATATAAGTTGGCAGCTCCACTAATGCCAGACACTTTTTTCAGCAAACACTTCAACCCAGGTCTAGTGTCAAACTCTCTGGCTGTTCTGTAGGAGTCCAGCAGTAAGTCAAAGATTACAGCCAGGTTTTGCATGGAGATGTACCTGAGAAAACCAGCCAACTTGTTTTCTGGTACTTGTATTGTCATTTTCTCCTCCATGTTATAAGGGCCTTTCACAAATTCTTCCAGTAAGATGTCATATAAATTCTGGAGCAGTACTTGGTGAGACAGCAAGCTCACCACTATGGTCCTGAAAGGAATACTTGGTAAACCAAGCATGAGAAGGACAAAAATAAAATAAAATTAAAATGGTAGAATATAGAAGTACAGGAATACTTCATATTTCCGAATCTAACAAGGAAGATGCAAATGGAGGGCCCAATTTTCAGAGCCTTGTTACAAAACAGTGCAGGAAGATAAAGTTTTCTAGAACAGTCTTTCAGCTACTCTTTCAAACACTTTCCTAGGATTGAAGAAGGTTAAGAAAAAATAACTGCCCACAGCGAGCACACTAGTGGCACTTGTGTGGAGGTGGTGGTATTAAAACAAAGCTCTTTTATAATTTTTGTCCTTTTGTCTGGAGATGTCTACAATTGAGAGATTAAATACTCTGTGTTTCAATGTAATGGCAGCTGAAGGTACTCTCAATATTTCAGCCTGCTATAACCGAGGAGTTTGTTAACATACAAGCTGTGCAGCACTGACTCTGATCCCTGACTCTAATTTCTATTGTAGTTGCTGAACTTTGGCTAAATTGCAATATCCTTAAAATTTCTCCACCAGCATTTCAGCCAAGCTTAACTTTGCCTTGACAAATCGAGGCCAAAGCTAGTTCACCACTTGGTTTCCATTTCCAGTAATGCCAGGAGTACTTCTTAAAAACAAAACAAAAAAAGAGCGAACCAACTGACAAACAAACATCTACAGAAACATCAGCAGTTCAGTGGAGCATGCAAAGAAGCTGAAGTCTTGCTGCAGGCACATTGCACTGTTCGCTCTTAAGACTTCAACTTGAACACCGAGAACCCAGCACGGACATATCTGTTCCTAACCCTGTTTCCCACATGTAATCCTGGGTGATGCTTGGCTGTGCTGCTGTGAGTTGTTCTAGATCTCGCTGATTTTTGATTTGCACAGGGAACCAAGGAATAGCAAATTCCCCCAGCCAGAGTTTCCAGGTAATTGACTAGTAAATAACTGATTTTTGATTTGCACAGGGAACCAAGGAATAGCAAATTCCCCCAGCCAGAGTTTCCAGGTAATTGACTAGTAAATAACATTGGGAGGCTTAGAGGCCAGGGAAGCTAGGAAGAAGAGGTGGGACGAGATTGTTGTTTGGATTTAAAATCAAAAACTCTGGAACCTATCTTAAGGCATTTAAAAATAGGCTTTCTGTAAGATTGCAATGGTGATATTTTAAATTGAGCTGATGCTCTGGTACACTCGGTAATACTTGTTTTGATTTAGGGAACTATGATGGGTCGCATTTTAACTAGCACTGCTGTCTAGTGAGGAAGAGATTTTTCAGTTTGCTTGCAATACTGCAGTTTCAGGTCTAAGTCAAAGTAAATATTCATGTAACATGAGAAGTTCAATTGTGGGCCTTTAATTTTTTTTTTTTCAAAAATTACTCTACTTTCATTAAACAACTTTAAAAGTGTTTTCAAAATACCAAAATAAAAAGTCAGGTTTGAGAGTGCAACTCTTAAAAAAAGGAGTCAAGAAAAACATGTCTTAACTCTCAAAATTTTGCCTTATGTTAACTGACTTATAAAAGCACACAAATGGTCCTGATTGATTAAAAAAAAAAGTCCTGATACTCCTGGGACTACTATATGCTTGGCCATGTAGAAGCTATGGGTCAAACAGAATTGTGCTTCTAAGGTTAATTTACCTATGTCAGTTTATTTACCATGACACAGCTGCCAGTGCTAATAGATCAGTAAAATGTAATAGTCTTATTTTCTGACAGTGCTAAAAATCTTGATGATTAATACACACATTGGAGCTCTGTATGGGGAAGTAGTTTTCCACTGTAAAAATCATTATAAGGTCTGACTCAGAAAAGCTCTTAAGAGCATGTATAAAGTTAAATGAGTGCTTGCATTGATTGCAAGAGACTTATCCTGTTTCAAAAGCAGGATCACAAAGCAGATCTGCTTTTCCTTGTAATAGCCAAAAAGTCTATTGCCAAGGACAGTTTAAAGTAGTGCTTAATTCCAAAAGAAAGTAGTACAGAACTATAGGTGAAAGCACACACTACCAAAGCTGGTTAAGGATGGATAGTATTTTCTTATTCTGCCCAAAGTTTCGAACTGAAATATATTATTTTTTAAGAAGAAAAGCTCCCTTACCCCAGCTTCCTGTGAAACGATGCAGCATTAAGGAAACAAAAGCAAAAAGGGAGAAGAGAAACCCCACAAAGGTTAAAATAAAACTTTTGAAAGGCCACAGTTACTAGCATGCAAGACTGGCATATTACTGCACTGCTGTAGCAAATAATATGAAAAACAGTGGCACAGTCAACTTTTGAGCCCTGTTTTGGTGAAAAATGAGCATTGCTGGAGTGACATTTGCCTATCAGCATATACACTTTCTGCAGTTGTTTAGACAAAGTGCAGTGTGAGAGCATTGAGAGTTTGTGTTAATTGCAAGCTTGATTTACTTACTTGTTGCAAGACAAGCAAGACCCGCACTACCTTTATGAATGCAGCCTGTTAGATTGCATGGCCTTCTGTGCCATGAGAGGGGAGTCCTCCAGCCTTTTGCTTTGTGTTCATTACAGCAAGAAGAATGATCTGCAAACCTTCGGAAAAAGCAGATATTTTCCCACCATGAAGGAAGGGTTTAGACTGTGATCTCAACCTTTCTTCACCTGCGCAGGGCCCTTAAGGGGCCCTTAAGGTTCTCTTAAGGTGGGGCAACAGAGCATCTGCTCTTGGGGGAAACATCTGCACAGCTGTGTACGAATAAGGAAATCCTGCAGGGTCTCTCTGGCTCCTCATTGCAAGCAATAATTTAGTTTTGAATAAGAATGACTAAAGCAGATTTGGTATCTAGTAAAAGACAATTTCATGCCATGTATTACGTACCTTGCAATACAAACACAAACCCTGAATGCAGAATTCTAATTCTTGGCCCTACTGATGTTACAGCAGTTGCTTAAACCACTGAGTGCAAGCAGAAAGAAACATTCTTTGACAGGATCAGATTGTCATGCAAATGCATGAGTTTCTGAGGTGGTAAAACGAAGAAGGACTTCCACAAAAATAAAGTGCTAAGCAAATATGATGTTCCCTAGATCAATGTGTTGACAATTTCACAGCTTTGGATGTGGTCTCTGATTTATACTGCTCCAGTTTATCCATTAAATTTTTCTACCTTCTTAATCCAGTAATACTGAATTTAAAAGACCATTAGTGAAGTAGACATAATTTCTAGGTATTATTACAAACATAGAAGTACTTCCAAAGCTTTCTTCAAACAGATACTTTTAACTCTTCTTCTTAGAAAATAATCTCAATATTGGAAACATTTTCCCAGTTTTTCCTACAAAAATTCTTTCCTTAATTTAATCTGCACTTCCTCTACTTGAAGGTTTTGTGTGACCTTATGTATCCTTCAGGCATTTATAACCTATCAATCTTTACTATCTACTAGAAGTGTTTTCCTTATCTAGCTTTCTGCCTGCTCACCAGTGTAAGACCATGAGAACATTTGGAGAGCAGACAGTATTAAACTATTGTCTCCTGTGTCACAAAACTTAATTTTTATCGAATTGGTGTATTTCATTTTTTTGGTGAGAGCTATGGAGAGGCATGGGTTGTCGTGCTCTGTTCACATCTCCGCCAGCCTAACAATATTTTTATCTGGCTTTTAATGACACAATATTTTACTGAGAAGATATTTTACCTTCTTTGGGTATGCCCATTTGGTTTCTTATCTGGTGGCAGGTCAATGATGAGCACGCACGACTGGGCATGTTCAAACCCTTCCTTGTTGCTAGGCGTCTTTGGGGAGCACTGAGTCTCCAGCATGAAGACCTAGAAAACAACAAGTTACATGAAACAATCAGTTTAGCACTTGCACTGGGTTCTTGGGGAGCCTGAGAATAGGATTTCCTGCACTGTGAAAGATCTGTTATGATAACTTATTTTATAGTGATGGAGAGAATGCAAAGTATCCCCCCAGGCAGACCTTACCTGGAACACGCTGCTTTGGTAAAACAGCCTCAGAGCCGTGGGCTGCTTCCAGACACCCAGAAGAGCACAAGGCAAAGGACAGACATCTTTTTTCTTTGAACTCACGCAAGGCAGAATACCAAACACCAAAACAAGCTTTCTGCTGTCTGTATACTACTATCACAAAATATAATGTATGGTGGAGACAAGACCTGTTTACATAGTTAGCCTCTAGTACCTAGAAAGGTTGGCTGTTGGATTATTTTCAGCCATGAAGACACAACAGACACCTAACCTGCAATTATTTGGATGGGAAATGAAACAACTCTTAAGTTGCTGTAGCTTAGTAGTTGTGTCAAATCCCCCCTGAAAAGGACTTGGGGAGTGCCACTCACAGAATCTATAAGAGAAGTATAAATGCCACATTCCCTGCTTTATTGAGTTCTCTGCCTTTAAAACTTACACCTTTTTTTTCTCTTCAAACAGTCTGCCACAGACACATTACTTGTGATCACAAGTCCTGGTCTGTGGGTCTCAGATTTTCAAGCAGCATCAGGGTATGATTAATCGAGTCAGAATTTGACACTAAACATCTGTTGGTTCTTTTAATCCAGCTACTTTCCTAGGCTAAAACTGTCGTATGTCATATGTCGTATTTACAGTTTTAAGGTACCTTGCAGGTCATTAGGTTCAGTCTGCTGTATTTCAAGGAACTTGTTTCATATAACCACTTTCATAAAATGATCAATCTCCATTGTAGTCAAAAACACCCCGAGAAGGTTGTCTCCAAGCTTGCTCTGCTGATTAGGAGCTAGTGGTGAGTTTAAAATAATTTGTTAAATGTCAGCATTATCATGTAGTTCTCAGTAACTCTTCTTCTCAGCAATATATACCCAGGTATTTATAGAGACAAAATCTCCATTCCTCTTCAAACTCTGCTTTGATAGGTTGAACAAATATTGGTTTTGTTTCATATCCCAGTCTCTGTTCTAGTGCATTTTTTGACCTTTAAAATTATCATTCTTTAACAGAGTAATTAAAAATGTATATGACATTCTAGGTGAGAATTCATAGTGCCACTACTATTTCCTTTTCTCTACCAGAAACATTTCCATTGATGTATGCTAGAGCTGCCTTTTTTAAAGTTACATTACACAATAGGCTCATCATCAGTTTGCCTCAGGTACCTACAGATCTTCCCCCATGCTAGGCATTCCTAATTCCTACTTACAGGGGGACAGTTTTAAGCTGTGGTTGTGGTTGTTGTTTTTTTTTTTTTTGGTGTAGTTGTTTCCCCCCATTTTTATTACTTTTATTTGACTAACAGTAGTATTGATAAAAATGTCAGTCTGGTGATGAGGAAGTCTTTGCCTGTAGGGTTTGTGAGGAAGATATTGGTAAAGATGTACTTTCATAAAGAAAAGCCCCAAGTTTAAAAGGTTCTCTGACTTCCCCTGAAACATCAGTCAGTACCTGTTGTGCCATTGCTCTGATTCTCCAGTATTCAGCTTCAGCACTTGGCGAGAGGGAGGGGGCTGCCACTTTCACTTCACAGGCATCTCCACTAAAGCTTTCAGAACCACTGTGGAAATAGCCCAACAGGTTCTATAGAGAGACACAACATCAGACTTTCACTGTGCGTTAAATGAAGTCAGTGACTGTAGCGTTGTCCAGCCTGTTCATGTTCATACCAGATTCAGAGTGATCTGTCCGATTACCATCAGCCAGTCACCTGCTTTTTAGCATTTGATGTATTTGATGCGAAGGCACTACAACTTCTTATGTAGTCTGGTCTGTGATTGGATTTTTTGTTACAAGAAAGATAGCAGGTTGAGAAATAATCTATGTGGAGCATGCAGCTACAGGATCAAGTAAGCAACTTTGTCTTCTGTCCAGTTTTAGCCACTCCAGAGGAAGAAACAGATCAATAGGTTAAGTTTTCACCTACTAAACTCTTCTGATTTCATGCTGGCAGGGCAATTTAAACTAAGTCTGGATTATTAGTGACTAGTGCTGTCTGCACATGTTTAGAAAAGCTGATTTAAATCTGCATTGCTGATCCAACACCTTTCATTGTGAGTGAATTGACAAAATAACAAAAGCTACCACAGAATCCTTATGCTTCTGCCAAGGAAGCAACCTGCCAAAAGTTACTGAGTCTATAACTGCTGTGATTACATTTTGTCTGTCAGCAAAAAGGCAGTTTACCTTTACTGGCTCCAGAGTGGCAGAGAATGCATCCTGCAAGGCACAACATGCAAGCCTCCACATCTCTTCAGTGAAAACAGGCCCTGCTGTCACTAACACATACCTGCAAGGACACAGGAAAATGTTACCACGTTCAAGATGGAACTACGCAATTGTTACTTGTAATGGGAGAAGTTTCAAAACAGAACAAAAGGCCTACTCTGTAGCGTAGTCTCCTCGATTGTTACCCTGACCTATTTTTGTAATTATAGTGTAGTTTTGTCTTTTTTTTTTTTCCTTTGCTTTTCTTGGTTAAGTAGTCATCTTGCCAGTACAAGAACCACACATTGTGTAAGTATATAATGCAGTGCTTACTTTGATTATGACTCTAATAACCTGATGACTGTGAAAGGTATCAGTTACCTCTAAAGACCTGGGAATTCCAACAGAAAGACCCTTGATTATTTTTCCTAAGGGTTAATTATTGACTAACTACATATAAGTAATGCACAAGTGCTTTTTATGGGAATGATACACATAAAAATGTCTAAAATAGCAGGTTCTGAAGCAGACAAGAAACAGCAAGAAAAGGTTAGTAAGTCTAAAATTCATTATTCAAATAACAAGAGATAGATATATTGTAGTCTTCTTTAGAGATGTTAGCCAACTTAATCAGTTCACAAGTTCTTCAAAGACATAAAGACATGCTTTTTTTTTTTTTTTTTTTAATATACTAACAGAATGAATAGACTGTGTTACCTGATACAAGAGCAGCCAACTCTGGAAATAATTTCTGTTGGTTCTGCTACACAGGCTACCAGCAACTTGAAAAGATCCTTCAGCATAGTATTGATCATATTTTCATAACCAATATCTATAAGGAAAAGATACAGACTGGTTTTAACCTCATTGCCTTTTCATTATAATTAAAGTCTTGCTACACTTTGCAAAGCCAAATCTTTTTATGCAGCTATCACTACAGTTAAATTTTGAAACATGCATCACATCAAGCTGAAGTGAGAACAGTCCTTTTGATGTTAACAATATAAAATGTCTGGGCTTAAGTGGTACTGGAGAAATTATGTTAGATTCCATTTTCGAAAATTCTAGTTCTTTATGATCAACTATATTTAGTATATTCTTTTGGAAAGTATACTATAGGCTGTGATGATTTAATTGTGAAGATAGCCCTGCTCTGAGCGGAGGCTGGACTAACTTCCCTAGGTTCCTTACAAGTTATTTTTTTCCATAATTCTGAACCCTCTAAAGAAAAAAAAAATAAAACCAGAAAATTTCAACCCTCTTCCTCTTATTCTATGCTTCAGTAACCAAAAAAGCAATGAAACCATCTCCCCAAGTAGCTATTAAGTAACATGCCACTGATGACTGTCAGTAGATGTGACAGCGCAATGACGTACCTGAGTGTATGAAATTTTGAATGTGCTCCACTACAAGTTCACAGGAAAGGCCAATGGCATGCTTGAAATTAGCAGATGCCACATCCCAGTAAGAATGGTCACCGTGGCTGCGATGGAGCCAAAGAGACATCGCGGGAAGAAGAAGATGTACAACTGCGTAAATGCCAAATCCCGGGCCTTAAAATAAACACAATGATGGTTGTATGTTTTTGCTTACAAAGCCTACGTGCACAGTAAATTTCCTAAGTTGTTCCATGCTTCAGGCCAGGGGTGGTGCTAAAGAAAGCAGGTTCTGAAACCTTCTTTGTGTGACAAGAGTGGAAGGCAGTTTCGGATCTAGTGGTGAGGTAGTATATGAACATTTAGTCAGCTGTTTACCTGCTGTCTTTCCCAGCGGGTCTACAGGACTATATAATTTTCTTTTCCTATTTCCTGGACACCAGACAAGTGTTTTCTGTGGCTAAGACAGAGTACTGCACCTCTTTGTGCAGTAAATGTAAGAGCATGTTCAACATACTCTCACGAGATACCTTTTGTCAACACGGAACAATGCACTAACTGGAACAACAGATCACGCTCTGAGAAAAACCCTTTCTACTTGAGAATGTCTCTGGGCTGCTCTAGCATGAGTTACACAAGTTATCAAGCCTTTTCATTACCAGGTGTCTTGGCAACGTCCCTCAGCAATTCAAAGAGCAGATCCAGAGTAGGAGGCTGGTGCTGGCGGGGACAGTTGGATATGGCAGTTGTTAATTCTTCCAGCAGAATAATCCAGACATTGATAAGGCCTACAAATAAGGGAATGAAGATTAAAAGAGTGAGATTCTGCATTGACCACAGCTGGAACTTGCCCTCAGAAAGTGACAGAGGCTGGGAAATTAATTAAAGATCATGGGTTCTTGCATGTTCACTCTTGCTGTGTAATAGTTGTGGGCAGTATCAATTTTTGAAATGATGGTCTCCTTTTCCTTCCCTCTTTAATATAGTCTGTGTTTTGTCTCATCCTTCCTCTTCCATGTACGTCTTGTTCTGGTCTTCTTTCTGAGTTTAGGACTTCCACTAGTCCAGTCTCTTTAACCTTTTTTTTAAAAAATTTTTTAATGAAACACTTTACACATCTCACTACCATTGCAAATGCTGCCCACAATGGTTTGTAATCATTTCGGCTTAGCTAAAAGGTAAGGACCCTAAGGTGACTAGCCATTGTTTAACTGTCTCTATTTGGTACCTAGAACTGAACACCAATAATGCCTCATGAAGTATCATCAGGCTGCACCACATGTCATCTCATTGTGTTAGCTCTCAGAAATATATAACGGTTGTATTATTAATATCAGGATAATCAAAATATTATTAATTCAAATATTATATTGTGCCAAGAGAGGGGTTGTATTTTTCTCATATATAAGCTGTATCTTCTAACAGAAAGAAGGTGACGTGACCTGAACTTCCAAGCTCCGTGTGCGCTCGTGTGTGTGTAGACAATAGGAAGACAGTAAATTATGAAGATTTTCCCTTCCTTTTTGCTTTCAGCAGCTGGCAAAACCGACAATGAAATGTGGAAGAAGCAGTTGATCCATTCTGCATTTACTACTTTCAATGCACTTACCAGTGTCATCATCAAAGTCAGAAAGGATGCACTCAATACCATCCTCACTGCTGGCTGACTGTTCCTGCACTCTTCGGGGCAAGTTAACCAGCCGGCCACTGAGGAAGATGGGTTTCAAGGGCATTTTATAGATTTTGGCTAACAACTGGAGACAGTGTGGGGAGGAGAGAGAGGGGGAAAAAAAAAAAAAAAGAGAGAAGGAAAAAAAAAAGTAGTAAAGTTTGTAAAACTATCATATACAACACAGGTATGTAAAATAAAATACAAGTTAAGAAAGCAGCATAATGTCAGCATCTGTTCTGTTCATCCAGTAAAAATGTAAATGAAAAACATAACTAGAGGGCAGAAGCCTTCTGCTCATTGACAAGTAAGGGGCAGAGGGGAGAAAGAAAGGGAGAAAAGCAGTTTAAATAACACAATTTTAGGAAGGAAGTGTGCTACCTCCTCATTTGTGAAAGTCAAATGTTGCTACTTACTGATTGCACCTATGACCTAAGATGCTTCATTAGATGTACACAGAATATTTTGGAGCACTGAAGGACTAATTAAACACTGACAAAAGTACCTATACAGCTTTATCTCAGAGCTTCATTGCCTGGGTTGTCTGTTACCAAACAAATACAAACTTTGCAGAATTGTACTACAGCTGGGATGCTACCAGTATTCTACCAGGCCTTTCTAAAATAAGCCATGTATTTGCAATATATAGACGGGATCTCCTTTTAGTTATTCTTGTTCTTCTGGCAAGTTAAAAGGTATAACAAGATTAAAATGGCTGCTTTTTTAAAAAAGGAGAAAATATTTCTGCCTCACTGTTGACTGAGGGTTATAAGAATAAGAAAGAGTGATTTGATGCATATAGTGTGTAGACAGAACATATACTAGGTACACACATAGCCATTCACTATGTTTTTTAATGTGAACCAGATAGCAAGGACAGTTTGACATGTCTGCTGTTTATTACTCTGAGCTGCTTTATTGTTTCCTTCTCCTCTCAGTCTGTGTACTGAATCTGCCCGTTATGTCTGAATTTAGATATTAAGTCCTTTCAGCTATGGTAATATCTTTTGTTATGCATTTGTATTGTACTCAGAAAAAACATGGCCTGGGTCCAACAAAAAGACCTGCAGGTACTACAGAAATACAAACAATGTTATAAAATCAGACAAAAAATGTCCTAATAACTCTGGATATTAATCTGTCCTGTGTGCAAGGAGATTACAGGAAACATGCCAGCATTCTAATTGTTAAGAGATTTGCCCTGAGCTTCAGATATGTTTTCATGGTACAGATAAGCTGCTGCTGCATTTTAGAGGGGGTATCCTGTTGCTCTTCTTCAGATCTGAGAATTCTCAGGGATTTTTTTTTGTCCTTCATTCCCAACACTTTTTACCGTAACAGTTTAAATAAGAATGAATGTAGGTTTGAATATGTTACTACTAGGTTTTGAACATTCACATTTTCCCACATGCTCCTTGGGTCTGAGTGTTTTTATCTTCTCGGTTTTCCCACCATTAGCTGGCTTAGAAGGTATGAGATTCCTTCAGACTCCCACTCTCCACCTGGCAGTGCAGGTTATTACCATCAGGCTTACCGCAGATTTTCTTGTGTTCAGGCAAACCATCTAACCATTGATGCCAAGCCTGGAGGTTAGAACCGTTTCCTAGGCCAGGTTAGTACCTGTGTAAGATTGTTCATCGTACCTGAGAACATCTCCTGAGGTAATCAAGCGCGGGAAGGCACAAGTCTGTAGATGCAGATCCTGATCCTGGCACACAGTCACCCATCTCCTTACAATCTACTTCCCCTGGGAACAGGAAAGGCAGCATCAGGAAGGACAGAAGAAACAAACATAGCATTAGTTTTCATTTTTTCATTCAGTTGTGCCTAATGTCTGAAGAGAATCCAGGAAACATCCTTTGTTTGATCTTATTACGTAACAACCAGATATTCTCATGCAAACAAAATGGTAATATTTTATATGAATAAATGCTTTAATAAATACATGCCTATTTACTAACGCTTTAGTAGAATCTTTGGGAGTTCTTATAATCATACCTTATAGTCATCTGTCATATTGACTCCACTTTTTTCTATGGATGTATTAATTCCTTGCTCATATTGACCCTTTGCTCAATTTATTCACTGACTTTTTTTCTATTCATTTGCACCTCAGTGCCCTGGAAAATGATTCTAACACAAGTTCTTCCTTTAAATTCATTTATTCCTTAAATACAGCATTAAATATTTTCTGCTACAATATTTCCTTCTGCTGTCTAATTCAGGTGTCAAGGTCTCACAGTGTCAACTATATTATATCCTTGGGCTCCAGTGTCTCAGTATCGCAGGTATTACTGACTCTGTGGTATCAGCAGACTCCTACTTGCAGGTCAGCTTCACTAAGTGTATTCAATAAGCAGATCAGTTCCAAGGCACACTATTGCAGAGCTCCTCCCTGATTGACTCCATTCACACCAGCATCTTTCCTGTCTGCACAGACTGTTTTCCTCCCCTCTCAGCCAATGTTCTGCCCACCCTAGAAGACTTTGTTTGCAACCATTTCTCCAGTTCACCCAAACACTTCCCATTCAGTGTCAAATCTGAAGCTTTACTAAATGCTCGTATACATTAACATTTTATTGCCTTAAAAGTTATTCCTCTCCTAAACCCCACAAGATAAATATGAAATCCTTTTATTAAATCCTACTTTATTCTCCTTTTAATACATTTATTTACTTTTTCTATGCCCTTAAGTACTATCTCCATAAGATATTTAAGTCTTGTCTACTATTAGGATCAGCCAAGTCAGACAACGAAGTTTGCATCCTTTAGTTTTTTGTTAGAAGGCATATCAACAGTAGTGTATTTTCTATTGCTCATTGCTGAAGTAATCCAAGTCCTACTACCTTTAATACAAAAAATATACTGCTTTTTGACATGTAACCATAAAGGCGCCAAACTTATCTCATGGAAGTAAGGAACCTAAAGAAATGCAAGACAGGCTTTTAAGATCTCCAGAAGGAATGAGTTCCCTCTACTGGTGCTGGAAATGCAAGTTTGTTTCTCTTTTGTAGTAATAATTACAATTCCTGTCTGTCATCACAAGCTGAATTCTGCCCCCATTGAAATCGATGGGCTGAAATAGCTTAACAAGATGAGAATAACATTGAAGACTAGATCTGCTGCAGTTAGGTGATCATTTAAATCAAAGGGAGTCACTTACAGACCTAGATACCTCTGTGAATTAATATACATATAAAACCACCCCATTTTACCACTTGCTAGAAGTTTTGCGATTCACGTAAGGAAAAAAAACAATCATTGCCACAGTTCAATGAAAAGTGTTAAGGTCTAATGATCAAGGCAAGCCAGGGAATGTGAACACGGGGGCAGAATGACCCAAGCCCATCTGCCTTTGTTCTGAAGTTGGGTGAAGCACCACCATTACTCTGCTGGGCCACCTTGACTTGACACACCTGGTCTCCGCTGCCCTCAGTAACAGAACAAAAAAACATAAGAATGGGGACAGTGTTGTTTTTTGTAAGGCTTGTGATCTCACTGCAGTTTCAGCAGGTTTTCAGCATGGCATATGCTAAACTACTGCTGCTGAGGTGAGCAGGGGTAGAAAGGAGCCATGTGTCTTCGACTGCTGAGTATAAAAACGTACCCCATTCTGCTGCAGACAATCCATGCTGGCACAATGCCAGGCCATTTCTACAATATTCTGTGAAAGTGGCTTTTTTTTTTTGGTTGGTTTTCATTCTGGACTTGATTTCTATGCTGCCTCTCTCTGCCTTATCATACTATGTATTACATAACTGAATTATCCTCTTCTGCAAGATCAAATTTTAAATATCATGACTTAACAGGATGAAAGAAAAATAAAAATAATTACCCAGTCCTTTGACAAACTTCATAAGGCACATAATATAACTGGTGGCAGCATTAGCAAAGACTTGGATGCTGTCTGTATTTAGAAATGCTTCAAAGACGTCAAACACCGGAGCCTGGCGTTTTCCTGGGGAAATAACAAGATGAGAACTCTTCCCCATCCCCCATAAAAGTGATTTTCCAATTGTTTTTCAACAATTTAACTGAGTCTGTAGAATCTCTTCTGTTCTGGGCAGAGGGAGAAATGATATTTGAAGTAAAACCTTCTTTTGCTCATGAGGCAACTGGTGTAGCCCTTCATAGCAAGTAATAGAGACATCTTCATTTGCCTGATCTGTGAAAAATATCAGCTTATGCCTGCCCAAATGCTAGGGGCAGGTTTGAGCTCTTGAACTCAGCTCAGTAGCTAACAGTTCTGTTTTGTGGAGGTTTCTGGTTTAGTACTTGATAACTGCCAAGATGAGATCAGTCACTTGGAAAAGTATTCAGTCTATACAGTGGCAAAATATCCCTGCTTTTCCTAAGTAGATTATCAGTCTTCAAAAGCTGTATACACTTGCATTTTGCCATTGATCATAACAGATCTGAAAGACAGAATTTAGGAGGAAAATCATATCCCTTACACATGACTTGTAACACTTAAAAATGCCTTCTAATGGGGCAAAAGAACAGATTAAAGTGATTTTCCTATATTACTCATACAAGCAACCTTTGGGAGAGATACAGAATCATTCTTAGGGCAAACATGGTTCGTAATGGTGCTAGCAATTTGAAACCTTGTGATTAAGTACCTGGACAAGCACTTGCCTAGATTATCACACTAACTTACCCTCATGTATAAGAGCAATTTATTTCATATCGTAAGAAAGACACTCCACATAAGATGTGGTGGCTGCAAAGACTATACTTTCCTTTCTCTAGCAGGACAGTGACAAGGGCCCAGCCAAGGTCAGTACTCCTGCACTACTGTTTTGCTCAAGAATATTCAAAACATTTATTTTTAATTCTACTCATCTGCCAGAATCTAACAGATAAAAAGTCAGAAAAATACCTCTGCTCTCTTTCCCACCACAACTAATAAAGCAGATACTTCAGTACAGTTCTGGAGTGTTGCAGTGCCACTGTTAAGTGCCACCGTTCAGGTAGGACACTTTAATATATTGAGTCAGTTGTTGTGGCACCAAGGAATAACACAGGGAAACAAAAGCAGATATGAAACAGTCAGTTCAGTAAGTCCTTACCCATAGAGTATTCTCCTACGAGGTACTCTTTAACCTCGGACTTGCTGCTGCTGTGCACTGTTTCCAGAGCACTGAACAGGGGTCTCCATCCTGACTGGATCTGGGTAGAACACATTTCCACCAATTCTCCTATAGAGGTGACCACCTGCAGACCGTGTAGGAGAGGTTAAAAGAAAAAACAAAAAAACAGAACTGATACATAGATAGAACTTCAGAAGAAATGAGGATGGCTTTAAACACATTCCTAGATTTCACTATGTCAGTCTGGAGTAATTTATTACTAATTTTTTTAAGATAATAAAAAGTTTTATTTAATTGCTTTAAAGCCATGTGTACTGTCTCCATGCTCTGCCACAATGCTGGCTTATGTAGGCAGACCCCTCCTGATTCCTTGAAGATGATGAAGGACACATTGGAAATGCTCTCAAGTGGAGCAAGTGCACTCTGGAGACCATCCTTCTTATGGGCATGGTAGTCAGATACAGACACCCTGATCAGGGCTGACTTGCCTGGTCTTGGACATCCTCATCACACAGCTCTAGCTGCATGATACGCTCAAAGGGGCGGAAAAGCGCCTCATTAAAGTGAAAATGAGAAGGCTCATTCCAGTCCGTCAGCACTTCAGTGAGGATGTCATGGATGAAGGAGACAGCCTTCCGAGACACATGTCTCTCCTTATGACAAGCAGCCTGCAGGGAAAGGAGAAGTATTACAGTTTGTCCAAGCAAAAAATTTGCTATTAGCAAAACATTTTTAAGGGAGGTAGGCACTTCATGCTGCTGAACCCTAAAACCAGCTTCACTGTTAACAAGACTAGGGACCGTACTGCCATGAAAATTGGAGAGTACTGCCATGGAAATGGGTGACTGAGACTCTGAGCTGCCTGGAGTCTCACAGATGCATGAAGGTCTGCTGACGATTCAAAAAGCACAGAGCTAAAAATAAATAAGTTAAGCCCACAGAACAGAGCTCATGTGAAATGTCTTTTGTTTCTACTGTGTGACCATTCTTCCCTTAAAAAAATGTAGTTTGTGCATATATTGACCATACCTATCTATGCATGACCCAATATCACTTTTTATTTGGCTATTTATGGAGCTTAAAGTGAGAAGGTTCTTATCACTTTTGGAGGAGCTATTAAAAAAATTAAACACTAATAAATCTGGATATGAAGTTACTGTTTTGAGTAACTATGCAGGTTATGCTAAATTCTGTCCTTTCCCTGATATTGCTCCTTCCCAGTAATGCCCTTGTCTGCACTGAAGTCAACAAAAAAGACTGAGCAGCACTGCATTCTAAAAACATGGAAGGTACTTGAGTTTAAACTGGCTTGGGATCTCAAAAGACTTAAAAGTGTTCAAAACATGAAAAGTATTTAAAGTCATATCAGATTGGTAGGCAAAGGCGAGACACTAGTTTTCCACATAATGGGCTATTAGGAAAGGAGAAGGAAAGGAAAATATGTCACCATCTTCCCAGTTGAGCTGGTTTTATGTGGGAAAAGAAAGCCTGCATCCTTTAATGGGAAGACTTGTAAGGATGCAGACCTTTACTTAGCAAATAGGTAGATGGTGGAGTTACTTGTAACCTCTTAAGGTGGCTTCATTTTTTTCACCACGGACACACAGGAAGTATCATATTGCAAAAATCGAACACACTGTCCCTGGGCCTGCCCATTTCAGTTATTTAAAAGTGCACTCCTCAATGCCAGTATCACAATATATGAAACAGCATATACAATACCCCAACAAGAGTATAACCAGAATTGACAACTTTGAGGGTTGATATGCGTTTTAAGAGCTACCAAGCCTTCTCCAGCTGTTTCAGCTTTGCCATTTCTTGCACACACTCCCATTTTCTCCCTCGCTCCTACCTCTACAAGGTGAGGTGCCACCAGGCTCCAGCAGCGCATGAGGTGGAGCAATGGGCGAGATTTACTCCTTACGATTCTGAGCATGGCATCACCGAGTCTGAACAAGTGAAGTGCACTTCTCCTGTCCTGGGTAGATTTTACTTCACCTACAAGGAAGTATAAGAAAATAAATTGAATCTAAGCAACAGCAGCTCCTTCATCTCTAGATATCTAAATTGGAATACAAATCAAGGTAGAAGTATTAAGTCAGGGGGAGTGGGGTGGTGGAGGAAAAAAAAGGAAAAAAAAGAGAAAAAAAATCAATGTAAAACACGGCCTGTGTCTGTGCAGGTAAAAGAACAGGAGATTGACCCAAGTTTTAAGAACAACTTATTAAACACATTTTATTTTGATTTAAGTGATTTTTTTTTTGGAAACATTTTAAAGACAAAGGCTTGGAAAAGTTAAGCAAGTAGTTAAAAAATTGGTAACAAGACTCGAAATAATAGTTGCAAAAACCTTTGGTGACATCTACAGGAAAGAATAAAAACTGCAATTTCTGTAGTTTTAGTTTGTCCTTTTGTATTTATCAAGCAAAGCATGTGAAGCAAAGACTGTGAGAAAATACTTCTCTGTTCCCCAGCCAGTAATATGTGTTATTTCGTATTGAAAGGGATTAATCTTCCACTGCTCTTACAACATTTAGAAAGACATTAATTCTCTCATCTAAAATAGCTGGTGCTTTTATCTCTAATGAAAGATGTAAACAGGGAGCACATCACTTTTAATATTAAAAAAAGCATTTAATTGCTCTATCCTAATTTTAGTTTCATTATTACTAACTATTGTTGATTGCCTACTAAATACATAACAGGGTCACTATTTATTAAAAATACAGTGATGAATGTTGAGGCCTGGAGATAAGCAAGAGCAAAAACCAAACAACTTGAAGTGTCACATTGAGAAAATGACAAGTAACACTTTAGGGAGAGAGGAAACTGATTAAATTGGAGATATATACCAGATAAAATCCACGTCTGCCATGGGACAGAACAAATCCCATATGACTAATGTAACTTCTAAAGGCACTGTAAAATTCAAATTATCTTCCTTTGGGTCCAGTCCACCAATTGAGACAGTGGTGGAAATGACAATTTACAGGCTTTTGTTTGTATGTTCTCCACTCTGCTGGGGAAGAGCAAGCAGGACAAATCCCACTGCGTTAATCAACATTCTTCAGTTGTGTGCTTTGTTTGCTACCATCTATTTTCTGAACATTTCAGAGGTTATCCCACTGTCAAATGTCTAACCTAAATCCACTGTCTTAGGTCTACATTCACTCAAGTTTCCTTACTGGATTGGGCTCCAAAAATAGGGCTGTGATTAGATGTCTGTGGATAATTAACACCCCCAAAGTCCAAAACACAAATCAATGTCCTCTGAAGTGTTTCATAGCAGGTATGGATGTAGTGCCTGCCAAAAAAAGCACTCACCTTTTCTAAAGACTTTGAATTACTCCTACAGAAAGATCTCATCAGATTAAATCAGAAAAATTTAAACCGTAAGAATACAAAGCAAGACCTGTAAGCAGTACAGGTGTATATGAAACACAGAAGCCTGTAAGGGATCTGCAGGCAATTTACCTGGCATTGCAAGGGAGTAATCAACTGTATCTGTGACTGAATGGAAAAGCTGGGCCTGAGAAGCCTTCTTGAGCTGGTAAAGGAAGCCTGCCAGTGCCATCAGGTTTAGCTTGTCAGCAGCATCTTCAAAGAGCCTGTGAGTAAAAGAACAGAATCTAATTCAAAAATTAATGAGATGCAGACTTAAATGTGTATGTAAGAGGAAATCTCTTATTCTCTACATGGCTGCTGTGTTGCCTCTGGTGACACACTGGTTTACTGAGGACTTTTTCATTTATACAGTGCTACAGAAAGACTTTGATCTAGAAGCTTTATTGATTGGAGGGTGGGAGAGTGCTGTAGGACCAACCAGTACCCTTCCAAGATTCAACTGTGGTACTAAAATAAAAAGCCACTTTTTCAAGGAATCAATGCTTTCCCATTAAAGTATCTTAATACTATAAGAAGTTCATGAACCAGTAATAAAAAAAACAGTAAGAATATGCTCAGTCCTCACAACACGTATCATCATAGCTTCACTGACTTGAGAGTTACACCAGTTTGCTCCATCTGAAGTTACAAATCCTTCCATGAAAAACAAATTAATTCACGTCTTAAACCTAAAGTCGCTGTACCTGAATTCCTATTTAGGAATCTAAACACGAGATGTTGCCTTCAGCTGCAATGAGCTCTGAAGATTTAAGAGTTAAAATCAATACCCTTAAAGCAGTAGATTTATGCTTACATAGGAGATGAGCTCCAGAGAGATCACAGTGAAACTTCACAGGGTGCAGCCACAAATTGGCACAAATATGATTTTCTGACATTGCTCTCCATGAAAAACTTACTATAGCCCTGGGAAACTGGGGATTGAGTCCTAATAACATCCATATTGAAGTAAGAGTGTGGAAATCAAACCTGCATTGTTAAAATTACAGTACTGCTATTCTCTCATTCTTGGAACCAAGTTGTATTGTGAGTTTCCTGAATAAAAGGTACTTTCCATGCACAGAGTCTAATTCTTATGAGTAGAGCCAGTATGCATTACTTTTTCTTCTGCATTTACAAATAACAGCCTTCTATTAGCAGAGATCAAGAATGCAAAATATCAGCTGGAGAGAAAAAAGTATTAAAAGCATGCAAACCCAGAAAATATTCAACTCTGGCCTGGGCTGCTGAAAGAACAGCAGAAAAAGTGAAGAAGTCTCTGACATATCAGTCTGCAGACTGTGTTGTAGGGACATGTAACCTAGCCGTTCTGTGACCATGTGTGGTGGCCCTTCCTCCTTTGGACACCTTGGGGCAGGCTGACAAGCTGTCCACACAGTCCTGACAGAAGCAGCTGCTTTCTAACTGACACCAGTCTTGTGATTCAGTCCCTTCCTGTCAGGACAAGACATTTATTTCATCTGCTTTAATGAACACGACAGATTAATTTACATGCAAGCAATAAATCCACCACTCTCAGGATGCATTTCATTTACTTGTCGTATTTGCTGTTGTGCACAGACATACTCAGCCCTGTACTTGCACGGCAGGTACTGTAGAGATAAACAGGTATTTTAGGAACTGCTGTTTGTGACACACATGCAGCTGTTTTGTGAAACTCAGCTGAAGCAAGTGGCTGCAACAGGCAAAATCAAGCTCGACTGAACCACAGAAATGTCCATTTTGCTCCTGTTTTGGGAACAGGAACTCTGGCTCCTGACAGCGCTGCTTTTACCTGTCAGCTTGTGTGGAGAGTGTGAGAACAGCCTTGGCAGCACTGGTCCCACATAGCAGGCTGCCTCCCCGGAAGTCAAAAGTTCTGCCCTTACTGCTCTCCTTGACGAGTTCCTGAATAGAAACCGGCTGAATGACAGGGTTGGTGCTGAGTGTGGTTTCCTGCTCAGGGGTCAGTGCCTGGGGAGACTCTCCAGGCTCAGAGTCCGGGTGCAGCCCTCCAGGTGCCTGCTGTGACTGGGTGATGGTAAGGGAGGGCTGGGAAACACCATCACTGAAGTGGGTGTGCTCCAGTGTGCTGATGTACTCACACACCCTGAGAACAAACAGGAGAAGCAAAAGATGAATAAAAGCACCCAAAACAACAGCTCCTCCCCCCACTAATCACCAGGTTCCCTGAAGAAAAGCATGGGTTTGTACTTCAGAGGGGAGTCAGGAGGATAGTGCAATTACAGCTGTTGGCTGCCTCACAGTGCCATCACTCTGAGAAGCCACCTTACATGGAAACCTGCTGCCAATTCACAGGCACTGATTTCTACATCTGCAGCAGATATGATGTACAGGATATTTTCCTCAAACCATAATCAGATGACCTCTGATTTTCAGACTACACATAGATAATGTGTTTTCTTACATCCTTTGGCCTCCCGTGTGCTTAGATAGCAAATAGTTTGGTGGTGGTGTATGAAAAGCTCACTTAGGTACCTGCGTCTGCCACAATCTTCTGGTAACTTTGAAGTTTCTAAGCATTGATTTTGTCTCTGAATAGTGGTGGAAAACAGCATCATCTTTTCTCTTACAGATACTGGTAGTTAATTCACTCTTGACACTTTATACAGAATACTCGTAGAGCATGTAAAGTCCTTTTTCTCAGTCCATTACTTTCAGGCAGTGTGGTATAAATTCTATTTATTTTGGGAATGCTGGCAGGTACCTGAACACATGAGGCCAACAGTCCTGATTGTGGCTTCCCATCTCCAGGCCCACATTAAGGACTGCATCCATGCACAAAACATGAGCAGTGTGCAGGCACACTCCCTGCACTTTCCCCATCTGCTCCAGTTTCTGCTCCACTTTCTGTTTCACTGCAGCACAAAAAATAAATAATAAAAAATACCAATGTTAGCTTCTCCATCTTTTAAACAAACACTGGTTTGCATATAGGGTGATGGCAAAGGTATACAGTCTGAAAGCTATAAAAGAACATGGCTTTTAGACCAAAAAAACCACAAAAAATCAGAGAAACACATTTCTTCCTAATATACATAAGGCAGTTTTAAAATTAAAATCCCTTTTGATTGATCTTATATGCATGAAAAAAAAAAATCAATGCCGGATCGACACCCTCCACCCCCAAATTCACATCTTGTTGCCCACAGAACAGATGCAGATTGCCAGTGATAACAGATGTTTCTTTTTGGAGCTGGCGGGCTAGATATTTATTTTTACCAAAATCTCCCTTGCTAGTGAGGAAAAAAAAAAGAGTTTGCAGATTTCACATCTATTTCCACACAAAAGTTCCACCAAAGAGCTTTTGTTAATGTACACTTGCCAAAGCAAAACTAATCCTGAGCTGAACTACAAGCATTTGGACTTCATTCTTTTCCTGAGAATCTCTGAAAAGCTTAATTTTCATGCTGTATTGGAATGGAAACAAATTTTGAAGCTTTGCAAGCTTTCCTAGAACAATCTGTTGGCCCCTGGCCACTGCTACTGCCTCCTCTTGCTTTAGTGTTGCCTGGCCAACTCACTTCAGTCACATCTGGCAGAGTGGCCAAAAGCTAGTTTGTGCTCAGGCCTATTCAATTTTGTTTTCTCTACTGAGACACCAAATTTAAGTGCCAAGCAGGGTCATTTGTGCAACACTGTGTTTTGTTATGGGCTTCTTGCCACTAGAAATCAGATGTCAGACACATTTCACATTTCAGACATTGGAGACAACAGTTGACTTTATTGACTTCCACTGGGTTTGAAGTAGTGGTATAGAGATACAGAACTTTTTACATGTTATACATTTATCATGTTTTCATTCCAGCTTCATTTAACTTGATTCAGAAACAGTTTTAAATATCTGATGATGACGACAACAACAAAGGATGTATACACAAGACAGAGGGAGAGAGATGCAAACTCAGCTTATATTACCACTCAGAATACTAAAACAAATTGTTTCTCTGATGCTCTCTAGTACTCCTACTAGTATCACAAGGCTTAAAAAGTTCACATTTCAAAAATGCTGTTGGCTCATCTGTTGTTCCACTGATTTCAGTTCCATATAAAATATAATTAATGTGACATAATGTTAAGAACCTAGGACAGCATGACACGCACTGAAGCCTCTAGGCATACAACCCATATGCCTACAAGTGAGTGGTGCACAGTACTAGCATTCCCTTCTGTCCTTCTGTGTATAGCAAAGTACTTTCCAGTTGCATCTTCGCAGGCAATATGAAATAAGGTAGGTAATTTAATCACGTAGTTACCTTGAGCTATAGTATCACTGGGCTCTTGGATTTCTTTTTCATCTTTCTCTTCTTGGACACAGGAGGCAGCAGCCATTTGGGCAAGAGCAGATGCACAGTTAGCAGCAACTCCTGGAAAGCAACAACACAATAATTGTTTAACCAGCATTTCCTCCCTAGTCCCATGCAATCTCAACAACAGGTTGTATCAAGGAAAGCTGGCTCTAGGGCAAGTACGCTCTATGGGGAGTCCTACAGTCTAGGTTCCTATCCAAGGCTGGAACAGCATGCTGCTTTTCTCTCTCCTAAATTCTTTCAAGGAAAGTTAGCATCCTATTTTATGAGTCTGCCATGACATCCCACATGCAACAGTACCTAGAGCACAGCTCAGCCGGGCTGCCCTCCTCAGTCCATCCAGGCTCACGCAGATGGAGTCCTTCTCCTTTTGGTTCTGCTCCTTGGCTCCTTCTGCTCCCAAGATGAAGGCGAGCCCCTTCGAGCTGCCTGCCATGCGGCCAGTCAGTGGTGTGGACAAAGTGTCAATCAAGTTCTTCCAACAGCCAATTAAAAGGTATCGGGCAAAAGCAACTCCTGGAGTGAGAAATGCATTACTATTACTCCTGGAAAATGACACAACAGCGGCTTTATCATCAGTGGTAAGAAAACAAGTAATATTTGTCATCTGCATGTCGGGCCTACCAATTAACATATAGGACGTACTGACAACCCTTACATTGTTGTTCTAAAACACAATTTATCTAAATATTCTTATGGTATATAACAACCCGCTGCTGATAGATACGTTTATGCTTATAATACAGTCTTAATACCTGCAACAACAGAATCATCTGTCTTCTGGTTTTGGGAAAGAGGAGATTGAGCTGAAGCAGAGGCCATCAATTGGCCACCAATTGCACTGCTTCCCAAGCCATCGATGTCTGCCAGAACATTAAAAAAATAAGATTACTATTCGACACAGAGATAGTACAAGGAAAGTGTCTCCTACTGGCTCTTCATTCAAATTAAGTACTAGCGCGCCTGACTTCTCAGGTATGTTTTTTAGTTGCTCTTTTCTGGCAGCCTTCTGAAGCATTGGCATAAACAAGAGCTGTGGCATCTCATGCTTAACCCAGTATAACTAATGTTTTCTTGAAGAGGGCAAATATCCCACTCTCAGAAGCATCAGCCCCTAAACCTCTTCCCCTGAAGTTATGCATTCAAGAGAACTCTCAGCAAGGATATCATGGTATTTTTTGCAGTTCAGAACTTCCTAAATGAAATTTTTAGTAGACCTATGTAGGCTCAGTCTCAGCAAAAGAAATACAACCCTTTCTCCAATGCAACAAAAGACCAGCTTCTCACAGAGAGTTTAATGTTAGGGACATCAGATTGATTTCCCTTCTAGAAGCCCCTGTCCGTCTGTCTCTTCTCCACATACTTCATGGCCGTTGTTTTTCCAAAGTGCTTCTTTCTGCTCTCCACTCAATAACTAAAAGCAACACTCAGCTCAATACCATTAGCAAAAAAACTTTCAGAGCAATGCCCTTTGATTACCAGTTAATGGCTCAGTTGAAGCCAGTGTTCTCCCTGCATACACAGTTTTAATTACCTCTTCATAATCACACAGTATACACATTCAAGCAGACAGTGCATTTTATATCAATACAATATCATAGACATCCTACTGCCTTTCAGCTGATACCATTTGATTTTTTCCCTCAAATGAAGCTAAGGATTGCTTTTAAGAATTTGTTAGAGGTGCTCCAGATTTTCATCTTCTCTTCAGTGCCATTTGGCATATCCCTCTTCAGTGCCATTTGGCATATCCCTAGCATAGCACAAATCTGAACCAAGGGGAGCTCAATCTGTGGAAGGCTTCCAGGATCAGAAGCTGCTATTTTTATTTGCACTGCACCACAGGCACACTGAAACGGCTTTGCTATGACATCAAGAAAACAGCAGCCTTACCACCTATCATTAACAGCTACCAAGTCTACCAGAATTGAAGCTAAGAGATGTTTTGGTTCAGTGAACAAACCTACTCTCCTTGTCTCCAGGGAGAGTTTGTTTTTAAACCCATGTTTCAAAATCTTTCTGTCTGATCCAAAACAAACACTTTAAGTACCTGCCACAGTTAAGTCTGATTCCTTCTCTACTGGTAATTTTGTGAAACACCACATGTTGCATGATGACATGCTGTTCTGTATGTAATGCAACGAAGCAGCATATTATTGTAGCTTGTCTTAGACAGGTTTGGAAGTTAACCTTGCCACCATAACACAGCACTGACCGGTCAGCATGGTGATAAGTGGAAGGCTGTGCTCCTCGGGGCTTCCCCAGTATCCAGCTTCCCCCAGCATGTTCCTTTCTAGTACCTGGTGGTACAGTTCTTCAACCCAGGCCTGGGAAAATACCATCAACACTCCGCTGGACTGGACCTGCTTCATGAATTCCTTCTGCAGAGAGCCATAAAAGCCAGATGTAAGATAACAGTAAGCCCTACAGCATGAGCATCAGCCCCTAGATCTACTCCTCAGCTTGAGGGAATGCAGGAGTAGAAATGAAGTTATGCAAATCATAACGACAGGTCTTGCACAGTAACAATGGGACATGCTGATCTCTCACTATTTCCATAAGGCAGGGGTAGTGTGTAAATTCCAACAAAAAGAAGTTGTGGCACTTAATGCTGCCTGTCCAGCAATCAGGCCCTCGGGCTTGGAGTCACCACAGACAAACTGGGGTCCAATTAGATATCTGAATTATTTTCAACAATACTCAGGTCATGCTTAGGCCCATTGTGCACAGTGTTACACCTAGGGAAGGTTCTGACACACAGAATTGCTTTGGCAGCTGCTATTTTTTTTTTTTTTTTAATGTTTAGGAAAACTCTGAGATTATTTCTCTTGGTCAACTTAGTTGAAAAACACAGATTCATATTTTATAACTCCTGCAGCCTATGAAACATTTTTTGAAAAGCCCAAAAATCTGAGGAATCCCAGGTGACACTAAAATAATCAGTTCATATTACTAAAACCCAATTATTTTTCACTCTTAACTTCTCATGTCTTCACCTGCATAAATACACATCAAGTATTAAGCAGGAAATTTGTCATTATGCTCAAAGTAGTTGCAAGATGAAGGTACGTCACTTGATAACATGCACAAACAATACGTGCTGCATCACATGGTGCTAATGAAGATCTGATCTGAAGATAGAGTATCCATTAAAATGACTTCAATGATAATCAGTAAGCAGCATTCATTCCTCCCTGAATTACAGAGAAGCTGTGTAATTCAGATGCACAACATATATCATGCAAGATTCATAAGTAGCTTGGAGAACACTTGATTTGCAATTATTATTTCTCCACTTAGCAAGCAGCCTGAAGGCTTTACATGTGGGCTGTTTTACATGAAAGGAAGCAAAACAAATTTTCTTTTTTAAACAGTTTTCCCATATTCCCCAGCTCACCAGCAACACAGGGGCTTGGGCAGGCTTTTTCCGGTAGTAATCCGAGTTGGCCAATTTTAGGTTCAGCAGCAAAGTGTAATGTGAGACCATGTAGAGACTGTCTGCATTCATTAGAGTCTGGAAGCTGAAATGTAGGTTTCCCTCAAATCCCGGTGAGTGCATCATACCTAACAAAAACACCATGTGAGCTCTCACATTTTACACAGATTTTGCCTGGAAAAAACAAAATCAGAAACTAACCCTAGCATTTCAGCAGTAACAGATTGCTAAGACAGTTAATGAATTGTCAGTAGAAATTACTCTACTAAATGTACTAGAATAGAGAATAGAAAAATAAGTAGTCCATCTAGAATGCAGTGCTGCAAGGCAAACTGAACACTCCAGTCGCAGTCCGGAAAAGCAACATGCTAAATTTGAAATACCCAAGGAGCACTAGCATGCATTGGGATGACTGCCAGGTCCAAAGCAATGCTAACTGGAGAGGGGAGGCAAAGCCTCTGTACTTAACTGAGCATAGATTGTACCCCATGGCTTAATGAGGGTGACAGCCCTTTTAAACCCCCTAGTAAATCTGCCTTGGCTAAGTGAGCTGTTGGATGGGGACTGGAGTGCTCAGCACCTTGCAGGGTAATCAGGCTGTGACCATCATTCTCTCCATGACCTATGTGGTCAAATATCTGGAGCCAAGCTGGCTGGATCTCATTACAACTCCAAGCCCTGTTGAATTTATGCAAGATCTGCTTTCTAGACAGCTGAGCATTTGCAGCTCTGTCAGGCCCAGAAGCCACCTGTAAGTACTCAGTACTCCTGAAAACATTATTTGTATCAAATGCCAGCCTACAACCATGCCCAGTGGCACAATCCCTTCTTCCCAGGTAGGATGGGCAGTATGTACATTTTCCTTCGAGTTAGCTGACCTATTGGTAGAAAAACATAAATCAAGTATGAGCAATACCTAAATGAATCCCCATGATCTGTAGTTTGAGCCATGAAAAAAAACATAAATATTAAGGACCACCCCTCCCCATGACTCAAAATATTTTGTGGTTTTCACGTCAAGTGTGAAATCCATTAATATAATGTCAATTAGGAAAGAGTAAGGTCTAAGCTTTATCCTAGAGGAATGTTTGACATGAAACAAAAAAACAGCTTCCAAGGTTAGCTACATGATGAAGCAAAGCTGTGTCATTTGTTAACTGCCGCAGTGGTTTACTGTGAATATATTCCTCCCACCATAAAGCTCATGCCTCTTCTTAGACAAAACACAACAAACCATTGACAAAAAAAAAAAATCCACACACAGAAAAGAAGCAAATGTTTTTCTTGCCTCGTGAGGGTTTGCAAGCTCTGTGTTGCTGCCTTCTCGGACTTTCCACTGTCGTCACTTTGGGGGCGTGGATAAGGTGAGTAACTGTTTGAGGGTGGATTTAGAAAGAGAGTAACTGTTCCAGGGTGGGTCTAAAAAATGAATAGCTGTTCAAAGGAGCAACCTTTGTGGAAGAGGAGTGACAGGGCTGGCCACAAACCACACCCACACAGGCTGGCCTGTGCTTGGGGTAGATTTTTCCTGGTGAATGTTAACAGAAAATCTTTACCTAGTACCAAAACTGCAACTACAAGCCTGAAAGTAGCCTGTGAATAGCTCCAGTGGCTCCACCACTGAAGGCAAAGATGCATCTTAACACTTTGTTGGATGGAGGATCATGACATTGATGTAGCTGGAATATATTGATTTGATGCCTTATTTCTCTTAAATATGTACCTTGGGGACTAGAATCTGATAGGGTAATAAAAACCTCAAGGCAAAGAGGTATGTAAAAGAAAAAAAAAAGCCCACTGAATTTTCAATTAAAATATTTTTTTTAAATGTGCAACCTTCTATATAAGGCTACAATTAAAAAGGTGTTTGGAAGTGGCTACTACATATTTGGTATGTATTT
Organism: Streptopelia decaocto; assembly: GCF_964273445.1. Taxonomy (NCBI): domain Eukaryota; kingdom Metazoa; phylum Chordata; class Aves; order Columbiformes; family Columbidae; genus Streptopelia; species Streptopelia decaocto. Next base: position 60,120,660 of record NC_138656.1, read on the forward strand.
GAGCACCCAAAAGTGTTTGGGAAAAATATTGTCCCTAATTTCCTCTAAAATATGGGAAAATAAACAACTGCATTTGAGAGATGCTCAGATCTCGAAAGCAGAAGATTAGCTCATGTGCAAACTTGCAATGATGCTTAACAACACAAAACCCTTGCCACTAAAAGCTACGGAATCAAAACTGAAAGGAGGTGCTAAAAACATTTGCTATGATATTCACACAATTGCACACAATTTTTAGAATGAATGCCTTGACACTGCAGTTAATGAGAATAGTTATGTCTGAATTAAGACAATACTGATCATCAACTTTATAAAACTCTGCCAGCTATAATAAACAATGAGGTTAGTGCACTGTCTTAACAGAGAGAACAGTTCAGTGAAATTGGCCAGGTAAAAGGAGGTCCTGAAAAAAACGCAAACTTAGTCTTTTATAGATTCATAGAATCGTTTCAGTTGGAAGAGACCCTCAGGATCATCAAGTCCAACCATAACCTAACCAACTCTAGCACTAAACCATGTCCCTAAGAACCTCGTCTAAATGCCTTTTAAATCCCTCCAGGGATGGTGACTCCACCACTTCCCTGGGTGGCCTGTTCCAATGCCTGGCAACCCTTCCCGTGAAGAATTGTTTCCTAATATCCAATCTAAGCCTCCCCTTGCCAACTTGAGGCCATTTCCTCTTGTCCTATCACTTGCTATTTGGGAGAATAGATCAACACCCTCTATACTACAACCTCTTTCTCACTGTATTAGCCATACTGAATGATGACAAAAGCCGCATTTAGCCTTAAAATCTAGAAGTCTGCTAGGTCTTCCTCTTCCAGTGCTTTAAAACATTCTAAAGAGATTTGACAGATAAAAGACAAAAGAAGTGGTATAGTCATGCATGAGGGAAGAGGTTCACAAAAGTTTGAGGCAGAGTTCTAGTCCTGGTCTTTTGGCCTAACCTCAAGATCACTCTTTTTTAGGAAAAAGAAAACCCTTGTGACAGAAAAGATGCTTTTGAGCACCTTAATTAGGAATCTACCATCTTCCTGAGTTAAGGCTTATTTGGTCAGCATTTAAACAGGATAACAGGAATATTCAGCTTATTCACTCAGCTTCATATCTAAATTATGCTGTATGATGATGGGAGGCATCCATTCTGACTCTGTATGAGTTTAATGTGTGTGAGAGAGCACAAATGAATGAAGCAATGATTAGGAGAGGAGCAACAGGGAAGGCAACTGTATGTGAATTAAGTTAAAGAAACAGAGAAATATAGTTTAACAAACACTTCTACTTGGCCACTGTTAGGAAAAAGAAACCCTTCCAAAAATACATACATTTATACACATTTTAAACATATTATCAACAGGACAAACTAGCCTTTGCGTGGTATTTTTTTGTTTGATTGACCAAGTCAAGATCCCAAAGGTTCTAACCCTGAAAGACTGCAGGTTCTTCATTTCTTAAAAGGTAAGATCTTTAACTACTTTTCACTTGGTCTGAGCTTTGAGCTTTGCATTTCTTGTCATGATAGACAGCAATATTAAGATAAACAAAAGAGTGAAGAAGAAGAAGAAGAGAGTCGCTTCTCTTTTCTTATCCTTTCAGGAGCTTACTCATGTGGAATTTTTATCACCTTCTTTACAAGGCTGGCATTACTAATGGTAATGCAGTGATGTAGTAAGCTACTTAAACCTCTTTCAAAACAGGTGATGGTCCCCCCACAGCCCCTATCATGCTAAGGGGCAACCCCAACCTCTCTCTAATGACAGCATGCACAAATCTCAACAGATCTTCACAAACCTGTGAAGAGGTATATTACTGGAAAAAATGTGATTTCTCTATTGACTGAGGATGTAATCCAGATCCTGTTAAGAGTCAATGGACTGACCTCCCTTTGAATCAGTGCCTGCAGATTCAATTTGCTTTGCCCTAAATGAAGTGTGCTGCTGTGGAGGAATGTGCTTTGTAAAGAACAAACCTCCTTATTCTGGACATGTTCTCTGAATATGAAATCCTACAAGAGAATCTATGTACAGTGTTGTCACAGTGTCCATGCTCACTGGACAGTAAATATTGGCTTGCAAACCTGAGCAGAAGGTTGAAGAGAAGCTCTGCAGTGCTCCATCCACCTCCTCTATGCTGGGAAGAGCTATAAGCCGAGGAAGAAGAGCTTCAAGTGACTGGATGAACAGCCGTGCACTGTGCTGGTCTGCTTCTTGGTTTTTCAGCAATTTCAGAGAGAGAGCAGCAGTACGTAATGACCTGTGGCCTGGACAGTCCCGTGGTGTCTGCTCCTCATCAGCCAGGGAGCAATTGTCAGAGCCTATGTCTGAGACATCTGACCTGCCGGAGTCCTTCTCTGCTGCCATGGAATACTGATCACATGAATCAAATTCAGTCCTAGAAAGGTCCTGGTCATCTACACTGAAGTTACTTTCACTGTATCTGGATCCATAGGACCGAGTCTTGCAGTCAACTGATAAGAAGTTAGTTATATCTGGATAGACTATGGTGTGGCTTCTCTGAACAACATCTGGCTGGTCGATGGTTTCTGACTCCGGTTCTCTGTAATGAATCTCTTTGCTTTCATGTCCAGCTGGAGATGGCAGTGAGTTTTTCTGACTTTCTGGATTATCCTCTGGAGTCGTCTGTCCCATATCCCCTTCCAAAGTGGTCTGACCAGTGTCTGTGGTAACACTAATGCTAATATCAGGACTCTTCTCATTTCCTGATTCCCAGGCAGGATTTTCTGAGGACAGGATGCGCCTCTGCCACCTAAAGTCAGCATCATTGATCTCCATGGAGTCTCTGCTTGTCTCGGTCCCATCCTTCAATTCTTCTGCACGCTGGAGTAGCAGCTGGATCTGCTCTTCACTAAGACCCCTCCCTTGGCTCAGCTCATCTAATGCCCCAAGCAGGGCAAAGACGCAGGACACCGAAGCGTAACATGCCTCAATACCACCTTTGATGCACGCTTCCGTCATGCCGTCCATGATACTACAATTAAAACAGAGTTTATTTAAGTGATGCAGCACATATAGTGAGCACATGTCACTGTCATCCAACACCATCCTTACATAGCCAGGAAAAAAATAAGTGAAATTATTCTGTAAGACTACTCCTGAGAAAGACAACTAGTATTAGAACAAATTTTTATGTCTCCCATGTGGACATCGCCATTCTGTAAAGGAAGTGCCACCCAGGGAAACAGCTACCATGCATTTATACCAGCATGCACAGCATGTTTTCCCTTACAGACAAGCACTTACACTGAAAAAAAACCTCAATACCCAACAGAAGCTAAATTTAAAGCCATCTGTGTCCTGAAAATTATCTTTTCTTATCTGCAAGATATGATCTTTATAAGAACTGAGAATCCTTTTTGCTCAATCTGACAATGTATAAATTTTCGATTACCTCTTTTGACTTCATTGTGGAAATGTACCTCTAAATAAGCACATAGTTATTTTCATTGCAAGGTTAGGGACCCAAACACAATAATTTCCAGGTGCAAACCACCATATTTGGGTATTTTGGCAAACTCCACAGGGGAGTTATCTATGCTTTTACAAACAGGTCCAGACTGACAACAAACCAGTAAGAGCTTTCACTCCTCTTCCATTTTCACAGCTTATTTAACCAGGGAGATACCCTGGTTCATATTTGAGTACACTTCTGAAGGTGTAACTGTTTAAGCGTCCTGGGTGCACAGGTTTAAGAGAGAAGAGGCTAAAGGAGGAAACAAAGCATACAGCTTGAGGAGATCCAGATGTGACTTCCTTTTAGAAATAGACCTCTTCCTGGATTCTGACTCAGAAGAGCAGGGCCCTGCCAAATCACAAAGCCGCCGAGGACTACCAAGTATCTGAAAGGAAAGGAAACAGAAATTAATAGAGGATTATCTAAGCATTATTTAAATACAATAAATGAGTCAGAATTCTGTCAAGCCCTGGAACCCAGTGCTGTAATTTCTCACAGCAAAGGAAAACAGCACACTGATGTTCTACTTATTAAAGCTACCTTTCATCTTCTTAAAGGCATAAAAGCAGATAGAGAAGAGCAGAATATTCAACATGAATCTCATAAGAATGTTCTCCAGTGCTTTACATTTTGACTGAATATGTTTCAACTGATACTGCACACAAGACTATCTTTATGCCTAAATATAGAGCAAGAACCCTGCATCATATTATATACCAAAGAGGGCCTTTCTCTTCAGTGACTGAGTTACAAAATGACAGGAATCATGCAAACATAGGCAAAGTGTTTCCTTCCAACTCAACCTGCCAAGTGGTGTCCTGTTAATGCCCACCATGAAATACAAGGAGGCGCCTTTACAAACAAGCCCATGTTAATAACCAGAAAGAGGCAAGAGATAAATCCTGCAGGAAACATTAGACTGAGCTTTTCCTAAATGTTCAATTGTCATCTTCATATTGTGTGAAATTAGAAGAAGACAAGTGCTGGTTCAGACAACAACCCAGTGGTTGGCTGTGTGGTGTTAGGAGACATCTTCAGACACAGAACAGCCTAGGCAGGCACAAGGTAGAACAAAACCTGAACAAAGACCACCGTTCCTACAAATTCTGTCAGTTGCCTCCTGTTCCACAATGTTAGAAGAAAGCTGCACATGTGAAATGGAAGAGCCCACGATTTCAACTGCTGCTCAAAGAAGTCTCACAATGCTTCAGCTCTAGTGCTGTCAGAGGCACTGGGCGAGAGGTCAGAATGGACTGGTCTTGACAAGGCCACTTAAGACATCTGCAGCTTCCTTGTGGCTATTCTAATAAAGCTCAAGAAAACGGTATTTTAAAAACCTGGCACATAATCAAGGCACAGGTTCACCTTAATGCCTGGAATACTACACTGTGAGGATGAATGTCTTCTTCTAGCAACAGCAGAGAGTAAGGAAAGATGCCAAAGAAATTGAGAACTGAATCACTGTACTTCATCTCCTCCAAAAGAGCAGTCATGACTCAGTGATAAGATCTGCTCCATGCAGTACCACAGCATGAACACTGAGGAGTTGCCATAGCAGCTTGCATTATGGAGACAAATATAACTATTACGACTTTGTAAAACTAAAAATACTTGTCAGAGTAGCTTTGATGCAACAGCTCTGCTCAGAATGGGCAATTTCAACATCCCTATTGCTAAGGTATGGGATGGTATACACAACAACATATGCTGTTATATAAATATTTTGCTTTACATGCCTGCATTTGCACGAGATCATCCTACCTCTTTCATGATTTTGATGGCCTCTACTCGGTGCTGAGGTGGTGGGTAAAGTAATATCCGGTGATAAAGAGACTGCAGCACAGGCTTCATGGATTCCACTGACCCCACCAGTCGAACCAGTTCTGCTGCAATATAATATATGGTCCGTGCAACTGGCCCACTCAGGGCAGGTGCTGTGGAGGAACAACCTGAACCCCGGCCATGATCAGAGATCCCTGAGGAAGGTGAATCAGCCTCAAGGCAGATGTTGCTGTGAGCAGAGGTGATAGTTTTGTCATGGATTGGATTTCCCAGGATTACTACTAGGGCTGGACACAGTTGCTTCCTGAGAAAAAGAGAAAAGCAGCAGATGGTAACTGAAAAAAATAATCTCACAGGAACAGATTGCAAATAGCCCACAGTTAAATGAGATACACACTCTTGTTTTAATGATCAGTCAACAGCAGTGGTTTGATCGAATATCAAATTATGTCTTTTTTTTTTTCATGTCCCAAGCATCAGCATGCTAGTGCATAAGGAAATACTTTTGGGTGCTTTAAAAACATGGTACTGATCTTGCAAGTTCATGTCGCTGCAGAGTGCTGCCCTTTGCAGGATAGCATGCCTGCCTCTTTCATTGGCTGCAACCTCTCACAAGGTAGAAATGCTAGGTTTCTACTGCCAAGTGTTTCTTCTTCAGTCCAACTTGGGAGCTTTAAGAAAAACTGACCAAAACCCCTCAATCTATGTTAACTAGAAGGTCTGCGGTTCCATTAATGAACTGCACATGATGTATTTTTGTAAGTACCCTTAGCTGTGAACCTCTGTTTTGCTGGCTTTTGAGAACATAATTAAAGCCATTCACAGTAACTCAAAGTGTGCATTGTAACTCCTCATAATGCCACTACACACTAAAAACATCATAATTCCTTCAACTGGCTTTCTGCAGGACACTCAAGTGATTCCACACCAGCAGATCACTCTTCTGTGAAGCAACAGCCAAAAGCAACGCAGCACTTTGCTTCATTAGCTGTTATTTCAGCTTTGCACTCACGCACTTGACATTTTACTTCAGTCTGCAAGACCCTAATTTAAAAAGCCAAGTGTTGCATGAGAATGTAGTCCCAAACCTGATTTTCACCCCTATGCCTCAGAGGTTCAAGCTGGCACCCAGAGCAAGCACCCATAACAAGTAATGACTTGGCATAAAAAGTATTAATTACGTCCTCATAGGTAAGTACATCTTATTTTCTCAAGATTTTTATGTAGCCCAGAACTTTCATTGCTTCTCTTAATGTGCTTGCTAAAACAGCTCAGCTTCCTGAAGTCAGAGAAAGAAAACCGTCTTTTAATCAGATACCAGATAATAACTTTGAATCTGCTTATTCCATTTCTTTCTCCAATCAGGTATGCTTCAAAGCATATCAATTCACTGCTTAAGAAATGTGCCTGCCTCTAAGCAGGCATAATCGTAGGTTGCAACAGCAATATACTGCCCACACGTTAGTCCCATCAAAGTGCTTCTGTATTAAACTATGGAGAACACTGTCAGAAGAACATAGGGCTAAATCTTCTGTCTGCTCCCTTCTTTGTCTTCTGTTGAGAACTGACTACAAAGTGCCAGACAGAGAGAAAGTTCTGTGCATGTAGGCAACAGCTCCTTAAAGAACAAAGACAACTATCAGTTTGGTTCACAACTTCACTAGACAGCTACTGGATTAGTGTGTACTTACACTGCTATATATTCAAAATGATGTTTGCAGTTTAAACTGTTTCATGTCTTCATTTTTTTTTTTTTTTTTTGTTCCACTTCATCTGAAGCATGTATCTGGAGGATGCATATTCCTTGGCAGCAATGCAGGTTAAGATGTCTTGCCCCAATGACACATAGATACAAATATAAACATCTATAGATTCGCAGCGTAAGCTGGATCATCAAAATGATGTAAATTGAAAATAAAACGGGAATTGTTTTCTTCTAACAGAGATCATTTCAGTGACCTTGCTTATAGGATGGCCCCACAGTCAGTCACATAAGCATAAACAAAGGGTTGGGTGAAATTCAAGAACAGAAACTCCTGAAATGGGTTTGCCATGAGAGAGAGAATTCTGCTTTGACATTAGAGCTCCCAGACACCCCAACACAGGGTTCCTGTGCAACCCTGCCAAGTATTATCAACCTGAAGACCTTCCAGTCCAGCAGCCACTGATTTTCCTGGGACAGCAAGGGAAGTTACAGGTGCCTCTACATAGTGCATCCTTAGAACTGAGATTAAGTCAAAGAGTTCCACTTCAAAAATTACAGGGTAAGAGCACAGGAAATACATTTGCCATTAACAGTCATGTATATCTTTTCTTAACAAAATCACCCATAAAGGTCACAGGATGGGCATGGACTACAAGGAATTGCATATCAGTTAAATTCTTGCTTTGTTACTATGACTCAGTTATCCATATGCTACTAAAAAAAAGCACAATTGCAAACAAAAAGAGGGAAAAGGATTATTTCAGGTGCTCTGAGGTGATGGTATCGAACAATTTAGAGGCAGATATGAACACTAAAGACGTGAAGCCTTTCTGGCGAAGTGTATTAAAAAGAGGATTTCTTGATAAAGTGGAATCACTACAAAGACCATTTAGCCTCAGTCCTTATACAATGCAGGTGATGAGCATTTCTGGTCACCAGCACAGCATCTGACATTAATTCTGCTTATCTTCCTGTATTACTGCATCAGAGCAGTAACATGATCCTATGAATCTCTACAGCACCCTCCCACGGCAAGCAGAATATTTGTGTGTGTTTAAAGCCACACACAAATCCAACCTATTGCAGAAAGCCTAAGAGATTTTCTGTTCTGGCTATGTACATTAGACTTCATTACAGTGATAATTCGCTACAGGGATTTAATGTGCTAGCTGAGCATGAGGTCCTAACCAACCTTATATGATGCACAGAATGAACTAATAGTAGGTTAACAGCAAGCTCTTCTCACGTCTGGAGATTTATTACAGGTTTGTTTGCATGGCTGAGGGGAGAAGGTCCTTTTAATACTTACAAACTGAATATATGCATTAGTTTGCCAAAGTACTCACCATATGAGATCAGTGAACCCTTTGTGCTGGTGCATGCTGGGAGAGGAGCTGTTTAACATGGAGAGGATGCACTCCAAGTAAAGAAGCTGAAGTTGCCGATTGTCACTGGCAAAGAGAAAAGATGCCATTCATGTCACATCAAAACAAAGATTATTTAATTTTCTAAAATAATTACATTAGTTCACTTGAAAATCACACCACAATTTACAGAAGTGATTTATTTTGCTTCTTCCTATGGATTTACAATGGTGTGGTCACCTTTATCATCCCATTTATTTTGTACTGTTCACATGCAGTGATCTGCTACTTTTTGTAAGTAATAGAAAGAAAATAGATTTAATTGATCAGATTTCAGAGTAAGGAATTTTAAAAAGTCCATGTGAAAAAAGAGGAGGAAGAAAACAGAAATAGTCATTCAAATTGGGTAGTTTCTTCGGGCACTCTTAAGGGCATTTAAGCTGCTCTCTTCTGGTTATTTTTCTCTTTTCTCGGTGACAGCCACCATGGTCAAAAGTCAATGTCTACAGGCAGAAAATTGCCTGATGACATGGCTACCTTTCAGGGCCTTGACAGTTACTCTGTCAAAACCATAAACACAAATGAGTTTCATGAGAAAGAATGTCCAAGATCCTGTGGACACCTGGAACTGACACACTTGTAACGTACAATGTGCTTGTACCTACTCGCAGAATTAGCTGCGGGATTCGGGAGACAAGTAAGGCTGAGATCTGCCTTATGAAAGGATCTCCCCATGTCAACTGCACTCACATTCTGGTTTTTATTCCTAAGACAGCTAGGATTTAATCATTATTTTTTTGTTTCAAGATGAGAACTAGAGGAATGTATTTTCTGATGTATGATGGTACGTAAAGGAAGCTGTAAAGAATGGATTTATCTTAACTGAAATTAAGGAATAAGAAGTGTCTGTTCTTCTGTCACTGCCTGAATTCCTTTTGTTCACATAGATGAATTTTCATCCAAGTAGAACAGTATCTGTTTCACATGACATGCAGAAAATAGTGAATCCCAAGGCTCAAAGCTAGATTTCTATTATAACTATGTGCTATGGAGGCTTTAAAACTGCTGGTTGGTTATACATTTTAAAGGTAATAGCCTCTTCCTCAGAACAGTCCACACCTATCTGGAAAAATGTACACATTCCAGATACAATTGCCTTATTTCCTGACAGCTTTTCTTACAACGTATCTTAATGTATATCATCAACATCTCACAGCTGACACTTGCATGGGCATGTAAAGGCTGTCCCTCCACTCTTGACTGCTCTGATGCCTCTTAGTACCTATTTTTTTCCTGCAGGTAACAAATTAATACTGCACTCCTGCACATCTCAGCATAGCTGTCATGTTCACATCACTGCTGCCACAAAATCCAGAGGTTCTGATGCAAAACTCATCTTCCTGAACTCTTCTTCATCACACATAGCTATGCCTCCCTCAAACCCAAATTCTAGTGAGCTTAAAATTTAAATTAATGCAGTCTTCAGACTAAGAAATTAGAACATGGCAGTACCATAGAACGGTTTGGGTTGGAAGGGACCTTAAAGATCATCTAGTTCCAACCCTGCTGCCATGGGCAGGGACACCTTCCACTAGACCAGGTTGCTCAAAGCCCCATCCAACCCGGCCTTGAACACTCCCAGGGATGGGGCATCCACAGCTTCTCTGGGCAGCCTGTTCCAGTGCCTCACCACCCGCATGGTGAAGAATTTCTTCCTGATATCTAATTTAAATCTACTCTCATTCAGTTTAAAACCATTACCCCTTCTTCTATCGCTACATGCCCTTGTAAAACGTCTCTCTTCAGCTTTCATGTAGGTCTCTTTTAGGCAGTGGAAGGCTCCTCTAAGGTCTCCCTGGAGCCTTCTCATCTCCAGGCTGAACAACCCCAATTCTATTCCTGCTTGAGGGGCCTGTAGCAGACCCCCACTATAATGTCACTTGTGCCTGCCCGCCCTTTAAACCTGACCTGTAAGCTTCTCATCCATCCCGAGGTGGAGCTCCACACACTCCAGCTGGTCACTGACATATCGGGTGACGCCCTCTCCTTGTCTTCCAGGTCTGTCCTTCCTAAAAAGCCTGTACCCTTCCATTCCAACACTCCAGTATAGCAAACTAAAACCTCACCTCACTGACCTGGAGGTTCAAAAGTTAAGTTGCTGACAACAAAGTGTTTTGAAGGAGATACCAAAATTTGCCTTGAAAAAAATAAAGGCTTTTCATTCATGGAGTTAGTTCTTTAACAAGCCACCCTAATTAAATTTATCTTCCTCAGATTCAATCAGAATGCTTTACAATGCTTTGCTCATAGAGATTCTAACAGTCTGGGTACCTAATTACAAGCATGAAGTAAATTATGGCTCAGTGAGTATTTTTAAGTCTTCTGAATTTCTTACTATATTTTATTTACAGCATGACTCAAACTGTTCTAATTTAGTGCAGTTTTATGGGGAGCTGGGATAGCAGATAATTTTTAAAAGACTTTCAGTGATTTTTGAGAGATCTTGTTAGGTAGTTTAGTTTTGATATTTCATATCCAGTACTTCAAAGACATTAACATTTGGTGGACAATGCTTATCAGATGATAGCTGTTTATAGCTTTATATGTGGGAAAAATTGGATACAAATAATTAATCTTTAAACTGGTTTTGCCACTTGATATTGTTAGATGCACACTTTTGAAGGTCTCTTCTTACTGTTCTGTATCTATGCACACAACTAAAAGAAAATAAATATTGCTTTAGAAGATTCAGAAACAAGCTTTTTTTTTTCCCCCCAAATGCTAACACTGATCAAATAATGCTAGGCGAGGCACTCTTCCCTTTCAAATCTTGCTGTAATTAGAGATAGTCATGGGAGAGCATTTTATAGGAGAACTGCACACAAAGACGTCTGTGCTGTCTATGGCTCTGGTAGTTCCTACGCCATAGTTTTTCTCAAAGTGGTAGAAAAAGGAAAACACCAACACATGCTTGTTTTGTGTATCTCCCATTTCCCCAAGTTCATCACAGGTTACTTTCACAGACATGCGATCCAACCTAAGAGACATTATGCTACATTTAAAATAGTTTCAGATTGGGTTTCCACTACAACTCAGGTGATTTGCAACTGGCAGTAGCAGCAATTTAAATCTTATTTCACTGATACAGAAACAATGTTGTAAAGTGAGAGTTTGTTTTTCCCTTAGAAGTTTCTAATTATTTCTGGCTTGCTATATTTCTATTTTTTATATAATTGCTGTGTTTGCACAGTTTTTGGTTGCTTTGTTACCTCTTCAAGACCTAAGGCTTTTTTTTGGCTCATTTCTTAACAGACCATTAGTTGAGCTATGCTGGAATGCCACAGCAAGTAATTTTTAACTCATGAGTAAGCATTTAATCTTACAGTACTGGCCAATGAGAGACTCCAGTATTTTAATGCAGTGCATAGAATAGAGTAACACTCTATTACTGCCCATAATATCTGCATTTTAAAAGTTAGGCTCATGCATTTCCAAGTAGGTAGAGTGTACGATATTCCTAAATTTAAGGAATGTTTGGTAATGCAAATTATTTGAGTTGGATAAATGCTGCCTTTCTAAGGACATATTAATTCATTTCACATATTGTTTCCTCTGGGCTTTTCCATGTCTATTGTAATTGTTCTTTCTGCAGCGGTTGCTTTCAAACCAGAAAACTTATCCTTTGACAAGTGTTTTGCTGCTGTATGGAAATTACTTATAGATTAGATTTACTGGAAGCTCTTTAAAGCTCAATGGTGCATAAAGAAGGCAAATTAGCTTCTCATCTCAAATAGACATTAAATTAATGCATCAAGAACAATATTTCCTCTAATAAACACTTCATTTAAGCACAGTTTTGCTCCATAATCCCAGAACTACAACAGTACAATCACATGTATCAGTGAAACTATCAATCTCCAGCTAATACATTCAAATTATAAACTGAAGTAACTCACTTTATGACAGCCTGGAGCTTCTCACAGAGCACAGTGAGGACAGATACAACATCATCACAAAGAGACTCAGTTGAAGTACCTCCAAAAAGGACAGAGATCAGAGGCATTACGTATGTGCAGCTCGATTACAACCTCAGTTTACTTTATGGACTTTCAGAGATGGTCAGAGCTTCTAAACAATGAGCAGGGCTGCCAAATTCATAAAGATGCAGCAGCCCAAGTCCTAGATCAGAAAGTGATCTCCACACAATGAAAAAGCAGTAGTATTAAATCCGGAGAAAGCATTAATCGCCTACATGCATTTATAGAAGTTTAGGTGAAATTCAATTCAGCTAATAAGTATATAAATAAATAAAAGAGAACTGGCTCCAGTACTTCTAAAAGGCAGCTAAAATTTCTATATCTCTCCCTGCATTTTGTCTCCACTATGCAGCTTCTGATGTCTGATCAGGTTCTGATCTTAAAAGAGGATGCTCGTGCACTTCAAAGATTTTTATCCTTCATCCACACAAGTTCTCCTGCAGAAATCCATGAGAAGGTCAAAAGCAGAGATTATTTTTACCTACCAGGGAAGATCTTGGAAGTTAGGCCAGGATGGGAGTAGAAAATATTCTCTTGTAATACAATAATTTGGCAAGCATGAACACACCTTTGCTAGTGATGCACTTTCAAAAGCTGCCATTACATAAACCATGTCTCTGGCCTGAAATACAGTAACACAATCATTTCCTGATTCCACATCCTCCTCCAAGAATCTGTTTCAATTTAAGAAAGAAAGCCACTTACTAAAGCTTTCTCCAGGGCACTGAAACTCCTTAATTACAGAAGTTAGCACCTCAAAACAAACATTTATTACTACGTTGAGTGCAACACCGTTACTGTGTCTCAAATTAAGACATGACTGAAAATGTCAGGAGCTAACAGGGCTGTCTCAGTTCTTACCACAGGTAACACAGAGAACATCAAGCTATGAAGAATGTAAGAAGTCCTGAATATGCAATTCCTGTGACACCAAACAGTACTGTGCTGATGAAAGGAAAGTGAAGAGTAAAAAAGCTGAATTTGAAGGAATCATTAAAAAAGTGTTACAAATACCTTGACTCTTGAATTTCTGCAAGGTGTCATGGTTTTCAATTGTCTGTTGAGAAAAGACAAAGGTGGTGCAATTGGTGCAAGGGATGGAAAACCACTGTAGAAGTAATACTTGAACAGCAGAGCTTTCTTAACATATCCATGTCTTCTGTTTTGGGTTTTTTGTTTGTATTTTTTTTTTTTTTAGATGAAGCCTTTTCAAAACATTTTCAAAACTCCCTTAAGATCTGTTTTAACAGTCTTGTAGCCTTAAAAGAACTCACCTCTCATTGAATTGAATTAGGAATTTTTAAATCCCTAAGGGATTTTCTACACCTAAAAGAACTCAGCAATAACTAGACATGTAAGTCGCACTGGAAATAACAGAGGAAACCATAGTCTACATTTCACAAAGTACTAAAAAACCAAAATCATTTGGGTGTTAGAGATTTTATCACATTGTCACTGTTAATGTTACAGTGCCAATACAATTACTGGCAGTCAGGAAATGGAAAAGACCTCTTGCATCATTTGGTTCAGCTGTGGTATAGGATTCTTCCTATCAGTGCAGAAAGGGGTCAAGCCAAATTCTTCTCTCTAGGGTAAACAACAAACTGCCAGGAATCAAATGCAGCTCTCATATGCTTTCTCCTACTCCTCAGCTAAGAATGGAACTAAAAAAATTCAGCTTTCAGACCCAAAATGAAATTTCAAAACTTTTTTTTTTTCTTTAAATGTTTTGGCTTGTAAAATGAACCTACTTAGCACAGACAGAAGGTAAGTTTAAGTAAACCGATCAATTTTGTTCTGCAGTTGCTCATCAGGATGAAAGTAATCTAGTCTAATAATCCAAAATAGAGGTGATCATCTTAACCCAAAACAGATGCAAGGAAAATAATCTGTAAAACTAAAGTCCTTAAAATTTCCTAAAAAATAGAAACAGACTTTTACAAAGACTACTTTTTTGATAATATGATAATAAACAGAGGAGCACAAATGAACGTAAGAAGCCAATGTAATTTCACATGTGCCCAGAACATTTACAGTTTTGCTGATGATGTGCTGGGATTTCATCTAAACAGCTATCATGGTTTTAATAATTCAATAAACAGAATTTACTTTTTTGCTAAAAATCAAGCAAAGAATCTCATGATCTTAAATGATCTTCTCCAAAAAAAAGTAGAAGAAAACCTCAATTACACTTTCTTAGTTGAGAATTTGTTTTGTTTATGTGAATTTTTGTCATGCAAAAAACCTTTGGCAAAAGGATTTCAATGAACCCTATGAAAACAAGCAAACAAAATAAAGAATGGAAAAGGAAAAGACCAAGGCAGCCTGACAGCAGAACAAAGCCTCTTTTGTTTAATGGAAGGAGAAAAATAATGAACAGCCAAATAGAGCTGACAATGTGAGAGCTGCATTTCCGATACATGGCTCTGAGGCAGGCACAGAGTCAGAGCCCAAAAAAGCTTCTAAACACGATTAATTGTGGAAGTGTCAAATAAAAGCCATAAGGCACAACAAGCCAGCACAATACACGGCATTCAGAGAAACAAAAAGTAGGCAGCCATGGACATGGAACCATTTGTTGATGCCAGAAGGCTCACCATATTTTCTTGCTTTTGTCGTAACTGTAAAGTCAAGTCACTCAACATTTGGCTGAGGGTTGCCCGCACAGCGGTGTTAATGCTCCGCTGGTGATAGCTAGATACATATGTCTCAATGCAAACCTGATGAGGAAACAAGATAGCAATACATAGATATGAACTGTCACTTACCAGTAACGCATTTTAGGAGGATACCAAGGTCTCTTGCATACAGATAGTCAGCCTTGCTTACTATTTCATATTGCTTTATTAGCACATTAAAAGTTTTCGGCAATATGGAAAACCGAGTAAGTAGCATTTAGAAGCAGCACTCAATTCATCAGGCTCACAGCTGCAGTAATGGTGAAGCAAAATTGGCAAAATCTTCCCCTTCTGTCAAACCCAGGTGATTTCTGGCACTTCTGTTGCTCCGTACATAATTCCCTAAATGCAGCTTTGATTGTTCATTTCTGGATTCTTATTTTTAACTATGACTCTGCAAGTCAGTATCTGCAATGTGAATACTCTCCAGTTCTTTAAAGTTGTTGCTTCTGTTTTATAGGCATTTGCTACTTTTTCTACAATTAATTATCGTATACTGCAGCACATCTGAAAGCCTCTGAAGACCTTTCCTAATACAGAAAAATACAATAGCATTTTACCATAAATAACACACAGATGATTGCCTTTCAATAACTGGCAATCAACCTGAGGGCTCCTCAGCTCTGAGATCCCAGAGGAGCCAAGGCAACTGATGGATCATTCAGTTCCCAGATCATGTTATCCAAGTAGGTGCCAAAGTGTAATGCAGCTAGGATGCTGGGGACAACACACCAAAAAACACAGTTTCTACCCTTGATCAGATTTTCAGTGGGAGGTGTCGGTCTCTGCGAGAGCTTCTATAACTGTAGTAACCACTGTAACTACTGCACAGGAGCTACTAAGTGGGTAACACTCTTGATGGAGCTGAGTGGCTTTGCAACAGAACTGTACAATACAATTTGTATTGTACAGATTGTACATACTGTACAATATTCTCAGACTGTAATCTGAAGAAGCAGTTTTGGTCCTTTGGCCTACACTGAGCTTTGTCATTAACAATGACTGTAAAAAAAAAAAAAAAAAAAGAAAAAAGAATATTCATATACTTCTCAGCCTTTTTTTAATTTATTCTGCCATCATTCAGATCTATAGCTAGTGAGAAGAACAATGAATAAACTGTGAAAAAATATAGTATAAATGATATGCATGAGGAGTATACATAAATGCATCTGGTGTATGTTTTTGAATGAGAAGGATATTATATGATGTAAAGACATTTTTATAGTTCCCCAATGAGGATGAGGTTTTAAGAGGAAAAGATTAAAGTGATCTGAATACACAGGCTAATCAGTACTGGAACAGGCACATGGACAAAACTCTTGATTGTTTCTAACTCCTACTGAAACGAAACCAAGCTATTCCATTGACTAAGACAAAGCCTGTGGGCTCCAGCCTATAAAGTTTAAGATGAATGTGGCACAATTCTGTATGTGTTAGAGTGGAGTGGAAAACAATGTAAGTATGTTCCTAAGACCCTTTTGACCTCCTTACATTGGGTGACCTCACATCTCAGCATTTCAATAAAGCCACAAACACGAGAAAACGTTACTTTCTCGGATACAAACTGTATCTTAAGTGGGAGATCTAAGACATCACACATGAAAGTTATTTAATTATGGCTCTTGCCTTATTTGTCCCTATTTCCCAACTACACTGAGAGACAGCAATAGGGAGCTTTTTAAGTGCATGTACATAACTTGTTAAGCTAGAAACACTATGCAAACGTCAAACTCAGACCGATTATCTCTTTTGACAATACACTAGAACAGGTCACAGTTGTACACATTTGCAGAATATAAGGGACTGAACTGACTGCATATCTCATTCTTGTTGCCCTTCTTCAAGAGTCCAAGATCTTCCCCCTCACCCATTAATAACCTTCAAATCCACAGGATTTTATATAGCTTGAGATCAATCAGTCAGTGATGAAGATGGTCTTAAAGTTAAAAGAAGGCCCCAACCAACTTTGCCCATCATTCACCTGAACTCCAATGCACAAAAAACCCCTAAAGTCTGTTAACCAGGTACAGCCCTTTGCAGAGGCCAAACCATTCCAGTGCTGCTGATATCATTCTGTTGTTGTGTAAGTCTTTTCTAGAGTACATGAATTAATTGATGAAATACCATTTTTAGAGGTAGGCTGACTTTCTGGAAAGAGCATGGTTGGTATCTCCTTCTTGTCTCCCCTCCCCATGCCAGCTAATAAGAAACAGTACCAGCCACCTGAGCTCCAGTCTTACAGAAGGCCTGTGTTCTAAAATGGCTGGACAAGGTACCTTGTGAAAAGCCATTGATGAAGAAGCACCAGTAAAAATGCGAGAGCTCAGGGCCCCAAGGAGGTGTGCAATGGACATTTTGATCATTTCATGCATTCGGGGACTTCCAGCTCTATGGCATGCAAAACACAACTACGAGCAAAACACAGAAGGGTTAGCCAATAAACACAACAGAGGCAAACAAAGCAAACCTCCATAAGGTAGACGAGAGTAACAAATACACACACAAAACCAAGCAACAGCATGAACTAAACTTTCTTGTGTAGGTCTAGGCAAGCATGGGAAGGTGCACAGAGCAAGGTTTAGTTTGTCTTCAATACTATTAATACTCAACCCACAAAACAGAGCACTCTTTGTGTTGGATGCTTCCTTAATTTGAAGCTGATAATATTCAGAAAGATTTGGGGTGCCATTATTTTGTACACATGAATTTAGAACAATCAGGTAGCACAAAACAGCCAGACCATAGCCTTGTTTGTCAGGGTCCTCGGAAAGTTCTACCAGTAACACAGGCAGCACCTTTACAATTTTGCAGTAGCTCCACTTTGCTATAGAGGGCAGGCCAGGAAAACTAAGGGACTGACTTGGAAAGAAATGCCAAATAGCAGGGGCACTGGAGCAGAAAGCTCCTCTTTGCCACCTTTCCATTAGAGCACATCAGAAAAATAAATCCTAAGGCTAAGCAAATACTGAACTCAGAAATAACTTTATGTTTCCTACTGCTTATACATTGCAAAATTCAGATACAAAGGCACATCGAGTCCAGCTGTTAAGTCTCTGCCTTATCTAAAACCTGGCCAGGAGAAACCTGAGGAAGCATGTACATGCCCAGTGGGACTTGCTAATTAGAAAGACCTAGGTATTCACTGAAGTGATGGTTTCTCAGGGAGCATGAGGAAGATGGTTGTATGTCTGAACACTCCAAATAGAAACACGCATGCCCTATATTACTGCTTGTTCCAGTTTCCTGAAGGAAATTAAATTTTTGTTTGCTTTCAGAGCCACTGTTCACTTTAAAAGAAAAAGGCCAAACTATGATTGTGCTAACTTGTACCACTATACTAGCAAAGGTTTTTAAGAGCCAGGGTAGCCTTTTGGGAATGACAGTGAAGTGCAACTACCAAGAACAGTAGAGTTTAACTCCAGACTATGAAAGAAAACTGCCATTACTCAGGATGCTTTAAATGAATAATAGGCCTATTCTTACTGAAATTTACTGGGAGAACAGAAAATTTTTTCTGATACAGCTTATAGCACACACAACATGACTGATCATTTTCCACGAGTCTTAGGCAGTGCTCTTAAAGATTGAAATCAGAAGGCTTTAGAGCCATTAAATACTTTTCCCAGCAAGGGAAACCAGGACAACCAGGCAATCAGGCCCAGTCAGCAGAGGTTTATGAAAGGCAGGTCCTGCTTGCCTAACCTGATCTCCTTCTATGACAAGGTGACCCGCTTAGTGGATGAGCGAAATGCTGTAGATGTCTACCTAGACTTTAGCAAAGCTTTTGACACTGTTTCGCACAGCATTCTCCTGGAGAAACTGGCTTGGATGGGCATATGCTTTACAGGGTAAAAAACTGGCTGGCTGGCCAGGCCCAAAGAGTTGTGGTGAACAGAGACAAATCCAGTTGGCAGTCGGTCACAAGTGGTGTTCCCCAGAGCTCAGTACTGGGGCCAGTTCTGTTTAATCTCATTATCAATGATCTGGATGAGGGGATTGAGTGCACCCTCAGTCAGCCTGCAGACATGCCAAGTTGGGTGGGAATGTTGATCTGCATAAGGATAGGAAGGCTCTACAGAGGGATCTGGACCACTTGGATTGATGGGCCAAGACCAATTGTATGAGGTTTAACAAGGCCAAGTGCCAGGTCCTGCACTTGGGTCACAAAAACCCCAGGCAGTGGTACAGGCTCAGAGAAAAGTGGCTGGAAAGTTGCCTGGCAGAGAGGAATCTGAGGGTGTTGATTGACAGCTGGCTGAATATGAGCCAGCAGTGTGCCCAGGTGGCCAAAAAGGCCAACAGCATCCTGGCTTGTATCAGAAATAGTGTGGCCAGCAGGACTAGAGAAGTGATTGTGCCACTGTACTCAGCACTGGTGAGGCCCTGCCTCAAATACTGTGTTGGGTTTTGGGCCCCTCATTATAGGAAAGACATTGAGGTGCTGGAGAGAGTGCAGAGGAGGGCCACAAGGATGGTGAAGGGTCTGCAGCACGCGTCTGATGAGAAGCAATTGAGGGAACTGGGGCTGTTTAGCTGAAGGGAGACCTTATCACTCTCTACAACTACCTGAAAGGAGGTTGTAGCACGGAGGGTGGTGGTCTCTTCTCCCAAGTAGCAAGCAATAGAACAAGAGGAAATGGCCTCAAGTTGCACCAGAGGAGGCATATTATGTCCTATACCTCTTTCTTGAGGAAACTTCATTAGTTTTAGACTTTAGACTTATAAAGAACTCAAGGAAATTTTTCTATTGCACACGGCAAAGTCTATATGAGGAGTAGTAAATGTGCAGTGTTGTAATATATAATTGTCAGTCAGTTTCCAAAAGTGCCTTCCCATGCAAGCCCATCAGCCCAACTTGCAGCTATTTCTTCACACTGGACATAAAGTAATACCAGTCCTTAAGATGGTAGTTGTGATTTGGATTAATTCAGTTTCAGAGTATGTGTGGAAGACATACTCTAGGTAGCAGGAGAACATGAAGTGACACAAGCACTGGTATGACAGAGGCACTTACCTCAGCAATCTTCAATACTGAACTCCCATTCAGCTCAAATGTGGAGGTATACGTTATACAGAGCAAGACCTTGAATCAAAAGAGAGGGAGAAAAGAAAAAAAAAAGTTTCATCTGTTATTGCCTCCCTTTCCCACCCATGCTCCTTCCATTTTTTGAGCGTACATCAGAAGCTTCTTAATACCACGTGAGGGATAAAGGAGATGGCACAATCAAGTTACTTTTTCCTGAAAAGTTGCAATTTCTGTCCCAGGGGTACAGCCCAGTGGATTAGTTATTGCTGTCTCCTACATTTGACCACAGAAGCAAAGGCAATCCAGTGATCAACACTGGCCTTGGGCTCGGTAGCCAGAATCCATTCATATTTTATCCACAAGCTTTGCATGATTTATAATCAGTCTTTCAATTCAGTTCTATTAGTATAACAAAGGAGGAGGATGAAAGAAAAACGCATACAATACAAGTTACTACTTAGATGACACAGATACATATGTATTATGTGAAACAAGCCATAATTACTGCTTGAGATGAGGATTTCCCAGCCTAGGATACTTCCCATAAGCGCATTATAGTCACTTGATAATGAGCAGCTAAAAAACAATTCACAACCCCCAGCTCATGAGAGAACGCTTGTCCTGTCTTGAGCTCAGCACAAGCAATAGGAACTAAAAGCCCCGTCCAGCACCTTACTTTGAAGAGAAGGGGAGTGGGAATTTTATGTGATCTACCAGGGTAGTGTGGTGAGCAAGGCAACGTGGTGAGAGGTGCTGTGGTGTGATGCCTTTAGTGTCTGGAAATGTCCTCCCTCCTTATCCTCCTTTCCAGTCCTTTCTGACCCACAGAAAACTGAGAGAGTCTGAGCTGTTGTCCTCTCCTTCAAAGCATAAAATGCCCCCATCGCCAGAATTTATGCTTTGCTTGGTCAGAAACAGCATGAGTTTCTCAGGAAGAGTGTGCCAGCAAATACCGGTCACATTAACACTAATGTATTGGCCCCTACATCTTCTCAGCCCCTAAGAACTACTGTTCTGCGCTTTGCAAGGAAAATTGGTGCATTAGATAAGTTAGCATTACTGGCTATTAACCATCTCTCTTATTTATTACCTGTTTCTCAGTGGTACTAGGTTTTTATTTTATGGGTAGGTACCTTAACAGCTACCAATGCAGGACACCATGGTGTAATCTCCTTAGCCCAGAACGCAAAACAAACAAACAACTTTGCCACACTGTTTCTGATGAGAGCTTGCAAATTAAACAAACAGAAAAAAAGGTGCCAAAGATACATATGCTGAGGAAGATCATTCCCCTTAGGTCCCTGTAGTGTGTCATTTTTTTGACCTTTTATTGCTTCGTGCAGTTTCCACTGTGCAAAAAGGAAAAAAAGGAAGAACTCAGGGAACTACAGACCAGTCAATCTCACCTCTGCGCCCAGCAAGATCATGGTGCAGATCCTTCTGGAAACTATGCTAAGGCACACAGAAAATAACGAGGCAATCTGTGACAGCCAACATGGCTTTGTTAAGGACACATCATGCCTGACACATTCGGTGGCCTTCTATGAAGTGGTTACAGCACTGGTGGATAAGGGAAGAGCAACTGATGTCATCTACCTGGACTTGTGCAAAGCATTTGGCACTGTCCTGCATGACACCATGTCTCTAAATTGGATTAGATGGATGGACCACTCGGTGGATAAGGAATTGTCTGGATGGCTGCACACAGAGAGTTGCGGTTAATGGCTCGATGTCCAAATGGAGATCAGTGAGGAGCGGCATTCCTCAGAGGCGGGTATTAGGACCGGCACTGCTTAACATCTTCATTGGTGACATGGACTGAGAGCACCATCAGCAAGTTTGCCAATGACACCAAGCTGTGTGGTGCGGTTGACATGCTGGAGGGAAGGGATGCCATCCAGAGGGACCTTGACAGACTTGAGTGGTAAGACTGTGTGAACCTTATGAAGTTCAGCAAGGCCAAGTGCAAGGTCCTGCACGTGGGTCAGGCTAATCCCAAGCACAAATACAGGCTGGGTGGAGAATGTATTGAGAGCAGCCCTGAGGAGAAGGACTTGGGGGTCTTGGTTGATGAGAAGCTCAACATGACCCAGTAATGTGCACTTGCAGCCCAGAAAGTGGACTGTATCTTGGGTTCCATCAAAAAAAAAAGTGTGTCCAGCAGGCTAAGTAGAGTTTCTGAGTTAAGTTTCTTTATAGTATCCTTTTTTCTGTGAAATGGGCAAAAGGGATTTTCTCATCTTAAAAGTGTTAGATAGCCTACATCAGTATTATGAGATATGCAAGCTATAGAGCACTTGAACTTGCCAGAGAAGGAAATCTGTTTCTAATTATGAATGATTAAGAATTCTGTACTTTGTATTTCTTGATATGAACTCTGCAAATTTCCCTGCAGTCTGCTGCACTCACTGACAGATAGACAAGTTCCAGTGATGATGAACAGTGATGCCTTTTTTCCCATCCACTGAACAAATCCTACTGAATAGCTGCAAAGTAAATGGTCAATTATAAAAGCCCTTAATAACCTCATTTAGTTGTAAGTACATAAGTTACAACAGCTGTTATTTTCACCTGCTGCTCAGTCTCTACCTGCAAAATTTAAAACTTCAAACCTGAACCATTTTGTTTGGTATTAACTGAAT
This sequence comes from Streptopelia decaocto, assembly GCF_964273445.1. Classification (NCBI taxonomy): domain Eukaryota; kingdom Metazoa; phylum Chordata; class Aves; order Columbiformes; family Columbidae; genus Streptopelia; species Streptopelia decaocto. The sequence goes on from NC_138656.1 coordinate 60,143,365, forward strand.
TCTAAACTACTGGCCAGCCTTGTATCCAGCTGTTGGGCCTCACCTTGTCAGCTGTTAACTGCTCTGAGAGAACTCAGCAGTTGGCTAAAAAAATATATTCAGTATTTATGGGAAAACTGTGATTTGTACTCTCCATGTACTGCTGTGTAAAACACAGGTGTAACACACAGTTCATAGACCCAGAGACACACAACTGTCACCTCCCACTGACAAACCTCTTGTTATTGTGATAAGAGCCAGGACAGATAGCCAGGCTCGTGACTAATCTTATTTGGCGGTCTGCATGTCCTGATTTTCCCTACTTGTAAAACCTTGTTTGCTTTATGTGATTTTCTGCTCTCTTGTACCATCTTGGCTTTGTACAGTTTGTTAGTACCCAATGCTTTCCACAGATCAAATCCTGGAAGCCATATAGTTCCACATGGAACTACACACCAGTTTAGGCATTCTTATAAGGCCTTGCTCTTCAAAATCTCTTCTCCCTCCCTCTTATTTTTTTTTTTTTAAAGAAAAAAATCCTACCTTTATAGAGCTGAACTGTGAAAAATTAGCACATATATGCCTAATCCATTGACACAAGTGCCAACAACCTGCTTGTCACAGGTGAATGATAGAAAAGTCAGACACCAAGCACAGTAATGATGATCAAAACCTTGCTATAAAGCAATAGAGAATTTCAGCAAAAAGACTGCTGAGTTATGACTGCTACTTTTTAATAAAATGAGATCTGGGAGCCTACTAGCTAGAGAAAGGGCAAATGATTGGATATAATCAAATCACAGAAGCATAAGAAGTTATCAGCCAGCATATTCTTGGCTTAGTCCACTTGCTAGAGTCTTCACTCACAAATCATTTGTGAGATGCGAAAGATGGTCTCTGACCACCGCACAAGACAGCTCTCAGCTGTGACTTCCACTGCAGGGCTCGTTTACAGTCTTGGCGATGTTCCAGACACTCAACTTGTGTGTCTTCCCATTTATGTCAAACAAACAGTAAGACAGCAGGCGTCTCTTTGAGATCATGGGATGAAAAATGGGATTAAAAACAAAATCATAATCATTCAGATCCACTAAAAGCATTGAGTCTCCAGACAGCATAGCCCATAGGCTGTTTAACTACCCATGACACTAACTCAAGTAGTCTGTATGTAAAAAAAATTAAACAAGAAATATACATTTTTTTGTGCAATGACATTTTGTTTTTGCAATGACTGGTAGTGCAAGCAGAAGCAAAATTACAAAGCAATTCCTAGTAACACTCGTAGTACAAAACAACACTAAAAATCAGTTTTCACTGTGTGTGATTAGATCTTAATTGGTACGAACTTTAAAACACACCTTCTTTTCTTAAAAAAAAACCCCTCAAACTCAGACGACTATAGAGATAGATTCAGATTCACACAACCTCCAGGATTTTTTAATTGGTTTGAACTATCTTGCAAATGCCCAGATGAGATCACATTTCCATAAATGGCTTATCCATAATGAAAGTATTCATTTTAACTACTATTGAAGCTTTGACTGTCATAGAACAAGAAACACAATTCCTACTCCCTGGAGTCCCAGGTCTCAACTCTAATATTAGAGTGCATGCACAGACAGTTTTCATGATAAACAAAAACAATCAAAAAAACCCCACAACCACCCCCCCCTTGAAAAGTGTTTCAGATTATATAATGGTCAATTGACACAGAATGTACATTATTTAAATTGCAATGTAATTGAGCTGACACTAAAATGTCCACTCACAGCTTAAAAGAGGTCTCTTAAAGAGGGAAAATTTTAGATTGTAAGACTGTTAAGTGTTGCCAGCCAAGCTCCCCAAGTGCTTAGTACACATCTGTAGTAAAAGGCAATTCTCACATGGAAGAGCTTATGGTGGAGTCACATAAAATAAACAAGGTGCACAAGAAAGCAAGCAGTAGACCCCAAGATGGAGAAAAGGGGGAAACATATAAAACTTGAAAGGAACTGCAATCTGTCATCACCTGAGGATGCTTCAACACCTCACTGCACAGCCACGTGCTACTGCACTCCTTTTTCTATTCCAACACACAAAGTCCCATTGGCAAAATCCTTTGAACATTTGTGTTTCTCTAGATGGGATGCATGTAGCCACTTTAGTCCTCAGAATGCTGAATTTTACAGCCACCTCTAATCCCTTTGTGCGATTCATAAAGGAATCCTGACTTGCTTTAATTGCAGACTAGTAAATGTGGATGCAATGTATGCTTGGATGATTCTCAAATCCTCCTCTCCCTCACACCCCCCTCCCCACCCCTAGGAGGAAAAACCCAGCCAGAAAGCAAGGCAGAAAAACTTTTTATCTTGTTCAGTAATTCAACATCTAAAGCAGACATCCAGTATTTCTGCGAAACAGTTTGAACAGCAGGTATCCTTACACTTGGCAGAATAACTAGTAAGCTGCTCATGTTGCATGCTTCGGCCTTGAAGGAAAACAAGGGCAAGAGAAAGGAAGTGTATAATGAACTCATGTACATTGTGTCACCATGTATCACCGTAGAAAATGGCAGATTTTAATTACACAGAGAAAGGAGACAGTGTCTCCCATGAATCAGTAAACCCCTAAGATGTGTTGCTATCACAGCAGCAACTTGTGCTTAGCATTATGGATGCACAAGGGCTTCAAACAGAAGGGCTGTATCTGGTATAGAAGAACCTCACACATCATCAGCGGTGACAGGCTGAGTGCTCCCACAAGACAATGCCCATTAGTTCACTAGGCTAAAACAGAACTACCGCTCAACACTATTTATGGTATAAAACCAAGTGAAACTTCTGCTTATGTAGTACAGTTATAGAAGGGAAATAAATGATTTAAAGCAATTGCTTAATAGATATTTAACAGGTTTTCTTAACGGCTCTGACAGGGGCTTTTATCTTTAGAATTTAACACTTAAAAGCAGGGAAGATTAAAAAAAGGCTGACTAGCACTGCTCGGATGGCATTTCCCACTTGACAAGTTACAGCCTATTTAGGTATACTGCATTACTTTATGAATTTGAAGATCTATAACTGAGCAAAACATAACTGAAAAAACACAGCAATACAGAATTGAAAAATACCAACATACAGTTTAAAATCTTAAATAAATAAAAAGTTAAAGTTCTAATGCTCCTTTTCTCATTAACAAAGAATGACACAATAAAGGGAGATTCAAGTAGATCAGTCATGAAATAAAGTGCTATTTGGTCTGCTCAGAGTGCTTGAAACCTCCCCTGAAATATAAGTGGGTAGCATTATGCATCAAGCAAAGTAAAGAAAACGCGGAGAAAAGACAGACTATGACCGTAAAAATCTTAAGTAGGAAAGTAGTATAAACCAAAAGCAAGAAAATTATACAAAGGAAATTTTCAGGAAGCATCTTTAAAATAAAAGTAAACTGAAAAAAAAAAATTCCATCTACTTAAGGAGTATACAAAAATAATACAAAAATATTTTAAGGCAATCATTTTACGTATAGATAAGCAAAATTAGTTTTTCATACTATTTTTCATGCTTTTTAATATTAAATAATATATTTTCATTTTGTCCACGCTACAAAGACTGTTAGCTTAAAAATTAAGAAACAAGACAGAACATGTTCTCTGTCCAAGACAGAGCATGTTCTCTGTCCAAAAACACTTCCACAACCTTGCAGCTGAGGAAGTGCTGAGAAAGTTAAAATTTTTGCATTAGAATTTCTTCAGGCAAGAAACTAAGCCTACTTGTCTACTCCTGCAAACCTTTTAAGAGACAGGACTGACCCTTTGCTCAGATTTTTAAAGCCTCATGGCCATCTGGACCCACAGAGGTTGTCCAGGGCTATGAATTCAAGCACTGAGGAAAAGCCACAGACCTGGAAAGAGGCTGATTTATGAGATACTGCTTTCACTGCTGACTGGTTAAGGCAACTCCCATCCAGCACCCATTCGGCCATATCCAGGCTGCTGCCATCTTCATTCAGTTGTACCCATTAAGGCGAAAGCTCAGGTATTTAATTCAAGGCTTTGAATTCTGCTATGCCAGCCAGGCACCTAAGAACCAGGGGAGTTCTTTAATCACAATCTTAAGTATCAGCAGTAGGCATTTACCATAGTTCTAATTAATTTGGGAAAGGCTGAGCTCATCTTGAAACACACAAGGTAGGTCACTCAATCCATTGGAATTAACCTGGTTACTTGTAACTAAGCACATGCATAACATGACTTTTAAAAGTAACCAGGAAAAAAAAAAAAAGTAAACCCAAGAGAGTCTGGATTTGTAGTTGGCCTACATTATAGCAATTTAACTTATAAAAAGGCTAAGCAGAGGAAGCACTAAGAACTCTAGCTAGATTCCTGGGCAGGAATGAAGAAAAGAGTCTTATCTGCATTATATTGTGCAAGTCTTTTCAGACTGGCCTCTTTGACAGTGTAGGCTGCCAAAACATCTCTCAACTATGGGCTGGACAAAAATCAGTTATTGCCTATGACAGCTTGTATCAGGCACCACTGTCACAAGAACTAATGAACACATTTAGGTGAAACATTTTCCAGAATTTTTCAGCATTTCATTAATTTTTTCTTATTAATATAAATTTTAAACCAGTTCTAGATTGAAGTATACAAAGTTGAATAATGGCTTTTATTTTTTACTTTATTTGAAACATAGTCCTTTGCTCAGCAAGAGATTGGATTGCAATTTATATTGCAAATGATGCTGAAAAATGTTTGCAATAATTCAGTACATAAAATATATTGAGGGGAAAAAGTGATTTGTTATTCCAAAATCATATAGTAATTAAAATATGTAGATTAACAGCAATTATCAACAATTGGGTTGCTGATTTTCATCCTGATAATGTCTCTCTTCTCCATTTCCATTTACATTTTTACTGTTGCACCAATTCATTATTATTTTTAATGGGCAATGAAATCACTCTTTTTGTTCCTATACAGAACTATTATACATGCCTTGCCTCAAAGAGGCACCATGGGGAACAACATAGTTTACACATACCTTTAAATCAAGTTTTTTCAAGTTCAGCTTCCTCCTCCATTTAATTTAACAGTTCAAGACAAAGCAGAACAGTTGCAAATAATATTCTATTAAGCATAACCAAGTTTTATGTGGAAAGATACTTTTCATAAACATTAATCTTAAAACAATGACAAGATCTATATATTTGTGAGAGTTTATTATAGTGACCAGCTCATTTATCAGTATCCAAGAAAAAGCTGCAGAATATAATCATCCACAGAGGCGGGATTTTACAGTTGTGTTCTGTCAACATTTCGGATCAACCAATTTAGAACTATTTTTCAAATATATCATATAATTTGTTCTCTGTCATGGAGGGCCAAAGAAAAAAAAAATAACTAGTTCCCCATCAAACACTCCACATCTTGGAAAAAGAAAAAAGTTAGTCTTCCTGTTCAACAGAAACAAAGTTCCTGCCAAGTTTTCTGAAGCAGTTAACAATAAATTTTGCTTGGTTGCTCCAGCACAATCCAGCTTAATCCAATATTTGCATTAGATCAGGTCTATCTCCTTGAACCTGTAATGCATGTTTGTGCAGAACCTAAAACAGGTCAACTGTGACTGTTAAAAAACTGAAAATGAGGACTAGGAGATGGTTTTTAGTACTCAAAGAATCACTTTGCATCTTTAAAGCATTATTGCAGCAATCTTGAAAAGAACAATTACAAACATCCAACCCAAAGACAGCATTTCAGAGGCAGAGCTATTTGCTCCATTTTTTTTCCAACCTTACACAAGCTCAGTTTTACCACAGAACTCTAATTCAGATTTCCGTTATGAATATATCCAAAACAAAAACTGAAATCACAAAAAGAGCTGTCTAGTATTATTATGGAGAGATCCTAAACACTGTATTAATGGATCAGTGAAGAGACAAAGAAAAAATTGCCTTAACATAACATATTTAGCAATGGTTCATTAAACCTTATTCATAGATTAAGACAACTTCTGGCTGACTCCTCACTGAAAGCCTGCAAAAGAAAACCATAAAAATTTTGCCCATCAGCAAGAAGTACACCTAATTCACCAACAAGTGCAAGCTGGAGTCACTGGGAATAAAAAATGAAATAGCTGTTCACCATGGAAAATAGGTAAATAATGGGAATTGGAAGAGTCTTCTCTCTCACAAGCCACTTTGGCAGAATATTCTTTGGTTTCAGAAAAACCTCAAGTTTATTTCAAAAAACACCACAAGTAGAGTAGCCATAAATACTATGAAATCTTCTCTGAGGTAATAAGAAACGAAGTTTGGAAGCTCCACTGACAGAAATGTAATATATATTTGTGACTTGTCCAGCATATCATAACACCATTAATTAGAACAGTGAAATAAAGACTAAATATTTTAAAAGACATCAAATCAGAACACTGAGTTTCCTTAATAAAAGGTAATTATTCTCATTCTTGCCTGAAAATTTGTCTTGCCAGCTGTAAATTTGTTGGGAAATCTGGGCACAGACTGAACTGACATGCACTGGATTACATGACACAGCTTCATCTGTGACTGAAGAAAACAAAAGGAGGCAGGAGAAAGGAAAATTCTAAATGATCAATCATGCCTTTCTTTGTAAGAACAACTAGTTTACTCACAGAACCCGTTACATTACAGTGTATCCGGTTGATCTAGATAGCTTATTTCTGTGTGAGGACTCATCTACTAATTTGCAATTATTCACTAAACTCTACTTTTTTTTGTTATTTGAAAGTAAGGTTCTCATAGTTAGAGAGGGGTACTGCATTATTAGGAAGGCTGTCAATTTCTAAATTAAAGTCACCATAACATTAGTGAGATGACAAAAAAAAAGTCCTTGCTGTTCTCTGTTCTTTCCACCCTCCTCACTTCCTTCGTATTTGGTTTGACCGGCTTCAACTCCATAGTTATGTTCAAAGCTGAGTTCCAGTTCTTCCAGGAGCCTTTCCTGAAGGAACTGGATTTTAGAGTCGGGGTTACAGGTAAAAAACTACAAAAAAAAAAAAAAAAAAATCAAAGAGAGAAAGTAAAAACCACAGAAATGTTAAAGCTAAAAGGGACCTCAATCTAGAGGCTCAGCTATAGATCAGTTTATTTTTCCACTGCTGCTGTGACCATATCTGATAGTGCTTTTGTCAATACTATATGTGTTCCTGCAAACAAAGGTCTAATTGAATGAAGCAGAAGTGCTTCAGCCATTTCAAAAACATCTGAAGCCAGAATTTAAAAGCATCAAACCAGGAGAGAAAATAAGATCCTCCCCACTCCACAACCAAACCCAAACCCATGATATTAATCTTCAATCCAGAACATGTCCGGCACCCCTTTCTGCTGCAGACCATCAATTTGCTTGCCAATCTAGTGCCTAAGATCAAGAAAAGGTCCCCACTTGTCAACATGAGATATACCCTTGCATTTCACTCAGTTATAATACGGCCTCATGTCACACAACAGAAGTCTTCCCACTTCTGGGCAAGCCATATTGCATGATCATGTTCCTCTAAGGTAAGTGCTGAATTACTGCCTCCCCATTTATTGTATATATCGGCAACTTCATAGAGCAGTGAGCCACTTTGGTACCTCACTGATTAAACACTGAATTTGATAGTAATCAACATCTCTTCCTTCCCAACTCACATGAATATTGTAAAGAAAATACATAAGTAAAAATATTCAGATTTTTTGTTTGAAACTGCAATGAAACTATTGATGTATTACAAGAAGATCAACAACAAGGCACTGTATGATTGTGTGATTTTCCATTCCCTTGGTACAGTCAGCTAAGCATAGTAAAGACACAAACTGATATTACATATGTTAGTGGGAATTTTCAGTGTGATAGCAAAGTATCATGGCAACAGCAAAGGTGAATGCTAAAGTGGCCTTATGTCAGCTACATTGCTCCCTCTGGTTATACTTCCTGGACTACCTGGTTTCTCAGTATTTCTTAACATGATTTAAAGCATCTAAATAGCCTCAATTCCCCAGTGTGAAAATACTAATAAATCTCTGCCATAAAATGTGTCAGAGGTACAGAGAATACAGAGCACAGTCATTGAGATATTCCAAAGAAATACTAGGCTCAGCAGTTAAATAACATGCAATTCTGAATGCAAAATTTATACAGCCCAGACAGCTTGCTTCATTACGCAGGAAATCAAATACAGTTAGTACACCTGTGTTTGTTATGGGTGCTCATGCATGTCTCAGAGAAACCACAGTCTTTTCCCTTTCCTCACTGAAAAGACCACTGCCTTCTTTTGGGCACAAAAGTGCTGATGACATAAGAATTACTCAGAGCTTAGTAACAATAAGGGTGTCCTGCAAAAAGATAAACAAGGACTTCAGACTATCACTTCTACTCTGGAAATTCAAGGGGGGAATTTCCCTACATAAGCACTCTATATGAGCATCTAAGAGAAAGATGCAATTCACAACTGGTATTCTGAAAAACTGGAGATACTGGCAGCAGCCCCTAACTTGGAGTTTAGTTTAGTATTTTCTTATTACAAAAAGTAAAATTCCACTTTGATTTAAAGTTCATAATAAGGATGAGGAGTACCTCACCTAGCACAGAGGAGAGAGGTACTGTGAAAAATGAAGGCTTTGAGGTCATTTCAGCAGTATTGATCTTCCCTGGCTGCCCAGGATGCCCTTCAGCACAATCCCCAGCCCTGGCCCCTCAGCCTGGACACTGTCAGCTTGCTGGTTTTGTGATCCTCCAATTCGGGAATCTGTAGAACATGCCATGACACTCATCCTTTAAAAATAAAGAGGATTTGATATCTAGGCATAAATTAGCGAGTGTTGTTTCACTTCCACAGCAGTGGCCCCAACTGCATGGTTTTCAGTTCCAGAGGAGGTCCAGCTAGCACTCCTTTCCATTTATTTACAGTAACCATTTCAGTTACTCTATGTCTTTCCTGTCTAATGCTGCCTCGTCACAATAATATTTGACAGATTCCAAAAGGCAACTAACTGCACTTATGCCTCTCTCCTGCATTCTTCTTTTCACTGCCAATTCCAACTTCCAGTTACCTGAATGTAAACAGCTAATCAAATCCCTTCACACTGACATTTGCAATACAGGTGGGTGACAATGAAACATTAAAATAAATATCCAAAACATTTATTTTGGATAATGCACGCAGTGTGAATTTCTGGTGCACAATTATTGGGAACAACAGCAGAAAACCACAACATTTAAGTGATTTAGCAGCTTACGTGCCAGCAACTTACAATGAAGTCTGTACTCCCACACCTCTATTTTCACATATATTTTGCACAACTGAAAGCTTTTATGAATTTTTTGATGGTTGCATTCTTAACATCTGCAAGACTGGTGCAACTGTGTAGCAAGTCACAAAGAAGCCAGCCAGTATCACTGCTGATCCAGTTTCACACAAACCTGCTCATCTTTAGTAGTGTCTAATATCTGCACTGGATAAAGATGTATTTAATCTCTTTGGAATGGAGTAACACAGTTTAATGTACAATCATACATTGCCTGGAGGACACATTTTAGCAGATCCAGGGGTATAAATGCATTGCTGAGACCAGCTGCTTGAAAAACCCTGAAGGTTTCAGCCATTCCAAGAGACCTGGATTAGCTACAACATTTTCAAGTGTTACAGTGGCATCTGCAACCTCCAGGTTACAATGTAAAAAGCTCTCTACTTGATTTGACTTTTAGGCAAGGCTCAGATTTAATGCCTCTGAGTTTTAACTGCCCTGATTACAGTATGTTTTGATCCTCTGGTCTCTTGAAATACTTAAATTGAAATAGAAGTTTTGCTTTGTTCTCAGGATATAAAGACGTAGCCTGATTTTTACCATACATGCTCTGCTTTTAGCCAGAAAAGGATTTGTACATCAAAATTTCACTCTGTTGAATGAGAACGATGTTCCCCTTTCTCTTTTGCGCTTAAAATGGAACTGAACATGTTGGCTTTGGTTTTATGTGGTTTGGATTTTTTTTTCCTTTTCACATATCAAGACAACTTGAAAAGATATTCACTTGTAACTGTAGTAAAATACAGTGCTCACATTCTTTTCAGTGTGGGAGAAACGCATCACAGATACATGTCATGGCTTTCAAAGAAATTGTGTGCAGGCAGATTCTGAATCTGAAGCACTCAAGAAGGTAAAAAAAGCGACTTGCAAAACATTACTGCATAGCAAGAGAGACTTGCTAGTTCAGTAGTACTAGTTAACTCTTCCCTTTTCCCACCAGAGAGACAAAAGGCAGGAAGGAGGCATGCTGGGTTAGGGAAGCAGATCTGGGTGTCACCAGTTCAGCCCCTATGTGAGCAGAAGCCTGCTCCCATAAACTGTGTAACAGTCCACACCAATATTCCTCCCTTTTTTCTGCTGCTAGGCCCACCATTCTGCATGTTCTGACACAGAGTGTATGTTGCACCGAGGTAGGCATCTGCAGGGGCAAAAAGAACAACTAGTACAGAGCAGTTTCAGAGTGGATAATGTATATTCATTAGAACAAGGATATCGCATGCAAGAAAGAAATAAAATACCTAATCTATGCACTTAGAAGTAAAGGACAGTCAAGTAAGTAGACTTAAATATATCAGTTGGGGCTAGGTATAGTAAACATGCAAAAAGGACCACCAGGTTTGTTCCAAAAGTCAGCTATAGCACTACAAACCCTGTAGTACAGAGTTTACACCCAAACATCTGAGAACTACACACCACTGTACTGCTTCACACAAATACAGATATTGGAAGTCACTTTTTTTATGGCAGTACTGGCAAGTCATACAATCAACCCAATGACAGGGCAAAGAAATTTGACAGCAACTCCCCTCCAAAACAGGATCTCCCAGCAGCTACACTTCATAACACACACACAGAAGAATGCTAAAGCATTTCTAAAAATGAAAGTTTTCACTGAGTATGGAAAACAATTTCTCTCATGCACTAGTCTAGGGACATTTGGGTGCCTAAACAAATCATGCTCCATTATTAGCATTTTACAAAGAGAACATAAAACTAACAAGCTAGAAAGCACCTGTGTACACATAATTCAAAATTACATACCTGCACAGCCCACTCCATGAGCACTAAAGCTCAATACCAAACACAAACTTCCAAATCTACAAGTCATTTATCTGTGAACTCTCATGAGGTGAACTGATTGTTCTGTTTCAGTCTGCGAAAACAGGGACCACCAGTGCACTGACTCTTAATATAACTGTCTCTTATTTAAGCCGGGGAAAAACAAACCAAGTAGAAATGAAAACAACTGACATCTGCCTGCAGGAAGGAGAGAGTCAAATACCATCCTAAGGTGAAGATTTCCAGGGCAACAGCTAATTTGCTTGCTAACTGCAGCATTTGGTCATGCAGCCTCTGTTGCAAGCACTGACGTGTGTGAAACACTAACCTTCATCACTTCAACCTGCAGGTCTTCGTTGAGTGAAGGAGTCACTTTGACAGCATTCAGCATCTGATTAAGCAACTGTTTCTCATCTGAGTCTGTTTCCACGGATACAAACCTCTCATCAGATAGTAGCTTCTGCAGAGAAAAAATGGCAAAGTACAGGTTGAGACAAAATTGCCTCTGCCCAATTCTGCTGTAAACTACGACACCTAAACCTATTAGTGTTTGGTACTATGGTGGCTAGGTTTTCTATGTACAAATTTCAAATTGATCTAATAATACAAAATACAAAACTACAGCAAAAAACAGGAGATCCATGCCACCATATGAGGACAATTAACATCTTTCAAATCAGCTGCCATTCCAGTACCATCTTTCCCCATCCCACTTCTCCAGTGTCCAGAAGAAAGCAGACATCAGCAACTGATGTGAGAGATCACAAACCATTCCAAGTAATGCTCTCAGCAAAACCCCTCGACAAATGGGAAGAGGGTGGAACCCTCACACTTCCTGCAAATGCAAAGAACAATGCCAAAAAAAACCCACTCAGTCTGGTATCCTGGCCTCAAACTAGTGCCATCAGATACCCTATCCAGCAGGACACAAGACTCAGCTGTCATCCTGCTTGCTCCAACAGAGCACAAGCACTGTGGAGGTGGCACTTCTGATCACTGACAAGATGTATTTTATGTCATTCAGAAGTTGACTAATCAGGTATGCGATCAAGACACTCAGAGTTAAGGCATTTGTCTTCCCAAGTAACCATTGCATGTGATGGAGCCCGGCTTTCCTGGAGATGGCTGAAAACCTGCCTGCCCATGGGAAGGAGTGAATGAATCCCTAATATTCTTGTGCTTGCACATGCAGCTCTGCTTTCCCTATCAAACTCTGTCTTAGACCATGAGTTTTCTCAAATTTACCCTCCCGATTCTCTCCTCCACCCCATTGAGAGGGAGAGAGTAAGCAGCTGGGTAGGGCTGAGCTGACAGTCAGGGATAACCCACAACAACATTTTAAGAATTTCCCCACATAGCAGTATAGCAAGTGCTTTAGCACTGTACAGCCTGATGAGACTTAACTCAACTTACAAGGAAAATGATATGTTTTTCTATATAAAGGAGAGTGTTTAGTTTGGTATGAGAGATACAGAGCTCCTGGAGAGAATCCAAGGAAAGGCCACTACGATAATGAAGGGACTGGAGCTTCCCATGAGGAAAGGCTGACAAAGCTGGGACTGTTTACCTTGGAGAAAAGGTTTGGAGGGGGCGGTCTCATCACTGTAACTGAAGGGAAGGTACAAAGCGAACCAAGCTGGGCTGTTTTCAGTGGTGCCCACTGACAGGACAAGAGGGAATGGGCACAAACTGAAACACAAGAGGTCCCTTCTGAACAGCAGGAAACACTTTAATGTGAAGGTGACTGAGCACTGGCACAGGTTGCCCAGGGAGGTTGTGGAGTCTCCCTCCCTGGAAATATTCAAAAGCCATCTGGATATGGTTCTGGGCAACCTCCTCTAGGTGACCCTACCTGAGCAGGGGGGCTGGACCAGATGGTTTCCTGAGGTATCTCCTAATCTCCACTACCCTGTGACCTACTTTTGCTAGATGAAAGTTGTACTTCATCTCATTTTTGTCTTTTAGCCTATTTTTTAACCTATCTCCCTAACATCAGTTGCATGGTGTGCTGTTATATCCTTCATAAAACTTCACATACCATAAATGCAGATGAAGGACTGTATTTTTGCCTGGATTACTTTAATAGGCTTCTAGATAGGAGGTAACACTCATTTAAGGTGCCATGCTGCAAATACACAGCTTGGCAATTCCAGTTCCTACAGAACTCAAGCATATGTGCAGCAAGTTAGAAGAGTAAAAAAATTAAATTTATCTTCACTGAGTGTTCTCAAGGAAGTTATACTACAGTGGGTAGGGGGACATTCATAATTCCTCCACTAACCTTAGTCAATCATCACTCTACAAAGTTCTTCTAACAGGCATACCTGCACTGGTACAAGAGCAGACATATATTCAAATCCCACTAGTCTACTGTTACTTTCATTTTAAAAGCAACCCCCTCTCCCTCTCCTACTCGTCCTCCCACTGCTCATATATCTGAAACACAGGGCACAGGACCTCCGAGTGAGACCAGAGGACTATGCTGCAAGAAAGCAACACGTGTCTTCTGGCAGAGCCCAATAATTAGAGTGACCCTTCAGAAAGTATCTTTTTTCCTTAGCTAGAGCCTCCCACAGCTATGTCACATCCTGGTACGGGGCACTGTCTAAACAAATGCCTGACACATCCTATGCTGAATTGAGTGAATTTGAACGACCACTTACATCCTTATACTCCCAAAACAACTTCATGCTTGCCCTTGGAGGGAGAAATTTCTTTTTGGAAAATGGTGGTATGCATTTTACACCCCAGCAGCGTACCAGCTTTTTCCACAACTAGCACTCCCCTAGTGGTACGTATTTACTGATACTCATTTGTCGAACTAAAAGAAAGCTAAACTGATTTAGTTTTTATACTGTCAAACCCAAGAGTCATTTTGTTGCTTATGCTGCAGTGCTGTTTTCTTTCGCAATTTCTTGAACTTTCAAATCAGGTGCTACTCCTACTGTTTTCAGTGTACAAAAAAGCATGGAAAGTGCCCACACATAGAGAACACAGCTCCCAGATCCTTTGTTAGCCTCTCAATCTTTCAAGCACTGCAGTCCTCTCTTCTAATTAAATAAAACAGAAAAAAGTTGACTCAGATTAGTTTCCAAGACATTTAGAAGTGGCAAGGCTTACTGAGGGTAGCACAAGGCCATACAAGGAAGAGTACATCTCCATTTCAGCACTGAAAGCCAGGAACTTCCACCTATCTGCAGAACATTTTTAGCTTCTGCAGAATCACTGGCCTTTACTTGCATCCTAACTTCTGAACACTGTTACAGAAAAACAAACATTATTGTTAGGTCCACCTGAGGACAGACACTTTTCCTGCAGTATTTTTCAAAAGAAAAGCCTAGATTTCCGTGACACCCACTACCCACTAACACACTCACTCACAAGCCATACCTGCATCCCTGCTAGAGCCTGTTGGGCCAGTTTCATGCTCTTCGATTCCAGAGCCAGTTGGAGAGGAAGGAGACACTTCTCCCTGCAGAAAATTAAAAACAGTAAAAATGAGAGGGAACAATGGAACTGAAACTGGTATTCAAAGGAGGAACATTCCAGAAGGGCCGTATCGTTTTCAGTAAGATAATGCATACAGGAATCAAGGAGAATTTCACAACTCAGGGAAGAACATTTACCCTCTAAAGAGAGCTGGCATATTTCTTCACATACTGTTAAGAATGGTCTTTTAATTCAAATTTCATAAAATATTTCCCAACTGTTAGCCCTCTGTGTGCATACATGAATGTGCAACACATAATGAAGGGATTCACACATCAATAGTGGTCCTTCAACTCAGCATGATGAGCATTACACTTCAGTCACCTTCTGTTTAATACTCAAATTGCTAGAAAAGTAGTTTCATAATTCACTTTCTATTAGTCAAGTTTTGGTCTATGGTCTCCTTTACAGTACAGTATGCCCTGTCATTTTAGCTCCCTCCAATTATAAATGCTGTAGAAAAAAGCATGTAGCATGTACAACTACTATGACTAAGCTGCACTTTGATTACAGAATAACACCTTTTTAAAAATATTAAAATAACTAACTAACTAGGATAATATTTTAGATGCTTTCGACTCAGTGCTCACATACTGAATTTTTCTAATTTGGTGACCAAACCAAAGAGTGTCTGGAGCTATGACTTCCCACTTTACTCCTTGTTCCTTATCAGAGGAGGGCTGCAGCATCTGAGGAGCACCTAGTAACCACAAGCCCTTTAAGCAAATCCTGCTAGTTGGCAAGGAACCCATTCCTGATCAGAGATACTCAGCTGATGTCCAACTACAGTTGCCCCTAGAGGTTTGCAACACTTCATTAGGTCACATATCATAAGAGGCTCTTATCTCTTCATACAGAGTCTATTTTTGCATTTGTATAGACACACTTGCTTCTGGCAAACCATTCTGTGCCAGCCCTTGAGAGTATTAGTTCTCCAGCTATCTGCATTGTACCCCAAGGAGCCCTTTCAGAATTGTATTAATTTCCTCCCCATGGAAACAAGTATGTGCAAGGTAAGAAGGAACAACCAGTTGAGTCTTTTCTTACCCCACTGGAAACCAAAAAGCCCTGACTTGTTCCATTTGAACTATTCTTCTTTGTCAAATCTCAATGCATTCAAACAAACATATAAACCCCCTGTCTTTTCAAAGTAGAGTCAAAGATGTTTAATTTCTAAATATACCAAAATGAAGAGTTTTTCCTCTTTAGCCCCTGTGAACTGCCTTTTACCTGAATTCACTTAGTTTCAGTTGACTAACTCTCCTACAATTTTAAAGGTTCAAGTTCTGACATGAATGAAACACATGCAGTAGGCCAGTGCGCACAGTCTGCTCCTCTTGCACATCCTCTCTTCAGTAACTAGCTAAAGAGAAGCCCCGGGTTAGAGCAACAGTGATTACCAGAGTTTCAGATGCACTGTCAATGCTACCTGAAGTCATGCTTTATCATAGTTTGCCCATAACCCGCCAACCTCCCCCCAAAGCTGGCAGTCTACAACCTGAACTTGCTGTTAAAAAAATTTAAATGTAAATTACCAAACACTGACCACCCAGCTTTGGGGAACCTGGCTTGTACTCCTTCAGTGGATCCTGCTTGCAGAGGAGACTGAATATCCACTCTGAAAAGTTAACTCTGTTTTGGGTGTGTTCAGTTGGTATTCCCTTCTCTCCACCTTTCCCAAAAAAGCACAAATCACAAGCTACCCCAAGGGGCACAATTCTGCTATTTACTCTTTGAAATGCAACCCCTTCCTTTAATGATAAAGAGTTGAGAGTCACAAGCTCAGGTAAGCAATCCAGCAAGCTTCTGTACTTGGCAAAGACCTCTTGAGAATCTGCAGTTCTTTTCATATTTCCAGGTTTGCAAAAGGCCATTTGGCATAACACCACAGGAAGCTTTTTAAAAGAAACATGAATTATACAGATTTCTAAAAAGCTAGAAGATGAGTACATGTGTGTCTTGAAATAGGTTTCTAACTAAAAGCTAACCATTTACTTCACTTAGGATATTCTGAGAAACAAGCAGGCACAAAGCCCGGTTTTCTCAGAAGCTCCTTTCTTGAATGTTTCTGGAATCAATTAACTAAAAGGACTCTTAACACCTGCAAGTTTAGCAGCCAAAACAGCTTGAATTACAGAAATCTAGGAAATATTTCCTCATAGAGTGTCATATGATCCAGATCTACAGAAACTGCCAAAACATTGACTCCCAGGTTCAGACAGTAATCCTCTAGCCAGTACAGAGCTGGCTACTGCCTGTGTATTTACTGCCAGCTTTGCCTGGACCTGGGAACATTTGTAGCATGCAGGTAATTTTGATAGGACTTTGAAGTTTAGAGATGTGCCACAGCAATTCATCTCTAACCCACAAAGCACCTTTAAGTGCTAACTTTTATGCTGTGACTTCGACATACTCTCTCTTTTAAAATAAGTTGTCATTATCACCCTCTGGGAGAGAACTCACATTTGAAATTAGTAGATCAACAGGTGCCAAAACAAGGTACCTGTGCATTAACTGGTAGTCAGTCAGTCAGGCACACACAGGAGAAAAAGGAGGGAAAAACAAAAAAAAAAAAATCACAATAGCTTATAGTACTAACTGCAGGGATGCTAAAAGCTGATATTTATTTGGACCTGCACCTCTTCAGGGCAGAACATCATGTTTCTTTTACACTTTCTACAGTTCACTGCAACAGCATGTAAAAGTTTGGGGTATTATTAATACACAACAAATTTCTTCTCACATTAAAGTGGATGGAGACAGGGAGGAGAGGGGAAAGAGAAGGCAGTCAGAAGTCACTGGACTGGATCCAGTTCAGTTTCATTATAATGAAGACAGGTGGGAGCTCCTATGGCTTACGTGTAGCTACTCTGCACATCAGTGTGTTGCCTACCATCTGTCATCACATACTGTAATGAGCAGAAAACAACAATAGCTGTTTCTTGAGATATCTCCCAAACTGAAGAGCAAACAATGACAATCAGGAGGATGGAAATCAGGACAGACTAAAATGTTTAAGAGAAAACCTAATTAAGGTTGCTGCAGCCTGTGCTCCCACTGTATTCTTGGAGAAAATGAATTGCCATTGTGTCATTTCCTGTTCTTGTTAAACACTCAGTCAATTAAATCTTTAGCATTTCCATGCTAAAGCTACAGCTATTAAACACCTGCAGAGATACCTCACAATGCTGATTAGCCTGAGCATCTTCCACACTTCAGTTCAACCTGCTATTTAAATGCATCATCTGCTAGTGTGAGAACACAGGACACAGCAGATAATCCTCAGGCAGAATGGGAGAGGATGATGTAAACTAACACAACTGGTCCCTGCTAAGGTCTGCCACTTAAGAACTGGGTTAAATAAGGCTGCACAAGAGATAATGCAGACCAGAATTTGGTCTTGGAGTGTAATAAAGAAAGGGATTGAGGTTTTCTCTAATACCTTAGTCCTTTTACAATTTTGAGTGGTCTCACAACATGGGATCTCATTGCTTACTCCACTCTCTGCAGTTCCATACTGTCAAGTCACAGTTCATCCATGTGATGCTCTCAGAATAAACTGGTACACAACAATATACTTCAAAACAAGTTGAAGAATGTTTTCCATTTACGTTACTGTACAGAAACTAGTTTCACACTGGAACTCTTATACTTCCATACTGATCCATGCAGGTGGGGACACACATACAAATACAGTTTTAGGCACACATACCAATTAAACCCTGCATGACACAAGTCAAGTACAACACAAAGTGGGTATGAAAGGAAGGGAGCACCTTTGACTTTGAAGAGGAGAAGCTGCCAAAAGCTTTGGGATAAGGTATGCTGGGCATTGACAGATGAAACAAAGCAATGGAAGCAGAATGTAGAGGGAAGAAAGAAGTTGTGATGGTGTAAAGAAGGAATGGTAGTGAAGAAAAAGGATGTGTTAAGATCCAAGTACTGTACTATGCTGAAATCCATGCTAATTGCATTGTTTGCATATGTCCATATAGCAGTGCTCTCAAAAGGCAGCTCAGTTTAAAAACCAAACCAAACCAAACCAAAGGAACCACCCTCCCAAAGAGGAAGAAGCAGGGATGGCGGGGGGGGAAGAGAAAGAACAGAGAGGTGCCAATAACAGATCCTGGCTGTAGTGTTCTTTATGTAGTGTTCTTTACCTGACAGCACAAGATAGTCTGGAAGAACTATTTTAATGCACAGAAAGTAACTGCAGAATTATGAAACAGCTTTCTTAGTCACAGTGTTTCCATTAAAATCTGGTATAACACACAAATATTGAACGAGTACAACATGATGGAAGTCTCCTCCCTTCAAAACAAATAGTGCCAACAATTCTCCTGTTCTGACCCAGAAGGCCAATTAAAAACAAACAAACAAAATATATATATATATATATATGTATATGTAAATATATATTCTAAGGTCACTAGAAACCAGTAGCCATTTGCACTAACTGGCACTCCATTAGAGAAAACAGCATTTGTTAAGTGCAGACCTTGTTACGTGCAAAACAGAGAAAGCAGAGAGCACCAAGGACAACAATTCAGTCCTGTTCCTACTGAAGCTACGTAGAGTTTTGTCACTAGGCCTCCATGGTATCTTAACTGAATTCTAAGTCACCTGCCCAGGATCAAGCAAAAAGGTCAGAGACAGAACCCAGAATCCAGGACCAGTATCTACAGGAGCACACGTTGTCCTTCCTGAGCCACCCCACTCCACGACCGTCAGCTTCGTAAGCTGCAGAATGAGTCACAAGAACCTAAATACCCTTTATATTCAGCACACTGGGTTGTAACAACCTTTCTAGTCATTGGAGTTTGTCATGGCTCATCAACTTACCTCTTGCCCTGCAGGTCTGTCACAAGGGGTACTATGACAGGTCAGTCAAAACAGACTGCCAAAAAGGTCAGAGCAAGACAGATTACTATTGTAAGTAAGAGATAATAAAAATCTTTCTGTCCTCATTGTAGCAGAAAAAGTCTTCAGTGAGAGGAGAATAATGGTTCATTAATTCACTCTCATAATGAAAATTATAATGAAGGTAGGAAATGGCCCAGTCTTAACTCCTTCTTGTTAGTGCCTGGAACACAGTCTCCTGGCCCAGCTTTACCTCCACAATTCTGACTTAGAGAAGGGGGCACTATAAATGACGTATTTGTCACCACTCTGAAAGTTATTTGCCTTCATGCAAATTGTGATAACCATATTAACTTTCAGAAATGGAATTAAAAGTAGAGATTAAAAATAAGACATCTCTCTGCATTATCTTCCCCCTGAAAATTACATAGCAGAAGCAAAATTCAGAACCTCAAGGCCTTATCAGCATGTAATTTGTATTCCATAGCATAATTCACAGCCCAGTCAAAGAACAGATAAGAATTTAATTCACAGCTGTTGCCATTTTCTGATACGCTGTTTGTTAGGCAGGATAACAGTCATAGCCAGAGTCTGACGTTTTTCAGTCAGAGTAACGCTGACAGTTCAGAACTGCTGCTCCGTCTTGCCTGTTTAAAATGAACAAAGTGTCACAGTGTGTAACTCCATTAGCCTCACTCACTCAAGCAGAAAAGTTGGCCCACCATGAGAAAATAAATGGGAAAGATGAATTCTCAAAATTCTGGAGGTACTCCCAGCTGCTACCCTTAAATAAACCAAACAGAAGCAAATACTGTCCCTCTACAAAAAAACCACAAAGTGGTGTCATTTGTGTAAAACAAATTCCAGCTGTGTATATATGAACACATGTCCATATAAAGTAGAAATATCTGTAACTGTTCTTCTCTTGTGCTAAGCTTAGAGAAAGTTGATAAAAGAACCCACCAACAACTTTATGGTTCACAATGGAAGTACTTAAAACTTGGAGGAGGAACAGGAAATAAATACATCCTTTTTCAAGCAAAAGCTCTTCAAGACGAAAGCAGATTTTAAGTCCTTGCTCAGAGTCTAGAGAAATTATTATGACCATCCCACTTATGAAGAGTATTACAGTCAAGCTCAGAAGTCTGGAGCTTGCAATGTACAAATATATGGCAAGTTTGGACCAGACGACTACAACAGAGCCCTCCAGCACTAAAATGTCTATCTCTATGCAAATACAAGTTTGTTAATAGTACTTAGAGACTTCTTAGAGCAATATAACGAAAGACAAAATCTGAAGCCTTCTAGTTAGAACAATCCTTTTCAAGAACAACAACAACAACATAAAACCCCAAACAAACAACACAAAAAACACCCCAAAGAAACCCTGCCCCAATAATAAGTTATCTTTATGATGCTGTACCACTGCAAGATAACCATACACTGTTATACAACTTTGATGCTACAGAACTTCATAAGAACAAACAAGCAGTTAGCGTTGCAGTTTACAGGTCTTGGAAAAACAAACAAAAACAGTTGAGAGACTACCGTCAACTGCGTTGATATAAATTCTGACATGCTTCAGCAGAGGCAAGATTTTACCCCAGTTACTCACAAGCACAGAGACACTTATGTGCATGTTTCCCATGTCAAGAGATTTGCCTCTCACATAACCAGGTGAGGTTCCACCTTTACTAATAACTTCATAATTTCGGTTGAAAGCCAGGTCAGGTTGGACAAGGCTCTGAGCAACCTGATCTAGTTGAAGATGCCCCTGCTCTTTGTAGGTGGGTTGGACTAGGTCACTTTTGAAGGTCCCTTTCAACCCGAACTATTCTATGATTTTTATTTTATTTCCTAATCACTTGAAACTTTGTTTTTTTCTTTTAAACAAAACAAAACCTCTTATTCTTTTTCTCCCCAGACAGTACAAAACTCTTCACTTTTATCCAGTTACAGTGGAAAGACTTCTTTTCATATGACTGGAGGTTTAACTCTCTGAATCTGATTCTCTCTCACCTCTGCTGCCAACATCAGCTCTCTCTTGGACTTCCCTCTGGGTCTCCCTTCCAGCTAAGTATTTCCTTTTTCCATCCTCTTTGTTTCATGTATTCCCTTCTTCCCTTGACTCCCTTTGCTTTTCAAACCAAGACAGAAAGTAATCACTTCTCCCAATGCTAAAATAAACCTGCCTCTGGAGGGAAGCATAAGAGTTGCTTATCAGAGGACACTTAATGATACAGGAAAAAAGCAAGTGAGGAATAATGCCTAAATGTAAATTCGTACAGTTTGTTAGCTACGACTTTAAGAATTTTTCAACCTAGAATGTTGAATGAAATTGCAATTTAATACTGCTTGGTATTAAAGTGACATAGTGGCATTTCTATTTTTTTTTTTAATTTACTTACTTTCCAAGAGACATGGATTTGCCATAGCAGCAGAAGTATAGCTCTACTCATGGGAAAGGCAAACATGAACAATTTAATCTTCCACCCAGCCTAATGCAGCCGAGACCAGAAAATTCATACAATCGTAATTAGGTAGCTCAGCGCAGTCACTCGGCTGGAGAGCACTTTAAGTCATTTGCTTCTTCACTATACTCACTAATAACATCTTGATTTCAACACAAAGTTCCTAGATAGGAGCCTGATACTGTTGTCAAGGCAAAACCGAAACAGAACAAAATGCACCTTTGCTTGAGAGAAGAGGAAGAGAGATAACAAAAGATTCTGCATAATACTAAAGTGGACAAGGCCAAAATAATAATCAAGATGCTTCCAGTCTCCAAAGCTGTAGCGTAATCTGTGACACATCATCATCACTCTCCCTAGAACATGCACCCCAGTAGATTTTTGCCCTTCGCACAAGGTATGACAGCCACTTACTAACTCTGCTCTTAAAGAATTGAATAACACATGTAAACCTCACACGGTCTTAATTATAAAGCGATCTGTATTCTTTATTTTTTTAATTGATTTATTTTTTTATTTTATTGATTATCATTTGAAACACATAATGAAGATGAGGTGAGGAGCAGAGTATCCATGCCTAGTGTACACCTCCTGGCCTGAATTAGAGCACACACTGGACTTGGCTCAGCCTACAATTTTGAAAGCTTATCAAGCTGTTCCACAAAACCTCTTTTCCCTATATTGGGTAAGCCTGGAAGGGAAGCTGAGGATTTTCCCAGTGGAAATATTTTTGTTTCAAAATTCCAGTACACTGAGAAGAACAAGTAAAGCATCTTACAAGAATTGAACTTGCATCAGAAGTTTTACAATGCTGAAACAGGGTAGGATTGAGGAGACAAAAAAGAGGGACAGAGGTACTATAGCACAGACATCTTGCAAATGAACTTATTTTCTCCATTACAGTTGGATGGTCTAGAGTTATTTACAAAACAGTTTGATGAAGAAACAGGAGGATAAGGTATATTTCTGGTTATTACTAGTTACATTTTGAAGGTTAATGCTGCAATCTGGAATTCCGTTCAACTTTCACAGCAGTGTAATGCTAAATCTTGACAGACCTAAGGGATGGTTGTTAAAAATATCCCTACATTTGCAACGCATTATGTAATTTTATACTCAATGCACCTTAACATAGTCAATTTCTTAAGCAAACAAACACTTAAGGAAACCAAAGGCAGTCTATTTCCTGCAGCTTAGTTACTTTTCACAGAACATAAATAAAAAGAACTGTGAGAAAAGACTTATTATTCCCACTCACCCCTTCATTTCCAAAACAAAGAAAAGTCATGACTTGCACAGCATCACACAAAGACCACAGCAGAGTCAAGCCTCATTTAGTAGGAAAAGAGTCCTCCCTATTTCAGGGTCACTTTTCTTCCATTCCCTGGTTTCCCCGCCCAACCATATTTTATTCTCTACGGCAATTATCAACAGCCTCCTGATGTTCTCACTTTCTTCTCCTTTGCAAGCACTAAAACCGATCAGATGTTTAAAACAAACACACACACAGCTATCCCACTATCATCCTTAGACTCTTGGGACAAGATTGTAGTTGCATTTGTTGTTAGAAATTAGATAAACACTCAAAATTAAGGCTGTTCTCATTTTTTATTGGTGCTATTCCTGTAATGAATTAATTGCCTACATTGCACAGTAACTGTATGTTGGGGGTTAACCTCAAAAGGCAGCTCAGCCTCACCCAGTTGCTCTGCACTCCCAGGCTACCAGCTTCCATGAATAAAATCAACTCTAACCCAGCCAAAACCAATATACAGGGGGCTTTTCTCACAAATCTAGAATTTAGTTTCAGAAGAATCTGTAAAAGGAACAACAACCCAAAGCACTGGTGAATATTAAGGTTCGCTACTACAAATAATGTCAGGAGGGGTAGAAAGTTAGTTTCAGAAACAGCAAGCACTGCCTTAAAAAAAAACCAACCAACCAACAAAATAACAACAACAAAACCCAACCAAACAAAAAAAACCAAACAAACCCCAACAACAACAAAATCCAAAACAAACCCCCAAACCAAACAAGCAAACACAAACCAAACCAAAAATGCCAAACAAACACCAAAAAATCCATTAAAAAAGAGTGACAGAAATAATATTTCAGAAACCATGCACCTTTTCCCATGACAGTATCAATCCTTCTTCGATACCTTCAAGAGCCATAACCTCAGCTGACAGGTTTTTAGGGACTCCTAGATCTAGAGGCCTTCCAACACTTTGGGAATCTTTTCTTGGCAGCAAGAGTTCAGACATGCATGATGGAAACTGGCCCTATACACCCCTTTCCTCACCAACACTGCTGTCTTTGGGGCCCCAGGGCAGATGTGAAGCTCTTGCTGACATAAAAATACCCGCCCATCAGACAGAAATAGGGCCAGTTACATACACCAGATTAAACATGCAGATTGATCCAAATACTGTATTAGACAGTGCCACCCTGCCTTTCTAAACATCAATCACCTCCCCTCACCCATCCTCCAATAACAGAACTAGGAATGCAACATTTTGAATCAAGACAAGAGCATGTACACCATTCAAAACACCAAACGGGCTACGTAAATGCCCCCCAAAAGTCTGGATGCAGTCTGTAAACTGCCAGCAGAGTAGATGCAGCTCAGCAGTCCACACTGCCACTATAATCTCTTCTTGGCCAGGTGCCAGCCAGGGAACTCATCATCCACTTACTGAATGCCAGATAGCAACTGTGTAATGGTTGAGCAGCATGAGTCACATACCCAGCAGTCAGGTTCAGGAGGAAAGCACAGGAGTGCTTAATGCCAGGTGGCTGTGGCAGCACAAGCAGGAAGCAAAGTGCATTAAAAATAAGAAAAATCTAGTAGAGAGGTGTATGCTAAAAACACCACCCCAAAAAACTCAGAGACAGTCATTCCTCCCTCCCTGCTCCTTTCTTCTCGTCAGGGGATCTGATGAATATAGAGATAGATAGATAGATAGATAGATAGATAGATAGATAGATAGATAGATAACCTTTCCTATCCACTCCCAGTGGAAAGAAACTAACAGAAATTATGAACAAAATTAAGTAGATGGGAGAAGAAAGAAATCAGGAAATCACAAATATTTCTTCACAATGGAGAAGTCAAAATGCATTCCAAGCCTCAAGACTATTTAAGTGAATTATCTGCAAAGCTAAGTGGACTGGAAGTCTCCATGGCATTGGATGTTTGGTGATGATCACACTGCACTTACTGCTTTTATTATTTGTTGAGTACAAGCTAAAATGTGTGAGCATGTTGTTTTATTTAAAAGTTTGTAAGCTGTATCTACTTCCCAAGCAGTAGGTCAGATGCAAAGTTAGAGGTGAAAAAACACATGGCAGAGTAGAACCAACTTCATCCCCAAATTCCCATGATTATAGGGAAAAAAAAATGTTAGGAGGACAGATATTTTGGAGTTGAGCTAAATTTAAGGCTTACTTCTGTTTCTGACTGCTCTTCATTGCACTGCACTCCTGAAGTTAACAAACCGCCCTCAAAAACCAGCACCAAGATGAATAGTACTGGAACACAAACAGGAGAGACAGAACTGGACATAAACTAGTTACTATTGAGGACCCTGCTCACCACTGACTTCTGACTCTCCAGCTCTAATCCCTGGAAATACTGGTTATTTTTTGAAAGGCCTATGTGAAATACCAGAGAGATGCAAGCTTTTGCAGTGATGAACACAAGACCTGCTACCAACACAAAAAGGAAGGCCTGAGCCTGTGCCCCCAACTTGATTTCAATTACTTTCTGCAACTTTTAGGTATAGAGATGTGCAGTGTACAGATATGCTGAATAGATAAGCAGGCATTTGGAAAGCCCTTCTGGCTCTTCCTTTAAGAAGGGATGTAAATTACATACATTATTACGCCAGAACACTTCACTCATCAGCATGTCTCATGGCCATTACTTTAAAGTCCACAGGGGAAACTTTAAGCTGGCATGAAGAGCAATTTAAACTACTGAGAGTCTTGCATATGCATCTTCTGCACTCAGCCACATTTCTCTGAGAGTAAAGAGACAATAGCCACATAAGCTCCACAGAACAGCTCAGACTCAAATCTGCAGTGATGCTCCTGCTACACTGACAAAAGAGCAAAAACCATATCTTGTCATTGTTCTGGTCAGAAGAAAAGTAGTAACAGGATAGTAGAGAAACCTGGAAATTACAGGAAATCTCTTGGAACTATGAGAAAGCCTCTTTAGGATAATAAAAACATAAATCCTAATGAAGAATAGTAAGGACGTAGTAAGAAATTCTGTATAAAAGATTCCAGGTTCCAGTAAGGAGAGAAACACCAAAACACAACAGCTAAACTACCCACCAAACCACAGCCTCCCTCAAAAATCCAAACCTACCTCCTCTTTTCAGCACCATGCTGACAGAAAGCCACTAAGTTCTAAATAGCCTATGAGGCATGACATAATTGCATAAAGCATTCCAAGAAACTCTGGTATACCAAAGTTTTTTCAAAACACCGTGATTGACAAGTGCTTCCCGGCCTCCTATTTTATTCTCTGCTATGTATATAATCCTCATGAGTATTAAACCACTCTGATCAAACATTCTCTTTCAAGGCTCATTTTTTTGTGTCTGTTCAGTTGCCTTTTATGGGTCACATTTCAGCCTCTAAAACCACAATGGAGAAACTGGCCAGGAATTAGCCAAGAAGAGAGAGTTGCTCAGTGTAGGTGGTTGGCCCTAGGGCAGAATTTGTCAACTTGAAAATACTGAACTGAATGCAGCTCAACTTAGTAGCAAACAATTGTTTGCTAGCAGACAACATTAAGCTCTTTCTAGCTATTTTCCATGTGATCAGTTCACCAATTAAAACATCAGCACATCAATTCCTTTTATCTAATTCATTATTTATAAGTCATCCATTCAGCCTCCTCAAGCACTTAGCATATATCTAATCTTCACAACACCTGTTCAGAGACAAACATCATACTAGGGGAGGCAACAATGGACCAGTTACCAATGGGTTACGTGATTCTCCCTTCTCAAGAATTCACAGGACATCTATGGCAAAGCCTTCAACTGGCTTAAGGTCTTTTCCATCCTGGTTCACTTTAATCTTCTTTACTATTTCATACCCCTCCTCAGTAGTCTAATCACAAATTAAAGTACTGAAAAAGCACACACATACTCCTATCTCAAGGCAGAGCTGGCAGAACTCTGTAGGGAAGTCTCTATTTGTTGGAGATTTGTATTTCTTTAGAAAGCGAGACATTTAACTAATGTCCCCCACTAGAATCAATATCACAGAATCACACAATATGCTAGGTCATCAACTGGGATTTGCATTCATTTAACTACCTGAAGATACACTCAACAGATCTCTATCAAAATAAAGAATAACATTCCAGGCTGATTGTCCGGTCACTGCACTCCCAGGTGCTCTCAAACATACCAGGCACTTGCTATCTAAGCAGTTACCAGACAAGTGCTGGAAACAGCCCCCAGATAAATGCCGCAGCTGAACCACCCAACTAATAGCACAGACTTGAGGAAACTACCATGTGGCCTGCCTGGTGCTCAGTAACAGAACCCCAACACAAGAGAGGATACTATGAGTAGCTCAGGAACAAGCCAGAACATAGGATTAATCTACCCCAACACTATGGTGAAGATAAGTATGTGGCTGATACAACACACATAACAACGCCTGAACTCAACTAGTCATAGTCTGAGGAAATGAAAAAAGATAACTTGTCCTCCCCATTCTCATACTAGGATCACTGTCTTAAAATAATACATTATGAAGAACCTCTATTCATCTAAAACCACGGTTTCAAAAACAGCAAATGGCCATTTACTTTTTAAGGGGGAAAAAGGGGAGTATGCAGTTTACACCTTCTCATGAGCAGACTTCATTCTTCAGTTCCAGAATGAAAAGAAGGACCTGAGTAAGGGCATGGCCATCCTGTTAAACAGCAGTAAAAACAGCACAACTTGCTAGTGGAAGCCAGATGCTGCTTCGTGGAGAAACAGAAACAATACTGATTGGGGTACCTACTAGATTCACTAGTTCTGAAACTGAGTCAGTATTTAAGTCAACTGGACAAGGGAGATCATAAATCTCTGTTCCCCATTCCTATGCAGTATAGATGTGCCCCAGATAAGTCCCCAAACATACTGTAGAGAAATGCTAATATACTTCTGTTTTATCCAGCATATTCTAAGGACACACCAAACTTTCCTACTAAACAAGCTGGAACATTTTCCCCCTCATGATGTACTCTAAATACTCTTTTCAGCTGCTGCTCTTGGAAGAGACCTCACAAATATCTATTTTTCTCCTAAACCATTTGGCACGCTGCCTTTAATGCTTCCAGTATGTTACCACTATAGATCTCAGATCAGAGTTGTGGATTAGGGTCACTTGGTAGAAAGACACCACATACCTTCACTCTATCTCTAGTATCACAGAATATTCCAGACCACATCCCCAGGCTCTGCTATTACACCCCAAAAATATTACAACAGAAAGGGTGAATGGCAGATTGAAAGTGGATGAATGGCCAGGGTTTGATGTGTTACAGCAGATGATGCAATCTGCACCTCATCAAGATGAAAGAAGAGAGGGACATTGTCAGGATTGCCCAACCTGCACCCATCTTGTCTGTATTTCTGGTCTTTGCCATTGCTCTGTTTTCAAGGCTATTCTTTTCCAGTGTTAGGAAACAAGCTGTCACAGTGCCGTTCTTTAACAAATACTAAGCAAAGATGAACTTTTTTCTGGTTTGCACATCATGCAGGCAAACTCCAGCCCAAGATGCAGCCTAGTGTGCTGATCTGGAGTCTGGCAGTAGCTTGTTAACAGAGAATGAAGAATAAGCTCAGAGTACTGGTGACAGCAACATGTCCCACACTGTCTGAGGTTGTATGGCAGAACCCTACCAAGGATCCCACAACCAAAGCTTTTATTCAAATTCTCTAGTGCAGCCTTAATTTTGTAAAACATCCAGTAATACTGAGTACATTGTTACTGGCAAATCTAATGTTAAGAGCTTACTTCATCATAGCTAGACCTGTGAAGGTATTAGCTTTGTTTGAAAAGATGAGTATTTACAGTAGGAAAAAAAAACAAAAAACAAAAAACAAAAAACTAAACAAATACAACTTTAAGAATATTAGATGAAGAAAAGAAAAAGGCATATCTATAAAGAGGCAGTAGGCAAGTGAAAAAGGAAGATGTGATAACAGCTAGCTAACTAATTCATAGGGAATGAGAATAGTACTTAAAAACAGAGAGACCATATACCGTAAAGATGAAGGGTGATAAATAGGAAGAGAAAAAGCCAGTTTTCTCCAACCACAGTGCCAACAGCAACCATAATCTAAGTCTAATGGAACTACTGGGAATTACTTCTCCAGCTGTTCTCAGCTGCCCAGCCTGTGTTGGAAATGAGTATGTCTGGCACTGGTCATGTCAGACCTGTGTTACATCCACTCCCCATTGACTTGAGGCCCCCTCAGGCTGCAGCTGGCAGGTTTTTAGAGCAGCAAAAGAACTGCTCTTATTCCTTCCCTATCTGGTGACTGCTCTGAAATAACTAGCTCTTCAATCCCTAATTTTCCTTGCACAAAGCTGCACCAAACATACCTGAAAGGAGCAGTGAGGAGTAATGAGGTGATAAAAATACTCTCAAGATAGTAATATTGCGGTAAAAAAGTGTCACCTCTGTCAGCATCTAACAGCAAATATCTAGGAGGACTACAGGACAGGCCAAATTTATGGCAACATTTTACATACTCTCTTAGAAACTCAATCACCTGTAACTAGAGTACTTCTGAATAAGAAGGGATACCTTTGCATCTGATAGACTTCAATTAATTTCTTCAATGGATTTGTTGAGGTGCTTTCTGAACCCATGCAAATTTTTAGCATCCATTACATTCTTATTAAAGTCAAGCCTAACCATTTCACACCTTAACTATAAGCTGTGTGAAATAGCATCCTGTTTTGAACAGTGCACTTGCTAGTTTCTTTTGATGCTTCCTAACCGTTCTGTCAGAAGAGACAGTGAATAATCTTGCCTATTTACTTTCTCCATAGCAATGAGAATCTCCAAAATGAGATCTTAAATAGCTCTAAAACTGAGGGCAGTACCACCTCCCCCATTTTACAGGTGTACAAATGGAGGCAGGAAGAAGGGAGAAGGCTTACTTAAGATAATCTAGCAGGCTAAAGGAAGAAATAGGCATAGAAACTGTATTATGTTAATTCATACCCAGTGGCCTAGCTCTACCGTAATATAACCTTTCAGTTTCGAGAATATTTATTTTCAGTAAACAAAAACTGATCTGGATTTAAAAGAAAACAAACACAGTGAAAAGCATCATCACTTGTACTGAATGCTGTAATTTAGAAGGAAAACTCTCCAGATCATAAAACAACCCTCCTTTCTAACCAAGTGTCACCATTATACATACTCATGCCCATTTTAACACATTTCATTCATGGCTAGAGGCCAAAAGCTCATCAGCAAATTACTCACTACTACCAACCCAGATATGTATATCTACAAACTAAAGAAATCACAGAGATTCATCCCTCTCCTCTATCTCATTTTTAATTCAAAATTTTACTCCAATTTTAGTAACACAGATTCAACATTAAATCTTCTTACCTTAGCTGGTATGGAGGTATCTTGATAGCAGCATCAGGAGAATCCAACGTTTCTGTAGAACCAAAGGAAAAAATTGGGCTTTTAAAAGAAACTTTTGACTTCAATCATAGTAATACATTTGGCTACAATCTCTGAACCAACAATCCTAAAGTTTATACCTACTCCAGCTGGCAGAACAACAATCACTGCTGCTCTGAGTCTTCAAAGATTTACATTAATCAGGACACTGCGTGCCCAATGAGAAGGCACCGGGTACCATCTTCTCAGTGAACTCCCTTTCAACGTATCAGCACTTCAGCAGCACATATAGCAAAACTGGAACAGTACAGATGGTATTAGTATGGCTGCTGTGCAAGGATAACACAAAATGAAGCAACCCAGGGAACATCAAGCTGAAAGGGCAGTAATGATACAGCAACAGGTATGAACTACCAGAGATTGCTGTAACTATGTATGGGTGAAAAACAAAAATTTAAAGCAATTTTGAGTACCACAGTTATGCTGATGTAAGTTAAAGGTCTTGTTGACTAATGCTCCAGGCAGTTAGTATCAAAAGCACTTTAAGCTTCAGTCAATCTCTGAAAATGGGTGGATGCTGAAATGTAACTAAACTCGTATTCCCTTAAAAGAACATCTCATTGATCATTATTTCCATTACATAGTAAGGATAAAAGAGCTTATGGAGTCCAGTAGAAAAAAAAAAAAAAAAAAAATCCAGCTTTTAAAATAGGTGCCTGAACGTGAGCCAGCAGTGAAAACTGTACTGGACATTTTTTTACAAAGATTCAGGAAGGGAATGAGGGTTTTCAGAGAAAAGACACATACACACGCCCAACATACACAGAAACTGACAGCCACTGATACCCATATCTGCCTCTCAAGACCCACGAAGCAGATCCAGAAGGCGGCGGGGGACGCGGATGCTCCGGGACCACAGCCCCTCCAGCAGCGCGGAGCTCCGGGCATTTCCAGCCGCCCGAGGCGCTCCGGTCCCTCCCCGCCCGCTGGAGGCTCAGCGGCCAGCGCGGAACAAGTTTGTTGAGGTCCCCCTGCCCCCGTCGTTATCAAACCTCCCCGCCGGCGGCTCCTACCCCGCACCGCTAAGGGCACTGGGATGGCCGGGCCGTGCTCTGCTCCACTCCCCGCCAGCAGCCCGGCCGCGGCAGGGTCAGCCCGCCGCCGCTGCCCGCGCCCCCCGCCCCTTACCGATGGCCCAGGTGCAGCTCTCCTTGATGGCCCTGTGCTTGCTCCCCGACGCCTCCTTCTGCAGCTTTCGCAGGATTTCTTCCATCTTGCCTCCCCCGGGATCCTCGCGTAGCCGCGGGGGCAGAGGGGCAGACGCCGAGGAGTAGAGGGCGGTGCGGGCGGCAGAACGGTGCCGGGGCTGCCCCCGCCGCGGCCGTGCCTACGCGGGGACGGAGCGCGGCACCCCGCTGCCGCCCCGCCGCGGCTGATGAATCACGCCGAGTTCCATGGCGGGGACACGTCAGTTGTTGCCGCTGCAGAGTCCCTCCTCTGCCTCCTCCTCCTCTGCTCCCCGCGGTGGCGCAGCCAGGCTGGGGCTGAGCCTGGCCCCGCCCGCCGCGGGCACAGCCCGGCGGCCACGGCTTCTCTGAGCCCGGGGGACGTAGGGCGTCCCTTCCCGGCGCCGCGGGGAGAGGCAGCGGCTGCTGCGCCCGGGGAGCGGAGCGGTGAACGGCGCCGCCAGACCCGGCCCCTGCGGCGGCAGCAGCTGCCCCTGGGGGAGAAACACGGCACGGGCGGGCTGCGGCCTGTCCGGTTGCCATGGCGACGGGCGGGCGGGGGGCGCCGGCAGACCTGCCTGCCTGCCCCGGGGAAGGGTGCGGGAGGGCGCTTGGTGTTTGCCCGAGGCGGCTGAGCGGTTCCAGCCGGGCGCCTTACGGGGTCGGGCGGCGTCTCCGCGTCCGGGGGCTGGAAGACGCTGTCTGAGCTTTGCGGAGCTGAGGCGGGGGCCTGTTCCTGGGTCCGCCCGGCCTCCCGCCAGCCCCGCTACGGAGCGCGGCGTGGAGATCTCTTACCCGGGCAGGGCAGCCCGGCGGTCCTTTTCCTGCAGTCCTGCTGCAGGGCAAGCCCTCGCTCCAGCCTGTGGAACCAGGCGGGGCGGGATGCAGGGACTCAGGCCTGCATACCGACACCTGTGCAGGGGCCACTCATCCTCTGAAATCAGTGACATCAAATAAACGTCAGTGTGCCCTACAGGGTCTACAACTTCGTTCCCAGCTGGCACTTGCTGAAGGTCTTGACTTAACCTACTCACCTGTGTTCCCCCAACAAGGCAGTCCCTGGGAGAGAGAACACTCTACTCCTCAGACATTCCTCCTCACAGCCCAAATGCTTTTTACCCAGCAAAGCTCCTGCCTTCTTCAGTTTGTTGTTTCAGTGCCTTATCTCTAGGATATGCTACTTCCTCCTTCTTTTGCAACTACATCAGTTAATGTTAACTGAGTGTTTCAATGATGTTGTCTTATTGCAGAATATCTCTCAAGATACAGGAGGACAAGCAGTCTAGGAATAGAAAAAGACAACAGATAAGAAAGGCAGTGCAGGTAGCAGCTGGAAGTATTAGTGGTTATGTCCCCTACTGCTAATTGGAAGAGTACCAATTGTGAATTACCAGACAGAATATTGGCACCTGGTGAATCACTCATAGCATTTCCCATAGGATATTGGGCTTTCAAAGGCTGTCCTTTATCCAAATACTTACAAGGGCTGATCCTGCTTGTGTTCAAAGTATAATGAATGCATAATCCATAGTTGCATTTTAAGGCCAAAGTGTAAAATTCATATCTGAAGAAAAGGATTTAAAATGATGCCAGAAAGGTCTGGAGTTGGTTAGGGAATGCCATGAGCTACAATACTGAGGATTTAAAAAACCCCAAACAACTCTGATAGACCATTCAGATTCCAGGGCATAAACCAACATCTAAGAAACTGGAAGTAGTTTCCCAAAGTTTCTTACCTGACCGTGCTCTGCTACCTTCCTTGGAATGAAAAACTGGAAATAGTTAGTGGCCACAGTTATCAGTGAACCCTGGTGCTGTAATTCAAGGCTTGAAAACTGAAGTGATGATGAGTTATTTCCCACCTATGTTCTTCCTCTTTATTCCAAGGTGTGCTTAGTGGAAATGAACATAGGGATGGTTTTTGTCTGTTCAAGTCTTTGATTTTATTTTTTTTCCTTGGGGCGAAAACAACAAGAAGGGTTGTGATGGTGTTTAAGGTATTTTTAATGTAGAAATTATGTACCAGGGATCACCTGGACCTGTGGAATACTAAAATATAAATATGTATCTATTAACAGTAAATAATTAATTGCTTATTTTCAGGAAGCCACTGATTAAAGTCAATTAATTTCTAATTTGAGATTATTTTATAGCTACATGCATCATCAACTCACTAGTTAATTCCTCTGTGGTCTCTAAAGGAAGCCCTTTGTAGCTGAAATCCTCACCAGAGCTACAGTGTTTTCATAGATGCTGATGTCACTGAGCCAAGATTTGCATTTATGTGTGTTTTAGTCACTGTCCAATGTCTTCCGGCAAAATGGATTCTGTGCTGCTAACACTTTTTCCCAGTAGTTATGTCATCAGAGTGAGAGAAATAAAAATCATGTTCAGGCTCTCTAGAGCATCTTAAGGCCTGTCTATAAGATTATGCAGATGGAAAAACAAGTAGGCCATGATGAATCTTCCCAAGCCCATGTGTGTGAGTACCATGAGTCATGTTGCTGACACTTTTCATGTAAGTCCTTCCATCTCCAAATGAACCAGAGTCCATCAGTCTTTGTCTCTGTTGTCTGTCATAAGCACATAAATACACAGTAGCCATGTCTTGCTGGAAGTCAGTCACTGAATGTGCCTTGGACAGGGAGGAGATCACATTTAATTGTGTGATTTGGGCTCCGCTTCAAGACAAGTGGCCTAGAAGGTTTGGAGGTCTAGGTACAGAGTAGGGATGATGGAGTAAAAACCTTCTATCTTCTGCCATGAAGAGACAACTAAGCTTCTATAATCACTCTTACAGCTCGTAAGTCCTACTTGCCATGTCCTGGCTGTTGAAAGCCAGCAGCTTCCTACTGTGGTAGGGGCTACCTAGGACTCAGCTCTGATGTTCCCCTGTACAGCTCGAACTTTGTCCATCTGGAAGTCAGAAGGATCCTGTGCAGATCTGGTACCTTCAGGATGCAGTGGTTATGGATCACTAAGATGCAGTGGGAGATATGCAGTGTGCTTTCGGGACTCTCACCTGGCAGTGCTACTGATTGTTTGCATTACAGGCATGCAGATTATATCTGAGGCTATACCTACAGCTCTGAACACAGCCAAGAAGCGTGTAAGCAAAGCCAAACTACTCAAGATACCCAGAGTGACAAAATTCTATTTGTACAGTTCTCTGTAAGCTAGTGAGCAGAGTTCAGGAGCAGCATATGCTTGCATTCAGACATCCACATGCTGCTGTGGCTCTGCTCCTTCTTGTAGCCAAGGAAGGCGATGTGGTGCTATTTTAAATCTCTTCCCATAGCATATAGCCATATTGCCCAGGCACACACCTGCCCTGTCACTGTAGCCTTTGAGATCCTAAAAAAGAACCAAATGTACAGTGGAAAATTATGAGACAAGGGCATGTTAGGCTGTGAGATAACTGCATATATTTGCTATTAGTTATCACTCATTAATTATCTCTGCTTTGGCCATTTTACCAGTGTGCTTGGTCAGGATCTCATTGTACACTGTGGATGCTGGACAATGTGGACCAAAGAAATGAGCTGTGTCCCTGAGAACTTTCAGTTTAATTACAAAATACCAGGAGATACCCTTAACGACAGGAAAACCACCTTGTTCCGTGGTTCAAAAATCGCAGTTAGCGAGATTTTTCAAAATTACTGTTTTCCCAGAAGCACCCCCATGACTGGACTGACCAGACTTGCAAAAGAAGCTTGGGCGACATGGCCCCATCAGCACCTTCATGACACGTGATATGAGAGGCAGGTACCCTTCCTTCCCTCTCCCAGAGGGCAGCAAGTCTTGGACAAGCAAGAACCTTGTCAGGGTTTGGTTGTGGTTTTGGTTGTCTAGACTGTAACCACGTCATCACTGATCGGGTGGCATCTGTCACTGTTTGCCTGATTGCACAGTGAGTTACCAGAGGCTTGCTGAGTGCTCAGTGAAGTCGCTTCAGAGCAGGTGCTGCCTTCTGCAGCCTCCACAGTGTGACCTTGCTGAACAAAGGCGAAGCACAGCAATGACGGGTGCTGCTGAGTGCAGGGATTACGGAGGTGAGGAGAAAAACCCTCTGCAGTGGGAGCTGTGAATACAGCTAGCATGTGTTCAGCACTGACTGTTCAACATAACCTCACATCGTTTATTCTGTAAAGAACAGTTGAAACAAAAGTAAAGTCTTGAGATCCATGCCAAGACAGAAATAAGAGACAAGACTCTCTGGCCCTGCTGAGACATACTTTCTGCCAAGATAGAGGAAAACCAAAAATCCCTTTAACTGCCTTCAATCTACCATAATCTTCTCCTCTCCCTGAGGAATTGCAAAGGCAATCGAAGAGGGTATCAGGAATGCAGAACGGCTATTCTGGGTGAGATCAAGGTTCTTTTTACCCAGTAGCTTATTTCTGACAAAAGTCAGTTGGGGATTCTTAAAGAAAGGGTAGAAAGAATATAGTGCCCCTTCCTCTGGTAAATTCTCCCATTTTCTATTAATTTGCAGACAAGGTACTTCCTGAGACAGTGGTTTTATATTTATGGATTCAGTAATACCTGACAGATTTTTCTTCTTTGAATGTATCTAATTCCTTTTGAACCTTTTCACAGTCATCCTATGGCAGCAAGTTCCACAGCTGAGTTACACACAAACAGAAGAAAATACTTTTCTTTTTACAGTTCCATCTTCTTTCTTTTTTTTTTTTTTTTTTGCACAGGTTTTTGATGCTACCTAGCTTTTGTACTGTGAGAAACTTTGCATAAGCTCTCCCTATTCACGTTTTCCCCATCATTCATTATTCCTTATACACTGAGTGTGTCCTCCCTCAGCTGCTTCTATTGCAGTCTACAGCAGACTGTTCTTCATATATGATCTTTGGTCATACCGATTGCCCTTCTCTGTACCATTTCTAGATCTGCTCTACCCTGAAATATGAGAGTTTGGAAGGAAGAATGAATACACTGAAAAAGGCAGCATGAAGATTTGAACTATAAAAGCTCTTTCTTCCATCAGACTCTACTGAAAAGGCTTTGAGTGGAAAGAAAATTACAAGTGACTGTGGAATTATACTTGTTATCAAAAGGGTTTCAAGTTGGCCAGACAGCTAAATGTCAGAGGACTGATCGAGTCCCACCTTTCTCTCTGTAATCCAGAGGACTCCCATAGTCTTAATTTATGGAAGGGGAGTTTAGAAGTCTAACAGCAGTACATTCAAAGGCTTGAATACTAAGGTCAGGATTGTACTGTCTAGCCAATCTCTCTTAAGCTGTGAAAGAGACTGAACTGACAAGTTTTCATATAGCTGTATGAAATGCAGGTCACTCAAAATTACAAATGCATTATACATATTTGAGGTCATAAACTGCTTTGAAATTTGTTGAGGCCTTTGACTGAGAAAAAGATGTTTCTCATTATGAGGAAACAAGGACATCATGGCATCTACAGCTGTCAGATGCTCATGATGCAAAGTCAAGAAAGGTCAGCAAGACCTAACTACATCTCTGCTGGCTGGGAAATGGATTGTGATTTGCATACCCTCTTTGGTGTTAAGCATGTAAATAAATGAGTTGAAGTACTAGAAATATTCCTAGAAAAGCTGAAATTATGTACGTTTTCAACCTAATATGCTCTTTTTAAGGTAGATTAATAGA
Source organism: Streptopelia decaocto (assembly GCF_964273445.1). Taxonomy (NCBI): domain Eukaryota; kingdom Metazoa; phylum Chordata; class Aves; order Columbiformes; family Columbidae; genus Streptopelia; species Streptopelia decaocto. The sequence continues at coordinate 60,180,786 of NC_138656.1, forward strand.
TTTTCATGCCACTGTTTCAAATTTTAATATAACTCTCTTGTGACAAATCCGTAAATTTCTTAAGTATAATGCAAAGTAAAGAGAAGCACAAAGGGACAAGTTAAAAAGAAGTTTATTTAATAGTGTTGATTTGCAGATTCTGTTCTGTTACAGACAGATCAATCTGAAATGAATTACCTTGTTTCGGGAGAATGTTGTCAGTTTTACAATGCAATGGTGGCAAAATTCAAGTCAGAGTGTTTTTTTGTTTTTTATGCATTCAGATAATATTCACATATAAAGACCAAACAAGAGAAAATGTCTCCCTTTTCTTCTTCATGCTGCCCATGAAGTCTCTGAGATGTGGATTGACTCTGATAGTCAATCGTACTTATTTTGACAGCTTTAAAGACCAACTTGAAAATTTAAAAGAACGTGTTCTGAATTAAGAGAGCAAGTTAGCTCCAAAACATAGTTTGGTTCCTGTTTAGTATTCTTTTTTTCTGCACAGTGATAAGTAAGAACTTATTTAAAGGAAGGCAAGCCCTGGGCTCCAAAAGCCCTTCCAAAGAATGTAAGAATCCATTATTCCCCATATGCTCATCCCTTTAGATGCTACTTCTCATCATATCAAAAGACAGAGCATGTTCAATACTTTCAACATGAATTAGGAAACTATTGATCACTTATACATCTCTTTCTGCCATCTGACTGGGCACAGGACCGAGTTTCTGGATTTGATGCTTAAATTGCAAATTAACAGTAAAATCAACCTGTAAGTAGACCTGTGGTATAGTCATATACTTAGAGGTTTTTCTTGAGATGTTCTTCAAGACAGCACTTTGTTATAAGCTGACAGATGAGCTTGCATATTGAGTGATGCCCTTTTATATTTCACTGCTGGTATTAATCAATGTGAAATCAATGCTCAGATTGTTGTTGGTGTATACTTTCTGGATATATAATCAGAGGGAATATAGCATTCAGCTTCCAACTTTTTAAGAGCAGACAGTAATTGCCTCTAAGTCATGATCTGAAAATCCAGTGCTAACTGGATATTGAACCACACAAAAGCTCTTATTACAGCAACAGGCACACAAACACACAGCCCTGTAGGCTTGAGGGAGATCACCATATGTTTTTTAAGGCTTTTGGAAATTGCTCTTACATTAAATGGAAAATCTAGCAGAAAGACACGTTTTCCAACATGTATTTTGAAAAGGGATTTCAAAGAATGGCATTTCAGAATTCTGTGTTTGGATTTCTGTAGCTTCCAGATCAAATATGCTCAGCCTACAAATGAAAAACCTTGGGGGAAAAGTGATCTAGTAACCTGGGCTACAGATTCATCTGTTTTCTATTAGATTGGATTCTTTGCTCTCTGTGGTATACTATAGCATAAGCAGAAATAAAAAGATTAAAATATTTGGGAGATTATTAGAATGATGGGCCTTTAAAGAGCAATGACTATTTATAGGGCTACAGTCTGAATGTATTTAGTTGGCTTGGTCTTAAACATATCTGGCAGAAGCCTTTCTTTCAGTGCTACTGTATGCCTCACTGATTTCAGTGATGTGTAATTTGACCTATGCAACTCTTTTCCCTCACATTATGTTGCCACAATTGCAACCAGCAGAACTGTCTGATTTCAAGTCTCACTGATATGAGAAGAGAGAGGCTTTCCTACCGTAGCCCTTTACTTTTGCAATGTGCTCTCTCTCCTTTGATCTGTAAGGGCTTGGATTGCTGTGTGGTAGCTGCACTGGTTTGCCCTTTTATTTATGTATTTATTTATTTTTAATGCATGTTATTTCTTTTTGTTTTTATTTTATTTTTTTTTTTTCTGGGCCTTTAAGGAACAGGGAGATATGAATAATAAGAAGCCAGTCCACTGGATTGAAGAAGATTGCTCTTTTATGGGAGGATAAGGTACTTGGCTTTTCAGGTACTTAATTTCTGAGAATAATTTTGTGCATATGGCACATTTTACAAAAAGACATCAGATTTTAACACACAAGTTCTTCTGTGTAAAATTTAAACACCAATGAATGTTTAGAAGTGTACAATAATATTTGACATTTAGCTTGAATTAAAGATGTTCTGCATTAATATTGCTATTATTTTCTGACAGCTAGTTTACAAAAGGTGATGACTCTGTCCTCTTTTCTTTCTCATCAGTCTTCACTATTCCATCTGGTACATTCACATGTTTAGTTATAATGTATACACAAAGACACAGTTATTAAAAGAACATTGAAATGCAACTTGTGCATCGTGATAAAGTGTAGATGCTCATGCAACTTCATGACTCCTCACAGTCCCAGCCTCCTTATTCCCTCCACTCAGCTCTGCCCCAGCTCATCTGTGCTTCATTGTGTCTCTTTCTGCAAGTGCTTTCAGCTGCTCTCACTGCCGTCCTGTCCCACACTTCTTCCCAGGCCAGTCAAGGTTCACCTTGCACCATACTTCACATTAGCCTACTTTGCCCCTTGCCTATGTGTCCCCTCAGTCAGCCCTTCTGTCCATGTCTTTTTTATAAAAAAAAAAAACAAACAAAAAACTGCCTACATGTGTGCAGGTTTACAGATACAGGAAAACTTCTGTTTAGTCCCTTACAGTGTAGAGTATTAGCATAAAACTATAAAAAGACTCTTCAGAGATTTTAGCTGATAAAATCTGGTGGCCTTAATGAACATGTGCAGACTGATTTTATGAAATTTTGAGAGATTTGGGCAAGTTTTCAAAAACGCAGGAAAAAAGCATAACCCTGATACATAAACCACTCAAACGCTGTGTTTTACTTCTTCATGAAAGAAACAGGGACAGTACATCTTCTCAAAGAAAGGTTATCAGATTGCATTAACATTGGCAGAACATTATCTTTTGCCTAGAAATAGCGAAACTAATCTGATCGAAATGCAAAGCAATCACCCCTGCTCCCATCCAGATGGAAGATTTCAGCCCCAGTTAGTATTTGGCAAAGTGAGTGAAAGTAAGATTGTACTGTGGCAGTTGTCAGATAACCTTAGGGTAGTCACACCTGTAATGCCAGCCAACTTTATAAATGAGATATATATTATAGATACAATATTTATTTCATACAGTCACATGTCACTAGCAATGAGAATATTGTTCATTTAATTTACTGTGCCTTTTCTAATCTGTGTGGAAGACAAAAACATCTTCTTAAATACCAAGTGAAAAATAAATATAAAAATTAAATAATTGTGTCTGTCTCTCATCTTCCTTCCTTCCCTCCTTCCTTCCTTCCTTCCTTCCTTCCTTCCTTCCTTCCTTCCTTCCTTCCTTCCTTCCTTCCTTCCTTCCTTCCTTCCTTCCTTCCTTCCTTCCTTCCTTCCTTCCCTCCTTCCTTCCCTCCTTCCTTCCCTCCTTCCTTCCCTCCTTCCTTCCCTCCTTCCTTCCCTCCTTCCTCTCTTTCTTTCTCTCTTTCTCTCTATTTTTTTTTTCTTTTAGTTAAGCTCCCAGGTTCCAATTTTTCCTGTCAGCCTTGTGCAAAATGTAAACTAACTTACTGTTATTGGCCACTGAATGCAAACACAAAGACACACCTTCCTGCAGCAGGGGTCAATTGATATTATAGGATTTCCCTCTGGCAGTGGAAGGAAGTCCTGCCGCTACCACAGTCCTCCCCAATAACACAGTTTGACATACCTCACCTATTTCTTGCAGTCGCCAGATTCTTTAGTGTATGTACATGTTCTCTACCTTCTGAGGAGGGCAGCAGCAATTCGTGTATTTTCTGCCTTCATTCTCAAAGGCTAGTGGTGTAAACAGAGATTAGCTGCTGTAGGTGTTTGCAAGACTGTGAGCTGACGTGTGTCCTTCAAAGTAATGGAAAATGGTCCAGTAGCATTTCACCAGCAGAAGAGCTAGGCCCATATTTTTTACACTGAAGCATAGATATATAGGCATATATATGTGGATACATGCCATAATGTAGAGACTCTAGTTTCATAATCCTAAGAGAAAATTGAATGACTGGATGATAATTAAATTTTATTAACTTAATTAACTTAAAGAGAAATTCAAGGAATAGATATACTGCTTGTTAATCTTTTCATTAGTGATCTTTACGCAGTATGCTCGCAATGAATCTAGTTCTACAAGAATTTGCATTCCACAGATTCATACAACACATTAGATTATAATTTCGTTTCTTAAGGGAAAACCCTTAAATGGGCATTAGAGTGATTTATGTTATGTTGTATGGATGGTTTATGTATTTTGTATTTGTGCTTAAGAATGCAGCAAGAATACTACATGACAAGCTGCATGTTGGTATGAGGATTTATCAGAGTGCAATATGTAAGCTTCCCATGGATTATGCATCTTTATTTGACACCTGTGTGTGCTGAGTCTCATGACTTTTTACCCCTCTCCTAGTTATTTGCCCCATTAAACTATTCACCTCAATGCTTTCCGATGTTTCTTCTCTAGCAAACTAGCTGCATAGATTTCCCAAATTCTCACATGGCCAGAAAGCCACAATATTCACACTTGTGTTTGTTTAACTTTTTCTGTGTTGAACATGGCACTGGGACATATTTTCAATGAACGCCTTCTGTGCTTCTCAGATATCTCACACCCTTGCTGTGGTGTTCAGTTACCTACAAAAGCCGTTTGTCACCTCACACATTCCTCCAACATGGGCATTATCCCTTAAATAATTCACACTCCATTGTGCCCTACCGCCTGAGCTGCCTGAGCTGCTGCTTAAAATATTTATATATAAAAAATATTTAAGGACAGTCTCTATGTAAAGCTCACATAATTTCATATAAGTACAGTTGAACTCTCTTGTGGAGTCAGGTTTGCTTCAAGAAAGCTCCAGCTCAGCAGGAAATTTTCTGTGTCGTATGAACTATTTTCCTCATGATTTGTGTCTGAATCATGAGAAAGAGCATCTTCAGTGCAAGCTGCATTGTTGGCAGAGCATATACAGGCAGTTAAATCACTTTTATCTCCTTGATGCTCTTGTGATTTGTTCTTTTTGTTTGGTTGGGGTTTTTCTTCCATTTACAGTCAGGGTTAGAACAGATGGCAAAGGCTTAGCTTGATGTAACGCGTCCATAAAATAAGCAAAGCTGTCAGTGAGCCTTCTCTCCAGCAGGCCTATTTCACTTTCAGGAGGCTTTTTTTTTTCCACTGTAATGAACCTGAAAAAAATGTGACTTTAGGAAGAAATTAGTAGCTCTATGAGCAGCAGAAGCTAATGGTTTTGTGGTTCTCTGTGAGCTCACTGTAGAGCTTCTCCCTTAGGGGAGGAAAGTGATACTTTGGGATTCTTGGCTCCACAAGGCAATGTGTTTTGACAAAACTTGCAGCGATTCCTCAGTTTTGCTGCTTCTGCTCTTGTGTCATTAAAAGATGTTTTGGGAAAGTAGGGAGTTGCAGGAAGCTGACAAAGTCATGGAGACATTAGCACTGCATGTGTTCATGGCTTGATAGAGCAAATCACCTCAGTAAGTGCAGCCTCAATAAGTTCTTCTCATCAAGTTCCAAAAGGAAAAAAAAAAAACAACTTAGTTTTTTTTTTCTCCCGTAGGATTTGAGCTAAATATCTTCTAAAGTTGTAACTTCATAAGCTATTCCTGCTGTGATTTCTGATGCCAGAAGTGCCCAGTGTGTGCCAACATATACAGCCCTCTACAGATAGACAGTAAAGTCTGACTTTAGGCTTTACCCAAAGCAATATCTAAGCAGAAAACACAGGTTAAACAAACTTTAATTTTACTGATTTCTTAGCTAAAGAAATTATGGCATGGACTGCTCACATGATTTTGCCAAGGCCATACACAAAGTCTGAGAAAGAGCTGTGTCTGAGGAAGAGAAAAGAACAGAAAATTTCTCCTAAGCCACAGATCAGTTCATTAAGCACAGTTCAGCCTTCCTTTTCAGAGTACCACCAGTTAGTGACATATTATTCAAAGTTGCCTTGTTCTAACAAATGAAGGAGTGGCAGTTGGCAAAAGGTAATAAGAGCACTGGGCAGCAGAGATTATAACTACTTGTACCATGCATTGTATTGTACATTTATTTTTAAATGCTCCCTTAGAGAAGAACAAACAAGAATACAAAGGAAGCTGAAATTTGACACCTGCCTATAATTTATAATACTCATTATATTTTTGGGACAGCCATCTCTTGGCAAGGTAAGCTCTTTTATTTATAGGCAGGGGCTGTTCATGATTTGCATGCTAATGGATTCACATCTGCAAAACCTATAAATTAGCCTCTAGCTCATTATGGCAATGCCATTGTCCCACTTGCCAGTATGTAGTTTGATCCCAAATGTTTCAGATGTCCACAAAGTAAAAGCAGTCTGAGAGAAGAGTTTCACTGTTGCAGTATTAGCACACCAAAAAATACTACCCCCCCCACACCTTGCCACCAAACTCCACAAAAAAACCCAAAAGACCCCAAACAAACGAACAAAAACCCCAAACAAACCAAAACAACAACAAATGCCTTGGAGGAGGTGAAACTGCCAAGTGTTTCAGAAAGATGAGCCCAAAAACTCAAGAAACTGGGAAACTGCTGCTGTGTTTTGAGGTGCTTATGTCAGTTCAGTCAAAAGAATTAATTTATAGCAGCTTTTTAATGGGTTCCCAATAAAAGTATCTTCATAGAAGATTAAGTAATTTTGCTGTGTATCTTGATTGTATCCTAATGTGTCAAACATGAACACTCTTGTTACTGTTCACGTTCTGGTTGTGTCTAGCTACCTGAAACGGACAGTGAGGTCTTTTTTTTTGATGAGTCTTATAAAGGCCATCCCTACTTCAGGTAGTCACGAGTTCATGATTATGTCAAGATTTTGCTCCTTTGTTGAGCTGGCAAAAAAATGAAACACAGTATAGGCAAAGCAAACTCATAGAGTGCATATTCTCTCCCATCCAGATGTGTGGATGACTCCTGTGTGAATTCACTTTGTTAAAGTTAACTGGATGGTATAAGACCGCTGGCCCCACAAGAAAACATTGAGCTTCTGAAATCTCTGCAAGCTCTGCTTGGCCACCATGGGTAGGATGAAGGATACTCCCCACCAGCCTCAGATAAACTCTGGCTTGCTCTTGTAACTTCCAGCTGGTTACCTTTAACTGTGCTGAGACGCGTAGACTTGCTCATCCTTAACAAAGAGAAAAGTGAAACCCTTACAGATAAAACACTAACCGTACCTACATCATTGGCAAGATCTTAAACAAGGTGACAGAGCTGCTGTCAGCAAGATTGACAGATTTTGTTATTTTATGGGTATGTTACATCTTGCCCATATTTGCTTCTGCATATCCCACTGCTTGCATCCTCTGGCCTTTTCATTTCTGCCTCCCAACCTTTCCACCTACTCTTCCCTGGCTGAAGAGTCCTCAGAAACCTCTCTTCTTTGCTGACATATTGCTATAGGTAAATTACTATAAATGAGAAGAAGGCCTGAAACAGAAAAAGCTTCAACTGAGGCTTCAGAGTTGGAGGGGGCAAGGCAGGATCCAGATGTACCTGCATGCAAATGTAGCAGTATCTTTATTAAATGTCTTTATTGAATTCTGGTTGATAATAATAGCTGCTTATCTATTTATTTACCTATAACACTCTTGTTTGTCAGAGTAGGTGGGAGAAGAGCAGAAAAGCAGAGCATTTCATGAGTCATAACCCAGAAAAAACTCTGCTGAGAATACAGCTCACACTGCTCTGCAGCAGAGCCCGGGTGATAAGCATCAGTGTTGCTGTTGTCTCCATGCAGTTGGTTTCATATTACCATGGATGATAAGATTCACTATGACATATTCAAATGGGACTGTAGGTAAAGATAGGTGGGGACTTCTTAATTTCATTCTCTTATATATACTCTCTATATACTGCCATAAGAAAGGCAAATTGCAGCATAAAGAAAAATAACTACTTGTTTGGAATAAATCTAGAAATGTAGAAAAAATATTTTACTTCTAAATCCATGTTTTTTACCCCAATTCTGTTCATCCGTACTTTTGGTCTTGCAAAGAATTGCACAAGGCTAGATCCAGCTATGGGGACTGGGGAGGGTTCATATATCTCTGCTGCTTATCCCACTACACGAGTGGGCAGTGTTCATGCATGAGCCGCAGACTTGTCACCCTCTGTCACCCCTGCAACTGGCAGATAGCTGGCAAGTCTTGCTTTCAAATATACGACAGCCCAAGGAACTCTGTGGGACCTTCCTAGCTAAGAGCTGGGCACAGGGTTAAGGAACAACAGGGCCTGGCGTTCTTGCTGAAACCTGTGGTTCAAGCACATGTTTAAAGGCAGCTGTCCTTGCCCACATTAGGAGACGGGCTGCTCGGTACTGAATCTGTGATGAACTTCTCACAGATGGGCCCTGGAGTGGTCACTGCTGGGTGAGGACCTCTGGCCGCATCCACGCTGCTCTGAACATGCCGAGCTGGGGATGGCAATGAGCACTGGTTAGGTACCTCTCCCCTGCACATCTACCTCACCCAGAAGCTGAAGACCATTTGGAGCTGCTGAGGTGGTGGATGTGTGAGGTCCCGGGTGTCCCACAGAGACCAAGCAAGCTCTGGCTGTGCCTGGGGCTGCCCTTGTAGGTTGGATCTCTGCACAGGCACTGCGTCTTGCCTGCTGGGCTCCTCCAGCCCTGCAGCAGACTGTGACAATAGTGGTTGCAAAAGATTCCAGTATTTGAATAGTTTATTGAGGGCTTCCATGTTTATTGTGCTTCTTCTTTTCACAGGAGAATGGAGCATGGAATACACTGGATGTTGCTGTTTAGATACTACACTGAAAAGTACAGTGTCAGTGCCTAGACAAAGCTGATTCCCATCCCATTTCTAATTGCTTTCTTTTTCTAAACTTGGCATAATTTCCTTTACAATAACTTGTGTGGGGAAAAAAAGTCTTGGTAGCATTTTTGTTAAGATCACCTGTGATAAAGCCTCATTTTCTCTTTTCTCTGCCTATTGTGCTTTTCAAAAAACTTTTGCTGAACCTATACTTTGGACCTAGTACCTTCATGCTTTGTACTACAGAGATCCAAGGAATTATTTCTTCACAAATAGTAGCAAAAAAAAAAAAACCAACAACCAAAAAATAAACCAAGCAAAGGCTAGAAACTGGCATGCTGTAAAGACAGTTTAAAAGCATAAAAGCATACATTTTCCTCTGTGTGTATTTAACAGTTTCCATCTTTGCCATATGTTCTTTCCCTCATCAATTTGCCTTTTAGATTGTTCTTTAACACTTGCCTATTTTCTTGCTTCTGCAACAGAAGGGAAGTTGATCTTTCATTTGTTCCGCAAATATTCCTTATTGTCCCAGGTTTTATTACCCCATCTGTTATTGTGTGATCAATTGAAGTCTCTCGTGGTCTCACTTTTCCAACTGATCACACTATACCACAGGTTATATTTCAATTTAATTGCTATCTACTGTATAATATGTAAGCTAGAATGAGTGGAGCATAAAGACGAGGATATTTTCCCCCTGCCTACCATTCCTCTCTTTCTGTGTAAGCACATATCTTCAGTGCTTACTTGTTATCAGTGACAGCGTTTAAACTAAAATCCCTCATCTCAATTATTTTCTATGCAAATCCGATGCTTCCATCTCAGTGTTTACTACTTTAAACACAAAAGTATTTACAGAACATGCTCACCAACACTTGAGAGAAACAGGTAGATTCTGTCACACTTCATCAGCTAAAGCAACACTTCCCTGAAGCATCCTTGCCAAAATGGGAACTTCTGTCTCCAAGCACAGTGTTTCCTCATTCTTCCTCCTCCATCTCCCAGCCCTCTCTTACTGCTCCCAAACCCTTTGATCTTCCTGTCCTCAGCTCTATCTATCACAGCAAGGTGTTCAAGGTCTTTTAAAATCAGAGGTACAGTACTTTTTCTGCAAGGGGAAGCTAGCCCTGTGAGCATGACCAAGCTGATTTGAAGAAGATGAGTCTTTTGCAGCAGGACACATAGATGGAAATTTCTACTATCTGTCCAGTTCTACGGGAGAGAAGACTCATTTATAGCTATTGCTTTTCATAATAATAGTGCAAAGTGGGTCAATGCCAGGGACGAACATGGAAGCAGCTCCTTCTGTAACAAGGCTTGGGGGACATTGTGCAAGAAACAGCACCCCCGATTTGCCCCTGAAAATAATGACTCAAAGTATTGACGTTCATGCATGCTATGTTAATACAGTGTCACGACCACATGTGCTGCTAATTTGGTGTTGTGATCCCTCATTTGATCATGTACTTAAAGACCAGGCTGTCTCTTAGAAATCAGGCCTCGGTGGACTGAGCTGTTGGATGAATCATTTATAAAAGCTTAACAGGATCTTTAATGTGGAGCTGTGCAATGAAATGTATCCTGTCTGCTTCCGGATGCATACACGGAGATTAAATTTATCCCAAAAGCTCCTGATGCTGCTGCTGGGATTCAAGTCATCGTTTTACAAGAGCTGCCTGTGCTGAGGCTGGAAAGAACAAAAAATGTGACTTCTACAGTGCTGTGTGGGCAGGTCTGACAGAGGGGAAGGGGGAACTAAGACAGGAAATACAAATCAATGCAAGGAAATACTAATATTGGTGGAAAGAAAAGCTGCGGTAAATCTATCAAGCCAAATATCTTTTCCTCAAGATATTTGAATGGAAAGCTCTTTCTAGATTTGACTGTTTCCTCAAAAGTATTGACTAAAAAAAAAATAAAGATATATATATATATATATAAATCTGGGTGCTAAGAATGGACGACAAGACAGCAGCTTCTGGCTCCCTAAGTGAACTCCAACCCACAAATGGAACACAGTGCCAATCTCCCACTGAAGGCATAAAGGCATTAGGCTCCACCATATGCATGTCTGTGGTGTGGGTGCATGGACAGCAGCTAACTCCATAGACTGGATAACTCTCCATCATCAGTGGGGAGACAAACAGGCATTTCACTTCAGCCTCAGTCTAAAAGAGCTGAGCAAGAGGAATTCCACTTTGGGTTAGAATTATAGAATTATAGAATAGTTTGGGTTGGAAGGGACCTTCAAAGGTCACCTAGCCCAACCCCCTGCCATGAGCAGGGACATCTGCAACTAGATCAGGTTGCTCAGAGCCCCATCCAGCCTGGCCTTCAATGTTTCCAGGGATGGGGCATCTACCACCTCACTGGGCAACCTGGGCCAGTGTTTCACCACCCTCACTGTGAAAAATTTCTTCTTATATCTAGTCGTAATCTCTCCTATTTTAGTTTAAAATCATTACCCCTTGTCCTACCATGGGATTTCCACCCTGCAGTTTCAGGGGGAGTTAAGCACCTTAAACATCTCGCTGCTGCAGGAGCAGGAACACGGACGGCTGGCTTTGTGCCCATGGAAGGTCCCCACCGAGCCTGCCCAAGCTACTCGGGACGCTCCATGGCACCAGGCTGAGGGTGCGGGACACGGCAGGTCCCTTTGCGGGGGTTGAGGGGAGCGGATTTTGGCCGAAGGTCCCCGCTTCCCCGCCTCGGATCGCAGCCCCGGGTGTTTCCTGCCCCCTGGCGGTCAGGGCTTGCCCCGCGGCACGAACCCGATCCGCCGGTGGAACGGGGGTGTGCGCATCACATGCGCTTCCAAAAACAGTGCAGTCGTAGGAGAAACCTCGGGTTTCAAGCAGAATTTCAAATCTGACGCCCGTACTCCGGATGACGTGAAAAACTAACATCTTCCCTGCAGGTGGCAGTTACAATAAATGCATTTCCAGCTTTGTATCTGATATTGCACAAATACGGTATTTTCCAAAACACATCTTCTCTCAACTTATTTGATCTGAACACATAATTCAGAATAAATATAAGCATGCTGCTCTGTAGGAGTAAGTCTTCCTTGTACCTCTGAGTAAACAGAAGTAAATGTTAAAACTAAAAACCAGTGAAACCCCTCATGCATAAATGTACACTATACCTTGGGTTTTCTTGAAGGACTGGTTCAAAATGTAATACTGGCAGCTCCAGGAAATAATGTTGACATGTTGCACCGAGCTCCCATTCCTGCGGGAATAGTTTCAGTGTTAGCTGGGCAATTGCTATCGCTTTATTAGCACTCTTGACCATCATGCACAAAGATGGTCTGTTTGCAGCCTTGGTAAAGGATTTATGGACAAACCTAAAATTAGTATGGAGGTCAAGGATGACACAGTTGTTTTTTTGATGCTTTCCTTTTACATACTTTGAAAATGCAAATAAGAGGATGTGGTAAAGGAGAAATAGTTGCAGCAACAAGTCCGTAGACCTTAATTTTCCAAAGACCCTGGCTATTGTGTGGGCATGATTTGTGAGCCTGAAGCCTCCAGAGAGCTCTGGGACAAATACTGAGCCACCAGGGATTCTGCTGTTTCCTTTAACAGAGATGGGATTCCATCCAGCGCAACTCCAGGATAATACAGAGGCTTCTGCACAGCTGAAGTGTAGAAAACTGGAGCTGCTGAGTTAGTAGGCTCACATGCACCTTGATGAATATCTATATGGCAATCATAGGCACAGAGTGCACAGAAGGAGGAGAGCTCTTCTATCTTTTTATTTCTAAGATTTTAGGTCATCTCTGGCTGATGGAGTCGCATAAGGTGTTTCTTGTGGGAATGAGAAATGGTTAGTCACACCTCTGCGGGCCGCGCTGCTGTCCTAGTATTTTCACAAGGCTTTTGAAGCAGCCTCAACAGCACATCAATTGCATGGAGCCAGCTTATTTCAGCTGTGCCAGCCCCAGATGAGTCTCTAATGTATGCTGAGTTCAGCCAAGGGCTACTGACAAGAGCTGGTCAGAAAAATTGCTTTCTTTTAAATTTAGATAATGGCAGCTTTTTGGCACACATGAGGAAACTGAAGTTTGATCTGGAAATACTGCTGGAGCAATTGTTGCAGGTTATACAAAGTACCTCCCATCCCTATCCTGTTTTATGGGTTGAATGACTACCTTATTTGGTGATGTTACTTAAGCATTATGGCTGTGATGCCTGAAGAGAGATTAGTAGAATTGGGGCACATGGACATGGAAGAAAGTGAGCATAAGATGCTGCTGAAGGACAACACCCACGAATTATGAAATAATTGGATTTACAACAGGTATTCAGTCTGCAGACATTGCTTTTATTCCTAATGGTTTTATCTGAGAGGTAAACAGACTAGAAAAAATGGAAAAAGGAAGGACACCCCAGCCCTGAGGGGATCCCACGTCCTGCCTCACAGCTGCCCGCTGAAGGGCAGAGGGGTGCCTTTGGCACTGTGCTTCTCACCATGTTCCCCAACTGCCCCCTTTCCCAAATGCACTCTTGGGAACCAGCCTGGGATTCCCAGCAGCCCATTTCAAAGCTGTCCCCCCTGAGAGCCCAGCCATGCCCGTCTGGGCTGGAGCTGATCCCTGACCTTCACTCAGCGCTGCTTGGTTTTCTCCAATAGCTGGGTGAATGATTGCCAGCAGTGGTAAATGATTTACTCCACGTAACACACTGTCTACTGGAGCGGCATATGTTGTAGAGCCCCAAAGATTATGAAATTATCTAATTATTTACATAATAAAGAATTAAAGGTAAGGATAGTGGTGCTGAAAGAACATTATTATTCCTTTATTCCACGGCAAAACAAAAATTTTGGAAAAGTGTTTTATTTTTATAATAGCTACAAAAGACATAGCTTTGTTCATAGCTGAAGATAACACACTTTTGACAGAGCAGCTTGATCCAGAATGCCCAGATTGATTCAGGCATTTTTGGTTGTTTAGTAAAGCAGTCCCCCAGTTTATTTTGTTACTTATTAGGGCATCTTTTCCTCATGATCATAGCACTACATGTTTTTCATCCATGCATCTTTGCAGCCCCACAGAGCTGACTCCTACCATCTGGTCTCTGTGAAGATGCGGGCTACACAGCCTGTAGGCGAGAAAAACGACATATGCTGCTGGAGCTGCCTATTTTGCTGCAGGAGGCACTGGTTTATTAGTTTGCTAGATTTCCTCACTACTAAATCAAAGCAACATCAGGACTGAAGGCAGATTAACTTCGTTGACTGTGTTGTAGGCCGTTGGTCACACAGAATGAAATCTTTGCTGTATTTTCTTTTAACTTCTGCTAGATTTCGCACTTGTTTAAAAGCCAGATGTTTAAGAACAAAGGAGAAGATGGAATTTCTCTCTTCATGGGGTCACTGGGAGCAGCAGGGTAGCTGACCAGAGCTGCTAATGCCAGAGGTGGGCTTGGAGGGGTTTGGTGTGATGTGGCGCAGCAGGGCCAGGCTGCTCGTGGTGCTCCTTGTCGTGTCCCCCAGCCACCGCAGTGTCCAGGCACTGAGGCACTCCGGATACAGGCAAAGCCTTGGGAAACCAGTTAATGGAACTAGAACTCTCTAACTTCAGACCTTGTGATAAAGTGAGCACTTTCCTGAGCGGTGCATTCCTACTCTATTTCTGGCAAAATGGATGAAATTTGACCTCCCTTCTCTTCCAACAACTCTCCATTTTTGTGCTGAAGAAAGTACCTTCTGTGTCTGCTTCGGAGGTGACTTGAGTGCTGACAGTAAGACTGTTGGAAAATTACCTCTTGGCACCTTCCAAATGAAGTTCTGCTATAGTGACAAAAAGAGACGACCGTGGTGCCCAGTTCTGCACTTACTTCTTCTTTATACAAAAATTGTGTGCTAAAGAATTATGCTTGCAAGTAGTTCAAGCAAAATGTATTTACAGATCGCTTTTATAATGAGTTTGGAATGAAACCTGAACAGTGAACATGGCCATCAGGAGTGAAGGAGGAAGATTATTTTGGTTGTAGTATGGTACTGAAGACTTGGTTGTATTTGAAAAGGACAAAGTTATGGTAATCGAGGCCTCAAGAATAAGACAAAGGTAGAAATTATTGGAATTGATATTGCAACGAAACACTGGTGAGAACTGAAGGGTGGAAGAGGACTTATGAAGAAAAAGTATCTGTATCTAAAAGGATATGTATATGTGCATGTGGATATGTATATATATATATATATGTATATATTATAAAACAGTAAATTGATACCTTGTCACAATACCACTTACTATGCGAGAATACACAGGCCATTAATTTTTCAAAACGGGTGATTTAAAGCTAAATTAGATCTTAAAACCAGCCCCTCATTATTTTGTCATTCAATATGCACTTGCCCATAAAAGCCCACGAGACAGTTAAGTGGCAAGTAGCCCTTCGAGAGTATTAAAAAACGGAAATTCTTAAAAATCTCAACTTAAAAATACCCTTTTTTCAGTTTTACGAAATGTTACAATAATTCATTGCTATAGCTTTTCATTTGCACTCTTTGAAAAGCCACATGCTATCCAGCAAATATGCAAATGATCATTTGAAGCTACTTTTTAACAGAAATTGTGTATTTTTATTATTATTGATGGAATTAGTATTTCTCACTGTCCTATTTTTCCCTCACATTCCATTAACAAGTACATACAGGTATATGCTTTCTAGATACATATAGCATCTTTCTAGATTTTTCTGGTGTGGAGTTTGAGGAGGGTGTTAAGAGAGGTCTCGTGAAACTCTATGTGGTTTGAAGTAACCTGCCTGAGATATTTTCAATTTGCCTATGGTGATATCATCTTACTGTTCTAGTTTTTGCATCACAATCCATCCCCTGGCATTTGCCAGTAATCGGTACTCAAATGAGTTTCACCATCACTCCTCAAAGGATGCTTCCCCTGCATATCTTTTGAGGAACTGACGCTGGGCACAGTCTGAGCATGTTTGACACAGCTGTGAAAATATCCCCTTTGATGCAGTCCAAGAAGAACTCATATGCCCCTATCTTTCATGAAACCCATGTAATCCCCACTGCCTGCTATTCTTTTTCAGCCCTTCAGAAGTCAAAGGTTTGCTCTACTGATCTCTTTGCTGAGGCCTTGAAGCTTCTCCAAGCCTTGACCAAATGCATGTGAGTTATGTGCCCAGAACACATGCATCCCTAGTCCTGTGATAGGCACATGTCTGTTCATATCATGAGAGTTTATGCTGATGCTGGGCAATGGGATGACATGATGGGATGTGTGTAGACCTTATTGTGGAGAAGTGTTTCGCCCATGACAAAAATGTTGGGTGTTCATTCATGACATGTGATGGGCAAGCTTTCATTTTGGTCATCTTGGGGCTGCATTTCCAGATGTGGGGTGGGGAAAGATCGGGGACTATGTGTCCTGAGTACCACTCCTGGACTGTGCCTGGCACAGCCTGGTTGGAAGCCAGAGCATAATTGCAATAAAGCACTCATTAGACGGCCATTAGGAAACATGCATTTGTTTGATGCCAGGCAAGTGATGGCATCCTTATTAATTATGTCATATTCCAAACCTCAAATAAAAACCTTTCTTTCTTCTTCTCATTTGCATTAAAATTGTCCAAAAACTGGGCAAGAAGTTGACTGTTTCAACTACAAAGCAACTTATTACAAACTTTTGGCACCTGATGTGGCTAACATCATTAGTATTATCAGTGTTGGGTAACGCTGGCCTGTCTAGTGAACAGAAAGGAGAAAGATGAGCTTCCACACCCAAGAGGAGGCTAGTGCTTGTGAAACCCAGTCAGAACATGAAGGTTTTTGCTGTGGTTATACTTGGCGGCGCCGGTGTCACGACGGAGAAGCGCTTCTGGAGGCAGGAGGCTGTCAGCCAGCCAGGGACTAAGTGCAAGGCTGGGTCAGGGGAGGATAAATGAGGGGACAGGGGGTTCGAGGGGCAGGGAGGGAGCCAAGCAGGGCGAGGAGCAGAACCCAGCCCCGCACTCCCTTCTCTCCTCCCCGCCGGTCCCACCGGTTGCTGCTGCCGCCGCCAGGCTTAGTCAGAGGAATGTGGGTGGGACTCTCTCCTCCCCGCCGCCTTAAAACTCCGCTCGGACTTACACGCCCGCAGCCTCCCGTCCCGTCGGAGCGTCCCCGCCGCATTCGCGGCGCTCAGTCCAGCTGAGTGTCCCCCTCCCCACCGGCCGGGCAGGATGGTGGTGTGCGGCCTCGCTTGCTGGAGATGCAGGTGGCTCCTGCCCCTGCTGCTGGGCCTGGCCATCATCATGGGCATCATCGCCTTGGCGGGCAGGGGCTGGCTGGAGTCCGAGTCGGAGCCCTATGTGCAGCAAGCTTCGCTATGGGAGAGCTGCACCCGGGGTGAGGAGGACCTCAACTGGAGCTGCGAGTCCCTCATGGACTACGGTAAGCTGGGAGCCTCCTTGCCCTCCTCTCTGTGGGACCCTGGTCCCTGCCACCAGCTGCACCCGGGGACAGTGGCTGGAAAGCAGCGGGTGCAGTGGGGGCTCACCTCATGCACGGTTGCTCCACCACTGTTGTGACACAGCTGCTTCCTGGGATGGGGTTTCTCTTGCAGAACCAGTACTAACATTGTTTCAGGGCTTAAACCAGCAAAGGAATATAGGTCTAGACTGCCTCAGAGCAATCTTTTCTACTGGTACAACACTGAGCCAGGGTGGTGTGGTTTGTTTTGTTTTTAAGAGTTATTTTACAACCAAAGTAAGAGACAGCTGGCCACAAGCCCCTTCAGCTTGCTTTCTCTCAACTATCAGCAGGCTGCAGTCCCAGTAACCTCACCTGGCACTAGCCAGCACCCCCTCCCTGTGCTGGTGGCCTCCCGCTCAGATAGTGAGCATGGAAACTTTCACGCAGGGCAGACCTGGCCAATAAAAAAAAATGGTCTTCCCCTGGCCCTCTGGAGGGAGAGAGCACCTTAAATTAACCCTGCTTGGCCAAAGGAACTTGGATATTCAGATGCCTCCTGACCTGCAGCTTAAAATATCCTGATGTGAGTTTGCAGACAGAAAAAATGCTGTTTCCTCTCTATACCTCTCTATTGCACTGGGGCCTAAATCAGGGGATAATTATGCCTTTGTTTCAACTTACTGAAATGCTTTTACATCTGACATCACCAGTAGTACTCATCCTGCACACTCCCCATTTCTGGGGTTTTGGGGGGCTCTTTGATTTTTTTGCTAGAACACGTGGATCTGGTTATATCTGCTTTTCCCTTAAACAAAATACTTCTGGACAAAGAAGCAAACCTGCCTTAGATCATGGACAAGGGTGCTTTGGGGACTGGGCAGCTGGAAGGGTGTATTTCAGCCAGGAGAGCTGGGACTGTTGCCTCACGCGGATCCCTTCCCACCTGAGCACAGTGGACTGACTTCCAGAAGCTTTCCATTGCAACACTTCTGCCTAAGCTAAATACTGAATATATTAATTTCTCAGCCAGGTGATGACTGCAGGTTGGACTGTAGGTGGAAGAAACCTGGTTAGTGTGACAAGAATATCTGTCTCCTCCATTACACAGAGAAGAAAAGCTAGTGCAGTAGAGTTGCTGAAATTTGCATTGCACAGGGAAGAAGTGCTAATACATTAGCAGAGCTGCTGAAATTTGCCTTCTCCTTTCGTGACACTGCTTTTCCTGTCCCTGAGTACTCATGGGTGTGTGCTGCGCATCAGCCCTGAGCATTGTGGGGCAAAAGCAACTTTCTGCTGTTTTTTCAAGTTAACAAGCTGTCAAAGAAGAATAGTAGCCTTGACTTCACTTATTTAAGCCTTGGCTTATTTAGTCCAAAATTTATTTAAATCTTTAGCTTATTTAGATCAGCTTGTCTTTGCCTCTGATTTTCATGACATCAATGCCACTGTCTACTCAAATACTATTTACATCTAGAGACAGGATGCAACATATGAGTTCAGGTTTGATTTATTTAGTTTCCTTTTTCCTATGCTAATGCAATTAGTCTCAAAATAGGTGAGGGCATTTACAAAGGGAAAAATGCCTAGCAGGCATTTACTGAACTGCTGCAGGAAAGTAAAAGTTAATTAATTGAGATGCAAAACTTGTGCTTTGCATACAATAACTACTGTGCATTAACCATCCTGTACCTCTCCTGATGAAACAAAATTCAGTGTGGATCCCCATCAATAGAAATCTCCATTAGACAGTTTCTTAGTTGAGCTGTGGCATGTGTACTGAGGAGGTGGAAAAGTAAGTGAGTCACCTATTTTAAGTGGGGGGAAAGGGGCAGGTACAGACAAACAAAAATTTGCAAATAGGAACGTCTCCTAAACATTGCTTCTTAATGCATATTTGCAAATGCCACATGAGAGGGAAGAAGTGGAAAGGGAAAAAGTAGGATGTAATTTGGTAGGGAGGTGGGGAAGGATTTGTTTAGAGCTCTATACTGGTTTGTATCTGGGAAATACCTGGCTGGCAGTGTCTGTGTATTATCAAAATGTTGCAATGTAGAGCTGCTGCGCTGCACTGTAATATGACTCAAGATGACTTAGTTCAGACCATTGCAGGATTAAACTGATTGTGTGTTTAAAACATATCAGTAAGTCATCAGATATGACAAGGATTGTTTGCAATGTGGTTACTTGGAGAGGGTGATTGTCTCTATAGTGATGAGGTTCTAAGTCTAGGAGCAGTATTTGTGGGTAGCTGTGTCCTCCTGGTTCTGAAGGGCTGCTCCCAGCAACTTTGCTTTGAATTACCACTGTAAAAGATAGGTGTGTATGTGCTCGGTAAAGGTGATCCCATGGAGGTTAACTCTTTCTTATATTCCTACCAGCCACTTGGTAACTATTAAGTACACAACCAACCTAGAGAAAGGGAACCATTCATCTGGATCCTTAGTAAGTGCTGGAGAAAAAAAAGAGGGGGGGAAAAAAAAAAAAAGGAACAAAAAGGTGGAACCTAGAAGTAGGAACCCGGCCTTTGTGAACCGTGTTTCACTGTGGCTGTGCCACTGTACCTGTGTCCCTAGAGGCACGGACTTTGATACCACAGACTATTGGTGAAGCTGAGTGCGTGTGTCGACTCCACAGAGGGGCCAGGTAAATAAAGGAGGAATGTTACAGGTATGCTTATCTTTTCAGTGCGCCTCTTTCCAGGCATGCTTCTGATTTATGAAGCCAGGATGTATTAGAGATAAACTAACTTAGTTTATAGTGTCAGCCGAGTGCAGGCATGCGGAAAATGCTAATGGAAGAGGTGTAGGGGTTGGTGTCCCTGTCTACACCCAGACAACACTCACTGAAACTCCCCAGTGAAAGATCCTAGCAGGCAGGTAAGGCTGGCACCCTTGCCAGTGGGTTTTGCTGGCCCCCAGGCAGGTGAACTTCCACTGCTAGCAACCTGGAGGTGTTAAAAATTGGAAATTTATAGGATTGTACCTCTCCTGAGCTCCCAGCGGAGCCGAGTGGGAGAAGCCAAGTTTGTATTAGTGGGCTTTTATTTAATAATTTGGTAGTATAGCAATTGGTTTGTGTGCACCCCTAAAGCCCAAACAGAGCTGTGATTCCCAACCAGCCCTCCCAGCAAAACTTAGATTCTGGGCTGCCCTGTGCTCATGGTGGGTATGCACATACCTTCCCTTCACCAGTCATGCTACCTTGGAATTTTGCACATTATGTGAGCAAGAAAATATTACTGACAGTGCTCTCTTGCCCGCAGTCCACTACTCCTCTGTTTCATCAACAAAAGCAGATATTTTTGGGCATGCTATGTAACAGGCTCTCAAGTCCAAACAAGAATTGCTACAGCCATTTATATAAAGAAAAATATTATAACTGCAGTATAAAAACATACCTCATCCTTGCATGTCATGGTAAAAACTTCTACTCTAAGACTGCAGTTACTCACAAGCTAATGAACTAGCTTCTGCTTTTGTAGGTGAACAAAGGTGAGACAGGCTTGTTACTTCAAATCCTGTAGCAGGTCATCTTCTGCTAGACTATCTTCCCAGTCCCAGTTCATTTCTAAAAGGAAATCTAGATTTCCCTATAGAGCTTCCATCTCCTCCCTGGTGAGGCTGAAGCATGGGTGAATAAAATCAGGAAATATACCTAACATTAAGGCTCTGTTGCCTTCTTTTTTTTTTTTTCCCCCTTTTTAGTTTCATCATATTACTGGTGCTCATCATTAAATAATCCTGACCCCTCCTAGTTATTTGCACAATAACATTTTGAGTTTAGTTCCTTTCCATAGTTGTCATTAATGAAGCTGTGTAATAAAACTCTTAATCCTCCTTAATAATTATAGACCTTTGGTCCCCCAAACTTTTTTTTTTTTTTTTAAAATGTTCTTTCAACACCACCTAATTGACAAATACTTTTCTGCTGATTA
This sequence comes from Streptopelia decaocto, assembly GCF_964273445.1. Taxonomy (NCBI): domain Eukaryota; kingdom Metazoa; phylum Chordata; class Aves; order Columbiformes; family Columbidae; genus Streptopelia; species Streptopelia decaocto. Next base: position 60,201,924 of record NC_138656.1, read on the forward strand.
AATGCAAAACACTTGACTCTTCTTTGAGGTAAAGCTGACCTGGGGAATGCTAATATCTCCAACCATTCTGCTTTTCTACTCTCCTATTCTTCTTCTCTTTTATTTATGCAGCTTCAAATTACTGTGGTGTTATTGTTTGATTTCATAAACAGACATCATATTTATGCTTATTCTGAGTAAGAAGTACTCTCTCTCCCAAGTGAAGAGACCTGAGAATTTTCTGATTTTATGGAAAACTTAAATTTCGGCTAAATGTCTTGTGATTACTTTTGTGCACAAACCAGCTAGATGCTGGGGCTGATGTGTCTTTCACTGTGTATGAGCAGGTCTCTCAGGCTCTTCAGGCAGCAAACAGTGAGTGTGTAGACCCGCACCTCTCCCCTCCCAGCAGCTGGGAGCTGTGGGTGGAGGATCTTGCAGATGCAGACAGCAGAGCTGGGTCTCTGCGGGGGGTCACTCAGCTCTCCGGAGCCTCTGGAGGGAGAAGGAACCTGGAAAGATGACTTAATAGGTACAGGATGAGGGGACCCTGCATGGAGAAGCCTCTGTTTCAGTCGATACCCTGCAGCAGCCCCCGCACTGACATATCTCCCTGTTGGTGGGGGTAGCTGTGGTTTGGCAGGGAAAGGAGCGTGCCAGGGCTGTAGCCTGTGCTCGGCAAGGGTGCAGCCTCCCACCCCAAGCTCTTATATCAGTCACTGCTTAAAACGCTTCCAGTTAATTTTTTGAGGTTTCTCTTACACTGTGTACATGTACAAGTCCAGAGGTTTTTGCTGTTCTTCCCATGGCTCCCACCATTACTTACGTGGCAGGCTGGCTGTTCAATGGCTACTGTCTAGTCCAGCCCAGAGTAAACACATCCAACACCATGCCAGCACCTGTGACCCAGTGTTATCAGCATCAACCTGCTGATAAAACTGCTGCTGGAGAAGGTAATCAAGGAGAGGAAGGTACAGAGTCACCAGCACCAAGCTCTGTCACACGTGAGCACAAAACCCACTGAATTTCATAATGCAGGTACCTACTACTGCCCTGTTTATGAACACCTGAAACAAAGCTTGATAATTAATCTTCCTGACAAGACATCTCCTACAGCTATATGTCTTGTTATTTACATATCTCCAGATACGAGAAAATAAATCACTGTGAGTGAAGCTGGGGCTGACCTGTGTCCAAAAGCTTGTTGCACTTGTAAATTAAACAGAGAGGATATTTCCATAATAGCAGAGAGTGCACTGGGGACTTTCTGGCTCTTATCTCCTCCAGTCGTGTTTGTGTTGCACCAAACTTCAAGGTGTGTGACTTCCACATGCATTTGAGTCTGCAACCTAAATTTTATCAGACAGATGCAAGACTTTGCTTCCCACACTGTGCCAGCATATGTAATGCATCTCAAATGGAATGTGCTTTGATAACTAAGTGTTCCTGCTTCTTGTTGTGCTTCTTTTTCTTAATAGGGCAAATATCAATAAATAGCATTCCTAGGTCATTTAGTCCAAATCACTTTTCCTGGGTTGGCTGTGTGTAATGGTCAAATACCCCCTTATATTATTTATCCCTAAACAAAACCTGTCATGAAGACAATACTCAGCACCTGTGTTAGGTACGTCAGAGAATATTTTGTATGGAAAGATTTTATCAGACCACTGACGTAGCTTTAATCTCCAGATACTCATCGGGTGTCCTCCCTCCCTTCCTCCTCACCCCGCAGCACTCTCTTAGTGAAGAGGTATGGAACATGCACAACTGGCTGAAGAACTAGTTTGAAAAGTTTTTGCTGTCCTGAGTAGCTCCAAGAAAGGAGAGAGGGAAGAAAACCCTTTCCCTTACTCTTTCTATGCCAGCATGACTGTCTTCAAGTGTCAGCAGTGGTGGTTGTGAGTTTTGGGCTGAGATCTATCATCTGATGGATTGCTGTTGTATTTCGCTTTTTCTATTGGAACAGGGGAGAAAGAAACCGGTTCAGACTGATCTAGTGAAAATAGCTGTAAAACAATGCTTTGCTTTCAGAGGGTAAATTGATGTACGTAGTAAAGGTGTCTAAGATAGTTTTACTGCATTTTCTGTCTCAAATGACTAGTTTTTCCCCATTTACGCAACTAGTAGACTATGTGAGTTAAGCTGGAGAATTTTAACTCTTTAGGAGAAGGTTCTCTGTCTCACAGTCTTTTTCCACTTGGTTTTTGCACAGAAATATTGGAGGCTACTCCAATTGGAGGCTACTCAGGGTGTCTCCAGAGTCGCTTCAGCCATGTTGGAACAGACAGCTCTGATGAAAGATTTTATTTAATTTTTTTTTAAAATGCTCCGACCTAGGTCTCGCCACTCTTTTTATTCTTACATTAGGGGGAGCTCTGGATCTGGCCCTACCTCTATCTGAATGTGTGAAAGTAGAAAGCCACATTCTGCAGGCAGGCAAAGTGAGCTGTGATGACAGCTGAGTGGAAAACAAAGCACTAGCTGGTATGGTTTAGCCCATGTGGGCAGGTATCCTGCCTCCAGGGCAGCAACACCTTTGCTTGGTGTTGTTTGCATTGGGCTCACCTGAACTCCTACTTGGTTTCTAAAGAGGACAGGATCTGGCCACGATGAGGGCCTTTCACAATCCTGTGTTACTGTGAAAGGGGAATTGCTGGCTGTTTTTCTGGAAGGTTTTCTTATCTTTGTTGCCCTCTCTGGTCCTTCTAATTTTGCTCCACATGCATTATGCTTGTCATAAACAAACGGGCAAAAAGCTGTATGCTGACAGCTTTATTTCCCAGAAGTTATCTCCTGCAGTGATACCCTCTTGTCGGCTCTCATACTTCCTCATGCATGGAAGTGGCTTTGTAAACTTGCATATTGAACAGGAACAGCAATGATAAAGTACATTCTCAGCAGTTGTGTGCCCTATCTGCTCAGATGTCTGTGGGTCTCTTACAGATATGGAGTTTGGAGGTGTTTTCTCTGTTACCATGCAGCACTATATCCCTCTTTTCAGCAGGACAAGTTAATGGGTAGGGAGTCCTGTGCTGCTCCACTGATGATGGTGACTCTCCACTCTGCAGCTTTGTGCTTTGGAGGCATCCATTACTGCTTTGATGTAGGGCGTGCTTCTTACAGTAAAGGATTTCAACAAAAAATGATTAAAGGAAACCAAAGACCTGCAATGACCTACAGTTCAGTGCACTGCTGTGTGTAACATCTTTCTTATTTTCTCTTCAAGGATGGGGGAGAGCAGCAGCTGCCACATACCTCGTTGGCTTTGTGATCCTGGTCATCTGTTTTGCCCTCGCAGTCATCGCGTTCTCAATCGAGATACTCCGCTTCAACTTTGTGCGAGGAATTGGAGGCTTGCTCTTTGTCGTTGGTAAGGCTGGGCACAAAGACAAGGCTGTTTTAGATGTAAAACAGGCATGGGCAGAATAACATGCTAGGTGGAGCCTACCTTATGAAATAAGCTGCCTTTGTCTAGTTTATGACTCATTCTCATGGGAAACAAGGGAAGGTTGATTGATGTTCTGGGAGGATAATGGTTAGGGAAGCTCCAGCAGCCTTTGTCAGCCAGCACTTTCCCAAAAGCAGGGTACAAGGGCAACCAGCACCTTTGACCCTGCATATCACATGCTAAGACTTAGGAGCCAAGAGCCCTGGGTGCTTCCCACTTTGCCAAGGGGAGGAGGAGCACCAGGGCTGTGGTACCAGCAGGAGGTACCTGGCTCTGCAGAGACCAGGGCACCTGGCTGTGGGACAGGGCTGGTCACAGCATGCAGGTGACTGCTTCAGCAACCAGGCAGTGTGAGCCACAGATGCTGCAACCAGACTGGTGTGGGGATCTGCCTTGGCCAGAAGTCACGTACCTCTGCAAGAATGCAGATTTAACTGTAGGACTGAAACTAGTCCATACTTATCTTAAAAGGGTATGCAGTTAACTCTAAGTACCTTTTTTTGTCAGAAATGTAATATAATTCATCGTCATTTACTCCTGCTTTTCTTGCTTTTTTTTTTTTTTTCCCTCTCTCTAGCTGCATTCCAGATCATAGGCTTGGTTATCTACCCGGTGAAATTCACAGAAGAAATTCCACTGACAGGAGATAACATGTTCAGCTGGGCCTATGGCTTTGGTTGGGCCAGCACTGTTGTTGTAATAGGGTGTGCTTTCTTCTTCTGCTGCCTCCCCAACTGGGAAGATGAAGTCCTGGGAAACATCAAGCCTAGCTGTTATTACTCCTCCCCAGAGAGAGCACCGTACTTAAATTGAAAGATTAAATCCAAGTGCAACCAACTGTCAAAACAAGAGGAGAACCTCTGATGTAAATTTGCTGCAATTACAGGAGACTGAAAAAACCCACCTTGTTTCCCCAGAGTATTTCTTACTAGCCCTGCCAATAAATTAGTAAAAACATGGGCATCTTTAAGCAAATAGCTTTTACCTAAAGTTTTATTTATGTATTCTAAAGCTGATTTTGTTTTGGTGGTTTACTTGCTCCTTCCACTCCCAACTAGTTGAGTCATCCTTATTGTATTCAAACAAGCTTATGAATAAAGATGTAGTGTTTCAAGGGTAGAAAGGGAGAGGAGAGATTTTAAACAAGCCATTAGAGGGACCTACAAATTATTGTTTTCACCTCTGACAAAATTGCCTTAAATTGAACTAGAAAAAAATGAAACAAAACAACAAAACTAACAGCCTTCCAAAGAATGTGTTTTTTTCCACCAAAGTCAGTCCCAAGGAAAGAACTTCCCTGAGACTTTTGCAGTCACCTGCTGCCCAAGAATCTCTTCTCATTCCTCTTACTGGACTATTGTTGACTATTAGCTATTTGAATTAAGGGAAAAATAAAATTAAAGTTTATTTTCCACCGATTGGTGCTGTTGGACAGAGATCTCCTCTAAAGCATAGAGCTGATGTATATAGCAGTGGCTAAAGTAACACTTACTGGTTTTTTTTTGTGGCCACAGCAGGACTTGTGATGGAGCCACATATAATTTAATATACATTGTCACAGAGAGAATCAATAAGCCTTCAGTTGTTAAACTACATATGCTTTTACATGGTATTCGAGAAATGCTGGTTTAGAAAATACCTTTGAGCAGAAACATACTGTTCTTTATGTCTACCTTTTTAAAACTGCAGTGTTATCAGCTGTGCTTTGGAGGGAAGTCTTAGCATAAGGTGTTGAAAACCTCCAAAAGTTTCTAAAGCACACTGTAGGTACTGCAGGGTTTAGTGAACTTGGGAATGCTTTGTGAGTCACTAGGGATAACAGGTAAAAGTAGAAAAGCAGTTCTGCGAGGAATTTACATATGCAAACTTCATATAGGCACCCGTCTCGGGGTATAATCTGGCTGGTTCCTAGCTTGTGTTTCTGGAGCCAGCAATTCCAAATAAGTATTCCAGTGAGGCAGAGCCATGTCTATATTGGTCATGGACCTGCAGCAGCTTACAGCAGATTTAATTATGGTCTATAATCTTTGTCAGAGCTTCCTTTGTCTGGGGAAGAAGGAAGAGGCTGATTTGTGGATCTCCTCTTCCAGCTATGGGGGAATTAGCTCTAGCAGGGTTAGATTTCTGAGAGGGGTACAGGTAGGGTGGAAAGCAAATGCTACACATCACTGTGTGTAATGAGCAGCTGGGGGCTTATTTCTTACTGTCGTGAACCTGGTACTTAGGAGAGGGTGTGCGAGTATATATATTCATGTGTATGTACAAAGTAGAACTTATAAAGCATTAACCAGCATACTCTAAAGCTAAACTCATTTAGAACTAAGCTTTTTTTCAATGCCCGTTATTTCTTGTATTATATGTTGTATAGCTTTCTGTTTTGTAACACCTTTTTAAAGTTGGTAAATCTGTATATTGCATGTGATTCTGTTTTGGAAAGGCCAGGTCACTTCTGCAGGTCCCTTCCAGGCATTCACAGAATGTGAACAACGGCAAACTTTAGAACTCAAGCTTAATCATGGTGCATACGATTAACTGTATTTATGATTCTTGCTGAAGAACAGAATCCTGTGACAAATGTGTCCTTTTTAAAATTTTTTTTTGTACAGTACTGGCTGGTGGGGAATACGGTGTAGTCTTCTTTGTATCATAAGTAATGATATTACCTACTTTTAAATGAATTCCAAAACCAGCAGAGAATCCCAAGTCTTGAAAATATTTGCACAGCTAAAGTTGAGGAGAAAATTCTTAAGAAAATGAACACTCTCTCTAATAAGAGAGGGTGGTATGGTAATAGTGTTTAGCATAACTTAAGTCTTTTGTATGTTTTTTCTTTTTTATTGTCATAACTTGTCAAAAAAGCACAAATGTAAAATGAACTTGGCTCTGAATATACTGAGGGACTAGAAGCATAACCAGCATGTTACACAATTAAGATGTTCAGGAGAAAGCTATTGCAAATAGTTATTAACTACTCTCAAGTGATAATAATGTATGTGGCCCTCCTTTCAAATGTGGTGGCTTAATTAAAACTGTTTTAAATGATGGTTGTAGAAGCTTGGTCTTGTTTGTGGTTCACAGATTCATTTAATGAACTCAAGCAAATACTTCTCTTAATGTGAATATCAGTATCCATGAAGTGCCGGGTTATTAAAGTTAGGAGGCAGGAGGCAACACTTCATTTTCTGGGCAAAAAGCTTGAGTGTATACTGCAAAACACAGCTGAGGGCTTAGCTCTTTGCTAAGCCATAACCTTTTAAATGCGTTACAGTCTGAGGGGGAACCCTGAACATTTTGAATATATTATGGTCTGCAGGAGGTCTCAGATGTGGGAAGCCTGTTCTTATTTTAATCAAAATTAAACCAAATAGCTTTCATATGCCGACCATGAACTCTAAATACGGAGAAAAAGATGAAGTGCTCACCTGCACTTCTCCCGTGATTAGAAATATTCCCATTTCTAACCTCAGATTATGTATGGCCCATATGTAGCCCTGTGCTAGTATCATTCTGTATCTTGAACAACTTTTTCTGCCTCTGTGCAGAGAGCAAATCTCCTATTGGTCGCTTCTGTCTTAAACTAGCCTGTGACTTCTGATTTCTGGAAAGACAGGTTCACCATTCTCCTGATTTTATAAGCTGTCTTCTTCCTTATATATCTTAGATTTAAAACACACTTAACACCTTGGGTTGTGGCAGCTTGCTTTTTAAGTTTGTTTTTCACTCTCCTTCCTTTAATGACTCTTCATTTTAAATACAGAGTTAATGAAAATATTTGTGTTCCTCTTAGATTTTCCTAAATGCTTTGAAGATAATTGGAGGATTGATAATTATCATTTTTTTGGTGTGAAGAACATTTGTACTTTTGTTTACCCCCCAGTCTGTATTCAGCTGCAGCTTAATTCTGTGCTCGTGAAAATCCACTGAATAACTCCGGTGAGCTTCAGGCTGCAGCGCAGCTCCTTCTGACCCAACCCTGGAGAGGAGAGAGCAATTTGGGAGAATCTGAGCACACTTGGCTCTTGTCTCAGGGGAAGTTATGAGCAATCAAAAACATGCATGACTGGGTGCTAGGGAAGGCTAATTGACCTTAATGGGATGATTAATGCTTAATTTTTGTGAATACGGAAAACAGCTGCCACATCCCTCAGGATTCTGTATTTTTAGTTGGCATTAACAAGTGACTAATTTTTTAGGAAATTTATTGACAAAGTAGAATTTTTAAGAAATATTCACCTGAACTTTGCATCCTATATCTAAAGATTTTTGGGCTTAACATACATACATAAATCAAAGACAGTGTAACAGATCATTCAAGGTGTGTATGTGTGGTGGTGTAGTTTTTTTTGTTTTGTTTTGGTTTTCGTTTGTTTGTTTGGGCTTTTTGTTTGTTTTGTTTTTGTTTGTTGGTTTGGTTTTGGTTTTTTGTTGTTGCTATTGTTTTGGTTTTGTTTTGTTTTTTGAGGAGGGACGGAGATTGGTATGTTGATAAACACTACAGAAACAAAACCAGCCATGTGCTAAAAGGAAAGGTTACACACACACACACACACACACACACAAAGAATTGCTGAGATGATCGAGCACTTTTGAATTCACAGTGAAGCAAACACATACATCAATGGAAACTGAAATTCTTTAGGAGATTCTCAACAGCTGAGAGAGCTCAGGTCCTGGTCCCACAATCAGAGCAGTGGAGGGTTACTGGCAATACAGAGCAACACCCTGAAAACACAGGGTTTTCAGTGCTAGTAGGTGGACCTGCACAGATTTTTAAACGAACTTGGGAGATGATACAACCAGAATAAAGTATAATAAAATCTGGAGGATATGTTTGCTAAAAACTGGGATGCCGAGTTTCTGAATGTGATTCCTGTAACAGGTGTCTGTACACGAGTAGCGAAATCCATGTGCAATGAGTTCACAGCACCTGGGACTTGTCAGTGTTACTACAAGGGCACAGCAACTCACATATATAGATCCCATCGACCAAGAATCTGTTGATTTTGCTGTGTATCTACTGCATATTTATAAGACAGGTCAGATGCACCCACCCTGCAGGTCTGCGCTGATGCAGTAAGCTGCCTTTTTCCTGGGGTTGCCTGGCATCCAAAGGTGGGGGCCATGCTACTCCAGCTATGGAGCCTGACATCCAGAAATTCCAGGAAAAAAAGCCAATGCTCTCAAATTTTGCCTCTATAAAATTATATTTAAATTACTTGGGAGCTGTCAGAATCATCCAAAGGGTCTTTTTTTATTGTGATATTTGAACACCTAAATTTAATAAGGATTTATTTGTCATAAAGTCTGTAGTGCAAAACTTGCAGGAATATATAGAGCTTTATAATAAAATATTATAACTATAAATAATATAAATAAATAATAATGTATTATAAGCAATACATATTGCATAATATAAATAATACATAAAAATGTTTCCATGAATGATATTCTTAATGAGTTTGTCTTTGCAGGATTGGATAATATTTAATAGAAGACTTGGTATGTCTATTGCTTTTTATTTATTTATGGGATTGTGAGCAACACATACTATTTTCCACAGAGACCTTTACGAATACGTAATATTTTATAAGTAATAAAAATTACGAAGTGTCAAGGGGACACACTGGAAATTGGGCTTCACTGAGTTTGAGAGGGCCCAGAAAGATTCAAAGTGAGTGCTTCACGTGGAACTGTGAGCTTAAAAGCTGGCTAACTCCTGTTCACCACTGTGCTGCACTGGGAAAGACCACAGATCAAGGTACATTAGTTGACTCTCTTGGATACACACAGAGGCATATAATTAGGGCAGGAGCTGACATGTGGCCATGTCAGTAAATAGCCTATTTTTAAGCTCTCTTGGTGTTAGCAATCCCATAGGCCAAGAAATGCGCAGAACTTAAAGTGAAAAAAAATAATTTAGATGGATTGTGATACTTGAAAATTAATTTCTGTCCTGATTTGCAACAGGAAGACAAAACAACCTGCAAAATAAAACTTGGGAAAACTGTAACCAGCATATTGAATCAAGACAATAGGAAAAGTTGAAAATGTTGATAGGAGACCACCGTTTTCATTTCAGGCAGCTTCCCAAATCAATTCCATATAATATGTTTAAAACAGAAGAGGTTATTTCCACATAACATTTTGGTTTCATTGAAACCATTCTTTTGGCTGGAGCATCTCAAAATTCATGGCTGAAACTCTTAAAGATATGCTTGGTGTGCTGGTGCTGGTGCTGTTCCCAACTGACCCATAAAGCACAGTGAATGAAAATTATTTCTTTGACAAAGAAATGTAAATAGCAAAGGTGTGGCACCTCGGAATTACATATGCAAGGCTGATTTTTTTCTCCTAAGGCAGTATGTTTTAAAAGGAGTTACTGTTATGGTCCACTGTGATGGGATGACTATTTAGCTAGCCTAGCTATGCCACAGGGAAGTTGAGGGGTCCAGAGCATGTAGCTTAAGTAAAATTATCCCATATGTAGAACAGGGCTGAACTGTGCTACTCTGTTTACATGTGGCTGTTTACGTGATGTTGTATGCAACATACCTCATGAGTGCCCACCAGAGAGCTTGTGCTCATGACAGCTGCCTGAGGAAGGTACAGACACAATGGTCAGAAGCCAGAAGCCATCTCACCTGGTAACTGCGTGGTGGGCTTACAGGTTACCCTTGGTATCAACCATGTGCCTTGGGAGGTAGGCTGAATTCATCAAACCTCTGCAGAGCAGCAGCAAGATATAACTGGGGATTAAACCTTCTTCCAGTATAGAGCCCACCCTGAAAAAACAATGTCCTTTAGCAAAAACTAGCTGAAAATTAAATCCGTGCTCAGGCACACAGAGATTATTGTATTTTCCTAATTCTGTGTTTTTCTGATTTTGTGTCTTCCTAATTTGTGTTTGCCTAATATGGTCTTGAATTGCTCACATAAACAACAACCCTCAATGTAGCCCCATGTTTGCGACTCAGCTCTTAAAACTTGCTCTTGTGATAATCTGATTTTGCACACGTAGCCTCTCTAAGGAAAGAAAGCGTCTTTTAAGCCCAAGCGTTTTTCCCATTGAGGCAGACCTGCTTTTACTGACAAGAGTCAGCGAGTTCTGCTCATGGGGCAGGCTTTCTAGCTCTGACAGCAAGCAGGTCTTGGGTGGCTTTTGATACAAGTCTTAACAAGACCCTGTGGAAATACTCCTCCAAATGCAGTGGCCAACAAACAGAGGGGTCTCAAGGCTCTGCAGATCTTCCCTGCGCTGCACAGGGCAGCTCGAGGAACCCCGTCCCAGCTGGGCAGCTGTGGGACTGAGCACCGACCACTCACAGGTCACCACAAGCCTCACAGAAGATCCTCAGCATCAAGATGCCACGGGAGAGTCCCTCAGAAAGGTCTGGTGCGTGGAAAACTACAAGATCTCAACTGGGCTCAGGTCCTGCTCAAAATGCATTTCCAGTATACTTGTAATTAATGCAAAGGAATTGAAGCTTGGATTACCCTGTGAACACCTTTGATGCCGGAAGGTCTTTTTCTGCATGTGCTTATGGATGGAATATTAGGCATATTGAGAACACTATTGGTGCCTACGTGTTGCAGGGTACAGAGACTGAACACAAGGTACAATTTAGCTCAAGCAGGATTTGGCTGACAGGGTTGTATCTCTCTACAGGCTGTAGTTTTAGCAATAACTGCAGTTCATATAACTCAGCTGACCAGGTCAGAAGACTAAAGGTGGATGAATATTTACTGCCAACCATTTGTCACCTTCTTCTTCCACTAAGAAAGCCATTTGTGTCTTGTCTGAAAAGGGCATATTTTTAGCTCTAATGCCACATAATTGTTTGTTTTAACAATATCCTACTGCTTACATGATTACTTCAAGTAGCAATGAATCATAGAATAATTTGGGTTGGAAAGGATCTTCAAAGGTCATCTAGTCCAACCCCCTGCAATGAGCAGGGACATCTTCAACTAGATCAGGTTGCTCAGAGCCCTGTCCAACCTGTCCTTGAATGTCTCCAGGGATGGGGCATCTACCACCTCTCTGGGCAACCTGTGCCAGTGTTTCTCACCCTCATTATAAAAAATGTCTTCCTAATATCCAGTCTAAATCTCCCCTCTTCTAGTTTAAAACCATTATGCCTTGTCCTGTTGTTAATACGCCCTTCTAAAAAGTCTGTCCCTATGTTTCCTGCAGGCTCCTTTTAAGTACTGAAAGGCTGCAATGTTGTCTCCCCAGATCCTTCTCCAGGCTGAACAACTCCAACTCTCTCAGCCTATCCTCACAGCAGAGTTGTTCCAGCCCTCTGATCATCTTGGTGGCCTCCTCTGGGCCCTCTCCAACAGGTCTATGTCTTTCCTGTACTGAGGGCTCCAGAGTTGGACACAGGTGGGCTCTCACTAGAGCAGAGGAGAGGGGCGGAATCACCTCACTTGACCTGCTGGCCATGCTGCTTTTGAAGGTTAAGTAATATTTTCAGATGCAGAAAGTACACTACTGTCTACCAGGCTCAACACTGAGAATATGTCTCCATTTTCAACAAATGAGGCCGATCTTAACCCAGGGCAACTATCCACACATAGTGGAAATGCAAAAGCATTTGCTTTAATGTAAATACCCAGCTTATACACTGAAAAAGATAGAGCAATTTTCCAATAGTTTTTATCGGTTTGCCATAGGAGTATCAGAATTACATTAAATACCTAATTTTGTCATCTTTGAATACATCCCCCTCTCTGCTGTTACAGACATCACAAATTACCCTTGTATTGAATGTGAAGATTGCTTGTATAAGGATGACAAAGATGGGCAAGGCACAGAAACACCCACGGTGACTGAACACTACTCATCTTTCTTTCACAGCATGATAATGTGTTCTGCAGTATCATCTCACAAACGCTAACATTTGTGACAAGATGCTTTCATCCACAGGTGAGTTATAACAAAAACTGATGATAAATCCTTTCGTCATAAATGCCTATCTGAAACATGGCTGAGCATTCAAAAAGCAGGGAAGAGGATTTTATTCTTCAACAACTACTGGCTCTCAAATACCTGAGAATGCCTGACTTCATACTCGATTTTGGCTGCAGAATTTCTTTAACTTGATATGGCTATTTTCTATGAGAGGAAAAAAAAAAGAAAAAAGAAAAAAAGGCTGAATTTTAGAAAACTAACTATTCCTGAAAGACTGAAACTTGGCAAGAGACTGCATATAGACAGCTGAGCGAGGGCTATAGTCTATTGCCACATGCATGAGTATTTTGAAGTAATCTTTAAAAAAACCCAACATTTAATATCCAAATCCAAATCTGTGTTCTCTCAACCTTCTGGTGTTTATTGTGCTCATCTCTATCTCAGCTAAGGCAACAGAAAGAACATGTGTAAACAGAACTGGACAGCTTGAAGGTACCAGCGTATTGTATGAAGGGTGAACTTCAAATGATATTTGTTTTAATGTAAATATTAAAAATAAATGCATAAAACCAGTATATCACAGTGTTATAGAACTGCTAAACTGCATTTTAAACATTATGTTTAAGTTAAATAAAGTGCATTTGTGGACAGTACAAATGTGGACTACAAGGGAAGATACATAATAGTCTAAGGAAATGGTGGTTCCCTAAAGTGTCCTTTCCAAAAAATACTTGAGATTGTCCCTTATTTCCAACCCAGAACAGCAGCTGAGGTGTCTGCATAGTTGGCTTTTTCTTTAAGTGACATTCAAATTCAAAGGCCAAAGCTGTAAAAATGTCTCCTGCACTAACAGAGACTTGTTGAACACCTCTGATGGACCTCTCACAGCTGCAGGGATGCTGGGCTGTGTGCCATGGGGGAACCGCTGGTAGGATGCTTCAGCTGACCAGAATTGCACCGGCTGGTGAAGGAAAGGCAAAGCAGCCCCACCACTGATAATCTACCACCAGACTAATAAGTTATCTCTTATTAGAGGTAAGGCACAGTGTCACGTTAACCTGTTCAAATTACATTCAGGACAGAGCTACTACTTCTTCACAGTGCTGCAGCTTATTGCTGTGGATGTTCTAGTGTGGGTCAATGCAAGCTCAGTGCCTCTGCATGCACTCCCTCGTACAGTGTATAAATTCAATGTAAATTATTAATTTATTTTATTTAGTCCACTGTTGATTTATGAATACTAATTCAGCAAAATGCTGTGGAGTTTGCAGTTCAGTGTCGATGTCAGATTTCACTGTGAAAGCTATGGTACAGTAGCACATCTCTGTGAGTAAACAAGGCCTGTACTTGCATGCAGACCCCTCTGACAATATCCACCATGGGAGCAAAGGATACTTTGCATCCTCTGTGCTTAACCGCATTTCACAGAAACCAGCTTCAATCTGCAAGAGGTGCAGCTGCTTCCACATGTAAGCATGTCTGAATGCTGCCAAAATACTAGCAGCTGTAGCACCTGTATGTTCAAAGGGAGAGTGATACAAACGTGGTTTTATCGCTTCTGAGCTGAAAGACAGAAAACTGCCTGCACTTGGCTGGTGGCCTCTCGGGGCACAGAGAGATGATGGTTCATCTCTACATTGCTCTCACAGCACGTTGCAGACAGGCTCTGACAGGCCTTGGGCAGTACACATGCAGCCAGAGCCACGCACAGGGAGTGTTCAGAAGGCACAGTCAAATCAAAGCTCAGTTTTTGTTCTCTCACTAAAGCTGTACCCACACCATACTATACTTTTAGTGGTAAATCTTGTTGTTTATTTTCCCCTGCAGCTATGTACCAAAGGAGGGAGGGCAGTCACACATTCTTTATTGCCTTACCTTTATAGCAGCTAGAGGAATTTCTTTTTAATTGTAAAAAAAACAATGTATCATTTTATTTTTAAATGGAGTCCAAGAAAAGCAGCTTTCAACCTCCAGGTGGCAAGTTTCAGAAGCAACCACCCTCTAATGCAAATAGTTTTCTGGTTTTTCTCCTGTATTCGCCTACCATCATGCAAATCCCTTAGGAGAGAGAAAGGTGTAAACACAGCTGTGAGATGCTCCTGCTGGTGGTAAATGGCAGGAAGGAAAGTGTTAAATGCCGAACATAAACAGCACCCGATTTGTTACCTAGTCAGCAGGACAGAGAGGATCCCACAGATAAACTCAGCCTCAAAGCTTCTCCCCAGCTCAACTGGTTATTGCTCAACAGCAGCTCTTACTCATCTGAATCTAGGTGGAGCTTCCTCCCTCCATCCTTCCCTCCCTCCCTTCCTTGTCTCTCCTGATTAAAAACCTTTTCTCAAACACCTGCACACGCTCTTGCAGGTACTGGCACTCGCTTTCCAGGAGATTTGCAGAAGCACCCTCGCTTCGTGTCGCTGAGTCGGTGGCAGAGACGACCACCCTCGTCCCGCCAGCCTCTCCCCACCCTGGAAGATGGTGAAGTACGGCCTCGACTACACGCGGTGCAGATGGATCCTACCCCTGCTCCTGGGCATAGGCGTCATCTTTGGTATCATTGCGCTGTCGGGCAGGGGCTGGCTGGAGTCGCAGACCTTGCCCTACGTACATCAAGCATCGTTATGGCAGAGCTGCAGGAGGCCTGAGCAGGGTGGGGAATGGAGCTGCGAGTCCCTCATGGGTTACGGTAAGCGCCTGCAGGGGTGGTGGGGAGCAGGCTCTGAAGCAGTGGGTCATGTCCTGGGCTCGTCTTTCCTCAGCTCTCATAACCGTATCGGCTAATATCTGTCATTTATATATGAAATTATGGGCAATAGGGACTGTCTATGAAGCACATCAAGGCTTTTGACTAAGAAGATGAAGGAGAAAAATGCTCTCACCCCTTGCTTTTGAACCATAATTGCATAGTACAAAAAACCCACATGTGGTAATGTACCAGTGCAGAAAATATTACAGCCTCCAAGATTTTATTCCTCTCTTAGAAGCAGCTACTAACCTCTTCTCACAAATCACAACTTTCCAAAACATAACAGCTGCTGCTGATCAAATGTCCAAACAGCAAGTAGTGTGGGCAAGCCTGGCATTAGTGTGATAAGCCAGTCCTGATTGTCAGCAAGGAGGTAAAAATGTAAGATGGTGACAAGATATTCCCAGGGAGTGTCAGGCTGCAGAATGCTGCCCTGAAACTGCTCTGGTAGGTGGGTCGTGTGAAAGAGTCTTCTTGTGATTATGAAAGAAAGCTTTAAAAGATGAAAGGATTTCTTGTTTGTATTAAGTTGAGTTTTGGTTAAGTATGCCATTAAACATGTTGACCCAGGTGCAACCTTCAGCTTGAAAAGATGTAAACCACTGAGAACAGGCCAAGAGAAGGATCACTCTAGATGCCCATGTTTCTTTCTTTAATTTTTTTTTAATGTTTCCCCTCCCCCCCCTTTTTTTTTTTCATTCCTCTCTCTCTTTTTTTGTTTTCTGTGTATCTGTTATTGGCCACAGTCTGAAACATGTTATTCTGAGTGGTGGACTGTTAGCCTAAGCCAGGAGGAAACTTCAAGTGTTCTTACAATTTATGCTAATTCAAACTAAAAGGAAGAGTGTCTTCTCTAAGACTCAGAATCTCAGCTGCTCTTGCTGAAAATGGGAGTAGAAACACTTGCAGAAGCAATCTCAGGGATCTTTCATTACAGCTTTTAAAAATTGTTCCTGAAATTTTATTTACTGTCAAACTCTGCCTTATATGCACAAAATTCATCTGTGAGGAGTGAATTGTAGCAGGCCTCTGTGAGTGTGGGGCTCCAGGACAAGACTGGTTCCATTCAGCATCGCTCCCAGTCCTGCCCTCAGAGCTCCTGCGTCAGCTCTGTGGCTGGGCATAGATCCAGCCAGTTTGCTGCCTCTGGTACATGGTGCTGGAGAGCAGGAGAGAGACCATGATGTTTAACAAAGGGCTTCTCAGTCCTGAGTTTCCACGAAAAGTGAGTCCTCCTCCTGATCTCCAGGTTAGGCACTATCTGAGTCATGAATGCCAGCTTTAACAGGACAGAAAGTATTTAGAAGTCTCACCTTGTTTCCCTTGATAGTACAAAAGAAGTTTCACCTTACTTCCAGGTCCTACACAGTTGTTTGGCATTTCACTTCATTATCCTGCCTCATTCTTACATGCTTAAATTCTGCAGTTGTATACAGTTTCTCACTGATAGCATCTACAGACTAACCAGGGAGGTCATCCTCTCTATGGACTATCCTGCAATGTCTAGGGTTACCATGAATCACATCCACAGTAAGTCCAGCACTTCTAACACATTGGAAATGTTCGGCTTAGTACACACATGCAGAGTACTCCCCAACATGTACACTGGAGAGTCAGCTGATGCTTCTGGAAGCATTAAAACTGCTGTTCATCTGCTGCATGACTGCATTAGGCTCTCAACGGGCATGCATCTATCTTCTGACCTCTTCAAGCCTACTAAATACCTAGAAAACCTAAGAAAATCCTCCAAATCCTCTTGGACAAAATTTCAAGATGGAAAAGGAAGATATGTCTGGGACAAAAGAGTCATTCAGTCAATGGGAGAATATGTAATCCTGCATGTAAAAAATGTGTTCATAGGCCAAGCGATAGTGGGTTACGCTGCCTGCTTCCACCTCTGCAAGATTTTGCCATTACAATGTAGATTTTTGGCCATTGCAGGAGTGGGTTACCCCTGACCCATAAGAGGGCTGTAGGTCTGACTGTTAAGGATGTAAACTCATGTTACTGCCTTGATCCTTTCCAGCCCCTTCCTACAGACACCTTCTCTCCAGAAGCTGGATGTGTTCAGATCCAATCCTGTCTTCAGGTTTTCCCATCATTCTGTTCTTGCTGAGTTGGTGCGGTGTTGGGATTTTTCTTCCGGAGCTCCTGCCTTTCCTCATGCAGGGTGCAGGCACCTGATGCTGGATTTGGATTCCAGTCAGAAGAGCTGGCCATGAGACGGCATCTTATGAACATCCAGGTCTTGTGTTGAGCCTGATTCTACCTGCCTTAGTGCTGAAACATAGGGTTTTAATAATTCTAGGATTACATTCATCCACACTGCTCCAGAAAGGTCACAGAAAACAAGCATTCAGCATCGCGTTCTGTGGGATGTTGAACTTCATCTTGTGCCAAGTTAAACACAGTGCTTGATAAACAAACTGTAATTACATGCCTTCCTGAGCACAGAGACAAAAGATGTAGTGTAAACAGAAAGGATGTAAGTGTTTTACATTTTTCCTGAGATGAAATCTTTCTCTCCCCCTTCTATTCCACAATTATCATCTCCTTTCCTCTGGGCTTTGCTCTCAACATCCCCGCCTAATCTGCCACAAGGTGGGTAGGTTCTGAAATTCGGTCTTCCTACAGGGATGGTTTCACTGATATAAGTAATACACAGATGTACCCCAGCAGCTGCCAGCAAATATTCTCAACATGGGTTGAACAATATAGCTATCTTAATCCACTACAGACATCTTCATCCTATCATAATTAGATATAATTATAATGTAATTCCCCTTGAATCTCTGCCATTTGGCTAAACATATGTATATAGACAGACAGAAGACAAAAGGCCAACATTGTTGAGGTCAGTTAGTTTGGAAGGAAAGAAGGCTGAATGTTTCATTGGTTGCACCAGTGGAGTTTGGGGTCTCTGGATAGCTGCGTAAGCTGACAGAATTCAAAACATCACAGGGAAGACAAGATGCCTGTACTTTTTTTTTCTTTTTTTTTTTTTTTAGAGAGCCAGGAGAATAACTCCACCAGTGCAGTTATCTTCTCTGAAAGCATCTATACACTCTAGGCCTTCTACAAAGTTTATTAACTTGGTGGAAAGTGAGAATATGAAGAGTTTATACATTCTGTTATCTTCTCCATGAGTTCAGATCTTCTGTTTTAACCATATGACACTCATTTATACTTTTCATCAGAAGTCTTTTGCTTTTCAAGCATATTTAGCTGAAATGAATACAGCTTTCAAGGAAAAAAAATATTTAGTGCATTAGGACACTTACTTGAAAAGAATTGAGTTTAGGATGAGAGACTGAGAGATGCAAACTGCAGCTCTGCAATGTTCTGGCACTTGAAACAAATAGAGGACTCAAGTTTATAACATGCTTGAACCTTAACAAAGACAGAGACAAAGACTTTTGGATACATAATGAGTACAATATGGAATGTATCTGGCTGGGACATGGCTGAGCTTGCAAAGAAAATGCAGAGGTTAAATCCCTTCATGAAGCTGGCACAGCACTTCTTTGTTTTTCTTGATTTTTGGCTATATAACCTCTCTTGAATAAGGTGTGTCTCACAGACCTGAGATATTTTTTCAGTTTGTAATTTATTCCACTGCAGGCGTTGAAGATGTTTAAACATGTGTGGGTTTTGTTGGGGGAATATAACTGATTTTATTTTATTAGTCCCAATGTGATGCACAATTGGATGAAAACTCTTGGCTAGACTTGTCCAATCTTACTTTCTACCTGGCCCTGCAGCTCTTCTGCATGCAGATGCCACTATTAAAATAACTGCAAGCTTAAAGCTCTAAACTTAGGTTGAAGTGGTCCACTGATTTGCATGGTGCAAACAGAGATCTTGGGGAAACAATCAGGAAAAGACATTTCCACATGACAAGTGGAATCCAGATCTTCAGTTATTTTCACATCATAGTATTCAATTATAGGCTTTTTGTGGGACGTGTTCAGGTTTTAGTGACTGTGAAGATTAGTGGAGGGATGAATGATTTTGCCCTCTGGAAAGGACACCTTCCTGAATCTTGTCTTCCAGGCAAATAATTGGTAACTATGTTCTAGCTCATTTCAGTTTTATTTTGGTATTAATGCAATACTACAAGATAGGATAGTTAGTACAGTATGATTATAATGAACAAAAATTACTTCAAATATGGGACCAGATGAGTATGTCTACAGGTTAAGTGAAAGAAGGGAATGCTGCAAAAAGTAGCATGGTCTTGAGGAGAGAAATATTCTCCTTTAGTCTCATAAGACCCCCATTGATGGGTAGATTTTGTTCCCTGTTTTGCTTATATCAGGCCCTTAGGTCTAGGAAATCTTTTGCTGTGATGAAGCACCATTTATTATTCTGGAGGACTAACAAAATGGAAATCACTTGCTAACAATCCCCAGCTAATGATACAACAGTGAGGTACACAGTGTGGTCAGGATCAGTCTCTGAGCGGTGAAGAACATCTCTTGGTACTACATCTCCCACTGGCCTTGCACTGCTGGCCCCGTGGCTCTCCCTCGGGAAAACTCAATTCTCCAGCGGACCCGTGACTCATCACACCCGGGGCACAGGACAGATCAGACACTGAGCTCTTGGTTGCCACGCTGCCTCTGTAAAACTGCTTTGCCTTTCCCCATGTTCCCATCACATCCGACAGTCAGCACTTAATCCCAGGCATGGGGAAGCCCTTGCCTGCCTCAAGCTGAAGCAGCGCCCTGGGCAGAGTAACACGGGGATATTTCCAGCGTGATGGGCTGAGAATCAGCCCCTCTCAGCAGGGCTGGTGGCTCTTTGACGCCCCAGGGTGTCTGCAAGTAGGAAGAGAAGTGAAGCAAACAAGTAACTGTGCTTTGGAAACAGGAAACAGCTCAAGTCACAGGGCCCTTATTGCAAACTTTCCCTGGAGTCAAGGTTCTGCACCTAGAGGCTTTCAGAATTTGCTAAAATTCAAGTAGATTTCGAAAAGTGTCCTTGCAGCTCAGAAACAAAGGCTGGGGAGGTTTCTGATCAGTCCAAGGAAGCCCATGGGAGAGCCCAGGATGGAGCCCAACTCTATGCTCTGTGCATTGCCTGGATTACAGGGCAAACCTTAACTCCTTTGACACAGGGTGAACTGAAAACAAAAGCTTGTTGCTGTTCCTGCTGCATCATAGCATGAAACAGTTATATTTATATATGCTGTCTGCCAGTAGTTTTAATGACAGTGTATAGAGAAGCACATATTTTCCTAAGTCATTAGTCTCCTAAAAGTGCAATGTTACCTGGGACTAACCAGTGAGAAATGAGAATACAAGATCAGTTACTTAATAACATAGAATATTCAATCATTATTCAAAACAGAATGCTAGAAAACACAGGCTCCATTAAATGTATTGAAAATATCACAAGAACAGTATATTTGAGGAACTCTGATGCAAGAAAGAGAGAACGAACTTGATTTTTCCCCAGCTTGTAGGAGATGTCTGTTGTTACTGAAGAGGTGTAAGAGAAGGGAATCAAACCCAGAGCATTTAATTACTATGGCAATTTTCATTCCTCATCTGCAATTATTAACATGCATTCCCTTGTAATTTTAGGGCTTGTCCTCTTATATCTTTAGTGGCAGATTCATTTAATCAGACTATTTTCTAAATAATAGTTATGCTCTTCAGCAATTAACTGTACAGAGAGCAATTGCAGATGGCATCCCACTATTTATTATCCAACCTCCTTTTAATAATTATAGTTAAGTTGTGTGGAAAAGAGCAATTATGTGGAGGGTTTTTATCTCCCTATCAGGAGATACTATCTGCTGGTGTTGAGGACTTTGTGAAGATGCTTAACACTTTGTATCGTCAGGACCTTAAGTCCTTGAGAGGACACCACCCACACAGACAGAGGGGAGGCATCTCTACTGAAAACATATGGAAACTTGTGGCTAAACTCTCATTTCTCTTCACCTCATCTCTTCCTCTAGCTTATTGAGGTAATCTGATACAGTAGGACTATAATAATCTGTCCATTGGAAAGTGGTGGATTCCCCAGCACTGAACAATTTTAAGATTCAGCCGGACAGGGTGCTGGGCCATCTTGTCTAGGCCATGCTTTTGCCAAGAAAGGTTGGACCAGATGATCCTTGAGGTCCCTTACAACCTGGTATTCTATGATTCTTAGTGTGAATGGTGATAAGGACTACAAGATGGATTTTGAATTCCACTCCAGGGTTAAACAGTCAGGTTACTTAAGCAGGAAAGCAGCTGTGCATGAAAATAAACAGAACTCTCAACTACTGTAATTTTACATTTCCATGTAACTTCTCTCTGACAGCTTGTATTGTTCTAAGCAAACTTGAACACGTTGAGTCAGTGACAATTTTTATGCCATGCTTCTCTGTCAAACTCTATCTCTCATGGATCAAAAATTCCCAGGATTTCAAGTTGGTTGTGGCGTAATAACAGTAGCCTGTGTCCCAGAGGTTTCTGGCTTCCTTCTGCTGGTACTAAACAATACTTCAGGTCACACACAGTCCTGCTGAAGTACTAATCTGCAAGTGAATACATCTAAGGTCACCTGTTATGTTGAATATGCACACAGTGCCCAAATCAGGCCTCAAATATAGGAAGCCTCTGTGCAGTTCATTAACAACCCCATCAACAATAAACAGCAAGTGATGCTGCTTATTTTGAGATGCATTGTAGAGCTTATGATGTATTTTATGAACACAAAGTACCATTTCTGCTTATATGCTCGGTGGTTATTTGTTTTGCAAATAGTAAAATTTTGCTTCTAACAGAAGATTAAATCCAGATTCACAGCTCTTCTCTATCAGAAAGAAACTCCCTAGTGCAAAAGGCAACTTTCAACAAGGTTTCAGAATAAAGTTTGTTCACAGCATGAAAACTGTGGATCAAGAGTGAGAACAATACTTGGTGCACATGGAAATAAGATGTAAATTCAGTGCTCTTCAGCCTCAAATGTCCCTGGGAAAATAAAACTTTAAAAGAGATTTGTGGAAAGGTTTCACTGTGCTGTTTCAATTAAAATTCCTAGTTCAATAGCCTGTGTTATCATGGACATTGTTTCTGTTTAATTTGCATTTAATATTTTAACCCAGCTTTAACTCAGGTGTAGTCTTGCTACTCTGATTAACTGAGCTTATGCATATGTACTGATTAGTCAATACCTTACCTGTTTTATTTACCTGACCCACCCAACCTCCATATACACATCCAAGTGTAGGTAATCCTGCTTTAATTTAAAACAAATAGGAAAAAATAGGAGGAAATATGTTACAGTATTCAAGTGCAGAAGACTGAGCTTTAATCCCAAGATGTTCCCAGTGTATGCAACTGCTTCTGAAGATAATGTGAGATAGGGGTACTCCCTGACTCTCATGAGCAAACATTTAATTTTGAGGCACTGCGTGCAGATCATTTTAATAGCTAACTTACTCCCTCGGTGCTCCCTTTGATGATGGCTCTACGCCCTCTGCCACTTCTGCCTCCATAGCACTTAGTAAGCATCAGGGAGCAGCCCTCATTAATACAAGATTTGCAGAAGCCAGCTCCTAGTCAAGGTTGTACATGCCTGGGCTTATGATGAGATGAATTTGAACCGCTCCTTCAAGATGTAACTGCTCCTCCCCTCAAATTCAAGTCGGAGTAGCTTCTGAGTTGAATTGCTTACCTCAGTAAGAGACAAGGTTTGCAGAAGTAGGTAAAGCCTTGGATGCAGGCTTTGCCTGTATGTTTGTGAGTGAAGTCAGTGTCAGGGAATTAACAAGTTTTTGCTCCAAAGGAGTTAAAGTCCACCAGGCCAAACTAAACTGTCGCCTTAGCAGTACGCTATGGTCAAGACTATATGCCGGTCAACACCAGACTGCTTTCTGCTAATATATACTGTATTTTACTGA
Source organism: Streptopelia decaocto (assembly GCF_964273445.1). Lineage (NCBI taxonomy): Eukaryota > Metazoa > Chordata > Aves > Columbiformes > Columbidae > Streptopelia > Streptopelia decaocto. The sequence goes on from NC_138656.1 coordinate 60,224,914, forward strand.
TAGATGCCCTATGCATAAGGTTCTTTCCCTTACTGTTGCCATCTAAAATCATTGTTACGGCATAATTGGAAGTCCTAATTATTTCTTATTTATGTGGGACCCTCTACTAATCACCAATAAACTTTTGCAATGACATTATCTTACTGTGAACCTAAATAGGTAATTCTCTGTTTCCATAATTGTCTCTTAAGTAGTGTCAAGCTAAAAGCTGGTTCCTGCTCACAGAAAAATGGCTTGCATGTAATGAGATAATGCTCTGTTATTAAATAAGAAATCCGTATTAACTGCCAATGAATTCTAAAGAAGAAGTAATGCCAGGGGAAAAAGAATGGAGTTACCAAAAAGGATGCCAAACAGAAGGACCAATTATTTTGCAGTCCACTCCAAATTATATAAACTCACACAAAAAATCCCCCAAAAAAACATCCAGTATTGACTTCCCAAGGGAAAGATGTTCACAAAATGCAGTTGTTTTAAGAAGGATCCAGATGCAATGTACAGTATGTTTCAAAAAGATTAATCCAATTTCAAAGCAGTATGAATTCAAGTTGGATCCACCTTTTGAAACACCCTGTAGAAACTCAGAGAATAATACACACCCGATCATGCCTTTCATTTTTTTCCTCATTTTATTCTGTTCATAAATGATCCATGACTAATACGTGATTTTCTTTATTTGTATAGCCTTCCTTTGAAATTATTTTCAGTCAACAGCCTCCAGTCTGCACATACAGATTATTCAGAAGAAGCCACTTTTAATAGTTCCTGATTTATCTTGTCTGTGTACAAACAATGCACACTGGCATTTCAGTGTCAGCTCATGTGATCAACAAACAGTTACAGAGATTTCTATGTTCACTTATTTTCAAAAAAGCACAGAAATTTCTTGTAGTTGTCATGTTACAGGGTTACTATTTCCAGAAGATGGAATTTTGCACTGTCCAATATAGCACAGGTAACACAGGGAATTCAGAGTCCTGGATTACAGTGGTTTGCAAATACACCAACAGCTCGTAACCCTTCAGCTGATAAACCGAGGTGTGGATTGAGTTTGATGGGCCATCCTAAGAATCATGCTAGGGAGAACACTTGTTCATCTGCAGACGTGCTCACTTTCACATGGAAACTTTCTTGAGGAGAACAAAGCAAAAGGAAATGGATAAAACTTGGCCAGAGCATTTCCTTTTCAAAGCAAAGCATGGGCTCTGGAGCGTTCACCACACCCTGATGAAGAACATCAGGTTGAGAAACCAAAATGAGTTCAGCTTTGTTTCCAAAATAATGCCCTTTCCCTTTAATCAGAGAGATGTAAAACAGGTTGAGCTCTGCAAACTCAGCCCGGAAACATTCTCATTACGTACAACACAGGGATGAATCACCACCATGGCAGATTTTATTTCTTGTAAGAATTGCTTTGCAAGACTGGAGCTAGAACTGCAGGGTTTATGTTTCTTTCCCTTGGTGGTATGAAAGATAACAGAGCAAAATATTAGTCTGCTGCGTTTTCTTCCACCTCCTCCCTGTTTCTTTTGAATTAAAACTAACCTTCTTAAAATCGCTGCACAATTCACTGCAGTTGCTGATGTGTTAAAATGATCCGTCAGCAAGAGCCTGTAGGTAATTGTTGGTGTCTGTGAGCTGGCAAAAAACTTGTGTTTTTCTTTCCAGTGTATTTAGCTTCAATACAGGAGGAAAATTTGGAGAAGCATGTTCTAATTGATTAGACCAGGAGAAGTACTTCTGAACTCTCTGGGGTTGCTTTCAGAAAATGCCACTCAAAGAGCAAGACTCAAGAGATCATGTGGCTTGGGGGTACCAGATCAAGAAAGACACAAGAATGTCATTATGAGTGTTCTCCCATGTTTTGAACCACATACACCAGAAATAGAAATCTATATTTATCAGACTTCATATGATATTTTGAAGGCATGACAGCTCTTTTCTGAAGGCACTGTTTGGAGCACAAAACACATCAGGCTAAGGGAAGACTAGATCTTGGCTCAATTTACTGCTGAGCAAGGAAGTTTATTTCCTTATATGTGAAGCACAAACAGTGTTTACACTTTTGCAAACTGGAAAATGCATGAGGGAGTAAAATCAGGAAGGCAGGAAACCAAAGACATGATTGGTTCCGGATCTCTAATGAAGTCAGTCAGCTTCCCTCTGGCTGCAGTTAGCAAGAAGATATTCAGAATGTGTTTCAATGGTGCAATACAAGAGGTAGTCATGCTACCTCTAAACTGTGTTAGCTTTAATAGCAGAGTAATAAAGTGGCATTGTTACTGTATAGTGTCTCTGCTAATTATCTTGCTCATAAGCTACAGTGAGCTCTGTGATGGCGTGGGTGGGCTCTTTCTGGTCTCTAATTAGCTCAGGGGTCTCCTCACACAGCAGGGAATTTTAGAAGGCAGGCATTTATTTTCAATTACCAGTAGTCACATATTACTGCATTCACTATGGATAGTCTGGACTCTTACAAATTGAGGTACAAAACACTGTAACTAGAAGTACTATCCTTGTTCTGCTTGAGATAGGCATGAAAATGTGGGTTCCTTTTGACAGTTTGGGGTAGCAAGGTCTTGGTTTAGGATAGAATTGTTCAGAAAATTGTCAGCTAAAAGGAGTTCTCAGCAGCGAATGGTGTGCATCTTCCTACAAACCCTCCCATGGTATTCATTGGTGTTCTCTCAGCTGACACAGGAGCTGAAAAAGGGTGAAATAGGACTGACACACAACTGTTTTAGGATCCTGCTGGTATGCAAGGACATTCTCACATAAACACACGTCGTGGTGGTTGTTTTTTGTTGTTGTTGGTTGGTTGGTTGTTTTGTTTTGTTTTGTGTGTGTGTGGTGTGTTTTTTTGTTGGTTTTTGTTCATTTGTTTGTTTTCTTTATTTCCTAATAAGCACATTTTAACTCTTAAACAGCCAAAAAATCACTGCTGTTTGGGTGGGCTGAGAAAACAGGTCTCACAAATTGCTGAATATTTTCACAGACCCAGCCTGGCGTCCTGTAACCTGCTGCTCCCTCTGTTTCTGTTTTTGATTTTTTGACAGGTGACCTAGATATTTTCATCTCTCAGCTGCCTTCTCTCTAGAGTCAAGTGTACTTTGAGTTATGTTGCACCTGTAACCATTCTTCAGTGTGGATTCACATTTTTAGGAAAAAGCTTTGCAGTTTAGAACAATTTATTTATGCTTTTGGTTTATGTTAAAGCAAAACCAAACCAAAATGAACAGACAAACAAACAAAAAATGAAACCCAATGAAACAAAACAACAACAGCAAAACCCCAAAACAAACACTCCACCTACCCCCCCTTATACTGGCAGATAAGGAGAGATTTGGGACCAGATCAGCCACTCGCTTGTTGGTGTTTTCTGACCAGTTTAATTATTTTAATTCTGGAATTTTTAAGGAATTTTAAGTATTAATTATATTGGTAAATACACTAAGCTACTCTAGTGCTTCTGGCTGGCAGAAGGAAAAATAAGTATGTCAGATACAGAAACAGTTGCAATCATTCCTACATGTAGCTTTTGCTGCCTTTTACCCTAGACAAGTAAGGTGCTTGCACACTGTGGTCTTAGACTACTGATAACTGCTACTTTTTATAAAGGACAGATGAAGTCAGGGTACCTTTCCTCAAAAAAACCCACAGTGACTCTTCCATGCAGTCCTATTGCCTTACCTGGAGCTACATATTGATTTTCTTACGATCTTGAGTTAACATTTTCTCTCTTTTCTGGAAGTGAGAGTCACAGAATTGGCTGTTAGGTGATTAAGCAATGCCTCCTAAAGTTGTGAGCACGCTGCAACAAGCATGTCTCTTCTTGCCGTATAGCCTGTGCCCGGCAGGCTGGGTGCACACCCAATCTGCTTTCATACTGTCATAGCATTTGTAACACTACTTCAGGAAAAACACCTGGACCAGCCTGACAGAGGAGGGAGATGGTGGCGTGGGCAAGCTGCCACCACACATGTCTGTGGCCACCAAGTGCTGCCCCCTGAACCCCAGCCCAGGTGATGCTCCCACCACAGGGGACAGTGCTCTGCCATCAGCTCCTCTTGGGAAGCAAGGCCAAGCTTTGGCAGACCCTCTGCTGCCCACAGCAGCGGTGGTGGCAGGGGGTGAGCTGAAACCCCCAGGTCTTCTGGTGCCTCAGTGCTCCCTGGGTGGGCAGCGGTGCTCTGAGTCTGCTCTGGAAAAGGACACCCCAGGAATTTTGCACCTAATCACAACCAGTTATGCACCTAACAAAAAACATATCCCTAGATGTCCTTGTGATTTCACTGTGCTCCCAGAAGTTAGAAAACTCATATCCAAGAGCAGTGAGGTGACTACTACTGAGTGACTTCTCTTATTGACAGGTGCTCCCTCTTTTGCTGTCTTAGAGAGATGGCAGGGAGGCTGGGAGCAGGAGCATCCTCAACACAGTAAATTGAGCTGTAGCAGTATGAGAAATTCCTCTTCCTGGCTCATTCCCTTGATACTTTGCCTGATGTGCTGCCCTCCCACCTGTGCCTCCACATTGCATGATCTACCTCCAAGACTCCTGTAAACTCCCCAGGAGAAGAATTTGGGCTAAAATTCTGAGCTAGAAGCTGAGATAAAGGCACAGCTTTGCTCTCCCTTTGAGTCTTCTCAGGCAGCTGTCTTTTTACAGGAAAAATAATAGAGTTGAAAAGCCCTGTAAGCGGATAAAAACTTTTTGACATAAAGAAGAAAAATGACATGGCACAAAACAGAAAATGTAATGCTAGAATTAAACAAAGATTGTAAAGTGAGGGTGGGAGGGGGGATGGTGAAAATCAAACGAAAAGGGAAATTGGTTTTGATGGGCTGATGGGAAAAAAAGGAGAGCTGGAAAATCCTGATCCATTTTTCTAGTTTAATAGCAGAGGTGTTGTGAGGCCTGGGGGAAGAGAGGTTGAGCACCAAGGTGTCACTCACCAGGGCCAGGACAGTGGCTTTTGTGCCTACCCAACACTGGCCAGGGGAACATAGGATACTTTGCACTTTATTATTTGTGTGCTCGAAGCAAGCAAATTGTCAGGTTCCTGGATATCAAAAATCTTTATTTAGTTCCATTGGGAACTTTTAATGACCAGTGTGCACTACATTTGAGTTGTAATTATTGTCAGGGTTGTTTGGGCTACGATAATTTTTTGACACTGCTGTTGTATGTATTTGGCTAGAAGCCAAGACCTTACAAACATAGTGTAAGAGTGGAGGCGAAGTCTGTAAATGCCCAGCAGACTTTAACCACCTACTCCATCTACATACACAATTTAAAAATTGTCAAAGTGGGCTTTTCACATTCAGAAGGGGAGACACTTTGATCTCTTTTAGCAGTGGTTGTCCCTCAAGACTTGAATTATTGAATGAATAAAAAATACTTTATTTTTTTCAGTTGTTATGCCAACACAATATGCTTAGATCCGGCATGTTATAACATAAAGTTGCATACTTTGAAAATGAAAGTATTAATACTCTGAACAAGCTTTTCAAAATGAAATGGTTCTCACTCTGGTTCAAAAGCAGAGGTCAAATTTCCCTACAAAACGGATTCCAAATCTTTAGATAAATTTAGGACACAGAGCTAAACAAAGGCTGAAAGGGCAGAAGCCACTGAATTTTGACATTTATGGACTATTGCCATACCTTTAAATTTGCATGCCAGAGTGGCAGTACCTGTATTAGCACTTTTTATTAAATAAATACTTTAATTAGTTCCAGGAACAGTCTAATTCTCCTTGTCCATGCAAAAGATTGCTGTTTTTATGACTTCTGCTGAGGCAAGGGCATTTGTTATCAACAGTGCCCATTCTTTAGATTTCATTTTTACAGTATTTTTTGTCTCAACATGCAGTTGTTAAAACTAAAGAAGCAGCTTGCACACAAGCCCCATTGCATTTTCTAAAAGAGGTCTAAGATGGCATTTTTTTGCATTCTGCACTTTGTGAATGATTTCTTGTGGAATTAAAATGTTCACCTCTGAGAGGAGAAAAAGCTCCTGTACTTTCCTTCTTGGGAGCTGACCTTCTCTTCACATTTGTTTAAAATTAGCCTTTCATTATAAACCAGAGAAAAATACTGTAAAGGATATTTTTATTATTTTCTAATGTATTTTCCTTTTGATTTCAGCTTGGGGAAGAGCTGCTGCTGCCACATACCTGGTCGGTTTTATACTTCTAGTCATCTGTTTTGCTCTGGCCATCATAGCATTTGCCATTGACACACTTCGGTTCAACTTCATACGAGGGATTGGAGGCTTGCTTTTTGTCGCTGGTAAGACAGTATATGAAGTCAAGTTTAGCTTATGCAGATGTATCCATACTAGAACTGGTATTTCCCTCAGCTGATTCTGTACCCAGGTCTTTGCCTGTGCGCATCTGAACTCTCAATGAAAAATAACGCAAAGTCTGTCATAGCAGCAGATGAGTTTTCAAATCCTCCTAAATGTGGGTGTGTTTAGCAACAGGTATTATGAAGGCAGGTAACATGGCATGTGTTAGCTTAACCTGTTTTTGTTTTCTCCTGTTTCTTCAGCTATGTTCTCCATCATGGGCCTGGTCATTTATCCAGTAAAGTTCTCGACTGAAATTGAAATGACAGGAATCAATATGTTCAGCTGGGCCTACGGCTTTGGCTGGACCACAGCCATCATGGAAATATGTTTGGGATTCTTCTTCTGCTGCCTTCCTAACTACGAAGATCAGATCTTGGGTAATGTGAAGCCCACATATTTTTACTCTGCCCCGTAAGCATGAGTAAAAATGTATACTTATTCCAGAGATATCTGACAGACCAGCTACATTTTCCAGAATATCATCATTGGATGTCAGTAGAAAAGTCTGGAAACTTTTCAAATGTGTGTAGAAAAACAGCACTGGCATTTTGCAATAAAGTTATCTACTCTATTTTGGACCTTCATATCTGATGTGGGTTGGTTAGGTAAAGTCTAAACATTAAAAAAACTTGTGTTTCCTCATTCATTCCCATGAGTGGGGTGTATGTGGGTTCCATTGTATCTGAAATGCATTCATATTTTTTATTAAATTCAGAAAAGCTTTTTAAAGTGCCAGTAAACAAAGCAACATATATCAACTTCCTGAAGGAAAGCAGCTCATAAAAATCCCATTTTGTACGTATTGTTTTTAACCTGAAGATTTTGCACATTTTTCAAGAAGCCAAATACCTTTATCCACTGACTGCCAAAGTATTAAATTAGTTAGCCAACTCTTCACAGCTTTGCTTCCATTTTTCATTCATTCATTCATTCATTCATTCATTCATTCATTCATTCATTCACTTAAGCCATAGGGACAGGGCAAGTAAAGGACAGGAGAAAGCCCTCTACTAAAGCCAGCATCTTGACTTTTACCCACCCATGTGGAATGTAAGTATTTGTTTCTGAATATTTTGTAAGAGTAAGCAATGAGCATCAGTAAACCCTTAAAATTCCTGGCATGCCATTGCTGGGCCAGCACAGAGCAGGCAGAGGCAGAGGGGATTTCAAGCTACCTCTGCAACCCATAGACCTGGTTTGAAGAGGCGCCTGGTATGGCATTCTTCACGACCCTCTTCCTCCCTTATCTGCTGTATCAAAACCTATGGCTTTAAAAACATCTATTATACTGGCCCAGCTATTTTTTATCCAGTGTAAAAGGGTCAGGAAGGATTTAAGCAAAGCTGTGATCCCCCTACATATTGGGAATGGACCTGGAACAGTGTAAATGTAGGTATCAAACATTTGTTAAAAGGCCCCTTTTTCATTGGTTTGCTGTTCATAAGTATTTTAAAAGTGGAAAGTGTATACTGTTGTACCTAAGTGTAAGATGCGTAAATGGCCCTTACCATCTCATACTTAGGCTCTCATAGAGAAAATCACATCATAAAATACCCTCCAGTATCTTATACTCCACAGTGTCGTGACCGAGGATATACTGCAAACAATGACATATACTCAAGACTGCTGTTTTCTGCCTTGTTAATCCTAGATGTATAAAGTTCCATTTTTTATCTTAAGTGAAAAAAATGGATACTTCTGCTATGTGGAAAAGAAGTCTTATCTAAATCCTTAGCTACAGAGGATTCTTAGCTTGTAACACATTTGCAATTTTCTAACTTCCTGTAGTTTATGGAAAGCGCCCTGCCTAATGTTCTTTACTGCAAAGAATGAGAGGCAGAAAAAATTTTTAGTAAATTTTTGGGGTAGCTAAAATTAATACAGACAGAGGACTCAACCTTTTTTTTTTTTTTTTTTAAAAAAAAGAAAATACAGTTAACTCCATTCACTTTTATGTATGGAATGGCTTTTAACTTTGATCAATAAACATGACACGTGAATCATACCAATGAGGAGAGTATATGTGACAAGAATAGTTAGACAGGAACTTGCAAATACATTAAGATGTTTCCTAGTTAGACAGAAATTAAAAAGAAATAGAGTTGAGAAAGCAGTTTGCATAAAATGACTTGCAATTTCTTAAGTAATATTATCTGTTCAGGAAAAAGAATTATCATAAATATTTTCATTATGCTTATTACAGCTAATAAATGATGGTGTCTGTGTTGTTTCAAAAGTGAGTAAGCTTTTGTTCTCTACTAAGAGGAGGGCAGTGTGGAAGCCTCCAAAGCCTCCTCATGCACTGCCTTGGAGCACTTGGCTACGCTGGCTGGATTTTGAGTGGAGAGAGTAACTTACAAATCTGACATCACAACAGCTTGTATTTTTCTTCAGTCCTGTTCTGGCTGTCTCCCGAGGCTTTTGTCACAAGTGGATGAGAATACTGGACTGTCTCTATTTGCCTGTGAGCTATGTGAAATCAAGTAACTATATGCACAATTCTGTGCTATAGCGTGCTACAGCTCGTTTTGGCACAGGGGGCAAGGCACTCCTGTTCACCAAACAGGGAGCCGGCATGGTCCCACTTGGTGTTTTTATACCAATGGATGTGACAATCCCCTGAGGAAGCAAAAGGGAACTTGAGCAACCACTGATTGTATTTACATATGCTTTAACATTAGCTGGACAATGACCCAACATCTGGAGGTGGGGAAAGGTGCACAAAACAAGGTTTAGGACTGACTCCAACCTTGATGAGACAGCTGAACATAATTAAAAGGCAAAGAAAATTTCCAGTGACAAATTATTCCCCTTCCTCCCTCCTCTCCCTTGCTGCTCTCAGCAGCTTCACCAACTCCTCCTTGTCCTCTTTCCTCTTCCTTCTCCTCCCCACTAAAGGTGGCAGAGCACTGTCAGGGCTGGTGTCCATGGCTCTGTAGGACGCAGCCCCAGTCCCCTTTCCCTGCTGCCACTTTCCCTTTCTGGGAGAGAGGAGGAGTGAAGCACCTTGGCTGACCCCAGCACAGACGCAGAGACCCCAGCCTGGCTCCCTGGCCCAGGCTCCACAGGGAAGGGCCCTAAAAATAAAAGGAGGGGGATGGGTGGGTATTCAACAAGCAGAATCATCAGAGAGGCTAGAGCTCCAGTGTCTGCCTTTAGGGTAGTTTGCCTCTAGTCACACCAAGCCAGTTCACCACAGATCCCTAGAGAAACACATCCTAAACCCTGCAGCAAAAGGAAACAGTGAGAAAAAGTGTAAAAATATTGTACAGATGCCAGTGCTGTCTCCTGTGACTGCTGTGACAGGGGAGCATGGCAAAAGCAGCATGCAAAATGCAATTGATTCTGACAGAAAAAGAAGCTGAATCCAGAAGCCAAGGATGTGCTTCAACTACATTATTAACTAACTAGGTTATCAACTGAATTGTTATATTAGTCTACAGCTAGGTCAAGGAGATTATTAACTAACCAAATTGTTAGATTAATTTGAGCTACATCAGCATCAGAAAGTTTGGATTTTTAAGCAAAGGGGAAATTAGAGTGAGAGAAGGCATCCCTTTAGTTCTGCACCTCTGTTTGGCAGAGTTCTTGCTCCAGGTCTTGCCTATAAGAGAAAAGTGCACATTTAACCAGTAAAAGCAGCACAATAAACGACTTAAAGTTTCACTGTGCCTAATGACAATGCTAAATCTAATTCAACTATACTACTGAAAAGGAAAGGAAAAATTATGCTGAAAACAAGTGGAACGTCAAGCAAACCTACAGATAAAAAACTGAGGCAGAAGAAATAATGAAAACTTTTTACTGGTAAGTTAGTATGTTAAATTTAATTTCTGGTGTTTCTGACAGAGCTTGTATAACATGTGGGCATCTTGGTCTTTTCAAATTTCTCTGCAGTTATGTCCATATTTCACTACACATGTTTCAGACACCTGACATTTGGTCCTAAAATACAGCCTGCTTAATCAATAATTCAAATGCAATCTAGTTTGCAACTGTATTAAAGTTGTGCATCTTTTGTTGTATGAACTAATGCTGTTAGTGAAGTTTTGACCCTATTGACATCACTTGCAAAACATGTATTGATTTTCTTGAGGCTGACATTTCATCCATGAAGCACAACCCCTTTTTTTTACATGTGCTCAGGATCAATAGTATCTCTATGCAATGTTCCATTGATTTCACCAGCTCTGTTTACTTCTGGAGTAAGACACTGGTCTGCATGAGCAAGGGACAAGAGTTACAGCAGACAGGATCATTCCCAGAATAAAAGACAATTCAATGTGTGTAAGATTAGCAGAATCTGGGTCATAATTAAATCACATTTTGTTAGGTAGACAACATGGTTGCAGTAAAAAAATTCATCTTTCCTTTTGACACATCTCAGTTGTGCAACAGTTATTACTTTTTGTCATTCAATTTCTTGGAACACTCACTTGTACATTTCTATATTCAGTGAACTTCTGTGTGCTCTGAAGGTGATTATATTTAAGACAATAAAGAAACTACCAAGTTTGTGATAAGGGAGAACAGAATTGGCCCATTTGTACACTCTTGGAAATTGGGAATCAAAATGTCTTGCTAGGATAGTGAACTGAACAATGAAAGAGTTACTTCTGAGTCATATCAGAAGTTCAAAACTGAGAATTGAAACACTGTTATGTAGTTAATAATGGGGGAAGGGAGACAGTCATATGTATCTTCCTTTATCTTTTTCCTCACTGTCAAAATATTGCTTTTACTAGAAATTTTGGTTTCGAGAAAAAATGTTACTCTGGTGCAGCTGCATAATAATGTATAGGGCTAAATTTAATCCATAAAGTGCTAAGTGCCAAAATCTAGAAAAGCACCTGGATAAACTTAGGATTGAAGATGGTTCTGATGGGATCATCAGAGCTCTTTGCATAGATGGTTCCTTAAGTGACTTAATACATTAGGGCTCATGTCTGTCTACACACACTGCTTAGTTCCACAGTTTTCCTGCATATGAAGTGATGTAGTAATTATTTTTAAATGTTGCTTTTCATTTTTTTATGATCAGAGTGAAATGTGGATGCATCTTACAATTTTTCAACGTGACTGCTGGGTGTGAGGAGAATTCACAGGTACAACTTTCAAAATAGTTTTATTGTTTATGACAAATGTGGTGAAAGTAAATCAAACTGCTCTCTCTTGGGTGGCTTTTATGATACACCCTCTTACTTGTGCCACTGTTTGTCTAAGCCATCTGTTCTTTTGTAAAAGCAGTTTTGTGAAAACCTACTCTAATGACTGTATCATACTGAAAAGAAATTATATTAGGTATCCATGGAGAACCCATCATAAAGCAGAGTAAATAGCTCTTCATTGTTCAAGTTCAGTTCAGAGAGAGAGATGTTGCCCGCAGGATTTTTCCACAGAATTTGTAAACCCAAGAGAAGCAGAGTCACTCAATGACTTCAGGCCTGGGTTATGTGCCCAGCTCCCCATTTCTTACAAAGGAACTAGTGCCCTAGAGCCTTGCCCTTAGCAAAACATGAAACAAATAAGTAAAATGCAAACCAGAAAAAAAGTTAGGGGAAAATGTTTGATAAAGGCATATACATATATACATACTTTGTATCGGTGAGACCCCATCTGGAGTATTGTGTCCAGTTCTGGGCCCCTCAGTTCAAGAAGGACAGGGAACTGCTGGAGAGAGTCCAGCGTAGGGCAACAAAGATGATTAAGGGAGTAGAGCATCTCCCTTATGAAGAAAGGCTGAGGGAGCTGGGTCTCTCTAGTTTGGAGAAGAGGAGGCTAAGGGGGGACCTTATTAATGTCTATAAGAATATAAAAGGTGAGTGCCATGAGGATGGAGCCAGGCTCTTCTCGGTGACAAACAATGATAGAACAAGGGGTGATGGGATCAAGCTGGAACACAAGAGGTTCCACTTAAATTTGAGAAGAAGCTTCTTCTCAGTGAGGGTGACAGAGCACTGGAACAGGCTGCCCAGGGGGGTTGTGGAGTCTCCTTCCCTGGAGACATTCAAAACCCACCCGGACATGTTCCTGTGTGACCTCATCTAGGTGTTCCTGCTCTAGCAGGGGGATTGGACTAGATGATCTTCTGAGGTCCCTTCCAATCTCAAACATACTGTGATACTGTGATTGATTAGTCCATAGTTGATGTCAATGTGAGTGAGAATGGACCACAGTTACATAAAAGACATTTGGGTTTCCACCATTATTTCCAGTTTTTTATTCTTTTTTCTCCCATATGGAAATTTTCTCACCTCACTTCTGTAAAGCTTTATTGCTCTTTGGTGAGTTGTCCCAATTTTACCACACCCTGTCCTGACAAGCACATCTGTGCTTGCCACACTCATATCTGAAGCTTATAAGGAGTATTAATACAACTAGGCTTTTATCCCTTAAGCCTCCCTCTTTGCTTCTTAAATAAAAAGGGTTTGAAGTAATAAAAGTTAGCAAATTAGAAGAATGGCAGACTTTCTCAGGCTGCTTTAGAATTCATCCTAGAAAGAAGAAAGAAACAAGAACTCTGTTTAAGAGAAAAACCCAGTCTAGTCTGAAAATGGTACCCGAAACCTACTTGCAATCCTGATGGTAAAATGGTTTGGGGTGATTCGCAACCAAATTACCTTTGCAGCTACCCCATTACATATGAGCACATTCTCTCTGCTGCCTTACAGCTGCTCACTGAAATCACCAAATCCTCTGGACACTGGTTTATGAGTCCTCCAGTACACAGAAGGAGGAGCTGCTCATCACCTCTGCCTCGTACAACACCCAGGGAAGGGAGTTTGGGGAAAGACCAAAGGGCTTATTTGCCCTTGTGTGATGTGGCTGATGCCTTCAGGGCAGGATGGGATTGTTATCGACCTGAGCAGAAAGTTTCTCTCAGTTTTAGCCTACAGTCCCAAACAAAAACACTAGCAAGTTGAAGCTGCCATTTCATTCAGCTGAGAGGGTTGCACATGTGAGCAGATGGAGGTTGGAGACTTGGTGACTCTTGGTTAGTCCAAGACAGAAAAGTATTCTCATGTAGTAAAAAATTCACTGTGTCACGCCTTCCTCAAGATACTGTGATGTATAATACCTGGAAAAATTAAGGGAACAGCCACACCTATTTATCGTCATAATTGTTAGGCCTGGTGCTTTGCCACCAAGAAATACTCTTTGGATTAGTAACGAAAGGACACGTACAAAGAGCTGAGACTTTACACCTTGCCCTGTGTCACAGCACAGGTGAGGATCTCCTGAGTCACTGAGTGTTGTCCCTGACTACCAGAGAAAATTTCGTATAATCTCATTCATTATCTGATCCCAGCTCATCTTTGCCATCCATCTTCCATAGGAGGCTGGCCTGAAATATTATCTGAGAGTCAGTCTCTGATTTCCAGCTGACGTGCGTCACTAGCCAGATGACAAGAGTACCTCTCTCTCTGCCACTGCCTATAGGGATACCCAGACCTCCTCCTGGGGCACCATGACTGCCTCTGAGGCTTCCTCCAGCAGAATTTCTTGTTTTGACTGCAAGAACTTGCATTTTGTCTGCTCCATCCCCTTCAAGACATCCTTCCCCAAGCAGCACACTGCCTTCCAAATCTGTGCTTGTTTCCTGACTGCTGCCTGACTTCTCACGACTGCCACTCTGGATAATCACTATCATCCCCAGTATGTCCTGGGCATCCTTCAGGTCCTTCTTTTCCCTTGGTCAGCCTAGAGAACAATTATTCTAAGCTGGCCACACAGCACCCAGATGGGGAGCACCCCCTGCCGCGTCCATATGAGCAGGCTGGAGGGGAGTCTTGCTCACCTCTGTGACAGTGCATGCTTAAACAGCATCTAGGCCAGCACAAGGGAGCATTGGAAAGGAAAAAAAGAAAGTGAAGAACAAGGTAAAAGCAAACTTCTTCAGTCCTCCATCTGTGCAGCTAACACAAATAAGGATGCAAGAGCTGTCTGCTAAAGCACTTTTTTGCAATTGTGCACTTGAAATGACATGTTCTGCCTTCACCTCGCAAGCTCCTAAGGGCACTTGGGAACCATGGTTCTCACAGGAATGAGCCCTGTAAAGGTTCAAAGAAAGGGGGAGGGTTTCTTTACCACATACTTTTCCACCTCCTCTTAGTGATACAACTCAAAGATGGCTCTGGAACCTGCAATGGGAGTGTAAATAACATGAAGCAATCAAAATAGCTCTGAAGAGGAAAGATGGCCTCAGGCATCATAGTGGGTTATCATCTTCTACCTATAATATTAGTTTACATAGAATATTACACAGATCATATACATTGCATGTTTTGGGAAAGGATGCTTTGTTCTAATGTATTAAACGTTGCTACAGGTGGGGTACTGGCTCAATTAATATTGGAAATAGGACTGATATTAAGCAACCTTGTGTCATAAAGTAGCTCCATTTTGATCTGTATTTATTTGTAGCTTACTGTGTGAAAAAATCCAGAAGTTTGGTGTTCAATTTGCCTAAATTATTGTTTCTTCAGGACATTTTGGATTTCTTTTTATCTGGCTACTTTCATGAACTTTAATTCAGCTCAAAACAAAATCTTTATTTCAGCTTCCTTTTGCCAGTGCATTTTTCCCAGATTTTAGAATCATAAGGTTTTGAAAAGAAGTATTTACACTTTATTTCAAAAGTATGCAGGTATGATGTGTTAGTTATTTGATTTTTATTTTATAGTACATTAAAATATTCACAAATAACAAGCCTGAGGCATTAAAGTCAAGCTGAGATCTGATTTATAGTGAAAAACCTATTTGTCCCAGAACTGGCCTGGTTCTGCTGTTGTAAATACAGTAGCCGCTTTGCTCTTAAAACCAGTAGTATAGCTAACCTAATCTAAAGAAATTCTTTCTTTCAAGTCACTAGTGATAAGATACAAACCGAGAGCGCAATGCAGAGACAGGCACAGCTTTGCAGGTTATCAGAGGAGAGATCGGAAAGGACTAAGCCAAGTTACAGATCACTGGGCTTGTACATGGGTTTCTCCTCACCCATTTGCCGGGTTTTCAGAGTCCCTGCCAAGTCAAACACAAACATAAAGACTTGTTGACAGCCTGTGAAAAGCATTTTGAAGGCAGGGAGGTACTGCAGACAAACGCCAAATAATTACAGTTCTGCTGCTGTATGCTCCTGTCACTAAAAATGTGATCTGTGCCTCATCATAGCTCCATGGATGTTTTATTTTCCTTACATGTGTTTTCCTTACATTAGGAAGCCTCATTTAGTCTGTGTTAATAAAATGAAGATGTTTTATTGCTAGGACTGACCTGGCTGTAAAAAAAATTAATGAGATAACGTGCAGGGGTGGTTTGAAAAGGGAAAGCTTGTGTCTGTTTTACAGAGCTTTACCATCGTGCTTCCTTCTTCCCTCATGGCTATGATAAGTAGTGCTATAATCCACCTCTTGTGAGCAAAAAATATGAATAGATACCCCTCAAATACCAATTCCTATCAGGCTTTGGGGCTGCCAAAATACTGTCTAGATGCAAATAGTAGGCATCTAAAATATCTGCTCACATGAAAATTACAAAGCTGTTGATCTGGCCATCAGAAAGCCTTTGTTCCAGCTTTACGGCAGCCACTGTATTTCTACTGTCACAACAGATTAAGAAATACACTGCACACTCCCAAGGAGCTGAATCGGCAGAAAACCCTGGGCTGAGACGCTGGCGATGAGACATTCAGTATCAGTTCTTGGGCAGAAAATGCCCCTCAGGCTAGGGCTGGGTTGCTCCAAACCTTCTCAGCAAGGAGACAGGAGGCGCAGGTGGTGCAGTGATCCAGCGCTCGGTGCTGGGGAGCAGCTCCTCAGCGGTTGCTCCAGGGCAGTGAGACACTTGGCAGAGAAGCCGTCACAGCACCCAAATTAAAGTTACAAGCTGCTTTCCCATGGCAGTGCTGGGACACAGCATGTTGCTTTATAATTATGTTTTGGAAGCCTCCACCCTCTTGCCCTGATTTCCAATTAGCATTTATCCCAATAGTGATTGCAAACACCCTGCAAATGGGGAGGAAGACAGGAAGGACCATTCTGTGTAGGTTAGTAGCAGGCGGCATTCTGGAGAAATCACTTTATGTCACCACCAGCAGCTTCTTGGCCCTGTCACCTAATGAATTTTCTCTTGTAGACTCACTGACAGTATATTTAAAGCCCCATGAGTGGAATGGAAATGTGGTAGGAATGGCCGGTGAAGGGAAACCAAGACAAGGCAGCAAGGCAGTGGGATGCAAAATCTGAAATGCTTCAGCCTGGACATTATTTCTAGTGTCAGCCAACTTTGACTTGTCCAGATTGAAATGCTAGGCTAAACATGTCAGCAAGGGATGTCCTTTTTTCTAGTTTGTTTAGACTGTGTCTTCTCTAGCATGGGTCCTCTGGTTATCCCTCACTCATCCTAGACTACACAGAAATTGCACTGAGAAACAAATCTTATTCAATAATCTCATGATTTTTTGAAAGGTATGTACAACTAATAGTATTTTGAATTTTTTTTTCCCTAAGTTTTGTGAACTGTTTCACAGGTTTCATAAGCCACTGCAGTCTTGTATACAGATTTTGAAGATGTTTGCAACTCCTGACTCAAATCCAAAACGTATAAGACCCACATCTTCATCTCCAGAAGTGTGTCAATTGAAATTCCTGGTGCCTTTAAATGACTGGTAAACCACTCTGAATGCCAAATGGCATAGAAAAAAGCGGGGTATATGATTTGTGATGCAGACCGGTAGCACCTACTTTAACAAGGAAGAAAGATGTAGGTAACTGCTGAAAATTCTCTGTTTTACCACCACTGAATAGGTAGTCCTTCCCTGCTGATTAATGTTACCTGGTCAATAGGTTGCAACTGTGAAGCAAACACCACTTGCCCATCTCACGGATCCTCCTCTGACACTCTTTCCTTCTTCTCATTCACTGGTGGAAGGAGGAGGATTTCACAACTCTGCAAATGTCCACTCTTTTCATGTGGGCATAAATTAGGGAAAGACCATAACCTCATGGGGGTAATTTAAAGCAGCAACTTTGCCCATCGTAATGATAATAATTGAATATCTCCAACAGGATGTTTCTTCCTCCATCTGCGTAATAAAGTTTCCTTTTAACTTTAATAGTCCTTGTTCTATCCTCTGTGACTAGCAGAATGTAATATTAGAAATAAATATAATTCATATAATTAGAGGTTAATGGACTTACATTGAACCCTTTACTAGCCTGTTTCTGTTTCCATACATTGCAGTTTTCTTGTTTGTTTTTGCAGCTGGTAAGAGCCTGGGTGGCTGTTAAAATGGAAATTGTGAGAAATGTTCATATAGCAATCCTTCCTGCTGGAAAAATCAGATTTGGATAAAAAAACCATAACAATGTTTGTGAACAAGTTTGGTTTAATATGGACTCTTATTAAAAAATGATTAGAACAGTTTGTAACACTTAATTTGCAGACTTAGGCACTTTATTTCAATATTATTTTTATTCACGTGAAACAACAGAAACAGTATTTAATGAGATGCATTTTTTAATCTTATCAAAACAAAAGGACTTTGACCTTATGAAAATAACCTGAGTAAATCCTTAGGTTGTGTTTTTAAATAACTTTTCCTTTAGATTTTTTAAATCTATCTCACAAGGGGTGGAAATATCAAAATACTACAACATAAATTGCAGAAAATAATTTTCTCATTGACCACTGTCAATAAAGGCAACTTTGGGAGATGAGTTTTATGAAAGCTTTGACTCGCGGGAAGTCATTAGGACTGGTGGTATCAACCAAGATTTATTATTCATTAAGGAACTACTTTACAGGATAAAAAAAGAAGTGTCAATAAATGTGAAAAAGAAAAATATTCCTGCAGTTAGATGTAAAGAGATGAAAAGGTAGAAGAAATGTCCATTCTGATGGGAACGATGAATGCCTTGACCATTTGAAGAGTGAGTACCAAAGGTCAAGCTCTATAACTGTGGCTTCAGCCCATTTGGCTGGGTCAGAGGCCACCTTAAAGTGAAGCCAAGTTCAAACTGACACCCCAGCACTGGCTACACTGCTCGCCTTGAGCCATCACACACCGGGCACCTCAGTCTCCATACACTTACCTGAGGAACAATCTTGGGACAAGGCTACAGGGGAAGCACAGCTGGACCCAGAGACAAAGGTGATAATCTTTCTTCATGATTGGAGAAGTTGCAACACCATGGGTTTATGACCAATGCAGTTGCTATTGCTGAGGATAATGCAAAGTATTGGCTTCTGCTTCAGTCCAGAGTGGCATCTGGGATATTTCCTTTGCTTCCTGTGTAGTACAAGATGGATTACAAGCAAAGGGAAGACTCTTAATTGTATAATTAACAAATGATTTAAGCTGAAATATTACTGATTTAGTAAGAGCTTTTCTTGAAGCACAAACAAGCCGCCATGTCTCACAGAAAAGACATAAAGATTTTTGCTCATAGCTCTTCAGGAGTTATTAGTGTTGAAGCTATTTCAAGCTAGCCTGGACTAAAAGGTTGAGTGACTGATCAGCAGCTGCACTAATTGGAAAGCTTTCAGCCGTCAGTCAAGGAGGAGGCAGGGGCAAAGGACAAATGCACATGTTCAAGACAAGAGTCTGTATTCCAGTTCAACAAGTTAATATTAACCCACATTTTTATGCCCTCTTGTCTGACTACACTTGAAGTCATCTGATAGCAGAAATTCAGGACAGCTTATTTTTCTGTAGCCCAAAGAGGGCTTCCCTAAGTATCCAGGAAAAAAACCAACAACCCTGAATCCACACAGAAATGATAAAAAGGATCCAGTTGTTCTTTGTTTTGTTTTGTTTTGTTTTGTGTTTTGTTTTGTTTTGTTTTGTTTTTCTTTCCTTTCCTGAGAAAGAGCAGGCGGTGTGGAGGAGGAGGAGAAAGAGGAGGGCTTGAAATGACTGCGAATCCTGATGTGAAACACCAGTGTTTCAAGTACCGCAGTGGATTTATTTCAGTGTTATTTTTCGATTACATCTTGTGACAACTGCAGCTAGTGATCTATGTGGGAGTACTGTGGGGAAAGATTTTAGCGAGCTGCATGTACAAACTGGGCTTTCGGTGTTATAATTTGCTTCAGGAAAGCTGTTATCTTTCAGCACTTTGTTGTGTGTGAGGGTTTGGGTGGGAAGGGAGCCTACAGGGAGTTGAGCTTAGCTGTGATTTATTGAGTGGAAACCTCAGTTTTGCCTACACGTGTGGGTATGTGGGATTAACGGAAAAGTAAGGCCAATAACACAGTGAGCGCAGGAACAGAGCGCTGTAATCCTCCAGTGTCACTGACCTCCTCCAAACATCTGTTTCCATGTAAAATATGCATAACAGCATCTTGTAGAGTTGTTGGGTGGATGCGTATTTGAAAGGTACGCTGAAACTGTGGATGTTTTTGAATTTAGCTGTAACTGATTGCTAAAGCTGGCAAACAATCTGAGCCTGTTGTTCCTCAGGATGCCAACGTAGACACTCCTGAAAGGCAACACCCAAGGCCACACCATCACCACCCTGATCTGAAAAGAAATTAAGAAGTTGGTTTCCTTTCTCTTACTTCTTTTTCTCCCAAAATCCCAAGTCGCTCACATCAGACACCACAGTGATTGAAGTGTGTGAAGCAATACTGCCCTTTGTGTCATTTTCCATATTTTGGAGAAAGGACAACTGTGACAGCACAAAGTAACTTCATTAGCAGCACATTCAAAATACTCAGAATATTTTCAGTAACCTTTGTTGCTGATTCAGAGCAGCCTGCATACTCTTTGGGAGTTGTAGCTGTTCTGGCAGAAATCAGCAGAGTTCTTCTTTTTTGCTGGCCTGGTTGAAAGTTCAGGCTTCATATGTCAGAGAGGTTGAAGCCTCCCCCATTGTGACCCACACCAGTGGTGCTGGTACTGGGGTTGCTGCAGTGCACCAAGGACACCAGGATAAGCATCAGTGTTACGTTAGCACTGCTAGTGTTGTTATTTTCCTCCTAGTTTATGGCACAGGTGTGATTACCTTGGTGTCTTGGAAGTTGCCGAACGGCAGAATTTGGTTTGTTCTTGTAACTGAGCAACATGTTGCTGTTGCATAGGCGGATGATGAATCATGAGGGTGTTGGTTCAGGCTCGGCAGGGTTTGGCTCAGAGAAATCACTAAACAAAGGAGTCTAATAAATCATGTACAAACCCAGGACAACACTACATTGTAATTGTCCAGCACAGCCACTGACCCATGCAACAGATAGATAGCAGGATATGCACATGAAAAATCCCTGGCTTCGCAGCCAGAGGTGCCAGGTAGCAGAGGCAGCCTCACCAAGTGACCAGAAAACTAATGCTATTTACTCTGATTTATTTTTTTTTTCCCCTCAGGGATTACTCTGTATTTAACAAAAGCAAGGCTCTAACGCTTGTGCATGTGAGAGAATGAAAACAGAGACTAACAGCATCCAGGCAACAGCTTTTGGAAAAACGATGAATGGATTTCAGGGCTCCTGGCAGAATAAGAAGCTTTGGAATTTGGTACCAATTTTAGAAACATATGCAGACTTAAGGAATGGATTCTCTTAATCTATTTTTCTTCTAACTTTGAACAGATTTATGAGTTTAATATCCCGCAGCAAATGTTATGGAATTTTCCTATTCACTGCTAATAGAACAGGAAATAATGAACGGTGGGGCCGTATCAATTACACGGTTTGATAAGACTGGTAAATAAACAAGCAAATCAGCCCTTGAAACACAGTTCTTGATTGAGTATGTATGTAAATCTGTAATTTCACTAATGAGAGGCTGCACAAATAGAGATACATTTGGTTCAGGGAGCCTCCAGGTGGGAATATACAGGTAACTAATTGAAAGCTTGTCCTTTACACCAGGTATCGTGGTGCTATGTCTTGAATCACTAATTTTCTGTTTATTTTTAAACATAAATTGACCTCAACTGAGTTTCAGCACAAACATTTAGAAATCCCTGTTCTAAATTGATCTGACTTGAGCCATAAGGATTTTTGTCCATATCAGAAGCTGTCTGATTCTCAAGTCTTCTCATTTGTCAATATTGGAAGGATCAATTTTGTCTCATAAAAATGAGATGTAACTAGAGCTCTTGCTTTCCCAAAACCTGGCAATGGCTGTGACAGTCTTTCAAAGCTTCAGAGAAGGATCCTCTTCAATTTTAGTTTCTTACTACTCCTTTTGTTAGTCGTACACCTCTTGCCACAGGTTATATCTTGCTGATCTGCCTGCAGAGTGACTTGTGTTAATGCTCTCTAACTTGTTTCAGGCACAGTCAGTTGGATTATTTCAAACCTTTTTCTCCACCAAGTCTCTACTTTCCTCTCATTTACGTTTTTTAGCTTTGTTGATTAACAGTGACATGAATTAGAAAATGTTTCTGCAATTGTGATGTCGACAGAAAAGCTGTGGAAGAAAAAAGCAGCCTGGAATCACTTTTTTTGCTGTCACTGTACCCAGAAGAGGGTCCTGTCTTTGCAATATCTCTGAGAGCTTCTCCAGCTGGGTTTCCATCAAGGTCTTTGGTAAGCCCTTCTTTAGGTGTACAAGGATATGATTTATTTTTTCAAATTACACTTAATTCTTTGCCTGTTTCCTTTGAAATCCCACAGACAATGTAAAGCACTTCTCTGTAGCCCGAATGCAGAGTTAATTCTCCATTGATGTTTTCTCTGGTTTCAAAGGAAAAATCCATTGTACACTGGGGAAAAATAAAGGCAACAGCACAAAAAAGGTCAAGATATTTCAAGTACACAGGTAAAATATCTACAGTATCTCAGGATCTTCTGGCTTTCTGAGTACACACAACAGATAATCCAAAGTAATCAAGCAAAACCAAGACCATTTGTATATATTAATATTCCAAGTCATATACTGAGTACAACAGATCTGTGTTTGGGTTTGGGATTCTACAATTTTAAGAAAAATTCTCCTTTGAAATAAAAAGCAAAAATTTAAACTATTTTCTACTAATTCCCAAAAGCAAAGGGAGTCAATTTATTGGCACCATCAGCAGGAAAGATTGATTGAACTGAACTACCCTTTCTCCTTTCTTAAATCAAGAGCTGAAACACATTAATAAGCCAGCACTGGGGAAGCTTCCATCATTGCTTCTTACACCATATCTGCTGGTAAATGAAGGATTGCATCTTCCACCACAAGTGGTAGCTGGGTGCATCTCACATGAAAGAAGTGTGCAGTAAACATGAAAATAAGGAAGGTTTGAAATGGATCTGAGACAAAAATTTAGACAGCTGCAGTGCAGCCTCCTTTGACAGTTAGTAATTTTATAGTCAGCAGAGTCTATGAGGAAAATCATCTCATGCACTCCTTTGCTGAGGAGAAGGTGAGCCCAGCCAGAGCAACTTTTGTATAGACATTTAAGGAGGTTAACCTAGCTACATGTCCATCTCACTTTCTCTTGACTTGTGTATTGATTTCAATAATCTCAGATTTTAAGGCTGTAAGGGACTTGTTACTACAGTCTTGCCTCTTGCATGTCACAACTCTAAGTGTTATTTTGTAATGAATGAAATGTCAATACTGCCAAACTCAGCCTTTATAGGTAATTTGTCAGAAGAGTGAGATCACTTTTCCAACTTTTAAAGTGCTTACTCTTTTGAAGGATTAATAGAAAAAAAAAAAAAAAAACAACCAAGCAAACCCCCTCTGCCTGTTCTAATCCCTGATCATCTTAAATTGGGAAGAAAAAGCTGCTCAGAATTTACAGATTTTGTGCATATTCTCCACACTGAAGAGTTGTGGTTAGCATGAGACTAAACTCTCCTACAGATCTGGGCCTGTAGGACCCAATGCTTTACTGTTGTGACTGGGCACCTGTGAGAGACCTCCTGACCCAGAGAAACCTGTGTGGGCCAAGGATCTCCTCTCCTGGAACAAGCTGAGGGTGACACTCTGAGGACGGGAGACGGGAGGAGGGATGGAGACGGGAGGAGGGATGGAGACGGGAGGAGGGATGGAGACGGGAGGAGGGATGGCTCCCTTCTCACGCTGCAGGAAAGGGGCCAGAGGCCTCTGTCATTAGCCTCTGGCAGGTCTCAGGAACAGAAAGTCTGTAAAATAAAGAAAGAACTGAAAAGACTTGGTTTTAGTGTACTGGCTGGGAAAATTTTAACAAGACTTGGGCCTGTCCTGGATTACCCAAAGTCAGGAGTGCTTCATGAGTCAAAATGTGAGGTTTTACTGATACTGGCACCAGTAGTACTGACATTTTTGTTTGTAATACGAGTATACATTCAGTACTCATTTTGCTCTTGGTCAACTGAGGACATCAGGCATAAAGCAGTGGCTCTAGACTTTGATAATCCCCTTTGGGGATCCTTTCCCACTCTTCCCAGATAATGTTTTCTGGAATTACTGAGTAAAGACTTTCTATATAAAATCACATAACTGGCCTTATTAAAAAAAAAAAAAAAAAGGGAGGGGTGTGTGATAGAAAATAAATAAATAATATTGAGAAGATACTAACTTTAATTTCACCTTAGTTACCAATGCTCCCTGCATTTTGTACTCTGCCCATTACAGCTGGTTGAGATTTCTCTCCCTCCTTGAGTCCCTAAGTGTGAATTCCTCAGAGCTGGTGACATTGCAGGAAGCCACCAGAGACATCTCTACAGTGCTCCTTATCAGCAGTCTGAGGAAATCTACTTCAACCAGGCTGCCAGAAAGCACAGTAATGCTAACTACTGTGTGTTAGAATGAAAAGTTTCCCATAGTTGTGGCTTCTGCGTCTTTTTGTAAGCCTGCTCCCTGTGAAAGTGAATGGCAAAATTGCCTATGACTCCATTTTATGGAATGCAGTTCAAGTGCTGGTTTTGTATCTGCTTCTCTAGCCCAAAGAACCTGTAAAGGGTCTCATTAACATCTACCCCTCCAGAGATTATGTAATCCTGCTTTCTGTAGTCAAAGCCCCATAATTTAAGTTGTTAAGCCTTCAGCCTCACTCTCAGTTTAGGCTGAAGCATAGGAGCTTTTATTTCAGTTCTTTGTTTTACACCTCACTGAACTTGACCTTTACCATGAAAATCTCTTAGAGAAAGGGTTAAATCTGATCATATGGCTGGTGTTTTGCATCCACACTCCAAAACAGAAAAAATACCCTCAGTCCAATCTGCCATGCATGTTGCAATAAGTAGGGGACAGTACTCACGAAAGGAAGAATTAACTCAGCTTTAGGAAAGGCTACTAGTACTTATTGGCACTGTTACCCTCTGATACCTGTACAAACAAACTTCATGTGCAAATATGCTATTAAACACACTTACAAGCGAACCTTCTGCAACTCTAATAGAGTATCTACATGCCTATTCCAGTTGTGTAGATTTTCCTTTTATGCACGAAACAGTCAAAAGATAGTTTTTAGGAGCAATGCTTTTTTCACCAGGAAGACTGTCACAAGCTCAGCTGCAGCTTATCATGCCCTGGAGTTCTTTGAAGTTTATCTTAAAAAATTTGTAGTAAACAAAAATCAGCTGTGGATCATTATGGGTCTTAATTGGAAGGAACAAAGGATTCATATTTATTAATCCTCTTGTACCAGGCAAGTTTATCTCCCAGGTAGAAAAGTATTAGGACCTTTAAGGGCTCTCTTAAAAATATCTCACAAGGATCTCAAGGATGTTACTGTTTCCAAACTGTTCTAGAAAGTAGTCTGCTTTCTCAGATTGAATACCACAGCCAGAATAGTAGCTTCTAAAGTAAAACTTTAGGTATCAATGATCTGCTTTAGGCATTTCACCCATTTTTTTTTACATTTTGATTTGCTTTTTATTATGTAGTAAAAATAATAACTTGCTATGCAAGGCTATAATGCCTTTAAAAATTGATCAGTGAGTCCACCCACATAAAACGTAGTTGCTGACCACAGTTTAGTTTATTATGTGGTTGCTGGTTAAGTTTTGAAGTGATGCTTTTCTCATTTGTTTGACTTAGAAAGCAATCGTAGATTTCCGTATTATCAGTAGTTACATTGACGTATTTTTATTTCATTTCTAGAGGCTTAGCTTTTGGAGTAAGAAGGTTGTAATCCCTGCTAGAGATTACCTGGCAAACTATAAACACATGCCCTCGGGTAGTTTCCTCAGTGGGCAGAGCCGGTTGAACCTTGTGGCTATAAAGGTGTGTTATTTTTTGGAGGAAAGAACTGTCAACAACAGCACAAATGGTCTGGTGGTCTTAGAGAGCCTTTTAACATACCCCTGCCCCAGCAATTACTAAATTTAGTTGAAAGTCTGGAAAATTTCTCAGACATTTCCAGTAGCCACTCATTATTGATCTGTCTCATGTCCCTTTTGGCATTAAATCAAAGCAATAATGGCTAAAGAATTGGAAGTAAGAGCACAGCACTGCTCATGGATAAGGCTGAAATTCAGTCATACAGATATTTGTATGTCTTCTCTTCATTTGTTTATTTTGTAACTGATCTAGTTTACCACTTGTCATAACATTAAAAAGAATATTTGTAAATAAGAAAGAAAAAGTGGATTTTTAAGCAGAGATATGTAAGGATCCCCATTCTTATTAATTTTTAACACAACTGAGCACCCAGTTCCCTTCAGATCTTTTGAGAAACCCAGCTCCATCGATATAATTTATGTTAGACCATATATATATAAAATAAGGGCCACCTGCACTCTAACTGTCTTGAAAGCTCTAAATATTACTTTCATCTACTCTAATGGAAAGTTTTACCCCTTTCCCATGGACATATGGCCAAAACAGCTTACACTGAGATTTTGATAATGGACTGTCGAGGGTTTAGATTGCGGGGTGACAACAAAAACCCTGGCAGATGTATTGTTAACCTCCTCCCCCCCCCAACTTCCCCGTTTTCCCCTCCCTCTCCCCCCTTCCCATTAAGGACAGGCGATCGGGAAGAAAAGAAGGACAGAGAGAAGAGAGTTGGAAAAATTAACAATGTTTTACTAATGCTACTAATAAGAATAGAGAAAATATACAAAATATACAAAACCAATCTTGAAAGTCCCAGCAACTGCAGAGCTGGCAACCAAAGTCCTGGATTAGACTCCACAGCCAGCCGTAGCTGGATTCAGTCTCTCACTAGGCCTCAGTTTGCAGGGATGACTAGCAAGGTCCTCTCCTAATGTCGGCCATAAGCAGAAGGGAAAAGGGACGAGATCCTCGTGATCTCCCACTTTTATAGGAAGTATTCACGTGAATGGAATGTTATACACAGTTGGTCAGTTTCATGGTCACTTGTTTCTCGTCACCCCTCTCGCGAGATGTCCATCCGTGCTTATCAATAAGTTTGCATTCCACTGCTAGGTTTACCAAAACATGTGTCTGGTTCTCCAGGGAAATGCAGCTAATATGAAGGCTTTAGATGACAGGCAAAATCACTAAAAGAGAAACTTGTTTTTAACAAAACCAGGACATGGACCTAAAAGACTCAATGATATGATGAGTTTCAACTGACAGAGTAAATTTAGTAAATAGTTCAGATTTCATAGCTCTATAAGACACAATTGATTCCTTGTACACAAATAAAATAATTTCTTCCCTTATACAGAAAGAGATGCACACAACATTGTAGCAACGATACTGGCTTCTCTGTCTTCTGCGGTAGCAGGTGTTTTTTGCTGTCCCTGCCCAGGTTGCAGGTCCCATGATCTAAGGGTATTTTGGATGTGAACATGGTGAGTGAGAAGGCTGAAACTTCCCATAGGGCTAAAAACTGCAAACAGAGCTGTTGTGAGTAATATGTCTCGTTTTGGTCTCGTGTTGTCCTTATTCAAGCTCACAGCAAAACCTCAGCTAAGTCAGCCCAGAAGCAGACCACACATGCAGAGCTGTGATACTTCAACTGACTGTTTAGACAGAGAAACATATAGAAATCCTGTCTTCCATATATTCTCTGACACATTTTCTAACATGGGATCCTGTTCAAAAGTGCTAGACCCTTGGATTAAAACCAAAACTGAGTTTCTCTCTTACGGTTTCAAATTGTTGACAGTGAATCATTTAATGGACTGGCCAAGTCCTGTCATCATATGCCACTTGGTGGGCATGTGTCTGCATTGCTTACCAGGTTCGTACACATCTGCAACAGATGAGGTCATAGTTTCCCTCTTTCATGTCACATTACAATGACATTGCCTGCACATTCAAAGTTATTAAGCTCTTGGGGTTAGGGGAAGCTACAAAGCCATTCGAGAGCTGACTTCTATTTGGCAGATTAGAGAAGAGAAGGTTCAATTTTCCAAACCTGCTGATGCAGAACATGCTGCATGTGAGTGTGTGGGGCAGAGTGACCTGTAAGGAAACAAACACAGTGATAGTGATGTGGCCATACTGGTGCTGCTAATGAGCAGAGTGGCATTAGGTGCTGGCAGGGTGTCATGCTCAATGGGAGTGCTGGCTGCACTAATTACCAGAGGAAGCAAAGTTGCTTATGTAATTTGTTGTCGCTAAGGCGAAATTAAAAAAAAAAAAGTAAAAATCAAAATACTTAGTCTAGAAGAGAGCACAATCCCAAGAGACTAATCTCCCCAGTGCAGCTGAGCTCCTTGATGGGCACATGGACGGTGAGGTGCATTCCGTGCTTGCTCCTTAGTGCCTAGTGCTTCTGGACTGCAGTGCAGCACCCTCCCAAACCCATAGCAGTGCCCTGAGCAAGAGGTCTCCTGGTCTCAAAATACAGATTGTTCTGTCCTCAGAAAATTATGAGACAGAGGTATAGTCAGCCAGACATCCTAGGCCTCAGGAGTCTTAGCAAAAAGAAGTTTGTTGTTTTGCCTGCCAATCATACCCTTGTGAAATCACTTTGGGTAAAGCAGTAAAGGACAGCTGTGCTTTCATGGATGAAAGATGGGAAATGTTTGAAGACAGGAGCAGTTCTTAAAAACTACCTTAGCTGGAGTATTAGATACTCTTCAGGGCTGAGAAATGCATTTTTCTTCATGTTGGACCTATAATTTAGCATCCCCATTAACAAAGACACCAAGTGCTTCCTAAACTCAGCAGTGGTCATTCTGACACTGAGGGAGCTGGTAACTCCCTTACATTTATTAATTCAGTGGGGAAACGTGCTGCCAGTGGGTGGGATGCAATTGCCCCTGCTGCCTGGGGCAGCTCACACCCACTGTCCCCCTCTGCCAGGTGGCACTCATGCTCTCTCCTGAGATGGGGACACTTCAGAGGACAAGGTAAATTAAAGGGCAAAGCAATAGACAGAAGGGATCACTGCCCTGAGCTCAGAGACTATACCCAAGATTCTGTCTTTGCTCAAAGTACTAGTTATACATTTAAGAACTGTTATAAAGTCATGAATATGTATGTATGTATGTTCATGCTCACGGACAGAGGTGGCTTTAATCCAGTTTCCACGTCTTGTCCTTTCTCAGTCACGTAAACATCTTCATCACTGGGCTGCAGAACTGTGCTACTTGGTAGCTGAGACAGATGTGAAGAATTGAGACTCAACCTGAGGGAAGGGGACATCGTCATGTTTTCATGGGAAGCAGCTGAACCTAGGGTTCCCATGGCCTTGTGACTACCCTACCTGTTGGTGCCTGTCAAAAAGCCAGACACCTGTGGTATTCAGAAACCTTCGACGATAGACAGCAGCCGAACAGGAGTTTGCTGATCTGAGTCTAAGCGCTTCATTCTGACAATGCACCATTTCATTACCAATGTCTTTTCAAGCACTTCATCTTTCTGACCAATAGTGAAGAGTGAAAGAATATTTATGAGAGAACTGCAGGTATAAACATACTTAAGGGTTGCAAAATTATAGATATTAGAATAACGAGCAAAAATGCTTGATATGTCATGCCCTCTAAATTAGGGGTAAAGTAGTTACCTAAGTGATTCCTTTCCAGCCAATGCAAGACCAACATTAATCATGTCTAACCATATAATTTCAGCTCGTACAAATACATTCTGGGTCCTGTCCAGCTACTGAAAAGCTTAACCACATTATAACTGCATTTTGATTTTCTGTTGCTTAGGGAATCAGCTTCAGGCCTTCTAAAGGCCCAAAGGAACAGCGAATGAATGCCGTCAGTAGCCTGGCAGGCACAGTCTTTCTTCTAAAAGCACTTTAAGAACCATGGCAGAGATCTTCATCTCTCTTGGATGAATCCTTTCTCCTGTAGCAGGTGTCTTCTCCAGCTTCCTTCTGCCCTGGCAAGCTCTGTGCCAGTCCTAGGGTGAGGAGAGGGTATGATCTCTGCCAAGTCTATAACAAGAGCTGTCGATTTGGGAGGAAGAGTCACTGCCCTTGTGCTTACAGGAGGGGCAGTAAGCTGTTGGAGATCCATGTTTACAGCTGAGTAACAAATTGTTTGGTAGGCAGTGTGGCATTAAGGAGTTAATCAGCAGTGAGGCAGAGATTAATGTCTAATTGTAGCAACTCCAGGCAGTTTAATTTGCTTACCTTGGCCTACTGACAGAGTGAAACGTCAGCTGGAGCTGCGATGCCTGCTCCACCCAAATCGGGGTGGTTTCAATCAGAAAGAGCCTGCCAATCTGTCCTTCCTGCCTCCCCCTGTGCACAGAAAAGCAGAAATCATGTACAGCTCTCCAGCTACTAATCTCCAACTCCTAAGCTCCTCTGCACCAAGGGAATTATATCCTTGATGGAAGCTGCAGTCTCCTCAAATTGGTTAGGCATGTTCAAGCGCTGAAGAAAAGATAAAGTGACTGAACAACCTGAGATTACATTCTGCCTCCTTTTTTTCTGAGCCATAATCACAGTGCATGGCCTCTGCCCCCATGCAGGAGGGAGAACAAGATCACAGGGATTATTCAATAAATTGCAACTCTACACTGAAATACTGTTTCCTTATCTCCCTTTTCTGTCAGTCACACTTCACTGCCCTAGCTGGCCTGCATTTGGCACTGGGGATTAATTTCCGACCTGCACATATTTTGGAAAAAGACTTGCAGAAATGCGTCCACTGTAGCAGCTCTTTCAAAAAGAATCCAATATCGCCACTTCATACAGTAATTTTATTTTTCACCTCTCCACATTGCCCAAGTCCTAATAAAGGAGCTGATTTACAGCATATCACAGCAGTGGACATCTACTGGGAAAATACCTATATGTTGCGTTAACAGTGGTTGAACCTACAGGGGAATTTACAGTAGGATGGATTAAGACACCCAGATTGGAATTTGGCAAAAAATCTGGATTATTTCCTTTACCTTAAGAAATATATGATGGAGACCCTAAGGGCTCACACTGCATGAAAAAACATGGTCTCCCCAATACGATACAACCAGTCATTCACCAAGGTAACTTGAATTACTTTTCCCATACAAGGCCTTGACTGCTTCAGGAGAGTGTCCTTGTCAGCCTTAATTGTGATGATTATGTTTGCTAGAGAAATAATTACTTTGGGCTTCCAGCTCAGAGTCCTTGGCGTTAGTTCTTATGCGGAAGTGCAGAGAATATTTATGAGCAAACTGCAGACATAAATATACTGAAAGGCTGAGAACTTCTGTGCAGATACACGGTGACCGCAAGCCAGTGCAGTGTGGCACTTGTGTGGGGAGCTGCTCTTTGAAGGTGTCCCAGACTGCAGCAAGTGCCACTTTCAGCCTTTGCCAAAACAGTTACTGAATTCCCAGTGATACCGTGGAGAGATTTGCCACACAAAAGAATGTGCTTTTTTCAATGTGAGACAACTACTCTCATTTTGTGTGTGAGTCTTTTTGAGTGACAAAGACAGGGTGCCTCTATTGAAAGACACCAGTGACTAAAATTATCAGGAATGACTGCACACAAAAATCAGAAAATGCCTGAGCTGCCCAGATGTCTTTGATACTAAACGGTGCCATAGCAGGGAGAGGGCAATTTTTTTCCAGTCTCAAGACCCAGGATTTGACTGCTTAGTCTGTCCAGTGCCGTGATGGTCAGCAAACCTTTACATCCAGACACAAGAAAGCTGCCTCCCCGAGAGGAGGGCTGGGCTGGGCAGGGCCTGGGAGAGGGTGTTTCTGTGGCCCAGGGGAAGGTGGGAGGCACAAGCCGGACTCTGTCTGTCCTGCCGGGTGGTGGTGGTGGCTCCAGAGAGCGGAGTTTATCGATCCACGGAGATGCTGTCAGGCCCCGAACTCATCCTCACTCTTTGCACCCACCTGGAACTGGGAGCTCCACCTCGTTTTCTGTGAATAATAAAACAGCTAAACGTTGACTTTCCCAAGGGGACTCCATCTGAGGTGAATGGTTACCACTCCCCAGAAACTGCTAGCTGTCACCTGCCTGCTTAAATCGCCCCTGTACCCTGATACAGGGATTTTTACCGGTGAGAAGAGTGTTTATTTATCCCCGCAGTAAGGACGGAGGAGTATTCTCCTAAGGCATCCAGTGCCGAGTGAAATGGCTTGTCGGGCTGCTGCTGCCTACACCGCCGGGAATACTCTCCCCCGCCACGGCCGGGGCTGTCCCCCCTCCCTGCTGGGGCTGCCCCCCACCGCCCCGGCTGGGGCTGTACCCCCTCCCTGCTGGGGCTGCCCCCCACCGCCCCGGCCGGGGCTGTCCCCCCTCCCTGCTGGGGCTGCCCCCCACCGCCCCGGCCGGGGCTGTCCCCTCTCCCCGCCCGCGCTGTCCCCGCCCCCGCCGCGGCTGCTCTGCCCACGCCCGCCCCCTGGCGGCACTTCTAATTTTTCTGTGAAATGTTAAGCCACAAGAAAGGACAGGCCAGGAAACTTCTGTTGCAGGGCCATGTGGTAGCTGGGGCGTTTGGCAGCTGTCCCTGGCCCGGCAGACATCAGTCTCCGTGTACCTGGGGCAGAAGGAGCCCCTATGCCTGTGGTAGGTGGAGTGGTTCTGCTCCGTGGCATCCACAGTGCTCTTGGATGCCTGTCAGCAAGCACAACTTCACACTCTTCACCTTCCTAAGAGAAGAAATTAGCAGCAGCCAGGCAACAGCTTAGGCTGCCTTCTTGCCTCATGCATCTTGGAGACTGTCTTCTCCAACTGCAACATGCCACACAGCTAAAAAACCCTCATATGAAACCGGGGACAGGCTCCCAGAAGCACCTGTGATTTAAAGCTATTAATATGTCCTCCACAGATTGGGATGGACAGATAGATTAGTGACCTCTGCCCAAGAGGAGGAAGGGTACCACAGGCTGGCTGCATGGGAAGGTCTTGGCCTGATGGGTGGAAACCCAGCAAGGCCAACGCAGCTGAACCCTGTCCCCATAGGAGCTGTGGGCTGTGACCCTGCCAGCTGCTTTGGGGTGTAGCTGATTTGGGATGCTGCAGGGGTGTTGAGCACACACACACAACACACAGAGCCCTGTGTGGTCAGCTTCTAGCTAGCCCTCTAACACTCCAAACCTCAGTGACACTGAGTAGAACTAAAACGGAAGAACTTGCAAGATGACCCTCTCTTCTCCAGGGAAATCCTGATATTAGCATCATTCCTCATTGGTGTTACTATGTTCTCAGCACAGTACGATTTGTAACCATCCCTTTGCTGGTTTGCTGTTGCTCATGCATCTCTTGCTGTGCAGGAAGATTGTGCAAGCAAGGTACGCACAACTTTACTAGTATACAGCAATAATCTGTTCAGTGAAATGCAGAGAAGATAGTTGGGGCACATGTGCTACTGCACTGCATTTTGGCATGCAGACACGTGATGTGTTCCTGCTGGCTAGGCTGCTCTCAGTGCTGAGGGGAAGCGGCAGCCTCCATCGGTCCTCGGGAAAAGGCTGATGCCTGGTCTTGTTGAGCCATTTTAACTCCCTGCTTTATGTCTTTGAGTTTTACAGTGTTTCACGTTGGCATTTGTCTCGAGTCCTGTTGTTAGGAACTAATCCTGCCTCAACAACTTTACTCCTGTCTTTGTTTTTACTTCTCTTATGTTGTGTGACTTTAGCTTAAGTACTCTCACAGTGTCCTAACTAAAGCTGCAGCAAGGTCATGCAGCTGTGCCTTGCAAACCTGGGCCTTGGCTTGCAAGCACCCTAATCCCTGGGCTGTGAGGTTATGGGTGGCAGAAACATGCCTGACCTGGTAGTGTGCGAGCTCAAGGGGGGAGCTCAGCAGGACCAGCCCATTGCCGTCCTGCAAGGTGGAATAATATTCACGCTCAAATACAATCAAAGGCTACCAGTGAAATATGTTGCAGATGTGATGCTGGAGGTTAAACCACAGAACTGGGATGCTTCCTCTGCCCCTAGATTTCTACATTTTTCTCACAAACCTGTATAAATTTACATGGTCTTCTGTGATAATAATGTGTGCCTGGAAAAGTTTGTCTTCATGATGTAGCTATAACTTGTTAAAATAGGTTTTGGCTCTTTTGTATGCATTTCAGATTGAAATGCTGGTTTGCTTCTGTAGGCAGGTTGCCACATAAGGTAGACAAGCTGTTCTGGTGTGAGAATACAAACATAAATGCTGAGAGATATACCATTTCATTTTATTTTTGACAGTTTAAGGGCTAGACTGCAATGTGTGTCCCTGATTGAAGTAAGCAGCATGAAGAGACAGAGCAGGGAGCCCTGCCTCCTTTCATGCGTGGGGCCCCTAAATACCCTGTTTCCCAAAAAAGAAGACCTACCCTGAAAATAAGCCCTAGCATGATTTTTCAGGATTTTTGAGGGTGCTTGAAATATAAGCCCCTCTCAAAAAATAAGCCCTAGTTACAGTTCATTAAAAAAGTCAATTGAAATATGTCCAGGCAGCTATACATGTAAAAAAGTAAGCATCTTTTGGAGCAAAAATTGTAGAAGACCCTGTCTTATTTTGGGGGAAACATGATAGCTCACACAGCACATAGGCAGCATAGTACTGGGAGACCTACAGCTGGGTCTAAAGGACCAAAACTGCTTTTTCTTTTCTTCTGCTGCAATAACCCCATTCCTTGAGCTGCCATCCTTTGCATGGCCTGTGGGCAATGGCTTCCTATGTGCAGGGGAGAGAAGGTTGTGTGTGTGGTGGTGCCTGTCCCACACCAGGAATCATCGCACATCATCTTGGAAGGCAAAGGCAGAAGACAGAACAGAAATAGGAAACTGGTTGAATTCTGTTACCCTGTGATAGTAATTCAGCAGGAAACGGAAGCTGCTACTCAGGTCTACCAGCGAGCTTTTCAAGTATTCACCTGGTGACAGGGAATATTAGATCAATCATTAGACATTTCTACAGTTTCTTCCACAATTTTATTATTTTGTCATTTGACTATTAGCTAAATAATAACTATTCCTACACAACCCTGTTTAGGATGTATGAACCAATTTATATGAAACCTGTTACATACCTCTGCTTTTCTTTTTTATTTTAATTTTCATGTGTTTCTTTAAGATTCTTGAATCAGCATTTCTCTGAGCTGAAGTAGAAATGCTAAAACAGCCAAGGATCTTTTTAGAAAACAAGTAACAAAATATTTTATTTAGCAAATGAAACTGTGTAAAGGAAAACGACCAAAAGTACACCAAGAAGTTCTGTTTGGCTATGGGATTTTTATAGATAGGTAATCACACAAACACTGGATTAATACAAGGAGCAATAGAAGCATTGCTATTTCTGTCAGGAGGTACTCATCTGTTATTGACGGGGATTCAGTACCCAGACCTTACCATGGCTCCTTTTTGCAAAGTCTACCCATAGCCACAGGTTGAGATGGCTAAGTGGCCTCCTCTGGTCAGACCTCCAGGGTAACCCTTATGTACTGGACAAAGAGGGAGGGAACTTTATTGCTTGTGCACCTTCGTTCTCTTGGTCTCTCATCAGCACTGTTCTCTTTTGAAAACTGTAGGGAATAAACAAGAATTAACCACTAGATGGCTGTATTCAGTAACAAAGGGCCACACATACATTCTTATTTTGCTATAATCCATACTACAGATGCATTATCATTTTTATAAGCTCAGTTAGTCTTTTCATGGACAAATTCATGTGGACAGGCCAAAGAGGCAGGACAACTCACCTTGACAAGATTACTAGCTGTGTATTGCTAGTTGGGCTACCTCAGATCACAAGGGCTGTTGGTGTGCAGTGTTGAGTTTTATGCAGTAGCTCTTCACAAAACCAGCCTGAACAGGATAGCTCAGTCAACATTAAGCTTGAGCATGTAGGTCCTGAGCTGTCCTCTAGTGCTAGACCCAGCCTAATTCTAACAAAGGCCAAGGATGACATTTCCTGCCTGGACTCTGGGGACTCTCTCCTGCCTCAGTTTGAGATGTTGTTAAAAGTCCCACATATGGAGTAATGGTCAGTCTATGGCTGTGCTCATCATACTTTTGGGTGGCAGAGGAAGAGTAAAGCACAAGTAGAATGCCTCTACTCCTTCTTTCAAAGGAGAAGTCCACAGATCCCAAAAGAGGACTGTGACTAACAGCCAAATCCCACCCAGCTGCTCACTCCTTCTTCCCTCCTTCAGCAGGACAGAGGGAGAAAATTGGATGAGAAAGCTTGTGGGCTAAGAAAAAAAAACAGGAACATTGCTCACCAATTACTGTAGCAGGCAAACTGGACATGACTTGGGGAATATCGATGTAATTTATTGCCAGTTAAAACATATTTGTAACATAGGTCAAAAGAGGGCTAGTTGTCCGTGCCTTCTTTTGTTGCACTTCTATGGACATGAGTAAACCAAAAAGTGTTGCATTTTATCTCCGTAATCCCATGCTGACCATTGTCAGCTTCACCAATCTGCCATGTATCTAGGGGTGGGTGACTCGCACCTTCTGCTCTCTCTAGTCATAGATTCATAGCCCTAGTGATAAAATGGCAGGCCAGCCTTGTGAAGGTCTCTGAATCCAGACAGAAAGCTCTCTTCCTCAGTTTTGTGCACCACTACAACAGAAAAGTCAGCTATGGGTAAGGCCATTTGTTTGAGCAGGACTCCATGAGCCACAGGATACATCTGATGAGGGCATTATGGGGTTAGTTAATGTTATGGAGAGGTCTTGTCAAAGGTGCCTACAAAGATTCTCCACTGGGTATTGTTTGAGACAAGACCTCAAGTGGATGCTTAGGCAAAGAAGGGAAGGGCTTGTGATGTGGATGTGGTTGGTGCATCCATAGTAGCTCCTGTGAATTCAGGGAAAGTAGTATTATTTGTCTGACTACGTCTGTATTGTTGTTGAAACACTTCTTCCCCAAGACTGACAATGGCTTCTCTCGTTATTGCCAAATCAAGGTAAAGATAGTTTAGGGGTGCTTTCAAAAACTTCAGTGGTGCATTATCTCTTCTCCACAGAGCATCTAGTGACTCATGCTTAGAGAATCACTTTTGTTCTTAGAGAAAAGGAAAAATTAGTTCTGTCAGCAGAAAATGTATTGCTGTGATCATTTAGGCTTCCAGTGAAAGTCAAAAACAAGAGATCTCTGGTCACTGCAACCTAGAAAGCAAAACTTTAATCCAGTTATGTGGTTCATACTTCGCAAGCCTTTGAAATGGTCTTCAGTATTAATTATACTGTGACAGTCCTGTCAGGCCCTGGGTTCTAGATGGCATCTAAAGTAGGACCTTAATAAACCTAAAATATCTTCAATGAAATGTGAAATGATGCAATGATTTCAGTGGATTGGGCAGATTGAAAGTTAAGACCAAATGAAATTGTGTGCCTACTCCATAGGTGAGTTCCCTACAGGTGAGTTATTTCAATGGTTCCCAATGGCTTGGCAGCATGTTCACACTGCTTTGAGCTGGCAACAAGCACAGCATGGGGCACCTCATGCCAGGGCAGAGGAGGTGACCATCAGGTGGGGATCATGCCTCCCAGGTAGGGTCGTAAATTACAATAGTCCCATTCAGCTGTAACATAGTCCAGGCAGAATAGTAATGTAAGGCCCTGGACAAGATGAAAGGTGAAGATGAAAAACCCAATATGCTGCTTAGCTGAAGCAATGTGCTGCCATCTAGCATCTTCTGAAAGCTTTTTCCTCTGCCGTTTTGTTTGTCAGGAATTACCAGAAAGTATACTCCTCTCTTTAAAATGCTTTTCTGGCTCCTGGTACCTACTGGGGGTGTGTGAAAGCAGAGGTGCCAACATCTTAGCTAACATGGATTTCTGTGTCCTGTAACATCCACTTCTACTCTTTTACATAAATGCAGTCATCTTCTTTGAGGGAAATAAATGCTAATTTTGCATTTTCAGGGGTAGTTTATGCATGGATATAGGTACTTAGCTTCAGTCAGCCATATTTGAAAATGTTGATTGAATCTGAAAAGGAAAGATAACACTCACGGACAAAGAACACATTGTATATTAAACTTTTTCTTTTCTTCTACCATTTAGAAATCAAGTTGTTATGTCAAAAATCTTTAAGAAAGCAAATAAAAAATCATTAAAAGGGGCTGAAGATTTTATTTAGTAAAGGATTTTCAAATTGAAACCTGGATGTTGGAATTATCACCAAATAATGCTAGACAAACAATAGCAATTCAGCAAAAAAGTCTAGACCTGCAATTAGTCTATCTTGGACTAGCACAGGAATTTCAATTTAACAAAAACCTGTAGTTTCAGTGGTCTTTTTTTTTTTTTTTTAATGACAAATTTAAGTAGATCATCTGATTATGTTAGGAATTTCTCATTTCCCCTGAAATAGTATTTTGGCAGAACTCATGTGACATTGTGAAATATTGCTTTGATTGCACTGCCGTTTTTGGTTTTGTTTTGTTTTTTTAATTCAGAAGTGTTCTGCTAGGTTTTTTTTTTTTTTTTTCAACTACTTTGGATGTGACTAACTTTTATAACTCATTTTCTTCTTGACTACCTGCTTTTTATAATCATTACAGTATCCAGGATGATTTCATAGGCAGAATGTGGAAACCTGGCCTCACAGACAGGCAAGAGGAAAATCAGTCACTGTCTTTAGTATGGCAAGTTTTTTTTTCCAGCTACAGTTCCTGGAGCTCTCTCATTCTTGGCTAGGCAATTAAGTTACTTGTTTTAAGGATTTTTTTTTCCTTCCCTGTACAGCAGCTTTTTTGTTTCTGCCTAGATTAGAAAAAAAGGCAATTTTTAAAATTTTTAACAGTTTCTTGTACATGTAAAATGTGAAAATTGTGGGTTCATCTTAAGAGAGCAGAAGTTCAAGGCAGTTCTGTGTGATCTGAAGTGATGCTGCATCCCAGTGACCAACCATTATGATGAGTGCCCAGTGACAGGAAATCTTTGCTTCTATATCCATATCTGATAAAATCTTTTGAATAGATTCCTATTTCTTGACATAAAGCAGGGAAACGTAAGCATGTAATAAAGCACTGAGTTATTCACTAGGGTAGCCTGGAAAAGTACTGTGGCACCAAAAAGCTTCTCTGCCCATCTAGGTGGAGCTCCTGGTTATTGTCACTCATGGGGACTCTGATATACACTGCCAGGGGTTAAGAAGAAACAGTGATGGAGAATGGCAGGCAGGGCAGGCAGTAGCTGCCAAAATATCTGGTCCACAATGAGGGATTGCTGTATCTTGTTGACCATGACAACTGTTTTCAAAATCTTGCAGCAAATTCCCAGGCAAAGAGTATAGGTGCTTTTTCTACACCTTTTCACTGCTCCAGCAGTGAGATCTGAATTTAGATTATTAGATAACATATGCAAAATGAAACTACTGGGGTCAGCTGAAAGTGTCTGAGATGAGATTTAGCTGAGGCTGAAGCAGTTTCATCAAATTTTTACCTTCACCGTAATCTTCCGGTAAAAGGAAGGGTGTTTCTCCAAAGTATATCACGTGAAATTGGTGCTACAAATTTATTTACAAGACTTCATAAATATTGTGCAAAACCCTTCTTTAAAAATTTTTTATTAATGTCATGATGCTAGAAATCAGTGTAATATTCAGATGATGCAAATGTGGAGTTACATGAATGTACCCTAGGGACTATTCTTATGCTGAGCGGTGATTTATTTATTAACTTTTTGTCCATTTATGTTGATTGCCAGTAAGTCTTGAGAGTTCGCATGGTTGTTTCTAATAACAGGACCGGGACTCATGCAAATTCATAGAAAATACATAGCTACAGCTTTCTAAGATGGAGAAATTAGGGCTTTCTTAACAGACCATCAAGCTAATCTTGCATCCCTGCTTAGTCAGTCCTCAATGAAACTGCCGGTTCTGATGCCAAATAGAAAGTGAGTTGTGATTATGACCCTCTTATTAGAGCTTGCCAGCTATAAGCCTAGTTGTGACCATCATCTTCTCTTACAGAAACACCGTACCTTCAAGAGAGCATGGTGTCTTTTGTTTGCTGCACCAGCACTAGGAGGCAGGATTAGGTATGTATATATAAGATACATTTTTATATAATATCTGCAACACCTTATCTAATGAAAATGTTATGCAGATAATGTTACTAGGAATGCTACTAAAAACAAATGAATAAACAAACAAAAACCTCAGCAACAACAACAACAACACAACCCTGAAGCATGGATAGGTTAAATGACTTGTCTAGGTTATAGAGGAAAATTGTGGGAGACTCTAAAACTCCCTCAAGTTCTCCCAAACCCACAAAATTATCTTATTCACTGAAAGGCCTCTAGAAATGACTAGGTAGTGGAAATTGAACTCCAAAGCTCTTGCTTCCTCTCTCCATGGAATGAATACTTTGTTCACCTTTTCTTTCATTTGCTATGTGGCTGAAAGTAGTAGCATGTTCGAGGTGCTGCACCAGCCATACCATACTCCTCACAGGTACATACTGTTTGTTCTGCACAACTTTGGCACCAGTAACAAATGTCCATCAGCAAATATTTATATGAGCTTATTATTATTATTTAGTTAAAGATGTGACACATAATGCCAAAGGATGAACACTGATGAAGAAGCAAGCTGTCACATACTGATTCAACAGGCTCAGAACTGCTCATCTGGAACCCAGATCACCACGAGGTCAAGTACTTCCCCTAATTCAACCACACTCAATATCCCTGGCTGCCCTGTATTTTTAGTTCCAGGCATTTTCTATCTTTGGTATTGGATTACTCCAACAACAATCATGGTACAAGAAATGTTTTGAAGTGAAGAGCTGCCAGGAAGTTTTGTTGGAAAGCTTGTGGTGTTAACCCACACTTTGGCTGTTGCCATTTAGCACTGGGCTGTCAGCTAAACAGGAAAAGAGTCGCTCATTCACCTTTCCTTCTCTGGACTGAAAGAAGAAAAAGAGGAGGTAAGACTCATGGGTTGAAATAGAAAGAAATTTATTAAAATAAAAGTAAAACTATACAAAGCAAATACTTAGCCACTAGAACACGTGCTCCCAGGAATGAACGCTAGCAGGTGGACACTGCAAGAACAGCGAGTTCACTAAAGCTGTCAGAAGCAACAGCAGGGCACAGGGAAGACTCTGGAAGAAGGCACCATGAGCAGGAACAGGAGCAGGACCCCCTCATGGATTGCAGCCATCTAGGAAAGAGGGCCATTCCCAGCAACTTCCCACTTAATTATGGAATATCACATTCATGGTATAGAATGCTGCTGTTGGCCAACTTATGTCAGCTGTCCTGGATCTGCTCCTCCCTGCATTATACACCTGCTTACTTGCAAAACATGAGAAAATGAGGGATGACCTTGGCTTCCCTAACAATAAGTATCAACATCAGTGAGTTCTTACATTCTTTCATGTCAAGTCAAAGACACTGAAAAGTTACTGGAAGAAAGTATGAACTCTGTGCCAGGGTGCTATCTTATTATTCACAAACTACATTCAAAACAAAAGACCATGCTAATTTTCCACAAGAAAATTAGCTAACTTCATGGAAAATTATCTTAGTTCAGCCAAATGAACACACTGGCTTACCTCTTGCACTCAGATTTGAAGGGATGGCAATGGGAGATTTCAAGTCTCATGCAAAGCCATGTGAGCTCTGTACAGTTTTCTGCAAGCAGGTGGAGGTGACACTCTTCTCAGAAAGAGGATGTCAAGTAGGAAAAATACAGTTAGAGAGGCAGCGTGAAACAGTGAAATTTTCTAGGGTCTTCTTTGTTTGCATGAAGTTTATTTGCTTCTTTATTTGCATGAAGTTTAAAAAGAAAAGAGATTCTTCTCTGATCTTCTCCCCTTGCAGTTTTAATCAATGAGTATGCTTAAATGGACAGGCCAGGCCTTCCTCTGCTCTGCTGGTAACCCAGCCCTCAGAGTGATGTTTTTGAGCCTGGGAACCTCCAAGTGACACTGGTCACTAGGAAAACTGCCAATAGGGTCCATAAATAAAGTGCTCAGACAGGTACAGATTGTTTACCTGATTCATCTAAAGTGCATCATCCCTCTCTTTTGCTTTGGGAAAGAAACATGGGGCAAATGTCTAATGAAGCTCTGAAGAGTGAGCTGTAGCCTACATAGCTATATATATGTAGCTATATACTGTCCTTGGTCATTAGGAAGCATCTAGATTCCCTTTCACAATATGGAGAGGACACAGAGAAAATTATTGAAGAGGGAAAAAACGTTCACAAATAGTAGCTCTGTGACTTCTCAGGAAAAAAAAAAAAAAAAAAAAGCATAGTTTAATGGCGGGAAGTAGTTCTTCTGGGAACAATTCTCCCAAGTTCTTGTGCCATTTTTAGCCTTGATGGCCTAAGCAGAGCACAGCAGCTCTTGAAGGACCTGTGCAGGCTGCTGGCTCTATGGGACATGTGCAGGCATGTTGGTGGTTGGTTCAATGTGGGGAAGGAGAAAGGGCAGGTGCATGTCTCTGGGGAGGTGATGCCTCAGAAAAGGTAGGTACAGAAGACATCTGTGGAGGACACAGATAACTAGATTGTTTCTCCGGGAGGTCTAGAGAATATTTTTTCTTTCATTGACCATTAGGTAGCATTGTCCTGTGCTTTTGTTACAGTTAGAAAGAAAACCTAGTCTGGCACCAGGGCAGCTGCAGTGCTGGCTGTTCTGGCTAGCAAGAGGCAAGGTGAGGTTGTACACCCACACCACATTCTCCGAAATGTGGAGGGTGCTGTCAGATGGTGAGAGAGCCAGCCCTCCCTCACCCACCGAAGTGGGGCCCCTTTAGTCTGCCCTGCATGGAGGCAAGGGGATGGATGTGGAGTGAGGGGATGGACATGGGGTGGGGGGATGGACGCAGCTTGCCCGGGGCCAGCCATTCCTGTGGCCTTCCCACTGCTCTCCCCAGAGGACCAGCACATTGTCAGCCCTTTCCGCTGAAAACAACTGCAGCAAAAAGGTGCAAGTAGCTCAGCACAAAGCCCAAAACCTGGGTGTGCTTCCAAGTGCAGGCTGAATACTCATAGCTGGGTAGGCTGCTAATCACTTGGTGGAAACATTTCTCAATTATGCAACAGGCAGCCTTAAATAACCTCCTAGGAAAAAAAAAAAAACCAAATCAAACCAAAACAACACTTCTTCCTTCTTGAGGCGCTACCTTCTTAAAGAGACAGAGAAGCACTGAGAGACAGCAGAGGCAGGCAGCCACCATGAAGTCCTGTGGGCTTCACAGGGTGGCGGTGCTGTGAGTGGGGGACCATGGTTTGGGACAGACCAGGACGGCTGCTGGTCACAGAGCAACGTGCTTGTTTGCAGAGGGGAAAGTGAAATGCAGCAGGCAGGCAGCTGGCCAAGCAGGCAGGAGGAGGCTGTCACAAGCAAGGGGGAGACAAAAAAATGGCTAAAAGAGGAACTGGGGAGGACAATCTACCCACAAGGAAACTTTTCTTAGCTGGCAGTGTGATGGCTCTCTCACTGCATGGTGACTGCCCTGTTGCCCTGGCTGGCTCAGGGTCCTCAGCACACCCAGCCCCATCCCAGCACAGGCAGATGGAAACAAGCCTCTGCAACTGGAAAGCACAGAGATAGAGACATCAGGACATCAAAGTAGATGGGAGACAATGCACATAGCAAAGCTGTGGAGATCCAGCAGCCCCTGGAAGATGGTGTAGCGGTGGCAACTGAAGGCATCCTTTGAGGACATCAGCTGGGTGTGCTTGGTGTGCTGCTCCAGCCAAAGGCCTGCAGCCCATCTGGTGCTTTCTGGCAGCAATGTCTTTGGAAATTGATGGAAGTGCCTGTGACAGTTTGGAAAAATATGACTAAGTTTTCATGTTGCTTGGAGACACGCAGCTGGAGATAAGAGCTGTATCTAAAACAACTCGTCCTGAAATAAAGAACAACTGAGACTTACGTACATGCATTTCACCTTCAGGTACACAGACATGTGAAAAGCACCTAGGTAAAGCATCTGAGGAACACGAACTATTTTCACATGGGAAAGGAAGATGTTGCATGAATCATGATGTACTTCCAACTTAGATTGTACAGCAGTGAGGTTTTAGGGAGGCGAGATGCCATGTAAAAATTGGCAGAATTTGCTTTTAAAACACATCTGTGGAAATGCAATACTTTGAACAATAACAAAAAGTGTCAGAAGTCAGAATAAACCATTTTGTTTAGCAAAATAGCTGCACAATCTACATAACCCGGTCTTATGATGACAAGCCACATGAAATCTGTGCAGACAAGCCATCAGCAGTGGGTAGTTTCCCTGTGTCTCACTGACAAGGGGTGGGGAGGAGTATGCGTAATTAGTACCCAGGGGAAAAGTAGGGGACATCTGTTAAAGCAATCCCTCATTACTCTCAAGTGGGTATTGATCAAATTAAATCAAACATGCTATTGTACTCATATTCCTCTGGACAGAAGAATCTGGAGATGATCCAAGCAGATGTAGTAGAGGAGCTGCTAGGTAGTTTGGTGGTGCAGCTTCCCACCCACTATTGCATGCCTGGAGGGGTGGAAGAGGTGGGACCCTCTGCTGAGACAAGCTGTACTGCCAGTACTCAAAAAGGACAGACTGGTCCAGTCTGGGTGAGTATTTAAGGGTGATTTTTTTTGTTAAGATTTTCACATGTGGTCTTCGATTAAGCTAGAAGTAGGAGGACAAAAATGAGTATTTGAAGGTTGGAAAAAATCACCTGTCATTTGTTCAGGAAACTCAGGTTATTCTGTGACTGTGCAAGAGAAGTTTCTGGGTGTGGTGTGGCTTATCTTTTCCTGTTTCTCACTGTTATTCAGTGAGATGATGGCTTTTTAATTGCAGTTATTATCTTTACGTGATAAACTTTATTCCGGTGACAAGATAAATAATGCTGTAAGCAAGACCTCATTTTCCTCTCACCGGTTTCTTTGGTTAAGTTACTTACGGGAGTTATGGAGGAAAACAACATACAATGTAAATATACCCTGTCCTTTTAATCCAGCCTTTCAGTATTATTGTATTGGGCCAGGTAACGACTTTATGTTTGATATTAGCAAAAAGTTTATGTTGTTTTGACATATATAGTTTTACAATTGCAGTGTTAGTTAAAAACAACAACAACAACAACAAAACTAACAAAAAAACCCAAATAAAAAAACAACCACCACCAAAACTCTCTGCTTTCTCTTTCTTCCCTGATCATATTTTTTTCAGAAAAAAATAGACTACACAGAATTTTTCCTCTTAAATTTGTCATTACAGTTCCCTTGAAAGTTCAAAGCCTGGAAATATTTAGGGCACAGTTACCCTGGTTCATTTGCTGCAAGCAAGGCTAAGCACAGCTCTGCTCATCAGTTTGT
The DNA here is from genome assembly GCF_964273445.1 of Streptopelia decaocto. Lineage (NCBI taxonomy): Eukaryota > Metazoa > Chordata > Aves > Columbiformes > Columbidae > Streptopelia > Streptopelia decaocto. Next base: position 60,269,786 of record NC_138656.1, read on the forward strand.
CCCAAGCGACTGGTGCGGTATAAACATGTTTGTCCACACACACACCTCCAGCTCTCTATAGAACCACCCTGAGAAAAGCTGAGTTGGATCAACCAGAATTTAAGGGCCAAAAAAAAGCTGTGTCCTTGTGGGTGACTGGGGTGGTGTCAGCGGTTAGAAACTCCCACCTAGCTGATGATTCACTGCACAGTTTGTGTAGGGGTGAATGGCCAGGCTGGGCAGGAGATGCACTGCTGAGGTTCCTCCTTCCTACTGTGTGGAAACACACTTGTCTGGGCACTTTCAGAGATATTTGCTTTCAAAATTCACCAAAACCGTGACAAAAACTGAAAACCCCCCAGATTCTGCTAGTCTGTATTTATGGAAGCAGCAGACAAAGAGATTTTAAGGGGGTTTGCCACACATCCTCAAGTCCCTGGGCCATATTTTACATGGTGTGGGGGGAACTGATTGAGTTTGGGGTGAAAGGAAGCTGTAAGTAATGAGCTGACCTCCCTGACTTTCCATCTTGCTTTGGGTCATGGTGGAGAGACCAAAGGGAGAGCTCTGGCTCCTGCACCTGTGGACAGTTCCAGGGCATTGCTGGGCAGGGAGAGATGCCCTGAGCTGGGTGAGTGCCCTGCCAGGAACTGCCTCGGTTTACACACATGCAGACCTCAGTGTGCAGTGGCAGCGCTGGTGTTTATTGGCATACAAAATACATGGAGAGGAGGAAAGGAATAGAAATTCTGCTGAAGGTGGGGTGGCTGGGAACCTGCTGTGCAGCAGGGTGCTGCTGCTCTCCAAGCACAGTCAAAATGCCCAAGCACCTGGAGACTGGTGTGAAACCCCACCAGCCTGCACCTGAGAGTCAGCTGGTGCCATTCTTCTTGGTAATTAAGTCTTTTTTTAAAGAGGTAACACGTTAATCTCCTGCAGTCCTGAATGGGAAACTCCCTGTTTGTAAACGACCTTGTAAAGGGCAGTTTAGACTCTCCCCAGACAGAGCTTTCAGAGAGAAAAATTCCTCTTCAGACCTCTCAGGCCTGAATCTGTTGGAAAAATATGGTCCTGAGGTGTTCTCAGCCCTTGAAGTTGCAACCTGGAGTCTTTAGAACTGGAAAATAGGAGGTAATGGACGTTTCCCTTAAGAAAAGTCCTTCACAGGCTTCCCCTGGGTTATCTCCAAAGCCAGCTCTAACACCAGCCCACCACTGAAGGTGGCCAGGATGCCTCAAGAAAGGAATCTCCCTTGTACAAGAAGGGGTTTTTATTTCTCTTTTGGGCATGGTCTAGGACAGGGGTGTCAAACTCATTTTCACCAGGAGCCACATCAGCCTTACGGGTTGCCTTCAAAGGCCCGAATGTAATTTTAGAACTGTAAACAGTCCAGTATACTAGACTGTATATACTGGACTGTATACTGTATAATGTATACAGTATACAGTCCTAAAATTACATTCGGCCCTTTGAAGGCAACTGTGAGGCTGATGTGGCTCCCGGTGAAAACGAGTTTGACACCCCTGTTCTATGATGTCCTCTGTCCAGGTGAGCTGCCACATATCTTGCCTGCCCTGTGGCTAATCTGCACCTGGGATCCTGCTGGGAATGACTGCTGATGGGACATGTGACATACAAACACAGCCTGGATCCTGGCTGAGCTGGCTTGCAAAGAGCCTTGAAACTGGACAAGGGGAACCCAGTAACTTGCCCAGAAGCTGGCAAATGTAGACAAGTGTAGGTGTGGTCATGCTGACCTCTAGTCACCGCAAGGCACCCTCTAGCATAGAGGCTGATGGTCGATGGTCTACTATAAATGTGTCACTTTCATTTCTTTTACTTAGAAAAATAAAAATATCTCAGTTCTTCGTATATTTTTTCCCTGAATACAAACTAATCTGAGAGCTATTTAGTTCTCACTTACATGGCACTTTTTATTCTAATAGCAAATATACTTCTAAGTTGTTTTATTGGTGTCCCTATGTAATTTTTGGTACGAGTATATGAATTATGGTTTCTTAATTTAACACTTTCCTCTTCCAAGTTTTCAGTGGCCTGATGGAGAAAACCAATAGCACAGTGTTTTCTCTTATATAATATAAGAAAAAAAATATTTTCTTCTTATTGTGTTTGCAGTTTGTTTAGCCCTTGTACAACAAAACAATTGAGTAGAATTATAAATAAAGACCATCACATTTTCCAGACTGGGAGATGAAAGGGTCCTTTCCTCAGCTGAGTGGGGGCAGCTCAGTAGCCAGAGGATGACAGTGGTGTATGGTGCAGACACGTAGGAGTAGAGAACTTTTTGCATTACCACAAAATACCAAAACTTGACGGTTGAACTCTTAACTCAGCACCTTGTGTGTCATCTGCTTGTTCTCTTGACATCTGACTTGTTTACAGCATTAACGTTTCTCTCCCACATACAGGGACCGAAACTTTCCAAAGCCCAGCACCAGGTGCCAGAAGACAGGGTGGTTTACATGTTTTGAACAGAGGGTAGGTAAAAAATTTTACCTGGTATGAAACTTTTCCAAGGGTATGACTTCGCTGATTTTTTGTGTGGCTTAGATGGGTACACAGGGGCTACTAAGGGTTAATGACCCCAGAGAGCCTTCATACTGTAGGTTTTCTCCATAGGTCAGTTTTTGTCTCAAGTCAAAAGTTTCTTGCAGTTCAGAACTGACAGTTGATAGGCTGTGTAAAATGATTAAATATTTTCAAAGAAATTCAACTATATCCAAACAGAATGCGAGCATTTGTGGAAGGATGAATTTAGGAACATTGTGGACATCTTCCCAAGTCCGAGTTGCATTCACATTAAGGGAAAATCAGATGTTGGCAAATCTAAAGGCAATAAAGAATTTTTTAGCATCAAATTAATCTCAGTGGTAGCAAATATCTCCTCTGGAGATAATAAAATTCTAAACATAGAGGGAAAACTGTTCAGTAAACATCCTGGTTCTGTATCTAACATTTCCCTTAGATATTAATGTAATGGAAAGTATTGTTCTTATGTAATACAAGTAAGTAACTTCTTTCTGAATGCAACTTACACCCACAAATCCTACAACAGGTGCTTCAAGAAGGAAAACATCCAGTGTCATTCTACGTTAATTAACAGAAAACACAGCTTCTCAAATAATCCTGATTCCATGCTTTGCGTGGAATTATTATTAGCCTGGTTGATAAAAGCAACTATGTAGACTTTTGTGGGGTATTTGTTTTGGTGTTGTACAATGTTTGGACAGAAAAATCTAGCAACTCTTGCTGGCAAAAAAAAAAAAAAAAACATTAAACTGAGAACTTATGCCCTGGCAGAATTACTAATAGGTTGGCAATAAGAAATCTTCAGCAAATGACTTCTTCAGTTATTTTCTGCAGAGATCAGTTCCAGATTTGATCTCATTCTACATTTTTATCTGTAGCCAGGAAGAAAATATTAAGTCACTACTGATAAAAAACCAAAAATGACAGCAGGGCTGGGAAAACAGTAAAATGGAGGAGGCAGAGGAGTCAGACAGTATAAAATAGATGGATTAGCAAACTGGACCCACTGAAACGAATGCACTCTAATACAACCAAATGCAAGGTGGGGTATTATATGCTGAAAACAACAAGCAGGGGAGGGCAAATAGCAGTGGGCAAATAGCTCGAGTTCATAGTTCATTACAGGGCTAAAAGGGAAAGATACAATTAATGGATGCATAAACAAGCTTGGAGAAGATGTGGTTCTTGCCCCTGTATTTCTCATTGCTGAGTTTTTCTTCCATGCTAATGTTTCGAAGTTTTTTTCACTGGTACTTCCCAGTTCTCACTGAGATCACAATTTTATGAATATTTTTCCACTGCAAAGAGGGTATTTATCCCTTGATTATGGCAATAAGTCACTGCAGAAATAGATAACAGCCAGCTAGATGAACTTCTCACTTAACTTCCTTGTTCATGCCACGGTGGTTTAATCTCATCTCCCGTGATAACCTTGAAAACCTCAGAGTAAACAAGCAGATCATCTACAGCATGTTTCAAAAAGATGGACCCAACATGTTACAATTACACAAAAATTTACAAACTATTTGAGGGAATAGAGTGTACTATCAGCAAGTTTGCTGATGACACCAAGCTGGGAGGAGTGGCTGACACACCAGAAGGCTGTGCTGCCATCCAGCGAGACCTGGACAGGCTGGAGAGTTGGGTGGGGAAAAATTTAATGAAATATAACAAGGGCAAGTGTAGAGTCTTGCATCTGGGTAAGAACAACCCCAGGTTTCAGTATAAGTTGGGGAATGACCTATTAGAGAGCAGTGTAGGGGAAAGGGACCTGGGGGTCCTGGTGGACAACAGGATGACCATGAGCCAGCACTGTGCCTTTGTGGCCAGGAAGGCCAATGGCATCCTGGGGTGTATTAGAAGGGGGGTGGTTAGTAGATCGAGAAAGGTTCTCCTCCCCCTCTACTCCGCCCTGGTGAGACCACATCTGGAATATTGTGTCCAGTTCTGGGTCCCTCAGTTCAAGAAGGACAGGGAGAGAGTCCAGCGTAGGGCAACAAAGATGATTAAGGGAGTGGAGCATCTCCCTTATGAAGAAAGGCTGAGGGAGCTGGGTCTCTTTAGTTTGGAGAAGAGGAGGCTAAGGCGGGACCTTATTAATGTCTATAAGTATATAAAAGGTAGTGCCACGAGGATGGAGCCAGGCTCTTCTCAGTGACAACCAATGGTAAGACAAGGGGTAATGGGTTCAAACTGGAACACAAGAGGTTCCACTTAAATTTGAGAAGAAACTTCTTCTCAGTGAGGGTAACAGAACACTGGAACAGGCTGCCCAGGGGGGTTGTGGAGTCTCCTACTCTGGAGACATTCAAAACCTGCCTGGACACATTCCCGTGTAACCTCATCTAAGTGTTCCTGCTCTGGCAGGGGGATTGGACTAGATGATTTTTTGAGGTCCCTTCCAATCCCTAACATTCTGTGATTCTGTATTATTTAATGGGTTATTAAGTTTTAGTAACTTTTTATAAATGCTCTGTGTTCCTTCCGTCTACTGTATGGACTGTAAGAGTTTCATTCACGGGCAGTTAATCGTTGCAGAGATATAGTGATTTCAAATTGGGTCCATCTTTTTGAAACACCCTGTATTTCACCCAGTCTATAACATTAAGCATTGTGTAAGCCATATACAAATTTCCTGGTACATCTCAACTGTGTTGTGATTCAAAGAAGCTAAACATATCCATCTGCAGCCAGCTGCAAGTGGTGTACAGAGGATTGTGACCCAGTACTTTTCCTTGTTGTTTGACAACATTTCAGATCTTTTGCTTTGTTAGAAAGATAAATCAATGGTGGAGCCAGATAGTTCTTTGATACAATTCCATTGATGACAAAGGAAAACCCTGTTTTCTTGAATGCACTACTAATGCAAGTGGAGGATATATTGTCTTTGGTGACAATGTCAAGTATCTTGCCATTAACACTTATTCCAAACAGTTCATGCCCTGATATAACTGCATTTGCTCTGATTTTTTTTACACTGGGAACATACTGGGCCTGAACTGGAAATTGTTTGAGAATTCAAATACATTTCTAGAACACTGGTAAAATAACCAGGAAAATGGTAATGAAGTGGGCTTAGCATGTAAGTGTTGTTTAGTGCAGAGATATGCATCTGGTTCTACATGCTCCCTTTGGACAAGTTTCATTTTGATTCCTCTATATCCCATGGAGTACCTGGAAGAAAACAAAGTGATGTCAGAAAAATGAAAGAGGAGGCCCAAAAGGTGAGACTCAGTTGATCCCAAAATTATGTTGTTAGTGGGCAGTATGTCCTCAATGCAGATAGAAATACCGTTATTTACCTATCAGACTTTTCACTTAAGGACGTCAGTTCCTACTGTAATCATCAATTAATTTGATCTCATAATTACTGAGGAGAGTTAGGTGAGTGTTATTTCTCCAGCTTCATGACGAATGAATATAGAAATGCAAGAAGTGAGAGGTTAATTACCACAGGTATGGAAGGCATTCAAATGCTTAATACCCATTGATTTCAGGACTCACCAGCCACCATAAGTTTTGAGTGTCTCTGTGGTTTGCCCAGCATCAAACTGATTAGTGAAGATGCTGTGAAGTAAAAGGCAATCTGCGTATTGCCCTGATTTTCTACCTTTCCCCAAGAGGAAACATTGCCTTCAAAATGGGTTGTGAGATTCAGCTCATCAAACATGTCACCTTGACAGTGTAAACATCTACATCTAGACTAGTCATCTGCACACTCCCTGTAGTCAAGGGAGGGAAAGACAATGGAGATGAATTCCACCTTACGTATATGCACCACGAAAGCGGAATACCAAAATGTAGCCTACGCCAGCTATGGTCATCCACTTACCCTCGTCTCTTGTATTTGCTATCCTGAGATTCACCGGAAAAAATTGCAAAACGTATCCAGGGGATTTCCACACAGTCCTTGATGCTATCTTTAGAGTACTCTAATGCAGTTTCAAAATAAAGAACTTGTTTGTACTTTTTCTTGTGTCTACTTGTCTCTGCTTCACCCAGATCAAAACAAGAGAGTTTATAGATTAAACATTTACTGGCTCCACATGCCTACAAAGTGATCATCTCCTGGTTTTGCTGACCTCTATGATGTCCTGTGATTATTTTCCATTTATTGTAGGGTTTGCTGGGTTAATTTTATCTGCTGATTATATTTTTATCATTGTAGTATTAAAACAGTTTTATTCAATACCTTATATATCATCAAGTATTTTAAAATAGCTTATTGCATTTTAACTCAGCAAAAATAAGTCATGATTGATATGATCTAGCTACACCTTCCCTAGAACTGAAAATATTTAGTTACACCCTGAAACATAACAGAAAGAACATGTTAATAAAACAAGGCTAGGCACAAACACAGCTCCAGCAGCTATACTGCAGATGTTATTATTACAGGCTGAATCTTCACTGTAGAGAAGAAAAAAAGAAAAGAAACCTGCCTGTGACTGCTCTATTTCCTGCTGAGAGCTTAATTTGAAGTTATTTCCAAATAGGAAGCATTTCCTGTACAAGATATCCAGCATACAGCTGGGTAAACACACAATACAGTGAGTGAGCACTTGTCTGACAGACTGGGCTCAAAGTATTCTACTAAATGGGGTTACCTTGGGCTGGTGACCAGTCACTAGTGGGGTTCCATAGGGATCTATCTTAGGGCCAGTATTCTTCAATGTCTTTATAAATTATTTAGACTCAGGACTTGAGGGAACACTTAGTAAGTTTGCCAATGACACAAAATTGGGAGGAGCTGTTGACACTCTCGAGGACAGAGAGGCCCTGCAGAGGGATCTGGACCAGTTGGAGAACTGGGTAATCACCAACTGCATGAAGTTCAACAAGAGTAAGTGCCAGATTTTGCACCTGGAACACGGCAACCCAGGCTGTACATACAGACTGGGGGATGAGATGCTGGAAAGCAGCTCTGCAGAGAGGGATCTGGGAGTTCTGGTTGTCGGCAAGTTGAACAGGAACCAACAGTGTGCCCTGGCTACCTGTGTCCTGGGGTGCATCAAGCACAGAATTGCCAGCTGGGTGAGGGGGGTGATTGTCCCACTCTGCTCTGCACTGGTGAGGCCTCACCTGGAGCACTGTGTGCAGTCCGGGGTGCCACACTAGAAAAAATACATTAAGCTACTAGAGAGTGTCCAGAAGAGGACTGTGAAGTTGGTGAAGGGTTTGGAGGGGAAGCCGTATGAGGAGCAGCTAAGGTCACTTGGTTTGCGTAGAGGAGACCAGAGTGGAAATCTGATGCAGCCCCAGTCTGGGAAAAATAAGCAAAGCTTAAAGGTCTGATGTAACAGCAAACTGTCTGAACCAAAACCCAATTAATTAAATAATGAAACCCCAGTGATATGAAATTCTGCCATAATAGGTCTTCCCTGTTGAATGCCCATAACATTAAGCAAGAGAAAGAAAATTCTGATGACAAATACGTTAAATTTGACATTTACATAGACTCAGGTTTGGCTGGGCCTGATGGGGCCTGAACTACACGCCTGGTCTGAGTAATACATTTTGAACTTTAATGGTGCACACTTCTGATATGACTCAAATGCAGAGGAGTGCTGTCAAGCACTGGAGGCTCTCTTGCCTCCAAGCACCTGACCTGGCACCAGCCTTCAAAGAGAATAGCTCTGACAGGGGTCATCATCCATTGCTCTATCACCACCACCCAAACTTCCCTTTTTTAAAAAAAGGCTCTGGAAATGATGACTTTTTTCTTTTAGGCATATGTAGGCTGGTCTAGACATGCACATGATGGTGAAAAAGCCATGCAACACCATCCTTTTCTGTTAGACTGTGCATTAATAATAGGTAAATTAAAAATAACGTGATCTATTCCCTCCAGTAGAAATAAGTCTTGTCCTCATTGCAGGTTATCTGTTCCAGGCTAAATAAGCTGTAACCTATCATGGTGAAATATCAGTTTGGCTACTTTTCTTGCCTTTTAAGTGGCTGTGCATTAAGGACCACAACAAAGGCTAAGATACCTAATTCCCATCAAATTGTAACCAGCAACCAAGGCATACACCTACTTAAATGTAATGTCTTAACAACAAGGTCTGCTTAGATAGGCATGCCTTTGTGGCACGAGGATTGCAGCAGCAGCAATTGAAGCTGCATCTTTTCACTCCAGAATGTATGAAAGGAAGTGAGAGACTGTTTTTATAAGCTAGCTGGCCAAATCCTACAGAGTAAAGCTGCAGAAACCAATCAAATTATTAAAGGTTTACACCAGTATCAATGTTACCAGAGTTTGCAGTAAGATGTTTACCAGGCGTCCCTGCAGTGTGCGCTCTCCTGTCACCAGCATCAGGCAACAGGAAACCAAACTAGTCCTGCAACAAGTAACGTTAGCGAGTGGGAATTCTGACTGGGTGATCTCATGGTCTGTAATACTTCATGCTGGGAACAAATTCAGCCCCGCAGTACCCAATGGGTTATCTGAGAGCCATCAGTAAGCAAAGCATGGGTTTCGAAGCACAAATCACTGCATAGAGCTCTGTTCCTCAGGGCAGATCCCCAGCTCACCGGCTTTGCTTTACATTGTAAACGAGAAGGGGATTTTGACCCCTTCTTGTGACATGCCACCAAACAGTGGCTTTTTTAAAAAAAACAGCACCAGCTGAGAATTGGACTAACTCATGATGTGCATTCGCATGAGCTCATGTGAATTGCTTGACATGGAGCCATAACCAGAGAACAAAACTCAAGTGTTCCCCCTGAGTAATTCACCAGGGGAAATCTGACTTCCTGCCCAACACTACGGATGTGTACTAGAGCTGAACCAAAAAAAAAAAGAGGGGAGGGGAGAAAAAAAAGCCAGATCAATAACAAAAAGAATCATTGCTGTCAAAGATCATGGCTGGTGGGAGGGAGAGAAGTTACATACATAATATTATTCACTTTAGTGAGGCTGGAGGAGGGGGTAGTCTGGATAGCATGTTGTAGGCTGTCTTTCAATATTAGACACAGGGATTTTTTTGAAAATTAACATTAGTACAAAAAGAAGTCATCATAAAACTCCCAAGCAAAATTACCTGCTCTTATTTTAGGTTTCTATTTGACAGACATTAAATATGTTGGGGTTTTTATATGTATATATATATATATATGTGTCTATACACATACAGACTTCTTTCCAAAAGCCATTTATCTTGACAAATGAAGACACAATTACACTGAGCTGACTGGGCTTCCTACAGCAGCTGTTTGGTGTAAAAGGGCTGCGAGAGCCCTTTGCATGGTTGCTGAGCTGCCCGGGAGGCAGCAGGAGGACAACCACGGCTCTGGCCAGCTGGCAGCGGTGGTTGGCTGCTGGACCATGGGGGAGCTGACTGAGTCAGCTGGACCACAGGTTGAGAAGCGATAACTCTCATACAGGAGCAGGGCTCCTCTAGGAGGTACATCCAAATGTCTCCTACTCGACTGAACAGCTAGAGGAATACGGTGTGTAAGAGCTAGTGGCAGTCTTCTCCAAAATAACCATAGATGCTCAAGGAAAGGAGAGTTAATGAAGTAGCAGCTCAATTAAACCACTTGCAAACATTTTGTCTTTCTTCCTGTGCAGCTAGGACACCCTTCTGAACCAGGCAAGGGATGATGCGATCATTATTTATCACCCTTATGAAGAAAGCATCAGTGCAGAAATGAGTGAACAAGTTTACATATGCACATCGAATCTGCTTGCACCGGTGACAGCTTTGCTGCATTGAGTGTTTAACGCTGGCACCTGAGAAATGGAACACTTGGATGTAAAGGTACCTGTACTTTTAACTCCAGATTTTAAGGAGCCTTGGCAGTTTAATATAAACTGAAATTGTAACTGTTCGGTGTTGTGGTTTCCTATTTCAGTGCTGCACACATTATGCTGTAGTGGCCTACTAAAGTATTCAGAATAAAATTACACAGCCGTTGTTCCCCTGTGGCATTCACCTGTACAAAACATGCATCACATCACTGTACTGAACCACTTATTTTGCACGGACTGAATGCACAAGTTAATGTCATGCACCGTGGCCTCATGGCCCCAAGTGCACAAAGTTATGCTCAGCATGAATTTTTGGAGATTTGTATCCAAAACACTACATCTAGATGCTACTGAAATCTTCACAGGCCACCTCAAATACTGCCTGAAGTCCTGAAGCCCCTCTGTCAGTAGAACCCCCATGTACTGATGATCTCCCTGGTGAGACTGTGTCCCCATTCCCACGCTGCAGAAGTGTCAAAGTCCCAGCAGGACTCTCAAACCTCCTTTTGCCAAGAAAGGTTGGACCAGATGATCCCTGTGGTCCCTTCCAAGCTGGTATTCTATGATTCCGTGAAACGAAGCATCATCCTGGGCATTTGAATTACCATGTCTGACCCTACCAGGTATCTCTGCCAGTTGTTGCCTCCTAAACACAGCTGGGGATGAGCAGGTTAAGATTTTTTTTTTTTTTCAGTAGGTGGACTACCTCCTTGACACAGCAGCCTAGAAGTCTCTGCTATGCCTGTTAAGAAGAGGAGCATCCCAGTTCCAGGTGAGAAAGACACCTTATCATATCCCAAGAGCTTTAGTCTCACAATAGGGGTCTTTTTTTGTGTGCATTCTAGTCACTGAGCTGCCTTTTCTCATATGCCTGTCACTGTCAGTGTAAAGACGATAGCTGCCAGATATGGATGATTTAACTGACTTCAGACACTTCTGAGGAATGTGGTGGTATAGACGAGGACAGTCCGTAGCATGTGCAGGGACATCAGGATGAAAGACAGCTGGCAAAATGGCTTATCACTTGCGATTCAATGAAGTACATAAAAAGTAGATATGAAGCCACTCCTACATTTACACTAACTCAGACAAATGTTTTTCATTTACATTCATCACATTCCCACTTGCCCATGGCCATCGGTGGGTCAGCTGGAATCTGTACACCAAGTTACACGGCAAGCAACTCATGAACGGTTCATCAAATAAGGCATCCTTACTTAAATAACTGCTTCTTGATCACTACCTCAGAGAGGCACAGTTCTCCTGTGAGGTCCACCTGCAGCAAAGGAGCAGCACTGCAGCCTGCGGATCCCCCCATTGGCAGTAACTCTTCCACACTGCTGGGTGAGGTGGACTACTGTGAAGGATGGGGATGGAGCTGAATAAGTGTGGGAAGAAAGGATGAGCAGATGGCTCACTGGCCATAAATGTGATGCCTTTCTGTTCTGCATAAATGTGGAACAACACAGCCTGCACCCCAGACTGTAACAGCAGGGACTGTCTGTTCTTGTTTCCCTGTAAACAGCTGACCACACTGAGCCCTGCCCAGTTTGATCTAACACAGTACGTGCTGTTTGGTGCTGCCAGCCCTGCTAAGTGGCCTAGTACTTCAGATCAGACCAAAGACTTGCTGAGCAGACCACTGAAGTATCAAAAGATAAATCAATTTTCTCTATATACTGAAAAAGTAGTAAGTGCTTTCTTCTTTCCATATCATAAGTTATCTACTAATAGAGTGGTTAGATCCCTGAGAAATCCAGAAACATAGATAATAGTCAGATCATCATATAATAATCTGAAAGTATTCCTTCCCCAAACAAATTTAATAAGTAAGCATAGCCTGCACAACAATCCCTTCCTGCACTGTATTATAAGGAATTCAAGTGCAATGCAAGTAGTTGTTAAACCAATTGTTTCATATTAGCTTTGCTGTTCTGCTAAGAAAATAATCTCATAAAGTAGCAAAGAGACTTCCACAAGCGGTCACCAAAAAAAGGAGATGCCAAATAAGAGTTCTCTCTTGCAGAACAGGAAGAAAAAAATATATGAACTCGAAGAGGTGTCTGGACAAAGGGCAGAAAGCATCAGACAGTCAAAATCCCCTCAGGACATTAGGGAAATACCAGAGTATTTAAAAAAAAAAAAAGGCCGTACAATGTTCCCACACAAGACACAAGAGACGGGCTGGGCACTCTCATTTACATAGGAGCTTCAGAATGAAGACATGCCTCATGTGACTTCAGGGTTATGAGTAACAGGCCCAGACAGCAGCAGATCAGTGGGTTCTGGGGCATTTCACCCGAAATCCTTCCTCTCTGAAGAAGCTGCAGTTAACAGCAACTGGAGTTAACCAGCCATTTGACACTGAAGGTGTCATGATGGAGGCTCTGCCTTTTTCAGCAAGCGAGATGTGATGGCTGTGAGGCTGGATACTGTGAGCTGCCTCCATGTCTTGGTGCCCAGCTGCAGACATCCCTCCCAGTCTTTCCCTGCTCTTTCAGCAAGGAGGTGTCTGCCTGGGGCAGAAGTTTGATGAATCAAGGGGGCATGTGAGTTGCATGGGTTGTAAATAAAGGGGAAGAAGGGTATGGATAAACAGAGTCAGATTTTGAAAAAGAGGAATATGCTGTAGAGATGAGGTTGCTAGATCCAGCAGGCTCTGCTCAGGGGGCAGTAGGGCTGACTTCTAGGTAGTATGCTCCAAAAGGAGGCATACATGAGTCCAGACAGAGCTGGGCTAAATTGTAAGGAGACCAGTGCATGTCAGGAAGGCAGACATGCATCCAGGAACATGGGCTAGAGAGCTAAGCAAATTACAAGGACCAGCTAACCTATTGCAAAAATACTCAGGAACTCAACATCTACATGGTTTCAACTGGGACAGCACTGAAGCACGTGCTGAGGTGTGCTCCTGAACAGTCAGACGGGATTAAAGAGTTAATCAGGATAGAGAGCAGCTGAGCTGGAGAGGCCAGCTTCTCAGGAAAGGGTCCTCTTTCCTGACTGCACAGGAATGTTTGCAGCCCTGACTTGTTTTTTTCTTTCAGGTCACAGATGACACCTAAACATCATGGTAGTGTGCAGTATTGCCTGTCCAGGCAGAGGTCTGAAACATCAGTGCTGGTACAGGCATAGTCAGGCCATACTGAGGGAACCTTAAAGTGAAGAAGTCCCCTGGTAATAGGGCTGGGTCAGACTGAACTTGGGATGAGAAGAAAACACCGCTTTCAAGTATGTCTTGAAGTAGCAGTTGGCAACTCGCTTTTGAGGAGTTATCAAGCAACCCAGATGCCAAGTGGCAAGGGGCTTCCCTGCTGGCCCAGGTGATGGGAGCTGGCAGGGCTGGCCTGTGCCTTCAGGGCTGAACACATAGCTGGGCAGAGGTGGGGATCACGTGCTGCCATCACCACCTCCCAAGGTGGCACTCAAGCAACATCAGCTAGGGATCCCTGGCATAACTGATGGATGAATGGAGAAAGCAAAGTTAGTCTGGCTTAGCTTCCCTTGCAGCCTGGTCCTGCACCATCCTTACCCTCCTACACCCGTACTTCCGGGGACTGAAGATACTCTGCACCCACAGGAGCCAACTCCTTACGCACACTGACTGCACAGGTCGCCCAATGATACCCAAGAGCTCTTCCCAAGAGAATGTGAGAGCATGCAGAGACTCACAGCAAGCTATCACCTCTTCAAAGCACATCATCTGGACAAGGGAGCACTTGATAACATACTGAATGGTGGTCCTGAACAGAAATGCTTTCCTCAAGGGATGCTCCATGCATGCTCTCTCTCATCAATATAAAATAACAAATTCAATTCTTCAATAATTTATTTCTTTATACTGGAGAATGTTTTTCAATTATACATTTAAGTTTGTAACTTTCAACACAAGAGTAAATAAAAGAGTAAAAAAAAAAAAAAAGAGTCCTAGCTGTGCAAATTTCAAGTTGCATTGTTTCAAATAATATAAATATTTTAATAAAACATATGTTCACATTAAGGTTCACAAAATATATAAAATTAACAGAAATAAGTCATGAGTTATTTAATTTTTTTCTTTTTAAAAACTGTTTTTTAATAACTAGAAAAAGATTCTAAACTTGAGAAGCAACTTAGAAGAGGTATCACCTCCAGAACCATAGCAGCAAAACAGATGCTAAAAACTTTAAAGGTGAGAAAGGAGAAGAGAGAATCAGGTACCAGGCACAACGGTAAGGCAAGGTCATTAAAGAAAGTATTGCAGATTGGGAAGTGGATGCATGAACTCCAGGAGTAAAATTTCTGCCCTAAAGCACTCTGTTACCAAGCTCCAAGCTGTTTGCATGACAACAGAATTGCATTAAAGGTAACAGAAAAAAGTGTGACAGAAATGGGTAGGAAGGCTGCAAACAGCAGCACACATGTTCCCAACAGTTACAATTAAAGAGAAGAGAGTTGCTCTGGTTTCAGAATAGAAGACAAAGGGCTTTGGGGTTTCTTTTGTCTGTTGGAGGCAATTCCTTCCATACGAGTGGGGAACATCAGGATTCAGTTTTCCCATCATATGCATATGCTCATGAAAGTTGCTTCTGTAATCACCTGTCTTTCCAGCTGTCCTGGGATTTGGGAAAGGATCTAAATGCTGGTTAAATTAAGCATGTTAAAGGAGCAGACCACTGCCGGTCTTCTTTCTGGCTGCAGTTTGCTGAGGGCTCTGCAAACACAGAACCGCTTGCTGTTAACACCCTGAATGCCTGTGAGAGCTCCTCCTGCCTTGACAAGTTCTGTAAGAACACCAGCAAGGCAACCCAAAGTAAGTTTCTTCAGACATCAACTCCAAGTTGCATCAGCCTGTCCTGGGGAATCCCTCTCAGAAAAGACTTGTCCATGACTGATGTACGCAAACACAAAGAGCTCCTCCACCTCCAACAGTAGCCGTGGCTCCTCGCCCGGGAGCAGGGGAGGTATTGAGAAAGAGGCAGAACTGGGAAGTTCTTTGGATTCAAATGCTTCACACTTCCTCCTGGGAAGTCCAAGAATTAAATACGGCATTGTAGGAGCTTAGTCGTGAATGACAGCTCTGTGCAGAAGGCAACCTGTCCTTCTCAGCAGTCCTTGTATGCAGTGTTTAGAGGAAGTAGACACTTATTCCCATTCTTGGGAACAAACACGAGCAGACAGCTTATATTTCCCCCCACCCTCCCCTTCCCAGGACTGTTAAGTGTTTTGGAAATAGCACCGTTTCAGCGAAGGAAGTAGCTGGTATCGATTTCTTCTTCTTTACCAACTCCTCCACTAGCCATAGATCTGTTTGAACTGGTAGCATTCATTGCAGTAGCCATTGCACTTGGCATTGCCATAGTGATCACAAGCAGGGGCTCGGCAGCGTTGTTTCGGAGGTTCCTCTGCAGCGGGGTCCCTGGCACCCCCCAAAGGCAGAAGCTGACTGAGGCGCTGGCACTCCTGGCACAAGTCATCGCTTCTGCAGCCCAGGTTGTTTCGACATGAAGCCACAGCACATTGTCTCTTCTGGCTACTCAGCGCCGCTCGTTGCAAATCTCTGTGCTGTCCTGTTCTCTTGAAAAACATTAAAACACATTGTCAGTTGCCATGCTGGCAGCACAAGTGACTTTTCATTTACTTTCAACTCTGCTCATGGTTTGTATCAGTAACCACTGGGGGTTGTCGCAAACACGTGCCTCTTCTGAAAAGTGCAATACCAAGAGCCAAGTTGGGATTTACCAAAGAAAATTACAAATTCTGTTATTTCTTAGAAAAAATGTTTTTAATCTTTGGTAACTCTCAATTCTAAAAAGGTCAAAAAACAAACTAAAGAAAGAAAAATAACGGGGACAAAGAAAATCTGTAATGGGCTCAATGAAAAAGGTGACATGAAGCAGACTCAACGCCTTGATGCAGTTGCACAAATCTAAGAATGAAAATATTTCCCTGTTAAGCAAACAAACCAACTGTTGGTCCAATTGTGTCCACTGAAATTGCTGGCAAAATCCCAGCTGAGGTAAAACTGAACGCCTAAATTGAGAACAACTTTTAGGAATGCTGCTCAGTTGCAGCAGGAAAAAATCATGAGATACTCTAAGCTTGCCTTAGGATGCAGTCATCTGAGGATTTCATAGTAGACATCCCAAGTTATTCACACAAGAGGAAAAAAGGCAGCGCTAAACAAGAGGAAGATTTTTGAGAAGTTCACACTTACTTCTGGCTGTCTCACCAGCTGTTCTTCTGTCCTCCTGGCTTCCTGAAATCGCTGGTTCTGGGCTTTAATGAAGCAGTTCTGGCAGTACCCTTCGAGCATCGTGCTGCCCAGGGTGTCACAGTCGCGCCGCTGGCAGGACACGGTGTCACGGAAGGTGGCGGCGGAGGTCCCCAGCTGACCTGCTGCCGAGGACTTCCTCTGAGATCTCCTCTGGTGGCGTAGCAAAGCACTGTCTGTAAAGCAAAGTAAGGACAGGAGGAGTTTCAATGTTTTCAATAGACCTGATGACCCAAAGCAACTACGAAAAGCTGCCCAATTTAAAAAGAGAAAAATAAAAATAAAAAAAAGAAATCTGCTAGCCCCAAACATGAGCTTTGGGCAATCCTGAGACCCCTCAGTTGATGCACTTTCCTCCATGCTACATAAATAAGAGAGTTAAATACAACCTGATTTTCGCATCTGAAGTTGTTGAAACAGCAAAACTTGCCCTCGGTGGGAAAACTAGATCTCACTGAAGTCAAGAGGAATTTCACCTTCAGCATGTCATCTGTGATCTACCCCAACACTTCCCTCTCGGCCTTCCCCATTTCAGGCACATTGGGTAATGCAAGTACAGCAGCACAGCGCATAATAGGAAAAAGTGCCTTACACTTTTTAGTCTCATGAAGCAATTTTATATATTCCACGGTCAGAAGGAAAAAAAAAAAATCATTGTGAACAACGGTGGAAAATAAGCTATTGTAAGCTGGCAAAGAAGTTCCCTAATTTGAACATCTGTGAAAAGTGCAGCATTGGCACACTTGTCAGCAATGAAACAGAGCAAAGCAATAATTCTCTCTTACATGTGCCTTTCACCTTCTGTATCCAAGGGCTCTTTGCCTGTGTTACAGAGCAGTAGCATGAAAGATGAAGATTTCATGCTGTGATTTATTCACAGACTATTACCTTTTGAAGGCCTGCCTTTAAACACATACACGTGATACTACCAAGAAAGATTTCAAGGTAGATTACAAGAATAGACTCCTAAGTTACTCCAAAATACAAGCACATTATCCACAGTCAGTTTCTACTTGCTCTGCTTATCAAGGTGACTTCAGTGGTTATTCCAGGGTGTTATACCTGTTACATCCGGAACGGATACAGATCTTCACACTCGTGTGAAGCTTTTAAAAAGCCTTACCAACATAACTGGCTTTCAGCAGCATCAATACAACAGCATTTCCCTCGCTGACCCCTACGACTTGTCTAGCTGGGAAGAAAATTCATTCCAAACTATGATTGCAGTGGATGGTGGAAAGGGATCTGAGACTACCCCTCCTGAGCCAGTTTTGCCCCTGTGAAAGCTGTTCAGAAGTTTTACAAGACGTTTCACAGATTTCTCACTCTACTACTGCATGTGCTTTTACAGGATAATAATGGTCAAAAGAAGCACCTTCTCCTCACAGCACTGCTTCTACTCCACACCACTTCAATCACACCATCCCTTTCAGCACCCAGCGTGTTCAGAGCTTCAGAGCTCCAGGAGGCCAATCTGAGGCCACAGTGTGCCAAAGCTCGCCCTCTCTCTGCTTACCGTTGTTTTCCCTGTACTCAAAGAAACACAGCGTGCAGAAGCCCTCATTCTGCGGTGTCCCGAAGAACTTGCAGCCGGGTTTCCTGCAGAGGTTACCTCCCCTCTTCTCCTCGGGAGGCAGAGCCCGTGGTGGGGGCTCCTCGTCGCGGCTGTTGGGAGCCTGATGGCAGGAGTGCTGGAGGAGGCTCTGCGAGATCTGGGACGGGTCAGATGTCGATCTCTGGTGGCACGTGGGCAGGAAAGCAGGGCTGCCGTTTGAGGAATGCTCTGTAGACCTTTTGAAGCAATTGCTGCATATGCCGTTGAAGGTCCTGTTTGCCTTCTGATGGCACACCTTGCATGTGGCATAGTCTAAATGTCTCTTGTCATCCAACTTGTTGCAAGGAGCAAGCTGTCTGGAGTTGTAGCAGCGTTCGCAAAGCCCATTGTGTTGCACATTCAACGTAAAGGGGCAGTCTGGTGTCTTGCACTTCATGGCCGTGGTCTCGCTGTACAGGAAAAGGCTCGGAGCAGTTGGAGGTGCGGAGCGAGGCCCCGTTATGGGCCCTTCAGGTGTCCATCCCCCAGGTTCACAAACATCCCCATGGGAGGAACCTGACCCAGCTGCCTTCAGTTTCTCAGGTGCTGCTTTGGAGGTCTGCTTTCTTCCTTTGCTTCCCTGGGACCTCCGCTCAAAGCACTCATGGCAGTAGGGCTGGGTGTTCACAGACATGTAGAAAGGGCAATTTGGCGTTTCACATTTCACCTGTAAGAGGGAGAGCTGGGGAAAAGACAGTTCCTGTCTGTTCCTGGGACAGGTCTCTCTTCTAGCAGGTTCAGCGTTCTCCTGCCACTTCTTGTACTCATGCTGTACCAGCTGAAAGTAATCTTCCACAAGGTTTATTTCTTTGGGTAGGTTGCCTTCATCTAACCTGAGAGCCAAAAAAGGAAGACTGCATCAGTGGTTGGAAAGGGCAGATGGTGGGGCTGGAGGCAAATACAAGCAGTGTGGGGAGGAAATGTAGATCTAATTCACATCCATATTACTCAACTAGAAGACCCAGGATGTTAAACTGTTGCTGTAAATGCAAACAATTTAAAAAGCAAGTGTTCAGTGATGTCAAATGGAGACTTTCATGTATAAAGAAATGATGTGACACAATGCTAAACAGATTATTCTTAAAAGGACTTTCTAGATGAGGCTTTGGTGTCTGAGAGCTATTTCCAGGAAAAATATGGATACTCTCTCAGAAGTGAAAAGCAAAATTACCCCAATCCTGAATTCCTCTGAAGAACAGTGCTCAGCTGAGCCAAGGTTAGAGTGGAAGACCCCTCTCTTCACCAGCCCCCACACAAGCCTTTCCCACGGTAGGCTCTGCATTTCATGATACAGTTTATCACAAAATCTGCTCCTGGTTTTGCCTTATTGAGTCTGTATCTACCAGCAGAATTCTTCAAAACAAATGACATAGCTTCAGTGTGTTGTGTGTAATGCCAGCATCCATCATACCATCCATCCCTACCCTGCCCACAGGGAAAACTACACACCAGAGCTTCACCATGCCACAGATGGGAGGATGAGGAGCTAGCACTACTGGTAATACTCAAGAACACATCCGTGCAATGGGACTATGAAGTTGGATTCCTACTCTTTACGTATGTCTATATCCTTTTGCTGTGGCAACGGAAGCAAAGACAGAGCTTCAGATAGTTGCTTCCCTCCCACACCTGTGAAGGGGCTGGGCAGATGCCGCTGCCGCTCCCCTAAATGTGAGGGGCTGATGAGTGCCACCAGCTTCCCCCTACATGTAACTGACACCCAACCGTCAGGGGGACAAGCTCAGATGCTGGTTCCTCTACTGGCCATAGCTTCCTGCCCACTGCCACACCACCACAGCCTGTGGTGTCAAGGCATCTATGCTAAGAACATCCCACCAGCTACTCTTCCTAGGGCAGCCAAAACTACACCAGCTGCCCTTTATGCAATGTGCCCTTAAACAAAGTGCAAAAGTTTGGTCTAACTAGTTCCAGGGTTTCACTACTTTTCAGCCACCCTCCTGCATAATCCAAAAATCAGTGAACCTAATCCACTGGGCTTACTTGTCTAAATTATTAGTTTCAGTCTGCTGACATTTTTGCCTTTTGAGACTGGCTCGAGCCCATATCACTTCAAAGCATCTCAACAGTAATGCCATTTATTTCATGCTGCAGAAGGTTAACGTGTGTACTGCTGTAGAAGAAAGGAATGACTGAAGGAACGCACTGGGCGGTCCAGCTTCTCCCACCACCATAAACAAGATGACTTTGAGGAAACATGAATGACACTCACTTTGCAGCATTAATTAAATGAGTTGTACCATGATCCCAGCCTTGCACCGGAATTTCTATCACTATCAAGTAGTCTTTTAGCAGCTGCTCTTTCTCTCTCTCCTCTGCATCTGTCAGAAAGTGTATTCTCAAGTCCTCAAATCTGCCACATTCACTGGTGACCAGAGGGACAGCCCGGATTTCTGTGGGGAAACAAGATAGGTTAGCATATATTCATATATATAAAACCAAGCAAAAGTAACCATAAGATGCAACACACAGACACCTCACCACTGCTGCTGAATTTCAGAGAGAGAGGAGAATGGCTGGCCAGAGCAACTGGTTTCTGAACAGTGCCACTGGGGAAGGACGCAGACATGTCTGCACCACAAATCTTTTAATGTCCCCATAGCAACTTTCTTCTCAGTGTGGGCAGCACTGTAGATCTTAGTTCGTTGTACCTTTCCACAAGATGATGCCCTAACCTGAGAACGTAGAGAACTGCTATCCAGCCAGAAGAGATGCATTAAAAATGGCAAAGCATGTATTTCATTATCCCTGTCAAGCAACGGTACGCTGTTACAAGACCATGTCCTTCCAAGCTTTTTCTCTTAATGATGGGGCACAGAAAGGAGGCCAGAACACAATGAAGCAGAGGCCACCTTTTGACTGATCCCAGCCTGCAAACAGGTGAGTTGTACTTTACTTTCAATCAGTATTTTGAAGACAACCTTCAGTTTCTATTCAGATTTACAGTCAAAACTGTTCCTGCTCACATTTTAAGCACGCATTCTAAAGGAAACTTTTACGTTTATTTTAAGTTTTGAAATGCAAATCTAAACCAGATTATATTTTAAATGCTTTATCAGCATGATGTTATTGAAGAAGCTACATAAATACCAAACAAGGTACTTGAAAAATACCTGGCCCGCTGTCCTTCAGAGTCACCAGTGGTGTAAAATGCATGTTGTCGTAACCGAGCACAATTGGGTACCTGTAGCATTCTTCAGCTGGCCAAAGGAGAGGCAAGTAAATACCACCAACATTCAGAGGAGCAAAACTGGAGCCTGACTCTAAACTTCTCACTACTTTATCTGCATAAGGAAGACAAATAAACAGAAATAAGTATGTGCTACAAGCAAGAGAAAACACATCCCGGGCGTTTTAGAACAATTGCTGAAAACACCCAGTTCTGAAACATATCTACCTGAAAACTACTACGAGC
This sequence comes from Streptopelia decaocto, assembly GCF_964273445.1. Lineage (NCBI taxonomy): Eukaryota > Metazoa > Chordata > Aves > Columbiformes > Columbidae > Streptopelia > Streptopelia decaocto. Next base: position 60,291,348 of record NC_138656.1, read on the forward strand.
AAAATAAGATTACTAATACAGCACAGAGTGACACGGTCTGTAATACGAGACAACTGGCTGGGCAACTCACCTGCAAGGACAATGACTGGCCTTCTGAGGATGTTAGCAAGGATGAAGATGTGGATTTCTTCCAGTGCATTATACGGAAGCCTGTTTCGAGCCCCAGATGTTTCTGGGGAGGTCATTTCAATGAGGTATTCCCACTCCTCCTCCCAATTCTGAGGAAAGAAACACGCATCAGCAACAGCTCAAAGACACGGAGGTCAGGAACTGCAGTGCAGCAGTGCTCCAAACAATCACACCTTCACATTTCCTCCAAAAGACGACTATTTCTGCTCTTCACTTAACAGTGGAATCCGTGAAGCCAAGAAGCAAATGGAATCAGCAAGCCAACGCTGACGAGCACTCAGAAAACAGCACCATTCCCTCAGGCCACCTTACCCGGGTGTCATAGTGGAGTCCTGTTTCTACAAACTCCTGGGATTTAATAGCCTCCCGCTGCCAGCGGAGCTTGAAGTTCCGTGTGTCAGTCTCCCTGAGTGCGCTAAACAATGTTTTTCTTAAGACGAGGTCGATATCTTCAATACCCCACATGTACTGTGATGCAGCATGCATGAGGCAATTTCCATCACCTGTAAAAAAACCCAAAGAATACATTATTTTTAAATGTCTGCTTAAAGAAAACCCCGTAAGTGCGTGGGATGTAGAATTACACTGCGCCTATTCATATTCCTTGTGCACTTCTCTCTAAGCCTCGGACAGAATGGTTTTAACAAGAAGACCACAGCAATGAGCTCCCTGTTAAGGGACAGAAATTAAGAAAGTCCCCTCTCTACTGCTTTTCTCTCCTTCATCTGTTGGTGTTGTCATTCAGCAATGGTGGGAAGCCTGCCCTGTATCTATCTTACTTAACTTTGCCTGATACCATGTTTTGGGGTCAACTGCAAATGTCAAACACAGCTGAAATAGCTTTTAAACACAACAAAGTCAACTTAAAATGACAAAAGAATGTGTAAATCTCCCTTAAATATCCCTCATCAGTGTATATACAGATATAAACCTGATGGCACAGAGTAGGGACTATGGAAGCCACCAAGAAAATACTATAATAAGACCAAGCCTCACATCCCCCTGCATTGAAAGGCATTCGGCTGTGCTTGATGGAGGATTTGTAATTAAAAAAGAGACAGAAAGGGAAGGGTATGTGATTTATGTAAAGTAACTGTAGGAACACCTCCCGCCTTCCTCTCAGAACTGATAGTATACCATGCTGTCAAAAGTTTTATTTAGAGGGTTGTTTTTCTAAAATGCAAAGTTAAAGCTAAATAAATGAAAACCATAATGATGAATTTTTATTCAGACAGACTCCTTGCATTGAAAAAGTTCTCTTTACCCTACAGGTAGGAAGAAAAGCAATATTCTGCAATTTCAGAAGGGAGGAAATTGAGAATAGGAAGAGTTAACTAACTTAAGTAAAAGGTGTCACAGAGTATGCCTATGTCTGAGTTTCAAATTCTGTCTCTAGCCATCTTCGAAATGGGATGCCTCCCTTAAAAGGGAGACATCAAGAATCATTACTGTCATATCCTCAGATTCTAAAGGAGGTTCAGTGTTTATGACAGTGGTAAACAGATTCACTGAATGCTAAGAAACCACAGCAATTTCCTTGGAATCGAGGGCATCAACTGTGGTAAAGCTACTAGATTTTTCTCATGTGGGAAAAACATCAGCCAAAGAACACCCACAAAAGACTTAAACCCAGTTTGCCACATGCCTTATGATCTTAAGTACACATTTGTTGAACACTTTTACTACCTCTGCTATGAAACTGCAGAGAAAAACTTACAACAAACCCCAGAACCTGAAAAAAATATTTCCTTTGAAATCTACTTAACATTTCCTAAATCGTTATGGACTCCATGTGTATCAGGTTCCTGCGACTGGAAGCGTTCTGGTCTCTGAACGCTGTCTTGCAAAGCTTACTTCAAGTCTGCAGGCAGCTTACTTTGAGTTCGAAAACCAGGGAACAACATATAAGACAGAAAAACTGACTGGGTTTCCTTCTGACCAAGACAGATGACATATTAATCCCGTCAAAATTTTCCCTTTGCAAAATCTAGAGCAAAGATAAGATTTTTTTTTTTTTCCTCTCTGTCTCTCCGAGAGCTCACTTTCAGTTCTTTATTGAGAAGCGCTGCCCAAAATTCCTTACACAGCAGCTGGAATTCCCCTGCGCTGTTTGACTAGCAATTGAGCAACAGTTGTACTTTTTGTTCTGCGGTGCACAAGGCTGAGCAGCGAAGCCTCCCTCGGACTTTCCCGGGGGGTGTGGCTGGGCGGGCTGGAATGAATGCCTTTTCATTATACAAGTGAAATCTCTGCAGCCAATAGATGTTGGAATGTTATTTGATTTTTTTTTTTTTTTTAACAGTTTCGATTTTTATACCTCCTACTGCTTTCCCTCTGTCCTCCATTCGCATGTCTGCAAATAAATGTGTGGTGATTCAAAAGGGCTTTTTTAAAAATTTTTTTTTAAAAGAAAAGAAGAGGCAAAACACCACTCCACAAACTCATGCACATATCAGGCAAAATACACACTGAAAGATCCTACAGGAAATACATACTTTCTCTGTTTTCAACAGTTAAAACTTTCATTGGAAAAAAACCCAGAATTTTCTGAAGAAAACCCACTGTTGACTGAAAGAACCGGTATATTCCCCTCACTTCTATGGGTTAACCAGCTAAATGCTTTTTAAAGTATTCTCCATTCCACACGGGAGAAAACAGAACAAAACACAACATGTTATTTTCTGGGATAATACAGGGCTTCTCCAGGCTTCTGTCTCTTCTTTCAGGGATCCTCTCCTTCAGACCAGCTTACCTTCTCTCTCCTGCAAAGGTTCCTTGCTGTGACTACTTTGCATAAACCACAGGTTCCCAAAGCCACTCCTACTACTCATGCACTTAATGACCTTAGAGCACTGAACTGAAACAGAGTTCATTGGCTGTGTGGGGTACAGGAAGGGGGGACCAAAAACCGAACCCTTGCTTTGCCTTCCCTCAACCTGCCCTAAGATTTCAACATCCTATATACTGGTACCCCTGCTCACGAATTGGATCCAAGTCCCCAGTCCACAGTTTGTTCCCAGTTGTAACACGGGCTGACAGTCATGGGACAAGGCAAGAAGTCACAGTTAGTGAACACAGTGTTGTCAGCAACAAGGACCTGTCCAGGCAGGGTTAACTTCTGCAGGACACGTATTAACAGAGGAGATACGGGATTCTAAAACCATTGCTCTTTGCCCTGGGCAAAAATTATGCACATTGTCCATTTTCCTAGTGAACGTATTAGTCTATCTCCTGGAGTGAAGTTTTGAAGAAGCAACACTGGGAGTGATGTTATCTTCCTAGTACCCACAAAGAGCTGCCTGCCATAACTGCAACTCCAGTCCTCCTGGAAGTTCAAGGTTATGCGATCCCCATGAACAGCCTAATTACAGTAATGGGAATATTATGAACGTGCAAAAGCCTGCCAAAAGGCACAGAGACATGCATTAGGATCAGGCTCTTCAAGGTCACAGCTGTGACATCTACACGGCGGTGCAATCAGACTGAGAAATATGGTAGAACTTGAGAAGGGAAGAACGTGGACGAGGAAGATAAGAGCAATGTGTTTATAAACAGATATGAAAAGAAGCATCCACAGAACATAATCTAAGGACTTCAGTGAGACTGCAGGTCCACCACACCCAGTGTTTCTATAACCAGTGTCATCTGCTTCTTGAGCATATAATATGTATTTTCCGTGTTCTTGGAGTCCTCACTGTCCCAGTTGACTTTCCTGGTTTGGGGCAATCTGTGCTGTAGGGAATCCTGAGTCCAACTTTGCAGCTGCATGACGATAAATCATAGCCATTACCAAATCTTTCCTCCACTGAATGTGAAATACCCAGCGACTCTTACAGTCATGTGCAAAAATTTCCTGCTCAAGACGTTGGACACATGTACCCTATTCAGGAAATATTTGCACAACTAATGTACCTTTTAATTTACAGCACTTGATGCAATATACATGAAATAACCCAAAAGCCCAGTCCTAAAACCAGCACTGACCTTTGAAAGAGAAGGGGACTGCAAACTTTGTGTTGCACAAAGATGGCTGTCAGTCACGCACACGGGACTTACTGGTGAGCCTAAGGAAATGCAAGGGCAAGCAAACCCCAGCAGGTAGGTGGGGATGAAGGAGCCGGCCAGGTGCAGGGTGCTGACCCCGGGGCCAGCGAGGTCTGGTTCCCAGAGGCTCCACGTCCAGGATGCTCCTGGCAGCATTGCTGTTAAAGCTGGACCAGCAAGTGGACCTTGCCTGCCAGCTACAACAGCAGGGCTTATGGCAGGGTATTAACTTCTGCCATATACACAGGAACGCATCCTTGTCACTCAAAGCATCTGAAGTCTCCCTTGCCCGCTATTAAGCGCCATTTGGCACTTCTGACAAGGCAGCTGACACACAGTCCGATTCACGGAAAGGTGATGGGTTGCAGGTCAAGGTTCCTGCCTGGTGTTTTACTTTGATGTGCCACAGATTACTGATACTATGAAAACATCTGTGAATTTTTCAGGCCATTCATAATATTATTATATGGGCAGGGAGCTGCTACAGCCTCACAACAGTACATCACGTGGAAATAATTTTAGTTTACAAAACTAAGATTAAAAGGAACCACTTTTTTAAAGCCATGCACTTCTGTTTCAGTTACGTGAATGCAGATGCTATTAATAAAGGTGCTACATTTGCATTACCCATTTTAACATGAGTGCAGAGACCTGCTCATAACTTACCATTAGTCTTCAAAGAGACAAGCCTCCGAACTTCCATGCACCAGTTGAGCTTCCTCTGGCGCTCCAGCGAAGTCTGGGTGGCCTGGTCAGTCAGGGCCTTCTGAAGTGTTTCCCGAAACTGAGGACAGAACTGGCCCATTCTGAACATTTCTATGGTGTATCTGTGCATAGTCCTGAAGTGGTGAATTATTCCACTGGGGGGTTTGACCAGATCTTCAGGTGTCCTCTCTCTAATTTTCATGGCTTTCAGCATATTGCTCTGATACAAAGCTTGAGGAAGGATATGTTGGCCAGCCATATTTCTAGAAGACATCTGAAATGAAAAAGGATCCTTTTATTGGCATGTTAGTGTCCTTGCACCACAGTGCTGTAACTTTTGTGGAGACTGAGAAGGTACTTTCAGGGGTGGGATTCTGGCTGCAGGTTTGCCTAAAATGAGCACAGAGTGGATGCAGTCCACTGATCCTTATATAGATGATGGTTTTTAAAGCTCACATCCATCAGCCTCTCTGTATTACTCAGATATAAACACTGACCATCTTATTCCAGTCATTTGCTGCTATCACTTACTGAGATGTTAAAGCAAATTTATTAATAACTAAGGAAATTGCATCATCTTCCAAAAAAATATTAAAAAAGCATTTGAGTCAAAGTAAGGATAAAAGACAGCAAGATCAAGGGAAGGGAAAATTATCCTGGGAACCCAACTAATTGCTAATTGCACAGTGTAATCCCATATGAACCTGCTGAACTTTCAGCACATTTCAAGCTCTTGTTTTGATGACATGCCAAAAAAAGCAGATAATGACCATTTCAGATTTCCACAGCCTATACATTCTGAGAAGTGATGCTTGGTACAGTACAAAAAGAGTCCCAAGAATTACATGCCATGCTAGTATCTGTCTCATACTTACAGTGGCCAAAGGTGGAATTTGTAGCAGAGCCAGTACTCAAGGACAGACTTATGTTACTCTTCTTGAGGCTCCTTATATTTATTGAGTGGTAGAGCTACTGCACGGAGGTGCTTGTGCTGCGTGTGGGGGTGCAAACTGCAGTGCTGCTATTACTCAGCGGTAAGTCAACGTAGCTGAAAAAGCATTTCCACTTGGCTCAAAAACCCCAATATTTTTCCACAGTGGGACATGTAATGTTTGCTGCCCTGCATCCCTTTCTTCAGTACCTCTGGCCTCATGGGCTACAGCAGGGAGAAAAAAAAAAAACAAACCATAACCTCAAACTGTGTACACTCTCTGAAATACTTATTCAGAGCACACTAACTTTGTGGCTAGCCAGAGCCAAACATAGGGACCACATCCCTCAAAACTCCTGTGCACTGCAGTAACACCAGCAACCTATTATTACATGGAGATATTCATTATGCTGCCCATGTACATTACTGCTGTTGAAAGCCAAAGCAAAATTTCTATTAAAACAAAGAAAGATATGTATGTCTAACATGTTTAGAATACAGCTGCTCACGTTAGGAGAGCCCACCATTGCGATTATGAATTCACAGACAAATATCAAGCCACAGGTATATATTAAGGTCTCAATGTATACCATGGCAAGTACAAGGAGACAAGAAGCAACTGAAATCTGATTGATGCAACTATCAGGAAGTTTTCTCAGGGAGATGGGCGTCTGGAGGGCCAGAGAGACCACATCCTGACAGACTGACCAGGAAGGGACTCCCAGGTCTCTGAAGGCAGAAGATCCCTCTTGCTCAGAAGGGTTCAAGCACAACCTTCCCCCCAGGGGACCAGCTGCTCTATTCTCTTCACCCAGACACTTCCATTGGTGACATCCAATCCCAGTCGGGCTGGAAAGGACACTGCCAGGGTGAGACGGGACCTCAAACTCCTGCTGTCAAGAGCTGCCCTCTATAATCTCTTTGAGAACCAGCTGATGGAGAGATTCGTAGGATATCCTGTCAAGCCCTAAATAGAGGCAAGTGAAACACGAGATGCTGCAAAGTCCTCTCTGCTCAGTCAGGGCAATGTCATCTACCCAATGTTTCCTCTGCTCCTGTAGGAGCACTAGGTACAGGGCTCAGAGCTGGCACATCTTGCAACATGCAGAAAAGCTTTCCCTTAGCCACTGAAGATGGCCTGTTCTTATTAATCCTCCACTAACATGGCAATAACATATTTTCTCATCCACTCCCCCCATCAATATAGTTTTACATGTGCTATTTCTGTATTCCTATATTTAAACATATGTATGATTTAAGGAATGAAATATAAACAATCCCTTATTAATCTGTTTAATAATCACAGCTATACTTTGATCCGAGATGACCGAAATACTTAATTCCTTACTTATGTAAGTAAAGCCATTGAGTCAGTGGGATATTTTTACATGAATAAAGACTAATCACATGATTAAGCACTATCGGCATGGACCCTTGAAATGGTTATTTCCAGCTTTAAGTAATAAAAAGTACTGAGTTTACAGAAGCATTCAGTATTATATTCTACAGGCGTATTTTCCCCTCCACACATGGAAATTACTGTCTATGCTATTTATAGTAATTAAATGTCAATCAAGGCAAAATCTGAGCAACCTTTTTTTTCAAAAACAATGTGTGAAACAAACAGATCTCAGTAGTTGCCGAAGCTAGAGACCCAAAGAACAGAAAGCTCAGCTACAATTGTATTAGTCTATACTGTACTGTGCTTTACTGTATGCTATATTAATTTACCTTTGGACATGCAATGACTACAAATTCTCAGAAGAGAACAGCTGTAAACAATGATTAAATAGCTGAGGCAGCATTCTTTCCAAACATGTAATACTGAAGATGCTGGGCTCAGGAAAGCTGAATATTGTTCTGAGACATGCCAGTGGTTTCATTAAGTTATTTTAATTTTCTGTCCTCTATCTGAAAAACAGCAATAACAAACTCCTTTCCATAAAGTGTGAAGACAATTCTAAAATAAACATGCTTAATACACCTTCTGCGCCCCTGGATTCCTGTGCCTGGGTTGCTGAGTGCTTGGTACAGAACTAGGCACAAGGAAGAAGATGAGGACTGAAGGTGTTACATATACCACAGGACTTGTTTACACGGCTTAATTCCCTAACTTAACTGGTCTCCTGGAAGCAAGCGTATGCAAGGTGGAAACGACAGCCGCTATTGCCACCTGCCAGCTTCACAGGAGAAGAGCTCAAAACAAACTTATTTTCCAGCCGCGACAGCCGATAAAAACAAGCTCAGCCACCCCCCACCGGCCGGTTTCCCCGCCCGACGTGCTGCGGAGAGCCCGCTGTGCCCCCGGGGAGCCGGGGACCCGCCGAGCCCCGGCCAGCGCCCGACAACAGAGGGCACAGCTTCACCGCCCGGCCAGCGACGTCCAACGCGAACCGGGAACGACGCACAGCTCCCCTCCGGAGCGCTAACTGCTCGGGTGCCGGGCGGAAAATGAGCAAACACCGCGGCCAAACCCGCCCGGTGCCCCGAGGAGCCCTCCTGCACGCAGCATGGAGGAGATGAAGCCGGTTTGAGGGTCCGCTGCCCCGCCGTGCCCTGCCCGGCCCCGCTCCCGGAGCGGCGCTCACCTCTCCGCCGGCGAGCTCCTCCTCTGGTCGATCCTGCCGGTAGCTCCTGCTCAGCAGCGGGGCTGGGGCGGTGGGACGCAGCCGAGCTCGGTAGCCATCGATCCCCGCCGAGCCGGGACTCCCTTCTCTCCTCCGCCGCCCCCTCCCCGCCGGAGCTGCTGCCGCTGCCGTCGCCGCTGCGGAATGAAGGGTTGAGCCGAGCCTCTTGTTTTTTGGTTTTTGTTTTTTTTTTTTTTTCCTTTTCTGTTTCAGCGCCCGGGAGAAAAAAAAAAAAAAAAAGGAAAAACACACAACAAAAAAAACCCCACCGGGGATTTCCACCGGCAGTGCCGGGGACTTTCCGACATGTGACAACCGCCGCCGCTCCTCCCGACCGCCGCCGTCAGGGGGCGCTGCCGCGCTCCCGGCCCCGCAGCTGTTTCCTCCCCCCGGCTCCGGGCAGCCCCGGCGGGACTCAGCAGCGGCCTGCTCTGCTTTCTTGCTCCGTTTTCCCCCGCTTCCCGGGAGGGTGTCCATCCCGTCCCGCAGGCCTCGCTCCCCAGCCGTGCCGGCCCGGTGCTCGGCGGGACGCCAGCCCGCAGCCCGAGCTGCTGGTGCCGGAGCAGCTCAGTGCCCCCGTGCAGGGCATCGCCCCGGTGGCGCCGCCGCGGTGGGGAAGGTCTCTCGGGCACGGGGGCACGGGCAGCTGTAGCCGGTTGTGCCCTGCCCTGCCGTGCCCAGAGCTCGGGCAGCAGCCCGGCTGCAACCTCGCAGCAGCAGCGGCAGCAGGAAGAGACTCAGACTTCCCAAGGAGTCGTGTCCTTGTCGCCATGGGCAAACGTGACAAGGCCCCGGCGGGGCTCCTCATGTGCGCAGAGAAGTCTCAGGGTGTAGGTGTGTCCCCCCCTCCCCAGAGCTGACATCCCAACGGGATGGAAAAGGAGCCTGTCCTGTTCGAAGCTGTTGCTCTTCTAGACTGTTTTTGAACCCAAGCAAGTTCGGTGTGTGTGCTTGTTGTTTTTGTTTGTTTGTTTTTCATGTAGGTTTCATCTCCTTCACAGTTTTGGCTTCGTATTCTAAGTAACCACAAGTTACCTCACGTCTTCAATTACAGGATAAATTGATATGTAATCCCACAACTCATATGCTGGTATTTTAGGCAGGAGATGTTAATGTGCTTTAATCCAGCCCTGCTCAAGTTCAAGCCATTGTAGGCAAGGCACAGAACTTTGGACTGAAGTTATCAAGGCAGGAGCACTTTAGTGCCTGTGTTTGTAAACTCTTGGCTACGCTTAGCAGTTTGTATGAATCATAACAGTTAATGATTGTAATCAATTAGTTCATGCCTTTAAACCATGTCCTAAAACCTGTGTAATAGCAAAACTCACTGGATAAAACACAATACGTAAGGCCTGTAAAATATGACATAGATGGGATTTATGCTGGAAAGAGCACAGTTTCTTGGTCACCAGGCTTGCAAACCTGAAGGCACCCAGAAGTGAAATACAGCACAATGAAGTTTCTTGCAGTCCCAAGAGAGGACTCACAGATGCTGAGCTCCTGCCTGCCTGAGCAGCCACTGCTCCCCCCTGACTCGCTGAGAAGCCAGATTTGCTCCACACCTTGAAATCAAGTCTTAAATGTTGACTCCTGCGGAGAACCAGTGGAGTTTGAAGGAGTTCAGCCTTAAGCTCCCTTACCTGTGTGGCTCTGTGCAGCCTGCTGTCCTTTCTCTGTTCACAAAGGAGTCAGGGATGGGGCTGGAAGAAGAATAATCCCTGCCTTTTTTTTTTTTTTTTTTCCTCTTCCAGAGATTTCATTTAAATATTTTTGTGAGTGTTTTCTTTTTTCTTTTTTTTTTTTCTTTTTTTTTTTTTTCCCTAGCCTCTCTGCTGCCTTGGAGAGTAGTAGTTGGGTAGGAAGGCTCCACATTTAAGGACCGATGTCCTGAGGGTTGACTGAGGTCCAGGGGGCTGGATGCCTGTGAGAACTGGGCCTGAGCAATTACTTGCATAACTAGAGCAGCATCTGTGGTGTGGTTTTACACAGTGTATGTTTCCTTCAGCATCTTGCCATTCCCCACTCCTGGACAGTTTTCCCCGTCCCCTTGTGTGGGCTGAGGTACTGGGTTACTCAAGTGATCTGATTAGAAAACAGATATTTACCCAAGCCATTTCTCTCATGAGATGTGGAGCTCAGACACTCTGTGGGTTTTACAGAGAGTGTTTGAAGTGATGGAGAGTTTTACTGTGGAGTGGGAATGAGGAAGATAGGAAGTAGGGACTTACACCCTGATTTCTATATGGAACTCCAGCAAACAGATTACACAGCAAACAAGTGGTCCTAGCCCCTTCTGGTTTTTGCTGATAGGAAGAAGGAAAGGAAAATAAGTGTGAGTAAAGAGACTGATAGTTCTGCAGGTATTAGCTGTGAGCCTATGAGGGAAACACTGAGTCCCAGGAAAACCTGAAAAGGCAACAGCTTATTTTTGGTTTTTCTAAATAGGTAGCACATCTGAATAGTCATAATTACTATTTACACCTTGATAAACTGAAAGTTGATTGCATGTGGCTAAGGTTGATGTTTATCACACAGGTCTGAGGAGGATGGCAGGAATTTATTTGATCTGAGATTGCACAGCACAAAATAAAGTTCTGTCTTGCCAACTGGATCTCCTAGGGATACATTAAAAGCGTCAACATCAATTATTATAGAATGCATGAATACACACTCATCTTTTCTGATTTACTCCCATTTCTTTTAATTATACCCCATAGTTTATCTCACAATTTATGATATAATGTTTCTATTTGACAATATAAACATATATACATATATATAAGGGAAAGGAAAATTTTCTTCTTTGAAGTGTAGACACACGCACACACCCCCCCCATCTGTATACACACACATTTTAATGAACATATACATATCTATGTCTCTTGAGGGAAGGGGGAAGTTCTCCTCGCATTGAGGACAGGATAAGAAATACTTTAAGTTTCAGCTACCTGGATTCTGGTTAGGCATAAGAGTAAAAAAACCCCAGCCTTTAAAAGCAGTCCAGTTTGTATAACCCTAGAGCAGGCTATCTAGGGAGGCTGTGGAGGGTATTTAAGTAATCAGCTTCATGCACATAAATCAATAATGATTCTTTATTGTACTTGAGAAGAAGAAGAAATCTCTTAAGGCCACATTCAGCTTAGTATCTCCAAATTATTTTAATTAGTTAACTTCTTTTTACTGTTCAGGAAGGAGGAGCTCATGCTCACTAAATTAAACAAAGAAAGACCTCAGAGTGTTCAGAACACCATCACCAAGTGTTTCAGAGGTTGCATTAGGTAAGGCTAATTTTCAACACAGTACTCATAATATTCTGTCATAGGACAAAGACGATAATAATATTTATGGATAGTAACCTTCAGACTTTAGTAGCTCAATCATTTGCCAGGTCTTTTAATATCAGATAATTCTCTAAAAGGTGTGATTCATCTAGAAGGGAGGAAAAGGATCATAACAGGGAAATCCCTTCTATTGCAATAGCAGTTCTTGAGGTCATGCTTGAGTTCAGCACTTCTGTCTTCCAGGAGCCCTTTTGTTGCTTCTTTTCTTAGTCAAGAAGTGATGAGAAGAGCTCGTCGGTGCAGAGGAGAAAGAGAGAGGAAAATCCCTTAAACCCCTATCAGACAGAAAACTGGTACTTACTACTGAATCAAGGAGTGATAGTAAAAAGCAAAAAAATACCCAAACTCATCTCTGCCACTTGTAAAGCAAGAGCTGAACTGATTTTGTGAATTTTCCATTATACTTATCTGAATACAGTAGGAGACGCTCTGAATTCCCAGGGAGACTTTTACCAGGGTATTCTGGCAAGGGACTGTACTGGGAGTAGAGGTTCTTATTTATGCCACTGGGCCAAGTATCCCCAAGCTTTTCTTCTGCTTTTCGTATATTTTTTTCCTCTTCTTCTTCTTAATATCTGTGATAGAAATGTCAGAAGTAAAGGTCTGGAAATGCAGTAGCTTACAAAGAAGTTGAAAGATCAAATCTTGCCTTAGCCCCTTTTGTTGAGCCATAGGTTAAACTTCATGGATGATATTCTCCTGTTAGGACTGACGAAACATCGCAATAAATGACCTATGGAGGCAAACACTGGACATTTTTAAGAACAGACTGTATTAGCTGGAAGAGGGTAAAGGATGGTCTCAACCATACTTACCTCCTGGTGTGGGGGTAACAGGCAGGCCGAAACCTTAGAGTGCCTCTCCAGCACTGTTTTATCAGAGTCTTTGAAATGTGTGAAAAGGTTGCTTTGGTAATGACAATATCTTTCTAACTTGATTTTTGTCTGTCATACATTCTTCTGATATATCTACATACTGGATTAAGCCTCAGGGCCCCAAAGAACTGCAGAGACATATAGCTCTGCATAGCTACATTTGAGATAGCAGCCCAGCCCAGCATTACTGACCCTTTGCAATGCACAATAAGCTCCCAGCAAGAAATAAAGAGAAGACCAGTATTATTTTTGCCTAGGAGAGCAAAGTGCTTTCAGTGGATTTTGCAGCAGGCTCAGACAGGGCTTGCAGCTAAACTGAAGAAAATAAGAACAGCAGTAGTAAGCCAAATCAAAGGCTTATTGAGCTCAGTGCCCTGTTTCTCATGGTGGTTGAGAAGATGCCTAGGAAAGAGTGTAGAAATGTGACAGGTTGGTCCTGATACTTTTCCAGCCCACAATTTGCCACAGTTTTCTTGTGGGATTTAGGGCTGTGGCTAAGCATTTTGGTACCTCAGTTTCTACATTGTAGGGTAAGCGTAAGGGTGTTTCTTGTCTCACACTTTTCTATATCTTGCTTGTTTAATTTTTGACTGCAAACTCTTCATGATAGAGTATTCTCTTTTTTTTTTTTTTTTTTTTTGGTTGTACCTTAACACCTAGACACCTGGTTATTTACCATGCATATTTACAGTGTGGTCTCTGATTCAAGAAAGTTGCCATCCAAGTGCAGCAGACTTCACTTAACTCTGAACTGCAACTGTCATAATGGTCTTTTATTTGCGTTGAGGGTTGTAAACACAAAGCACTGTGTAGATAACGCTGCAGAGGGATGGGCTCTGCATAGGGGTGGTCTTCTCTTTCCAAAACTGTAGTAGTCAGCATGACTTAATGCACAGAGCAAATGGCTGGGTTTAAGTAGCAGTCGTCCACTCATTTTAGCCTTTACCTTGATCACAGAATGGTTGGAGTTGGAAGGGACCTCTGGAGATCATCTAGTCCAACCCACCTGCTAAAGCAGGTTCAGCAGAGCAGATCGCACAGGAATGTGTCCAGGTCGGTTTTGAATGTCTCCAAGAGAAGGAGACTCCACAGCCTCCCTGGGCAGCCTGTTCCAGTGCTCTGGCACCCTCAAAGTAAAGAAGCTTTTCCTCACCTTACACTGGGACAACTGCCTAAATGTACTGTGCATACCACTGCAGCGGACCTTAAAGCAGAGGCTGGATTTCAGAGCTGTTGGCTACAGCCAGCACTTCAGCATCTGTGAGTCAGCAAGTGGTTAAGGAATAAATAGCTAAAGGCAATGCCTCATCTGAAGTCCGGTGGGAAGTACTATTGTTTTCCTTTCTTCTATATTCCCGTCTGATGAGTTTACATCAGCATCTGTTCTAACTTTAGGTATGAAGTAAGCACTTCGCACAGAGCTGTACTCTCTGGGAGCAGATGGGAAGGGTCAGGGAATGGAGGTAGTGAATGTCTGCACATGTAATTAAAGCACTTCCTCTTCTCTATTCCCTGAACAATTTCAACATATAGTGCAGCCGAACTTTCTTAGATAGAAGAGCCTGCAGTTCAACAGACTTGCCAGTCTTCCAGTTTTTTAGCATCCTGTGCTAAAGAGCTAAGAGCTCCTTTCCCAGTGAACTCTAGTCTCACTGGAAGTTATTTTCTCCTAAAATATATGCAGTTTATGTAGTCTGAATAGGAAAAAAATCAGTGCAACCTGTTCTCATTTCTTTTTGATATTTCCTATAACATATTTTCTTATGTATGTTTCCATTTATTAAGCCAACCTTACACTCTTTAAAATGAGTAAAGCTATTTTAAATTGTGGCTAATTTCCAAGTGCTTGTTGAATACATGAATAAATGATTCTGTATCATTCCTTACTGAAATGGGAGAACTGCTGACACTTTTCCCTCAAGATGGAAATATCTCTTCTCCTCAGCAGCGCTCAGCGATGGAATTATGTGGGGATTGCTAACTGAATAAAAAGTCACCATGCGAAGGTAATCTTTAGTTGTGAATCATAAAGCATGAAGCTTGTCAATCTTTTTCCTATGCAATTTTTGTCATTTCCCCCGGTTTATCAAAATGTGGAGAAATAGCCAAGAAATATAAATATCTACAGTACACAGTGAATGCTTCTGACCAGTTTTTTATGTTCATAATTGTCTAGTCTGACCTCCTCAATAATGCAGGCCATTGAGCTTCATCTGTAGTTTCTGTGTCAGCCCCATAACTGTGGCTAAATGCACAGCATATCTTTCAGGAAGAGGTTATTTTGATTTTGTCAAAGAGAAAAGAATTGTATAAGGAGTCCAGTACCCCCAGTACTTACTGGAAATTCTATTTTAGAATAAGTAGCGTAGGTGTGAGATCTAATCTCATGTGGCACACCCCCAGCCAGACAGTTTCACTAGGGTTTTTACCTCAAAAGCAATACGTATTGAATAAGTTTCAGTATCTTGTATTTTAAGAGGTTAGCTACATTTTGGGTCTGTTCAAAGCTCACAGCTGTTTTTAATGACAATGAAGAAATGAATTCATTCCTGGACTTTCAAAAGCAGAGGAAAGGCATTTCCTTTACATAGAGCAAATTCTGTGCATGGGGAATAACACGAGAGTCTTATATGAGTGGCCAGAAATTCAAGTTAGCTTTCCAAGTGGACAAAAAAATCTATTTGCCCTGTATTAGCAGTGACAGAATTTCCCCAAGAAAAATTCCTTCAAAAAAAGGATGTTTGTTTATGCATGGGAATTTACCGGCATTTGCTGAATTAAATAACCAAGTCCATAGATTATTTCCTAAAAACTAACAATCATCTCCCACCAGGGAAATGGTGATTTTGCTTTGTTAACATAGGATTAGTTAATGTCTGTGGGGTGTCTCTGATCATGTGTTTTGGCTCAAAAAATATGTTGTTTTCCATGGAATTTCTTCTGATTCATACTGATTTCAGAGAAGGGACTCCCCATTTTTGCAATGACAGCACTTATTGGTAACACTAACATAATCATTTATTCCTGTCTTCACAGAGAGAATTTTGTAAGATTTCTGCCATTCACAAGTGGGGAGTGTGTTTTCATGCCACATGCCCCGACTTCTGTCATCTTTGCAGCTGCAGAACACAGCACACAACCTTCTTACTATAAATTATCATTCACTCATCCAGATGAAGAGAAGTAAACGTAGTCCCAGATAGATTTGGGAATACTAGAGAAAAAAGTAACGTATCATATCTAGGAGAGGCTATAGAAATCTGTTCATCTCTGGTCTGCATGAAGCACCCTAAGTAACTGTGTTTCCATCCTCACGGTCCTAGAACATTAAAATTGAGGACCGTCTGACCTGGATCACCTGCACCAAGCAAATGCATCTCTGTGTGTTGCCCTTCTTCATATGGAGTGGGAGTCCCTTTTCATGGCACAGTAACATAGTCCAGACTGTGTGGGACAGGCAACTTCTGAGTAGCCTTAGATTTATGATTTTTGGCATTTTTCTGTAGTAGTTCATTCTCCAAAAGGATATTGCATGCTTTCTCATTTGACTGATGAATTTGCCATACTCTTTAGAGGAGACATTTCTTTATTTGGTAGCCCAGTTTTACAGAAAGCTGCTTTTTCCATTGCAAAACTGTTGGGTTTGTTTGTTTGTTTGTTTGTTTTTGTTTTGTTTTGTTTTCTCAGTGTGACAGCTGCTGAAGTACTAGTCAGCTCCTCATTATTGTCATAAAATTTTTCAAGTCCTCCCTGTACAGAAGAATAGATATTGTGTGTAAGAAAACCAAGCAGATGCTTTCACATGATAGCTGAAGATGGATTGAAGGAAATATCCAACTGTGGACAAGGTAAAGGCTGAAAGTCAAACTCCAAAGATTTAAGTACAGTATGTACAGCTTTATCTTATCAAGGTCATGTCTGGCTTGTGGAGGAGTAGACAAACAACCTAAGAAGTCCAGTGCAGTGTTGATCCTGATCTCCTCAGCCTCCATGTTCTTCTGTTTTGCCATTTTTTCTCTTTTATGGTTATGGACATTGCCCAAACTCATTCATTTTAAAAACAGATAAAAGGGAAACAATAACTACATGGCTAATTCTCAAACAGCTTGTTATGAAATTTCATGAGAATGTAAGGCAGAAACACAAAGAGCTCATAGTAACACTATTCCATGGGATTTATTACTGCAGTAAAGGTCTGCACTGGCTTGACATGTTTCGGAGAGGCCAATTGTATCTGCCTACATGGTTTTCTGCTTGCAATTTCAGTGGGTTTATGGCATCCTGTCATTTCCTGGCCTAAATAAAGTCATTTAGGTGTGCACGATGATATTTTCCTGAAGAAATGCCTGCATTTTAGGGCTGGTTCCAGTTTACAAGAAGAAAGAGAGAGAGAAGAGTACAAAAGAGATTCCCATGCATTGTATAATCTACTGAGAAACACTGAACAGGATATGCTGGATAGGCTTGTGAATGATAGTTCTTTTATCAGGCAAGTAATATGTGGCCTGTATACTCTGGTGAGCTTATATATCTATGTACACATACATGCACAGATGATACAGAATTGGAACACAGGAGGTTACATCTTATGAAGACTGAGGTAGCAGAATGCAATGGATATCTACAGAGTAGAGAGTGGATGGTCTTCTACAGATTCCCCTGAATTTCTTCTCTTTGACACTCTCAGAAACAGATTTTCAGCTCTTCTTCATGAGCCCTCTGAATCTTTGTGCCTTTCTGTTCTTATGGGTAGAGTGCCAGGCTACCATGCAATGAGGGCACCCATCCCCACTGCTCAAGTTGGGCAGCCAGGGCAGCCAAAGCTCAAGTCTGTCTCCCACAACGGTGCCTCTAACCAGTCAAACCCTTACCTGAGCTGGGAAGTGTCTCATTTGGACTATCCAACAGATCTAACAGCATTGTGAACAGTTATAACCTTGATTCACATCCATGTCCTGAGAGAGGGTTAATCTGATTCACTTCAGCAGGATGGAAAGTGAAATGGAGTGGTAAGCTTCAGGCTTTTCTTGTGATGCTTTGAGATCTGTCCTAGGGACAGGATCTCACTGTCTCTGTGCCTTGCTCTGACATGGTCACTCTCATCTAGGCCTTGCAAGTACACTTAGCCCAGGCATGTCTTTTTAAAGTCCTCTGTCTGAAATAGCAGTCATTAGTTATTCCTAGTCACAGACCAGGGGCTTACTTTAAGCAAACATCGTTCCAGGAGTCCCTGTGCTCCTATGAACATCCACTCTCCTGGTGACAGGTATGTTGCATTGGCTGTGGGAGCAGGTATCTACCTGATCTGTCTGTTCTCTTTCTACAGTACATTGGATCCCTAGACCTGCGAAGAGGAAGTAATCTCTGCACCCTCTGCCTTTGTGGCTCATCCTCGTGGAGACTGCAGAGGAAGGTGTGTTCTGCCCCCCTGGCTGCTTGGCCTGTATACTGTAATCAGGCATTGATGAAACCAGAATTATCTCTGAGCTCATGTTCTACAGGGACACTAGTTCCTTTATGGATAGGACAGATGGCACCAGAATGGAAAGAGTTTACAACAGGCCAAAGTAGAGCAGTGCTCTTAATTCAAAGGTCAAAGTGCGAGTCTGCAAACTCTGGAGAAACTTCCTGGTGCTGAAGCTATCCCGAGCAGAGAGGGTGACTCCTAATGAAGTCCAGCATGATTCTAATGAAGCTCTGCAGTAGTTTTTCTACTTCCACTGAATTGTGCATAAAACCCCCACAATGTTATTGTAGTCCAAGCTAATTTAACATCTGAATTGCTCATCAAAGGTAAATCCCCTAATGGAACATTCACTATTGTATGAGCATTTTTGCAGATTAGAGGCACCTACGCACACTTACCAATTTCTTGCCTTAGTGCAATACTGAGTTTATCTGATCGATGTTAAGCCATCACTGTCGTTATTTAGAGAACATTGATATAACGTCTCTCAAGAAGGCAATTAGAGCATGTGTTTCAGTCTTATGTCTTAATTTTAAGTACAATCAGGCAAAACCAGTTTACTAAAGTGCTTGGCATCACTGATGTTAAAACCCGGTTTCCTGGTTTTTCTGTATTTGTCAAACCATATATTTTTTGGATGAAGTGTCTTATATTGGTCTCCACAGTGAATTTGGTGACAGGGGTGGGAAGGAGGTAAAGCCTGGCTTAAAATAGCTCATTCTTTTCCAGGGACATGGCTAGGGAAAAATATATAATTTTTTCCATGTAAAAAATTCCACCAACTTTTTATTTAAATTGCTCTGATGACCAATTTTTCAGAGCAGAAACCTGGCTTCTGGCAACACAGAAAGACCTATGCATCAGGGATGTGCTACTTGCAACTCAAAGAAATGCCGGTCCAAACCTATTGCTTGTCAACTGCTATTTGCGCTGTGGGTAGAGACTTTTAAAATTCAAACTGCAGGTGGATCTGTAACGAGTTACTACATGCAAATTCCTCTTAGCTTCTCATGAAGGCCATACCAGTGTGCCTCCCTATGTTCTGTGTGGAGCTGTGTCTCTGGACCTGGAGAGCTTGCCCCATGCCTTGGCTTGGCTGTGCTGCTTTCAGTGAATAGCGTATGTGCCTGCCACCCAATAGTGTGCTCCAGTTGAGCTGAAATAATCAGGAGTCAAATCAAATACTTGCACCTGGAAAGTATTTCAGGATGAACACAAGTGGAAGTGCCAATTCCCTCTGTTTTCCAGTGGTGCAGGGGAGGTCGCGTGTACAGAATGTGGTTGGCTCAGTTTAATTTCTGCCTCTGTCACAGAAAGCTCAGTGAGGACAGAGGCAAACCTAGATATTCTTTGCCCTCCATGGTGCAATAAGGAAATCTTCAAGCTATGCTGAAGCACAGAGTATGCAGGAGGAGTCTTTCTGTCCCTCTGGCTCAAACTGTGGCACTTAAATAATTACTTACTTTGTGGGCAGGAGGGAAAGCACCAAGGAGTTAGGTTTCATCATAGACTAGCAATGAGGAACCTTACTGAGGTTATTCCAATTAATAGTTAAATATTTCTAAATATAGTAGGGTAATCTCAACATGCAAGGCTGGGAGCACCTTACCCTGAACTGTACCACTGGGTGATATTAGCTGTGGAAGAAGAGCCTGGGTCTTCTCACATACCAAAAATTAACCAAAGGCTCCTTAGTTGAAAGGCAGGAAGTTCTAGCACTGCCTTCTTGTTCTTCACTTTGTGCCCTCTGGTTTTTATGTTTCCAGTGCTGTAAGTGAAAATGAAAGGTTTTCTAATGAGTAAAAATGCAGGTTAATATAATTTTTCAGGTTAATAAAAGGAAGAGAAAAAAAAAATCCTCCATATCAAGCCTCTCCTTTAATTGTTTTGTTGTTGTTTGTTTGTTTGATTGATTTTGTTTTGTTTTGTTTGTTTGTTTGTTTTGGTTCTTCCACTAAACCAAACCAGCTTTATCCAGAGCTGGAGTAAGTTGCTATCCTGCACCTGTGTGTGCCCCACAGTGTGATGGAGCATATGCCATCCCTTCACAGATCCAATGTTGCCCACAGGTTGCAACCATGCAGGGTGATCCAGAGGTTTGCTGCAGCCAGACCTGGAGGGCAAGACTAGACCTTCTACAGTGCCTGTCCCCCATGAGTCCAAATCAAGGTGGGAGGCAATGTAAATCAAATGAGGGAGCAACTCCCCATCTCATGCTTTTAGTGGCCTCTGTCTTGTCTTGTAGAAGAGGGGAATATCTGACTTGGGAAGAGCCTGGTGTTACTTGAGTAGCAGCTGAAACTTAGTGGTGATTGCTTGTGACTAAAGCTGAAGACTGAATTTCAGAGCTGTGGAGACTGGGGACACAGAACAGTTTCTGTGGGAGCAGGAAACTGGGAGCTGAGAAGGTGTGTAAGGGAAGTGATTCAGTCAATCTATTCATTCATCAGTAGTACTTGAATAGAAACCAGCTGGGACTGGGGAAATCAGTGATGGAAAAAAATGACTAGAGAAAATAAAGGAGGAAACTGAGATAGGGATAGGAGAAGCCCAGTATTATTATTTTTGAAGAGATGAAGACGTAGACAGAAGGCCTAGAAAAAAGGACTGGAACTTGGTAAAGCAAGGAGATGGTAACTTGGTGGTGAAGCTTGAGAAATGGAGACTGAAATTTGAAGAGAACAAAATTACAGGGATAAGAAACAGGCAGAACCTGAACAGGGAGGAGTGAGGAATGAAAAGGACACAATGTGAGGCAGTGGGCAGAGACATGTGGGCCCCATGGCACAGTCTGTACTTGAACATGGGTTGGTGTTCAAACTCCTTGAGTTTTGCCATTTCTACAGCAGGGATTATCCATTACCTTTGTCCCACACTTCCTATCCCTTCCCCTGAGATTAAAGAACACTGAAGTTACTAAGTGTGATACATGAGAACAACTGTGTCCTTCATAATACATTACATTTGTCCTGGGGAAGTCAGGGATGTGATGCTGAGGGAACAGGGTATTCCCTGTGTGTCCAGGACCTCCACCTTGCTTGCTGTCATGTTCTGAAGCTGCAGGCTGAAGGAAGGGGTCACACCCCAAGCAAACACAGCTGCATGGGCAAGGTGGTCACATGCTGGCCTGGGAAACTGTGCTTTATCCTCTTCTTTGCTGCAAAATTTCTGTGCGGTGCCGGGCAAATTTTTGAAACTATCCTTGTCAGGGTGATGACTGACTTGGGTGCTCCTTGTATTACGTGTGTGTGGGTGGAGATTTCGGGTCTGACGTGAAGGAGTGCTGAGTTCTCACAGCTGAAGCTGAGGTAATGCACACTGTGCTTTGGAGACAGAAAGTGGAGTATTAAATAAACTGAGAAATCAGGTCCTAGGGAGTACACAGAAGTAATGGAAACTTTTGACCTTAATCACTCTGCGCTTCAGTTCCTTATGTGTAAAATGTGGATCGTACCACCCCCTCATGCTGCAGGGCTTATGAACAAAGATTAGCTAACATCCAAAGATACTCAGATGCTTTAGTGATGAGGCAAGAGCAAGAATCTATGAGTAATTTTATTTTCAGACACATTTTTCAGTAGCAGGTAAAGCGGGAGGCCAAGCGCTGAGCAAAGGGGAGGACACGAAAACCCAAATAGCTGCTCGCCAAATGAGTAGCTTTGCACCCTGTGCCTGCAAAGAGATGGCCATGGGGTGGAAAAAGTTATTGTGAGATCATGAAAGGACTCTCCCCTAAAGCACAGAGAACTAAAATAGCACTGCAAAGGTAACTTCAATTCTGGGATTTCCTACCCTGAGTGGTTGGTTTGTAAATGTCTGATGAACATTTCTGTGCACAATGTAAACTTGTGTTAGCAAGCTCAGTTTGGTGAAATGGACCACTTCTTTCCATCTGTAATGCAAGATGGGTTTTGTCTCCTCATAGTATACTATACTCTGTTGGTGAATAACAATGTCATTAAGGCAGTAATTTTAATTAATATGTTGGGATTCATAGTCTGTTTAGTAGAAAGATTTCAGAAAAATGACCAAGTATCACAACCGTTTTACAGAACTATCCTATCAAGGTTTGAAATGGGCATTGAAGGGTTGGGAACCAACCCTAAATCCCTGTATTTTGCTCTTTCCCCTGAAGATCAAACAAGGCATCCGTTTTTGTTCCAGTCACATTGGGTTAGAAACAATGCATAAATAAATACAGGTCTGCAGTTTACCAGGGAATCTGGTGGTTGTCTTGCCATTTAATGTAACTAGGGGCAGGTCTGGAATGAATAGTCCCTTGGGAATAGTGAGCATGTTAGAGGAGAAATCCAGGCCTGACATTGAAGGAAATCTTAATGAATCTTGATTTTACAAAAATCTCTGGGGTCTGGATGAGTCTGATTTGGTGGAATCAACAGAGCGTCTGGTGTCAACAGCTCAAATCCAGGGACATGGATGAGGCATCTGGAATTAAAGGCAGTTTCCTAGAACTGACGTTCACCTGTACCTTAATGAGCAAAAAAGGGGTACTCCTTTCCATCGCACTAAGAGTGTATGGAATCCCCTCTAAAAACTGGTCATGAAACCATAACTGATACTTCTAAAATCACACATTTGGTGGTTTGTTTTTTAAAAATTTCTGTGAGTCACAGGAATCTGTGAGGCCACTTGGGAGCAGGGGGAGAAGAAGAACCCTCTACAATGTAGGTCGCTCATTATCAAAAGTCAGTGGACTAAAAATAAAAGCCCCAAACCAAGTATAGGCCCTTGCTCTAGTCACTATTTTGGGTACAGAAATATTTAATTTCTGAGCAAAAAGGAACCCACAACTTCGTCTTCTTCTCCACCATGAAAATAAGATCATAGTGAAATTTATTTCAAATGTCATTACCATCTGTAGGTTCAGAGCAAAGGTGGCTTCTCTTGGTGTCAGACATGAGTTTTCTCCTTTTTCTTTCTTTTTTTTTTCTTTTTTTTTTTTTTGTAATATTTAACAATGTGGCTTCACAGTAGGACTGGAGCTTTCTTTAATTACACTGTGAAAGTAATAAGTAAAAGTGTAACATAAAAGTACCTCCAACCTTTCCAATCAAAACCTAAGAAAGCAGAGTCATTAAACAAAGGAATTGTGCTGATTCTTCCCTTCTCTTCTGCTGCAGCTCTAACTACAGCTGAAACTGTGGGCCTGACATAACTACTGGAAAATGTTTAACATTAGCTGTGAGTAGACAATGCTGCAGGCCCTGACCTATCATTTTTTTTCACCACAATCACAACATGTATCTCATTTAGACAACTGATTCTCTGCTGTATTTACTATTGTGGGGTATTAGGATTTGCTCAAACCAAGCATTGTCAATCCGCTTTGGAACCAGTGGCGTGGAGGAGGCAACAGGTGCCAGCAGCTCCTGAGAGGTACATTAAGATCTGGAAGAGAACACAGAAACTATAACACAGTGTGAGGAGGTCTTAAGTTCTAAGATTCATCTCAAGCAATTAGGGATCCTCTTAATTAGGTTTTATGGCAGGCACGCTGCTAGGGAGCTTCTAGCTTATCTGGTTAAACTTCTGGAAGATGATGTTTCTGGCATACTACTTCTCCTGCAATAAGATATTTTTTGAAGGAGGATTCAGCAGCAGGACTGCTGATTTTAATTCTTTATGATGTTGTCTCTGAGTCAGTCCATTTGGACATCTGGATTATTATCTGCAAGAAAAGATCTGTTTTTCATAGTGGCCTGATGCATGCAAACACACAAAATTATGCCCTAAATTTTCTATTCTATTTTTTAAAGAATGGTGAAAAATTGAGAGGCAGTTCAGTGTAGGTAGAGTTCAAATCTTATATGACCAGCTGATACAGTTGGAAAAAACATAGAAAAAATTGGATGCACGAGCCCTTCTTGCAGCTTGAAGAAGAAGATTCAGTTTACTGTGAGGGTGGTCAAACACTGTAAGGTGTTTCCCAGAGAGGCTGTGAAGTCTTCACCCTTGAAGATATTCGAAACCTAACTGTACACAGTGCTGAGCACCATGCTCAAGCTGACTTTCCTCTGGACTGGGGGCTGGACCAGATGATCTCCAGAAGTGCCTTCCCATCTCAGTGACTCTGGGACTCTCTGAACATGAGGCAAATTCAGCAAATGCATTACAGCCTTACAGTTTTCCTTGTCTGGATGCTCACTCTATAAGTGAGAAGACTGCTGGAGTGTTGACATTTCAAACACATCCTGAAACTGGATTAGCTGATAGGGAATAGACCTGTGTGTGTGTAGACACTGGATAAGAAGTCTCTTTACTGACCTACAGTCTCTTAAATACATGTAGAGTGAAGCACCATCCTGTTAACCCACTCAAAAAAGGAGGAGGTGTAGGTCTTCCATGTAGGGCCTGTGTCTACAAAGCAGTTATGGGTTGTAAAGCTGTGCTCACTTTCAAGAAAATAAAAAATATCCAAATCAGGTAATAAACATCTTTGTACAGCTATGTTTTAACCTACTAAGGCATACACAAAAATAACAACACCCTCCTTAGGAAGGTATATAGAAGCATCTTTTTAAATATAATGTAACAAGTAATTGTTTTTTAAATGTATGCCTTTATCACTCAGATCTTCAAAGACTACTGTTTACTTCGGGGTGTCTTATTTTTTGTGTACTGGGCACCCAAAAGAAACTAAAGTAAGGGCACTTGTGCAGCACTGTAGAAGTATCTGGTCTGTTTAATTACCTTTCAAAAAGACACCACTAAACAAAGGCAAGTGAGGTGACCAGTCACATTTGAATAGTCTGCCCCATGAAGACAGGAGTGTTTCTGGGTGCGTTTTGGCAAGTGTTACTCCTGGGTTGTTGAAGCTCTCAGCTCTATGATTTTCAAACAAAAGTGTTTAATGCTGCTGCCAGCCCTTGGCATTTCCCTGCCCAGCAGTCATGACAGGGGTCGCTTCATGTTGTGAAGGTTGCCTCTGGCCAGTAGTACAAGGCTGCCACAGCTACAGGGAGAACATGCGTGATCCTCCTGCCATTATTTTACCAGTGGGAGATGGTCTGGTGCAGTTACATGCTGCTGAAGTGGCTTGAAAAGTGCACAGTAACTCAGGTCAGTGATGCTGCATCATGGTAATAGGTTGCAAAGTTGCTATCACAATGATTTTAAGCAACAGTGCTTTTCTCCTAGCAAGTGCGTGATTACAGAATTCAAAGAGTTAAGTACGAAATGCTGATCTAAGAAAGAAGGTCAAACCACTTTCCGCCCTCCCTATTGTCTCCCTTTGTCTCCATGGGCACAATTAAGTGTTTATGACTTTCTCCCCAAATAACAAATGTGCTACTGCAGGCGTTAAATACCTGTCAATGGCCACAACAGATCTGTTGTTGCTTAGGGATGACTGTTGACATCCAACCCATTTTCTTCACTTTAGTTACCTGATAAGTATCACCGCAAAAGGAACTTATCTGGTTCACCCACTGGTGTAGCTGCTTCAAGAGATGGCAGATTGAAGTCATTGGTACATTGTGTTTCTGTCTTCTGCTACGTGTTTAGTGGAAAGGCCCATCCTTGCTGCACTGCTCTGGAGTAAAATCATGTGCTAAATCTACGTGCGTGTGGGAATAAAAAGCCCCTGTGGGAATGAAAAGCCACTATATTCTTAGAAATGAATGGTCTCTGGAAGTGGTGAGCATAGCGGTCAGTCATCTCAGCCCACTTCATGTACCAAGTGTGGGAGGATGCACCCACGCTCGTTAACTTTTATATAGGTATAGGCTAATTTAGCATCTTGACTGCTTTCTTTTAAGCAATATCTTATTTTCTTGCTTTCTATTTTTTTTTTTCAGAGGGGAATGCCAGACTTGACTAACAAAGACAAGAGCAGACTAAATGTTTCCTTAACAGGAAGCCACTAGCTCTCTGCTTAGCAGATGGGGAGGGAAAGCCTTTAAAACTCTTCAAACTTTCTTATGCAAATTTCAGTTACATACAAATTAAACTTTTGGGAGTATGTTCCAAGAAAAACCTATTCAGTTGGAAATTGAGACCCCAGTCCTTTCCAAATGGTGATTGTGGTCTCTCAGTGATTGTAAATGCACAGTACACAAAACTGCGTGCAGCACCACACAGAGATCTAAAGGTAAGAGAGCTTTTAGGTCTCCCAGAGTGTTGTCCCACAGTTTCCATCCAATCTGGTTTTGGTAGAGGATAACATCTTTTCTAAGAAAAGCATTAGAAAACCTTTAAAGTAAAAATAGAGCACTGAAAGACAAAGTAAACCAGTCCCCTTAGAGGAACATGACAGTTCCTCAAATGAAGGCATTTTCTACAGTTGTAGCCAGAAAATAAGTGTTTGAGAGGCTATTTGAATAATCTATGTATACAATTGCCATTATTAGAAAATATCTGAGTCCTGTCAAAGATCAAGGATGCTTTCTAACTGCTCTTCTCACATACATCACAGGAGACCATTTTCATTCCCAGACTTTTCTGCCTTGGGCTTGGGACCTGTGTGCATACTTTCTCTGTGACCTTAGTGTCACACAAAGATAAGCACAAGTGCAGGGACTGAGGCCTTTGTCCGTGCAGAAGCAGAAAGAGTGATGAGAGATGGGCCATTGTTTACAGGTTATCTTCTTCAGCTCTCATGGTAAAAAGAACTCTCATGCATGTGAAGCAGTTCAGGTGAATTAAGAGCCACTGCAGCTGCCATAATGGCCTTCCTGGAAAAACAAGTGTTGGTACCAAGCTCTCTTTCCTGTACCACTGCCGCTCTCTTGCTGAGCGGTGTGGAAATGGTTGTGATGGTTTCTATTGGACTTCGTGGGATAGTCTGCAGAGGGACAAGTGGATTGTATGTGAGGTTGCCTTAAAACTGCAGTTTGCCTCATACATCCCGAAACTGAAAACCGTCATGTGCCTGGCATGATAACTGTCAAAGGGACCGGCCTGGGAGTCTGCTTTTCTATATGTGCTGGTTTGACTGAAAAGAAGTTCATTTTTCTTCATGCAATTATAAACCTTTTTTTTTTTTTTTTTTTTTTTTTTTGTAGCTAGCATGGTCATTGTTTAGATTTAGTTTGAGAACAAGAAGATAACACCCCAGGACAGAGTTAATGTTTTTAATGTTTTTAATGTTTTTAATTGCTCTAATCTGAGAGCCCAGGACATTCTGAGTGCTCTACCCACAGATGCGAGGCATCGAGGAAGGAGGGTATAGATCAAGCAGATCTTGACTGATTCCAGACAGATCAATAAGAATATTCCATGCCATTAGCATCATGTTTCATATTTAAGGAGAGCTGGGATCTTCCAGCTAGGTTTTTGGAGCTGGGACTGAGACCTCTTCAGGAGAGTTCTGTTTGGGAGTTTCTTTAGTTTGGCTTTTTGCCATCCTGCTGTTTTGCAGAGGCCTCTGGACATTTCTGCCTTTTTCTCTCTTCTCTCTCTGGGACTGGTTGTTCAGGACCAGGTGGGACTTCCTGGGACTGGCTGCTCGGTGCAGAGTTTGTGAGGAATTGCTTTGAGTATCTTTTATTTTTTGTTCTATTTTCATTTTATATATAATATTATTACTAGTAGTATATTAGAGTTATTTTCTTATTTTATTAAACTGTGTTTATCTCAATCCACAGGTTTCTCCCTGCCCTTTCGATTCTCTCCCCTGTTTCCGGTGGGAGGTGGAGGGGGGAATGAGCGAGTGGCTGTCGTGGTTATATTGCTAGCTTGAGTTAAACCACAAAAATATAGGGCAGCATCTAATAGTCCTAAGGAAGGCATACCAGAGTTGAGTTTCAGGAGAGCAGAGAATGATTTGGGCATGTCTTCTCCCTTCACCTCCCCCTCCCTACTGTCAGGAAAGCAGGTAGTAGCTGATACTACCAGTGGGTGCCTTTTGCATTTGAGTGAGCTACCTGCGCTGAGCATATCTCAAAGCAGTAACAAAACACCAGGGGGGTGTTGATGCTTGTGCTAATGCTTCAGGGCAAGAACTGCAGTCTGTCCCTTGAGCTGTTGGCCCAGTTTCCTCAGATCGACCCCTTCACTGACAGGCAGAACTGTATTTTATCATGGCGACATGGCCATGCATCTTCATGAGCACTGTCTGCTTACTAACCAGCTCTTGGTGTACAAGACCTGGGTTGTACTGTTGTTTCTCTATGGTCTCTCTCTGACTCAGTTTCCTCTTCTGTTGAATGTGAATAAGGATGCTGCTCTCCTTTGTGAAGAGTGCTGAGAAATGTGGATGAAAGTGGCACCCAAGGGAGGGGAATTGGGAGGCAGAACACAACACCAGCCTTCTGCAGTCTGCAGTGTGCTGTTGTGCTACGGGTAGGTAGTGACAGCTGTAAGCCTTGTCAGATAACAAGAGACATGGTCTGAGTTGCCTTAGCTATCCTCACTTTGCTCGTCTTCTTGAGGAAGCAACCACTCTGATCCATGTGGCTGATGTCTGAGAGAAGTGACCATTCTCTAGAGAACTGAAAGTGCTTTTTGGCACGCCAGAACATTTTATTCCCTAACAGATAAGCACACCACTTGTTACTGAGAAACAACCCTGGCCAAACCAACTGTCTCTAGCTGTCCACAACCTTAGATTGTCATATGGCCACACGTCAGCAGATAAAGTGCTCTGGAGCCTGCTGGAGGGTGGGAGATGGTGAAGGAAATTCCAGAGTGCTGCAGACGGTAACATAGCAACAGTGGAAGCAATGATTCAGGAGGCAGTTTTATTTTCTCTGAGTCATTGCTGATCCTTTGCCTCTGCCTGATGTTAGAAAAACTGTGTTTCTGTATACTCACTATCTTTCTCATTATATTTTAAACTGAGGTTTTGACACTTTATAGCATCAGCAGAGGCTACAGCACTTTTTGCAGTAGCAGGCTGAAATGAGTTTTTACTGGGTCATGAAAAACCAGCCAAGAAGCCTGGCACTCAGAGGTGATCTGTCCTACCCCTGCCCTGAGGCAGGACCCCACACACTTCACCTGATCCTGACAGATGTCCCTATTACCTGTTCTGAAACAACTGCAATGATAAGGGTTTCACATTGTCTCTTGGCAATATGGTCCAGTGTCTCCTTAGCTTGACTGACTGGACGTGTCTCCTCATGTTTAACTTCTAGCTCCCTAACTTGTATAAGCATCATTTGACACCAATCACTACCACTTTGTATGAAGGAAATGAAAGATTCTTTTTCCCATTAAAGGAATGTAGGGAAATGAGGTATTTATAACGGAAATGCCTAACTTCAGACTTTACTTTCCACCTTCGTATTGAAAAGCCAACCTAGAAAACCCACCACTGCAGGCTGGATGTTGCAGGTGCCCCTGATCTGCATTTAGGACCAGTTGCAGCACCCAGCCATAAACCCCACGTCACCGGCACACACTGTCACTGCTGCTGGTCTGAGGCCTGTGAACCCAAGTACCACGTTGCTTTGACATTTCATGTGTCTGTGGTGAAGCTGGAAGCTGTCATGATGGAGGTGGGTTAGAGCATACGCGGGTAACTGAGTCATTCTGCTGGTGGCAGTAGGGTAACGGTCCCATTTGGTGACCTTGTCCTCACCCACCCATCTCCAGGTGTCATCTGATTAATTTCTTATTTTGATGGTTTGCCAGACAAGTAATTCCTAGCAGATGTCAGGGGTTTCACCCGAGCTGGGCGGTGGCATTCAGCACACCTCATGGCATGTTGGCTGGGTGATGACGGTGGGGTTCTGATGCCAAGAAGTGTTTAAGGCATGGCCGAGGCAGCACTGTGAGACAGGGAGCGACACAAGGCAACCCGGGAAGTTACATTCCTGACAGCAACACTTTTTAGGACTCGTCTTTCCATAGGAACACAAATGAGGTAAATGTCTCTTTTGAAAGCCTTTGGAGAACTTCAGATCAGGTCTTATAGCTGATCTTGTCCTATAGACTTATCTTCTATTTCACTTTTATCAATCAGATAGTTAAGCAAAGAGCTGGATCCTCAATAAATCAGAACAGCTCAATGGAAGTCAGTAACACAGCTGTGTTATTATAGTACCAGTGTATGGGTTCAGACCCCAAATTGAAAATTAATTTATTATCTGCCTGGATATAAATTCATGGTGCAGGTTCTCACTTTCCCACACTGTCCCATCCTGACAGATGTCGCCAGGCTGGTTCCACTTAATAACTTTATCTTTGAAAGGTGGCAACCTTACCTTCTCCTTAGCCAGCAAAATTCTGTCCTCAAGTACCAACTTCAAATATATTAATATATTAATATACAAGTGTATATTAATATAGTATATATATTATATAATATACACTTGTATATTAATTCATTCCTGGGCCTCTACTTAGTTTATCAAGAACTTTCCATTAGCCAAACTCTTGTACTTACATAATACAGGAAAAAAAAAAAAAGGAAAACCACTTGAGTCATTCATACTGCACATTTACCAATACTCCGTAGTGCATCTAGCTCTTGTGTATCAGGTATGTGGCAATTTCACAAGAACTGACTGCTAGTTTACCGAAAGTGATTTTTAGCTATATGACCAGGGGAAAACACTATTATTTTTCATTTCCCAACAAAAACCAATTCAGTTTGAAATTGATATTTTGTAATAGCTGACATGAAGATATTTTCTACCAGACTATCCTGGTGACTTTTTACCATCAGACAAGCAACACTGGGCAGATGGAAGTGGATCATTTCCACTAAGAAAGGTCATCAGCCCTGTTGCAAAATTGAGGACTGGTGCCAGCTGGACACATAACGGCTAATTTTTAATGAAAAGCTTTTGCAGGTCTGTTGATTTCCTTATTTTCACTCTACACTGACTTTCCACCTTTTCTAATGTGTTGACAAAAACTCCACAATTTCTGAAGTGCGACAGTTTCCTGCACAGCTCTGCTTCTAGCAGTCACCTAGAAGCATTTTACCCTTAAGGGCATATCATCCTGCTGGTACAGGTATCAGGTCTAAAGAAGAAAGCCATTTTTCTCTTTCTTGTGGCTATCCCATTTTTGACCTGTCAAACCTAGGTGTTGTTTAGGTGATTGACAGCCACGCCAGAGGGTTCATTCATCTGGCTGCAGCTGAGGCCAGGGACTGATCTCACGTTGTTTTTACAGTCCTGCGACTCTGCTGACGTCCTTCGGCATCCTGTTCACTGGGGCTGCGCTCGGTGGCCTCAGCTTCAGGCACAACCTGCACCCTCTTAGACTTCATCCTCCAGCTCTCGTTTTGTTTCATCAGCCCTTTCCTGCCTGTGAATAATGTTTGGTGGCGATGGCAGCGTAGGGCGGCTGTGGGGAGGGAAGATCCCCTCTGCTGCAGCGTGGATGAGGTGGGTGTGCGTGGGAAGGAAGGGGAGCAACTTTCGGACAGTCACTGGTAGCTTGCAAGACACACAGTGGGTGGTGTTTCCCCCCATCACCATTAAACCTTCAGGTTATAAGTGGGCTGAATCCTTTTGGGTCACAGGCACGTTGTAAAAGTAAACACAGAGCTCTGAGGTGGCTAGGTTACCAGTGAGGGGGCAGTAGCATGGCTAAATCAGATCATTCCTCTTTCTGGTAAACACTGAGTGTAAAATCAATTGTTCCTACTGCCAGGCTGCAAGGCTTTGCCCCCACTTTGCATTGCTGGTGTTGGCGCTGTATTGCATGTCTTAGATGGCCACACCAAGGAAAGGTCCAGCCCATGCTGAAGTTTCTAAGTGCATTTGAAGGTCCTGCTTGCTGTTTTCTAGTGTTAGACCAGAATAATAACAACAGGCTAGTGAGGAACTTCTCTGAGAATTATTGAGACCAGAGTCAAGGGTCACGCCTGTCCACCCTTCTATTTTTGAGGTATTAGTTAGGGAGAGAATTTCAGGTGTTATTCAGAGGAAACCATAACAGGCAATGCTTCTGCCTGTGTTCTATGTCTGTCCTTTTCTGAACTGCATTCAGTAATAAACTCACGTAGCATTCTCTAAAATTAAAACTTCATAAAATAAAGTGAGGATTATGATGAAGCATTCTGCTGTCTGTAGTGCAGAAGTAGTGCTGTGTTTTGTCAGTGGAAACAAGAGAATTCAAAAATATCTTTCACCCTTCTGCAGGAACTCTTATTTCTTATTGCTACCCTAAGGCAGTCTATTGTTTCAAGTGTTTCAAATTTACTAAGCTTCACTGCAAACATAGTTGTCATATGCTGTGAATGCTTGCAGGGCTGGTTTAAAGAGAACGTTTCATTTTTCCAGTGGTTTCTAGAATTGAAGAGGACCTGAAGAAACTAGGAAATCTGCAATCTAGTGCAAATATAAGACTGTTAAAAGGCAGGGCTGCCAGGCTGGCAACATGGACTGACAAGAACCTTACGAAATTCAACAAAACCAAATGCAAAGTTGTGTGCCAGGGAAGGAAAAGCCCTTTGAAGTGATACGGAGAGAGGACTGAGTGGCTGGGGAGCAGCCCTGCCAAAGAGGACTGGGAACAGGCAGCAAGCTGAACGTGAGCCAGCAACGTGCCCTCACAGCAAAGGAGGCCAACAACATCCTGGGCTGTGTTAACTGGATAAGAGGCAGTAGATGGAGGGGAAGGATTATTGTCCTCCAATCAACACTCATCAGACCACATCTAGAATATCATGCCCAGTTTTGTACACCCCACTACACCCACAGCAGTGGGCTTGTGTAACTGTTGGCTTGGCAGCTGTTTTTGTAAGATGAGCTCAGAGGAGACGGGTGTTGGGCAGAGGGGATGGGGCACCCACTGCCTGAGGAGCTTCTAGTACTAAAGCAGGACTCAATCAAGTGGGCATGCCTGAGTCTCATGGGGTGCCTTGTAGGCTCAGCTTTGCCCAGCAAGATCTACTCAGCAGGATACCCCTGGTAAGTGAACTGCTGATACACACAGAGAGAAAGCATAGAATGTTGGCCAATTTTGACAGTTTTAATCTCTCCTGAATACAAAATCAGTGTTATACCACGGATTTAAAATAATTGTAGTTATTTAGGGTGTTTCACTTCCCAACCTAAAATTAGTTGTGTGCAAATTCAGCTCTGAGACTAGGGCACCATTTGCCTGTGTGGCAGTCACTGTGCTGCATGGTGCCCTTGTATCATACTTCTTACTTCCTTCCTCACTACTCAGAAGCTTGGTGTGGGTCTGTCTCCTCCCCACAGTTCCCAGTGCTGAGCAGCCACTAGCAGCCCAGAGAATTCACTGTGTTTGTGTTGGTCGTATTTTTTTTTTATGAATGCAGGAATTACCACAACTGAATGAATAATTCATTGATGAAAATGATGCATGAAAATGAAAAGTGTTCCTGTATTATTCTTGGAAATTGTTAACTCAGTTGCTTTTTTTTTTTTGCCTTTGCTGTGGTGGGGGCCGGCAGTGGCTGTCACTGAGAACCAGCGCATTCACGCTCAGTGAAAGTTTGCAAGTGGTGGGGAGGAAGGGTGTATATTTTCTGGGGATGAGCTCTGACCTGCTGTCACTGATGACTTTTGTGGGCGTTCTCAGAAAGTCCTGCCGGGCAGCCGGGGTGACTCACCCACCGGCAGCTGACTGGAGGCAGGCAGGAGGCCAACAGCCCCAGCACAACTGGGAAGTACAGAGCAAGCCCAGTGTGCATCACAAAAAGGAGAAGATGACATGCAGCGTTGTGTCTGTCTGCCTGTCTCTCTGTCACAATGCTGGAAAAAACAGTGACTCTTTATATTCCTTGTAGGATATATGAGAACTTGGTGCACCGAAGCCACCTTTGTTCACAGTATCACAATATCACAGTATGTTTGGGATTGGAAGGGACCTCAAAAGATCATCCAGTCCAATCCCCCTGCCGGAGCAGGAATGCCTAGGTGAGGTCACACAGGAACATGTCCAGGCGGGTTTTGAATGTCTCCAGAGAAGGAGACTCCACAACCTCTCTGGGCAGCCTGTTCCAGTGCTCTGTCACCCTCACTGAGTAGAATTTTCTTCTCAAATTTAAGTGGAACCTCTTGTGTTCCAGCTTGATCCCATTACCCCTTGTCCTATCATTGTTTGCCACCGAGAAGAGCCTGGCTCCATCCTCGTGGCACTCACCCTTTATCTATTTATAAACATTAATAAGGTCCCCCCTTAGCCTCCTCTTCTCCAAACTAAAGAGACCCAGCTCCCTCAGCCTTTCTTCATAAGGGAGGTGCTCCACTCCCTTAATCATCTTTGTTGCCCTACGCTGGACCCTCTCCAGCAGTTCCCTGTCCTTCGTGAACTGAGGGGCCCAGAAGAAGCTCTTGTTCTTGCAAGAGGGCAAGTTAAATGGTTACACAGCAAAAGGGGGAGCTATCACAGGCTTTTGCAAAATGCTTGGCAAACCAAACTTTCTAAGACAAACATGATATTTAATCCTTTCAGAGCCACAGCTTACTTTGAGGATCCCTGAGGACTAGGGTCACAGGATGTCCTGAGTTGGAAGGGACCGACAAGGATCATTGGGTCAGGTTTACTCTATCAAACCTTCTCACTTCCCTATGAATCTCTTCTTGCTGCTTTCTGGCAGGCAAATGATGGAGACCCAAAGGGATAATGCATGCAGTCATATAGGGATAAGGGTGTAAATATAACGCAAGTCTCATTTTGTGGCATCTCCTTCACTGGAGGCTCTAAAGAGCAAGTTAAGGTAGCCAGTTCTGAGCATTAGCCCTAGAGCTTGTGAAGCCTTCTTTCCTACAGAACTGTGCTTCAACTCTTGTGACTGGACATCATCCTGTGATGGGCTTGTCTGTGAGGTGCCCCTTCTCTATGGGCTTGGTGCCCAAGGAGGGTCACCCTCCTGCCACAAAAAACTGCCTCTTCTCATAGATTTGGGAGAATTTCATTTTCTTTAAAACTCCTGCCCTCAGAGTCATGGTTGGCATTGGCCGACAGGCTCTTGGCTTAGCTGCCAGGGTGTTTGTGAGAGAGGGGTGGGCAGGAAGGGCAGGATGGACAGGCAGACACAAATGCACTGTGGCCCCTGTTGTTTTTTAAAGAAGACAAGATGAATGGCTGCGAGGGGTAACCCAGGGTGAGAGCTTCTTACTGCCTCAAGGACCTTGCCTAGATAGAGCTGGAGTTAGTAACCACCAGCAGCATGTGTCTGGGACTTACATTGATGTGCCTTAATGTGGCCCTCCTGGACATCCTGGGGTGATGTCTGATGCTGGTTCTCCTCACTAGGCCTGATCCTGACCCTCACCTGCAGGGTGATATCTCGTCCCCATCCCCAGGAAGTTACCTGATGCCAAATCCTGGCTGATTCTTTCCTGGCCCTGCATGCCCAAGGCACATAACAAGGAGTGAAGAGTCAGGGGGGTGACTGAGAAGCTATGGCATATCCCTAGCTGCAACCAAGCTGTGGTATTTCAGAGATCACTGACCACCCAGCCCCGGCCCTCACTGACACCAAAGTTATTCATCAAAGGCAGGAAAAAAGCCTTCCTGGTTTCAAGCCTCTGGGGAAGCACTGAGGCATAGATTCAGCATGATATAATACAAAGCAAATGGTGATTCAGTTTTTATTCAAAGCCCCTGGCGAAGGGCATGGACAGCTTGGGTCTCTTTTCTTTTTTCCTTGAAAGGGCAGTTCTCTACCAGTCTTACACCCTGGGGGAGAAGTGAACACATTTCCACTTTCCTGCAGGGTCAAAAGTAGGGGAGTTTTGTGAGGTGAGTCCATCAAAAAGTCCATGAAATCCACTCTGCTTGTCTCTGGTGGACATGTACCGTTCAGCTGGCATATTGTGACTCAGATTGTATGGGAAATGCTGCAGGCTGCTCTCTGGGGGTCAGGCTGCAGTTATTCCTGTGGCTGGTGGGCAAGGTGAAGAGGCTTGCTGGAGCACTGCAGCTGCTTTTGATGGTACAGACCTCGAGATCCCCACAAGGGCTGCTCCATGAACGAACCTATGAGAAGAGGTTTACATACCGGCAGTTCAGTCTGAATTGGTTAAATCATCACTTAAGTAACTGTCCTAATATGGGTAAAATGCAAAATTCTGGAGTATAAAGAGAGAACTGACACTAGTGTTTAGGGATGAAAGTAATGAAGTGTTCCTTTTTTCAGTAACAGTGACTGATCTCCAACTGCAAAGAGGGAGTTTTTCAAAATGCAGGCATATACTTTCTGTGGTTTGTACTGCCTGACAATCATCCAAGCTACAGAAACTGTCAAGTAAGTCTTCTCTGTGATGAATGCAAAGCATTGAAAAGCAACCCACTAAAAACAACTGGCCTCTGCAGACATTCAGTACTTTGTAATATGTGGTGTTTTTTTTTATTTTGGTTGGGTTTTGTTTGTTTGTTTGGGGGCTTTCGGGGGGTGTTTTTTTTATTTTTTAGTCTTCTTTTGTCCAAGAAAGAGGTGTGACATTCAGGAATTCCTTTAGCCTAAGCCAAAGCCTGAGGGGACTCAGTAGCAGACAGGTCTGTGACACTGAATTCAGCAATGTTCAGAAAAAGACAGTGACCCTAAAGACAAGTCCTCATGAAAAACAGAGTCTGACCATACCAGAACTATTGGCACAAACCTTTTAGGGTATCTTGACTCCTATCGCTTGGACAGCAGTGTGCAAAGCCATGGTGCTTAGTTACGGATGTGAGTGTGACAGGGTGCCACGTCATGGGGCATCTCCCAGACATCTCGGGATCCTTTTGCTAGCCTGGCACTGTGCCAGGGATGATAAGCTCTACATCTTGGCAGGGAGGATGGGTTTGGGCACAGAGCCATCCCAGCAGCAGCGGTACTACCGTATCAGCACCCAGAGCAAAGCTGCTGAGGGCCCCTTCATTTTCCTTGCCAGCCCGTGTGATGGGTGAAGCCAACTCAGACTTTCCTGCAGTGAACATTTGAAGCAGTGAAACATCTTGTCTCAGCAGATGTTTTGAATTCTGGGGCTGTGCATCAAGGTTTATGCTGTTAAGGGGCTGTACTATTGCCAGTTTTCTGTGTCTGAAGTTTGGGGGCAAAGACAGCAAAAATGTAGCTTTTGGTTTCGTTGTAGTGTGTTTTACTGTAACAGAATGCATAAAAGTAATATAAATGCATGAAGAATAAGAAAGGAAAAAAAGTTCTGAAGATCTCCATAATTCAAAAGGCCAGAAAGACGCCCTGATACGAGCTTACACTTCTCAGGCTACTCAATGGGTAAGATCAGGTTTTAAAAAAAGAAATAAATTCAGACTCCTCCTTATCAAGTATGCAGCTGATTAAAGGGGAACTGCTGAAACACTTCTGATACAGGATGTGGACTGAAGTTCCTCATCTTCATTAAGTTGTATGGATTGCAAGGGCATGACCGTCTGTTTATTAAAAGCAAAACCCTAAGCAGTGAGTGAGGAGAAGCCCAAGGTACAAACACAGGAAACTCCCTCACACTGATTCCACAGTTCCCCTTCAAGTGGTGCCTGAACTGTAGGAGGCAGCCTAATCTCCTTTATTATTGCACTTCCATCTGCTATTCCATTTCCTCCCGTATCAGTTGTCCTACATAGCAAGTGTACACCGTCAGCCTAAAATATTCTTGCTCTGTTGCAAAGACAGTCAGCAATTCCAGCTGCTCTTAAGGAAATGTACAGTGCTAGCAGATAAGCTACTGTGACTTAAATACGGTTTCTTTTTAAGAAGAAAAGAGATATGAAAAATACTGTGGGCATATTAGCTATGGAGAAGTCTTAGGGGAAAGTCAATGTTTTGCTTAAGTCAGTATATCCTGTTTATTGTTAATACATGCAGAGTTTGTAAAAGACGCAAACAAACATAAAGGTATGAAAGGCAGAAGAGTAGTCTCCTACTAGGCTGTGAGTGTGCTTTAGCACCGGATCAGAGAGGCCAGATGGAGATGGGATAATGAAGTCCCTGTCAGTTCTGTTTGTCTATTCTGAGACTACCAGCAAGGCTGTTACTGAGGTTGTGATTCCCAGCTGCATGTCAGAATGATACCTCATGTGTCATCCTGAAGGGACACCTATCAAGGTTCCTGATTGCTGCTCCTTTAGGAAAGCAATGTTGTTACCTTGGCATTCAGTAAATGAGATCTTTTCATCCCTTTAATTTATTTCCATCTCTGCTGGTTTGACTGAAAATGAGTTATTTTTCTTCGTGCAGGTAGAAAACTCTTTTTTCATAGCTACCGCAGTCATTATTTGGACTTAGTTTGAGAACAAGAGATAAAAACCTGAGACAGAGTTAATGTTTTTAGTTGCTCTGGTTTGAGAGCCCAGGACATTCTGAGCACTCTGCCCACAGGTGTGAGGCATCAAGGTAGCAGGGGCAGAGATGGGGCAGAGATTGACAGACATCCAGACTGAATAATAAGAGTATTCCATCCCATTAGTGTCATGCTTCATATTTAGGAGAGTCGGGATCTTCTGGTCACTCTCTCACACGTCTTCGCTCTTTATGTCGGAGTTGGGGAAGTTCTGTTCGGAGTGTTTAGTTGGGTCTTTTTGCCATCCTGCTCTTTTGCAGAGGCCTCTGGGCCTTTCTGCCTTTTTCCTCTTTTCCTTCTCCAGGATCAGCTGTTTGGGACCACATGCTGCTTCCTGGGACTGGCTGCTCAGTGTGGACAGAGATCATGAGGAATTGCCTTGAGTATCTTTTATTCTATATTCTATATTCTATTTCTATTTTATATATAAATACTAGTAGTGTATTAGCATTTTGTTATTCTATTAAACTGTGTTTATCTTAGTCCAAGTTTCTCCCTTCCCTTTTGATTTTCTCCCCTATTTGTGGGAGTGGGGAGGGGACTGAGTGAGTGGCTATCGTGGTTATTTTGCTAGCTCGAGTTAAACCGTGACACCATCACATTCTGAAGAGCTGCACCACAAATGACATTGCTTTGGCTGGTTTCATTAGCAGTATACAAGAGTGTTCAAAATGCAGGTCATGCAAAGGTTCATTGTATACTTAGAACCATAAAAAATTAAAAAGTAGTCTTAAGTAGGGCTGTTTACAAACACCTTAGTTTCTGTGACCAATTTACCCACTGTTAAGAACGGAGATAATCATATGCCCATGGCAAAGCTCCTGGAGGCCTACTGACAAAACTAGCTACATGATACTTGATATTGCTGTTAGCAGGACATGGGCTTCATGTGCAGTTGAATGATTGCAAGCCAAACTGGCACAAGCCACATTTAAACCTTGTAGGAGGAAAACAAGAAAGGAGTCTGAGTCCTCGTAGGGGGAAGTCTGTGATAGCTGAGCCTTGGTGATGGTTGGTGTAGCAATTGAAGATGCCAGCACTGGCAGACCTCTGCACTGCTTCTTCAGCAGACCCTGCTTTCACTCAGCAGAGATGGCAGATCTGCGTCCTGATTGTGCCTCAGGAATCCTGATTCACAGTTTGATATTCTGAGGCACCCATGGAGTCACCATTACTCATATTAAGTTACCCAAAGTGTAGAGGACGGTAGCTTTGTGCTAAGATTTTGGTGCATGGGCAAATGTTGCATTCTGCCCACTCACTCATAGGAATGGAAACCTCTGGCTTTGATTCTTAGTGGACCAGAAGGGCCAGTAGCATCTTCATCTGTCTTGCCTGGATTTTCCAGAGCTTGTCAGGCTTAAAATGAATTATAAAATGGACTTTACTT
Source organism: Streptopelia decaocto (assembly GCF_964273445.1). Classification (NCBI taxonomy): domain Eukaryota; kingdom Metazoa; phylum Chordata; class Aves; order Columbiformes; family Columbidae; genus Streptopelia; species Streptopelia decaocto. Next base: position 60,331,034 of record NC_138656.1, read on the forward strand.
AAATGAGCACAACTTCCCTGTATAGAAGTGACCAGAGTTTCTTACAGTACTGACCTAAAAAGGAAGCAGAAAAAGGTCTAGAGTTCCCCCAGTCCCCACAAAGCCCTGGCCTCTGTATTATCTTTTTCCTGAAGAGCTGGAAAATATGTCTGCTTTCTTCTACAAAGGGCAAACTACATGTGGATTTCAAACTACATTTTCCTATCTCTGAGTTCATATAGTTAGACTTTCTGAGAGTTCAATCCCTTCTTTTGCAAAGCAGAAAGGATTGGTGAAAAATCTAGATTTTACTTTGGCATTCTCACCATCAGACCACATCAGATCCTGATGATGAATCCAGTTTGTGCTGAGATTTTCAAGGAGCTCTGAAGATGCCAAAAGGAGTGCCGTGGCACAGTAATGAAGATACAACTATTCTGAGTGTCTCAGTAATTACTTGATTGACAGCAGGGGCTACTTCTCATTTCTGGCCACGTGGAAATGAAAGGCATGCTGACCCAAAGACACATGTGGTAGGTGAAAGGCAAACAGGCCACTTCCAGAAGCGGGAAAGGTAATTTGGGCCAGCAGTTTTTGGAGCATGAATGGACAATCCCTGCTGATGGGAGCTGTGGGGTGGTGAAGAATGGGGAGAGTGGGGCAGCGATGGCTGGTGAGAGGAGAGGGAGGGTGATGGAGGGTGTGTGTGGTGCATGGCTGGAGCAGCAGCAGAGAGCTCTGAGACCTCAGAAAAGACAAAGCTGCATCTATGGGTGCTGGCAATAACTGCTGCACAAGTCAGTCTTGATAACAGATATTGGACAAGTGCTGACAATAAACAAAACATTTCTATCTATCCGAGGCTAACTGAACTGCTTAACCTCATGGTTCAGAGGAAACTGTGATGGGTTGATCCCTCTTTTGGTGAGACTATGGTACACACTGGCTTTGGTCATTCTGCCTTCTGTGCTTCTCTCAAAAAGTTTTCAGGGAAGTTTTCTTATCCTCAGTTAACTGTGCTCCCCAAAATGGAAAGATTCCAAGATCACCATGAAAAAGGTCAAAGTATTTCCACTTAAATCTTTCCTCACTGAGAAATGATGCTTTAGCAAAATCAGTCCTTGCATTTGGGAATTTGTAATTTCTTGGGAAAAATGCATTTTTACATGGGAAACATCAGAGTAAAACTTGAAATATCATGTGAATTCCATTTTAATTTTATTTCTGTTTATGAAAAGTTATGATGAATCAAGGAACAAAGTATAGTCAGGATTTAGAAATGCAAGTAGAGATGCTTGTATTCTAGATCAGGGTAGTTTAAGCAGTTGTGAGGAACCATACACTGCAACAGTGATCAGAGCAAAACTAACACGTACATTGACTTGTGCACATTGGTCTTCAGTGACTTGCCCAGGCTTTGCTGACTGAGTTCTGTGGGGGCACCAGCAGGTCATGTTTCATTTACTTTTTCCTGTTGCAGCTTTCAAATCCCCCTCAGCTCCAGCAAAGCTACAGGATGGGGAAAAAAAGACTAGGGGGAAAAAAAAAAGGCAAAACCACAGCATAACACTGGCCCTAGGGAAAGAGGAAAAGCTAAAGTTTAGCAGGCTTGAATAGTTCACTGCTGTAAAATTTCCCCAACTGGAGACAGTATGAAAAATCACAAGATGGAAAAAGGAAAAACAAAGAGAGTATTTATATCAAAATATCCTTGTAAGGGTAGTGCGAAATCCTCAGGGGGCTCATTGTCTAAAATAGTGGAGTCAAGGTTGGGAATTCATAAATGTTTTCATGGGCAACATTTTCAACTGAGAAAACAGGCTCATAATGAAAAGCAACAAATATACATTTTCATTGTCTGCTAACTCAATGTTTCTTGGCAGATTATCACAACAAAAGCAGTTTTGTTTTGAGTCTTTTGTATTGCCTTTAAATTCTTCCACTTTCTGTTTCCTTCCACTTCATTTCCTGGCCTTTGCAGGAAAATTTGGGCTATTAGCCTGAATTCTCTTTTGGAAGGAACCTACTTCTCCATGATGAGTATTGGGTACGTTGAAAGATTAATTCCCCTTTCTGAGTAAGAAATTCTCCATTCTAAATTGCTGTAACTGGAGACTGTGTAACTGGAATTGATTCTCAAAATATAAAATTGAAAGAGAAAGAGTTGTGAAATAGAAATCACTTACAGTGGGAATTACTATTTTTAGACCTTCCAGGTAAAGTCCAGCCCCAGGGGGCTGATGAGATTTAGGATTTTACCCATCCTTCTTCATTCTTGTACAGTACCTAAAACTTGGAGTTCTTATAGCAGATGTTGCTGTTAGATGAATCTCACTCCTACCTATATGGCTGCCTCCCCTGTCCTTGTTTGCTGGGAAGTTCCCAGCTTTCAAGGTTATGGTGTAAATGTAGAAACAAGACAGAAGTTCGTAGGAAATTGGTGAATCAGTTGCCTAATGTGCTGTGTGTCACATAGCAGGAATGCCAGTGTCTTCAGGACCCAGTCCCTTTGCTCCCTGGTGAGAGCACAGCTTTTTACCATTTCATATTGTCCTTTTAAGACAAAAATTGGTGCCTGTGGCAGCACCAGCATCATCAGAGCTCTCCCTTGGGTCAATTCCCACCTTTGATGACCCTGACTTGCCAGATGTCTGGTAAAAGTGGCCACCAGTGAGACTGGCCATTGGGAGGCTGGTAACCCTAAAGTTCTTCTGTTTGCTTCAACTCTGCTCAAGAATAAGCCTCTCCACTTCCGTGGCACCACACAGTGCCAGTGCCAAAAATTCAGGTTGGGAGTGCGAGACTGGTTTCCTTTTCAATGGTCTCTCCTTCCCGTCCTTCAGGTGGTGTTCCTGGGGGAGCTCCGCTGCAGGCAAGCACACTGGAGACAGCAGTCTGCCTGCTCCCGTGTGGACTTGTTTGCGAATCAGGGAAAAAAGAAGACTTCAAAAACTTCACTATGTTGGTTCAGCCTCACATCCAAGAGTGCGAAATATGCTGTCCTTTAGTCAGAGATGGGGTCAGAGATGTTTTTTACTCTGATTATGAAACAGGGAGTGTTGCAGTCCCCACCCGCATTTCCTGATCACAGCAATACTGGGACGTGCTGTCAGATACCTCTCAGAGGTAAAACCAGTGCAGCCATGTTTATTCTGCTCCCTCGAAGGGGCAGCTGGAACAGGAGTGGGAGACCCATCTTTTTTGTGTCCTCACAGGTCAGCTTGCCCAGGGGAGCTCTGAGTCACATACCAGTGCACTCCTCTGCTGCAGGCAATTGCAGGGGAGGGGTGCCAGGCACCAGCAAATCTCTGAGGCTCTGTGACCCCAAAATGCTCCTGTGAGAACACCCAGCATCACACGGAGCTCTGAGTTGCAGATGAGATGCAAGTATCCTAAGGAGGTGTGTACGTCACGTTCTGTCTGAGAGCAGGAGACAGCATGTCAATGTCACATTGCACGAGCATGAGAGTTGTCTGTGGGATGTGGGAACCAACTGTGGATGTCTGATGAGATGGGGCTGGCCAGGGTCAGTTTGCCTCTAAGCACTGATCCAGAGTCTCTGAGTGAAGCCTTGGAAGAAACCTGCAGAGAGAAGCCAGTGCCAAGAGCCAGCAAAGGGGCTGCAGAAAGCACTCTGTGGATTTGACTGGACATTTTGGGGATGAACAGCCCAATGCCCAGGCCTCTTCCCTCACATCTCAACCTTCCCCTCAAGCTTCTTCTGCCCACTCCTGCCCTTTCCCTCCTTCTAAATCCTTTCTAACCTTTCCAAGTTCCTTCTCGTGGCTGTCTTTCCATTTCGCTGATTCTTCTGTCATGTGCATGACACCCTTCTCAAAGCATGTGCATGACACCCTTCCCTCTGTCCCACATCCATCTGGACTAGCAGGGCTCTGCCATGTCACACTGCATTTGCAGAGGGACAGCAAGCCTCTTGCCTCTGCACAACTGCTCTGAATTTGATGTTGTGTCTTATCAGCAAGTCTCCAAACTAATCAAGGTCTGTGAAGTGACTGCTGTGAACAAATGCATTTTTTAGTTTTGCTTCAGTTTCCATGAGATGGGTATTTATGAAGAAAAAGATAGATACACATGCTCACACAGCCTTTCTCTCCAAACTGTACCCTTTTTTACCAGTTGCAGCAGTGAACACGCAGTAGGATGTGCAACTTATGAGGAACATGGAGTAAGAGTATCTCCTCTGAAAATGTTCAAGTGAGCCTGTAGACCTAGACTGTGCTCTTCTGGTTGATCTTCTGGATAAACAGAGACTATTTGCTTTTGAAAGAAGAGAGAGGGAAAAAAATCAAGAAAATAAAAGTTTTATTTTTAAGGGCCCATAACAGCTCTAAACAAGCATAATTTTTGTGATGTGACAGGAGCTTGTGCTCCAGCTTTTCAGTTTAACTCTACGGAGACAACGAGTTTGTTTGAAGACTAAAGGCCTTAACATCAAGGAGAAAAATCGTGCAGTCTTACTGACGAAAGTTACAAAGATCTTCTATTGAACTGAAATTAAGTGCTGCCTAAACCAGACAGAAAGATTTGGCTGTATGACAGAGCAAGGAGTTTGCAGTGTCAAATTACTACAGACCAGAACTTGCTGAAGTGATACTGGGCTGATCTTTCTGTCTCTTAAAAGTAACATTTCTGTGAATCATCCTAGATAATTCCTCAGACACTTTTCTGGCCTTACAGCAGGAAACCTCTCCTTCTTTCTGGTGGGAATTTTCCCTGTGCTACAGCAGAGCCTGCTGTGGTTTCATAGAAAGGAAATCCATATGTCCCTCCCAGTTATGCAACTGCCAGGGCTGTGGTTTAGTTTGGTAGTTACAATGTTTTGACCATATGATCCATAGCATTGCTTTTTCCATTCACTCTGAGCTCCCCACGATGGCCTTGAGGAGTCCTGCACTTTACCTGTAGCTTGTACCTCCCTCCTGGTCTATCGCTATACACACACACAAATATCCACAGGGAATAAGACCTTTAGCACCTTCTTTTTAGACAAATGGCCTGCATGTATAGAAAAGGGTCCACAAAAGCAGTGGTCTGCGACTCCCCAATGTCAGTTTGTCCCATCTGCATCACCACCAGGATCTAGCCAATGCCCCAGTGCAGGGTGATGGCTTTGTATTGGACAAGCTGGGCTGCAGCAGATGCCTTTCAAGTCCCCAGGTGCTTCTGCAAACATAAAGTTGTACCAAATCTTTCCCCCCTCCCTGTGAGTGACCTACACTCATAAGTTCTGCTGTCAAAAAAGTCCCAGCTGATAACAGTGTTTCACTCAGATAGCATCAAGGGCTACTTGATGATTACAATCACTGGTGTGGCATCAGTCACTTTTCCTGCTTCATTTATACAGCATGACACTTCACTGGAACATTCCTAGTCATTAAGAGGATATGGCAAAAGAGGTGGATACAGGAAGAAGTGAAGAGATCAGGAGGATAAGGCTGGCATGTATTATCCTCTTTTTTATTTCTTTTTTTTTTTTTTTTTCCCCCACAATACCTTCTCTTGAATCACATGTATATATGTAAATACGTCTTGTTCTTCATGGAGAAGTTCTGCCTACACAAAGAGGAGCTCTGTGCTGCGCTTTAAAATAAGGACCATTAAGTGTTGTTCACAAGGCAGAAAAGAAAGCATATCAAACCGTATTTCCATTGCTAGCTCTGCCCTTTCTGTATGGTAAGCATTGAAAAAAGGGAAGGTGTGCCCTCTGACAAAGTTCCTTGGCACAAGTGGTGCTTTACCTTCCAGGCAGTCATCTTGAAAGAGAAAGTTCTCCCTGTTAATGAAGGTAGCACCACAGTTACTTAATTACAGCAAGCAAATGTCTGTGAAAGCAAACAAAGTAAAAAGGAACTTTCATCAGTAGCTAAGTTATGCCAGCAACTGCAAGTTAATGTTCCTACAGGTAATAAACATACAATCAGCAATTATGTTTGGAAAGCAGTGCTGTAGCTGGTGATGTAATCAAATATTGACAACTGTTGCTCTCCCTGTTTCCTAAAGAGAAGTGAAAGACACTGGAGGCATTACAGGCTGTGATGCTCTGCCAAACATATTTTCCCCAACACAGGCGTGATTGCTGCCCTGGCCAGTCAGTGCCGGTGGCTGTGCATGTCCTGCTCAGGGCTAGAGCATGGTGACCACATCCAGGTCACAGCGGGCTTCTCCCAGCCATCCGCTGGGCTCCATGTGGTGTAGCTGGGGCTTTAGGACATGATCAATATTTCTTTTGTGTTTTCTCAGTTCAAAGTGTCTGAAGCAATGAGGGATCTGCAATGCAGCCCACTGCAGAGGTACTTTTAAAGTGTGAGGCTGAGGATATCTCCAAGCTGCTGCATGCTATGCCATGTGAGGTGAGGTCACTGGGAAGCTGGTGTCTGGGATTGGCTGTATGGGACAGTGCTGAAGGATGATGTGTAGTGAAGAAAGACACATCTAGTGCAGGTTGCCCATAACCACCTCCTCAGACCCTCCTGGGGTGAACTGTTCTCCCCACTGCACCTGAGTTTGTTTCAGAGAGAACCAGCTGCCAAAAGGACTTGGAAATGAACTGGTGCTTCTCCAGGGTGGATGAGCAGGATGCTGGGAAGACACAGGGGAGGCTGAGTTAGCTCACAGGCTAGATGAGGGTATGATGGCATAGCCAGAACAGCATCCTTTCTCACCCGTTTCATCATATGTGCCAGTGATCTTATCTCACTGTCAAAGGGCAAGATCTAGAAGACATCCTGGAAATGGTACCATGACCCCAATTCTCATTGTCTTGGGGATGAAAGATAGGCTGTCATTTTGCTGAGTCCCAGAAGCAAATTTAGGTTACTCCAAGTGCAGCATAACTGCATGGGATTCTGTTGAAAGGGGAGGTCTCACTATTCCCTGTCCCTGGCTGACCTTTCTGCTGCTTTCCCAGGGTCACCCAGTGACCAGGTGGCCAGACACTAAGCTGAAGCCACCTATGGATCTGCAGAAAGAGAATACAATAACCACAGACTGCCAGGTCGGCAGGAGACAAGTTCCCCCTTTGAAGAGCAACCCCTAATACTCAGTCACAGGAGGAAATGAGCCAGCAGGATTGTCCTGAGACCCAGCTGCATGCCCAGTCCTGCTCTTTCCCACATCACTCCTGGAATTTCCCCTCCTCTCAGCTCATGGTGGTGCAGTATGTGGTAGGTGTCTCGTAGCCGTCAGGCACAGAGAAGCATCAGGATACAGTGAGGAGGGCTGGGGAGTTTGGCATTGCTGGCCCACCTCCCAGGAACAAGTGGGAAAAGTGGGATGACTCAACTAAAACTCAGTCCACAGAAATGAAAGCAACTTAGCTGCACCCCACCCCTTCGGAAGGCACCAAACATGCTTTTACTTGTGGAAATGGAGTTCACATCTGTAGCAGCGTCCTCTTAACTTTCTTGAGAGTCAGGCTAGCCCTGGTTAGACAAACCTGCAGTGATTTCCAGATGGAAGGCAAGAAGCCTGGTTAGTGCCAGTGTAAATAAAGCCAACAGGCACCTCATCTACATGAATAACAATCTTCAGCTAACAAGCCATACCTTGGGCTACTGGCTTAGAGTGGAATTTGGATAGTATGCCGTTTGACAAAGAGATCTGAACAAACAGGGACTGCCAAATTCAAGTGAAAAAGCACCAAGTGGTAGTCACTTGCCTGCACAGGTGCTTTCAGGTGCTAGTAGATACTCAGAAATAAGTGTAAGAAATGCAGCTTAAGGGTCCCAGTCTTGGTAAGGACTGGTAAGCACTTCTGTTTCATTTTTCCTGGGGTGAGTCAGGAATACCAGTGTCCATCATGATTCACCATGCAATAAGCTTGTCACTAAGAACCGTGTCCTACCTAGGCTGTAACAGAGAAAAAAAAAAAAGGAAGAAAAATGTAGTTTAAAGAATTAGATTTGGGTATTGGGCATTAGGCTATGGACTGATGTCCTTTGCTCCAGTTGTGCCAGGGTATGGGCCACAGCTGCTTTTTAGGGCTTTAATCTAATGTCACAAAGGCAGCTTATCTAAACTGAACCCACTGCACTGTAAACTGGGGAAAAACATATTTATACAAGAATTTCTACTTTGTGCATGCTTTTACATTTTATTCCTGCAAGAAAAATAATACCTTTGTACCAGCTGATAGAAAACACCCCACGAAAACTAGTTGTAGCTTCCCCTCTGGCTATCAACGCAGTGCCAGGGTAGAGATGACGTGATTGACACCTTTCCCAATAGTCCTCCAGCCACAATCTTGTCATCCACTTTTTTCATACAGCAGTGATTGCTCTGGTCACAGCTATCACCTACCCTGTCCAAGATAATTTCCTATCCTCTTTAATCCCTCTTACTAACCTACCAGCTGTTTTGGAAACCTCTTTGTTTGCCTTCCAGCTTCCCAAGAAGGCAAATAAATGGAGTCCACTGTCTAAACCTCCTCTCCCTGCCCAGACCAGGAAGGGTGTCCTCAGTCTCCTCAGCCTGCAGAAAGAAATGGCTAAGGGATTCTAGCTACAGGGCAGCCACAGGGCTTGGGTGTTGAGGTTGGGGATATGAACCAAGAACAGCAGAAAGCAAAGGGCACATATTATAAGTGAGGGTGGAAACAGAGGTGGGGAACTGGCGTCCATCCTTGTTGTTACAAAAATCCAGCATGAATAAAGTGAGCAACCTCTGAAGGCCACAATGAAGAGAAGGAGGGCAGCGATGCTGAAATGAAACAAACATAAAGCTTGTGGAGATGCAGGATGTCTTTGAAACACAGCAGGGCTGGCCCCAAGGCAAATGTAAGGGAGAAGGGAGCCAATTGCGATGCAATCCTGCCTGCTTTCTTTTTAAATGTGGGGTTTTCTTCTGAAGTATCTTGTCCAAGTGTGTAAAAATACTCCTTTAGTCCTTGTCAGCTCTGTACTGTTTTCTGGAAGATGCTCTTTAGTTCTTGATCTGAGATCCTGAGGAAAATTCACTCAGCTTCTTTTGTTACAGCTTTTTGTAATAAGCCCTGTAGGGACCATCCCCATAAGCTGCTATGTATCAACAGTCTCTGGAGGCGCAGGCAGTGCCTGCCTCCTGTAGGGCTTCATCACCTTCAAGAGTGATGCAAGGGTACTTGAAATTACTACTGTATTCCCTTGCTGAGGCCACACCTGTAAGCTCCCTTACTTAAAATGATGTGCTTGCAAGGAACCCCTGTACTAGCTGTGCCTGTAGCTATACAGCTGTCCCAGAGCAGGCTGTCCACAAAGGTGCCCACTACTATCATATTGATCGGCCAGTCTCTGCAAATGTTTTTTCTAGGGAACTATAACAAGAAGTGTTTAATGGGCTCATTGTCCTGTGCAGAAGATACTCTTGATGGTTTTGCACACCTGCCTCTTGTCCATCCTTTTCCCTGCTCCCTCCCAGCCCTCTCTAGCCCTGGGCTCATGGCCATTCCAGCCCTGAGCTGATTCCCCGCTGACCTCCCATCCGAGCTGCCATCCTTGACTTCCTTCTTGGTGGAGAAATAGCTTTCCTTGCACCACCATGTTGCTGGGGGATGGGGCAAATGTTTGTGTGCAATTCGAGGAATATGGCTTTCCCCCACCAACAAGGCTGCTGTTCATCAGATCACCAGCCACTGTTACCACAGTGATGTTTTTCAACCTACTGCAGAAGCATATTGCATCTGTTCTAAAACTGATATGCAAATTCTGCTGATCCAAGCAGCATCTACGTTAATAATGGAGAGAAGAAAAACACATAGAAATAAAATGATTTTTATTAAATAGTGCAAAAAGTATGGGAAGCAAATGTAGGATGGAGGAAGAAGAAGTATCAGGCACACTCTCGAACTCTAACTATATTCTGACGCTGTATAGAAATCCTACACTTCCCTCCAAAAATGCTCTACAAGGCATTGGCCCAGAGAATGGCAGAGAGGACTGTGGGTTTCTGAACCAGGGCTCCCACGGGTGCTCAGAGTGCCCAGTACTGCCTGAGTACTTACTCAGATGTGCACACTGAGCAGTGACAGAACCTTTAGGCATGGTGTGCACCTGACTTGGTGCAACGTACCGAAATAAATACCAGAACAACAGGTAGAAATGCCCAAGGCAAATAAATCTGTTACCACATTTATATATAAATTATTTCCAGCAATATTATGTCAATGAGAAGTATCTTTTTTTTCTGCTTACATAGTTATGACACAAAAAGCACTAACATATATTCAGTCATTTCACTATAAATTGCTTTTGACTCAGATTTGCTTCACATAATGACATAATGAAATGAACTGTCAATCCTCTTCAATACTACAAGATACAGTTCCTCCTGTAGAGTATTTTAGAATCTTAAGCTATTAGAAGTGATGAACACAAAATCTATCCATTTTCTAGGTAGGAAGCTGAGGCTCTCTTTGCCTAAGTTAGTAAAAGCACCTGCCATCTGGGTAGACTAGCAAGTTTATGGTAAAACTGTGGTGCAAATAATTTGTTCAAGTATTAATGCACTTGGATATACATATAGCTTGAAGTGAAAAACACAGAGAGAGCTCTCTGATGAAGATGGCTTCCATGTTACGCTTACCACCATGACAGAGATCGAGGAGAAGAGGGAAGATTGGGAAACAAGTGTTAGAGAAGGCTAAAGTCCTGGGGCCAGGGAAGTCAAGGGTTTCATGACCACTGCTGCCTGGGGGGAAATGGGTGGACATATCAAGACACCTCTTAGTAAGTATTTGGCTGTGAGGTTTATTCAGATAAAAGGTGGTCAGAAACACAGCACAGTAACGTTTGGAGACTCTAGACTGGAGATAATGTAAAATCCATTTGCCAGTGAGCTAAAAGGAAAGGGACCTGGAGATCTTCCCTGGAAAAGCAAGAGAAATCAAGGCTGTTTTTTTTTTTTTTTTTTTTTTTTTTAAGAGGGAGACACATTCGTAATCAAGGAAAGAGCCAGAGAAAACTAGGGATGGAAGCTACAGTGAGTGGCTTGACTCCATTTCACAGCTTGTGGCCAGTGAAAGAAGAGGTCCCAATCCTCCACCCACTGCCTCCCTCTCTCCTTGGCCAGATTCTGCCCCTTCCCCTGCCTCACTGGCTTTCATTTCACTATTTTAAGCTCAGCCAAAGAAACCCCTGCAGGAAAACCCCCAGCTAAAAGTCTCAGAAGGACATTTTCTGCAGGGTTAGTGAGTTCAACTAACCCCCCAAAATATTTAGTGAGCTGGCACTCCTGGAGCTTGACAAGGGAATGGCAGAAGCTGGAAAGGACAGCGCAACACAAGGGTCCCCCTCCCACAGCCCTGAGAGGCGAGATTGACTCTAGTTCCCTGTGTGATGCCAACCTGAGAAGCTGCAGAAGAAGTAATGGAGATAAAGCGATGGGCTGGTGTCCCTGAGGGAAATGTCGAGGAGAGAGGGAAAAGGAAGGCAGAAAATAACTTCTCTGTACGAAAAAGACAGTCTCTGTGCTGCTAGAGAGGCAGGAGCAATAATAAGTAAAGTTAGAGAAGCAGAGATGCCTTGGTAAGTATAAAGAAGGATGAGGACAGGAATTTGTAATGCAGGAAGTCATCCTGGTCATAGACTCACTGGAAGTCCTCAGTCCCAGAGGACCTCTCTGAGGAGGGACAGAAGTGAAGAGCAAACTAGGGGCTGGGGTGACCCAGGAGAGACTTTGCCATGGGAGAAGGTGTGGGGGATCCCATGTGGGTTAGGGAGAACTGGTAACCTCAGGAATCGGAAAGGGAGAGCTGAGAGCAGGTAAGAGCATCTAAGTTAGCACCTCTGCTGATGGACTGAAAATTAGGTGAAGGTCACCTGGCAGGTAAAGGGGATCAGTCAGCAGTGCTGGAGGAAGGTAAGAGAGAGGACTCAGAAATGCTGGAGCACAGTGTTTCAAGAAACCTGAGTGCCCTAAATGACAGATGTGGCATGTGGGAGGGTTGGACTGTGCTGGAAGGTATCATGATAGTGTGAAGACAAAGAAATAAACAGCTAAGCAATTACAGGGGCCAGGAGCAAAGTATTGATGTTATGAGAAGAGCAGAGAAAGGACAGCTGCCAAAGTCAGAGGGAAGAGCATTTGGGATGGGGGAGAGGAGATGACAAAAGAATAGGGTGATATAGAACAGAAGATAAAATGGGAAGGAGAGGCAGATATAGATTCATTTGACAGTTACATAAAGAGGCTGCAGCACCATAATTAATATTGTCTTGGCCTTTGGCATATGAAAAGTGACACACGTTGCACATAGACCCAGTCTTATCTGACTCCTGACTCCCAGGCTTTTATCCCTACCTGTTCCTCCCATATCCCTGCCTACTTTTGGTGCCTTTTTCATCTGCATTCAGGTAGGCATCTCCCTTCTCTGTACTACCTGGTCCTAAGAGAAGGAGACAGAGCTCCACAGGATTGTTAGCACCATTACTCTCAGCTCTGGTGCTTAAACCTGGTAGTGGTCACCATCAGCCTTGAGCAGGAATCTTTCTGAAGTCCTGCTACTAAACACGCTTAGTGTAAACTCTGCCTGGGGAAAAGCCAGTGAGCTCTTTCCTGAGGACGTGCAAACTGAAATTTCTCCCAAAGCCTCTATGTCTTCACCAAATTTGGGCATACTGTTCCAAGAACCGCAAAACTTCCTTCTCTGACTAAAAGCCATCTCCCTGCTAAATGTGAAGCCCTGCTCCAGCATGTTGGGGCACTGCATCTTTGCCAAAATCAGATGTCTGCCAAAATTCTGGGCTAAACAGCATTCATTCCCTAATCTCACTCTTGCAAAGGGTTTTGGTAGCAGTTTGATACATGCTCCTAAGAAAACCTCATCCCAAAGCAGCCACTTGGGCCTGAAGAAATAGGGCCTGAAAGCTGAAAATCTTATGAGCAGTGTCAGGTGGCATTGATCATCTGCAGACATCTTCCCACACCTCCTCACAACTTCACTCTGCTTCTACATGCAAGAAGTCTCTATTCTCTCCTAGCAGGGCTCCCACACACTGAACCTCTTTCCTTCTAAAATCTGCATCATGGATCGCCATGCACTTGTCTGGTTTCTACATTCAGGAGCAGACTCTACTCACCCCAAGGCAGAGGTGGCACTGTGCAATATGACAGGGACGCTGGCAGAGATCTGCAAGCCCCCTTTTGAGGACAGGCAGAGTCCATGCATGTTCTTGGCATCGGCTCTCTCAGGGTAGGTCTGTGAGCAGGTGCAGCAGTAATGTCTTTTGCTCTCATTTCTCATCCCGTACCCACACAATGTCGGGGAACAACTCATCCAAGGCTGGCCACAACAGGATAAAGGCACCTGGCCATACCTGTGTGCCACTAATGGGATATGAGCAGATGGTGTAAAATGAAGGGAAAGGCAGCCCAGTGATGTGTGGTCTGTAATAAAAAAAGTACAGATGAAAAGTGTCCCCTTCTCCACTAGTGGTAGACACCATGCACAGGACACCCTGGCAGTCCATGGTCCAGGGAACGGTATTGATGCTATGCAGCCTGAACAGGGACACTGGCTGCCTGCTTAGTGGGAGAAAATGGGATTTATGGCTTAGCCCAGCTTCTCCTCTGACTATGGGGAAGGGCTTAGCTCCCACCTTAGGGTGGCTGCATCATTTAGGTGCCTGAAAGTTGATGGTAGCAGCAATCCCCCATCTTGTTTGCAGCACAGGTGACAGCCAGGGAGCCACACAGAGCATGTGTGGTTGAGGATGGAATAAACATCAAATAAACACCTTTATTTACAGGCTGTGAAGGCCAAGGCACCTCAGGCCCAGGGTTCAGCTGCAGTAGGTACTACTCAGACAACAAAGGAAAACGTGGCCACTAACCTTCTTGCTGCCCTCCTCTCACCTCCTCTTGTCATTTGATCTTCACTTTGTATTGTACATCCTTTCCCTTTTCAGCTTTGACCTGTGTTTCTGCACATGGCTGTTTTACTTCAGGGAATGCTTGAGACTGCTATAGGAAGGATCCCCAGCACACTTAGTATCCTTGGTATACTGCTTTGTGCCCATTGGTGATGGGAGAGGTGGGGCTTGCCATAGGAAGGGCTGTGGGGCTGAGAATCAGTTTGTACCTGCTGCTGGACCTTCATTTCAATTCTAAAAAAGTCCTTAGAAACAGCTCAGGTTGATGCTGATCTGATGCTAAACAGAGCTAGTGAAGCTGAGCAATCTGCACCAAGACCATGCTGCTAAAACACAGCTTCTGCTGCCTCTGCTACAAAATAGTTCATTTCTATGGGTTCATCTGAAAGAACAACCGGACACCTTCTCCTGGGCTGCTCAGGCCTCCAGAGACCCTGTGTGGCAACGTGGGGCATCGCAGGCCGTGGGCCACTTCATTCTGCAAGTCAGAGGCCCAGGACAAACTAGAGTCTTTCCCCAGCCAGTGGTTGGAGCGGGACCCAGGCTCTGCCTAGAGCCAGAAGCCAGGGCCACTTTCTGTGGCGCAAGCATGTAGCTTTGCAGGGCCTTGGGGCTGTCTGGCTTGGGCCAGTGCCTTCAGTGCCGATTGAGTCCCTTTGCTTGTAGAAGGGAATTAAATTTGCAGGAAGGACATATGAAAGCCCTGACATTTGTTTGCCAAGGCCTCACATTCCTTGCATTGCTCAGAGATGCAAAGGCCTTTCATGGCTGTTTCTCAAAGGCCATTCATGGCTGTTTCTTGGCACAGCTCTGCTCATCTTCCCTGCTCATCTTCAGCAGGGTGGGGAGGGCAGAGAGGGGAGAGGAGCAGAGGAGGTATGCAGAGAGCAGGGAGATGGGCACCCAGGAGGCAGAGAAGGGGATGCAAAGAGTCAAAGAGAGAGGTCACTATGGGGCCCTGGAAAATGTAAGGGGGAAAGAAGAGCAGACGTGGGGTAGTGAGGAGGAGTTCCAGAGAGACTCTGAAGGATGCTGCACACCTGGGAAGCTGAGGGGAGGAGGGAAGGAGTCCCAGCTCCTTCCCCAAGTGGCAATGATGGACTTGCCAGCAGAAGTGGCCAGGATGTGACCACCTCGAGTACTTTTCCCTGTCTTGTCCTGGTGTGCTGGAAGGTGGAGTGGTCTGTTTTTCTGGGGTCATGCTTATTTACCTAGATGGTTTCCTTTCAGGCAAGGAGTTGGGTGCTCCAGGGCCACCAGTGGCCATCATACCCCATGACTGCTGCTGCCGTCGCAGGCTTCTCCACATTTCAGGAACTCCCCTGGACACACAGGTCAGTGAGGAAATGCGAACTACCAGCAGCTAGGGCAGCTTGGAATCACCGAAAGATTTTACTCTTGAACATGGCAGGGGTAGAGTTCACCTCAGCTTGCTTTTTCAAACACTTGACATGTCAAAACAAGCTGCAAAGCCTGCGCAGGTCTTTTTTGCCCCCTTGCCTGCAACCTCTGTGCCTGCACGCCTGCCACTGTAGGACGTGGAGAAGGGGGAGGTGAAAATGAAGAGGTGATTTCCCTCGGTGCTGTTTGCGATTCCAGCTGTGCTGACTTCCCTTTCTGGTGGTGGGAGGGAACCGTGACTTATGTCTTCTGTCAAGAGCATGCTGTTCCTCTTCCTACTTCACCTACCATCTAATTGTTACAGGGTAGCACTTTAAACATTTGTGTAACAAAAGAGATATCTTAAAGTGAGTGTAAAGAAATGCTTTCTTTCTGGCTAACAAGCGATAGCTAGCTAGCTAATTTCTTTGCACCTCCAAGCTGTGTGAATCACAGTTATTCATCCCAGGAGACTTTAATCTTTCTGCATGTACTTATCAGTTACATAACTGTTGTATCTCTTGGATGGACCCCATGCTGATATAATTTTTCTTCCTTCAGCTCCTGCAATCATGATTCTAAATGTCTAAAAGTATCATCCTCGTGTTGACTAGAAACCTTTGCTTCAGTTGCCTGTGTTTTAGGAAAGAAAATGCTTTCTGTAGCACAGCCTGAAGGAGTTTTGCTTAGGGACAGCCTCCAATCTCGGCACTGACTCTATATTCCTGGGGCCAGGATGTATCTGGGATCTGGTAATGAAATATCGTTGTTAGCTGCCAAAGGACCAGCCTGCTCTGCTGCATAAAATCAGGATGTTTTTAAGAAGAGCAAGGAGATACTTCATAACAACAAAAACTTTTTTTTCAGGACTATATTAAGCTACTTCAAAAATAGAAAGTTTGTGTCAAGGCCCATCATGGCTTGCCACGTGATTCCTGCTCTGTCCCTTCATGCCTGCTTTTCTCTTGTTAGTGTTTTTCATTGGCAGCAAAGAACTCTTTTGCTTTCATTAAAAAAAGGCAAAATGAGGGGAAAAAGTGAGAACACATCTCTGGCAGTATTTTCAGAGCCCCATGCACTGCGTCCACCTGGCATTGCCCCTTCTAGATGGGTGCTAGCACCAGCAGACCAGGAGCACACCGGCTGCTCTGCACCGGCGGAGCAGACCAGTGGATCCAGTATTTCTCTGGAGCTCTTCAAACCTCACCTGCCCTGCTGGATCAACCCCTGCCTGGGTGTCAATGCTGGCATGGCTCCCTTTGGCACAGGTTGGGTGATCTCCTGGTGTTTGCCCTGCCTACCCTGGGGTGGGTACCCAGGCTGGGCAGCCTTCCTGGAGCCTCTTTTGGAGATTTCACAGGGCCAGATGGCTGCACTCCCTCCTACACCCGAGACCAGAGCCTCAGCTACCACCGTGCTGCCCTGGCCATCCCTCTGACCCACTGTGGGACAGGAGAGTAGGGGGCCTGTTACTGCCAGGTGGTCCCAGGCAGGTCATGGCACTTCAGCAGGGTGCAGGTCATCCTAATTTCTCTGCTGGAGGTGCTCTGCAGAAGAGGGGCCATGTTTGGCCAAAGCTGTCAATTTCTGGGACCATCACCTGCTTGCCCGTTGCCTCCAGGCTGCCTGGGTCCTCCCCACCAAGGGATGGTTCAGTGATGGGGACCCCTGACCACCTGCTCAGAGTGTCTGTGGAGCGCTGTGAACATGACTTTTGGCTCAGAAGGGTTTCTGACAGAGGGAGGAGGGAACTGGAAGAGACTGGAAAAAGGAGAAGTTGGTGTGGAGGGGAGAGGTAAGGGCAGAAGCAGCCAGGAGGCCCACAGGAAACACTCAGAGAGGCAAAGAAAATGAAAAAAGGAAGAGATGAACAACACAGAAATGATTTAAAGACACACATCTGGTGAGATTTGGAGCAAAAACATTCAAATAATTTCCCAAGAGGTATTTTAGCACCATCCAGTGTACCTTTCAAGTGGCACTCCTCTTACCTTCGTGTGGGACACAGGAACTCAAGCTGGCAAAGACTCCTTCCATAAGCCCTGTCCCTGCTGTCTGTCATCCCCAGTGCACTGTCCCATCCCACGGGATCAGGTATTCACATTTTCAGGACTGTTCCTGAAAGCATCAGTAAAGATTATCATGCACAGCTTTTCCCACAGCCCACTTTCCAAAGGAGGCCTGTGCCATATGCCTCGTTTTTGTGTCTGGGGAAAGTGAAATGTGATAGATGAAAGGACTCGCTTAAGGTTACCCGAGAAGGCAGTATCAGAACTGAGGCCAGAGCCCAAAGGTTGAGAGTCCCCTTGTCTGTCTATGGGGTGAAAAAAGAGCCAAAGTTGCTGCATGTAACTTCTTTAAAATCTCCAATATGCATACAAATGTAGCTCAAGGTGCTCATTATTAGCAGTGCCAGGATCTTCATTTAAAACATCTGTTTCAACATTTCTACTTCAAGCCAAAGGAAACATTCCTGTGCTTTGTCAGTGCATAGCTGGCCAGACTTCTAAACAGATATCCTACCAATATCCAGCAAATCCTATTTTAAGTTGACCGGTTCTATGTAACATTCTCTACTTACAGATGCTGCTTCTCCCCAGACTAGCATCGTCCCTCGAGGAAAAAAAAACCCAAACATGTTAATCATCATCATCATCCTCATTACTATTATTATTATTATTTAGTTTGAGTATGTCATGAGGACTTCCCCTTCAGTTACCCCCAAGAAGCCCGCTGGCACCTGATGGGGGATCTGAAGACTATTTACATTCCAGAGGAATTTGCTGGGAAAGTCCAGGACTCTCAGGGCTTTGAACATCGAACATCTGAGGAGAGACACCTGATTGCTGTAACCCAAGATGGGGCTCTCTGCTCAAGTGTGTGAACCCTTTGTCCAGTAGCAAAACAGCTCTCTGCAAGTTTGACTGACTCGGTCTAAACCACCACCACCAACAAAGCAAGCGTGCAGGTGCTGGCCAAGCATGTCTGGCTGAGTTTGCAAGGCTATGTAGCCTGTGGTGAGAAACAGGTTTGCTGTTTGTTTGCCACATATTCAACATTGCTATTATTATTTTACTGCCTGTAGCTGAGATGCTTCACAGTCACAAATATCAAAGGGAAACAAAATGTTTTATGGTTCTCCCCACAGTCCTACTAACAGAATGTATTACCAAAGCAAAACTATTTTCTTACAGATATGGGCCCCATAATGAAGCAGAACAGGCTCAAAGGTGACCACCTTTGGCCACGGGTCATTTCAGAACTGGGGGGTGCAAGGGTTCCTTCATTAACTCTCTCACTTGCATTAGCATCACAGCTGATCTTTTGCCTGTGTTGGACCTACACAAAATATCTTTTTTTTTTTTTTTAAAAAAAGAAAGACACTAAATGCTTGTCATCCAAGTGAAATGAGTAGCAGTCAGTTGCCTTCAAAGCTGGCTCAGAGATTCTCATCATTGTAGTGAAAATTGCATTTTGGTGCCATGCACATGCCAGTAGCAGTCAGCCTGGATTCCCACAGCCCTGACATGGAGCCAGGGCCACTGCCATACCCAGCCCGCTGCTCTAGGCAGGTGTCACGCTCAATCATCCTAGCCTGGGCTAGGGAAAGAGCTGTAAGGCCTTTTAAAAGAGTTTAACTCCACGGGTTTTTTTAAAGGAGCCTGGAAGTGTCTCTGCTGAATGCAACCACAGGGGACAACAGCTGAAGAATAAGTGCAGGTGAACTGAGTGCATTTTTGAGAGGTTCAGAGAAAGGGAAAGATTATTTCATTCTCACTGTTTTGCCAGCCTGTTGAAACAAAGGTCTGAGACAGTCGCTACTGTGATGCTGCACAAGCAGCAGCTGCCTCAGCCCCCGGCCAGAACCAAATCCATACAGGTGAATGGGACCAGTTAGGAAGAACTCTTGCATTACCCACCATCCTACTCTTATGGACAGCTGGCAGCTCCTGCTCTCTCCCACAGCATGGAGCTTCAGCTCCTGTCTCTACATGCATGGCCTTGCGCACGCTGTCTGGTACAGAGACGGAATCAAATGTGGCCCTTGGTTCCTGGCCACAGGGTCCCATAGACATACAGGGAAGCAGCACAAGTTGAATGAGAGGTGCTAGCTGCTTGCGTGGTTGTGATGTGGCTTTCCTGAGCACCTGGCCAGTGCTTGCTGCTCCCATCCCTGCCTCCGAATGGTCACTTGTTGCTGTGATTTACATCAGCTCACTTCTGCCAGCTGCCAGCATGGCCTGGGGAATTTTGGGGAACCTCTTACTAAACACAGCATCAACCGACCAGATTTCAGCTGTGAGAAACACCCTGTGAATGCCTATTGGAAACTGCACTTTGCTCTTTTTTTCCTCTGTCTGGATGGCATATAGAAGGAAACAGAAATAAGGAAAATGCTAAGTTAGCAAACATAATCCTCCACACAAACATTTTTATATGAGTGCCTAAGCAACAGCCCAAAACAGCATCAAAATACACGTGCTTGCTGGGGAAACCGGGTTAGGACAAGGCAATATAACCTTAGATTGGATGCGGAAATAGGAAAGGGTCTTTTCAGTTTGCCAATACTTTGTTTGTGGATAGAAGTTCCTTGCTAGGAAACATCATCATTTCATCCTGGACAAGTTTGTTCAGGATGAGCTAAGGATTGTCCCCATCCACCTGTATTTTTCACCCATCCTGTATTACTATAATGTCTCTGAACAAGTTCAGCATGAGCAGCAAGGAGATACCAAATGATATGTTGGGTGATTGCCTGCATCTTCTGTAGTGAGGGCTCCCAGGATTGGTGGTCAGGGCTTCCAGGCTCCATACCAGTTCCCAGTCTGTTTCTGAAGTGACTTTAAAGCCAAATCTTATGCCAGATACTGAATTCAGACTCAGGAGTGGTTAAGACAGCTTCAGTCTTACTGAGTGTCAAGTGGTCCAGTTATAGGGCAAGTCTGCAGATGAGAGAAGGAAAGAGGGTGGTAAAATACTGGAACAGGTTGCCCAGAGATGTGGTAGATGCCCCATCCCTGGAGACATTCCAGGCCAGGCTGGATGGGGCTCTGAGCAGCCTGATCTAGTTGAAGATGTCCCTGCTTATTGCAGGGGGGGACAGACTAGATGACCTTTGAAGGTCCCTTCCAACCCAAACTATTATGTGATTCTATGAGTCTATGAAAAGCCCCTTCATGACCTTTTTGAAGCCTTTTGCACCAACTCAGCATTGTGAGAGAAAGTCTTTCAGCTTGTCTGTCACTCCCCCAAAAATACAGTTTCTCCTCAGATGCCTACAAGTAACCCCTCCCAGACTTGTTGTGGGAGTCAGGCAACCCAGCCCTTCTCCATGCTGAACTCTTATGTCCCTGCATGGGAGAAGAGCCAGCATGCCTCCTAGCATGCTGGTGCCTTTGCTATTGCCAGTTGCTTTTTCCTAGAAAGCCCAGAACTAATATATACACCATCGGTACAGCCTAGAACAAAGTGCTGTGTTATCAAATGCACATGCAAAGTCTTTTTTGTGCAAGTGGCAGAGCAACCACTGACTACAGCATGAGGGCATATGTGTGCCCACTGTGGAGAAGAGGTGGCACACCTTCTGTGGTAGCACACTGATGCAGAATACAATCCCAAAGATTTTTGGGGAAAAGAAGACTTGGGGGGGGGGGGTGGTTCTTATCCCCAGTCTACTGCCACTGGATTAATTTGAAACAGTTAATTTCTCTGTTTGCAGATCCACAAGAAGACTAATGCTTGCATGTGACTGCTTTCTGTCCCAGCACTGCCCTTTAGCCTGCATTTTGGCTATGCAGATCAGAAGAGGAGGCATTAAACCCAGAGTCCAATTTCCGTCATGCAAAGGTGGATGGCTGTGAAGGACCATAGGTCTCTGACTCACACTCCCAGCTGCACTGGTTTACGACATTACCACCACCCTCCCTCTTTCTCTTCCCCTGCACAGATGTCTGCACCTCTACTCTGCTGGCTTAAGCTAGTGTGCCAGATGATAAAAGCTAATAAACCAGCTGTGAACTGGGGCAACAGGGCAGTAAATAGATTCTTACACCTGCACACCTAGCAGGGACTGGTTCCCCAGCATTTCCTTGTCAGACTCCAAAGGATTTTCTATGCCTGCACTTTGGCTACCCAGATTCACTCTGCTCTTCCCCAAAGGTATAATAATTTCCTTCCTTTTCCTTTTTAACCATGAGGTTGAATGATTACAGCCTTAGGAATGGTTCTTATCTCCTACTGCCGTGGTTGCCCTATGGCCATAGATAATATCATTTCATGGGGCATTTGGAGTTTCATGCTGCCTTGCTGCAATCCCCGGAAGTTTTGTCACCCATTTCAGCTGGCACAGGCGTAGACCCATGAGTAACTCCCATACATCTTTTTGTGTGCCAAGAAGAGTGAAGATCACTGGTCTCAATGTGAGATGGCAGGACTGAACCTGCTTAGAGATGTAGAGATTTCAGGATCCGGCAATAGCTATTTGTTTATATTATGTAGCTCCAAGTCAGTTACATAAAAAGGCCTTGGCATAATGTTTTCATTTAAAACATTCTGCTGTACAGGAGAGCAAATATTATGTGGGGTGGTTTTTTGGTTGGTTGGTTGGTTGGTTTGGTTTGGTTTGGTTTGGTTTGGTTTTTGGTAGAATCAAATCTGGAAAAGATGTAGAAAGGACCATGTGTTTCTTGAAGGGTGAGCCTTCAGAAAGCAGGAACCTGAATGGTTCAAAGGCAAGTCTCCTGGCACTGCAGGGTACCACTACAAAATCCACATCAGTTTTTGTGACCTTGCTGTGAGCCCACTGGTGAGAGATGTGCTTTCAGCCTTGGTAAATCTCTGGCTGCCTCTCTAAAGGCTGTTTGTTTGTTCGGGCTATGAAGCAATGACTTTGAAGGGAGAAAAAAAAAAAGCATCTTGGACTTCCCCTTTGATATTTCTATTCAGTTTGCCAATAAGCAGTGGAAGTTTGATACTTCCTTTTATGTCTACAATAGAGCACAAAAGTACATGGTGAACTCCTGTTTCCATTGCAAACAACTCACACAGAAATAGCAGCATAAATTTGAGGGTGATTTCTCCTGGAGATACTCCAGGACAAAAGAGTGTAACTCCCACCCATTTAACCTCCCACGAGACTTGCCATGAGCCACCAGGGACATTCCCTGTGTGGGTCTGTCACACTGATGGAAGAGCTCAGGGATGAAATAACCTGATGTGAACTGGTAGAGGCCTTCTGCTTTAGCATACAGGCCTCTGAATATCCCTCAAACTGAGAAGCAGCTATACGATGTGCTTCTTTAAAGTCTCACATCTGGAGACCTTCCCAGACTTCTTCATAATTGTTAAAAGAGGTAAAATTTGAAAGGAGAACAGATATACTTTGTTAGGTGAAAAACTGGATACATCGTAATTTTGTTATAATTCAATGTAGTAGTCCTGTAATGAAGAATAAACTAATTTCTATTAAGACTCAGCATAACAGATCCATGCAAACACAGACTGCATGACCTTCAAATCGAACCATTAGCATAGCTTGCCTATTCTCTCTTTTCTTATAAGAAACGGACCAAGAGACTGAATATTTTCCTTTGTTCTTGCTATAAGAAACAAACAAACACAAGCAAAAACAACCTCCCAAAAAAGCCCACAAACAAACAAAACCAAAACAAAATAAACCCAACAAACTTTAAAAAGGTTTGTAAGATAATGCCCTTTTCTTCTTCACATCCTAAAGGAAAGGTAAAAAAAGAAGAAAAAAGTGTCTGTTCTGTATCTTCATGCCACTCATTTCTGCCTGAGCTGCAGACCTGTAGTAACATTTAGATATTGAGTGCTTTTAGCCAGCTTTACAAGAAGATGAAAACATGACCTCTGTTTTCAGTCCTTCCTTCAGGGGTGGTCAGGTTTTTTTCATATTGTTGAAATTTTGTAATATATTTCACCACTTACAAGGGGAAAGCCAATTGCTTGTCTCCTGAATTTCCCCATTACAATCGCTACAGGAATAATGTAGAAAAAGCATTAAGGACCTGTCGGCAACCACTTTCACTTGTAAAAAATATTTTATAAACATGTTCTGGTTATAAATCCATCTTGTTAGTCTAAATACAAATATGTTTTGATAGCACTAAATGGTTATATTTACGTGTAAGTCAAAACTTCTCAACAGCTCCTGCCCTGCAGAAAAAGTAATTTGAAGAAGGAACATACATATATGTGTCTTTGTGTGTGTGTGTAGATGTCTGAGATCCCCATGAAGAAAAAAATGTAAAATTCTTTTTGACTCAAAGTTGCCTTGTACACCAGCCACAGATGTGACCACTATTATATTAAATAACCACAAACCATTTTTCCTTCCAAAATGCAACTTCCATTTTTGGTGCCACCAGAAATGTGGTACTTTTCAAGCAAGTGAATGATCTTAAGAATTTCCCAGGGAATGCTGAGAGGAAATGGAAGATGTTATAATGAAAACAGATTTCTGAACTTATCCTTGGTCAGAAATCAGATTTCAAACTTATCCTTAGCTATGGTTAGACATCATTTGCTTTCTGACTTCTTTGCTTATCATCAGAGAAGAAAAAGCTTCCCATCACAATATCACAGTATGTTTGGGATTGGAAGGGACCTCAGAAGATCATCTAGTCCAATCCCCCTGCTGGAGCAGGAACGCCTAGGTGAGGTCGCACAGGAACATGTCCAGGCGGGTTTTGAATGTCTCCAGAGAAGGAGACTCCACAACCTCCCTGGGCAGCCTGTTCCAGTGCTCTGTCACCCTTACTGAGAAGAAGTTTCTTCTCAAATTTAAGTGGAACCTCTTGTGTTCCAGCTTGATCCCATTACCCCTTGTCCTATCATTGTTTGCCACCGAGAAGAGCCTGGCTCCATCCTCATGGCACTCACCCTTTATCTATTTATAAACATTAATAAGGTCCCCCCTTAGCCTCCTCTTCTCCAAACTAAAGAGACCCAGCTCCCTCAGCCTTTCTTCATAAGGGAGGTGCTCCACTCCCTTAATCATCTTCGTTGCCCTATGCTGGACCCTCTCCAGCAGTTCCCTGTCCTCATTAAAAAAAGAAAACACATTTTTGAGTCATTCTTGGACTACAATGGTGTTTGTTCACTCCATTTTAAACCTTGTGCTTTCCATAAAAGTTTATGGAAGTGTTATGCAGGCCTGGAAATCTTTTTAGAAGAAGACAAGATATTACTACCACGTGTGTTGGGAATCCTGGAATTTCCCAGCTTAGCCGATGGCTGTGCAGTGTTGTCAAGTGACTGCAGGGAATCCCAAGTGTGACCAACTGGGACAACGTGAGCATTGAACCACATGTTTCAAAAGCAGCCTCCTCCCTTTAAAGACCAACAGGGATCACTTCTCATTAAAGTTTCAATTTTGTGCCCTAAATGATCATGCTAACAACAAATGGCAATGACACATCAAATGCTTCTACCTTCTATGGGTGCATCATGCAGTTTTGACCTTTCCTCTGTGCCCATGGATAATGTTTGTTTGAAGTGGCGGTGAAGAGAGATTTTCAACTCTGGGCAACCCGGTATCAGCCTCATCTTGTTCCTGGGAGCAGGGTCAGGAAACACAGGGGTAGGGCCTGGTTTGTGACCTTCTCATTCGGATTTGTGAGTCTGCAGGCAGTGGTAAGGCAGGTGAGACCCAGGCACTGAGTTTGTTGCTATGCCATGTTGTCAATTAACAAGTATGAGCAAAATGGCCTTCCCTCAAAGTCATGGTCTGTCTTGGAAACTGTGGTTACATTTATTAATATCACAGGTTATGCTTGGTAGCAAAATCACGTAACATATTAATAAAAGGCTTCAAAGGCCTATAACCAAATTCTCTGTAGCTTTGAGAAATAATTTTCCTAGATCTTTAACAGTTATGAGTTGCAACATCTGTGTTCTTACAATCAGGGGGTTTACAAAAACAGATGCCTGTGCCTGCCTGTGGGGGTCGAATGTTAAGTTTTTTCAAGATGGGACAATGGGTATATCAGCATTTAGTTTCTGATATTCTAAAAAAATACATAAATTTTTTTCATTTGCTGAAGACACACATGAAGATCCCGCTAAATGGAGGTTAAAGCTCCATGCTGAGGAGCTGAAGTAGCACCCACCCCAGGGGGAGGACATACTTGGCTCTGATTGCAGCAGTGCTTTCTGACATGACTGCAAGTTGCCAGAAGCCATCTTTATTTTAGTCAAAGCTATTTGAGAGGTCTAAATGTCAGATGACTGGCCATAATAAAGGTGGGCCAATGTATTTGAAGTGAAGTTCACCTTAGACCTAACAGGTCTCATAGTGGTTTGATGCAGTGCTGTGTGTGCTGTGGAGGTGGAGGAAAAGCCAAGAGAAGGACAAACATTACTGAGCAGTTTTCATCCCAGCAGCTCCCTGAGCTAGGTGGGATTTCCCTGCATTTAGTCTCTCCCTCCTGACCCTCACTGTGTTTTCCCTGCAGCCCTATAGGCCGTGACTGCAGCCTTACGCTGAGCATGCCCTGGCCACAGGGCCACCTCCTTCTCCTTGTCTGAGGACTACAAGCAAGGGGGGAGAAATAAACCCTCTGACCCCACAATCATCCCCATGGGGTGAGATCCAGCAGGTCAGACCCTGCCACCAACAGAGAACAAGAAAGCACCCACCCTCCTTGCCTCTCCTGTCCACCCACCGCCTCAGCTCTGCAGCACCTCACGGTGCAGCGGTGAGCTTCTGGCAGCCCTGAGCCCCGGTGCCACAGTGGCATTGCTTGTCCCTGGTGGCCAAGGGCTCCGCAGTCCCCTCCCCACACGTGCCTCAGCCCCGGGCAGCTGTGGGACAAGATTTCACAGGGCCGAGCAGGGGTAAACTGAAGGAGTCGCCCCCCCGCCCCCCCCCAGCTCCTTTGCGAGTCTGTACGCCCACACTAACAGTCTTACGTTTTCAGGAACTGGGATCATGTTTCATCAGTGCCTGGAGGTATCCACGTAATTTTAGAAAATATATAGGATCCTGTGCCTCCACTGACCTGATTTTGATTTGTGAATTGGGATTTTTTTTCTTGTTGAAACTCTTTGGGGGGGCTACAATGCCCAAATTAGGATGAGAAGGCAAAAGGGACAGTGTGTTCCAGTGCTCTTATTTTCTTTCTTTCTGGTTATTAATTAGCAGAAGTGAAAAATAGGACTTAAGGAAAATTAGTGAGGTTTTTTTTTAATGGAATGCCTATTTCATTTAAAAAATATCAATTTCTCCCAGAACAATTTGGAGGGAAATTATAAGCTTTGATGGAATTTTTTTAATTGCCTTTAATATTTTTCTTAGAAAAATCCTTCTTTCTCATTTTGACCAATTTTGCTGTGAAATGTAAGCTCTTCTAAATACTAAAAATATAAAACTCAGGCAGTCTTTTTTTTTTTTTTTCTTTCCCAATGTGCAGAAATATTCCCATTTGGACTTCCCCCCTTTGTCCTGAAGAAGAGAAACTTTAAATTTCCTGAGAATGTTAATGAGATGGGAAAGATATGATTTATTCTTCTCTCATAAATGCCTGTACATACCCTACCCGCAAAATCTTTTCAGTGTGTGGCAGTGGCACTTTACAGTATCTGTCTGATTTCTTCTTATTTGCTCACAAACTTAACCCCTCTATCTCGAAGGAAAGAAATCCACAGACCAGGTTTGACCTTGCTGTAATTCTGAATGATGTCACTCTGTCATTTCTGAATTTGGTCTGTTATGATAAGAAAGTGTGCTTAAATGGCAAGGAAATTAGATGAGCGTATGTGCTTCATTTTAAGCATGCTTTTAATGCTATCGCTTTTCAGTAAATGACTTAGACACATGCTTAACAGCCTGTGTGCTTGAAGTTAATTAAATGCCTAATTGCTTTTCTAAATGTGGGCCTGAATAAGGATGGACTAAAGCATGTACTTCAGTTCTCAGTTAAATTGAATCCTAAAACCAACCATTTTCCTAATCCTTCACCTCCACTTCATCCTTGCTCAATTTATTTTGTTCCTGTGGCAGCCAACTCACCCCTGTGTTTGCGTAACAAAAATCCAACTGAAATGAGTTGTTGCCTCTTCATATTAGCTCTAAATATACTCATAAATAGCTGTAATTAAATCCAGAAATCTAGTAATGTGGCATTAATTAACCTAACAGAGAACTGAGAAAGAAATGTGGTTTCTGAGGCAGTAAAATTCTGTGCCCTGGAATACAAGACACACTGATCAAAACCTGGCTCAGATGTCCTCTAGGAAATACTGAACCTTGTCTAGGCAGATTGTTTTTGAGGAAAAAAAGTGGCAGAAAAATTCGAATTCACCAGAATTTTTCAGAAGTGCCACCAGTCCCTTTTCTTGGTGGGTGGCTGGTGGGAGAGGGCGAGGAGGGACCCACGGTCCTAGGCAGGCACTCCCTCTGGGTGTGGGAGAGTGGGGCTGGGCCAGATTACAAATGACGCAGAGCAGCAATCTGCCGTGGGTTCAGGTGATTTAAAACATGTTACGTTTGTCTCACAGGTTCCTTGCCCAAGGAGGGTTGGCAGTGGCCAGGTGCTGGCCAGGCTGCTGCCACAGCAGGGACTGGCTGAGGGATGGGGATGGGGTGATGTGCCCTGCCCAGGCTGTCCTGGCTCTGCTGGGCACCCCACCAGTGCCAGCATCCGGCAGTCATCAGCCGTGGGTACCGGCCTCAGGTCTGGCTCTTGCTGTGTGCAACAGGAATGTCAGCAGCTGAGTGAGAGGGGCAGAGAAAGGTGGAGCAGGGAGGAGTTGTTTGCTTGCAACATCTTGCCAAATAAAAACATAAGAAAGAAATCTAACTCCCACAAACCCTCTGGAACATGTCATTTTTTCCCAAATGATATGAAACTCCAACAAATACTCTGTGTTGCTGTATGGCTGAATTCCTGTTCACCAGCCAGTTCCAAGCTTTGCTTCATTTTCCTGTACAGTTCCCAAGTTCTTCTTTAGCACTGTACCCCAGAAATGGTCTTACAAACAGGTGTTAGAAATCACTCTTGCACCGTTAAAACAAATGGGTGACTTGGCCATGCAGCTTCTTTTATTGATAAAAGTAGCGTAACCATTTACCTCTTGCCTTTTCTGATCCGTGCCAGGGAAACCCCCTCCAGGATGGGCTTTGCCGGGGCCCGCACTGGCTGTACCGCACCTCCGGCTGTCCCTCGCCGCAGCCCTCCTGTCCCGACAGAAGCTGCTTCCCTGCCGGCCCCGGCCGAGCGCTGTCGCGACATGTGCTGCCCCGCCGTGGCGGAGCGCGGTACTGCACTGCTAACGGCTGCTGCACGAGAGGCGTGACGGCAGCAGGGTAACGTCATCGTGACGGCGGCGCAGCACGAGATGAAAGAGATAATCGATCAGGACTGTGTCTGATAATTCACGCAGGCAGCGAGTAACTTCTGCTCATATAGTACATACTGCGGTGACAACCTGTACTCTTTGTTTGTTATCGTGGATTTGGTGATGACCTCCGGGTGAGATTCCCCCCCGGCTCCTGCTAGTGATGGAAATGCCTCCGCTGAGGTAGCTGCCAAACCTCTTTGCAGCCCACAGAGGCAGAAGTAGGCACTGCTCTCCCGGCTGTCAGACAAGCTATGACAAGTGGGATATATCACATGCTTTGAAAATCCACTTGTCTCAAAGACCTTTCCGTGTTTGACATGCACTCACATGAAGAAAGTGACCATGTCATAGTACTCCTTCCTCAGTACATCCCAAATTTTATGCATATTTAAGACTGCCTTCTAGCAAGCAACTTTTCCTTCTTCTTCTGGTTCTCCAAGACACCTGTGGGGCTCCCTAGCAGCTCTCCCAACTCCTCTGGAATTACCTCAGTTTGTAGAGGCAGCAAGCCCAAGTTTCTTCAATCTGCAATTTCTAGTAGGGTCTGATGTTTCAAACACCTACATGGACATTGAATGGTTGGGGGGGGATACTAGTATTGCCTGCTTGGTGCGAAACACAAAGCTCCCCCCATCTACCAGTAAGCCTTAGGACACATAACTCCGCAGAATTTACACCGTACCAAACCAGGCTGTGCAACCCTTTGCCAGTGTATTCCTACTTGAGCTCATGCTGTACGCTGTAAAAACCGTTCTCCCACATCCTGTGACCAACCAACAAATTCTGTTTACCCTGTAACACGCTGAATGAGTGTATGTATAAGACAAAGCTTTCACAAAGTAGAAACGTTGGCAAGAGGAAGCATGGATTGTCACATTGCCACACTGCAAACATCAAAGTGCCCCCAGACTGTTTATCTTCAGAGAACCTGGGAAAGCCTTGGGTGATTCATAGACATTAGATTATACGAGAAAGAAAATATGCAGGAAGCTGCCAGAAAGAGGAAGGCTGGAAAATAAAGTCTCTTTTATTAATAACATTTATGGCCAAATAATATCCTACACTATGATTCTGTAGGCACTGAACTGTCATTGGAGCAAAGAGTAATTAATAAACTGTATCACCACAGAAGCTTTTGCTGTGGCACATGTGTGAAATGTCCTGATACCTCACAGCCTGATACCTCACAGCCTGCCTAAACCTAAACTTGAACCTAGCTTGAACCTAAGCCCTTGCAAGACCATAAAGTCTCCACCTCTGGAAAAACCTTAGGCTAGTTACTTGAACTGTGTTTTCTGCTAACAGTGATAGCAACCAGCACTACAGCTGCCAGAGAAACCTATGGACCACTGAGATGACCTGCTACACAGCAGACTGAGATGTGCCTGGTTCCAGGAGCAGGTGAATGTCCAAATCTATTTCAACAGAAATGTAGTAGACAACTCTAGAAACCCAGGCCCATCTCAAGCAGGGATCACAGAAAAGGAGCTGTTGTTTCCCTGCATTGTGTGCCACTCTCCCTTGTCTCTCTCTACAAATTGCCCACAGGCAGCTCAGCTCCTGTCATGGCACAGGCTCTGCAGTTTTCCTGGGGTCTTGGGGAACACAGAAGAGCCCAGGTGGTCCTGGGATTAACCCTGTCCCATGCATGGATTACTCAGGGATCTGCTGCAGGGTGGAGCTCAGTGAGACAAGGTAAGGTACCTTGACCCCATCAAACACAAGGGGAGGCCATGCGCCTGCTCCAGGATGCCTTGATG
This sequence comes from Streptopelia decaocto, assembly GCF_964273445.1. Classification (NCBI taxonomy): domain Eukaryota; kingdom Metazoa; phylum Chordata; class Aves; order Columbiformes; family Columbidae; genus Streptopelia; species Streptopelia decaocto. The sequence continues at coordinate 60,361,383 of NC_138656.1, forward strand.
ATGAGGAACTGTTGAGGAGTAGCTGCTAGAGCCCAATTACCAGTATTATCCCACCAATTTGGGGATCTACAGAGTGATCAATTCTGATATCACACTGTTCTGTCTCTGCAGTCAAGTCCACAGTTCTCAGGCTGCTAGCAGCTATTCTGACTTTGTGTACTCCTGATGCTGGCTGTTCCCAGTGGCTCTGTCTGTCTTATTGCAGCACCTGGAAGGCATCTCTCTGACAAATGCAAACAGGCTGTGGGGATGAGGAGATGTCACCGGTGTGAGGGCTGCTGCGGAATTGCTGCTGCCACATGCAGTAGGGTGCCACACCATGTCCATCTCCACCTTACACAGCCTACACAAGCAATAAATCAGTAGCACAGACTCTGGGAAGCCATGGGAGAGGAATCTGGAGCACCCAAGCACAGCAAGCCAGCCAAGGCTAGTCTGCAGTCCGGTCTTGTCCCTCCAACAAAGCCATGCAGCAGAGCTGCACTGCGAGCAGGTGGGTTCAGGGCAGTGTAGGTGTGCTGAGGGCTGCAGGGTGGGAAAGGAGCTACCATACCCATTCCCTCAGCTGGCAACTTCACTGAAGGCCTTTGCCTCCCACACTCAAGCCTGTTGAGGACTTCACCCACCCCCTGAGCTCTGGTCCAGTCTGCTCCAGTCTGCCATGAGTTAGGCTATGTGCCCGCGGGTGGTCTTATGGTCACAGCTTACTCACAAGTGATGTTGCCCAGCATCATTCTCCTCTAGACCTCTCCCAACAAATCTCTTTCTCCTTGGCACAGACAACCAGAAAGCAGCACACCCCTGTGAGTAAGCAGAGGTGGCTGTTGAACATAACCTGACTCACTATTCCTCCTAGTGCTCTTGCTCCCTCATGTGAAGGTGTGAAGTCCAACAATGTGACAGCAGCACTGAAACCCTGCCAGGCACAGGCACCTGCGCAAAGAAGCTTTGCCTCCTGACTTCAGTGCTAACCCACACTGTCACTCAGGCTCTCCTCCTCACACAGGGATCCTGGGATAATGATATTGGTGCCACTGGATTGTGTTACTTGAGTCTCACTCATGTGCAATGCCAGAGGTAGGCAAAGCATTTCACACCACCACTTCACACCATGGGCATACCACATAAACCTCATAAATTCAGTCCTGACATTTGTAGCTACTGTTTCTGAGTAAGTGGGAGGTTGTATTCTTAGTCTGGGTGGTATTGTCTTAAAATGGGTCCTGGCCCATGTCACTCAGGGAGCGCAACAAAGAGGTTGTACTTGTCTCCAGGTTTCTCTGATGATCTGAATTAGACAGTTGTAAAGGTACCATGTCTGCTGAGACCCTGCTGCCTTGTATCTAGTGACATGGGGACTTGCAGAAGGGACAAGCAACTCCTGAAAGTGGGAACTTCATCCTTCTCACCAGGGGTCTAGACTGGCCAAGAACTGCATGGTTTCATCTAGAAAATTGCATACTATTAATCAGATTATCTTGTGTTCTACAACCGTAATCTGAGCAACTGAGTGCACACTCTGATGCTAAAAGGACATCCATCTTGTGGAAGATGGATTCGGGACATTTGGAGCTCTGTTTCTTGCCACCTTGGCCTTCTTCCCTCTAGGGGACTTAGTAGTAGTAATATTCTTGATTGTGTGCACTGACTACCAGAGCAGAAGTGCTGGCTGCATTCTACTGTAACACATTGCTGCAGAGAGCATCCCTCAAACCAGATAGGTCTGCATGACCTTGTCCAGCACCCAGCAAGTAGCAGCAGGTCTTTCTAGGAAATCATGACTGCAGTCAAATAGCTCTGTTCAGACATGCTGTTGCAAACGGCTCATTCATGTCTCTTCGCTTATCTAGAACTTGCCAGCTAGATGTCTTTTGTTTGCTGTGCAGTTTCTAAGGACTTAATTTGTATGTCCTTAACTTTCCTATGCAGTGGAAAAAAGAGAGAGATGGGGATTCCAGCAGATAGCAGGATGCAGAGTTAGTTATTGCACTCACCAAACTCCCTTGTAACCTCAGCCATAAAGTCACACTTAGGAGTCAGCTTTACAGCGATCACATGAAGTCTAACTGGGGAGAAGCAATAAGAGGTTTGTTCAGCTGTGGGCTTTGCAGCCAATTATGAAAGACTTCTTTTGGGAGCTAAATGGGTATGTGATTTTAATAGCTGAAGATTCTCCCAAGAGTTGGAAGAGGCTTTTTTTTCTTTTTTTTTCTTTTTTTTTTTTTTTTTTGTTTTGTTTGTTTGTTTCTTTCTTTACTTCTTTACTTCTTTTAATAAAGACAACAGGATCTGGAAGCATTTCCTTGAAGACAGCCCTTAGTGGTTTTTCTTTTGCTGGAGTTTTGTCTCAGGAGTGGGTGGAAAGGGTTTTACTCCACTGCAGCAAAACAAAGCATTTATAGAATGTTATTTCTGAGCAGATTTGAAAGGATGTTCTGATTTTATGTAACTTCTGTGTTTAGCAGAACATAAATAGTTACGTTGAGAATGGGTATTGCACTGTAACGGTCTGACTCCCTCTATCTTCAGAAAAAAAAAATAAAAAAAGGAAGTAGATTTGCCTTTCGTTGTAAATTCACGCTTTTCGTCACATACAGATGTTACCCAGGGATAAGAACCGGGATACACCCTCAGTTGTCTCTCCGGACGCAGAGCCTGGGCAGCAGCCCCGCAGAACCGATGCGATCGCGCCGCGAGCAGCTCCGATACCCTGAAAAACAAGGCCCCGAAACAACAAACGCGACACCGCGGCGCGGCCGGCAGGGGGCGCTGCAGGAGCGCCGAGCGGGGCGGCCGCGGGGTTGGGGAGGGGGCTGGGGGTGCGGGGTGGGGGATGCGGGTGCAGAGACCCGAGACGCGGGACGTTGCCATAAATAAAGGTGCTTGCCTCCTCTCTCTCTTTCTCGCTCTCTCTCTGGTCAATTCGTGTTAGTTTTTACAGGCTGGCCGGCTAAATGTGACCTGCGGCAGGGTCGCCGCAGGAGCTGCCGAGCCTTCAGGAAATGTCAGGTTCTCTGATGAATTTGGGCTCTGTTTTCTACAGAGAAAAGCATCACATCCCCATTCACTCCAAACTGTGAAAGAGTAAATATAGCAAGGCCAAACCCTAAAATAATGACACTAAAGACATTAAGAGTGACAGCTGGGAGCAAATCAAGCTAGTTCTTTGATAAGACAGAGGCTTTAGGAACAATTTGAAGAGTCAAATGAGTCACCGGAAGAGTCACAAAATACATCCTTTCACAGAGTGCTTAGTCCTGGATAGCAGCAGCAGCTTTGCTTCCTAACAGTGCCTAGGAAGCAGCAGCTTCCTTCAGTGAATGGCATCTGACATCAAAACCTCAAGATCGATCCTGGCTTTGCAATGGGCCTCCATGCACCAGGGATTTCTGAATTCAGTCACCGGAGAGAGCATACTGTTTGTGTGCCTCGTGCTTGTTGTGCATCTGAGTGCATCACAGATCTGCTCCATTCAGAAAGCTCCCAATTGGTTACGTGCATATTTAACTTCTGCTGGAAAACCAGACTGGAAACCAATGCATGAAATAGCCAACAAGTTTTAGATTTGTTTGCTTCAATAGCTGACTAAGGACCTTCATAAAAGAAAGGGAACAAGGACTGTCCTGAAAACTGGGTTTGCTTTGCTTTGGAGCAAACTTTTCTTGGTACTGCCTGACCTATCCCTGAGCTGTGGAGGTAGACATCCACCTCACCTGTGTCATGCTGATTCTATGAGTTAGGAGGCTCATATGGCCTATTATCCAACTGTTTTCCTGAAAGCAGGCACTGCTCCTGCTGGAATGCCTTTGGTGGGTGCCTGTAGTGCCAGTGAGTAGTTTTGTTGCAATCTTGTGTACTTTTAGGAGGAAACAGTTTCTGTGATGGAGCAGAGCACCAGAAGGTGTTAGAGAATACATTACCTGAGTGGGCATGTCCCACAGAAGGAAGCAGTGGGAGAGGAGAAAATGCTTTATATAGGAGGATTGAGAGTAGTATAGTGGAGGGGGGAGGCAGTGGGAAGGGAAGAAGGAGATATGGGAGTGCTTAGTTTGTGGATGATTAGGGAAACTGTTGTAGACAGGGTGACTGCGACTGCTGTACAAAGAGTATTGTCCATGCTGGCAAGTTGAGTACATGACTACCCACCCCACTCACTTGACTTTGTCATCCTTTTAGAGCTTCATTTTCAGGCTTATGCATTTCATTTGTCCCAGTTCTTTGTTCCAGAGCTGAAGGAGGAAATTATACCCCTTAACAGTTATCTCAACATGGAAGTTCTTAGTTTACAAACACCTTGTTTACAAACACCAGGACAAAAGCAGGGTTTTTTCTATGTGTTGGAGGGTGAGTTGTTGGCACTGGGCAGAACTGGGAGCTCTAACAGTGTGGGAGTGGTTGTGTGAGCAGGACATTGGGCAGAATGGCCTGGCACCCTTTGCTGTGCCAGAGCACATTAAAGCTTGCTGGCTGTGCCCATACATCCATTGATCCTGAAAACTCATCTCTCCAAATCAGCGGTTCCCAGTGCTCATGTCTAAGACACAAAAGTAAATGAAATAGTAAGTTAAGTAAACTGACCTCTCTGTCACACTGCAGAAGGAGACCTGGTCTGGTCTGAGATTTCAGCAGCTATTTGAGGCAGACCCTAGATGTGGAGAAAGGCACAACTTGAAGTAGTTCAGATCCAGATAACAAAATTGGTCCTTCCTCATCCTTCACCGTGACAAAATCCACAGGGAATCGATAACCGTGAGAGTTGACTCATTATTTATTTCATCAGGAAGGAGGGCTGCTCCTGTCACCCTTTTCCCTTTCTACACTACTTGGCTCTCCTAGTCTCTGCTCCCTGCACCAGCTGCAAGGCTGGTGTCACCTCTCAGTGGAACTGTAAAGAAGCTGTGCTTGCAGAACATCTCTGTGGTTTTATCTTTTCCCTCTTGAGTGTCCAGCTTGCAGAACATCTCTGTGGTTTTATCTTTTCCCTCTTGAGTGTCCAGCTCCCTGGTCTGCAAGAGACAGTTTCCATGGACAAATCCCAGCCATTTTCATTGCTCAACCAGCTTGTTAGCTTCACAAGATCTTACCAAGGGCACACACGATTTGTGAGAACTGAGCAAAGCACCAAGAGGATAGTTGTATGCCTTGGTGGTCAGTGCTTGATGTTACACCAGTCTAGCTGTGTCTAAATGCTGAACCAGTCTAATTTGTCTATTTGGTAACACTGTGGTGCCATTTTAAGGAAGAGAGACCACTATGGGGAATACTCAACTTAGGAAATCCTTTTCTGCATTTCGGGGGCAGGAAAATCTTTGGCATGTGCTTATCACCAGGATCAGAAGCTGACATGACATTTGTCCCTTCTTCAGGATCCAAATTGGATATACTCATGATGTGAATGTATTTTTATTGGCATCAGCACAGGTGCACCACTGCATCTTATCAAGGCAGAGGGGCTATTTTCAAACTGTTGATGCAAAACAAGCTGAAACAACAGCATCCATCAGAGTACCAAATTGTCATTCACAAGAAGTATGGAGGCAATTTTTGTTTAGACAAAATTTGCTGGTAAGACAGCAATGAACATGAGATATTCAGCGTTCTAATAAAATAATAATGCTGCAAGCTCAGCGGCTCATGAAACATTTACAATCTGCAGCTAGTAAAGTGCAAACAAGAGATTTAAGCACCGCTGTTGCTAGATGGATGGAAACCAGTTAGAAGATTAGTGGGCAGATTATTCCATACAGGTTAGAATGAGGTTCATTAAATGCCTATCAGTTCTCCCATTTGCTGTAGGAGACAGGGAGGGTTGCAAGATGGCACCTGTTGAGGCAGTGCTCGTCTTCAGTGGCAGTATTAAGCCAAATGCGCTCTTCTCTTCAGCTTCTACTTTCTTTTGCTTCTCACATCTCCCTGCATCAGCAGTTTGCAGAAGCAGCATCACCAGCGCAGTTGCAGCTTCCTGTTCTTTATATGGCAAACTAATTAAATCCTAGCCATGCAGTGGGATCTGGAGGCGGGGATGAAGAAGGGGACATAGCCAGTAGCCACAGAGCTCTCCATAATTTCAAGGTAAGAGGTGTAATTAAGGAGAGTTTGCTCACTTTAAACCTGGGTAAAAATTACACACCAGGGAGATTATTTTATCCACTGCTTGTTTGGGATTTAACCTTTGCTCTGACCCAATTTTCTCATGGGCAACAGTAAATTGCAATTGTTGCTGTCATACCTAAGTGCTTCTCCACAGCTCCATTGCAAATTAAAGGTTAAAAGAAGGGCGGTGGATAAGATCAGACAGGGAATCCCCCAAATGCCTTCCTTCATTTTTCCTGTGTTACTCTAGTTGAGTCATTCTGATTATTTTCTGAGCAGTTCTTGTATAAAACAAGCAGCCCTTGTTTTTTGGTCTTTTAGCTGTACAGTAGGGCTCATTCATCAGGCTACTCTGCTTCTTTTAAATCTGGCCCATAATTATTACAATTTTCATTTTAAGAAGAAAACCTGAGGCTTTCTGAACTGCTGAATATATGAGAAATTAAATGAACAAATTTTTAGCAGTGTATCTGCTGAGAGAGGAATAATCTTTTTCTGTGTCTAGTGTCCATGAACAATGTAACCCTGTGAAATGCCTATGTCTTTCTAACACTCTAGTAATACAGGCAATAGCAATAATGGACTTGGTAAAATCCTGATCCTCTTGCAGTTAAGAAGTGCTGTTAGCCCTTGTTACAGTCTGTGCCTGTCATGAACTGCAGGATTTCACCCTCTGTGCTGAGATAGATACAGTATTCTCACAAATATTAACATAGGTTTTGACTGGCAAGAAGAGACATGTCTACATTATTTGTGGCAACAGAAAGATGACAGAAGAATTTAATTTGAAAAGCTGGGATCCATTTATTTTAGAACTATTCTCAATCCAGAAATACTTAGTAATGTCAATAAATCCTAAAATGGGAACCAATCCTGCTCCTGGTTCCTTGAGCATTCTTCTGAGAGTAACAGTTGAAGAAGAGGACCCATGGTTCTGGGAGGTGAGGACAAGAGAGAAAGATGGGCAACTTCCATAATAGACAGCAAAGACTTTGCCTTCCAGCTTTTGGAATCAAGTGTGAAGCCTACTTAAGCTCACAGTAAATCAATATTTGAATGGCAGATCAAGTCATTCATGACACTTCTATGAACTGTTGCAGTGGGTAAGGGTGGTCAAAGCTGCTAAATGTAAGGGATGGAAATTTCTGAAATTATTCAGTTGCCAGCAGTATGAGTGGTGCCGATTGTATCTGTACTCGGGTTGAGGAAGCAGACTTGCAGAGGTAAAGCAAGCAGATGCACAGAAGCTGAAACAGCAAGATGAGGACAATTATCTCAATGCAACGTGATGGCAGTACAGTTTAGGCTCCGGGAGTTTGGAAGATACTATCAGCTTAATTACTTTCAGGAGAGAGAAATATGGAGGAAAGGATAAAACAACCTGTACTCTTGCTGGCTGTAGGCTGTGCAAGGTTTAGCATATAGAAGGTCAATGACCTTTGGGCAAAATCTGTTAATAGCTTCTTATGGTGAAGTTACAGAGATTTTGAAAGTAGCATAGCTGAAGTTGTCATTTTAGCACCTCAGAAACAGATCTGTTTTAGGGAAGAAGAAAAGCTCTGGAAAAAGCCAAAGGCACTTAAGGATAACAAATTCAAGTACTTCTGAAAGTCAGTAAAGGCCCTGCAGTATCCCTCTCGTGCTGTATTACCAGATCATCCTCTTACAAAACATTACGTTAAGGAAATGCAAATGAGAAGGCAACTGAAGAAACTGTAGCACCTCTGTTATTTAAAAGCACTAAAGAACTTAACTGAATTTTGTTCCTGTTGTTGAAAAGTCATTGTCATGAAAAATGAAACTAAAACAAGAATTATGATTTTAAACAAAAAATGTTATTTTAATGTGTCTCTTTTCCTAAAAATGCCAAAAATGGAAATATTTCAGTAATGTTTCAAAAGTTTCAGAAACAGAAGTATTTTACCTGGAATGAAATAATTTTTACTGATTTATTTATTTTTTTTAATTCATGTAGTATTTGTTGCTGCATTTTCAGTTTTCATTGAAAAATGAAAGCCATTTTTTCAATAAGAAATGTGGCTGAAAAGAGTCAAAATAGCCAGCAAACTTTTTATAATGTTATGGAAAACAGGATTTCTGGCTAACTCTGCCAACCTGATTAGGTCAGAGCAAACAGAAAGGCGAAGTAATTTATTACAGCTGCATGCTTTTTAACGGTCTGTTGCAGTTACAGAGTCCTGTGACCAAACCCCATTAGCATTTTTCCTACCTGTAGCTGGTCTTTACCTGAACACAGGACAACTTGGACAAAACTAAATATGTCTCTCCTGCTTTCAGAATTGAAACTAGATCTCCATGAAATATTGCACCACACTGCAGATCTACCAGTATGTTGAGTTCCAGCTCCCAGGTGTCTACATAAGGCATGGGTACAAACCTCTTTACTCTGAATTCCCAGAACACTTCCGGGGCTTGGACTGATAAATCTAAAATCCCCAAACTGAGCAAAGTAAAATGGAGTACCTTTGAAGATGTGTCTTTGCCTCCTGGAGGTTGTCTCTTGCTGGAGGAGGCTTGCAGAGTTCCTGTGTTTGTTCTCAATGAAGCCAAGCAAGCTCTCCCTCCACAGAACTGCTTCTTAGTAGTTTTGGTTCCAGACTTCTGAAAGAGAGCAAGGAAAAACACTTTTTAACTTTTGACATTTTAAATAATGCAAAACTGTCCCAGAATCCAGGGGCAATGGTGCTGAAGCAAGGACACAGGGACCAGCCTCATGAAGGAATCACATCAACAGTTCACAGGGATCTCCAAGGAAATGCCTGTCTATTAACTTTAAATACTTCACATTTGTCTGAGCACACTTTGAAATCTGATAGCCAAACCATAAAGCTATATCTCCTGCTTTAACTATTATTATTACTGCTACAAATATTACTGATATTAATATTAATACAAACTTCTGGCATTGGATGTGGCAAAGTAACTCTCATTTCAGTCTATGAGAACCTTATACAGCTTCCTTTTAAATGAATGATACTTTGGTCAGTCACTCAAGTGAGCATGCATAAAGGCTACCTTTAAAAGCAGAATGTTGTTAGCATATAACGGAGAGAGTTTGTCTGCTCTGCTTAGGTCAAACAGGCTACCTGTGTAATTATGTCCTTAGTGAGGCTGCATAAAACTTCTATTGCATTTAAGTCAACACAAAACAATTTCTATATTTCATGTCGTGGGTAGGAATGAAAATGGAGATAGTTCATCAATGTTGATATGTGATATAAAAAGAGCTGAGAAGCCAAGGGTATGAGAGTGCATAAAAATGTTTTGTGTCCTGACCAGTACATTGCTTAAAAAAAAAATTTTACAATCAGCCCCAATTGTTCATTCTTCCCATGCAGAAGATACTCACATATTCATTTTTAAAAGGGCAAATCAACCATAATTCAGTTTATAAACTGTGAAGCTGGTTGCGAATGTCTGGATGAATATTCATTAGAATCTCTTAATCTGCCATCGACTGTGATTCATTAGGCATATGTAAATATCACTCACTTTAATTGCCCCTAAACTGACTTAACATAATATTGTCATTAGCAAATTATTAGTTATTTGTGTAACTAATGGTACATTATGGTGTACACGTTAAATCGCCAAATATATGATTACAATTATGATGATGTTTTATGCTGGGTGCTTTGTAAACTATTTGATGAAATATAATGGAGCCAAATCAAATCTGGTATGTTAATAGGACAGTTGTGGAACTTTATTATTATATTTCTACACCTTTGTGACTGCTGTAACATGTGAGCCTTCACCCCACCCCGTGCTTCGATGGATTATGGATTGGCTTCACTTTCCTTTCCATATCAGAGGCTGGTGTGACATTCCTCTGCCTGCTTACCCCTTGTTTTACCTAATGAACTCAGTTCCAGTTAATTATTGGTGAAGGTGCCCTAGATTGCTGTGGCAAGACCTTTTCACTGAATGACCAGGGGGAGGGAGCAGAGTAGATGGGTTTGCAGCACAAAGTGTTAATGAGCTTTACTGAGGATTGCTGGTGGAGAGGTAGGAGCATAGGACAGGCTTTCGTCCAGTGCATGTAACCTGCTTAATCTTCTATGGTTTATCTGTATACCATGGTTTTATATTTTCCCTGTCTCTTAACTTAATGACTCCTGCTGACTCATGTGATGAGAAGTCTTGCTGGGATTGTTTGACTCACCCACTCTCCAGCATTTCCAATAGTTGCACATTGGGCAAGCAGCTTTAAGGAAGCCCAAGTCATAAAGGCAAAGCCTGCAATTAGTGCTGTTAAAAGGTTTTTAATTACAAGACTAATAATAACTGGAATATGTTAGTGCGAAAGGGATAAACGGCATCCTCAAAGGATTTTAGTGTGTCTTGTGTCTAAATGCAAATATATTTATTGAGCATGTTAATGTTTATAGTCCCAGAAAGTTAAGAAAGGGTCAATTCCCATTGCCACATATTTATTCAAAATGAATTTAATAAGACAGTTACTTTATTTCTTTAAAAAGAGTTTATTAAGGCATATTTACTAGAAACTAATGACAAATGTAGTAAGTACAGATCTGGTCACAAATTAATACAAATCCTCTGAAGGAACATCCTGCATCATCAAGTGGTTCTCCAGCCATTCCCATCAGCCGTGCTGCTCTGATGCTATTTGTGGTGCAAATCAGACTGTGCCTCCAGTTAGTACTGTGGAGGCAATTTGTATCAGCTATATTTCTGGCATTCCAAGTGAAATAAGACACTTAACTGTAAGTTGAATAGATACAGATGTCACGAATGTTGAGGAATTTTTTTCATTGAGTTCAAAAGACTTTGAAACAGATGCAAAATATCACATGTTAAAAAATGGACGAAAGGCATGGGAAACAGGAGCTGGTGTTGCAGAATGGAACTATCACATTGCAAACCTGGTTCAGAGGGCTTTACTTACGTGCTTGACTGAACTTAACTAAAGCTTTGGCTTTTCACTGATTTGGTTAAAACAGTGAAAAAAAATACATGGAAATTATTTTTATGTGAACCCAGATTGTACTGATTTAACTTAATTCAGTTAGAAACAGATTTATGCTAAACAACAGAACCCCCACACACATTTGGAAAACAAAGTAAAAGATCTCACATGGGATTGTTTACTAAATTAAAGGAAATAGCCCACATTCTTATGCAGACGTTCCCTAAAATTCGCTGATATCAGGTCTAATCCCATTCCCAGGCATATAGGAGACCTTCAAAGCAATCAAGAGAGTTCAGATACTGTTAAGTGGGTATTTGCAAGAAACTCATGGCAAATTAATTGCAGAATAATTCACATAAATTATTGTCTGGGTAATTTTGAATAATGAATCAGGCAGGAGAAAAGGATAAATTATTACATAATTTCTTCAGTCCTAATAGAAACATTAATAATGCCCAATAAGAATAAATTGCATTTAGAGATTACTTAGCCCTATCTCAAACCTCAGTGAAGGCAGCAGGAACACTCCTCCAGGTCTGCTATGGGCAGAATATGGAAGAGAGAGAGAAGCAGAAGGTTGACTGGGAGATGGGCTGTAGTAACAAATGCATTTCCAAGGTAGATATATATGTCAGCGGGTGATGAGCTCTTCAGGGAGGGCAGCTGGCAAAGTGACATACAATTGTGTCCTTTGATGACCCTATTCCAGGATTAGTTAAACTCTGCAGACTGTCCCTAGGATTTTGTTAACCTGGTCCTGAGGGCTGGAAGCTTTTGGAAGGTAGAGGAGGAAGAAAGGAAGTAGCCCTTGGGGTTATGTATGTTGCTGATGTGCAGGACCCTAGACCCATTTCCAGCTCTGTCACTGCAATGCTGGAAAACCTTGGATGGATCAGACTTTGCTTCTCCTCCTGTAAAGTAGAAGCAGTGGTGGGAAAGAGGCACAGGCTTGTAGATGCAGAATAAACTCGCTTATGAGATTCCAGGTAACCTCAGTGAACTGCATATTTGAAATAATCTGGGTTAACTTTCTTGGAGGGTTTTCTTCCTGTGTGTATCATTTTGTAGATCTGCATCTACACTAGAAGGTACATTGGTGCCACAGAGGGAAAGGACTTCATCAGCATGAGGGCAGGGGTTGAAATCTCTTTCAGGAAAGATTAAAATGCAATAATAATAACAATTAAACGACCATTGTGTGATGATTAAATACAATGTAGGGCTTATTTTAAATATGAGTCCTTGAAGCACTGGTAAGAGGCACACACCTGAAAAACATAATTATTAGTAGAAAAAAAAAAATGTCTGAGAAACAAACATGTAAAATAGGTACCAGAAAAGATAAATGACTTGCTGGAACAGCAGCATTAAAAGAAATTTTCCTGAGGTGACACAGTATGCTACCACATTCCTGCAGTCACCGCGCTGAGTTAAAAAAATAAACAAGGCGCCTTGTAGGAAAACGATTGCTTTGATTCCAGTAACAGCATTACATTTGCTTTGCCTCTTGCTTTCTGCCAAGGAAGGCACGTGAGTTTCTGCAGCAGGTTCAGGCTGTGTGACACACCATTGTTCATGCACTTGCACCTGGGGCAATAATATTCATAAGACATTTATTTGGGTCAGAGGACAGGTCTATCTGCATGCACTGAGGAAGGCTTGAAAAGCTGATGTGGCGTCCGTGTGTTCCTGCACTGACCTCCTGCACATGGGGAGGAGCTGGAAGACCTTGTTGGCCATCTCCTCACCTCCCACCTACCTCTGTCTCACTTGGAAAAACTGTGTTTGAATTCTCGGAAGGGACTGGCAAGTCTTCAAAAGCTTGAAAGCACATTTTACCTTACCAGTGTATTTGGAGAACACCTGCAGGAGCCTGCTAACCTTTGTCCCTCTCAGATGTTAGACACGTCAATGCTAACACCACCGTGACACTTCTTGGAGGTGTGTCACTCCTTCTTGTAGGAATTATTCAGTCACTACAGAAAGCAAGCACGGAAGTCCAGTGGAAGAGGATGTATGTAAGGTACATCCAATAGCTTATGCGTAGGCTGAATCTGACCAGATTTGTAGGACAGGCGATGAGGATGCCTCATATGTCTAGAGGCAGACAAGTTTGTGTCCCATGTAGAGGCATGAATGATTGTGGGTGAGGAGAGAGTTGAAGAGGCGTCTAGAATAAGCTGAATAATTAAAGGAGATTGAGATTACTTTGGATCCTCACTATGATGGGCACCTCCTGTGACCTGAATGGTTTTCAAAATACTTGGGCTGCCTCAGCACCTGCCAGCTCAAGTCAAGGTGCCATGTACATACAGCTCAAATTTCTCCTTATTTTCTCCTATTTTTTATGTCAGTGATTGCAAAGAGATCTATTACACAAGGGTTCTCCTCAGGTCCTGCAACAGAGGCTTTGACCCCCAAATCCATATAGGAGTTTTAAAATCACTTCAGGCTGCCCCAGTCAGCTCCTTAGTTTACATGTTCCCAACAAGATGGGAAACTGTGCTCCCTGCCATTGCAGAGGAAAAAGATCTATCTTCTATGTTTTGTTTTGTGAATAAAATATTTGACCTGCACCTCTCCCCTGGTGCAACTTTTTGTGACATTGTGCTACATCGTGGTGAAGTGGTCGAGATTAAACATACTCTTAAAATATGGACAAAACTGAAAAAATACCATATGGATTGAAACTGTGTCTGAGAAACATATTCTGCAGTTAATGGAGAAGGTACAGAGCAAGGACATGACCACACGTTAAAGACCTGCTGGTACTTTCAGTCCTTGACAAGCAGGTGGAAGGAAGCAGAGAGGAACTGCTAGGACTGCTGGGAACACTGCTTGTCATCAGGGTCTCTAGGGTGACTCTGGCTTAAAACCAGATCTCCAGAACCAGTTTCTGAACATGTAAAATCAGGACAATGATATTTTCTTGCTTTTGTAAAGCACATCTTTCAGAGCCATGGGTTAAAAGTACAATATAAAAGCTGCTCATTATTATAATGATCCTTTTTGTTAGTACACATGCATAAGCATCTAGTTTCAGGTTTCTCTTAATGATCAATACTTGAAGTGGCAGTGCAGTGGCTGTAGTAGTTTCTACAGAACTCGCAATTAATCTAAGAAATTAGGATGTCATCATAAATGATGCCCATCACAGAAAATTTGCACCAAGCTTCACAGTTCGGTATATGAAGAAATCTTTCAGGAGCCAAGCTTGCAGAAACAGAGACTGAGCTACCACAATCATATTGCTTACCTTGTCTGATCAGGCAGAAGAGGTCTGTGTGCCTAGGGAGTTCCAGTCACCCCAAATCAAAATCCATTAAGTTGTGATACATTTAGACCCACAATTGCTGCAGATTAGAATTCAGCAGAGAACTTTGCATTACGCCAAGGGGTGACCTTTTCTCTGAGGTGCTCTTGTGCAATTGTTAGGACCTTGTAACAAATGCCTAATGCCATTTAACGAAGGAATGACATATCTCTGATATGCAAATTTTTACAGCGCAGCAATTAAGCGGTTTAGAATTTTATGACGGTGTTTGGGCTTTATACAACAAAAAAAGGGCCAATAAAGGTCTGTGATGGATGGGCTAATCCCCACTGGAAATATACCATGTAATCTCATGGAGACAATGCATTATGGATAGCATTGTGATTATTGGTTGTTAATATCTCCCCCTCCTCCTCCGCCCCCCTTCCTGCAACCCCCCCGCCCCCATCTCCTGCTCCCGGCACTGATGAAAACTGCATGGCTGCCACATTGTCGGGGGCACAGTCCTGGGATACAGATGGGAAAGTTGGGCCATTGCAATCTGCTGCGCGCACGGATGACAGTGAAAAGGGGGCTTGCAGCGAGGCAGCTTGTCAGCAGGGGACGGGGCTGGGGGCCATATGCCTCTCTTCTTCTCCCTTCTGTCGCCCTGTCTGCTGCCGCACACTGCTGTCGGGGGACACTTTAATGATGAACATGTTTTAAACAGTTTTGCTTACCTCGCGACAGCTTTTGGGGGAGGAGGGTCTTAATTAGACACCTTCCGCATTTTTGGTGGGTTATATTTTTCTGCAGGCGTCTGTCCATCTCTGGGTCCATCCACTGCCCTCCCCGCCCTGCAGCCGGGTGCTGGGTGCAGCTGCACTCCCTCCTTCTTGCCATCCTCCACCAACCACAGAGGGCACATTGCTTTTATTCCATGTGCCACTAGCTGGCCATCGCTCTCCTCCCTGCTTGCAACTGTCATCTGAATTCTGTTGTGGAGCTGGCAGAGGTGTTCATGGCTGACCCTGTGTTCACGTGTAGAATTTGCACCATTTCAAGCATGCCGAGAGGTCCTGATCCTGAAGCAGGAGGACTTCTGTCTTGGAAATATGATACCAAGATAAATATTGGGAATTTTAACTCTCTTTTTAAAAGCAGCTTGTAAAATTAAAAGGAAAAGACATCTCTGATTGCTGTTTGGAGTGCCAAAGTAAAATAATATAAAGCTTCAAGTCACTCTCTTGCTGTTTGTTCACTGTCTCAGAGAGTCAAATAGAGCTTTTTGTTTACCTTCTTCCTTTTTTTTTCCTTGATCTTTTATACCCTTGATTAGAGCTGCTACTGCAGTTTTTTTATTTTTGTTTTAAGAAGAGAATAGAGGACTGGGGAAGATGGATTCTGTCACCTATTCAAAGTTTTGTTTTGGTTTTGTTGGGGTTTTTTTGTGGTGTGTTTTGTTTTGTTGTTTGTTTGTTTGTTTGTTTGTTTGTTTTGATGACCAGAAATCCCATCAGTATATATTGTAGCCAAAGTTAGTAAAGATTAATTTTACCAAAAATAATTCTGACCTCATTGCCTTTCCTGTGGAAAACCCCTTGGCAGGGGGGTTCTGGGAAGCAAAACCAGGATGGGGACTCCCTGGCAGGGCTCCTTAGACTGGCAAGCCTGTGAGGTGGTGGGAAGGGAAGAAAGTTTGCTGGGGCAGATACAATCCCTCCAACAACACAGGGGTCTTCCACCAAGTGTGATCATCCCCTAGGAACTACAGAAAGCAGAACCATTTGTGTGGAAGTAATTGTTTGAGCACTAGCTCTAATTTCCCATAACCTCTCATTAAGGCCCTCTCCCTACCAGCACCCAGCCCTCTCACCGAGGGCACACCCTCACCTCTGCCATTTGGGTATGAGGGGCCCTGAGCAGACAGTGCGGTGTGCACCTCTTCTGGCTCTGGGATATCTGTCTTGTCCCTTAATCACTAAGCTTCCCCTGCCCTCTCCCTGACTAGTTCAGGGAGAAAAATGTTGAGGACAACAGCTGAAATAAACAGCTGGACAGACAGATGGATGGGTAGACAGCTGGATGGAAGGATAGGTAGAGCCAGCCAGCCAGATATTGTTGGGAACTGTGTATGGATATGGACTTCAAACATCAAAAAAGCCTTTTGCTACACTGGAAACAGTCAACAAGAGCTGTCCTACTTCAAACCTTGGAGCCCAAATGAAGCTAAACCACTTCTTCTCAACCCAGCACGGGAGGCTGGGTCAGGACATCGTGTCACATGAAACAGGACATCGTGTCACACAGTGAGTTTATTACAGAATGTGCCAAAATAAAGATCCTACATAGCTGGTGGTTTGAGAATAACAACTTGGCAGGTATAAATGGGAACCCCTTGAAACTTAGGATTTTTTTTTTACTTTTAAAAAATATCTTTTTGCGTAAGATGACAAAAGCAAAGTAAATTCTTCCTAGCAGTGAGCCTGTCTGGCTTTGAAGGAGTGACATAAAAGAAGTGGGAGAGCCCTTTTAATCTTCACATTTTAAAATATGGCAGCACATACAGAAACACAGCCCCTCATAGGACAGGCAGAAGGCCATGCTAGGAAAAGGATGAGTAAGCCATCTGAGTAGTAATTTCCATTTTGTCCCTTTCATTTGGGTGAGGAAGACCCTGTTCGCGAGGCACTGCAGATTCTACTGATGGGGAAAAGGGCCCACGGCAGGTTAGTCACTTTATCCTTGAGAGATCTTGACCACACTGCCTCCTGCGCACCCAGACAACCTGGTACTTAGTAAATGCCCAAATTAGTCTTCATCCGAGCCAAGATTATGCCTCTGTATCTTTCTCGGTTGCTGCAGCCCTGTGTCCAGCACCTCACAGGAGGGATATCTGGCCATCTGGCAAGGGGCACTTCTCACTATTGGTTAGCAACTCAACATTCCCACAATGGCAAGTGCGAAGTAGCGAAGCCTGGGAGCAATTACATGTATCTAACTTCTGATACAGAATGGAGTTGAAAGAACTTGGTGATATTCGGTGTTCAGTACAAATACTTAATGTCACCCAGGTCGTGGCATGGATGGGAGTCCTTCCTCTTACTGCCATCCGTGTGTTGGTACAAACAAATGCTTGTGTTGGCAATATGGTACAGCTTAATTTGTTAAAGAAGGAACTGAGAGGATGGTTGGTACTTGTTCACAGTAATGGAAGTACCTAACAGTACTAACTAGGTAATCCCAAACAACACGACCTTACAGATATTTTTAAGGACAGCAACAAAAATGAAGCTGTGACATTAATATATCCTGTTGCAAAATTGTAACATAAAGACAAGAATACTGTCCAGCTCCTGGGGTGCCTCAGCTTCTTGGTAATTTTTGTGAAACTTTTGCAATAGGACTAGAATACCTAGAGCAGAGAAACTGTGAGCCACCATGCCTGAACCTTCAAGGAAAAATCATCTTTTGAGTCTAAACAGAAGTGGACTGCAAAGTGATTAAACTTAAGCATGATTTCAAGACAAATAGCTATCAACATTAATTTAATTGCAGTTTTTTTGAAAAATGTCAAGACAGATTTTGGAGTGAAAAAAATGTTACCTATGAGGTGCAACAGGTATCCTCGGTTTAAAAAAACACACCCAACTCCAAACACAAGGCCACACAGGATAAAGACTTTGTTAAGGTTAAAAGCTCTCAAAGTCACTTTTGTTTTCAAAGCTGTAGTGATTCAGTCATGGAAATTATCTGAAGTCATCACGTGAGATTACTTTTCTTTAAACTACCTTGAAAGACAGCTAGAAATTAAATGAAACTTTGGAAATCACTGCCACAGCAGTCACAAGTCACAGGTCACAAGATTATGTGCAGCATTAGAAAAAGGGCAGATCACTCATTTTAGTAATCTTCCTGTAATAAACCTTAATATACACACAAATCCCATTTCTACCAAGACACGGTACACGTGCATTTTCAGTTTGCATGACTTTGTATTTTTCATTCTTGCATTTTGAGCAACTGCCAGTTGTGACGACATCACAGTTTCTCTTGCTTTTCTCAAATGTGCATGAAACCACTCATTTTTCCTTTGTTAGCAAAACTTGGGAAGTCAGGAGAGTTAACTTCCATGATAGTGGTTGTGGAGAAATTATTGTTTCCATGGTCTTGAATAACAGAAACATATACAGGTGGAACAGGTTAGATCAGATCTGAGAGAATTTTAGTGCCTCAAGCCAAATGAAGTATTTCCTATTTGAATTATAAGCAATATAATTTTAGGTATTATCATAAAAAATGTCAGTGTTAACCTAAAATATCATCTGTCAGTCCAGTGCCTGAGCTACTAGCCTGGCACATGGTCATACCAAAAGTGTGTTGTGCTTTTTCAAGTACCATGAATGTGGACTAGACTGTGATCAGCAGCTCCTTCTATTTCTAAGACAGTGAACAAGGTGGCTATTTCCAAAAGAGATTGAACATAAGTCAGTGCATTTTCTCAGGTCAGTTAATTTTTAGTAAGGATTACTAGATTGTTATACCATTACCCACACTGCCACCCTGAGAATAACAAAGGTCTAAAAGAAAGCCTAGGAAGGAATATCAAAAATATGGGGCTTTCCAGATCCCGAAGACTATAAATGTTTTGTTTAAGAATAAACAAATAGCAAATAAGAAGAAAGCTATAATGAAACTGCATTGGTAACACCTCTTTCTGTAAAGGAAATAAAGATGGCAGACTTAGCATTAATCAAACAGTTAAGTTCTTCCAGAATGGTGTGGGAGCCACGAGATTTCACGTGGATTTCATTATCTCAGAACTTCTGTACAAGCCTGCCAAAATAGAAATACAAATAAGAGCAATATCTGAGCTTACAATGAAAAAAGAAAAAAGAAATAATCATGAGTTTCTAACTCAAAACATAAACTAAACTCTAAATCACTGCAACTGCAAAATAGTGAGTAGGTTACTTCTCTAAATGTTTCTCCAGACTTTTGTTGTTGTTGTATAAGAGGGAATAGTGGGTCATAGTATCTAACAATCTTACTCTATTTGATGATTTATGCGTGCCTCTTGATCAAATCTGGATCTGTTCATCTTTCATATCTGCATGTTGTTCTGAAAAACAAATCAATAATTTTAATATCCTGGTGATCTGAGGCTGACTATGACAAGTATCTGATTCTGGTGGTATCACTCAAAGGCTCAAATATACCCAACCTGTATGCGTTGGGTAAAAAGGAAATAGGCCAAAGATCATTTTTATTGATGTAGAAATTGAGCTTTCAGATACAACATTACATCAGGAATGTCCTTTTACCTGCATCAGGTTTTATCTGGCATTATGTTTGGGGTATAATGTAATTATGTTCACAGAGTTCCAGTAGAATTTTAATTACAGACAAGAAGGATAACTTACTTGCAAGCCAACAAACTTCATTATATTTTTAATCTGTCTTTTGATGTCTCTGGATGATGTAATGTGTCTGGACTTAGTGTTGCCTTCCCTCCTCTGCAGCACAGAGAAAATGCTTTAGCGTTAGTATTATAGATGAGACAACTAACTGGGGAAAAGTGACAAAAATCATGTGAAGACAGAGTTTCAGCTGAGGTAAACTCCCACAGTTACCGCTAACATCACCTGTAAGCTGGGATGAAGAGGAAAAGGGCAAGGTGGTGTTTTTCTGAAAGAAGCCACTAAGGCACAGTGAGGTGAGTTAACCACAAAGTGGGATGTAGACATAGAGACCCAGCTGAGAAAGGCTAAACTGCAGCACTCACATTGCTTCGCTTCTGAGTAAGAGCAGCCGCACAATGATTTAATGCCCTTGGATTTATGCACACTAATTTCTCGCACTTCGTTAATTTGTCTCATGTTCTTGAACGTCCCAAGGTCTGCCATGCTTAAATGGCTCATTTTTCTCTACCTTAGTCACAACCGGGTGACAGCCATGGTGGCAGAGCGACAGAGGGGCAGGGTGGTGATGGATGGCAGGGAAGAAATGTGAGAGGAAAGGGACTGAGGAGTGCGGAGGGGGAAGGCGGAGGAGCTTTGCCCCTGCATCCCGCTCCTTGCTCCCACCTCCATGGACCAGAGCTCTGGCCTGCACAGGGGCAAGGGCACCCTGCCAGTGGACATTGCATAGTGCTACAGCTGTCAACAAGGCCATGAGACCATGTAGTCAATAGATGGCACTGCTTGGTTTTGTGTTAAGTTTTTGCAGGTTTTGGAAGAAAGGTGGGAATTTGCTGCAGGTAGCAGCTTAGCCGGGCTCAGCTCTGCCTGTTATGACTTTATTTAAGTAGCTGTTATTAAAATAAACAAGGAAAGACAACAACAACAAAAAAAAAGGTGTGGTGGGGAGGGTGCTTGTTTCCTCCCCACAACAGTGGAAACGGGACAGCCTGTGGGGAGCACAGCAGTGTGGAAGTGCAGTGGGTGATAACCTCCATCTCTGCCCTGTGTAGGTAAAACTACAGCTCATGATTTGAAAATAGCTCCTTTCCTCTTCCCAGCTGATCTGCTGGGAAGTGTGGAGTATCTGGCAGGTCCCGAGGGCTGGTCCCCAGGGTTTGTGACCACTGCTGGGCTGCTGCACACAGGAGAAGGACAAGGCATCTGCTGAACTGGTGGGGTGACCTGCAGGCAGGTAAAGGGGTGTGTGGGGTTGTGAGCTGTTAACAGCCCACCTGAGTCAATGTGCCATCCTCAGTCTCTCTGAAGAGGTTTGCTGCTGGCCTGAATTGACCAAGGATACCAAAAATGGGTACTGGAAAGTGTCCACTGTTTTTGTTTGTTGGGGTTTTTTTTTCCCCTCTGGGATACGCTTGCAAAATACCAAGTCAAAAAGGCTGGAAGAGTGGAACAAATATTTATAGTATTGCCAGATATTGCCAGAGAAACTATGTATGAAGTATCCAAATATCTGGGTAATTCCATTATTAGCACAAATAACCAGGAATTTTTAGCCTCCATTAACACAGCCCAGTGTGCTACAACCAGTTCACAATGCTGTGAATCTTTCCACCACCTCACTATAGCTGCATCCAGCCTGCTAATATTTGCTTGACCGTATTTCTCATAGCCAAAGGTATCTTTTTTTAATGGATGCATTCCTTAAACCTCACTTGTCCCACTATTAGTGTATGCAGACATAGCTTGATAAGGTAATATTTACTGAATAAAATTTAGGCAAAATTAATCTGAAAAAAGCAGCCTATTTAGATGGTGACTTATTAACAAAACCATGTTCATATACTCTGTGTGGCAGGGACCTGCTTCCACTCTATTGATACTCATTTTTAGATGCTATTAAATGGCAAATGTATTAATCCCATTCAACAAATAATTTGTACCAGAGACTAAATACATTCAATACTATTAACATTATTTACTTTGCAGCAGGACCTAGGAGACTTTGTCATAGACATTGCTCATTTTGCTACGTGCTGTATGAATACAAAGCAGACGGTGTCACTGCTCTACAAGTGTGTAGAAAGCTTGCAGGTTGGAAGTAGCTTGAAGGTAGCCTCAGAAAAATCCAAATTTGCTTGAAATCACAAGGGCAGAGCTAGCATCTAGGTTTGGATTTCGCTTCATTACAAAATACTGTAGCAGCCCCAGACCCCACTCCAAATCACAGTAATAGGCAGGGGGGAGCTGGGAGGAGTCTCAGCCCTGACCAGGGAAAGCCACCTTTGTAGGAGAAGTCTTAGTGAGCTGAGTGTGAACAGATTGCATTTTTCATGTTCCAGGATTTAGTTTCCACACACAGTTTGGTGGGATTTTTTTAGTGGTGCTCCACAACACCATTTGTGGGTTTATTCTGTGTACCTTGGAGTGGCAGAGAGGAAAGCAGGTTACACCTGCTTCTTGTTGTGGCAAAATTTAAAGGTGTTTTTTACAGTCAGAAGGGTGCACTTAGTAACAGTTTACACAGTTCTTATAGGGCTAGCAAGAAAGGTTGTGAGGCTTTGCCTCAGCTTTTTTCTTATAATAACCCTTCATTGCAGATCCTCTGAAAGCAGCATTGAGAGATATTCCCTTGCAGAGGGGGTGAGGTTTTTTTGGTTTTATTGTGTTGTTACTCTGACAAACCCTGCTAGAAGATGGTAATAACAAGCGTTTCATCTTCTCTAATCCTCCCAGGGTATATCTGATACCATGAGTATGAGATGGTAAGGGCTTTGGCAATTAATTCCCTGCAGGTTAAAACAACAGGAAAATTAGTGAAGTTATAGCACAAGAGACAGATAAGTAAAGCTGAATTAAAAGGCTGAGATTTTAGTTACAATATTTAAGAATGTGTTAGAAGAAAAAGTGAAAGGTGGTAATGGTGTGCAGTTGGAGTCCTCCTGAAGTTCACAGTACTGAGCAGGATGAGAACAACAGTTATACCAAGGGCCTTCCTGACAACTTGGGCTCCAGTGTTGTTGCTGCTGGTGTGCACTGGTAGCGGCAGGAGAAAGGATGTTGGTACAAAATACTGAACTTTCCCCCTTCCTTTAAAGTCAGAGACAGCTCAATGCTGGTGCAAACTGGCTGACTTTTCCTGAAGCTGCTGGAGCTCCAGCAGTTCACACCACAGGAAAGTCTGATACAAAGCTGCCCTGTATCTGCAAAACAGTTGTTTGGTATACAGTGTTCCTCTCTTTGTGTCACTGTTTACCTAGCCAGCATATAAAGAGGTACAAAATGCTGACTGAACTCGCACATTCCAGTCACCACACTTCAGCTTGGTATGCAAAGCTTCATGAGTGCAGAAATTTTCAATTTGACTTCCAATAATATGTGTGTACGTTAATGTATGTAGCATTTCCAGGAGATGGCAAAGCCAGAGTACCTGAATTGAGTAAAAAACTAAACTTGATCAGGGTGGTGAAAGTCCACAGGAACTCAGGTGAAGAATCATGTGGGTGTGCATGAAATAATCTACCATGGGCATCTAAAAGAATAATGAAACATTTTGAAGATAAATAAGTTAAATTAGAGACTATTACATATATTTTAGATTTCCACAATCTGCTGGATCTTTAATTTAAAAGTTTACATCTTTTAGTGGAAAAATTAATTTCTTTCACAAGTTCCACTTAGATTTTGTTGCTAATAAACCCAAGGATGTAAATACTATTAAGTACAAAACAGCCTGCTACATAATTGTTTCAAAGCAATTACAGAGTATATCGAGCCATTCATTGAGCAGAAACAGTTTTTTCCAAGACACCAGCTTCCTGTACCTTGAAATTTTATTAGTCTAAGAATTTCATGCACCATATGTTGTAATACGAGACTAGCTGCAATTGAACAAACAACTTTCTGATATATAAGTGAATGATAACCTGATTTTAAATGTGTTTATCTAATGAGATAGTAACTGTAATTTACAGCACATATAAAAACTCCCACTGTTACTCCTGGTGCACCTTTTGGCTAAAAAGGGTGATGTGCTGAGATATGCTAATGAATATTGTCTTGGTTTTTACCAAGTCAGTAATAAAATTTGCATTTGATATTGTGCACAGTAAACTGGGTTATTAGCCTTGAAAATGAGTCTCATAAAATTTAAATATAGGCTTAAATCATATTAACTGTCCTGTAGATTTTCTGAGAGGCTTTAAAGCATTGTGCTCTTGTTCTATAGCCTTGAGCACGCAGATGTCATTTTGCCTTCAGGGGTGCCCCAAAATACACATGTATTGGAGCCTGCAGGGTGAACAGCATATCAGCTCCTTCTTCTTTCACACTTGGGGAACTGGATGTAGTTCCAGGGATGGAAAAACTGCTGCGGGAAGAGGGAAAGGAAAAGGGGGGAAGGTGGTGTTGCTAAGGTGTTGCCCCTGGGCTCGGGTAAACCAAAGCAGCAGGTTCAGCCCTGCATGTCCAGCCCTGCCTGTCTGGTTGGTGGTGACCAGGTGCTGGGGAAAGGTTTGTATGCTGGGTCATGTCTGGTGGCAAGGCTGGTTCTATTGGTTCAGAGCAATGCTGTATCTGCTGCATGGTTATGGAGGAGAGGAGAATTTGAACCCTGGTGTTTGGAGTCAGTAGAAGGAATTTGAAAGGCAAATGGATCTCCACTGTGGACAAATAAATCCGAACTGAAGTCCCTTGAGAGGATAAGTTGTTGGAGAAGATGGGTGAAGCTGAAGCACGACAGGCTGTGTCTGGTCGGAGGGAAGCCCTAGTCCCACCAGCACGCAGGAACAAGCAGCGTGTTGAGCTTAGCTCTGCCCAGCACTAGGTGTTTCTGCACGCATCAAAGTTAAGACTTAAATGCTTTAAAACACGCTTTTAAAAAATTCTGTCTGTTTTGAGAGGAAGACTGCATGCATACAGATTGCTTCCATGGTATGTCAGACCTGTTAATTCACTTTAGGAGACCAGATCCACTTTTAGCAAAGCCTTCTAGGGAAGGGAGGGCGTTTCTTCCAGCTGTTGTCCAACACCAGTATACTGCCTCATCTTATGTAAGGGGTTATCTGACCCTTACGCTATGTAAGAAAGGAGTGTTGGTCTTGCCTCTTGTTTTATGCACTGTAATGTCATAGTGCTCACTAGGAACCAGGCTCTTTTTCCTAACTGGTTCCTATGACTGCCAGAAGAGTTTTGTTTCAGAAAGAAGTCCCTGTCTCAGTCATTTGTAATGATAGTATTGCATAATATAGCATTATGGCTGTACCATTGGCTGTGTATCCATCAGGAAGAAGTTACTGCTCTGAAATGGGACAGTCACCATGTATTCCATGCCAAAAAATGCAATGAACCCTGTTTGCTTATCTGTGCGAGGGATAACAGGGATAAAATAACAGCCTTCTGACAAATGGTATTTATTAAGAAATCCCAATTCTTCCTAGTGATTACAGTGTCTGGACATGGTGCAAAGTATTGTGTGAACTGCTCAAGGCATGGCACCTGGGTTGGGCACTAGACTGTAGCATGGTATAAACATCTTCACCAGTAAAGTCTGAAGGCTGATATTTGTGCTTATGCTTTAGTAGGGTGTAATATGATATTTTAATAGGATATTGTTTTAGACTATACGAATACCTGAAAAGTGTATGTGAACACCAAACAACAACAGTACTATGGGCACTAGAACACCTGTGTCAGGACAAAGCAATTATCCACTCGAGCATACCCGAGGTCCATCTCATCTCACCTCCTCTCATTTCCATGGCAGTGATTTGCCCTGGCTGCTTCAGGAAACAAATGCTTTTGTAAGTAGGAGTAAGTGGCAGAGGATGTGCTGCCTTCAGAGTAGTACACTGACACTGGGAAAACAAAAATTGCCTTCAAATCTTAAGTATGAGGTTGAATATCCCAACCATACTGCTGTTGACATTGATTATTAATAACTCCAGAATTTCCTTACAGTATTATCATTAACTCTTCTTTCTATTTTAACACAATCAATATTACACTTGCATAAACAGTAACACACTTATCTTCCTTCTGCTACGCACTGAATAAACACAGTATTGTAACACTGGGACCCCATGATGCTTCATTGGGCTCGGCTGCCTGCCAAGAGCCAACGGTTTGAAAATTGGAGAACAAAAAACCAAAAACACAAACAACCAGAAAAACCACAACCATCCAGACACCACCAAACAAACATACAAAACCGAAAAGATTAGTAGAACACTCTCCTAGCCATGGAAAAGGAAGAATTTCTTGGCAGTGCAGGAAAGTTTCTCATCTAGGGGCTGCACCCTTAGGCAGTTTGCACAGCACTTCCCGCAGCACTCTGTCTCCGTCTGTTCCAGCATATTACGATTTGGCAGGCACCCGAGCTGCATTATGTAGTGTTAAAAGAGGCTGACACTTCCTTTGGCTGAGACATCTTTCCCGACTGAGCCTTCCCCGCTCAGCTAAAAGAAGAGGAAGCACCAGGCTGGTTCCCCTTGTTTGGCTGCTAATGACACAGCACTGTGGACCACCTAGCAGGTCCTTCCTGGTATGGCTGACCAGGCAATCAGATGATTGCTTTTTTGCTATGTTTATCTAAAGCTACTATGACATTTCTAGGTAAGGATTCCCCAGGAGAAAAATCAACTATTTCAAATATTAATCACAGACTTTGGTTTTGCTTGACTTCTGTACCACTAGGAAATTTTTCTCTGGGAAAAGGTGATGAGAGAAAGGACATAACCTGGGCCTCAGACATTGGCTGAAAGTAGTTTGGACCTCCTTTCATCATTAAAAGCAGCTGAAAGGAGCCCTTTGTCAGCACTAAGGACCCCATGGTATCATGCCTATGAATCCTGGTTGAAGATCACGTTTGACTGGGACATCCCATGAGCACAACAGCGTCAAGAGAAGGAGAAAATCCTAATTGCACCCGTGATCCTCCTGAAGGTCTGGGCTCATCCTTGCTCTTCTGGCAGACATGGTTTCTCTTTCTATGCAAGTGTCACCCAGGGGAGGGTGGATGGGAGAGAGGTGATTTGGTGTCAGAGGGCAGGTTTGAGGATCCACTTGCTGCCATGGTACAGAGGGAAAATCACAACATCATTAGACAACCTTTGATCTAATCTCTGTTGTAGACATTTCATGCAAAAAAATAAAGGTTGTTTTTTTGGGTTTTTTACCTGAGCCAAGATGGTTCCTTCAAGTGACTTCTGACTGAGTACAGTTACTTGTGGAAATAGTGACATAAAGGAGTAGACACACAGAGAAAGGAAGGCAGTTTAAAGAAAGATAGTAAGTGGACATAGACTGCCCACATTACAAGCAAGTTACTTCCTTTAGCTTACCTTTCTGGTCACCAGTAGCAGGCATTGAAGTGAAGCAGCAGTGGAAATCATGCATGCAGAAGTCATCGTACAGGTTTTTTTCTTCTCCTTTAGGCTATCCTCATGTATCCTCAAAATATGGACAGTCCTGCTCATTTTAATCGTCAATGCTGGAATGCCTCTGTCTGCACCAGCATATTCTGTCCCCATTGTCACCATGAAGTGTAACAACACCAGTGCTGACAATGGTTTATTAGCTGATTTATAGGGGTAAATCAGGGGTAAATTGAGCCCTTCTTTAGAAAGCCCTGAGTTCACAATGCCAAGATATGCTGAGCACAAAAACTCATGTGGGGAAAAAAAAAGGGCCAGAACAATACTGACACTGTGTGGAGCCAGGTTATATATGCAATCATGCAATCTCAGGAGGTCTGTGAAGAAAACACAGCGTGCAGTATGGTGGAAGGGTAGAAAAACACAGTATCACCTATTGTGTTGGCTCAAAAACATATAAATACTTATGTGGAAAAAATAGCATCAAAAGTAAAATGTTATTATTTGATGGGAGGCACAAGAGTTTGCAGAGAAATTACACTAAGCCAAAACTCAAGTTTTCAACTTTGGCTTTACTCTCAAGAAAAGAGAAGAGCGTGAAAGAGAAGAGTTGAAATAGAGAACAAAATGTGTGTCGGTTTTGTTTGGACCATATTTTGTAAAAATAAAAGTCTTACCATTTCTAGAAACAATATTTGTTTTCAGCATTTATAAATATACTGTATATTTATTAACTGTTTAAAAAGACATGTATAAGTGATTTTTACATATACATTTCTTGTCTATGCACACATCTAGAAAGAGCTAGACTTCATCCTGCAAAACTTTTGATGCAAAAGGCAGAAGACCATGAGTGGGAAACCGTATCCCATAGTCTGGCTAAAGTGCTATCACTGCGATACCAACAGCCACAAGGTTTAAAGTTAGGGTTAGGGCTAAGAATCAAAGTACCAGTCTCACAGGAAGACTGGCAACACTGGTTTTCAACCTGTAATTTCATGTCAGGAGCTGAGGTTACCCATGTCTAAGATTGTACTCTCCTGGGAAAGAAAAAAATTCAGAAAATTTCAGCCTGCTAGAGGTGATGGAAAAATAAAGTTGCATTTGTGTTGAAGGATTCTTGTGTCTCTGGCTTTGAAACTCTGATAACCTTCAAGGCTATGTCCAGGTTGTAGAGCAGATAGAGTCTGAGGCTGGGGGCCTGTTGGAGATTACTGTGTGTCTCTTGCCTTGTGCTACTCAGCCTTTTTCCCCTTGGAAACTGCACCACAAAAGGAGCCATTATAGTGTGCACCAGTTCTTCATCTTCCTGTGTAGCTGGAAGGTGGTAGATGCAGAAGCTCAGATACAGGTTCTGAGAAACACTCATTTGTCCTAAATAATCCGTGCCGCCTTTTTGCAGCTAATTTTATGTGCTCCTCTTGGGGAAGAGAATAACAGCCACACAGGGAGAAATTAGGAGACTCAGAAGAGAAATTCCTCAGACCTGCTCAGGAGGCAGAGTAGGTCTGCTCTGCTGGAGCAGGGGTACAGGAAGCTCATCTCCTCAGCAGCAGGACTCCAAGTGTCTGTGTACACACCAAAGCAAGCTGGGTAGACATGCATTTCTCACAAGAGCAGTCTGTGTAGCACTGACAGTATGTTTTTTTAATAGAATAAACCTTTACTTCATCCAAATGCAAACCAGTCGTTTGTACAGAGTCTGAAGAGGCAGCCTTTGTCCCATAGAGGAACAGGTTATAAAACTCTAGCATTTGCAAATGTTTAGCTGATTGTTAAATGATAAAATGTTTCATTTAACTCAGCCAATCCACATAAAATAAATAAACAAACCTCAACACTGAAATACTTTGAAGTACTGTGCTTCACAAAACCAGCCATAGTGAGAGACGCATCGGTCTAGGACTGCCCATTTAATGGTCCAGTGCATCTTCTCTCAAACTAACCAGCACATCTTCTCTCAAAGAGTGCAGGATTGTTTAGCCCTCAGGGTGATCTGACTGCATAGTGTGTAAGAGAAGGCAGTGAGAAAAATGTGCAGACATATATTCATGGGTTTTATATATAGATATTTTTTTTTTTCCACAACATTTTGGATCTTCTACAGAATTTCTAAAAGCAGCAACATTTTTATTACATAGAAGAGGTTTTTTGGTTGGTTGGTTGGTTGGTTGGTTGGTTGGTTGGTTGGTTGGTTTGGGTTTTTTTGGTGAATAAGGTACTATAGTCTGTTCCCCTCCCAGCTGTTGCTTTGCTTATGCTTCATCTGAAAAGTTCTGTGCTTGTGAAATTCCCTGCTTCCAGGGAGATCAGAAAACATGAACCACTGGGCTCAAAACCCGAAATAAAATGAAAATAACTCATAATTTAAACAAACCTTATGTTTGTTTGGGTTTAATTCATGATGTGTCAACACCTTGTGCGACGTGCAAGGGACCGTCTTCCATCCTCTCATTATTCAGACAACATTAATGATAAGGGGTCAGTCTGGCCTGAGACTTAGATTAAGCTCCTTGATACCCCTCCAGCCCTGATGCCAAGAGTCTCCCATGCTGGATGAGTGCCTGCCCAAATCTTCCTGCAGAGCCTCCTGTGAGGAAGCTGGCTAGAGATGCCCACATACCCCTCAGTCCCAGGGGTAAGCTGGAAACCCACAGCAGCTGCCAAACAGATGCTTGCAGGCACCTCTGGAGAAGCTCACTACAGAAATGGGAAAATCTACGGCCCTGTAGTTTTGCAGATGAAACCCAGTTGCTTTCGGCCTGGTGAGAGCCTGATGGATGATGCTGCTGTACCTCTGCCCCTCCCCTGGGCTGTTATTTATCTTTACATATAAGATGGACCAAGCAGTGTATATTCTGGCAAGTTTATGTAGGACAGATACAGATGTTTCCTTTCCTGATTGTGATGCATGCACAGTATTCTCTGCATCACTGGCTTATACCATTAGGTGATACATTATAGCTGGAGTATTTTCTTTATCTAACATGCTTGTAGACAGAGGGTGCAAAGAAGCAGCAGCTCACTCATTGCTTGTCTTTCAGCCTATGGGACATGCGTTTGCAAGCCCAGTAGTTGCATATGGCATTTCTAATTTTAGCTACAGTGATTTAAAAATAGTGAAGGTCAGTTTTCCTTTAAGCCATCAGAATGCCAGGTATTACTTCATGAGGTATGCCTTCAGAATAAACTCTGTCAGAGGTTTATGAGGGGGTTTTGCAGAGTGTAGCAAAACATGAACAAGAATCATGGACTCTGGTCAAGAGCAGCCTTTGTAGTTCAAAATAAATCCCTTTACTCATATGATCTTCTACCTGAAAAGAAGGAGAAAAAAACAAGAAGGAAGGGAAACCTCTGACCATTTTGGCTAAGCAAAATAGTTTCCCAAGTGTTAAAATAAAATATTAATTAGAGCTTTTCTGGCATTTGCCCCATCACCAAAGTGATATATTTTTAAGTCTCTCTGAGGCCCACTGCAGCCTGGTGCAGTTGTGTCTCCTTCAGGTGCAGGCACGTTTGCTCTGCCCGTCTCTGATCCCCATCGCCTCCCTGGTTTGAAATGCTAACAGAAGGGACAAAAGAGATGGACTTTCAACCAGTCCTCACCACCGATGTGAACATCATTAGTGACAGCACTCGCCAGGTTTTGCTGGCAATGGGCACCCGACCCAGCGTCGCAAAGGTAGCAAAATATTTGGCTGTTTGGGGAGGGTGCAAGGCACCGGGCATGCCAGGGGAGCAGAGCTGTGCCCACCACCCTCCCACCCTAATGCCTGACACCCAGCATGTCCGTAAGGGTTTAGCAAACCCCTCTGGGCTGGGGAGGTCCCCGGCGGGTTAGTGCAGGTCCGGGTTGCCACAACACTGGAGGCATTCAGAGAGGAGGGCTGCAGTTGCTGCAGAGGCACATTTGGCCCAGGTTGCCAAAGAGGCTGTGTGTGTTACTGCAGAGGAGTCCACTGCCTGCCACTGTTGGGCTATTAGTATGGAAATGAGGCATGTGTGTGACAGGTGGCCTTACAACCAACACAATTAACTTTCTCCATTAGCTGACACGCTGACAAAACAGATGCAGCATCAATAAGCACCAAAAAACCCACAAACACTGAATAGGAATGACACGTTGCACACCCCTATTATTTATAAGAGGGAACAGCATAATTTCTTTGGGACATAGCGACGAGTAGGAGGCGTTTGGGGTTTTTTCTCCCCTGACCATGATGTTTGTTTTCTTTCTTATTATTTTAATCTTGAACTTTACGGAGATATTGCTGTGGACCTTAAAGAGCTCTGGATGATGCACAGCAGACTCAGGAAGGTTTCTCACAGCTGTGGCACAGGAAGCACACAGATCCTTTTGATAGGAAATAATTCAAGTTGCAGAAGTCATCTGACCAGATGCAGGAACGCTGGGCTCTGAACTAGAGAGAATTGCTTCCCAGCCCTTCAGTACAGCACATTTCAGTTGTCTCTGGCAAGACCATTAAGGACAGTTAAGGTGGAGCAGCTGGTCACATCACTAAAGCAGAGTGAAAGGGCTTGTGATTCAGCAGAAAACATGGAGCTGGGGAGGAATGCTTGACGTATTAGATTGCAGCAGAGGAGCATGTCATGTTGGCTTCAAAGAAAATCAGTTTAAATATTGGTTGCTGATGAAAAGTAAATGGAAAGAGGGGGTAGTTTGTTTTGGTTTTAAATTTCCTGGGTTTTTTTTTGTGTTCAGTTAGTCAATTACTCTTGACAATGTGTGCAAACCATACTGGGGATTTGAATGAGAGCAACAACTAGAACTGTCTGAATTTCAGAACTGTAATGTAATAAAAAAAATTTACATAACAACCTCCTTATGTCAGCTGGTGCCTCGTGAAATATTTAGAGATGCACTGAGTAGCATCCTTGGCATATCTGAACTGTCATCGGCCTTTGGCTCCACTGGTCTACACCAGAGTTTTCCCAGGTTAAAGCTACTAAAGATCCCATCCCATACTATCCCCGTATGAAAATGTCCTGGAACAGAGTGTCAGCTGCTGGCTCGCCCTGGCGGCATGCTAATTCATGGCATATAGCTCCAATTAGAAGGATGTTTGAGGTGATAAAGCACCCAGTCTGCAAACCAGCCCACTACAACCATGATTAAAACCAACTGTCTGCCTTTCCCTGGCCTGTGAAGTGATGGGTGGGATTTGGCACCACAGGCCTGGGGGTTGCTGCGGCAGATGCGGTGATGGTGGTATGAGCACAGGAACGGGGCATGTTCCATGCACCTTCTCTAACTGTCCCTTCAGGTCCCAAATCGGGAAATAATGTACTGCAACCTTCCTGGGCCCTGCCTACTGTGTGTTTCAAATGTGAGTTTCCAGGTTTCAGCACAGTCGTGAATTAAATCAAAGCTAAGCCCAGTTTGGTGGGGGAAAACAAACAAGCAAACAAACAAACAAAAAAACACCAGATAAGCAAAACAAACAAACAAACCAAAACAAATAAAAATAAACAAACCCCACAACCTAAAATAACTCAACATATTTGCCGTGATATTCAGTGCTATCTTCTTTAACTTACAGAAATTTAACATTGTTTCCTCTGTCCAGTTTTCTATACCACACCTGTGTGCAGACACATTCTCATATTGACATGAGATGAGATGAGATTCCCTAGAACCCATGGTATACATATATAGCAGATACAAATTTCAGGACCTTTTACACTCAGATGCCAACAAAAATGGAAGAATAACTGTCAAGTGCCTCATCTTATTAAAATAATGTAATATTGATATTGGTATTAATGTAACATTAATAACATTACACAGGATGCAAGTCCAGCACAATTTCATTGAAGGCTCTGGGTTGGATGTGCCATTTTCAGAATGAGGCAAGAAGCTGCTGTCCTGACGGTGGAGATGGGTGTTGTACTGTCTGCAAGTGCTGAGATGAGCTACATCAAGCTGTCCAACTTCTGCAATGATGAACTGTTTTCTGACCGTCCATGTGCCTTGCAGTGTTTTAAAGTGCATAGAAAATTATTCCCCAAGCATCTGTACAACATTGTCACAGTTTCTGAATTCTGCAATTTAAAAAATGCTGTATTCCAGGCAATATTAAAACAAGTGAGGGTGTGTATTCGCCATTATGGACAGAGATTGTGATTAAAAAAAAAAATCCTGCTCGTGGTGCCATCAGCAGTAGTTTGCCTGGTCCTGAGCCAGGAATTCTTGTTAAAAAAATATGAGATTTTCAGGGAGGTCATTTTTAGACATCTGAAATCTGGGTTATAAAGCTGTTTTCTGGCTACATTTTACAGATGCAGACCTGGAGATGGGAGACTTTCTTGTGACAGGACTGGTGACATCAAGGCCAGCACCAGGTTCATGGTGGAAAGCATGAAATCTTACCTAGAAAGTAGGAACTCTCTCTCCATAATAATTACATGAGCTGTTAATTTTATTATTTTATGTGGCGCCTTGGGATACATGCTGTGAAAGACCCTGCTATTAAAGCATAGTTTAATTGACTGGATTATGGGACATCCAAAGCACAAAAACCTCATGATCTAATTAGATGCCCTTCGTTATGTATTGCCTTCTCCCTTCACTGTAAAGCTCACTTCCAGCTCAGGTGTGCAGGTACCTGCAATGTTGAGCTTTATGCTAAGGACCCTGCTCAGTAATCCTGGCCATGTAAAGATGGTTTGTTTTTCCTGTCCCACACCTGCTCATCTATCTGACCACCTAATTACTTTTAACAACTAGGTGTTAATGAGGTGACTTGAATGGAGGCTTCTCCAGGGAGAGGGACATGGAATGGTATGAAGGTGGGTTGTTCTTAATGGGAAATTCTCATTTTACTACCTGTCCGCAACTAAGGAGTTGCAGCCCGCTGATTGACAGACAGACAGACAGACAGACAGCCTGTGGGCTCAGGTCAGGGAGTCTCTTCTGCTTCAGATGTGCCATGAGTGAGTGGCTGAGATTTGAATGCAGTCACAGCTGAAATTTCCTGGTTCTTCCTGCTCTCACTTGCTGGTGAGCACTGTGTGAAAGGCTCATGGGAAATAGTTTCACCTGATGGGTTTTGCCAGTTTTAGAGGTACGGTTTACTTGTGCACAGGCTAAGAGCAAGCCTTTTTAAAAGGAAAGGAGGATTTTCTGAAAGTACTCTAAAATAAAAAAGGGGAGTTTTAGCCTTAATTGTGATCATTTCCCCATGCAACAAATAAGCCACTTGTTCACATGCACATGTGGAAACATCCATTTCAGTAAATATTCTTAGGAAACTAAATAAGTGACCAGGGCAAATTAAAAGAGCTACTCAGCATCCACTCAAACAGAAATAATTGTTCCCTTATTTGTCCAGCTGGAATAATAGCTTTTTCTAAAACCCTCTTTCCATTTGCTTGCCTTGCTTCATCCTAAAGGTGTCCTTTTGTTTTGATTTTGAAAAAGTGAGAAAAAATTTACTCAACAGTTATCAAGCCAAATCGGCAGGAAATTTGTGGGCAAGGATGGCTTTATATGTGCATGTACCTGTCTTCTTTTGTAAATAGTTATGTATTTATAACTGTTGTTTTCCCATTAAAAAATATGAAGTCAGATTTTTGGGGCATCAAAACGAGAAAACAACGAAGTGTTCTGGCTGTTTACACAATTGCATAGTATAAGTAATAGGAGTTCTTAGGATGAACTTAAGCACAGTTATTAAACTTAACTCTGTTTTTTAATAGGAAATCAGCTGATTATCCAAGAGAAGAGTATTTTACCCACAGGTAGTTTAAAATGTCACAAATTTTAGTAAAAGCTTCTCCTTTTCTTATAGTTCCTACTTAACCTGTTGAACTGCTTACCTAGATAGTACTGAGTTTTTTTACTGAGCTAGCATATAAACTGCAATAAAACCACTCTTTCAGGTCATGTTTTCAGATGTGGTATGCTAGCATGATGAAATGAGCCACAGGAACCTTGATAAACTCTCTACAGCTTGTTTTGTTTGCTTTTGTCACAAATTGACTCTGAGGAGGGAGTTATTAGGAGGTAGCTGGCAGATTTCTGCCAGCCCCATCCTTCTTTGACATTTGCTTGGTGTTGTGTATGTGTTTTATTCCCTTCAATAATAAGGGGCAGAAGAGGGAGAAAAATCCTAGACTGCAACAGTCAAAGGCTTTTCAGATGCCACTAGTAAATATCATATCTTGGTAATCTCTCAAAAATATCATCAGACATGTGCTGTCCCAATGGTGCAGTCGGTGGATTGACAAGGGGGTGGCAGATTGACACAAGCCTACAGGACATACCCACCCTTCTGGAGAAGCAGTGGGCAACCAGACAGGATGTCCCAAAACTTCTTAAATGGATTAGACGTTTGTGTGTAGGCAACTGGATTACATTCTTTGGTCACAAGAAGAGTCATGAGATTGTGAGAACTAGGGCTATAAATCCTTATTTTAAGTTATTAATACTAAATACAGACCCATCTTTGACAAAAGACGGTAAAACTATGGGGCTGAATCACAGTCATAGTGAAGAATACCTTTAAGATAAAAGCTCTAGGCATTTTTTCCAATGCAAAGAGAAATAGATTGGAATGAATACCCAGTAAATATCATCATCCTAATACTTGCCATATGAAAGCATGTTCAAAGGACAATTATTCAATATGTATTTAGGCCGTGGAACTCCTTGCTACAGGATGGTGTGGGTGCCAGAATTTTGCTCAAGTTCAGAAAGCCCCCGGGCCAACTCATGGAAGAAGAAACCATCAAAGGCTACTCTACTGTTATACCAGGAATCACTTTTGTTAAGAGTCTCCTACAGCAGTACAGAACTGCTCACTGCAAGTGTATTGCATTTCTGCCCTTTGACCCTTCTTCACACATCAGCTCTTGGTGACTCTTGGAGCTGTATGTTGACCTAGATAGATTTGGGGTCTCACCCAAATTGCCCATAATTATGTTTTTGGGCTGCCTCTCACAATTCTTAGATCATAATGTGTGTGCATTTTTTGAGGTTTGTTTCTGAATTTAGGATTCCTTTGAAGAAAGAAGAAAAAAAAGAGGTCTGTGATTCTTTTACACAAATGCAGAAACCTTATGTTTCTCTAACACTTCCTGCATTACAGAAAGGATTATGAATGGAGTTGCTCTTGAAGTTCCATTTATTTCAATCTCAATTAATTTAAGTTACATTAATTTACGATGATGGATTATTTGCAACTCCAGAATCAGAAAGTTATTGGTTGATGCAGTAATTTCTCTTCACTCATGATATCTTATTTGGAAATAATTGCAAGGGGAAAGAAACCAGAATACCTGTTCCTCTTCCATTATAAGCTTATGTAATCTTTTTAATATATACCTATGTGTATATACATGTATATGTGTGTGTGTATGTATATATACACATACTACTGGGTTATATATGCAATGTTTTAAACAATATATATAGTAGTAGACTGTAAGATTAGAAAATTGTAAGATTACAAGATTATAAAATGAGCCCTACTTGAAGTCCTTTTAAGTACAGCAGGATAAATCTTGGACAGGAGGGGATGGGCAAGATCCATGTGAAAGGGGTGGTGATGGCTGTGTTTCTTTCTTGACAGATCATTTGTAGAAAAGTGCAATAGCTGAAAAATTGCAGAGCCTGAGCTGGCAAACTGCAAGCCTGATGCAAAGCCTGTTGGAGTCAGCTGAAGCTTGAGGGAGCACAGCTGTGTGAGGGGCACTTGCTGGTTTGGGACAAAAACTTTTCCGAGCCATTTCCTAGCATGAACATGAAGGAAGGCTTTTGTTCTGTTTGCAGCCTCCGCTTCCCCCTCTCTCAGTATTTATATCTTCCCTGAGACTGTGGGACTGTATCTTGGATTTACAGTACCTATGTCTGAGCTATAAAACACGTCTGTGCACTCAGAGTATCCGAGGCTTGCTTTCCTGCCATGCAAAATGAAAGGCCTGCTTAAATGCAGAAAGCCAGGGGCAGCAAATGGAACTAATGGGAAAGGTGCATCAGTGTGACCTAACTCCACTGGTTTAACAAGGCTAAAAATGCATGACTCAATTACACAAGAGTTAGCTAATGAGGAATGGGGAAGATGTTACAGTTTAAAACAAATGGCTACTAAATGAATTGGGTGCTGCCTTTCAAATCTATGCCATTCAACAAAAACCTGGCAAGACATTTTCTTCACAGGATATGAATCATTCGAAATAAAAAAAGCAAGACTAGGGCCACCTACATTCAGAGTTTGTACAGTATGACCTTAAGGCCCAACATCTACCAGAAGTTGAGTAGCAAAAGGCCAAGCTCCAAAGAATAAAAGGGCTTACATCAGTATTAAATAATTCTCTCTTAGAGATGCAAATTTCTAATTAGTTACTGTGGAAACTGTAGAGGCCTGGAAGTAAGCCCTGCACAATGAGAATGAGAGTTTACTTTTTTGATTTACTGCAGGGCTGCAGTAGTTGAGGGAGGGCTGAGAGGGGGAAATAAATTCATTGCTTTTAACATGACAACAGAATAAAGTGCAGCAGGAGAAGTGACTTTGTTTTGTGCGCTGCTGCTGTGACAGATCCCCAAGGAGCTTTATGTGACATAGGCTCACTTAAAATGTCTTGCAAGGAATTGTAAAATGCTTTGTTTACAAACAAGTGACTTGTTGCATCTCTGACAAAGCCTTGGGAGGGTGTTTTTCAAAGCCAGCAGGAGCTGGAGGTGCCTCCTGTTGGTTAGGTGATCAAACTGAGATACCCAGATTTCAAAGCATAACATTTCTGAAAATCAAGGTGCTCTGACCTGATCTGTGTTGAGCAGCAAAAATGTCTTGTTGGAAATAATGTTAGGGTACTGAATACAGAATAAAAATAATTCATAAAGTAGGTCTTTGCCTTGTTTTCTTTACTTCTGCTTTATTTACTTCTATCTACTTAGTTCAGATCTGCAGAGCAATTTCACTTTATGAACATGTTGGAATGTACAGTCTAGAATCAAGGGGGAGCCAGGTTTTTTTTGTATAAACCAGAAAAATTTTAGATGCTTCATCCCTCACAAATTCAGGCAGCACACACATCTTCAGTCAGTGTCAGGGTACTGCATTTTGATATAGAGCAATTGCAAACTCAAAAAGGAAATTAACAAATAAACATCTTCATGTACTTGTTATTTCAACAGGAACCAACTCGAACAGTGTGAAAAGATTTACCCATATTCCTTGTCAGAAAAAAGTAACATTGCTAGATATTTAGTAGCTAAATCCAGGGCTAGCTTGAACGGGGAGCTGAGAATACAACTGAATATAATTTTAGGGAACGAATTTTTAAAAATATCATGTTGTAATATCTACATAATCTGTTTAACTCTTTCAGTAAATTCTTATCTCCTCCCTTCTGAGTTTTAAAAAATGGTGTTTGCTCCCCTGCAGACCTTGGGCTGGGTGAGGATGCAGAACATCACTGCAGAGTCTGGTCCAGCTCCTCAGACTCCCGCTCACTGTCTGGGGCATCCCAGCTCTGCCGGAGCTGAGCTCAGGCCGAGTTCAGAGCAGCAGGGAACATCTGAGCACCTGCATCCAACTCAGATGCTTACCGAGCAGGACTGACATGTCAACACTGTTAACAATTTTGTTTGTAGAAAAAAGGAGAAGGAGGATCACAGACTGACATGACTTGCCATAAGAAGCCTCTTATTTTGGTGTCAGTAGCAGTTTTACAGAGACGCATTATTTGTTTTCATCTCCAGCCAAGGAAATCCACCTGTCTGAGTCAAGCACATACAGTGGGTGTTTTCTCCACCTGACCAAGGAGATGTCAGGATGAATGAGACTGAAAGTTCTGGTCTGCTTGGTAGGTGGACCACAGCCAAAACAAAGAACTAGTGCATTGCTGTTTGGTAGTAGATGCAGAAAGCTAGCAAAGGCAAGAATATTAGCTCAGCCAGGGTAGGGAAAGCATCCTTCCTCTTTGCAGATCACAGATTAACAGGTCTGAATTCATTTAATCTGGATCATGCTTGAGTTAGCTCTATTTGCATCTTGATACACCCCAGAAATTTCTGCAGCAAGGAACCAGTAATGCTAAAATAATAGGAAACCGCCATTTTTATTTTTACAGACTTTTCTGAAAATGCAGTTAAAAGCACAGAGAAGACAAAACAGAAAGCTAACAATTGCAACACTCTGATTTTACCATGGGAAACCAAGAAAAGCTAGAAATACTTTAAACTGATATAAATTTTATAAGCATGATCTAAGCCAGCATCAGTGCATAATTTTGGGGTACATAACCTGAGCTGTTGCTGCTTAACACTCTGTCCTTATGAAACCCATGTCAGAGGCTGGAGTTTGTTATGCTCAGTCCACTATAGCATCCTTAGTTTGTAGGTAGTGGAAGTGTGGTAGTTGCCCAGATGTGCCTTTATTCTGTTGAATAGAAACTTGGCTGGGCACCATCTTCTTGTGTCTCATCATCTCACACCATGTTTGATCCTAAATCAGTTTTTATCAGTGACCTCAGCTGTCCAAGCCCTTCCCTGAACTGTATAATTAGCCAAACACACTGGGGCACAGAGAATGCTCTTTTGCACATTTGAGTTACCTGCAATTTAAAAGAAAGTCTCTGAATAGCTCTTTCAAATGCTTCCTGCAGGTCACTCATCCCAGCAGCTCAGTTATCGCTCTGCCATCCTGGCCAGCCTGCTGTAATGGCCTGTTTTCAACCAAATTCTCACTGCTCCTCAGAGCTGCACCCAGAATTGTCTGTCAGTCCCTTTGGATTGCTGCCAGGGAAGAAGCATTTTTATAGCACTTGTTTTCTTTGCTACTTCTGTTCTAAGTTGTTTCTTTACTGCTTCCTTATGCAGGAGTTCACATTTTCCCTCTTGTAAAGCACTGATCCAGTTGTACAGCCTCTTCCAGGGTTAACTAAAAACCTAAGGACCACCATTTGGGTCCCTCCAAAAAATCAAAATGTGGCTTTGAGAAATTTTTTAGTTAATAGAAAGGATAAGACAAACCTGCAAAGGAGCAATTTTCTGCCCACTTTAGGGCCCTCTGGAGCTTTGAAGAGCTGGCTTCAGCTGAAGTGTGCTGACAGTTCCTGCAGCAATATTCCCAGGGAATGTTCCCATCAAAGCTCACAGATGATGAGCCATAAAGCTCTTATCTTCATATGGACCTTCCTTATTGCTTTCTCCAGGCTTCTGCCCTTTACATAAGAACCACATGGCTCAGATTATATTACCCACAGTAATCAAGAATCCCTTCATCCCTTAAGTAAAAATAAAATAGTGTTCATAGCTAAACAGTACAGTTAGTACACAAATAGCCTCCAGGGCTCCTGAGAAATCTTATTATTTTTATATTTGATATAAGGATTGATACACTTTTTGAAATACATTTGCATTCCAAATGACACAGAAACTATAAAACTCTCAATATTACTTCTATCCCAGAAATTATTTGTAAATAATTGGTCTAAAGGAGTCCATCAAAATATTTTTCATCCTATTCTGCTGATTCAGCTGCATTGACATTTTTTCAGAGTTTGTTCAGAGTTCAGCATCCAAATTCAGAAAATTGCTGATGGTAAAAAAGTCTCTGACTAGTTGATTGCCTGTTTCTTCCAAATCCAGAGCTCCCAAAGTGCTCAGCAACTCATTTGAATGACTGGCTGAGAGCCAGAAAGCCTTGCTATCTTTAGCTCTCATCTTCTTCTGAATTCTTTCACAGTCCAGAATGTTGAGATTCATGGTACCATGGTGTCCGTCAGATGGATTACCTAGGAGCTGGGATTTTATTCCCTTTTGTTTCCTATTGGAACAAAACCTAGATGTGAAACTCCCCATGAAATGAGGTTACTTTTCTCTGACAAGTTCTGCTCCAAAAAACCTGACAATATGGTTTTCCAAGGCTTATATGAACTTTGGGAAATAAATCTTCCAATTCTTCCTAGACTGATGTGAGAAATAGTTATTGAATCTTTTCTACTGAGAAATTAAAGGGAAGGAAAAGAAAGAAGCAAGGAAGGGATATGCCTAAAACTCCAGGGTCATGGCCTGGCAAATTAAAATTAAGTCTGCTTTCTAAAAATGGGTTGGAAATGTTTAATTTGAAAAACAGTCTTAAAGTGTTGCTGTCCCTGCATACTTGGGGAGTTAGGGGTGGTGTGGCTGCAAGAAGAGAAGACCATTCTTCTCACAATGCTAATGGCTTTACTACAACTGTAGAGAGTGATTAAGAATAAAACAACATTTCAATCCGTTTTCCTAAGGAGCCTTCACCTAAAGAACAGAAAAAATTAAACCAAGACAGTAAAACTCTGAGGAAACAAAGGAGGGAAACTGCCAGCCTGTGAAGTCCTAATGCTCATTATATCTGGTGCATGTTTAGCTTGTAAGGAGGGCTTGGGGAGGAAAGTAATTTAAGCAAACCAACCTGGGCCATCTTTTCATTCTTTGTCATGCACTGCTGTTGTTACCTTTAGAAATCCAGCAGCAGGGCTGGTTGTGTCCTGTTTTAGTGCCCTTCGTAAAGCATTCCCTTTTCACCAGCTCCGATGGCCCCATTGGAGTGGCCATGACAATGGATGTTCATTTTACCGCTATAAAAGGGTTTAATGATTAAAAGGCTGCACCATTGCACTCAGCCACAAAACTCATTCTTCCACTTCTGTGGAGCCCTTTGATTCAAAATGTTCTTTTGACAGGATCAAGAGTGGTTTTCATTCTGTTGGGCAGCAGAAACATCTGCATTTTTTATCCTCTGCCTCCTCCTCAGTGCACATAGTTAATGTGTAATTAATGAAACATCCCTTCTCGGAGTGGCACACAATCAGTGTAGGTCTCCCACCAACCTCGCTCCAGCTCCAGTAAAGCAGGTTTGCTTTTATATCCTTGTACTCTCATTCAGCAGTAGTAATAAACCCAGTTCCAGGCTTATCTAGCCAGCTTACATCTTAATCTTTCTTCCAGCCCCCGCCCCCTTTCTCTCTCTGTCTCCTCAGGGAAAAGGGATGAAAAAAAAAAGGACTTCTCTTTCTTTCGGGTTATCCGAGCACGTTTGGAGGGGGGAACAAAACACACCGCAACATTCAAAGCAAAACAGAGAGAACAAGGGGTCTAGGGAAAAGTCCCCTCCTCCCTCTTTTCCCTGGAAGAAAAAAATAAAGACCTTGTAAGTAGTCAAGCAAGCTGAAAAGGCAGTTATACAGGAAGGATTTCTAAACCCTATAGGGTAGGGCCTTCAGAGCAGCGAAGTGCTTGCTCTCATTAGTGCAATGCATCTGAAATCCAACACATAACACGCCAGAAAAGTACAACACCCTCCTACACAGGAGTAGCCTCTTCATGTGCTCTTCCATTTGCAGAGTTTGGGAGGCCAGGAGTGTGCTTGAGAGCTCTCACATTAATGTCCAAGTGCTGCCAAAGCTAAGGCTACATTCTGCACAGTGACGGCTGAAAGTTTTTGCAATCATGTTTTATTACATAAGTTTTGCTAAGTGTACCATGAGTAACTATGTAGAGTAGTTGAGAAACGTACTTCTGCATTTGTTCACAACACTGGAGTGGCTCTAAGTCCATCAAAATGGACTCTGATGGATCACAATCCACCAGTAGCTCTCAGGTAAGTTTTCAGAGCCACATTTATGCAGTAGCTCTAGAGAGTATTGCACTATGAGCAAGTAGCCATAAAGAGCTTCATGTATGGAAAAACATGAGAAGACGAGTAACAGAAGAAGAAGAGAAATATGTGGGCCCAAACTCTTCCTACCTGCAATAATGTAAAGCAGAATCTCTGTGAAGTCCAGGAGATGTAGGCCATGTGGGAAAGTGAAGCAAACACTTTTAAGCTTGCTTAACTGGAGCTGTTATCCTTGGTGTCCTCTTGTGGCTCTAACAAAGGAAGGGGAGAACACTCTGCTTTCAAGGATTTAATTTTGAGCCAAAGATTCAGCTGCAGATGTAGCACAGAGAGAGAAATATAAAATAAAATTATTTGCTCGCTAAGAAATTCACCTCTGAATGAAGTCTGGTTCATTCCAATTTAAAAATTTGGGTCAAATTCATAAAGCAGATCTGCCTGGAAAGAAAAGTTCAGAGGTAAATCACAATGCTCCCTCTCTCCTTTGTCCTCCTGCAAAGGGAGACTGCTTCTTGTCCAAGGATCCTGCCTGCCCAGAGGAAGTGGAAGCCACACACATAAGTCATTCTTTTGACTGAGAGGAATCATCCCCTTGATTCCCAGTTTACAGGACTATGTCCTAGTCATCCACCACTGCTCTTTATAGGAAGTTTAGTCTCCACTATGCATTTATCTGTGAGTATCAAGGAAACCTAAATATGTAACATTCATAGCTAAAAAAAAACGTGCACACTGAAGAAGTTTAGGTCCCCTTCTGATTTAGTCCCATTGGAAGCTTCTTTCTTCCTGTATGTGAGGAAGAAAGGAAGTTCCTCCCCAGATGCCTGCATGTGATCATTTTTATTTTCCTGGTTTCAAAGGGTTGAAACTAAGTGTGTAAAGCATCATCTAATTTCCTACAGTACACTTAATCTGAATAATTGGTGTCATTCCAAAATAATCAAACTAATATAGGAAACTGTTGCAAGTATATAACATTGCAAATATTGTTTCTCTTCTTTAGAATCACAGCTAGAAGGAAGATTTGCCTATGAAAATTCAAGGAACAGGTAAAAGGAGTTGGTATAAAAACACTCAGGCAGCATGACGCACAACAGACCCAATGCAGTTCTTACTTGTGCCAGTCCAGCTCTAAGTAACCCCCAGGAAATCTGTAGAATTATTCCATATTTACATCCACG
Organism: Streptopelia decaocto; assembly: GCF_964273445.1. Classification (NCBI taxonomy): domain Eukaryota; kingdom Metazoa; phylum Chordata; class Aves; order Columbiformes; family Columbidae; genus Streptopelia; species Streptopelia decaocto. The sequence continues at coordinate 60,405,277 of NC_138656.1, forward strand.
TGGCATGTCTGCATCAAACATCTGTTTTCAGGCAGATACTTACTTTAACATAACCTCTGTTGCAGTCTACAAATAGCAAGAACCAATATTTGGAGCAGGGCAAGGGGAAACAGCATCTTGAAAAACGACTCTTTGGGCCAAATTCCACATGCACAGCTCCCACTGAGATCCAAATATGGGCAACATTTGTTTCCAGATTGAGCACAGAATGTGTCTCTATTGTTATTGAAATGGAAAAGAGCATGAGCTTTTGAACATTATTCTACTGGTCAGACTTGCCACCTCAACCTATGTCCAGTGATCAGAAATAGTTTCGTTAAATCACTTGTTTTCAGTTTCCACAATGGTGTGTGCTGCAACGTAAGGCATTGGAGATAGTGAACTGATAAAAACAGGCAAATTCACTGTGGGTAAACTTTGCTCAAGAATGTTGGCTGCAGCTGTGCTTGAATAAACAGCTTCCTGCTTCTTAAGAAAGAAGCACGTCCGTCTGATCCCGTGCCACAGGAAGGCTGGTGTGCTGGGAGGGCCTGGGACAATTGCTACAGTCACTGAGCTGCACCGCGATACATTTGAATTCTGGCCAGAGACTGGGAAGTCCACGTTAGCTTGCCAGACCATTCAGAGAAAAGGGGCTTCAAAGAGAACTTTTTACCCTTGATTCCAAAGTGTAAGTGCGTACGGAAAGAGTATAATGTTTGCTGTTGGGATTAGCCCCCTACCGCGCCAGCCACATATGAGCGCACTGAAAATTGGCGGCATGCAAGGGAAAACCTCTCAGCTCGCTGCAGCTGAGCTAAACCCAGGGTAGATTTCCAAGCACCAGAGCAGAAGGTGTGTGAACCTCATTATCGTCTCCCAGCACAGAAAAGGAACAAAGCAGAGATCATATTGAAAAGAGTGGAAACCAAAGGCTACGTAGGATGGGAAAACATTCCCCATTTTAAGTGGTATAAGAAACCCTTTGGTAATATTGAGGGACCCTGCTTAAAAGTACTTGTTACACAACTATATACGAAGCTAACAAAACAAAGAGTTAGAATTTTGCTATATGGAGAAAGATAATTCTGGTTAAAATTATATTAGAGGATTTTTCAGTTCCATGAGGAAATAATAGGATAAAGATTCCAATCTATTAGACTGCCAGCTCTCTCCTCAGCTTAGGAAGGACTGGTGTCATGCTGTACCAATTTTTGCTTATGCAGACTATTCATATGTAACACAAAATCAAAGAGTTGCTCTGTCCAGTATGATCTCAAGGTTTTTCCCTGACTCAGGAGCCTCTCTAGAAGCCTTTTTTATTTCCAACTCTAAAAACCGTTTTGGAAAGCTATATCCACATAAGGAATGAGATGCTCATCCTTGGCACTGCTACACCAGTGATTTCCATCTCTGTGATATTCATAGTGCCAAGTGAAAGGTCTAAATTCTTCAGACCCTCAGGGCTGGGGAAGAGTTTTCCACCACAGAACAAGAGAAACAACAGACAGCATGCTAAAAAAAAAAATTGTCTAAGGTAGCTTGTGGCAATGCTGAAAGAGGTTGAACTAGGCACCTCGTACCATCCTCCACGGTCAGAGGGGACTGCAGTGACATGAATTTCAGATGCCAAATCTCCCACATGAAGCCATGAAATGGAAACCAGTTCACCTGAGGAAGGGAGGATAAACCAAGAGAAACACTGCCAGACCCATCAGCAGCAAGTGCATGGAGCTGAGCGCTGGGCAGGGAACGGGAGCTGCAGCGAGGGAGGGAGACTGGAGAGCTGTCCTGCCTCCTTGGCCAGCACTGGCAGGGGCAGGATGCAGCGCATTGCGGTCAGACACGAGTCCATATACCCTCTGTAAGAGAGGAAATTGCTCTGAGGACTGATTTAAGCCTCTGTGAGCTATGGGTATGGTCAGGGAAACTTTAGTGACATAAATTGTACATTTTACTTTTCATTCTGAGATCCTCGTTGACATAAATATCAACTTCCAAATGAAAATTAGCCAAAAGGGTAGAAGCTGCTGTGCTGTGTCAGTTGAACAGCGATGAAAGCATCTTAACATTGCCATCCCACCTCAGAGTATCTGAAAAATTGTTTTCTAAATACTCTGTTTAATTATGGATCTACTTCAAGCTTAGGTTGCAGACTAAGTAGCAGATAGCTCCCCAAATCTCATCTGGGGGGCCTAGGCAATGCCACTTTAAAGAAAAGTTAGAAAAATATATTCATGTGTTGAGAGTTGCTAAGAAACAGGACTTCGTCTTCGGTTTGGGGTAGGGAAGTATGTTCTGAATCAGTACACTGAGACTGTAATATTATACATACCGTGACACTGCTATTTAAACCACCTCTAATTATCTTCTCTCTACATTTTCTTTATACCTCTACTTCAACTCCAGTCTGTCCCCTCCTATGTTAGCAAAAACGTTTTTGTAGCACTGTGGTAAATGAGGACACTAGCTAATCTGGTTGAAAAATAATCCAGAAAAAATATAACAACCTTTTATTTCTCACCCAGATCAGTTCCTTGATGTGGTTTGCCACAGGGGTCATGCAAACCAGTTGTAGCAGCATAGTGGTGGAGGTGATGCAGGAGACAGAATCAAATAAATCACGACTGATGCCAAAAAATATCTCACATAACCATGGCCTGAAGAACTACCTTGTATAAAAACATATTTGATGAAAAAATAAAATTGCATATTAGTGATGTGCAGCTGGTCTTCTTCACTTCTTTAAATTGAGATGTGTCTCCCAAATTTGTAAGACAAATTTGAAATAGTATATATATTTACATTTCTAAACCAAGAGGCAGTGTATTACTCAGCACTACGACCGGCTCCATTGCTTGTCTGGACCTCGCAGGGATTCATGGGCACTGCTGATATCCCTGGGCCTGTATCTGGTATCTCCCGCTGTACTGTTCTTGGTCCAGGGCTGTGAGCAATAAAGCAAACACAACATGTTGTCAGATGATCTCTATTTCCAGGTGACATCTTTTATTTGATGCAAGGCAGATGAAATGGATTGCTTAATCCAGCATGGTTACCTGCTGGATGCAGTCAAACTCATGCTACTGCGACAAGCTGCCTCTGCTTGCACTAAACAACACGGATACAGCAATCCCATTGTCTGGGGGTTTGGTTTTGGTTGCTTTGGTTTGCTTTGGGTGGAGGGTTTTTTGTTTGTTGGTTTGTTGTTGTTGTTGTTTGATTTGGTTTTGGTGTTTGGCTTTTTTATTTTTTTTCTATTGCAAACCTTGCCGATCTTTTAGGAGCACAGCTACAAGTCCAAGGTTGCCGTCAGTTTGAAAAGAGAAAATAATAAAAGCAGGAGATAAACAGAGAATAACCCCTAATTACAAAAAAAAAAAAAAAAAAGTTGTGGAAACAATTGTTTTTAGATACAAGCATTCCTCGCAGGACTGAGAAGAATAACTTGGTTTAAACACAGTACTGCTTCAGTTGTCCTATGCCGCTTGTGCCCAGTGTAAGCATTCCCTTGAAACAGTTACAGCCGTAAGGTTCATTTTGCTACTGTGGGTTCAAAGGCCTGATTTAGTAGTGCTTCTCTTTTAATATCTAGTTGCCTGTATGCTCATTTAAAATGTTGATTGCCTTTCCTTGATGGTTTGGCTTCAGGAACATGCTGTGGAATTTAAATTCATCCCCCTCCCATGCTAATGTTGACATTATTTGTGTGTAAACACATTACATAGTATAGCAGAAATGTAAATGAGATTTCAGTGTTGAGGTGATTTATAAAGAGTCAGTCTCTTAATTTATTGAAGTTGTCTTTGTGCTGTTTGCACATGATTAGCAGCATATACCATACATAGGGTGCCCTTCTATAGCATGTTCAGAAAGAAAAAATGCAAAATGTATACCATTATAGCACCAAATGAAGATCTTATTGAGCTTCAAGATGCTTTGAAATATGTAATTACTAACTTAACTCTGCCTGAGAACTTGTCCTCATTAACTCTGTAATTAGCAAGACCTTGTTTGATCTTGGAGTTCATTAGACATTGCAGCTGGAAGATTGTTTCAGTTTTAACACATCAGAATAGACAATTAAAGTCATAATAAAGAATCAATATCACTTCCCTGTTTCTTAGATTTTTCCAAGGTTGCGGTGTGCTTAATTAAACCTGGTTTGAAACAGTGAGAAATTAAAAAAGTAATGTGGACATATTTATTTTGGCTTAACAGACTACTTAAAAGGCTGTTTGAAATGTGCCTTGGGGCACACTTTCTACCTGCACAGTGAGTAAATGGATGGGATGCTTTCAGATTCAGCTGCAAACTTAGCTGAAGACTTGAGTAGATGTTATGCTCGTGTCCCCCGTATTGCCTGTGCCACATGCAAATACGCCTCCCTCTTGCTTTGTGACTGGACCCAACCTCATAGTTCACGTTGGCTACTGCACAAATATCAAGAGAAAAACGTGTTGAGCTCAAGATATTTACATGGCTCTGATTTTTCAATGGCACAGCCTGAATTGATCCACATCCACCCTCCAGAGCAGCAGCCTGGTTCTCGTGTGCATCAGCACATCCCTGCACAAGACAGCTTGTGAACCTGGCATAGTGCTGAGTGTCTGTAGCAGAGCCAAGCCTGAACTCCCATTGTTCTGGGGCTCCTTCCCCCTCTGCTATCCCTGTTAAGAGGCAGACTGGGATCCTCTTACACACAACTCATTCTCCAGTGGTTATCACAGCCTAGAAAACAGTCTAAACTGAAGGAAGCAAAGGGTGGCCTGTGCTCAGAAACCCCATGTTCAGGTGGACCTGATTCAGCTTTCTGCCTGTCTTCTGACTGGCAAGTAACTGAACTGTGATATTTTTTCTATGCCTCCATTTTCCTGTAATAGAGTGAGGCTCTGAAACTTAACACTGGAAGAATATGTAGGAAACCTCAATGAAATTTCCTATGTAATGAAATGCAATAACATTCTAAACAAGATTAACAAAATTCAACATCTTCCTTCTACATATATACTTTTGCCTCAATCCTTCACCATTTTCATTTAATAAGCACAGTTAACTGAAGACACAAACCATGTCACTGAGGGAGAAATGGATAATGAAGGACCAGTGAAGCACTAATCCAACTAATCTTGCCTTTGGCACTTGAATTTGTGTAGATCCCAACAGTAAATATTACGTTCCAAATTCACCCAATTGATTTCAGTGGTTTTCCTTCAGCCTGCAGGGTGCCACATCTCTTCATTCTATTTGCAACCATTTGAAACTAAATTGCTTTAAAGATATTAATGCTTCATTGATTTAAACTGAAATAGACCCTAACTGTCAGCATTTGGGGCAGATTATAGAAATTGGGTCAGATCCCTAGCTGGTGTGAACCTGTCAAAGACAACAAAATGATGATGAGGATCCTAACCTGGATATAATGTCCTTAATTTATGGCAGTATTAGGAAAAAAAATTCCCATGAATGTTCATGTGCCAGGATGACTGTATACAAGCAGAGATAGCAACACCTAGGCTTGATTTTCTTCGCCATGGCACGTTTCAGTGCATATGCTACAGGTCTGATTGCAAATGGGGTCTACTCCACCGGCAGCAGTCCACTCCCTTGCACATCTACATGACAGGCTGAGGCTGGACAGGTCACACCTGCACTGTCCTACCCCTTGGGTCTCCCCCAGGCATGACCTTTTGCCAACCAGCATTTGAAGTACTTCTAGAAAGACCTTCTAAATATTGTCCTGACATCAAGTCAGTCGTGTGCTGTGTGTCATGTCCTGTATTCCCACTGCCCAGTACAATGCAGACTTGCCTTGGCTCAGAGTTACATAGATATTTACCTTGCACTATTACCAATTATCACCTCATAACAAATGAACCATTGACCGAAACTGAACCTCTCCTTCAGAGCCTGTCTTAGCTAATTAGACAGAGTGACTAAACAAACAGTTAACCCTTTGGCCTTTGAAGCCTGAGTGACATTGGAGACCTCACCAGGCCCCCCTCTCATGCCAGCACACAGGACAGAATGCCGGCCAAGACACAGGCAGGGCAGCACTGCCCTGGAATTGGAAGAGATCCTGGATTTAATACGTCCAGTGGAAAAGGACCTGGGGATCAACAGCTGGCTGAACATGAGCCAGCAGTGTGCCCAGGTGGCCCAAAAGTCTGAAAACATCCCGGCTTGTATAAGAAATAGTACAGCCAGCAGGACTAGGGCAGTGATCATTCTCCTGTACTCAGCCCTGCCTCGAATACTGTGTTCAGTTTTGGGCCACTCACTACAAGAAAGACACTGAGGTGCTGGAGCAAGTTCAGAGAAGGGCTATGGATCTGGTGAAGGCTCTAGAGAACAAGTTTTATGAGGATTGGCTGAGGGAACTAGGGCTGTTTAGCCTTGAGAAAAGGAGGCTGACGGGACCTTAAAGGCCTTTTCATATTTAAATGATTCAGTGATTCTATGAGATCAGTGATGCCCCTTGAATGTCCAGACAAGTAACATTTCTTCACCTGAGTGGTGTTTCTGTGTCCAGCAGTGGGGTCAAGTCCACACTGCTCCATCGGAAAGACAACCAGCAGTTTATTCTCATCCCATTTTATCTCACACATTCTCTGATGCACTCTGAGTGGTTTCCTGTTAAAGAAGTTAGTTTAGTGCATTGTAGGGTTTGGCTTAGCATATTTTCAAAAGACAATCTTATTGCTTTATCCATGCAAAGTTAAGGACCTACCTTCTTCTTCTGTCCCTGTGAGGTTCAGGAGGTTCACACGCAAAACAAAACAAAACAAAACAAAAACAAAAACACCTCCCAGTCTCCCAGTCCCCAGGCTGATTTTGGGATGTTTTATACTATCTCTAAACAGCAGGTTAATTTCAGCTGACACTTATTTATGAAAGCATAAAGTCTGGTGAGGTAATAAAAAAGTCAGCTCCCAGAGAATATATTGCCTCAGATTTTCTTACCTAACATGGTTTTATCTAGAGATTTATTGAGCAAAATAAAGATTTGGCTGGCAAATAATGTTATCAATTGCTCCATATTTTAAAATCTTTTCAAAGTACATACAAAAACCAGATTAATTTCCTTGTACACTATCTACTGTGGGGTATAAACACGCTTTATTCAGTGACTAGCCAAGAAAATGTAAATTAGCTGTCTGACGTTTGGAAAATTCACATGGCTGAATTATATGACTTGTGTATTTGGAAAACCCATAGGGTTTGTTAATATCCAGGTGGATGTTAATTTTAAGTAATAGCCCAGTCAAATGCTGAGGTTTTGGTGTTGAATCAAAGACATAGAATCTTCTCCCATCTCTATCCTTTTAGCTACATGCGGGTAGAGGATTCAATGCTTGAAATCAGTTTTCAAAGAGGCTGAATTAATAGTAAAATTGATTAATTATGAGATGACTTCTCTGCTGCCTTGTTAGTGTACCGTGAAGACATCTGCTTGCATGGCCCCATTCTCACTTCTGCACAGGGTAAGAGGGACACTATAGGATGGAGAGAGCCTGTGTCCTTGACTGGGGACACAGTCCCAGCTCCCCTCCCCGTCTTTGTGGAAGAGACAGTATGGAGAGGTAGCCCACCATCCCGGCACAAATCTGCCATTCAGCGGGGCGAGGCTGGGAAATAATGAAGTCAGCACATTAGCGCCTAGCCTGCTGAGCTCACACTGCTGAAAGCTGCCGATGGGTGGATTTCCCAGCGTTTGGAAACTTTGTCTCAGTTCTGCAGGTTTGCTCAAGTGTGCCACGGCTGTTTGCAAGGGAGCTTTCCGGCTGGGTGGGTTTGCTTTCCTCCTGGCAGCTCCAGGAAGGTGAGAGCTCTCCTTCATTCCTTCCCTGCCCCCACCGCCGCCCCTCGCTCACCCCACAAACACAAAGCTCTTCCAGCGAGACCCCTCCGCTAGGGAGCTTTTCCCTCTCCCAACTCCCACACTGGGACATTTTTCCACATTTCCAGGATTACGGCCACTTTCACTTAGATCTATGTGTGTTGTCTCCACATACAAAGAAGCACTTGGGGACGGGATTAGTAGGATTAGAAGAGATTCACATATGTCCAGTTCAAGCAATTGGTATTCAAAGCTTTACACTTCCAAATGCCACCAAGAGAGAGAAAAGGAGCTGGGAGCTTGCTTTGCAGTTCAGCACCTTCCTGAGGGGGACAGGGCTCTTTGTCTGGGGGGGACACACAAAACCACCCCCCTACACACCCTCCCCATTAATCCTGCACCCTGTAGCCACCAACTCTTTCCCTTTGGTGCCACCAGTGGGGGTCTGCTATAGCCCTGACAAGAAGGCAGAAGTATTGTGGCTTTCTTGATTCTCTTTTTAGAGCAGCCTGTCTGCAGACTTGTGGCAATCTCTGCTGGGGTTTGGTAGGCAAATCAAGGTCCTCTCCTGTGCAGTTTGCTATGATATTTCTTGTCTGCTGTTGGAAGACAAGGAAGCATCACTGGGTTTAGAACATAAAGGCACAAAATACTTAAAAGTGTCTTTGCTCATGTTAAGTTAAATCCTTCACATGTACATGAACTGTTCACGCAGGCATGGCGAGGCCTTAAGATTAAACAAGTGTGTTAGGCATTTCTGATAAAGCAATGGAAAAATCTGGCTTTTTTCCTCTTCTGTTGTTTTTAATAGGCTGCCTTCTGCCTTCCTCGTTGCCTTTAGGGCAGTGATAGTGGTGACTTCCTGATATTAGATGTATCAGTAAAGGCACAGTCTATGTTACATAGTTTGCATTTTGATGATCACTCCAAATATAAACAAATCATACTGTTAAAAAATTAAGAGGGAAGCTTTAACATTATTCAGTGTAACAAACCTCTCTGTAGTATAGTGAGAGATTTTTTGAGCAGAGCAGGTGGAGCCTTTTTTTAATACATTCATCCATTAATTAATTAATTCATTCATTCTTTTGTTCAGTCTTTCCACTCACTTTTTGCTCACTAGGATAAAAGCTCTTGTGGAATACTATATTGTTTGCTATGACTTATTAGGGACAGGAACATACACAACCAGATGGAAAGGAGAAAAAAAAAAAAAAAGAAAACTTTTTATACCCTGCAGAGTGTCTTTTAAGTGATTTTTTAACTTGCAGTAAGTGTGTATTTGCTTTACAATTTTCAGCCCAGAAATTAAATTTCAGAGTATATGAAATGGGCTGAAGGAAACTGAAATGTTGCTAAAATATGAAAGATACTCTTTTAATTATTTCTTCTTACTTCTAGTTTTAAAAGGCATGGAGTTGTGTATGAATATTAGCTGAAGTCAATATATTTAATATTAATCTACTAATACCAGAGTAAGCCATATAAAACCCAGTGGGTCTTTATTCTCATTAATAAAATGGGCTAAGTTTGAACTAAGATTTTGTTAACTTGTCATTTTTGCAACTCCAAGTCTTACTCCAATAAAAATATGTGGGAAAGGGTGCTATGAATATCCAGATTAAAGAAACTAGGTGTATGAATTCTGGTGATTTTGATAAGTCACCAAATTCTGTGATGTACAAGTGACTCTGTGGGATTTTAGACAGGTGGAAACCCTTGAAAAGCAGGGAGGCTATCAGGTGTGTTCATGCTTCTCAAATCTTCAGGGAGTTCTGAGTAGTTCACATACACTAATGATGCAAGACTGGACCTCTGCAATTTAGGAAAAAGGCAGCAATAGCTACAGAATCTAGAACTGCAAAACAGTGAATATCCATTTCGGGTGACTCCCAGTTGTAGAGCAGTGGTTCACTTAGTAACAAAGCAAATATGAAGAAGACAACCCAAAACTTATGTACCTATGAACTTTAAATTGAATTTCATTTTCAGAAGCAGTAAAAATAATTACTTCCTACTGCAGCTGTGAACATCAGTTATACAGAGCTATAAAATTAAAAATACACATAATTTCCTACTTCTTCCCCTTTACTTCCTACATTTTTTACATTATGCTTATTGCTGTCCAGACTTTCCCGTTTGTCTTACCTATTTACACAGCACTTCTCTCGGTGAAGGTTTTGCACATCTCAATGTATCCATCTTTTTTGGATCTGTTTGTCTCACTGAACTACAGGTAATAATTATTAGTGGGACTTACAGATCACGGATGTTTCCTTGAGGACAATGCACTACTGATGAGTGGATGAGATAAAATATTTATTGACCTTTGCACAAAATGATGTTCTGCCAATTAAGAGTCAAAGGCTTTCCCTTGGTTTGTGTGTGTCATCCCACTCCAAAATTATATTCTTTGTGCCTGGAAGAAACCTAGAGCTCTCACCTTCCCTGACTATACAAAATATCTGAAAGGAAAAAGGGCTTAGCATAGGAGCAGTGCTGACTGCTTGTTTTAGTGTGTAATAACTGGTTGAGAAGGGGCTGTAGCTCCCAAAATCCCGTTCCATCCCACACTCCCAGCCAGCAACATTCCTGACGACCAGAAGACTCGGGGCATGAACCTCCACTGAGGAATCATTCATGTCCCTTGTATTGCCTCTCGAAATTACATTTCCTGGCAGTATCTCAAGACACTGAGTTCTGTGTGAAGGAAGAGGTTTATCAGGGACCCAGCTAAGCACACCTGCAAGGAAGTGTCTCCCTGACAAAGAAAAAGAGACAATGACTTCAGGCTAGATCTGGATACATGAAAGTACTGCTACTGGACACTCACCTTTGGTTCAGGTGCAAAAGAATAACAGGCAAAACAGTTACAGAAGCAGTATTAGCAAACTAGAGAAGCTGGATTGCTTTTCCCTGCCAACAGTTTTGCTCAGCGCCAGTGTCTGACGAGTAACTGTGAGGACCCTTAGCTGAGCTTGGTGTCTATGGTTGGCATGGGCTCTCTTAAGATCTTATTATTAACATTTTACTTATCAGTTTCCTTCTTGGGAAACCAATATGAAAGGGCCTGCCCCCAATTAAAGCGTTTTTGTTTAAAAGCTAAATTATCTCATTGGAGTAATGAAGCCCTTCCTTACAGTACTCACTGGCTCTTTATTGCAAGGAACTGCACTGGTGATTTGAATTTTAGAAGCCTGACCTCTGAGTCTATTGAAACTGAGACACATCAGTCAGCTCCAATAGGTTTGGTTCTGGCCCTGACAGGCCTCATAATAAGCAAACAAACACCACAGTTCTTCAGTGTTTCAATAGTTAATAATTAACCTTTGCCATAAGCTGATGAGAAAAGATGGTGTCTGTGGACCTAGTCTTATCTCCCTCTCTCTGTCTTTTAAGAGACAGAGGTGGGACTTTTATGATCCTCATTACTATTGTGTCTGAGCACTTCTAAGCCTGCTCCAAGCTGCCAAGAACCACAGGCTCCCAGTCCTATATCCATAGCTTTGTAGGTTTTGCAGTTAAGTGACACATTTCAGTCCTATGTCCCGAGCCAGTCTGAAGAACTGCAGGACCAAGAAAGGGCACTGGTGGGTCCTGCAGCCACCAGTCCCCCACAGCACAACAGCCCCGTGCCTGGTCTCAAGTAGTCACCCAGCATAGTTCCCTCCACCATTACATCGCTGCTCAAGGACTTCTCCAAGATGGACCTAGGACTGTTGTTCCCACTGTGCGAGAAACAAATATTTCTGAACACCTGGAGGAGGGGTGCATTCTGCGGGTGTGGTGGGGCAATGATCATTGGGCTATGCACTGCCAACATTAGCCTTTCCCATGTGCCTGCTTTCTGACCATCATTCTTCCCTTTTGTACTTGTGCTTGATGTTATTTTCCTCCAGTGTATTTTATTTTCCATTTGTGGAACTGCATCTACATTAACGGTGCAATTGTCACTGAAAACGGACTGCCTCATTTCAGCTACAACTTTAAACAAGATGAGAGTGGAGAGTGATTCAAATTGTAAGGGGGGGGAAATGTGATTTAAATTATGAAAAAAACCCTGATTTTATCTAGTAAAGCCTCCCTAAACATTTGAAGTTCCAACAGCTCAGCTAGAGGCAATACAGCAAGAGACTCAGAAGTGATTTGTAAAAACAGACTTACGCCTTAGCTGGGCCAGATTTTACCACCGTTTCTGGTGTTCATTAGCATCTCATTGCACATGTCATCCCACTGATCCCAATGGAACAAGCCCACACAATAGAGCCCTATTCAGGGGTGGTGAAGGCAGTCCATACGCCCATCCCCAAACACTGAGACATGGCAAAGATTTGTGAATAGACTGCTGATAATTTTTGTTGTGCCTTCTAGAATTTGTATTAGACTATTAACAACCCGTAAATACTCACATGAGATGTGTATTGTTTAAAATTAAGACACAAAATGAGACAAGGATGTTTTTCTTTCTCTTTAGTGCGTCTTCCATGCTTTCTAATGTTTAGTAGAAGAATTATACCGTGACTTCTATGGCTTTATTTGTTTTCACTCTGGCTATGAAGAAAAATTGTATTAAGCTTGTTTGTTTCTGAGACAGCAAAACATTTTAATCTTTAGTCGTTATAATGCCAATGTTTTCCCACTGTTCTAAGATAACTTTAAACATTTGTGAAGCTTATTAAACAGCAGCAAGTCTGGGGTTTCTGATTGGGAGGATCTGGGGGAGACCAAAGGGTAGCTCTCATGTGCTTTCTGTCCAACCACTACTTTTTTATAGCTGATATTTAAATAGCCTACGTGACTTCAAGATTAACTCAGTAGCCATTGACTATTTGCTAAAACAGTAAGGGAGAGGGCTCTTAGAAATCAGGGGATGACTTTCAGTATCAAGTGTAGTAGATGGAGAAAGTTCACAGTAATGAGGGCACAAACAGCTGCAGCAATGTGAAAGGCCAGAAAGAAAGACAAAGAAAACTTGCCTGTTTGAAACCGTTAACATTCTATGTGCAAATATGGGAGAAAAAAAAATACAGGCTTTGAGCAGCATTATTATCCTGTAACGCAGTAACAAGGCAGCCATCATTCCAAGTATGTGACAAGTTCGTTTGCCAGGAATGCCAGGTTTAGCCCGTTTTGCATGTCTGAAGTGTGCATCACTGTCTGAGCTCTGTGTACAGGAAATGTGCATCACAGTCTCAGCTCTGTGACCACTGGATGCTTTCAATATTTTGGAGGTAGTGCAAATTTTACCAAGCCTCTAAAAAGAAACTATTTAATGGGTGAATATTCAACAATATTGACTTTTTTTTTTCTTCTTAAATTCCAAAGACTGTAAAATATTTCACAGTTGACTAATACCATGGCACGTGTGATAGTTTTAAAAACATTCAAACTGATTTTCTATAATCTTTTCTCTAAATAAAATGCAGGTTTCAGGTGCATTCACTACAGGAAAAAAAAAAAAAAAAAAAAAAAGGAATTAAATACAAACTGTTGATTAAGTGATTTGAAGTGATTTGTATTGTTTACCGAAACTAATTTCAGGCTTTTGGTAGCAAATGACATATATCAAAGGATTAGCAATTTGCACATGTCTAATTAATTAGTGTTCGACATTTCAAATTTTATTACTAAGGTTTTATGCCGTATTTTTTCCAGAAGTTTTTTCAAATCGGTATTTAAATGCAGAAAATAAAATGCCGCCCTTAATTAGCGGCACTGGAATGCTCATCAGTTATTTCCTTTAAGGTTATGTTCGCGCCAGGAGCAGTGCCTGGTATGGGCCCGATCCTGCCGTCATCCACAGGTTACATTAAAGGTCTGAGTAAGGGCTTCAGCTTCATACTTAATAAACGGGGGAAATTTTGTTCTGACCTCTTGTTGCCAGCGAATCTGAAAATATATGAAGGGAGAAACAAATGTCCTGTATTCAGGCAGAGAATATTATCTGACTGCAGAATTTGACTACAGCACCTCTGCGCAGTCTGCTCATCCCTGTCCAGTCAGAAGAGAACTCGACATTGCCCTCGTATTTCCCTGCTTCTGGAAAGTAAATTTGTGATAAGCACAAGAACTAAAATAGTCTTTCAGTTTATCCACTTTGGTGATGTCAGTGTGTCAGACAATGAGATACTAACAATCTGAATTAAACCGTCAATCTAAATGTAAACCATTAACACATTTTGAGCAAAACCAGCACGCTGCTAGGAAATCTCGACTGTCCTCTCTAAAATACACTGAACGCCGTTTCAAAACAACAAAATTTCAGTTCCAGCACTCAGCGCGCTGTGGCACAAGCCATTCGTAGCAGCGCCCGTCTCACAGAGAGCTGTCTGAGAGCTTTCTCATAACGCAGTGATCTATGTTTCTTAAATAGGATGTACAACTGCCTTATTGTAGTGTTAACATTTATAACTACTTTTATACTAACAGTGCGGTTGTCAAGAGTCCAAATTAAATTAAAAGCAAGCAGAGATAGCAAAAACTAACAGCCATAAAACATGAAAGCTAATAGCCTTCTAATAAACCCACAAGAAAAAATATATAATACTGATTTAACCAGTCTTCATATCATAAATGAGATTCTGAGTTGTCGGCCAGGTCAATAAAGTCAAAGAAAGAGCAAGATTTCATGTTCTTTCACAGTAACGCTACGCAAAAGTGCAGTGAATTTCCATACCAAACTCTATGAGAATTCAAAATCAGGCACTGCCTTAAAGTGCCTCCATTAATTAAAAACCGATATTTGAAAAGGCACGATTTCCACTCCGAGGACCCTGTAAAAAAAGACCAAATCTGTGCCGTGAGCCGCCAGCAGCGGCCCCGTCGTGCGGCTACAGTTGCGTTTATGGATTACGGGAGGGTGGCGTCTCCCACAGCCCCGTCTGGTGCCGGCCAGGCGCTGGGCGACTGCTCTCGCACTTGATATTCTCTGCACTCCGAAGCAGTTTGCCTTTGCACAGAAAACACATCTTCCTCTCTCACCAAATCTCTCTGCCTTTATAAAAACAGGAATTAAAAGACGGGGGAGTGCAAGTTAATTTGATTTAGCTACCACTCAGCTACCATTTTCGCCCTTCTCCTTCACCCCGATTAGGAAAACATTTGATTTTCTGACTGCCGGGGGTCAATTTCGTTGCTGCCGATGTCGGGGGGAGTTTTGCGGTTGACTGAATCGGGACTGCGGCGCGCCCGGAGCTCCTCCGCAGCACTCTCCGAAATGGCCCTGGCCAGGGGACATAGCGGGCACTTGCCCGGGCGGGGAGAGGCGGCGGCGGGCGCAGATAGCCCTTCCCGGGCAGCGCCGGCCCCCGCCCGCCGCCGGGACGGGTCACGCGGCTCCGCCGCCCTCCACGGGCTCAGGTCTTCTCCCAGCTGGCTGCGCCCACGGGTGGCACCTGCCACGTACCTCTCTGCTGCTCTGACACTTTTCCTTTCTTCCACCTCTCTCAGTCTTTCTTCCTTTTCTTCCTTTCTTCCTTTTCTTCCTTTCTTCCTTTTCTTCCTTTTTTCCTTTTCTTCCTTTCCCCTCCTTTTTTTTTTTTTTCTTTTTTTTTTTTTTTCCCTCCTTCTCTCCAGCATCCCCAGCACCAGCGGCAGAGCAAAGCAGTGGTGGAGGCTGGACACGACAGGCAACGTTAGCACCAGCAGCGGTGCCCTTTTCCGAAACGACTTCCCTGGCGATGGTCTCTGTGCCCGGGATTTAACCTCGCGCTACTTTCCCAAATCGTTCCTTTGCCCTAAGGCGACTCTGAGCAGAGCCGAGCCCCGCCGGATACTGCGGCCGTGCAGGCGCGACTGTCCCGCCCAGCCGAACCGGCGGCGTTGGGGAGCAGCGACATCGCCGAGAAGGGGGACAGAGGAAATGTTCGTAATATTCCTCGAAGTGACGACCCGACCTTTCTTTCCCGTCCCACCTCCCGCCCCTCTCCGCCCTGAGGTGCACCGGCGGCTCCCTAGGCCGGTGTCGGCCCCCGTCCCCATCCCGATGAAGCCCCAGGCCCAGATGGGAGCGGGACTCGCCAGAGCAGCCTGCCCTGTCGGAGGCGAGGACGAGTCCCCTCCTGTTGCTTCCCCCGACGGCATCTTTTCGCCTTTCTTTTCTCTGTTCCCGTCGGACTTGAACTCCTCCAAACGGAGCTGTGCGTTTCCTCCGGAGCGGCGGACGCGGGAGGGAGAGCAGGAGATGTCGCCCCCCTGGGCAGCTTCCGGCCCTGGGGCCCGCATTTTCCCCGGATCCTGCACATTTTCCTGCCGCTACTGTCATCACCGTGTCAAGTTTTGTTCATTTGCTCCATTCCGGCTCCACAGGACGGGAGGGCAGAGGAAGAAATGGGCAGCCTCCGAAAGCCCCCTGGAGAGGGATCCTGTGGGCAGGCGAGGCCGCCCGCGTCGTCCTGCGGGGTGCGGAGACTGGCGGCGCTGGGAGGCTCCGGGTCCAGCTAAGTTTTCTGCTTGTTTGACGCCAAACTTCTCAGCTGGGGGAAGAGTGGGTTTACGGCTTTCGCAGAGGAAGCGGGATAAGTCGAGGTCGCGTTCAGTTATTTCTGATATATTACCCTAAACACTTTTTCTTCTTTCTTTTCTTTTCTTTTCTTTTCTTTTCTTTTCTTTTCTTTTCTTTTCTTTTCTTTTCTTTTCTTTTCTTTTCTTTTCTTTTCTCACTGACATCGCTGAAATCAGGAGGCTTTAATTTTGCTCAACAGACTAAGTACAGTTAGACTCAGTCTTTTCCTGGTTTCTCGCTCTCCTCGGGGCCTGGAGACTCTTTATGGAGGAGAGAGGTCCAGTCAAGAAAGTCTTTCCTGGGCCCTACGCGCCTGTTGCCAGGTGGAAAATCAGCCCGACGGCTCCCCCCCTCGAGAGAGCGGGCGCAACCAAGCCGGGTCCGGGAGCGTCAGAGCCCGCTCGTCGCGGGTGGCTCCCGTCCCATCCTGCCTGGCAGCCCCGCACTCACGGCGTAGGCACCACCGGAGATGGGGCGATCCGGTGGAGGATCACAGTTTCTTCCCCGGACATGCACACGGATTGGGTAGTCTGCTCCTGCCGCCGTCCCTGCGGGGGGATCCTCCCCGCCCCCAGCCCGGCAGAGCCCCGCAGAAGGCTCAGTCCGCCCCGGGGCAGAGGCAGAGCTAGCGCCCGGCAGACAGCACGGCAGAGAGCTGGGGCGGTGACACCTGCCCTGGGTGCCTCGCCAGCCCTGCCCGGCAGAGCCCCGACCTGCCCGGCCCCGCGCACCCCCTCCCTTCCCACCCTGGCCGCCGGCAAGATAAGGTCCCGTCCAGGCTGCAGCCGGTGCCTAGAGCCGATTTACTTACTGGCGAGAACGCCTGGGGCTGTTTGGTAGCGCTGCCCCCCGGGCTCGGCTCCCTTCCTGCCTGAGTCCGTCACGGCCTTGAACGCAGACTCTCGGTCCCACCGACGGCTGCTCCGGCCACCCCACCGCATCGCCCTCCCGCCGGAGCCGAGGGCGAACGGAGGCCCGGGATCTGCCGCCCACCCCCGAGCTGGCCCTCCGGCCTGCAGCCCCTCCCGCGGCCAAGCACACCGACCTACCGCCGCACCCCGGCTTTACCCGTTTATTTAAAGGGGGGTCGCTGGCCCTGCCTAAGGCGGCTTTCCCAGCGCGCACCTTCCCGCGGAGGCTGCCCGCCGGCTGCCCGAGTCATAGCTCATTTAAACAAAGCGGCGACCCAGGTACGAGCCAATTGCGGCCAGCCCGGTCGGGCGAGGGCCAGCCCGTGCCGCACCACAAACCCCGATCGGGGGGAACCGGGGGAGGGGGAGGGAAAGGCAAACAAAGCAGGGAGCCGCGTCTGGAGCCGGGCACTCTGCAGGACGGGGGGACCGATGTGCCCTACCCCCCCCACCGGAGTGGGGGTACTTCACCGGGCGGCTCCTGCCCGCTGCCACCCGCGGCCGGAGTTTCCTCGCCGGCCCCGAGCAGGCGCGCAGCCCCCCTGCAGACCCTTGCCTCCCTACTGTAGACGGGATGCAGTTTTATATTGGAAATGAGGGGCAGGGGGAGGAGATGGCGCGCACACGGAGCGACGAGTGTGCGGTGTCAATCAGAGGGGTTTTGTGTCTCCTTGACTCCTGATGGTCAGTGGCTGAGGTGTCCCGGGTGGCACCACAATGAATATGAATAGGGGTCCTTGCTAAATGGGACAGTCAAAGCGCACCGCCCTGAATAATGGCACGTCATCCTAACTAGACCATTATACATAGGAGGGCTCCTTTTGTCTCTGCTCTCTGCTGCAGCTCTATAAAAGCCCCTCTTTTTCAGGCTGAGGTTAGTCCAAGCATACACTAACTAGCCATCCTGTAAACAGGCTGAGTAACCGGGAAGAGAGAGAGGAGAGAGTGGTGAGAGAGGGGGCTGAGGGTTTTTTTTCCTCCTCTTCCAGCATTCTCAGCCCTCCACTGGCAGAGCCTGCCGTCCATTTATTTATTTTTCGATCTGTTTTCGTTGCTTTTTGAAGGAGAGTTGTCTTGTTCTGCCACCTCCAGAACAGGGAAATTTCTTGCTCAGAAGCCCGAATACAATGAATTCTGACTCCAGCTCTGTCTCCAGCAGAGCTTCCTCACCAGATATGGATGAGATGTACCTGAGAGACCACCACCACCACCACCACCATCACCACCACCAAGACAGCCGGCTCAACTCTGTCTCCTCCACCCAAAACGACCTAGTGCAGAAGATGTCCGGGGAAGGCCTCTCTAGGAACGGCTCCAAGGCCGGAGGGGAAGGCAGCAAGTACAAAATCAAGAAGCAGCTGTCGGAGCAGGACCTGCAGCAGCTGCGGTTGAAGATCAACGGCCGGGAGCGTAAGAGGATGCACGACCTCAACCTCGCCATGGACGGGCTGCGGGAGGTGATGCCCTACGCCCACGGACCTTCTGTGAGAAAACTCTCCAAAATCGCCACCCTCCTACTAGCCAGAAACTATATCCTGATGCTCACTAGCTCTCTGGAGGAGATGAAGAGGCTGGTGGGGGAAATCTACGGGGGGCACCACTCCGCCTTTCACTGCGGCACGGTGGGACACTCCGCCGGGCACCCGCCCCACGCCACCGGCACCGTGCACCAGGTGCACCCCATCCTCGGCAGTGCCTTGTCCTCCGCCAACACCTCCTCCTCCCTTTCCGCCTCCCTGCCGGCCATCGGCACCATCCGCCCCCCTCACTCCCTGCTCAAGACCCCCTCGACACCCCCCGCCCTGCAGCTTGGCAGCGGCTTCCAGCACTGGGCGGGCTTGCCGTGCCCCTGCACCATCTGCCAGATGCCCCCCCCGCCCCACCTCTCGGCCCTCACCGCCTCCAACATGGCCAGGATCTCGGGGGAGACCAAGGACCTGCTGAAGTGACTCCGCGGGGCTCCCCCGACCCCCGGAGCTGAACCGGAGTCAGCGCTCCCACAGGCGGGGAGGGGGCTGCGGCCGGGCCCCCTCCGCGCCGCTGATGGACCTGGCCCCGCGCTACCCCGCCCCGGCAAGAATCCCCCTGTAACACGGGATTAGTGTAGTAAGGACCTTGTAAAGGTAATGTTTTAGCCGGCTCCTCGGGCGATGTTTTCTTATTATACTAAACCGGAAAGAAATAAGTCCCTGTTGTAAAAATAATAGTAATAATGCCACTGATGGTAATCAAATGTAAATAATTCCTTAAAATGGATGCAAAGGGGAGGGAAAAAAAAGACATGGTTGTCATTGTAGTGTTCGCAGCTACTAAAAGACGGTGAGATCGGTTTGGGGCTTCTTCTCCTTCTTTTTGCGGGCTTTTTATTTCCTTTTGCACGACGACACCTCCGAAACCTCCTGCTCCAAATCCGGCTGCGGCAGCGCAGCGGTGGCCCGGCACAGCCCCCCGAGAGTGCGTGCATGCTTCCCACCGCAGCCTCCACCCCTGGGTACCGGCCAGGGGCGGCTTCCCTGGCAACAAGGACTTCCAAGTGAATTCACAAAAGTTTTGTGGGTTTTTGTTTGTTTGTCTTTTTGTTTTTTTGCTTCCCAGATTCGATTGCGATGCGGTTTTGTTTTACTTCTTCCCTCCGTGTCCTCTTGGGGGAAAAAAAAAAAAAAGAAAATAAAAGAAAAGAAAAAAAAATAAAAGTGAGGGAAATAGTGCAAAACACAGCACAACCCTCCTGCGGGTCTGTTTTGCCAAATCTCCCATCCCCTGCTCCCGGTGAAGTGTGCTAGTTGAACTGGCTGGGGTCCTTGTCTCTTATTTCTCTTGTTGACTTTGGGTTTGTTACGATTTGCTGCTTTCTTTAGTTTGGTTTGGTTTTGCATGTGGTGTCGGCTCTTGCCAGATCAATAACTTGTGTAACTAAATTGGAATCTCCGTTACCGTTTATTTCCTTTCAGGTACGTTTTCCTGGGCGTTTGCCTGAAATACTGTTATTATTATTTTTATTATGCATTTTCTTTGTTTATTTGGTTTTGTGTTTTGTTTTGTTTTGTTTCTTTTGTTAGGGCCTCAAAGACAACACCGTGTCTTTATTTTTTATATATTCTTGATAACTATCGATATATTTATTATTCACCAGTGGTTCTGGATGAGATTTCCAAATAAAATAAAAAATTAATTACAAGCTGTCTGATTCGCCTTTGTCTGGGACTGGAAGCGGAGAAAAGGCGCCGTATTTGATCGCTTAGGGTTTTGCCACGACTTTTCTGACCCAGCTGGAGGAGGCTGCCCAATCTCCTTGTGTGGCTCAGGAGCCGCCCTGCCTCGGAAGCAGCGATAAAACCGACGGTGATTGCTCAAACGTCCCCAGATGTGTGTGCTCTGCCGCGCTCCCCTCTTTCACACCGGGGTGGAAATCGGCAGGAATTCGTAAACCGCTGGATGGTCCCACAGCCAGTGGCAGGCGGCGGGAGGACGGGTCGTGGGGCGGAGGGGGACAGGTGCATTTATAGGTAAAAAAGGGGTAACAACAACTTTCTTTTCTGGAGATCCGGCTGTCAGACTTTCTCCAAGAGGGAAATGGCAAGCTGGACAGGGCTGGGAAACGCAGCCCTGCGGTGGCGGGAGGCCGTGCACCGCGAGGAGCAGAGGGGTGTAGGCAACGGAGCGGGAACCTCGGGGGAGCGCAGGTGGCGGATGCCAGCGACCCCCGGCTCCGCACACCGAAGCGGGTCCTGCAGCCCCGGCCAGGCACCCCCGGCCCTCCACCTTACGCGAAGGGATTGGGGGGGGGCGCATTTAAACCGAGGTGCGAAACAACTTTTGGAAGACACCTCTGGGTGACAGTGCTGGTGAATGGGCTGCGCAATACTGCAGCAACCAAATCACCGTTAAGGCATACGTACCCATACCCAAAACTTCTAAAACCGTAAGGAAAAAAATTTACCCTAAAACCACACTGAACCAACGAATCATATTGTAAAACAGCCATTTTCACGCTGAAGTAAATCTTTCAGTACTTCAGCAAAATGATCAACAGATGGGGCATATTCCTCCCTTCCTTTCGCCGCTGCCCAAGTCAGCGCGGTGCCCAAACCCACGGCCCTACGCCCCCCTTGCCCCCGGCGCTGGCTGCGGGGCGGCGCCTCCTGGCGCAGGCAGCAGGGAGAGGGTCCCGCTGCAGGAGAGCCTGGCGCTGCCCGGGATGGAGAGAGTGGGCATGGGAGTGCGGGGTGCAACCCGGGCTCCAGGAGGAGCTGTGCCTGGAGAGGAGGCTTTGGGGCGCGGCGGGGGTGAGCCCCACGGGGCAGCCGGAGTTGTGCTCCGGGCTCTGTGCTGGACGCTTGCACCTGCCCCGCCGTCCCGGGCAGAGGGGCTGGGGTGAAGCCCGGCCCTGGCAGCCAGAGGCACTTGCACCTCCACCCCCTTGGAGCGGCAACCTGCAACGCAGGTGGCGGAGGGAAAGCGAGCAGAGGATAGGGACAGACCAGGGGAAACGTGGCGTGTCGGGGCAGGGGCGCGGCGGAGCTATGGGGAGCGGGCCGCGGAGATGCCGGCCTCACCACTGCCGACCCATCCGTCCCTGGTGCACCCCTACCGTGCGGGGCTGACAAGGCTGAGACGCAAAGCCGCGGCTCCTCCCGGCCCCGCATCCTTCTCCCAGACACCGCATCCTCCCCCCGGCCCGGGGGGAGCGGGGTAGACACGGACGGGGCAGCTTCTGCCTGGGGCTGCCCCCCAGCTGCGGCTGCCAACAGCTTGCGGAGCCTTCGACGAGGCAGGGCTGTAAATTACAGGCGAGAGGAGGGAGAAGCCATCCCTCCGTCCCGGGGCAGCCGCCAGCAGCCAGGTGCCCGGGACCCGCCGCGCTCCCCAGCCGCGCTGCCTCTTGCGTTCCCCCGCAGCCGGGGGAACTCCCCTAAGCATCCCTGAGCAAAAAGGCTCTTTGGGGTCATTTGATTCCCCACCCAGCCACCCACAGCGGCACCCGGGCTCTGCGTTCCCCGTCTCCCCTAAGACGGGGCTCTGCTCCGAGGAGCCCCGGGCTCCTTTCCAGCCGCAGAGCAAGGCTGGGGAAACGGTGCACAAGCCACTTCCTGGTTTTCCGCAGAAAAAGGAACCGAGCCGCGGAACGAGTCTGAGCCGGGTTTTGAGTCCCCAAGAAAGGGGCAATAAATGTCCCGTTCCCCGTCTCCCCAGCTGCTCTGTGGCATCACAGTGTCTCGGGCGGTGTGAATGAAACGGCAGGCTACTCGCCTCGTGGTTTTGCTTCCTAGCCCGTGGAGAGGTAGAAAGGGAAAGAGCATCCACAGAGGTGCCGTTTCCTTCTCCTTTCCGATGGGTCGGGTGGAAAAACCCCGAGTGACTTGGAGATGCGATGCTGTGGGCGAAGAAGCCCGCTCGGAGGTCTCCTCGGCTGCTTACTGCCGGGGAGGAAACTTCGGTCGGTTCAACAGGAATTCAAGTCTTTCATTGTCTTGTCCCTCTCCTCGGGCTCCTGCACCGGTGCGGGAGAAGTGATTACCTTTCCCTTCCCTTCCCTTCCCTTCCCTTCCCTTCCCTTCCCTTCCCTTCCCTTCCCTTCCCTTCCCTTCCCTTCCCTTCCCTTCCCTTCCCTTCCCTTCCCTTCCCTTCCCTTCCCTTCCCTTCCCTTCCCTTCCCGGAAAAAAAGTGAACAACTTCTGGAGAAGCTGCCCGTGGGGAAAAGAGGGTTAACGATGGAGTTTTCTTTGGGAGGGTTTCCCTCCACAAACACACCCGGAGGAAAAAAAAAATAAGTGGGGGAATAGAAAAAGCAAAGAGGGGAAGACGCCATGGTGGGAGAGCCTGGTAGAGCTCTGTCCGACGGGGCGGGCAGGATCCAGCGAGACTGCGGGGCGGGGGCTGTGGAGGCACGGCACAGGCTGCTTCTCCCTGGATAGGCAGGGGCTTGGCGCTCTCAGGAAATTAGCTTATTTTTCGCCACAAAAATAACTAATGTCTGCATGCACATATCAAATATAAATATAAATATAAATATAAATATAAATATAAATATAAATATAAATATAAATATAAATATAAATATAAATATAAATATAAATATAAATATAAATATATCCGAGGAGGATGGCCCCCGTTCGTTTTCAGTTGTGCATCCACTTGCTTTACCCCGGGGTCCAGCACGGCCGGGGCCGTGTGGATGGAGGGTGCCTCTCTTAGCCCTGGGGGGAAGCAGCTTCCCCTCCCTCTCCAGGGCTTCCCAGTTGCCATGGGGGAGGGAGGAAGACCCCACTGCCCCCACCTCCAGGGGTCCTCCACAAACTCGACACCGATCTCCCAGGCTCTGGGCGTTGGATTTAACTCCCTCAGCTGTGGAGTTTCTCCCCCTCCCCGACTTCCATTCCACCGGACCCACCATCTGATAAATCAAATCCCCGCGGTTCCCTCTCGGGTCGCTTCTTCCCCAGCTACACGGGGCCGGGTTGGAGGCGGGGATGGGCTTGTGTTCTGATTAATATGGAAATAAAACGCAGAAATGGCAGCAGTACTTAGCTTCATTGCTTCGGTTTAGATATTTATTGGCGAGGAGATAAACACTAGGCTGGGGGCTAGCTTGGTAATTCATGTTCTCCATCAGTTATTACCAAATGAGCAAATCGTTTTTCTTTGAGAGCAAGGAGGAGACAAAAAAAATGAAAAAAAAAAAAAAAAAAGGGAAAGGGGAAGAAAATTTTAAAAAATAGTATTTTTAATACGCTGCTACCCCCTCCCCCAGGTCTGGTCCCCAGGCCTGCCAGACTGTACCTGCTGCTGCCCACCCATGTCCAGAGTGGGGCTGCCTGGCCCAGCTGCTCCCCTCGAGGCCCTACTCTCTGAGCAAAACTAATTAGGGGTTTATCATAAATTTGTGCCTCTTCAAACTCACGTGTTCTTCTCCCTCTGACTTTCTTCTGTATTCTCCCAGGAAAACTTGTTCCTCTTCAAATATTGTTGTTGGTGTTTTTTTGTTTATTTTGTTGTTTTTATTGCTTTTGGGTTTTGTTTTATTTTATTCTTTACAACCTCATTTCCCCTCCTGCAGAAGCAAGTAGACATGAACTAGAGCTGGAAAGAGCCGCCACAAGATGACATTGCGTTGCTGCTGAGGAAAACAAAAGGGCAAGGTTGAGAGGAGGAGTATAATCCTCTACCAGATGCAGTGATATTATTGGGGAAAATGGGCACTTTGGGAACACACAAACCCATTATTGGGTCTGAAATGGAAACAGCAAACTAGAAGCTAAGTAGAAGCTAAGTATTAAACTGTAAGCAGATATCTTTTTCCAGACTTCTGTGGAATCTATGTATTTGAGTTTGCTGCTTTCCATTCAGTGCCATTTGAGATGGCCTGAGACACCCACAATGTGATCCTAAAAAATGAGCCAGGACCTGCTGAACACTCATATTCTTCTGGACAAGCAGGAGAGGTGAGGTGAAAGACCCTGGGGCACCTCAGTGGCAGTAAATACTGGTGTTTAGGTGGCTGAATTGAAACTCAATTGCTGATCATCTTGTGTTCTCTGATTTTTCAAGTGATCAGGTTGATTAGAGCTATGAAAGGTTTAAGAGTCAAACAAAACAAAGAGGAATTACTGACCTATTTCACATCAGGAGGATGATACAGTTTTTGATGGAGCAGTAGCTCCAGGTGTGATTCCTTTGGTGCAGCCAACAGCTGCTCAGCAGAAAACTCTGAACTGAAGACATGAAGGGTGGTCAGAGTGCCTGCAGCCTGCTTAACCCAACCAGCCTTCCTTCTCCTACCGACCATTTTCCCATCCTGAAGTTGGAACAAAACCATTTTGCTTGCTATTACATTGAAGCAAGCACCTATGTGAGAACATTGCAGCTGCAGGACAGTAAAGTCTGGCTGAAGAGCAAAATGTTTTAAAAATTAATATAATCAGTCAAGACTGCATGACCAAAATCTGTATCCAGTTTCCCTGAGTCTCCTAAAGCTGTTGAGAATTCAGGATGCGGTTTCATATGGCCCTGGCAAAAGACTGTAGATCAGTATTGTAATTCAATTTTTCTGTGTTTGTTTGTTTTCCCCCAAAGTGGTGTTGTTGCTGTTGACATGCACATCTTGAAAGTTACCTGGCAGAACAGCACCAGGCCCTGCCAGATGGGCAAGAGAAAAACTGCAAGCAATGCAGTAATTTTAGTATTTATGATGAAGATGATTTGTGGAGACCTGCAAATCAAAAATTAATGGATTCCTTGTAAAACATGCAGAGGATTGACAATAAAAGAGATTTGCACAGGGCCTGGTCCTGATGCCTTGCAAGCTAGTGTAAGCAGATAAACTAATTTTTAAAGGCAGAACTAATGGTACAGCAGAGTCATACCACAAAAGCTCCTGTCTACAGCAGGCAGGAAGAGAGGCAGCAGACAGCAGTATTATAACCCCCTCAGTTGTCATCTAGACCAACTAGGTGAGAGAAAAGTTTATTAGTGCTTACATGTTAGTGCATAGGGTTTCCTGATCATTGCACAGATGTTCAGTTATAATAAAGAACCAGTAGTTCATCAAAAAGGAGCTTCCTTTTATTTCTACAATGTCACATCCAATGTTTTCAAAGGCAGCTTTAAATACAGACTAGTCAAGCACAGAACAGGGCAGGGAAGGAGCTGTTGTTTCTGGGTGCACGTCTCACTTCCAGGGGAGCTTGTCCTATGTCAGGAACAGAAATGAGGATGCGGTGCTGCTTTAGTCACACCACCAAAGGTGAGTTGATGTTTGTGTTATAAAACATGAATCCTGGTTTTCACAACACTAAATGACCTTTCTGCAAACTTAAACTTACTTACTTTTTTTTTTTTTTTAAACATACGCATATATATTTCACTTATATTTTAATTGGTTTCTACCCAGTGGCTCTGCCTGTCATGCACGAGGTGCTACACATTGCAGCTATGTTTCAGCTGCAAACTGTTAGGTGGCTGTCTGAAAAACATGAGACTTCATCTGTATTTTTTGAAAAGCAGATAAACTTTTCACAACTAATAAAAACTTGTTTTTACAAAATCTGACATTTGGTCTGCAGGACTTGAGTCCTCGTTCATGGGGGCAGAGGAAGAGCAATCAAGTGAAAGCATACAACATTCTGTTTCCAGACTTTTTATTTTTGATGAGAAACAGAGATCTGTGAATTGTTGTGTAGGAAGCAAATGACTAAAGAGGCAG
This sequence comes from Streptopelia decaocto, assembly GCF_964273445.1. NCBI lineage: Eukaryota > Metazoa > Chordata > Aves > Columbiformes > Columbidae > Streptopelia > Streptopelia decaocto. The sequence goes on from NC_138656.1 coordinate 60,431,712, forward strand.
TTTGTCCCCTGTGCTCCCCTACCTCATGTTTTGCAGAGGAATCATCCATGGTGCATTTGGGGGCCTGTGCTGTCAGATCTCTGCAGAGCAAGTGAGTTTTTTGGCACAAGGGGAAATGCAGCTTGAAACATCTACTGGGAGAGCTTCTAACCCCTGCTTCGGTACTTGGCTTTCCTCCCAAAACTGCGAGTGACAGCGACAGAAATTAGTCACAACTGTGAGGATCACTGGTGTGATGATGGTTTGCTTGAGCACACTGAAAATTGAGTTTGGACACCACTCCACAGCATGTAAGTGTGAATACTTATAATGGGCTACAGACCAACCAGAAACAGACCTGTCAGGGCTAGAAACTGTGGAAGCCTTGTGTGTACTCCTGTTTTCCACCCAAAGGCTCAGATCCATACCAGTGTCTGAACACCTTTGAGTCATAGAAATCGGTAAAGGACCAAAACCAGGTGGGTCTGAAGGCTTCATTTCTGTGGGAGGTGGATGCAGTAATTTCCAAACCTCTGTCACTAAAGTCTCAACACATCCATGCTGTCTTTGCACATCCATTCTGGGGATATCCTAGAGCAGCTACCACGTGGCAGTGTTTGGTGCCCATGCGCAATCTGGCTGTGTCCCTGCTGCTCTGCAGGAGTGGTCTGCAGACTTACCTGTGAGCCTGGTGTGTGCTGCCTCCCCTGGCTCTTCTTCCCTCAATGACTGCTGTGACCATGGTCTCCTGAGATGCCTGCAGCCTGGCCATTCTGCAGGCATGGTTAGGTTTGAGGGGCTCCACTTGTTTTGGGGACTGCTTTCTGACCAGACTCCAGCCCCACACTTTCCAGTTCACAGACTACACAGCCCTCTGGGCTGCTTGCTCCTCGTACCTCTTCCTCCCTAATGGTAAGCAGTGCATTCACCTCTTTTTCTTTCTCGCTGAGTACCTTTGGGAGATATAGCTGTGCTCAGTTTTGAAGGAGGCTGAGCTCTGGAAGAGCACTTGAGCACAGACTTTTCAAAGCTTCAGGTTCTTCCTTTCCATGGTTTTGTCATTCCCTAGGCTCTCCAACACAGACCCTTTGCCCTTTTCAGAGATGGAAATGTACTCCCTCACTACTTCATGTCTTCCTTTACTTCTGCCAGGATATGAGCTTTTCCTTATGTGACTTGCAGAGACGGGCTGTGAAATGGATGATAAGATTTTCTCCATAATATGTTCAGTCAATTGTCATACCAAGTTTTCAGGGCTTTCAGTTTTCAGCAAGCGTCCAGAATTTTGTATTCACATGATTTGTGGCATCCACTGCTTCAGAACCCACAGCATATGCCTATATATATCATGATACTTCTGCACTTTCTTATTCATTCATGAAGTGTCCTGGAAAAGAGTTGCCAGTCACCTTTAATGGATAATACATTTTTATGAGCAGAACTGTAGTGTAAACCAGATAATATGTCTTGGTCTGGGTTTGATATCACTTGTCTGACACTCGCAGGTCAAGAATAATTTTACCTAACTAAACTGAAGAGTCTGTCATCAACACTTCAACTAGGTTTTGTTTATCACAACTTGTTTATTGCTGCTACAGGACCTTTTACACTATTCTATTTGAGAGTGATAACCCAAATCCTACTCATCAATATGCACCTGGCTGTGTTTTTGTTCATATCTCAACTCCTTTTCTCTTATGATATTCTCAGTTTGAGTAGACTCAGTCTTGATTCCTTTCACAGTGCTCTTGGATATAATCTTCATCTCCTACCCCTTCACTAAAACAAGACCATAAGACCTTTATCCATTCTTTCCCAGATCCTGAGGATCAATGGTGAATCCTCAGTAGCCTAGTTACAGCTTCCCCTTGTCTCCAGCTTCATGGGCTTTCCAAGCTTTTCAAGCAGGTATGTTAGCTAAAGCAAGGAGATTGATTTTGTATTTCAAAAAACAGATATTCTTTTCTGTTACTGGTGTAGCACATCAGTGCAGCTCTAGGCAAAAATCATGCCTACCTCTATCTCATCAGCACTCTCTTGTTTCTGCTGGGTGCTCTAGCATTTTCCATTTCTCTGGGTGCTCAAAGATCTCCAAGATTTCCATTCCAGGCTAGAATCACGGATTTAAACTACTCTAGTAAATTAAACAGTGCCACATAATGTTCTTGGGTACTAGAGCTCAGTTATTTATAGAGTCAAATTGTTACAATACTTCCTGGCATGGTTTGGCTCTGAACCTCTCTCCTGAACATTTCCCAGGCATGGTTTGGGGATAGCACAGGCCAAAGGCCAATCCCAGCAGGCAAATTATATTCATCCACAGTGCCTGGAAAGCAAGAATTTAATAATGTGGACACTGTGCCAGTTGGCTTCAGAGCAAGATAACAGTCACAGACATGTTTGGTATAGAGGTAGTCTCATAGTCTTTCTCTCTCTTACACCAAGCTTTTGCCCTTGTTGCCATCTCTTTCTGTCTGTCTAGATTGTCAGGAGGATATATTTACTTTGTGAAGTGAGACATTCATCAGAATTATTAACTAATCAAAGTCTCCCATTAGTTCATCTGTTTCCTTTGCTCTTTGGCTTCCTCTGTGTAGTTTCACCTGTTGTGCATTGGTTTATTGTACTATGAAACTGTAAACAGTGTCTGTTTCTACTTTTGTGCCACATGCAAGAAATCCTTCTTTCATCTTACATAGGTTTTATGTTGACATGGTACAAAAGATGCCAAAGGCAGTGTGGTCCCACATTCCATGGGGACTTTTTTGGTTCATAGATGTGTCACAGACATGTAGCAGTCCTCAGTATCAGAATTCATCAGATGACCAGAGACACAACTTTCTTGCCAATCACATCTCTACCAAGAAAAATGAACCCATGATACTGTCTCTCCCAAATACGTAAAGAAGTGGGACTAGCACAAAGCTTTTGCCTTCTGCTTTGTAAGGGTCATACAGCTCTTGAGAGAAATGGTTCCAGTCATGGGTTGAATGTGAGTCTTAGAGCTTTCCTGAGACCAGTCCCTTCTTCTTTCCACCTGGTAAGATCAGGCAAGCTGCACTTAGTGACTCATCCTTCACTTGTTTCAGCATATCTCAACTGATCTATGCACAGCTGTGGTCCAAATAGAAAACTTCACTTTTCTCTTTTTTATTGTGTTTCCTCAAAAAAATGGCAGTTTTTTTTTCCTCCCACTGGTGCATTCCATGAATTTGGCAGCAGTCCATCCATGCTTTTGAACCACAGTACTTCTTTGTAGTGTTTTTGTGTCCAAGCTTTCTGCCCCAAATCCTGCCTACAGGCAAAGGCAGCACTAAATACCCCAAGTCAGATCAGCACTGATGGCTTCTTCACTTCTGTCCATGTGGATACCTGAGATCTCTGGGGTTAACTCTGTTCCCAGCAATACAGCAGAAGGATAGTCCTCCTGTAAATCTAATATCAACATTTCAGCTCTTTCTCTCCTTCTCTCTTGTTCATACTGCCAGGGGAGTGGGACAGGTTTGTTTACCTGGTCTGCTGCCATAAAGATCGCAGCATGCCTCACATCTTGCAGGGCTCCACAGTCAGCAGTTGACCCTTTCTTAGGGTTTGTCAGGTTCAGTCACCTGAACATCTCTTGCTCATGCCCTTACCTGGCCACTAGCTCCATCTATCTCTCTCCATGTGCAGCACTCTTCCTCCAGCTGCAGCGTCTTCCATTCCAGCCTTCACTGCTGTGGTTGTCTCACCTTGCCATTGCATCTGCCTGACCATCTGTTGAACCATGTGCAATATAAATAACAGCTAGTGACAAATAATAGCTATGGATACCCTCCTGTAATAGACTATTGGCTTTACTGGGCATCTGCCACTTCAAAGCATTTTCTTATTTTACTTTGCAGGTCACAGTTATATGGTAATATTAAAGGGGTTTGTAATGTTAAAATGGTTTAAAGTTCTTGGGCTACTTTATATATAATTTTTATACTTTTCCCAAAAGTGTTTGCTGTTATTCAATTTCCCTTGTTTCTGGCTGTGATACTTTTCTGTGACTGGAGAGACCATAAAACAGGTCCTTATTCTATGCTTCATCACAACATTAAAGATACCATACCAGTTGCAATGGGTAACAGGAAATCAGCTTTTAAAATCAATCACATTTAATAATTTACATGAGGAAAATTCTGATAATAATTGATAATAGTAGGTTTCTCTACACTCCCTTCAGATGAGCTTAAAGTATTTTGACCTTCTCTGCACAAGAAAGCAACTTATTTTTAATCTAGATTTTAGAGAAGGTGAAAACCTTTCTTAATGTATCTGGTCAATAACAGGTCTTTATCTACACTGAGGCCTTTAATTCACCTTTAGATACGGACTTGGCCACAGGGGTGCTCAAAACCTGTTGTAGGTGATATAACAGGCTGGTGTTTCACCCAGTAAAGTCACAGACAGCTTTGCTTAGAGGCCACTAGTGGAGCTGCAGCCTCGCAGCAGGAATTTGTTCTCAATCTCACATCTTTCTGGCTACGTCTAAATGACAAAAATAAATTGCTCTAAACATAGCCCTGGAACTAACTGATGGCACAAACGAATGCCAAAGTAATATTTAAACATGGTACTAATGGTGAGCATAGCTGAGTGGTGCTTGAAAAGCTTTGTTTTTCACTTTAATTCCTGATTTGGTTCAGGGATGTCCACAAAACTACTACATTTGAAAAAATGCTTGTTTCAATCCCCAGCTACCTTGAACTAACAAGCTGATGACAGATTTTCAGTACATATGGGATTGTTTTAGTAAAATATACTTAGCAAGCAGGCTCACTTTTTAAGTAAAGTTATTTTGGTTTATCATGCTCAACTCTCGAGGCATGTGAGCTTCTCCAGTAAGGGGAGCTGCTGGGCTCAGCTCAGAGGAAAGAAGAAAAAAATTATCAGAGCTTTTCTGCTAAGAGGAACTTTTTTTCTCTTGAAGATGGCTTTGCGTTCATGGACTGAATATGATAATTTCTGCAGGTCAAAGATGGGCAGGTGTTTCCCAAAACCCACGTATTATTCATGTCCCCCGCTGGCTGTGGAGCTGCCTGAGAGGATGCTGTCTGCCAGCTCTCTGCTCAGCTCAGTCCTGTGGAGACCCTGTCGTCCACCAGCATTGGGGACTGCAGTGACCGGCCACAAAGAGATACCTGAGATGTCATACAACCAAAGCTGCCTGGCCACAGCTGCAGGTGAACTTCTTGGGGGTCCTGCACCCTCTGGACATCTGTGCTGCCAGTTGTGGTACCTGTGCAGCAGCCTGCAGCTGGCAGTCTGGGAGGTGTACATGAGCGAGGCACCCCCAACCTCATTGCTGACTCCAGTTCCACTCCTTGATGTTTGGCAGGGCTTTGCAGTTACGCACATGTTTGGAAGTTACAAGAGAATGACTACTCAGTTTGTCTGGTCAACTGGAACTTGGGAAAGCACAGAAATTGTTGGTGGTACCAGCAGCTCCACAAATAGGTGGTATTGATCTGGAGGGGAGAAAAATGCTCCTGAAGGTGCTTGTCCTCCCTGCCTTCCACACACTCCTCGATACACACAGTGCATGTACAGTGAGTTTCCCTTCCCCCTTAAGCCATCAAGCCAGCTCCATGTGTTTCAGTATGACCGTGGACACCACTTGTCTGGTTTTGATGGGGATATTCAGGAAAAAAAAGATAATACTAGTTTGGGTTAAAACTGGTTAAATCCCTCAGGACCTTAGTAGTGTTTTAAAACATATGTGAAGGGGAGGAGCTATTTTTTTACATGTCCTAAAGAATATAGCTGACATATGGACCATTCAAAGGAAATTTTGTTCAGGCCATTGGCCATGCATGAATGGTCTGGCTTATACAGTGGGGACCCAAGTTATAATGGGGATCATCTTCCAGGAATCGGGTTTTCTAGATAGCGAGAACAAGTCCTGTAGATACTAACCATGCTGCAGACTCTCGGAGATGGTACCAGACCCAGGACACAGCTGGAAGGGCAGGGGTGGGCTGGGGTGGCACTGTTGCACTGGGGCAGGTTCAGGGTGGGAGCAACATCCCTCCACTCCGAGCCTGTCGCATCAGAGCCTGCCCCACACGGCCCCACTTTTTATTTTATCCACACAAGCTTTCTCCTGGCCATGTTCACTGGTGCTTGCTGCTCCAGCCACTGCTTTACTGTAACTGGGCACCATTGCAACACCACAGGTAGATTTCGCGTCTCAGTCATCTTTCCACTAAATACTTCCAAGGGCCCAGAGAAATACCTCATAAATCTTTTTGCTCCCTTGGAAAAAAAAAAAAAAACAAAACAAACAACCACAAAACAAAACCAACAACAAACTGCAAGGAAGTTCGGGGAAATAAACCCCTAAATTCAATTTCTTGCTTTAAAAGTGCGTTACATAGATCACCACCAACCAGCATGTAAATTTTAGTCAGCTACTGGACTAGTCTTTTAAAGAAGTTGAAAAATGGCCCTGCATCCTCAAAGGACACACCTGTTATCTGAAACAGTTTTTAACCAGCTTGTTAAGCAGCTTTGACAGATCAAAGACCCCGGACAATGGGCACAAACTTTGACAATAGTTTAGCCTTGAGCAAAAGCTTCTGTCAAAGCAAGGCTTGTGCCAGTAGTATTATGGCCTGCAATTGAAAATAAATTTTACTTGAATAAGTACCTCAGCCCGATCAGAGGCACTGCCGCCAGGGAGACAAAAGCAGTTGGGGATAAGTTATTGACTCCACTGACAGCATGAATGAAGTTCATTATGCCAGCCCACTCTTGGTAAATGTGTCAGGTTTTAAACTGAATTAGGTGGCAGGTGCATGGACCATTTTCCTGCCCCCCTTGAGACAGTAGAGGGCCAGCCATCACCTGATTCTACAGACAAATGTTTAGATTTGGTTTTCATATCGCACGGGCACAAGTGACAGCGTATTTAAATCATAAATAAAGCTTGCTGGGAGCCCTCCTCTATCCATCTAACCCTCTAACCCTCTCTCTTGCCCCATCGCTGGCTGCCTAATGCACCCCAGAGGTGGGTTTGCCCCCCAGCGCCCACTGTAGCCCCCTTTCTGGTCCCTATTCCTACTGTGGGAGTGTGCAGGATTTGGGATTCCACAGGCCACCTCTGGGGTCCAGCCCCGAGCTGGAGGGAAGCTCAAACCCTTCTGCCCCTATTCAAGTGATACCACGCACAGCCGCACATTTCTGACTTCAACAGGGTCTGGATCAAGCCCTCCTGTAGCTGATATTATGTCATATATGTAGGTGTAAAGAGACTGAAGCCAGACATCCAGTGTTAGTGTCCTGAAAGGCTTTCTACATTGAAAAAGTATTTAATCCTTATAAGCCTCTGATGTCAAACATCACTGCAATTTCACAGAACTGCAGGCTGGATCAGAAAGAAGTGACATGAAACATATACATATATGTGTGTATATATACTTACAAAAACCATATAAAAATACAAATATATCTACATATGTGCAAGTGTTTGAAAATTTCACCAGAATTCGAAGAAATAAGGTGATAATCTGCCATGATAATTTCATATTCCTCTACTTTAAGATTGAACTGCTGTTTTGAGGTGTATATTTTATTTATTTTTCATCTGCATATTTTGCTTGAAAACATTTTGGTTTATAGTCTGCCAGTGCCTACAAGGATAATGCAAGATCAGCTGAACTTCAGATACTTTGGATGCCAGCTCTCATTACTTAATCATGAGACACAGGACTATTAAGACTCTTAAAAATGAAAGGCTTGTTCTCTGACCAGGGAGGGAAGAGTTGGCATATGCCTTTGGCTGCATGCCTTATTTACGTTAATGAGCAAGTAAGATTTCTCCCCCCTGTGAGGGAGCTGAACATCCCTTCTCCTGAAACTTTTGGGATCTGCTGCCTGCATTGGTTACAAAGGGGAGCCTTTCGCTTTTGGACAGCATTTTGGACACACTTGGGTATCTTTTTGCACTTGAGCCACTTAAATGACCTTAATTTTCTGAGAATGCCTTTGCAAACATTAAAATGTCCTCTTTTTCTTTTTTTTTTTTTCCCCTCCCACATACTGAAGGTAAAGGCTTTGTAGCTGTCTGCTTAATAGCATACACCAGCCTCTGAACTTTAATAAAAAATATTTATCTCCCTTCTCCAAGGATTTAAAAGGGCTGAACAAATACTAGCTAGTCCTTGCAAACCTCTCCTGAAGAAAAATGGTATTGTGGTTCCTGAAAACTGAGAACCAGTTCAAAAAAGAAATGATGAGACTTGCCCGATGTCACAAGCAAGCCAGTGTCAGGTTCACACTCCAGCGGGTGCCTTCACTATCAGATAGTGCTTCACCCCCCCCTAGCACGACATTGCTAAAGACACATTTGGCTCAGTTCACCATAGTTTTTAGTACATTTCTTAATATGGATGTATCAAACCCTTTTCATTTTCTGACTCCGATACAAATAGACCCAGGAAGCCTCACTCATGGATGCCCATCAAGAGAAAATGTTTCTTTCCCCCTTACACAAATCTGGAAAAACAAAGTAGGCTTATTCTTTGGGGCTATCTAAAGACTGCTGTGTGTCAACACACAAAATCATTTCTCACAGTGGTATCACTTGCTGGATGTGTTCCTTCCCTCCAACTATAGCAGATGGTGTTTCATAGTTGGTCACAAATGGCTGTCAGCGAGAGTTTGTCTGCCTGCCAGTAACCTGTAGTTTGGGGACTCCCTTGGAGAGTGTACCAGCACTGACTCTGCTGATAGCAGCATCTGAGAAAATGATCCATCCTTTCTTGTCAGGCAAAAAATTAGCCATCTCACTTTCAAACTGTTGACAAGGGGGATATGAAAGAAATAAGGGCTGTGCTGGCCCAGATGATGTTTCTTCAGCTCTCATTGGAGGCAGCTAGAGATGACTGCAGAGGAGAAGCTGCCTTTACTGCAGCGAGTATTGACCTCTGGTAAAAAACGGAGATACAAGTGCAGCCCTCTCCTGGTGTCAGGATTATGCATGACTTTTCCACCATGACCATTTCCAAGCACAGTTTAGTTTTCTCTTGGTCAGCATTAGCAACGAGGAGGAGATGACCTTTAGTGACATTGCCCTGCAGCAGGAAAAGGCCTTTGACTGGTCCCAGTGCACCAGCCAGGTTTGCTGCTGGCTTCGCGTGTGTGGGGAGAAGGCAGTCAGCCAGCCCAGTGCCTGCCATGACCGCAGCCTTGTCCTGGAAGCAGGGAACAGGAGGGACAGCAGAAAGAGGAGACAATGGCGAGAGAGAACAAATACTTCTGTCCTCATCACTGGAGACAGAAAACAGTTTTGGAAGCTTTGCAGCAGCTTGTAGTGGCAGCCATTACCTTGCTGGTGCACACCCACATTTCAAGCACACACAGCTGCACCCCCAAATGATTTATTTCAATATAAATCTTAAAGATGAGTCCATGCAGCAGAGCCAAAAGCTCCTCATAGCAGCTATCTCAGGGTCTTCTGCATGTTGAGCAATTTCTATTTAAAATCCCAAGTAGGATCTGGGCTGGCCTTACTTTCCACCTGGCTCAGCCAGGGCAGGCATCCCTTCCAGGGGCATCATGTCTCTGATGCAGGGGATGCATGTTACTTGTGACTGGGTGCCACCATTGTCGAAGGGGTCTGGTGACAGGCTGCATTCCCAGGTCTCCAGCTTTCACATATATCGGGAAGCTGATGCAGGTATCAGTCCCAAACAGCAAAAATCCTGCATTGGTCAGGGGAAAAAGAGATCATAGTGGTGCAAGTTACTACAGGTAGTAATTTTGCTGCTCCAGTTCTGTCCCACTAGAAGAGATTTAGAGAAAATCTGATTTCAGAATTTTCCTTTCACAAAGAGTTTCTAAAACTGCAAAATTCGTTTTCAACTTGAATGTACCATCTGTGAGAGAAAGGTTTCATTAAGATGGGTACCTCCCTGCAAATCTACTTCTTCCAGTGCAAATTTTGTTTTCAAATGAATATTTTGAGCTACTTTCTGAAATATCCATAAACCAAGCCAAACTTACACAATAACTACATAACACTAATGACAACAGCTACCCAGAATAAAAAAGACACAAAGGTTTTGTGAAGTTGCAATTAGACTTGTAATGAAATTCCAACTACTTCAACAAAATGATTTTTAAAAGACTATTGAAGGTGGAATATGCAAGCAAAGCTGAAAATCAAGTCTCCCATCATGGTCCTGTCACAAAAATGTTATAACTATATAGCATTTTTCCATTTTTACTGAGTTTCAGTACTGAATTTTTGGTTTGATTTTTCCACATGTGAATAAGTCCATTTCTGTTCCTCTCTTTTGACTACAAAGATTTTTTTTTCTGAGAAAAACAGAGACAGAAATTAGCTGAGGCAAGGATGCCTGCCTGAGAATGCAATGAGGCTTCAGCTCAGGTGCCCTGTGAGAATTATGCAAATGCCTGTTTCACTACTGATCAGAATAACTACAAAAGGAGACTGATGACTGGACTAAGTTTGACCCTCAGTAGGTGCCTTGTGCCCTAAATTGCATCCAGTAGTGCATTTCAGCATATAGTCTGAGCAGGACAACACAAACATCTGAAGCTGAGTCCATGTATAAATATTCTCACCACATTTCACAGAATCACAGAATCACAGAATGTTAGGGATTGGAAGGGACCTTGAAAAATCACCTAGTCCAATCCCCCTGTCAGAGCAGGAACACCTAGATGAGGTTGCACAGAAAGGTGTCCAGGCAGGTCTTGAATGTCCCCAGAGTAGGAGACTCCACAACCTCCCTGGGCAGCCTGTTCCAGTGTTCAGTTAGGAAACTTTCTAGAATCTGTCTAAGAAAGGTCGACCGCCTCCTTATACGGGTACACCGAAATCCAGCTCAGCTTGCTCTACTACCTGGTAGGCCATTAAGCCTCGTATTTGATTTGCCCAGCTACATTATTTTGTGTGTGTGCACTGGTCACACTAATGCAATGTTCATATCTTTGGCCTGTTGTAGATAGACTATCCATAAATTAATGACAGGCATGACCAATGGCTTCAACTTCTGGTTTTTAGGACTGAAGTGGAGGGTATTACACAAGAAGTAGTAATTTCTCAGCCAGCCCTGCTTCAGGCAGACATCCAAAAATAAAAGGCTGTTGAAGACCCCTCAGAGCCCAGCATCTTCCTAACAGAGGGCATCCCCTCTTGAGAAAATCCATGGAGGCAGAACTTGGGAGGGTAAATGAAACAAGTGTCCGAAAGACTGGAGAATGCACACGGCCAGTCAAGTTTACATCTTCCCAGACCACCACTTTCTGTTCCAGTGTGCAAAGCGCTCATGCTTAGGGAGAAGTATCCCCCTGAATCAGTATTTTCACTCTTTATGTTACCTTGTTGATTTGACTAAGACCATTGGTGTCCAGAGAGAACACAGTGGCCACTTCAGATTGTGTTTAGACAGAAAAAGAGTTGAGCTGCCTCAGAGCAGTATGGTCCACTGTGTGGCCCATCACTGGGACCATCTTCAACATCAACTACAATGGTCAACAGAGCTGGTTTCTCTAGCTGAGGGGGATGTATACACAGAGTTTTGGATGTCACTGATTTGATCAAGAGACCTGCCCTGCACCAAGAAGATGACATGGCTGTTGAGGCAGTCTGTAATGCTCTCATGCACTACGGGATGCTCTGCTGCCACACACTGTGAATCATGCGCTAATCCAGGACTCTGAAGGCAGGGATGGATCTCTGGGCTTACACGCATCAGGAAGTCCCATTGTACCGCATCTGAGCATCTGGCTTGTTTTGGGCACCTGAGCATTTGAGCATCTGCCTCAAATTGGCAGTGGTGGATGTACAGGATGAACAAGTGTAAGGCTGTCTCATGGATTTGGTTGGGACAAAAAGATGGGGAAACAGCTAAAGTTAGTTCAGAAACACTCCAGTACATTTCTGAGTTTTCCTACCACTCCATAAGCTGAATACTTAAAACTTAGTTTTCTAGCTTTCTAGTGTCTACTTTTCCTGAACATGACCTTTTGTTTCCCTGCATTTCTCTCGATTTACTGGGCATGTCTTAAGTCAAGCAGGAAAAAGCATTTTTTTCTTGCATGGGAATTTCATTAGCTTTTTGATAAAGTTGTCAAGGAAAAATACTGGTACTCTGCCATATGGAAGCATTTATTCACTACCAAGTATGTAAATTAGATTACATCCTTGATAACAGCTGTGTTAATTAGCATATCTTGGTCTCCTGCTTGCTAGAACAGGACCCAAAGTTTTGTCTTTTTTTTTTTTTTTTTCTTTTTTCCCAAGCTACTCTTGAGGCCTTTACAAAAACCCATTAACTTGATCAGATGTGCCTGAGATCCCTGCAAGAGACCCTCTGGGGATCAGAAGTCCCTTGCAGCATTTGCCTTCTGCTGAGGTCTCTCAGGCTGAAGATCTCAGTGGGACTGATGAGATTAACAGGAACTCCTTTGGGGACTGAGGGTATCTGCTTCACAACATGGCTTTAAACGTTGACTGGACTCATTACGAGGTGCAAAAGCTCTGCAAGAGCCCTCAAGTTAATTAGGAGAACTTGCCAAACCTGTCAGACACTCAGTGATCGGCATTGGATCCTTCAGACTTTTGGCAAAGCTTCGGAGACAGTGACATTCCTGTGAAAGACTCTGGCTGTGCTAAGTAACTACAAGTGCATTCCCCCAGAGTTGCCATCATTTCTTGAAAATAGCAAAAGCAACAAAACAATTTGTGAGCTTCACAGCAAACAGATCTGATTTCTCTTGTCCTCCCTAAAATTTGACCCAAAGTCATCAAGTGGACAAAATCCTTCATTTTTCCAACATTTTTGTCTCAGGTGTGATGCAATAATTTATATTGGTGCAAATAGCAGGCTCTTTCACTCTGACCTGACATATTTGGTAAATTTTAGAAAGCAATAATGGTATTTGAATACCTGAATACCTGACAATCCTTGGAGTGAAAACTGGTACTTTACAGCACAGAATAGTGATAATTTACCTCTTTAAAATACATTAGTCTCAACATAACACATTGTCAATCATTTACCATCCAGGGCCTATAGATATTTCCAGGATAGCAGATGTTCACCTTTCCTGTAGGGTGCCATGTTTTTATTAAAAAAATATAGGTATTGTTATCAGCAAGATAAAATAAACTTAGAAGACCCCAAAGGATGTGGTTGACAGCAGCACCAGTTCCTCTAAAGAATGGCACTTTGCAGAGGAGACATGAAACAGAAATGCCAACTGTTGCTCATCTTTAGTCATAACACTATTTATAAGCATTAGGATGTTAATGTTATTATTGCAGCAATTTTTAACCAGCTTCCACATGTTCAGCCAAGTTTGCCTTGTATACAACAAACAAAAGTTAATAATGTTGTTGATAATGTTATAATAGGTCTGAGGAACATGTCCCACCATGTGCAGATGTGTTACCCTCTGCTTTCCTCAGCTCAGTTATAGGATGCTGCCTAATGATGCTCTGAGCTTTTAATTTGACACCTCTTCCTTCACTACAATCTGATGTTTATGTCAGGCCTTATGTCTTATTGTACCTTGCCCTGCTTTCATCTCTCCAACTGAGAGCAGTAGTAGATGAGAAACTTGAAGGAAGTTTAGGAAACTGTCAACCTCATTCTGCAAATATATCTATTGAAAAGACTCCTGCAGGCAAACCACCCTCACAAACACAGTGCTCAGCAACAGAGTTTAAGGGCACTGAGAAAGAAAAGTAACTTTCTCCTTTGAAGTCTCCACCCAAGACAATATGACTTGGATTAGGATGTGTTCCACCACTTTTGTTTTGCAGTCGTTTTCTGAATATAGACATTATTGTCCAAGTATTTGGCCATCATAAAACATGTTACAGTGCTTTGAATTCATTTTATAGTGTGTTTCAGGTTTGGCTGATTTGGTATTTTCATGGAAATATTCTGTGTCATGTCCTACATTTCACTGACTAATCTGAAGACAGTACTTGTGGGGGATTTGGTACATGTCTAAGCACATACCTGCAAAAATGAAACTTCAGATGTGACCTCAGTATGACAGCCCCAATCTTTTCCTTATTAGACAACAACATGAGGGTCAAGACAGTTTGGAGCTTTTAGTATTATACAGTCCCAGACTGCTTCTGTTACACGTGCACTTGCTGGTTGACTCGCTGTGCCACAGATGCCTACGCTTTTCAGTATCTACAACTTCAGTATCTATGACTCAGGATGTTCTTGCTTCATTCTCCAAAACAGTAAATGTGTGTTTTAGTCAGATACTTAAGCACAGGGCTCAAGACAAACCCATGGTAAAGCCAGATATTTATACTTGGCTTCAGTAGGCCAAAGCGACACTTGATGTGATGATGGGTTAGGAGGCTGTAAGGAGAAGGTGTGCTTCCCTTGCTGCATGGCTCCATCCACAGTCTTGCATCTGTACGGCATCGACTTCAAAGGATGTGGCCAATGCCACAGGTTCCTCAGTACTACACTAAAATTGCCGTTATTCTTGATGGATGTAGTATACTTCTTATACTACTGTTAATTCTTCAGGAAACTGAAAGTTTGTATCAGATGTATGCACTGGGCAGGTCATAGTTAAGGGAATGAAAATCCCTTTACTTAACAGTTCTTACTTTTCAAACTCAATTTTCCACCAGTGTAAGAACATGCATCTTCCTCCCTTCCGTGAAGAGACTTTTGCTGCTTCCACCACGGTGCCAGAGTTCTTGAACACCCCTGTCCAGCCACTCTTCTCTAACTGGTTGTAATTCTCGAGCTGACTGGTACAGCTGGGAGTGAAACTGTACTCTCTCATACTCACTGCCACACCTAATTAATGCTCTGTCTATGCAGACTGATTCATTAGATCAGTATAAAAGTGATGGCAATGCCAACGAGCCTAAGTATTGATACTTAATGGCATCACAGAACAGAATTCATTAATACCAGGAAATTCTAACATACAGCAGAAATAGTTACTTCCTCAATTTATTGGTGCAGATGCTAGGGACTGATTAGTTTAAGTATTAATTAAAAGATTAACTATGACTCCTTCACCATATAATTTCTTCAGCTTTCTGCCTTGGGCCCATTTACATACTCAGCTAAATGTGTGCTTAATATTCAGAACAGTATTTATGCCTGCATTTAACTTCAAGTACATACACTGAAGTACTCTTTAAATGTGGATGTTTTCTCAATATTTTTTAAAAATTTATATTCCATACCATTTTTTCCTTCAGTTATTTCTCAAATATGTTTTCTTTCTTTAAAGGTCTGTACAAATAGGATTTTTTTTTTTTAAAAAAAGGATGTTGCAAGCCTTTTTCTTTCTGTATATATGAAAAAAAAAAGAGTCTTATTTTATTAGTACCAAAAGCCAGATGTTCTTTTCTGGTTTTAAGTACGTTGAGTTGTATCTGTTCATTGAAGTTTAATGCTAGGAAGAGCAATCAAGTAATTCACAAGGTTTGATCTTGGTGTTAATTTTTTTCATTAACACTAAAACAGTTTGTTCTCTTGAAAATAACAAATTCTACGGTGGTTAGAATCAATAAAGGGAAAGACAATTTGCAAAGCATTTAGAGGAGTTTTCACCTATAAACAACTCTCACAAAGGCAGCTGGGGATTCCTAAAATAAACTTATTTGAATTATGCTACTAAATGAAATTCAAATATAGTGATTCATTGCTTTTCCAATCTATGCTATTTTACAGATTTTTCATAATGCAATCTACCATTTTAAATTGTTTTCCAAATGCTAATGCCAGTCAATAGTGCCTTGGGAGTTCTGGGCAGCATAACAATGACAGCAACACTTGTTTACCTGTATTTTGTCTGTCAGTCTTCTGTCACAGGGCAGAAGCCAGACCAGAGGATGCAAAGGCCTTTTCTATATATTATCATGAAAAAACAAACCTGACCCAAAGAACACTATTACTGACTGTTGAGTCAACCTATTCCTTTTTTTTTTTGCTCTTGCCATGTATGCAATATTATCAGCATAGGAAAATGAATTTGGGGAGAGTAGACCTGCTGAAATAAACCCAACATGCATCCCACACTTCCCTTAAAACAGAGAAATGGGAAATTGCAATTCTGCTGGAAAATCTTAGAAGTGAAACTCTTCCACGCTGAAATACACGAAGAGCATGAGGAGGGTGGGGCAGGGTTTGTATGCTGATTAGCCACAAAATTTGATTTTTTTTCAGGTAAAAATTGTCACTGCAAAATTATGAAAGTTTTATTTTCATGAAAGTGTGACTGCTAGTAATACTGTCACCAATATTTTCTAAGTTCTAACAGAAGCCAGCTGTAATGAAATCTCCCATTTAGAAGGTTTTAATTTTTGTTGGGAATATTTTCTACAACACTGATGCTGGTATTTAAATGTATACACGTGCATAGTCAGGCATATGCATGGATATGTACTCAGTTTCCACGCAGATAGGCATCAAATTTTGTGGTGAAATAACCCATCCACTGAAGACAAGGCAATATTTCCTCATGCCTAGCCACTGCCTGGTCCCTGCCTGTCTGCTTCTTTCCAAGGATTTGCCAGTGGTGCCTAGAGCAAATCCCAGAACTGGCTTTGAGATGGGTCTTTTTGGTGGATGTCTTCTCAGGTGAAACCTTCTGCCATTTAAAATGGGTTGTGTTCTTTGAAAGGTGTAGTTAGTTAGGACCTCGTGGACTTGCAACAGGACAGTCTTCGAATATCTGTGGTCCCTTTGTTAAATGGCATTGGACTGGACAGGTCATCCTGGTTAAAGTCCATGCCTCATTATACACTTATACATTATATGCACTGTGTGTTTGGGACACTCATGATGCCTCTTGTTACAATGGGAGGTTTGTTGAAGACTGGAGCAGGTCACACCACAGGCAGCCATGGGAAGTGGGAAGTGGAATGCTGGTGCAGGACGTGTCCCATCTCACCAGAGTCGTCTGCCTGTGGCTGGAAAAATCATTGCAAAGGTGCTTGGAAAGCATAGCAAGCATGAGTCTGGCTCTTTCTGATTTCTCTTCAAGGCTGTAGCCCTTGGCTCCAGGGAAACAGTGTTGATTTTATTGGTCAGGAAGCATCTTGCCCAGCAAAGATTTTGGTGAGCAGCATGCATGTGGGTAGAGCGTGCAGTGGGAGACTACCGTGGGCTGATATGAGAGATGATATCGGAGATTAGTTAACCGTATGGGCTGAGTCCCCAGGGAGGTGTGTGAAATGAATCAGATTAAACAAAATTGATAATGTGAATACTTAATCAAACAGACAAAGGTAGTCTGCACAGCTAATTAGGGGCAAATAGAGCGTCCCTCTTGTACCTCATTTAACTGACAAATTGTGCAGACAGTTTTAATGGGAGTCTGTTTAGCAAAGAGAAGGCTGTACAGTTGACAGCTTGGCAAAATGTGGTTTCTGTAACACCACATGATGCTTATGGAAATTAGCCTGGTGCAGCTGAGCTCCGAGTAGGTGAGAGCTGCCCAAACTCAAGTAAAATGGTTAAATGGAGCTTTTGTAGGCCTCTGCTCCTGACTTCTTAAAGGGACCTAGCCACTTTTCTGCAAGCTGGCAAGGAACATTTCCGAAGAAATTTGAAGGATCCTTACAATTCAGGAAAGGATCACTCTTGTAGTCGAGAAGGCAGATTAAAACGTCAGACTGTATCACCCTAGCTTCTTGCAATTTTCTGTTTGGATTCCTTGTAAAAACAAAGTCACTTTTGCAGCTTCTTGGGAGGTACATAAATATGAATTACTGGTAGCATTTTACGTATGAAGAAAACAACAGTGCAAAGTGGTCAACTGAGTCCTGCAATGTGGGCCAATGTTAGGGTTAGGCCAAGGACTGAGTCATCAGTCAAACCTGGGGCCACAGCTTGTCTAGTGGTGCAGGACGGTCTGAGTGCACTGTGGAGTGACTCTCTTAACAAATACAGGTCTCCAGTTTCCTAAGCCCTGAATAATACAGACATCAAGCTTTTTTATATTTTCTGATAGCCCTTCCTCTGCATGTCTGCTACCCTTCTCCAAAACAACCATAATGCTACATTGCCTCTCCTTGTGTGTGCCCAAGACCCACATGCCCAGCCCTCTTCTAGAGGACCATGAAGATGTTTGGATACATTGTAAAGACTGACCAGAGAGCTGGAGAGGAAGCGCTTTGGGAAAGTGAGGTATGTGGCAAACCCTGGTTAGTTCTCAGTGATCTTGAACAGATCTTTCATAAGCAGTTGCACTGACATAGGCCAGCAAAGTGACTTGCTGGTAAAGGGAGAACAGCTAAGTACGTCTTAAGTTCATGAAACTGTATTTAGGCTTCTTCTCCAGTTTTGTACCTGCATCTGTTTATAGATCATAATTTTTTGCATGATAAATGGGAGAAACTTGTGAGAGGTTTAATCAGGGATTTTGAGCAAATTGCTTTGTGTTGGTTCTGCTCAAAAGACTGCTTTGCCTCATGCTGAGTGTCATCAGGAGTAAAGGGAGGAGACCTGCTATACCTCCAAGACCAACTAAGGATAATACAAATTTTGCTGAGAGTTATTGTCTGGGACCTGGTATCCTCTGTGGTTAAGCTTCTCTTTTTGTTTCATTGGCCACTAAACATCACAAGTATTTGGTAGATGTGTATGAGAACACCCATGGGCATGCACATCTGTGTGCGCACACCTCTGTGCACATACATGCTGCATTCACTCAGACAAGCTACAGATTTTGATCATAAAATCAGCATACTGTAAAGCTTAGAGTGAGAAGTCTGAGGCTGTAATGCAAACATTGACTTTCCACTTGGTGTTGGCCATTTCACTTAACTCTCAGTTTCTATATCTACAAAACATCCTTGCTACCTTAGAGAACCATTAAAAAGAAATGCCATCTTTGCCATGATCCTTGGTGGTGAAGCACAGGATCTGGCATAGATCAAGGTCTTGGCTAATGAAAACTGGATAGCGCAGTCAAAATCATGTGTTGAGAGTGAGCAGGAAGAAAGTGAAAAGCTCAAGGAATTTGTGGCTTCTACTTTTGTTACCCATTTGGGAAACACATTAATTTCATTCTCTTCCAGCTGAGTGGTGCTTATCACCTCAGCACTGCAAGGACCTCAGCAGAAGAAAAATTGAGTGCTGTCATCTCCACAATAGTGTGGAGTGTTGTCCCATTTGACATGTGACTTATGGTTAAACATCATCCACTGTTGAAAGGCATGTGTTTATGATGGAACATAAAGACGGTAAATGTATGCCCTTAACTGAACATTTCAGGAGTGAAGTGTATTATATGTGTAATAAAGCTGCAAAGAGGAGGCACTGCCCAGAGCTAATGCTTTGGCTGAATTCACTTCTGAAGCTCTCTTTGTGGAGCTCTGTCCTTGAAAAGAAATTCCTTAATAGGGAAATTATAGACAAATTACTTAAAAGGTGGGAAAGAATGGAAATTATTTAATCAAACCAATATTACATGCCAGTTACAAAGCTTAAAATTTGATCCTTGTTTTGTTGTGGATAGTTTTGGCCCATTTGTGCTAGGTTTTTTCTTCCATATCTTCTCAAGGAACCTTCATAATATGTAAAGCCATACAATTAATTTTTTTAATAGTTTCACATATTTGGGCAGAACTCTGTGTAAACCATCAATTCCTGTTCTTATCCCTAGTGACTTACCCATCTTAGCCTACCTCCACTAATGTGAAATGGGAGCAATGGAAATTTCCTATAGTGATACAAGTGTTTGAGTGTGGCAGTTAGCATATGTAGAACAAAAGAAAGAAGGCAAGAAGGAAAGGAAGAACAAGAGAATGAAGGAATGAACAGTCAAAGGAACAAAAGAGAAAGAAATAGAAAAATTATAGGGAAGCTTTTGTTTCAAGGCTCCAAATCTCTGTCCTACGCCTCTGAGAAGCAGCCTTTCTGTCAGGTGGACACAATCCAGCTATCACAGTGGCTGAAAAAAACCTTTGGGAAGCAGGAGGATTTCTTTTTATAACCTCTTCTCCAACTTGTTAAAGCCTGGGTAAATCCCACTAGCTCCCTCATGAAACGCTTGCCTGAGCAAAAGTTTTTCCAGAGCATTTCATGAGTCTCACATAATTGAAATAGGAGGTGTTTTGAGCCTGTTTCAATAGAGCAGTTTGAGTTAATTGATAAACCTTCCCTTTTTATTATCAGTGCTACCCTTCTGTCTGAAAGGCAGCAAGATTTCCTTATGGGATTTGAGCAAATATTGGAAATTGCAGTGGCAAATTAGCAGGGGCCACAAACCAGAAGTGACAGCTCAAGGAGGCTGGTGGAGGGAGCGGAGCAATCCCTTACCAGTAGCAATTGGCCAGACTTATCATATGGACTAATCACAACAGAGCTGGTGAAATAATGGGCACCAGATGTTAGTGCTTTGTAGACGTTGGCTCTCTGGAGACCAGCTCCGTCAGGCATGCTTCCCAGGAGCAGGAGCATGGCTCTCTCATCTATTAATAGGACAGGAGGCTGCTGGTCAGTGCCCATTCCACGAATCTAATTGGTGACGCTACAGCCCCTTTCCCCAGAATATTTGCATGCATGAGGAGCATTTCCATGGCTTGTATGCCTTGGATTCACAGCACTGTTTCGTTGAGATAGATTTTCATGAGTGAGTGAGTGAAAACTAGTCATGCAACAGACCAAATCATTAGTGCTTGCCTCACAGAGGTCTTTAGTAGGGATACTTCTTTGCAAAGTGCTGAATAGTCCCCATAGTCTTCTACAGTTGCAAAGATTTTGCTGGTACAGCAAGTAGGAGAGAATGGGGTGGGAATGTGTTTTCCCCCTGGGAACCTTGCAGAGAAAGTCCTAAACTGATGCCCAGAGCCCAGGAGCTGCAAATCCAGACAGGGACCAAAGTAGGCTCCTCTCGTGCTCTTAGGTGCCGCGCTCCCATACCACATCTAGCCACGATCTAGCCTGATAGGATTAGTTTACGCCTCTCTAATTATTTGTACTAAGCTTGCTTGACAAGACAGAGATTTGCAGCTAAGCCTCTTCTGAGAGTGCTGCCAGCAGCACTGCTGTCAGCCACAGCACGCTGTGCCCTGGCTCGCGGGGACCACATGGGTGTTGGCGAGGTTTTGGGCAAAGGAGCAAACCTTGCTAGGTAGTCAACCTGTTGGATGGGCAAAGAGGGTTGGGGACCTTGCCTAAAGCAGAGGTGGCACAGCAGACAGTCACAGAATTAAATATAACTGCTACTTAAAATAGAATGAATATATCTGTGAGCTGCATTCACTGTGGTTTGTTCCAAGGGAGCCACGCCTGCACGGTGGGCCGCATCACTTCCAGTGCCAGGCGCAGAGCAGGCAGCTCCTCCTCCCCTGTCTCCAGGACTGCCAAACCAGCTCTGCTCCATCTCCCTTCCTTTTCCCCCTCCTCTGAGCAGGGCCAATGCTGACTGACTGGGGTTTCAGCTGGACAGATGGGAGCTTTCTATCCTGATCGGCCTGTCATCCAACACAGGACTTCTCAGGCTTTTTCACAGGCGAAGGCCATCTCTGCAGAGAGTGTACATGTGGATGGCCTTTTAAGATACTGAGCAAATAACAATCTTCTTTTCAGTCAAAGCATCTTACAGATCCTGATCACTTTGTCCAAAAGCAGATACACAGGCAGTCCTGTCTCTGCTTATCCATGTCCTCCTTGGCTGAGAAGAAAGGTGCTCTGTGAGGAAGACCTATAATCTTAACTTATATAATCATAAGTTACATAATAATTACAGAATTATAGTGACAATCTTAGATATTTTTAATAGAAATATATATATACAGTGTAGTTCATTAGACATCAATACACTTGTGTGCTCAGGGTGAGTATAACTACAGCACTTGTGGGTTGGAGTGGGCTTGTGTGTGTGGTCGGAGGACCTGTCACCTCTTCTGTGGGAGCTTCTCTAAGCAAAAGTGAGAGGGTAAGGCTTGGAAGCTTATTGATGAGATTTCAAGAGTAAATGGAGACTGTTAACTTTCCCAGACATCCAAATGGGATTTCAGAGTTTTCTTCTTTGTCTATTCAGTGGTTGTTGGCATTGTCAGGCTTTTCCAGACCTTCAGCTGTTCTGGACACCTCCCTCTTCACCTTCACACCTAAGTTGCAGAAAACATTGAGCGATGCTCATTGAGCTCTCTGAAAATGAAGACAACTTCTCATTTTGCTTACTAAGGAGGTTAGGTCAGGCTGGGCACTGAAAACCATGATTACTTTGGAAATCTGGCTCCTGGGTTTTAAATAGAATGGCAGCTCAAAAAGAGCTACCCCCTGAAAGGCACACTGATAGTAAAAAATATCAGTCATGGGACTCTGCTCATTCATATCTGGCAAGGACCTGGCATCTCATGGAAATTGGATGTTACCAGATTTATTATCACAGTCTTTAGAACCAAGTGAGTTTGGATACACAGCTCACTGTTCCACAATAATGCATTTACTTTCTAACTTTAACAAAAAAACTACATTAACTTCACTTTTTCTGCCTGCATTAAGATTTCAGTGGTATCTATTTATAAAAATATGAGATTTTTTCCTGGGAAATTTTCTAACAATTTTGTGTGTGTGAGAGAGAGCTTAGAAAAGCTGAATTGGTGGAGACAAAACTGACAGTTCCCATTTAAATTCCAAATGTCTCTTCTTAACTTCAATCTACATCTAAAACAAAAAGCCCCTGCAAGACACAGACATTCCTCGCAGTCATTAATGCTATTCCTGTGGTCCCCAAGAGGCTGTTCCTGTGGTCCCCAAGAGTTGTAGCTTTTTATTTTGCCACTTGAGAGCAAGCAATCGATCACCAAATACTTCCCCTTGTATCTGGATTTGCAATCAGTTTCCATTCTCGGACATATGCCAGGAACGTCTTCCCCTCCCCTCCTCTACAGGATGCATTTCAACTTGAAACAGCAGCTCAGCCTTTGCAATAACAGTCACCAGCCCAATGACGTCTGGTGGGTGTTGGCAGGAATGCCCCAGACAGAGAGGTGAGAAAGAAAAAAGTCAGAGGGTTTCTGTCAATTCCTGACAGTGGCAGGAGTGTCTCCTTTTCCTGATGAGATGCCTTTCAAGTCTTGGCAGAGCTATTACCAATTCTATGGCTGCATTTCCCTGCATTTAGGGCCATCTGTCTTTACTCCTTCCATTCTGAAGTCAGAAAAGAAAATTATTTTCACATTAGCAACTCATTAAATGGCCCCAAACTTGTAGCACAATCACTGCTGGAGCCAAATCCATTGTTTTTACACTTCCAAATACCTACTTGGAGGCATTGTTCGGAGAGCGGGGGCTGGCTTGCAGGACCTTCTGTCATGCACATGGGCAAGTGGGTGGGGTGGAGCCCTGTCACCCTCATCCATCATTCTCCATCAATGTCACCACCACCTGCAGAGACATTACCCTCAGTCACTCACACACTCCATCATTTATTTCTGTCCATCAACATGAGCAGAAGGAGAGGACATGAGTAGTCAGTATCAAAGCTGGTGAGATCCTAAGGGTCGTTTAAGACAGTCAAGATATTGAAGGGCATCCAATGACTAGGGAAGTTGCACTTTGAGCTTAGTTTCTCCGTACAAAGAAGCCCTCAGGAGATCAGGTACAGTGAGATACTCACCGTGCAAATGCTCAAGGCTATTGCTGATTAATCCATGCAAAAATACTGTGCTTTTGCTAGGGAAAGACAGAAAAGCTGTTGTTTCAGCAAAGCCGTGTTTCAGCAGAGTCTCATCACCCACTTTTATGCTTCTTTAGCTCATTGTGAGACGGAAAACACAGAGGTTTCTTTTGAAAATCTGGCTCAAACTCATCCTGAAGTTTCCTTCAAAACCCCTCAGTTTCCCCTCCCTGAATTTCTCACTACCTCAATAACTGAAAGTGCCTGATTAGTGGCACAGAGGTGGTGGAATCCCCAACAAAACCCGCACGGGGTACTGCTCCACCAGGCCCCTGTCAGGAGGCCCTGCTGGGGAAGGCACTGCCGGTCTTGGTAGCCCTGCAATGGCAAACAGATGCTGAAGAGCAGCAATCGGGGAGCCATTTGTGTGGGCCAAGAGACAAAAGAGCAAATACATTTATGTGCTGCTTGGCTAAGCCTCCACTAACATCTGAACAACTCCTAAAACTTCAGCCTCTGAACTGACCACTGAAATCCTCTTTGGGAACAGCCTCAAGCTCCTTCATCCTGCCCAGCATCTTGAAGTACACAGTGGACATGTAACCTCTCTCCACGACTTCTCTAAAGTGGTTGTGTTACTGCAGCTTTCCTGAGAACTGACATGAGCCTTGGGAGATGCAGCTGCATTTTACTGGCTGAGCAAAACTTTTCCTGCATTACATATGAAAAGCCTTCTGGGAATCAGAGGGTATTAATCAATTTTAAATGTACCATTCCTTGCCTTTAAAAATCAGAGCTCCTTGCACATTGTCAAAGCCTCCTCGAGCCCTTTCTGTCCCTGGAGTTGATCACTGTGAAATGAGGACATGCCGCAGCATAGCTTATTAGGGGAACTGGGGTGTTTCCGTTTGCTTGGATTTCTACAAAAAAGGGGTTTTCATGGGGGGCTGTGCTTTGACTGTCTCGTCCTCCCCCAGGCTGGTTAGCATTTAGCAAGGAGCGGCTGACAAAGCTCCTGGGCCATGGAGATCCACAAGGTGCTTGCAGCTGGCACAGATACCTCATTAGAAATTCATTTTTTCCTGTCATAATAACAAAGTGCAGAGCAGCGGTGGCAACACAGTTTCGTATGGGAAAGCACACAAAAGGGGACAGCTGAAAGAAGCTGTGCTTTTCTCCTGTATTTCCAGCCCAACAGAAGCATCTTCAAAGGGAGCAGCCTTGCCCGTCCGCCGCACCCTCTTGGCCTGAATCGCTTGAATGGCATTTTATACACCTACTGCACCCCTGGGGCCAGCCAACCTCCAGGAAACCCATTCACCCGGCCCCGCTCCTTCTCCCCACGCTTTGTTGTTTCCTATCCCGTGGAAGCAGCGGGGAAATAAAAATGACACCCCCGGCTTGCAAGCTTCAGCTCCGTCTCAAGCATTTCTGAAACCGTGTTCCCAGGCAAGCAGAGCTGGCTCAGTTTATTTTGGGGAGGGTGGGAAGCCTCCAAAAGCAGAGAATGATTCTGGTATAATTCTCCTCTCTGCTTATTTGTACAGTGAAAGGGAAGCAGTAGCTCTAAGGAGAGCATAAGTGTGAGCAGAGCAGCGTTGCTGCTGTGACTGTCACTGCTGGGATGATGCACAGCTGAGTGCTAGAGAGGAGCCTAAACAGTCAGTCACTGCGGAGATGTGGGGTGGCAACGAGTGACCCTTGTCATGCACAAGGACATTGATCAACCTCCCCAAAGCTAATGAAAGAGGTGGGTGAGTTTCTGAAGGTACAGAAGATTTCATTTTCTTAAAAAAACGGAAGTCTGACAAATACAGTGTTTCAAAATATTTGTTTTACCTTTCTCCCCACCTTTCTCTTTTCCATCTTTCCTGCCCCTTGCTTTTTTTCTCCTTGCATCACCAGATGTATTAGAAAAAAATGAGAAGAATGGAGGAGCGAGAGACAGAAGATAAATAAGCAGTGTGGGAATAGGAAAGGCCTGAGAGCCAAGAACTGAAAAGTCCTCAACCTAAGTAGTTACAACTCAGAAACTTCTATCTCATGCACAGCACAAAACTGTATGTACTAATTTCCATTTTCAGATAAGGATTTTTTTTCTTAAGAAAACCAAAACAAACCAACCAACCAACCAAACAAACAAAACCCCCAAATTAGTCTTGACACACTGTTGGGCCACTCCTCCACAACACAACATCAAGGACCTTTGGCAGAAGTACAGCAGATGAACTCATTTTAATCACTCAGCCTGGAAGGGAAGCTGCCATGGGAAAGCACCAGGCAGACCACCAGTGCAAATGCAGTTCTCACAGTTTTCTGCCAGAGACATCCAAATCCTCACTTTGCTGTATGTGGCAACCCAGAGACACCAGCATCAGAAATCCCAGGCAGTGGGAGCATGAAGGGACTGTAGACAGTGAGACAGATCCCTAGGCAAGCCTTTAACACATTCCAGGAATATCATCATCCATGCAAGAATAATGTATAAATGCCTTTTCTAGTCAAGAAACCACTGCTGAATTAAACCATGGGGCATTTTTGCTATAGACATTGGCAATAATGTTGAGCAAATAGGCATTCACTGTAGCTTAGATAAATGCTCAAAAGAACCCAGTCTAAGTCC
The DNA here is from genome assembly GCF_964273445.1 of Streptopelia decaocto. Taxonomy (NCBI): domain Eukaryota; kingdom Metazoa; phylum Chordata; class Aves; order Columbiformes; family Columbidae; genus Streptopelia; species Streptopelia decaocto. Next base: position 60,457,948 of record NC_138656.1, read on the forward strand.
AGTTTTAGGCACTCTGAGGACCATTATCTAGCCTGCCAGAGAGCTCTGACATTCTCCACTGCCTAAATAGATAGGTACTGGGATGACTATCTTAACTTCAGGCTGTTGTAAACTTAGCCTCTTCCATCCCTCAACATCACATTTCAGAAGTAAATTAGTCAAGACTGTGGAACATCCTTCCAAGAAGAGTCACTTATGGCACAACTACTAATCAGTAAGCACAAAGACATCTGGGATATTCTGAAAGTGAGTGCCTGGGAAGGGCAGGAAGTGGAGTACCAGGCTGAAAGTGATGGTGAAACTCGGAGACACAAAGCAAATGCATCCATCGCCTTGGCCTGTAACAGGAATTTAAGAAATGTGGGGGTGGTGTAGAAGAGGTTGTCTATCAGGATGCTCACTGAAGGGGAGAGTCTGACCCTGGTGAACGTGAGCTGTGCAGGCATTTTGATTATGCTTTCAGCTCATTGCCATGGTCCCATTTGTTCTTTGTCTTCCAGGGGATTTCCAGTGGGTCTCTTGTTCTGTCTAGTTGGGGTATATCTTCAGGGGTGAATTACTGTCTGGGGGCAGTGTCTATATTGCCATCCATCTGCAATAAGAAGATAGGCTAGATGCGAGGAAACAAGATAAATCTGGTAAACTCTAGGTGGAATAATTTATCCGAGACATTGAACATCTGGGCAATTTCTATGTCTCCCCAGACTGAAGCTGAACTCTAGGTGGTTTACATGTAGCAGGTAGAGAATATGTTTGTATGAGGGCTGCAGGTGACATTAATACTAAATAAAATGGACCATTACTGTGTTTTCTGGCTCCAAGGCTAAGTGGCACAATGCAGCTCATGTACATATGACTAAAGTTGCCTCCCCGTAGACCTGCATGACCTAGTTCACAGCACCGTCCAGGGACAATACACACTTTATACTATCCTCCAAATGGAGGCATTGCCTAGGAAAGCACTGCCTGACTCAAATAGAGCTTTGCTGAGGCAGATACTAACTACTATATGGTGGGGGTGACTATGGGATAGTGCTGAGCCCACACGCTGACCATAGTTCCTAGTTTAGACCTGGCCACCCAGTCTCTGATGGAGACAGCTATCACACAAAGGAGAACAATAAAGGGTACCTGTGTAGAGGCGCGAAGGGATAATAATACATGGATGACCAGGAGAAGTCTTTCTCCTTGTATAGTAATGTACTGAATCTATAGATGAATCTGCTGCATTTGAGAAGACTTCTTACAGACATTGTCAGGCCAAAATTCCAGGAATTAGGAGATGGCAAATCATTCACTTAAGCTAAAACAAAATTGAGTACAGGATTAATATTGGAAACCACAGACTTAATACATGACAAACTTCATGAAGGGGTTACAGTGACCATGAAAGTTCCTTTGTCAGATTGTCAGAAGCACATAGGAGATGGAGCATTAATAGGGTAATAATCCAAGTGTGAGGCTATTTGGCTGCAATGGGAGAAACTGATTCAGAATAGGGATTTAGGCTAGACATTAGGAAAAGGTTCTTCACCCAGAGGCTGGTGGAGCACTGGAGCAGGCTCCCCAGGGAGGTGTCATGGCTCCAAGCCTGACAGTGTTCAAGAAGAGACTGGACAATGCCCTCAGACACATGGTGTGAACTGTGGGGTTGTCATATGCAGGGACAGGAGTTAGTCTCAATGATCCTTGTGGGTCCCTTCCATCTCGAGACATTCTATGATTCTATGATTCTGTTATTTTATTCTATGAATCTATGATTTAAGCCTCTGCCAACTCCAGCCACTAACAGGACACTGCTTAGTGAAGAGCTGGATACTTGAGAGGGATGGCCACTTTTTCCAAGTAGTCAGAAGTGAAGCCCTGCCAGAAATATGAGAAATCTCAAAAGGCATGTATTTCTACAGTGAAAAACCATTACCTGTCCACTTCTAATTCATAGGATCCCTGTAGAAATTCTGAGGTATTGGGTAGAGTCTAAGGTACTTAACACTGGCTGGGATCAAGAGCTGTTTCACAGATGAGTGTAAAATTCCCCAAACCAACACAACACCAAATAAAATCCTGCTAGTCCCCGGCACCCCTGGGGCAGGAAGAGTTTCCTCTCATTGGTGGTCTGCATCCCTTGTCCTGAGCTGTACTCTTGCATTTTATCTTGCTGATGGGGTGGATCCAGTGGTTCTAGATGGGCTCAGAGACCCTCGCTCTGCTCATACCTGCCAAGTACCTCATACTGAGACTTTACTGCACAGGTTGCACTGGTTAGTTGTCAAGTTCATTTCCATCCTAAATAGCATGGTAAATATCATGGTAAATTTAATAATCTGCAGCAAGTCAATCAAGAGTGGCTTCAGGATATCATGTCCTACACTGAGTTCGGCCTATGTGCTTGTTCCTCTTGTAGTGTCTAGGGTGCAATGAGGAGCATACATCTGCCTGGTGGTGCCTCCACAACATGGGGAGAGCAGCAAGCAGAAACTACAGGAAGGGACCATGTAGGCACGCAGATAGTGATGCTGGAGTGCTGTGCTTGATAATGGATGTCCAATAAGCAACATTATAATCCTACTTGTCAGAAGGTTTGACTGGTTTATCCTGCTCTCTATCCTTGGTGACTCTTATTCCATGGTTAACTGCTAATGTTCCTTTCTGCATTAGACTTGCATGAGAAAAAGGGAAAAGGAAGAAGTACAGATTGTCACAGGGAGAGCTCAAAAGCATACACCTCATATGCTAGAGAAGATAAATTCAGGAGAGGTGCTTGTCCTGTCCTCAGTCCGGAGGGATAAGTACTCAGCTCCCTTCCTTAGCATCTCTTTGTAAACATAAACCTTTCCCTAGATTTGGAGACATGCAGATGGAGATCACTGGCCTGCATAGTACACCCAAGGCAGAACAGAAGGATTGCATAATGCAAACTTGAGGTAAAAATACATGTGTAACTTTACGGTCAACAAATGCAAATCAGTCTTGCCTGCTAAAGCCTGACATGCTCTCGCTCTGCTTTCCTCCTCCCAAAGTCACCACCTCCCTCCTCTAGCAAAGGCACTTGAGAATGGAGACAACTCATTGCCTGGTGCCCAGTCTATGAGCAAGTCTGGTGGGTGCCATTTGCACAAAGTCCCACTCTGTGCTCCATTTCTGGCAGCCTGGCCCTGAAATACATGAATAAAAGAGCACCCAAAAGCAAGGTAGACTTTTGTCTAGTTGAACTCTGAATCAGCTCAGGAGTAAGAAGAGGCTTTCAGTAACATTCAAAAGTTCCTGAAATCTGCAGCGGACTCCAGCATCACTGAATGGAGTGGAAGTGATGGACTAGGAGGTGAGACTTGCAGTCCAATCTTTGGGACTGTCTGTCACTAGCAACTATGATGTGTTTATGCCCCCAGGGAAAAAAAACAAATGACCTTACAGTAACCAGCAATGAGACCATGCAGGCCTTTGACATAGCAGCCCACCTTTTAATCCTGGGTAATCGCAAGTGGGTGTCAGCCTGGAAGCAAATCAGGTTTATGGGTTTTGTCTCTAACTGTTTCCTGGCCTATTTAGTTCACAGTGATGTAAAAGGTGAAATTAGTCTTGAGAAAAACAAGACAGGATCAGGCCCCAAGCAGGCGGAAATCTGCTGCCTGAATTGTACCAGATTGCCCTTCAGCTCCTCTCTGGGCCCATTTGGTAGCACATTGGAAGGGGTGTTCCCTGTCCTGCTGCTGACAGCTGAGGGGTTGTTTGTTTACCTCAGCATTTTATTTTTGTACATTATTATTATTAATTAATTTTTAGTGGCCTTGAGTGTAACTGTTTTGAAAGTAGCAGACTCAGAAATGCATTAAATGTGTGAAATGACAGGAGAAAAAGTGTGAAATTGTAACAGTCTGTTTGGGGTTGATTAATAGAAATTTCTCCTGACAATTCCTGGGCCCTTCTGGGGGTCACTGGAATGGAGCAGCTGTAAAGACAGCAGGAGCAATTTAGAAGCTGCCCGATGGGGGCCATGCAGATTTCGGAACAAGTGGGGAGAGTCCCATGCTCTTGTTCAGGCCAGTGGGAGACGACTGGCCACCACCGTGTCACGTTAACATGCAGATTAGCCTGAGAGGTGCTCCCACTGGCCTCAAAAGGGTTATTTTGCTGTAAGGGAGGTTATTGTTGTTACTACTATATTCTCTCCTCCAGTAATGTTGCCTATAAAGCTGTTTCTGCTGTATTGATGAGCATTGCCAGCTGCATTTCCACTAAACAGCAAAATGCTAGCAAGCCCTACGGTGGAAAGTGTATGCCATTGCAGTGAGGCTGATGGGACATTGCTTTTGTTTCTTTTCTCCTCAGTGGTTGAGGAGTCACCGGCCAGGGACCAAGCTGGGGCTGGACGTGGTGCTCGGGCTGCTGCTGGGTGAAGTACTCAATGGTGTAGGTAGCCAGCACCAAGGACCGGGAAAGTGGGATGCCTGCACCCTCCAAGAGGAATATTTCCCTGGCTCCCACCAGACACCCAACCTGAACTGCTGACTTTTTCTTCTTCTACTTTTTTTTTTTTTTTTTTTTTTTTTTTTTTTTGAGCAGCTCTATATAGCCAAATGCTTTCACCCTAAGAAAGATACAAAGGAAAACATCAAAGTAAATGTCCCCACACTGACATAAGGGTAGAATAATGGTGACCAAGTAGCTAAAGACTGGGACGAATACTGAAAGTAATTCACTCCCCTCCATAACAATGGGGCATGTGTGACAATGATATATACCAGGAGGCGAGGAGAGTCACTTTTGTTGGGTAGCGATACCCCACAAACCCAATTGTAGGGAGATCAATACTGTCATAGGACAATCATCAAAGACCATCAGCTCATCATATTTTCATACCATAAGCAGCTCAAGGCGCCGGGGCTGCCTCTCCAGCAGAAAGCCCCACACGGAAATTTGAAGGGTGTGAAATCGACATGATTAATAATTATAGTTATTAGCACATGTACCAGCTGCTCATGTATGGCTTAGCCTGTGATTTATGGGGCCATAAATGCCCATATCTGCTTCTGACGTGGAAAGGAGAAGGGCACGCAGTCATGGGCAGAAAGCATCGTCCCCAGTGCCAGGAGCTTTCCTCCCCCCATGCCCGACAAAATTAGAACAAAAAAAAAATGGGCCAAAGAGTCACCCCTGCTCCACAGCAATGGAAGGAGCCCTTTTGTTCACATGTCTGCCTTAACGGCGGCTGAAACCTGTCTGCTCAATGTCCCCAAAGCCTTTGAAGTTTGGATCCCAGCTAAGAAGGGGTAGAGTTTTCCCTCCCCCATAGAACTTCACGCTGTTGCCAGGCTGCAAACAATCACCATACATATTACAGATGAAACCACGAGGACCAACAACAGAAGAAGCAAAAACTAATTGTCTAGGTGCCAGAAGTTAAAGCTTTTGTTTCCACATGTAATTTGATTCCCCTCTCTCCAACCTCCTTCCCAGCCTCACCATCCATTTACAATGTGGTTCATCACAAACAATTATTTTACTTCAATCCAATCTGAAAAAATGGTTTGAAGTGGCCACACACACAATATCACCACCCTCCTCCAGCAGATTTGACCCTGCATTAACTCTTCCAAGGTTATGCTTCATTTCTGAAGACTTATAATAATTTTTTTTCCCTTCTGGAACAAGAAAACCTGGTGAGCACTGCAGAGAAGAATCACAACCTACTGTTGCCTGTGAATGAACAAAAATGAAGCAAAGGGAGTTCCAGATCTAGTTTTCTATCATATTCATAGTGATGGACCAGTCATGCTTTGTTCTTGAGCGGAAGCCAAAGTCGGTGCCCCATCCTAGGGGCGCTATTTCCAGCCTGCATTGAAATCAGTAGTAGAGCTGTGCCCCTCCTCTGGATCAGGTGTAGCAGAGTGCGTGGCAAACAGACCAAATATGTCCCTGCTATATTTTGTGAAATCTTGTGAGCTCTGCCATTTCATGAAGCCTGCTCATCTCATACTGATCTTGGTGGGCTATGAACTTCAGTGAGATGAAGAATTTCCTGAATGATGAAGAAGAGGACAACTAAGAAAAGAACACAGCACAGTGATGCATCTCAGGGGCTAAAATGTTATCAAGATACCAGAGCAGCCTCTGTCAGACACTGGAACTGGGATGTGAGAAGGGAGAGAAAAGGGGGTTATGTCACCATATTTTCCACCTCTTCCATTCTACAAAGAAATGACCAAAAGATGAAGCAAGATAATAGTAACTTCACAGGGATGCCAAAAGGATTACTGAATAATTCTGCTTTTAAATGGACTCCATGTAGTTCCCATAGCTGAAGGTGGAGAAAAGATCCGTGTTAATAAAATGACTTCATATAAATAATTAATTAAGTGAACATAATAGAAATTATTTCTATTTCTTTTCATTTGGGAAACTGAGTACCTTGGGCAAAAAAAATAGTCTGTGTTCAAGTAAAATATTTTTATTAAAACCTGACATATTCTAAGGAAAGAAAACTTTTCACAGAAAAAAAACCAAAAATACATTATGTCAAAACCAATGGCTTTCCATTGAAATGCCATTTTAGTAGGAAAAAATTTACCAGTCTTTGAATTATATTAGTTGACATGTTCATAGTGTCCTTACTTCTTATAACCCTTTCTTTCAGTATTGAAATCCACCCTTCAAAGAGCTTTCCTATATGTACTTGTTGGGTCCCATGCATGTTCAGAGACACCGGATTTTGAACTACAAGCAAGCAGTGGCAATTTGGATTCCTAGTGTTGCCCATTTTCCCATAGATTACTGGGTCTGTATCCTAAACAAGATGATTTTAGCCTCTTAAATTTTAAGTGTCATGACATTGGACAAGAACCAGACTATAGCCAAACATGAGCTGTGCTCAGCTCAGACAGTCATTTTGTTGAGTACAATAATAACTAGGTGAAATATGAGGACCTGGGGGCAGGGGTCAAATCTAAACCACCTAATGCTTCTTTTTCATTTTCCATTACATGAATTCCATTGCACTGTGGAGCCTCCCACAGTGAGGCCACAGATGTGGATACTATATCAGGTGGAGATGCCAGGCTGGGTTCAGATGGAGCATCTCCAGCTCCTGCAGCAGGATTGCCAAGCTCTCCAGTATGGCCAGCAAGGAGATGACTGGTGTGCACCAGCAGTAATGCCAGGCTTCAGCACAGCTACACACAGTGAGTCCATGAGTTTTTGGTCTCTTTGAGGAGAAGCAACATTTTCTCTGTAGACTCAAAACACCCACAGTGTGTTCTGATGTGATTTGTTGACTTTTTTTTTTCACTCATCCAGTTCTCCTAAAATAACCATAAAAAACCTTTCCACAAAGTTGTCTTGTGTGTGTATGCGCATGAGTACGTGTAAAGCAGAAAGCTGTGGAGACATAAGGCAAATTCTCAATGGCTTCATGCAAACCATCTCACTGGCTTTTGGCAAAGAGATGAGTGCCAGGGATTCTTTATGCTATCACCTTGGACACCAAAGGTAGATGGGGTTTGCAGATTCTTCCATTTTCATGTTATGTGGGTGTGTGGCAAGAAGCAATCAGACTTTTTTTTTTTTCTCCAGATATGTGTATATCTACCCATCATCATGGGTACACCTATGTGTAGTCTTACCTACATTTTAAGTATAAAAATAACTTAAATATCAGATTATACCAGAATATTCCATCCCATCAGCCAGTCGTATATGGGGTGACAAAAGTAATCAGCAAATATGAGTTTACTGGCTTCTTTATGACAGAGTTTATATGTAGAAGCATGCAAATATCTGTGTAAACATCTGTGTGCCCCCACATCTGCACTGTATGTGTGTATATGTAACACATACAATTTCTCCACTAAACAGCTGAGAGAAGAAGTAAATATAGTGACCAAGAAATAACCTATTCAGGTAAAGCAAAGTAAGCTAAATTATATATTCTCACAGAAATTGTGAATTCTGAACTTTACTTGTTTTTGTTACTTTTATAGTCAGGATGTAACCCAAAGGGAATTATTCAGAAATGGTTAACTATTGGTAGTATTCAATCAATTAAAAGCTCTTTTCCTGTGTATTCATTCATATATGGCCTTTTTAGATTTAACTCTCAAGTAATAAAACAATATGTATTACTTCACCGAAGGAACACTGATTTTCAAAGCTGAGATTTGAATAGACCAACAAATCTTTGTTTTTATGCAAAATAAGTGCTTTTACAACATGCTGATAATATTTATTATAGGGCCACAGGAAGACAAGTGGGAAGGGAATCTCATTGCAGTGAAGAAGAACAATATCTCTTTTACTTACTAACAAACAAATTAAGAAATAATGTCAAGGTCTTACAATAGGTCTTTAACTTATATTCGTGGCAGGTAATAAATGGGAAGAGTTGCCAATACAGCAGGATGATGAAAGACAGCTGTGAAATAACTTTGGCTTCTGGTTATTTCACCTGATTTCATAACAGTACTGTATCAGACAAACTGGAGGATATTTTCTGGAGTTGTGATTTTATGTAGCATTTGGAAAAAAAGGGGGAAGCATGTGACTACCTTAGCAAAAGTGTCCTGAATAAAAGAAGAGGGAATCAGGTGACAGAATGGCCAAGGAAGCCCATGAAGTAGTTATCTGGTAGAAACTGTATATGTTTGTACATAAATATGTATGTGCACAAGCATGTGTGTGTCTATGTATATGTATGCATATTTCAATATATGCTGATCTATATGAGTGTATGCAAATAATCTGCCCTCATTCAATAATCTCTTCGATTACTTTTAAGAAGAATGGATGAAATGAGTCATCTCTACATGACTTTACAATTTCTCCCTTCTTAAGTGTCTTATCTGGAGCCTTTGCTGTGCTCCATCCAGATGGCTGCTCTGTGGAAGCTCTTCCCTTGCACCCCTCAATTCTGCCTCTTCCAAGGACAGAAGTTCTCATATTGTTCCATTTTTTTTTTTCTTCCTGGACTCATCAGGAGTCCAGAAGAAGATCAGGAAATGAAGGACTTATTTTAAGGTGGGCCAGACAGAATTCAGAATTTATAGAGGAAGAGAAATTTAGTAACAGCTTTTAATATTTTCATTATCAGAAGATAAAGTAAAAGTTCAAAACAATTCCGGTGGCCATTGGGACCCTGGTTGCCTATGTGAAGGGATATTATTGAAATTTCGTTGGATTTAAAGAAAGTGGGGAGAGCCATTGCTTCCAGAAAAAGAGCTGGAGAATTGCAGGTGCTGGCCTGACAGGGGAATATAGTTAGATGTAACTGTAGGCAGAAAATGTCTAAACATCACTACTGGAAAGCTGAACTCTACAAGGAGCATTTACATCAATTCAGCACCAATCATAAGTATTTAACTAGTTCACTAATATGTTACCCAGCTAGTCTGCAGTTTTCCTAAAGAACAGTTATGCAGAAATGGGCATCTGTTCAGATCACCCAATTCAAAACAAACCATTTGCATAATAAATATTTGCAGAGGAGCAAGTGGGTGGGGTTTAGGCAAGTGCACAGATGAACATAAAAGTCAAATATGGCTAGAAAGAAACTAGGCTTAATTACTGTAGGAAAACAAAACAAAACAAAACAAACCCCCCATATTTCTTCAACTACTTAAAAAAAATCAGTGCAAATACCTCTAATATTTCAATTTGCCTCATTCCAGGGTCATAATTTTCTTTCAGTTCCTCACTGACTGATAATGAGGAATTTGTGGGCTTGTTCTAGTACCCTGCACTATTTCATTTGCAAGTGAATAGTTTGAGAATATACAAATGTGCTTCTGTGGGTATGCGGGGAGGTGTCTACAGCACTGTTCCCAAATAAAGCCTGCTTCACAATGACACAGGTTAAAAAATAGCTACAGCTCTTTTAATATCAGAAATTCACCCAGACATTGCTCTTGCACTGTGTCCCATGCGTGCATTGTGGGAAATTCAGTGGCACTTTTTATCTCGCATGGTCTTCTTCCAGCTGTAATTTGTCCATCACTAATGTGACCAACAACTTGTTCCATTAAATCATCCAAAGGAAATATCAGTTTCTACCCTGTTTCCATACAGTTAGTGGTAGAGTATCAATGGATGAAGATGAGTTTAAAATGATTGGACTAGACTCACTTGTTGACTGTGGGCAGCTCAGAAAAGCCTGTGAAAGGGGTAAAATTGAGAGAAGAATCTTAAAATGAGCATAGAGAAGGCTAGAAAAGGGGACCTCCCCCCCACCCCACAACAACAACAACTAAACCCCCCGAAACTAGCCATCTTTCCTGAGTCTCGAGACAAAGAAACTATGTTAGAAGGATGCAAAAGAGAAGAGCAGGATGAGCAGCATGGCAGCAGAGCCCAGAAAAAATGTAGTGAGATCCTTGGCGTGTTCCCAGTATGAGGAAACTTGATGAACGTTTAATCCAGGCACATTCTTCATGGGACTTCTGCCTCTCTTAGCAGCACAGAAGCTCATCCATGGTGAGGAGAGTATAAGAGCAAGATCTCTCTGTGTCAGCTCTGCATGGCAATGTGTAATGGTGACATATTAAATATGACTAATATTTTCTTCAGAACTGAATTTACAAAAATACATGATCAGCTGTGGTCAGCAAACAAGACCATAATGTGGTGTCTATCATAGCAAACCCAGCATATTAATGGAGCCATTAATCACCATCAAAACTGTATTAGGAGTGAAGATAGCCAAAGAGAGCTTAACTGACAGCAAGTGGCCATAAACCTGTCCAAAACCTAATTTGATTACCATCATACCAGCATCTGTGCCACTTATGAGGGTTCATTTTTTTGATGAAATTAAGTAGACAAGTCGTTCATGCGTATAATAGACATCTAAATCACGGTAAACATGTTGCTGGCAAGAGAAGTAGTTAAAGAAAGTGGGAGATTGCTTTGCAGGTGAAATTTCAGGCAAAATGCATTGCCGATGTCACAACAGTTGGTTAGAAAACTGTTATCAAACTCAACTTGCCAAGCCGTGAGTGAGAAATGCTTTGGATCCACATTCAACAGAATAAACGCTGCTGAAAGTCAGGGGATGTCGGGCGCCTCTAGCTATTTACAAGAAGGACGGTTTTTGCCAATATAAACTCTTGCTCTTTATCGTCAATAAATATTCCCTACAAACAATCTGTTTTATTCATAGACAGTTGGACCCATTATGTTCTGGTCCTGACAGACGGGACAGTAGGATGCTGCATTTAAATGACACAGACTGTATAGGAATGTATTTCCAGATGATGGCTGAGCCTGGAGCTTCCACATAAATCAGGGGAGGGAAATTATTCTGTAAGAAATATGCTTAGATTTAGCCTCATAAATATAGAGCGAAACCAAATTTTCAGGGCTTCTTAACTTTTATGTGAGCATTTTAATGATTGTTTTAGGCAGCTACCAAGAAATTCACATTTACTATTAGCAACATTATGCACATGAGAAGTCTCTCAGGAAAGTAAAATATAAGGTTGTCCTGCCTCCATGTAACTAAGAGGCTCAAGTCAGAAAAGATCTCCATTTTGGATGTCAGGGATAACTGACAGAACAAAGCTGTCCGATTGCCAAAATTAATATAGACTAAAAATCACAGTTTTCCCACTTGCTTTACTATGCAGCTGATATAGGTAGGAGTGAAAATGTAGCTGCACACAGAGCCACCACTGGAATGAAGAGACGAGAGCTCGTAGCTCAAACAAGAAAGTATTAGAAAGCCAGGTGGACGTTTGAAAATGTGCCTGCTTTAACTTACCACCTTTAAATAGTCTTAATATGACTGGCAGTCTTAGGCCACTTCAAATGTATCCCACGTAGGTGCTGTACATATGCTGAATGCATAATATAATTGAATATGGAACAGGAAGGGGATTAGTCCCAGGAGAGGGAGACTGTTTCTTCAAACTAGATGATAATGTTAGAGTGAGTGACATTTATCTCTGGTCCTTCTCTGAATCACTGAGATGCAAACAGTGAACACCTTGCGTTTGCTGTGAGCTGTGCCTCAAGCCATGGGAAGCTGCCTGCCATTCACAAGCCAGTGCCTTGTAGGCAGCTCCATCTTACCTGGGTTCGCAGATGGGCCATTCCCTAGGTGGGTCTGGCAAAACACTTCTCATTAATCATTGCTTAAAGCCCTCTCAGTGGAAAGACCTCAGGTTAGACATCATTTGGAAACAAATTGGGTGAAAAATAGCTCTGACAATAAGGAGTCCACAAAGAATTCCCCTGTGACAGCTTCAGCGGTGTGAAAACAGACTCTTCCAGGACACTAAATGATCTGTCAGTTAGCAAATGACATTATAATCCAGTTTTATGCCACAGACAAATCAAAGCCTTTGCTGCACTTCCTCATTTTTCCCTGTATTTTTCCTCCTTTACCTCCTTTAAAATGGCTGAATATTTGAGCTAGAGGAGGAAAGAAAAGGATCGGCTACAGAATTTACAAAATATACCCTTTATTTTCAGTAAGGTGAAATAGTATCAGATTTTCCACATTAAGCGATAGACAGGAAACAAAATATCTTAGAAAGGAGGCAGGGTGTTTTGTTCTGTGGTTCAGGAAAGAGAGACTGAGATTTCTGTTTCTGCTTTGCCCCTTTACTGTCCTAACAGCTCCCTTTGACTATCCCTTTCACGGGCAAAAATCCTGATTCTGTACATATCTCACTTTCTGGAGGCAATGGGCTGAGTGACATGCGTAAACAAAATCCGTGCTTATGCACCTTAGTGTTTGAATCAGGGGTGTAACAGCAACGCACAGTGGGACTCCTACCTGTATAGCACCCTGGAGACTTGAAGAACTATTTACAGTGATACTGATCTTAAAGAAAAATTCAGGTAGAGGTAAGACAGTTGAAGAAAGTCATCTTGCTTTGTCCAGAACACATTCACACTTCCAAAGGACAAACATAAGTCTTGCAATTTGGTTTTGTTGCCTCTCTTCTCCTTCTGCCATCATTAACAGCAGAAACCCACCCACAATCTACCAGACACATCACAAGTGACAGGCAGGCTGCACCAGCTCCCTGTTGCCACTGGTGCTGGCCAAAGGGTGCAGTTGTCCACAGCCTTTCCTGGCAGCTGGTTTTCCTCTTCTGCTCCAGTTTAAGTGCACACGCTGAAGTCCTGCTGAAATAATTTTTAACATAAAGCTTTAGAATGAAACATGGACTCCAGTGTTTTTCTGAAGGGAGGCTACAGTAACTATTTCAAAGCAAAATCCTTGTGCACTCAAACAGTGCTCCTGGCCAGCCTGCTTGTTCCCTGTTAAATGACAGTATTCATTTTTAAGTGCTGACACTTCGTGCCAGTGGTAGTTTTGGATTCTCAGAGACACGAAGTGCTGATCAACTCAAGCAAACTCGAAACCTCTTTCTTCTCTGCTTCCAGCATTGTTTCTTTTCTCAAGTACACTCAAAGGTTAAATTGACCTAGGGCATGGACAACAAATAAAAAAGGGAGAGGGAGAATGTGGAGCAGAATTTTACCGAAACTGAACAGAGGAGTAGAGTATAATATTAGGCAAGTCAGCCATCCTTCACTGAAAGCCATGGAGTACAGCACAGCCACCACCCACAGTCAAGAACGCAGGCAAAACACACTGCAATAAGGGGCTGAAACATAAATAGTAATTGTTAAAACTTGAGTTTTGTTTCTTGATAACGTCTCATACTGACTTATCTGCATGAACACCTGCCTACATATTACACTAGAATGGGTTAAGGGCTAATTTTTTGATGGGTTTCAGCTATGACACTCCGTGTCCTTGCACAACTTAAGAAGTTTTCTTTGAGGTCTCTCCATTCACAGTCCTAACATAGCAGGTCTTGGAGTTTGGATAACTGAAGCTTGCAGCAGTCTGGATCCGGGCAGGCCACTGTCAACTGGGGCTCACCACCATGTGGCAGAGATAACAAATATTTCAAGACTCAGGCCATGCAACAACCTGTTGAAGTCTGATCCCTTGCTTTTGCATTTCTGCCGAGATGTTCCTAAGGTATTTAAGACTCCTTGCTCTCCTGCTTTTGCCCAGAGACCTTTCTGTCAGCTTTTTGTCTGGAGTGAATCCGTGGCTTCTGGCCCAGTTCTATCAATATGTACCATCCCTATATGCCGCTTCAGTTTTCTTACCCAGGGGTTCAACACAGACCTCAAAGACTGGTTTGCCCCAAATACTGAGTTTGTTTTTCTTTCTGTATGATTCATCAGAATATCGAGAAAACAGGTTAAGGCCTAAGTGCAATCTATGCTTGAGCTCCTCCCCAAGCCCTATCTGTTGGTACCCTCTGCCCAGATCATGCCAGAGTGTCCCCCAGCATGAATATTTGCTAAGAAGTGAGAACAGTGTCAATTATTTAGCAAATACACAGCCCATCTGCACCACTTCTTCCTGCTCTAGGTACCACCTTGCACCATGTACACCTTCACTGAAATCACGCTTAAAATTGACAGTGTTTCCATGGCATATTGCTGTCAGATTTCCAAGAATGGCCTCAAGGTGTGGAGAAAGAGACACTGATCCAGCACTCGTCCCAACTCAATATGTTTGTACCTCTCTGCTGGCCTCTGGAAATGATGGGGATGCAGCCAGCCTCACTCATCACACAGAATTAGTGAGCGTGTGAGTGTCTTTGCATGGCAGCCCTGCACAGCAGTCAGCAAGTAAGAAGATTTATTGCTTTATTTGACACTCTGTTATTCACTAACTGAGCATGACACATCTGGGACTAGGAACCATCTATTTGACATCAATGAGCCTCTTTTGCATTGATTGAGTTTATCCAGTTCATGCCCAGAATACAACCTGGATAAGGAAGGACTCCCCAAATGGTCTGAAATGGGAGCTGCTGGTTTTATTTTTTTCCAGGAAAATTGATATCATGGGCAAATGACCTCATATGTTACAGAGCGAGGAGAGGTGATGTCATTCACTTCAGCACCATTCTTCTTGTCACAAGGCACCATAATTAGGAGAAACTATTTCTTTAATGCTGATAGACTAGTGGGGAAGCACAGATCAAAATGTCACAAATAATTACAGCAAAGATTGGTATCTGAGCGAAATTAAATTACCTTGCCTGGCCCATAGATGAGACCACAAAGAACATGACTTGTGCTGCTCAGGACATGATATTCCATGAGTGCTCTGCAGAGCAGGGAACAGCGATTGCCCACAATTGCTTTTTCCCTTCCCTAACTGGTGGGACAGGTCAACCCACGTGCACAGGACCTCAGCTTCCTCTGAACTAGAGATAAAATATGGAACAATCAGGAAAGTCTTATCAATTTTATAAAGAGATTAGACTGAGCTCTAAACGCACTTGAGTTGCATAGGCAGCTTGGGCTATCACTTCACTAATGAAGGAAGCAAACCCTTGTGTGACAGCACAACGCTGACAAATGAACCCCTCACTGTTTAGGTGTTAAATCAGAACCCTTCCTAAACACTTCAAACACTCCTGTGAACGCCAAAGGGAGAGCTCATGCTTCCTAAATGGAACGTTTTAATTTTTTTCTCACTTGTAATTACTCCCAAGTCTGTAATTAAACTCTCCTCTATGCTGATAGGTTCCAAGACCTTTCTGCTGCTGCTGTTTTGCAGATTCAAAAAAAAGGAATTTGCTCAGCAGGTGAATTTAACCTGGAGTTTCAGCTTTTAGCCACCTCATAATGAAGAAGAACATTTCACCTCCTTTATATGGCAATGCATAACCAAATCATTCTGCAGAGAAATTATAGATAGAAAAAGGAGAAAAATAAGTGATTTGTCAATAGTAAAATCTGTCAGCAATCAATCTCCTGTTTTAAATCTACCAGTGCTTCTTTTTGTTTTGGAGTGCGCTCTGTACCCATCAAAGCCAGCAGGATGGCAGCACCAGCAGGCAGAGCTGGCCTGTGATGATGCTTCATGGACCAAAGGAGCCAAGATGTGTGGACAATCAGCTCAGCATCCAAAAATGTCAGCAATGTCCTCCTCCATTATCTGATGTGCTTTTCACTGGGGAACTAATCTCACCTTTTCATAAACCAGTTCCTCCTTCCAGCAAAGCTGCCCCCATCCAGCAGCTTGCAGAAATAACACTAGGGGTTTCTAAAATGCAAATCCCCAAATCCCAGACAAGGTTCAAAGTCACACTGTCTCTGGAAATACGACACCAGATCACACACCAGCTCCATCTAGTCTATTATTGGTCGTGGTTGGAATTTCCTACTTTTTCTTTTCCTTTATCAATGATCTTTCTAAAACAGGCAATCTCAGACTTGCTGATTTTGTTGTAATTTGTTTTGTTATAAAAACAGGTCTTTGAACTGGTCTTGATACTATTCCTGTTAATTTCTCATTGTACCTTAATATTGATTTTTCGACTGTAGTTGCACATTGGTATTTTTCCTCTGATACATATAATATTTTTTCCTTTAATAAACTTTTCAATTCTTGGCACCACAGCTCTTTTGCCAACGTGCTATGTGTTGTCTCATACGGGTCTGTAGTTTGAAATTATCTTCGAAGGAACACTATAGAAGATGCATCATTTGGCTTACTTCAAATACTTCACCTACACAAATGTGACCAACTTTCAATTTCTGATTTTTTTTTCTAATTATAAGGCATAATATGGCACAACATAGCATTTGAAGACAATTTTTTTTAAAATAAAATATATTCAAATACAAATGGCTATTTTATTTCCCAGTCATTCAGATGGAACAATGCCAGAACTTTTCTTTCTCCAGATTTTTTCCAAATGGAATTGATGAGATTTTGTGAGAAATTTTTGTTTGTAGGGAACTATTTAGTCCAAGCACAAGTATATCTCCAACTAGCTTTACAATGGGAAACATAATGCACATAACCTCAGGAGAGACCATCATTAACTTGTGTGACAATGACAAAATGCCATTTATTCTTTGTTTCCTGTCTCTCAGCAATATTTTTCATTCCTAATTCTCAGATTCTTTCATAACATTTTATACCAGGCCATATGGAAAGTCTGACTGTATTAGATCAAGGAGCTCTCCATTATTTTTTATGACTTTGACACATTGAAATAATGACATGTGCTGGATCGTTTTTGTATCTGTGAATTGCCATCTCATAAAAACTGAAACATTAGGGAAGTAGAAGGTTTCAACAAGCTTCTTCCATAAGCGGTTAGGTTTCCAATAAAGCTTCTCATACATATTATTTTGTATTTATGGTCAGCAGATTTCATTTCAGTGGAACACACTGCCTCTTAGGCACATTGAATATCTGTGCACTGCACCACTCTCAGGCAGGGGACCTCTAGTTCTTGCCTTTTGGGAAAAATGTGAAGTTCCATTTCATTCCACAAAGTTCCACATCTGTTTCCAAAGACAATATAAAAACTCTCATGAGCATGAATCCACCTTTACAAACGTCAAAATCCTCCACATCATTTCTACCAGTTTACCGGATGAAGATTTAAGATAGATTACCTCAGCCACTTCGTAGGTCCAACAGCCACTGCTTTATGGTTTCCAAATTAGTTACTGTTTTCAGTGTTTTTCACATGTCTTCCTTAAGCTTCACTTATTTACTTAAGCTTTATTTTACTTAATGACCCACCCATCTTCTGGAAAGATTTGCCATAGTAGCAATATCTAGAACTCTGAGTCCACAAGCCATGGGGGCTGTTCTGAGATGATACAGAAACATGAGCAAGGCAGGCACTGAGACTACTGAGGAGCACAATAAGCTCTCATTGAAGGATTCAAAGTAGAGAAGATAAAAATGTATTCAAGATATACATGATATACCTCCTCTGCGTTGAGAGAAACATAGTTCCTAGAGGAAATTTAGATGTTATCAAACTCTGTCACATATAACCACACACAGAGATGAAGTCACACGTACAGCAACCTGCCCCCACAGCCAATGCATGCACTTTTTGAACACAAATGTAAAACAAGAGGGACATGGATGGATGAGAGAAACATGTGGTGACTCTTCCCCATCTTCTAGCTAGAACTGATTATTTACCCTAATATTTTTGTCTGGTTGCACCTGCAATGAGATGGGTTCTGTTCTGCTTTCATTAAGTGTGGAGAAGGTTGTTTCTTGAGGAATTATGAAGAACTTCCCCTTTTTCATAGCTCACAACCACATTCAAGTGACCAAGAATACTGCTACCAGTCCTCATCATCCATTTCTGATGCCCTTTTTGTGGTCAGTGGAGCAAAAACAAAAGCCAGGCTTGCACAGCTCTGTGGCTAGGAAGAGACATTCAGGCAGACATCAAAGAAATCACAACATTGCAATGCCTCTGCTGCTTTCATGCTTCTGTTTGTTGGTTCACATCAAGAAGGCCTGTAAGACAGGAGTCTGGTAAGTCACCACAGAAATAAAGATGAGAAGGAACAGGCATCTCAAGGGAAGGAGATGACTTTTTATCAGAACATTTTGCTGGACTCCCATCAACTCCGCAGCAGACACTGGGTTAGCAGAAGCTGTACATCAGCCAAGTCAGTAAAACTCTGTGTTTGCAATAAGTCCAGCATAGACTGAAATTTGTTACACATAGACATGTAGCCAAACTGTGGGGTTTTTTTAATCCTCTAAGTTAATTTTCACTGCTTCGGGTTCATCTTCAAGTTCCCCATACTTCAAGGGACTCCAGCCAGTTGCTTCTTAAACAAAATCAGCATAACTCAGAATAGATAAAATGGTTACCACCTCTCATAGTCACCTAAAGTTCTTAATCTAGTACCACGCCATCTATGTGAGGTAAGGAAATACCAGAGCTCCACTTTAAGGAACTTGAGAGGTGCAATAGATGAAAAACTCATCTTTGTCCATGCAAGCTAAAATAAATATATAAATAACTAGAAATATGGTGTTCACTGCCATTCAACTAATTACTTGAAACAAGAAGGAGCAAACTTGCTTGGAAAATCTGCTGAGCGCCCTTAGTCGTCTTCCATCGGTCACTTAGGAAACAAGGGAAACTATTTCAACACAAGACTCATTTGATTGCCTAGCACACTTTCTTGATTCAATGGTTTCTTTTAGAACAATTGTAAGAAAGGCTTATAGCCAAAGTGGTAAGAAACCCCAAATTTTAAGATGCTTTTGCATTTTATGATCAAAGTAAGTTTCATAAAGAAGTGTTGTGTGTTCTTGATGTCTAGTGCAAATCGATACAGAGAGTCCATGTCATCTCTATTGTAGGATCTCAAATGCAAATTAGATAAAACATATTTCATGGAGAGGAATATACCCTGCAACTTAAGGAAACCCTGGAAAGCCTAATGAAATACTAACAAAACAGCCTTGCAGGTATCTCATTCCCACAAAACCAGATGTGTAGAGGGCTATTGCTGTGTGAATCACAGTGTGTGAGAACCATACAAAAAGCATATTTATTTGGTTGAGGAGAATATATCTGTCTCTTTATCAATAAATGTTTGAATATTTGAGCCTCCTGTGCTCATGCCTGAGACCTCTCTGTCTCTTGCCATATTTTCTCAAATCTTACCATCAATCTGTCACAACAAAACTAAGTGATCTGAGTTCAGCAAGGGAATAAATCAAATTGTAGTTCATACTGATCAGAACCCTGAAACTGCACTGCTGGTCATTAGGTTGATCCTAGGGTATATGTGTCCAGACAGACACACTCATGAGCTAAGGGATTATAAATAGTAAGCATGAAAGCAATTTTAGGTGGTAGAAGAGTCTCAGGAGGGGCGTTTCTTTCTTTGGAAAGAAAAGTAATTTCAGTTAGATTAGCTGTTCCTGTTGCTCTCCACATCTCTCTTTTCTTTTTGTATATGGAAAAGACTTTTGTAAGGCTTCTGCACACGTGGCAATCACTAGGAGTAAGGCAATCACTCCTGTGCTAGCTACCAAGCAAAAACATTTTGGGTTATGGCTGGTGTGAAGCAAGGCTTACAAAACTGCCAGTGGGAGACAAAAGACTCACAGCCGTCTGAGGAACAGATCCTTAAGGTTCTTGTGCTTTAAATACAGTATTTTAATCCCTTTTAAATTACATGCATTTATGTTAAAAGTATTCTACAGGCTGTTTTTCCTCAGACAAATGTCTTTGACTCTGGACATGCTACAAACTGTGATTTCGAGAGAGAGCTCAGAGTGTTAACATTATTAGGAATTAACCTTTCTTTTTTCATTATATTATGTGATTAAAACATCAAACTCTCTTCAATGCCAGAAATGTGTTAACTGCTGCTTTGTGCCTCCAGCTGTGCTGAGCCCAAATGCACTATGTAGGGTGTAAATCAGTCTTTTGAGAACAATTATTAAGTGTTTTTTTTAAAGTGTTTTTTTTTCTTTCCTACCACAGTGTGGAAAGCAAATGGCAGCACACAGCTAGGCAGAAGGGTTAACTCAGGACGCTGCTGGGCAGGGAAGGGTGGAAGTATTTGCATAGAATAGCATCTGGAATCTCTATGTCCTCAAACACTTTGAGGGGGAAAGCAGTTTTCCACATTCGTTACAGCCTGGTAAGGAAGAGGAGAAAAGAAACAAGGAGAGGGGGATAAAAAAGAAACAGGGGACTCCTTTTGTATCTGTGTCCAATATGGTTTCTTTTGATTTTTCATTCTCCATAGTCAAGAGCTCCCCATGGGTTCTCATCTGTTACCCAGGCTTTGCCATACCTGCCTGCCTGTGTGAAAACGGCTCAGCTGCTGGCGCTGGATGAGGCTAACAGATCACATCTATCTCTCTGGCGTCTACTGAGCACACAGGGCTCCAAGGATCAAGCCCTGGACAAGAGCACAAAAGCAGGTTTGTAAAGAAGCAGCCAAACTTCTGCATCATCCGCGGCTCATTGTGCGGACACCAGAGGTCAAAACTCACCCGCATTCCTGCTTTCCCCACACTTGTGTCTCAGTGTGTGTGCTCCTGTGTGTGTGTCAGAGTGTGAGCAAAAGGCAGTGCAAGGTTACACCACAGTGCTGCTTTACTTCATCATTCTAGGCCATAATTCATAGGGTGAAAGACATTTCAAAAGCACTGGGACTGTGCATATGTGTATTACACATAGAGATGACAGATAGAGATAGAGAGATAGAGATGATGGAGATGGAAACAGAGGTATAAAGATACACACTTGCTATCTTAAAATACAGCACTTTGGCACAGCAAGTGCAGATTAAATGGGCTTTCATGTTCTGATAGGTGGGTAGTAAGAGATATCTGGCTTTCTGAACTTGCATCCAGAAAAGGGAAGAATGAAATTAAAAATGTAAATAAATAGAAATGTCTGCCAGGTGAACACGAGTTTCTTGTCAGTAAGGGGGATGGAATGAAAAAAGTTCTGAGAAACTAAAGAAGAAATCCAAACTAAACACAGAAACAAGATTATTAATGACAAGGATAATGGAATATGTATTTGAAAAGGGAAGGAAAATGTTTCAGTTCAATGGAACAGTACCAGAAGGAAGAAAAAATCAAAGGCAAAACATCAGAATATCTAGTTTGGTAGTTCCCCGATCTATGTGAGTTTAGACGAGTTCATTAAAATGAGTTTCCAATGACCAGTCATCAGTCCCTCTGAGAATTCACACTTACAATATTTTCCAAATGTAAGCAAATCAGCTAAACTAGAAAAAATAGAGAGAATGAGTGCCTGGCATTTAAGAGCTGGAACTTATATCTGTAAGTTTGCATGCTACAATATGAACATGAGGGTTTCCCTCTTCCCTCTGGGTATCTCCCGGTTTCCTTCCTGGGGAAATTTCATGTTTCCTCTTGCATTTAAGCTCTTAATCAGAGTCTTTTGCTGCAGTCTCTGTTTCTGCAAGAGTTGTCAGTGAGAAATGCATCAAGTAGTCCAAGGAATTTGCTTTCTCAGTCTGGTGTATTTTTCAACAATCCTTGATAGCATTGTATTAGCAAAAAACCTCAGAGCTCGTGCATTTCTTTCTTCCACTCTCCTTCCCTCCCTCCCTCCTTTCCTCTTGCCCTCTTTTCCTTCTTTCCTTCCCTTCTCTTTCCTTCCTTCTTTCTTTCTGCAACGCCTCTTTTTTTCTTCTTTTCCCACTGTCTCTATAGAGCTTTTCAGTCTCTGTAAACGAGCGACCGAAGAAAGATTTGCTGTCCCATTCGTTCCGCACTGCCCCCATAAAAAGCAAATATTTTCAGGTTGACTGGAAGTTTAACTTTGTTATTTTTTTTTATTTTTAAAGAAAATCCAGCGTGACATGGCACGCGTTGGTGCCCTTGCCACTTAACAAATTACTTGTTTTTTTGACCTAAGTTAAATGCTGTGCAAATTTCCCTTGTCCATGTTTTCATTGTGTGCAGACTTCACTGATAAAGAGCTAACTTGTTGGGACTTTTTAGCCAGAAGTTCCTTCATTCACAGCAGAATTTTTTCTACTATGTCTTTAATGACACAAAAGCCTGGATCCTCAGCTGATGTAAATTGGTCATTGCAGGATTGCCCTCTGCAAAGCCATGCTGCTTTACACCAGTTGTTGGTGGCTTGGGACATTGAGGCAGGGCAGACGGTCTTCTTGCCTGGCACTTTATTTCCCATCCCAGGGGACAAATGTGTTTTACCGAAGTAAACCCTCACTGAATGTTTCCTCACAAGCTACCAAAATGCCAGTTGCACAGGTATTGATGAAAATCTCAAAGTTTCCATTCTCTTTGCAAGCACGAAGTCTACTTTTCCACCCATTCAGCCTCTTACACCAGCAAAAGCCAAAGGCTGGCGTCCTAGCAGGCAGCCGGCAGCTGAGCCCAGCAAAGTCACTCCAAGGGCCAGAGCATCGGCGGGTGCTGGCTGACATATCTGCCCCCAGGCTGCCATCTCTGTCTGCGCCGTGCTGCTGGCACCTGGGGCAGGAGGCTCACTAACAGCCCAGGTGTGCTCCCCACCCTTCATGGTGCAGCCCTTCTCCTCCACCACAATAACTAAACTGCTGTATTTAAACCATTCATCCACTCAGCGCTGAAGACTGAAGTGGCCTACCCCCTCCCATTAACTCTCTTTTATTTTCTCTAATATGCCATTTAATTTTCAAAAGAGAGAAATACCGGATAATTATAAATCTTGCTCCCTCCTCACCCAGCCCGCAGACCCTCTCGCCCTGTGTGCTGCTCTACCTCTGCCAGTGCTTTGGGTGGTCAGTCAGCACCCCCACCACTGCTGGCGGGTGGTCCCACATGGGGAGCAGAGCTGGGCAGCCCAAGGTAAGCTAAGGTCTCCTTCTGCAATGTAGTGGCAGCGTTTTGTTGCTGGCCCCTTGGAGACTCCTGACAACCCTCCCATGACAGATTGCTGGCCCAACAATGAACCCTTTGTGCCCTCCTATTACTCCTGCTACCTCAGCTCCCACCAAAGTCACACCCTCCTCACAATTTTCCTTCCTTGGGAGAAAGCAAAAAGGAAAATAGATAAGCATCACTCATCTTTCTTAGGAACTGGATTCCTTCAACTGGGAAAGCCCAGGACTTTATACAGACGTTTTTGGTACTGTTGCATCACAGCTATGTCTCTGCGAAGTTGTTTTGGAATGGATAAATCAGCTCGCTTTGCTTTTTTTTTCATCCTCATGTGACACCTTTTCCAGACACATGCGAGAGAATTGTTGCTGTAGGACAAAAACTGGTTTGATGTTCTGGTTCAGTGCCAGAACATCAGCAGCTGAAATGAAGTCTTATTTAGCAGTGCATCACTGCTTGTTTTTACCTAAAAAGACAACGGTTTTCCCAGGGGCACGTTCAAAGCTGGGGCATACAAGCAGTAACAATAGCCATGTGAGAAGTTCCCTCACCATTCTGAACTAAATTTGTTTTTGTGCATGTTGGGCAGGAAATTACATTTATAGCATTTAAATTCTGCACCCAGTAATATCAGACTCAGGCACCTCAACGGGGTCTGTGGTCACTGGAGGCAAAATGCTACAGGAGTGAGCACAAGACAAGAGGCCCACCTTGGCAGTAACACTGGGGATGCTTCTGCTGCCCTCTCCCCCAAGTCTACGTGCTGTACCCCTCACCATCTTTTTCCTTCCCTGGACTCTTTCTGGTGTCAGCTGAGGATTCAGTGATCTACACTATGAAAGAGAATGGGTTACAGACGAGGCTGTCTCAGAAGGGTCCTGTGAGCAGTGGCTAGGACTGGCTGGAAACTGAATCCATGGGTCAGGGGAGGGAAAAGTTTTGGAGGTGTTTTTGTGATTTTTAAACTCCTTTTCCAACCAACTGTGGTTCCTCTGAACTCTGTTATATAAAGCCACAGGCACTTTATTATCCCAAGTAATTGGGTTATTACTTGGGGTAATAATCAGTGTCCTCTTTTCCGTAATCAGTTAATGAGGTTCAAAGGGGTGGGAGATGGAGTTAACAAAGGATGAGACAGCAGACGGAGCACATCTGTGCCCTCGCCACTGAGAAGGCAGTGCAGGGAAACTTGTCTTTTTCCTCTGGTCATTCCTGCCTTTCTCCATACATTACCCCACACTCCTGTTTACCATGCAGCAAGAGCAGCCTCAGGGAGCAGTGTGTGTGTATACAGGCGTGTCTGCATGTGTGTGCATGTGTGCATATGTTTCCTAAACTCAAACTTGAGACACAGTTTTCCCAAGAGGTTCAGAGGGTGCAATACTCTTGGAGGAGACTCTGCATTTTCATAGGAATAAGACAAACAGAAGCTCCTCTCTCCTCCCGGCTTATCTCTCCCTGGTTTTCCGCTTGTACGTTGAAGGCCAGGCTCACTTGTAAGTGGGGAGACAGGGCTTTGGTCCCAGCAGCTGCAGGGATGTTCCTATGCCATCTCCTGCCCCATGTCTCCAGGTTCAGTCAGGCACTTTCAGAATTTCAGACGGCAATTTCAAGACTGTCATCACTAGTTTTATGTTCATCTTCAAATTGGCCAAGACATCAGCCAGGTGCCTTTCCCACATCTCAGAAGTGGCTTTTCAGTCCTGCCATGTCAGCAGAGCTGCTGGAGGGGAGTGAGGCTAGCTACAAATGAGCGGGTGGCTGCATCAGGGCTTCCTCAGCAGGATTTCAGGAGCACTGCTCTGAAATAGCCTGCACCTGCCTGCTCTGTGACAGCCTCATCTGCACACTGAGTTTCCCTGCATTGCAAAAACAGCACACCTTCTCCTTGACCAGCCTCTACTTTTCCTTATGAGTCTGCAAGGCGCAATGATGACCAGCTATGGAAACTTCTCCCACTTGTGGCTTTTCAGAAGGATCAGTCTAATGTAAAGGTTTATTTTGTTCAGGCAATTGCTTTTATCCTGAAAGATACTAAAACCCTTTTAAAATCTGTAATGACATACACACTCTCAATGTAGCTATTGCTACTGGTAAGCACAGGAAATAAATAATTACTACACACAAGCAAGTAAGAAATGAGTCTAATTGTCTCTGCTCAGGTCACTTTACATGTTGCGCTGTGATATCTGTTGTGGAATGATCACTGACCAACCATGCTCAGGATCCACATTTTTGCCTCATCCCAAATGTATCATTCATGCTGACAAATAGACTTTACTTATGTACAGGGTTAGCACACTCTTAATTTCGGGAGAAGAGCAACAGTGACCAGATCCATCGGATCACAGATTGATAAAATATATCAGAATCTCTCCCCGAAGGCAATATGCTGTACGTTAGCAGAAAGAAAGTTGCATGTAATGGTAAAGGCATGAAGGTGCCAGAGAAAGTTAGAGCCTCCAGAAAACAGGCTTCCTAGCCAGAATGCCTTTTGATAAGGTGTGCATCATGGTATTTCTGTAACACTTAAAGAAATGCTAATTATGATACTTGGTATTTTCTTTCCCTCAAAGCCAACAGCAGTGAAATAAGGCACTTAGTGAAAACACAAACAACAACAAATGAAGAAAAACAGATCTCCAAGGACAGTCAGTCTGGGGGCTGTACTGAGCTGGAAACAGCCTAAAGCCTCTGGCAAAGGCTCCCCTTTGTGACTCCAGCAACCTGCAAAGGTGTGTCATCCAAAACCACAATCCTTAGTTTGTGCTGCAGAAGTTTGTTTCCATCCTGGATCGTGTGGGAGAGATTGACAACTTGTAGCGGTGCATCCAGGCAGGGAGTGAAGCTCTTTATGTATTCGGGACAGCTTGAAGTCACTTAAACCCACTGATCTGACCTACACTTGATGACACAGAGCTGTCACATTCAGAGATGTGCCGTCACGGCCAGCTAGGGTAAGGGAAGAGCCCTGAAAATGACAAGGTGGCAAGCCCTGATCTGGCAGTATCCCTCTCCTGAGCTGCCTGGGCTTGGTGCTGGTGCCAGGGGAGCTCTCTTGCCTTTCTTATTAAATTATTTGAGAGTTCACATCTGCGTGACAACACCACTGGCAGCTCTGCAACAGCATGCCAGCAGTTTGCCTATGGAGTATGCCCCAAAAGACAGGCAATCTTCTGTTGACCTTGTCGATTTTCAGTATTCTGCCACACTCTTTTTAATCAAAATCACTTCAAAGACCCAAACCAGATTGATTCACATGTGAACACTACCCAAACTGTCTTCCAAGGGGGCAAATACTTTTCTTATGTTCCTTTGAACCCACTGTTGCCCATTTACTTGTATTTACTTTGTGTGGCCTGTGGCTGAACCATGGAAATTAGAAAACAAACTCCTATTCAGCAAGTCATGTCAAAGGTGACTGCTATGCCAGAGAGTTGACTGTGGGACAAACATTCCCCTGATCAGAAGCCTCTTCTGCAGCGCTGCTGTCTCCACAGTTACATACCTGTCTGCAGAAGCCTTTAGTTTATCTTGTCTATGCTGGAAGTCCTAGACGATGCCATCAATCTGAGAGATGAGAGGGATGCTCCTTTGACACTCGCACAATGGCCGCGGTGCAAGAGAAAGAAAACCAGCTCCCCTGTGAACCGCCTCCCTTAAAAACCGCACAGAGCGTGTTGGAGTGGTCACCATCTTCATGTCCAGCTCTTGTGAAACAAGGGGCAGAGCAGGGGGGCTGTAAGGTGCCCTGAAAATACAAAATGACTCCTGATTTTCCATCCATGTGAGCCAGGGTGCCTGGCTGGAGCAGAGGGTGCAAACCACCCACAGGGGCAGTGAGATGATGAACTTAAAAAACCTATGTCTATAAAACTGTGTGTTTCCAGAGACTGGTTAGGGACCTGCATTCACTGTCAAGAGCAATGGAGTGGTGGAAGCAGTGAGCAGGGACCCAAGGGCAGCTCCCAGCCCTCTGGGCTCTGCCCTCCAGCCCAGCAGAAACAGGGTCACACATCTTGGCAGCTCTGCTGATGGTTAAACAGGCAGCTTTGCTCCTCCAGTGACGAAATCTGTAAAGTGCCTAGTGGCCTTGGAAAACAAATGCTGTGCTCTGGTATTATGGCTCAATTTAGATCTCTTTCACCAGAGCTCCAAGACAGAAAAATAATCTGAATAATGTGCTTTATCACAGAGCTCTGTAACCCGCTTCCAGTGGTCTTAGTTGTGCCTCTTTAGTGATCAAGGGATTTTTGAGACTTGTACTGGCAAGACCAAAAGAATACAGCAGTATAGCTTGTCAGCGGAACAGGATTTCCTGGGACTTTCTTACTCTTTTAAGGCCCTTGGAGGAGCTTTAAAAGCATTACAAGGTCATAAAAGGGAACTGGATGATTTTCCAGCTAGCAGGCTACTGCTGAGTCAGTGTGGGAGAATTGAAGGCAGCGATGCTGTATGGTATAATACAACCCCTAAAACATATCTGAGCATCTCAGTGCATTTCAAGCCAAGAGATTGCATTAACGCCTCCTCACCACAGCACTGATGAAAGTTCCAGCTTGTTAATCCTCCCAGCTCACTGGGCCTTGGAAAGCTGCAATTCAATAAACTTCACCTAGATCAGTTAACTACCTTTTATTGGTGCAGTAACAACTAGGACCATTAGAAGAACAGGGAAGCTGGTGACCACAATGGACTGCCCTCATACAGTATAGTATAAAAGCCAGTGCCTCAGCCCAGTGAAGTTAATATGAGATTGTGCAATAAAATGCTAACCAGGAATCATAAGGCTATGACCAGCTACTTTGTACTGATGCAGTTCAAAGACTAACCAAAATAATAGGAGATATTTATATGTGAAGATCCACAAAGGAGATTTGGAAGCCCAGTTTATCTGTTATAGAGGAGTACATTTAGCTCAGGATAATAAGTTCCCCATCTTTGGCTATAATATGTAGGTGAGTCCTCATACCAGGAAACTACAGCTTGAATGCAAAAAGCTTTTAAGAATAGTATCAAAATACACATTTTAAATCCACATAAAATGTAACTCTTCTCACATAATAAACAATAAATGTTTCTCCTGTGACACAGAGATGCTGAGGTGCAGATACAATAAACTTGTATGAGGTTCCATAACGTTGACAGTTTTTTATGCCCTAGACACTATAGCATATCAAAGACCACAGAAGACACAGTAGTGGAACACAGCACCTGTCCAGCTCTTCCAGCGTCCCATCTTTATATTCTTTCATGTGTGGAGAGAGAAAAAAAATAGAAGAAAAAGGAAAAAGGAAAAAGGAAAAAGGAAAAAGGAAAAGGAAAAGGAAAAGGAAAAGGAAAAGGAAAAGGAAAAGGAAAAGGAAAAGGAAAAGGAAAAGGAAAAGGAAAAGGAAAAGGAAAAGGAAAAGGAAAAGGAAAAGGAAAAGGAAAAGGAAAAGAAAAAGGAAAAGAAAAAGAAAGAAAAAGAAAAAGAAAAAGAAAAAGAAAAAGAAAAAGAAAAAGAAAAAGAAAAAGAAAAAGAAAAAGAAAAAGAAAAAGAAAAAGAAAAAGAAAAAGAAAAAGAAAAAGAAAAAGAAGAAGAAAGAGAGGAAGGAAGGAAGGAAGGAAGGAAGGAAGGAAGGAAGGAAGGAAGGAAGGAAGGAAGGAAGGAAGGAAGGAAGGAAGGAAGGAAGGAAGGAAGGAAGATCAAATGAGATGCTAAAAAATATCAGGAGAGCTTTCAGAAAGAGTAAATTTTTTTTGATTCGGTTTCCTTTTTTTGTCTCCTTGATCAGAACAGCACTAGTACCACAATGGCTCTGCAGGCTTCCCTCCCCAGATCACAGCTAGCCACTGTCTCTGCTTTTAGGGAAGC
Source organism: Streptopelia decaocto (assembly GCF_964273445.1). Lineage (NCBI taxonomy): Eukaryota > Metazoa > Chordata > Aves > Columbiformes > Columbidae > Streptopelia > Streptopelia decaocto. The sequence continues at coordinate 60,487,017 of NC_138656.1, forward strand.
ACTCCACATTCCACGTTGTACAAATACTTGAAGAACAGCCACTTGTGTAGTGCTGATATGCTTCGCTTTGAGGAAAATCTGTTAGCCCCTCTCTGGTCCCACCAACAGCCTTTGCACTGATGGCCTGAAGGGAGCAAACATTATTGGGTTTCAAAGAGCCACATGTGCCCACTTACTGCTACACTGTGCTCCCTAGAAGTCTCCTCAAGGCACCGGAGCCCAGTCTAGGTCTAGGGTTTCTGCATATAAAGTGCATGTATTTGGAACTACAACCATGAATTTCATAGCTGATGGATCTCTGGGATTTCTACACAAAAGTGAGAATATCTAAGTTCCCAGATTAATTTCTCTGTGAATCAGGAGCCAACCCAGGCAGAGCCAGCCCTCCTTCCTCTGATAGTTGCAGATAGCACTGCTGCTTCTGGATGCTGCCACACAGCCCAGTCATTATTCTAAATTGTGCTGAAATAGTGAGATAAAGGGAACAGGGTCCCAAGCACAATCCCTTGGAACAGCACCTCACAGTTTTCATCCTCCAAGGTGTCTGAGTGGCCAATTCAGAAGCAGTGAGTTAGTTACACCCATAACAATAACTAGAGAAAGGCAAACACATGTCGGGCTGACAGCTTTTGTGGCTGTTTTTACCTGCCTGCCAACAGGCAGAGAGGGGAATGGCTTACTAAGAGACAAGCAGCCTGGAGATGGGTTTGCAGCAGGCACTTGACCTGTGCCCTGTGGCCTGACATGACAGCCGACAAGACTTGATGCAGTGCAACACTGCATTGCTGCCTTACACTTTGAGGCTGAAAGGAGGCAGAACAGACGTTTTCCTCCCTCCCCCCCCCCCCCCATTTCCCTGTTTCTGTCACTTTAAGCCTCTTGCTTCTCTGCTGCTCTGCCACCAGGAGAGTGAAGCTGCGGCCAAGATGAAAAGCAAGCAGTAACTCTGGTGCTGGGGCTCTCCTTGCTGGCTTGGGGCATAGACCCCTTCCTGACAGCAGGCTGCGGTGCAGCAACCGAGTCCCTCTTCCCTAAACCTCCAAATTATTTCCTGAATCCAAGCTTTGCAAAGTATCATTCAACCACACACAATAAACTCTCACATCCCACTCACTCCAGAGGCAATAGTGCAGCCCTTCGAAACGGTGCAAGGCTGCCTTGCAGTTACTGGGAATGTTCAGCCCTCGTACGTGCTTCAGCATTTCAGAAATCACAGGGTTTCATCGCTGCTCTGTGTTTAGCTTAGGGAGAGCAAATATGTTCCCTGAGACCCATCGTATGGTTAGTGCGAGCCAATGAGCAGGCTCACGGAGGGCACCACTTGCCAAAAGAGCAGATGTGTCCGAAGCCTGTACCAGTTAATTTCGTGACCTACTGAAATCACTGAGAGATTTATACTGCTAATTACTGACTCTGTTTCTGATTTAATCATCCTTTCCTTCACCTTTCTGTAAAACTGAGAAAGGAAAAAATGCTCATAAACATCTCATTTTAAGCAGGTTATTGTTTCAAATATAAGCATATGAATTAAAAGATATTTGGGTTTTTTGAAAAAAAAATCTACAAAGAAAATATTTTAACTAAAGCTTTTAATTCAGCAGTGGTGAGACATATCTTTATCTTGTTTCCTCAGCCAGAATCCTTCATGCAGTGAAAGCAAAATGATTTAAGAATACTTTTTTTTTGCTGTCGTTGTTATGGACATGAAAAATGAGCTGCAATTAATTGAAATTTGTCATAAACGCCCAGGAAAATGAATGACAGGGATGAGTTTCTGTAGAAATGTTACAAAATACACTAAAACCTCAATGTTGCAAAGTTTTACGCCCATTTGTAATTACATTCAGGGCATAATTTCACTGAACCTGGTACAGCTATATACTTGCATAAAATCACCATGTGTAGGCAGTCTCAGGGAGCATGTTAACCTAATCCTATTTTCTGTCTAAATGGTTCTTTTTGTGATTTGCTTTGAGTTTATGTGCTTCACTTCCCCATGCAGCCGCCTCTGATGCTGGTTTCCCATATTTTCCATCAATACTGGCGCTAGACACACTGTGCAAATATATGTGCAAAAAAAAAGCCTGACAAGGTACTGTGGATAAATAGACTGAACAGAAAAACTGTGCCTTTATTTTTTACATAGCAGATCAAGCTTTGAAATTGATTTCTCCTAAAGCCTTGGGTAACTTACTAAAACCTCTCTGACGCCTCAGGAGGGGCATCAGTTCCTACACCCTGTTAACACCAAAAAGCTGCCATGACCATCACAGAACAAAGCCCCTCAGTGATCATGTTCCTTCTTTTGGGAGATGTTTGGTTGCTGGAGAGAGCACATGGTGGTCTGAAGGTTGTATTTTAACCTTCACACTGCAAAAGCTTCAGCTCAGAGAGCAAATGAGGAAATCAAAGGCAGGGCAGCACATCCCTCTGCATATTTTACTTTAGTGGCTGCATCACTTGGTGCACTGAGTATTTTGCTGCCTCCAGGCCCTGAGGCAGCACCGTTTTCTCTGAGTCAGGCTTAGGCAGGCAAGGCTGGCACCACTGGTTTTGGTTTCTTCCCAGTGGACAACAGGTGCCTTGTATTCCACTCCAACCTGTTCTCATCCCACTGGCCTCACAGAATCGCAGAATCACGTTAGGGACTGGAAGGGACCTCAAAATATCATCTAATCCAATCCCCCTGCCGGAGCAGGGGGATTGTACTGGCTGGTCTTGTGCCTGGGGTTTGGGAAAATGAACAACTCTCTCAGAAAAGTTGGGTTTAAGCATTTGAGGGCCTATATTTCTCCTTCCTGCATATTCAAACCCTCTCTAGTTGATGGCCTGGACATTAGTACACAAGTGGCACCAAAGTACTGAAGCAGTCAGTATCGCGTGCCTCTCAATTCAGGAGCAATGGGGCTGTTTACAGCTCCCACAATCTGCTCCCACAGTGTCCCTGCAGTTATCCGAGGTGCAGAGTGCTCAGTCTCCCAAACCAAACCAAACCAAACCAAACCAAACCAAACCAAACCAAACCAAACCAAACCAAACCAAACCAAACCAGTGTAGCTGACATCGGTGCACTGCAGAACTGGTTGTTTCCCCAATCTGGGAAAATTTGTTGTCAGGGACTTAACTCTGTATGAAAGGAATGTTGTTTCATTTCAGAACCAGAGATTTCCGACAAGACAGAGCATGAGCTTTCTGAAAGGCAAGAGCTTTTTGTTTTTTTCACACAAACATGCTCAGACATAGCTTTCCTTTCAGCTAATTAAGCTGTTTTAAAGCAAACTGGTCAAACAGTGACATCGTGGTGGGGAGCCTTGGAATCAATTGCATGATATAGAAGGCAGGACATTTAAAGGGTGACTTCTGCCATTGTTTCCTCTGGCTGAATCTTTTCTACTTGGTCAATGCTGCCAGAGTGACCCTATACAATTGGGAGAATTCAAAGCCACTGACCTCAAGAGATGCCATTAAGAAGGCAACTGCAGAATAAGATTTCATGGTTGGGAGCCAAATTTACCTTCTTCTTCCAAGTCTTGATGTTTACAATATTTTATGTGTATGTTTTCTTCCTGTCATTAGCATAGTGTTATACCAGTTTAATAAAAAGAGAAGCTAGACATAAGGCAGCATTGGCAATAACTGCATTTTACTGTATAGGAGAGCTGCACTGTTTAAGGTGAAAGCTGAAACTGCAAACAAATCATCTCCTGGCATAACTATGGTTCCTTCGGCTTCATGACAGTGAGTGATTGGTAGGAGTAAGATTCACTTTGCTAGCATAGAAGATGGACTCTGCCCAGCATATATTTTGTTAAACAGAGTATGACATCCATTGTTTTTCCAAGCTGCTGGATATAAAATCAGTGAGTTTCAACATCTGCCAAATGACCATACAGTTTCCCATGTGCAAAGAATAGACAAATTTGAAACATTCTATTAATAACCAGAAGCGCTGGCAAAAATGAGTTCCTCACTATTTTCTTTCTGAGTACGTCAGGGAGGCCATTCAGTCAGGCAGCCGACACACAAAGAAGCCTTGGGAAACCTGGGAACAGGGGAGCCGCTGCTGCAGCCCCATGCAAAGCCATGCTAAACATAGTAGCCTCAGCTAGAGAAAGTTTCCCATGCCACCAGAGAAGTGATCCATCCAGCTGTTTTCAGTGCACCCAAGGAAGATGAGGCTGTGCAGAAATTCACAGCATTGGGGTCCCTTTCCACAAAGGCATCAGATGTGGCAGGTTTATCTCTGTGTGCTCAGCACACATAGACAAAACAGGAGCAGTGCAGGATCGTGTTGCAACATATGATGAATAATTCCTACATGTCCATTTCTGCCCCTCTAGTATCTACCTGAAGCTCAGCCAGCCCCCCTGGACCTACCCTGTGCCACTGCCCTCCTGCACATAGCCCTTGCAACTGCATGGAGACCCTGCGTCCTCCTGGCCAGAAGGTCTCCTACAGGACCAGAGGGATCCAGCACCTCACCACACTGCATGAGGAGAGCAACGCCGCTGCTCGTGGTGGGGGGCTCAGGCCAGGGTTGTCCTGGAGCTCCATGTGCAGTTACATGTGGCATCTCTGCAGACATGGGGCAGATGTGGTGCCTGGGTCTGCCACCCAGAGATCCATCTTGCGTCTGTATCCCATGCTGTGCATGCATGTTATTTCAGAGTGTACATGGGGAATCTCTTTTATACAGGATCATGGCAGGAGATTATCTTTGGGTTACAGTGGGGGGAAATCTGCTTTGACATGACATGCATGGAAATAACACGTGGTTCCTTGCTCCAAAGATGGGCTGTTGCCAGTAGAGAGAGTCTCAGCTCTGGACTGTGGCTGCTCCCAGCCCAGTTGGGTGGTGGGGCACATGTCTCTGTCCAGGGAGCCCCCTGTGTCAGGGCATCATACTGTCAAGTCAGCCCAGCCCATCCAAATGATGGGGTACAAGCACAGCAGCAGAAGAGGCAGAGAATGACAGAGGGTGCAGCATTGTGAAGGCCAGTGCCCTCATGCACCCCACAGCCAGCAGCTCTCCTGGAATGGCATTGCAGATCACTTCGTGTTACTGGGATGGGCAGAGGAGCCTGTCCATAGGGGAGCATGTCAGCCCCAGGCCATCCCTTTGCCCATGTGTGCACATGTGTGTGCTAGCACTGGTGGGCACCTTGTCCCTCTGCCTGGCACTGAGCCCTGCTGGCCCCCCGCTTCCCTTCCTGTGATGTCGCATGTTCAGCATGATGACTTGCTCTATAGAAGCCATGTGTTGTCATAATGTAACATCATTAAACAAAGTGTTTAGAGCAGTTTTCACAGAGCCAGAACATGAACAACAAAACCTGCCAATTACAGTGTCATTTTGTGTAGTTGTTAAGGTTTCAAATGTCTCCAACTTTCTCTGGTAGGCCATATTGAGCATGTCACAGCGAACATCTGAGATAACGATTTGCTAGGCAATGTGCAATTCTCGCCTTTTTTTTTTTTTAATATCTGAGAAGAAAGAGTTCTTTATAATAATTTGGCTCAAATGTCTACACACATTGCTCCAGCGTCTGTAGCAGCATGTGTTTCTAGGATTGTTCTGGAAGAGAAAATGCAGAAACAGCAGGGAGCAGAAGATAAACAGGCAATTCGTGACTCATTAAAACAAGCATTGGTAGCCAACATTGTGGAGTGTGTGAAGGCCCCAGATCCAACTCGCCTATAAACTTTTTTTACCAGCTGGACTTAGCATCTGTCAGAGTTTGGAAGGAGAGATAATCTGGTACAAATGATTTCAGTGTGTCGCATTTATTAACCTGCCACCTTACATAACACTGCTGATTGGGAACTGGGGGACCGGCTTCAGCAGTGACACAGCTTATTGTCCAAACGGTACGACTTTGCTATTAAAGATGCCGTCTTTCCTCCCTCTTTTTAAATTATAATGAAGACAATGGAGCAACTGCAAAAGACATAATGAAGCGAATTTAAAAAGCAGTGCAGTTTTGAGAAATGTGCACGCCAATACAATATCCTCAGCAGATATTTTTTGCTTTGCCTTTTTTTTTTTCCTGTCCCCACTTTACTCCGCATGTTCAGACAACTTTTAGCCTGCCTGTCACAGGAGCTGGGATACACACTTTTGAATAAAACAAATGCCCCATCTCAGTCCCCGAGCTACTGCCCACTGAGTGCAATGTTATTTACTGCCTGAACAGCTCCGGGAGTAGAAAACATTGTGGAAGTCACGGCAGGCTCAACACCCCACATAAAAATAAACACTTTTTTTTTTCCAAAGCATTTTAGAGAATTTCAAATATGTTCTACCCTTTTAATGCAGTTTGTCTCATTAAGGACTTGATCCTTCTCTAATTAATGGAGATGGAAAAATTCCTTTCGGTTCCAAAAGGGAAAACGCTGAAGTTTGATGCTCCGCAGCAACTGCTGGCTTGGCGAAAGGAAAAAAAAAATCCACCCAAATAATACATACATTTATACTAGTTCGGGGTTTGACTCTCTCCAGCTCACTGAACACTTACTAGGGACTACTTGACAAATAGAAAACCACAAAGTGGTGTTTTGCTTCTTTTCCAGATCAGATGCCATGAATTTCAAATTAATAGAGATGTTTACTCGCTAATACAAAATTTACATGTATTAGCTTATAAAATATTAATATGCCAGTTTCCTGTAGCAAAATACAGTGTTGCCATTTCAAAAACAAAAACTGCAGAGACTTTGGGAGAAAAAGAAACAACACTCAGGCTTAGGAATACCTCACATTTCATTTTGGTTAGCCTATTATTTGTAGTTTTGAAACTTTATTGGTCCCCGATCTAATCTTTTCTGAGTATGAAAACATTAACATATGGTTTAACACAGCACAGGGCTGGAAAGTCCATATCCCAAATGCACATTGTATGCAGGGTGACATTCACACTAAATATCATCCCACAGGGTCTGTACTCCATTTTACCTGGGATTAGAGAGCCATGAAATCTCTGGAAAAGTTGTTCATGAGTCTGAACCAAATGGCGCACAGTGTATTGAGATATTCGCAGCGTGTGCTGCTGCCAAAGGTTGTGGCTCAAATGTCTCTCTAAGTAACATTAAAAATCTGCTGCTTCATGCCTATGAATTTCAATATTTATAGCGTTCAATAAAATGGTCCACTGTCAGAGAGAGATGTGCCACTGTGCACTCTCTGAGCAGATGGGCTGCAATATGGCACATTTACATGGACCAGCTGTGGAGTGCAGAAATGAATGCTGGTCAGAGGCGGGCTGGAGGCACCACATCTGGAATGCAAACAGACCTGCCTCTGCAGACACCAGGACCTTTCCTGAGCAGGATGAGCTCTGATTTAGGGCCGCTCACCAGTGTACCTTAAACTGCATCAAGAGTCCTCATTAACACAAGAGACTATGGTGAGGTTTAGGGCCTGGAGCTTCTCTGCTGGGCATCTGTCAGAGCTGGGGGATGGCACTCTGTAGCCTGGCGTAGAGGCGCCCTGGGGACACATTCTCCCCTGTACCATGTTACAGGCCAAATTTCACTTTTTTCTTTTTTTTTTTTTTTTTTAAATCTCTCCTGTACAGTGTTGTACACTGAAAGCTTTTCAATACAAGTGGCAAACAAGCTTCTTTTGACTCCCACCCTTCCCACTGCCCCCCTGGGCAACTGAGGAGTCTGCTAATACTCTGAAACTGAATTGATTTTTTTTTTAAGCAGAAAACAGTAAGCACTCCAGCACCACATAAAAAGAATAAAACACATCTGCTTTGTTTCTGCAGTAAAAGGGGATTTTTGAACCTTTAGATCACAATTCCTAGAAAAAATACTGGTGGTCACTTCTATATACAGCATTTTACACTGCGCTTGGGCAAAATCTTGGAGCTTCTGAAGTCAATGGCAGAATTCCCACTGATTTCCAGTAGAGTTAGGGTTTTGCTCAATTAGAATAAATGGACCTTAAAGTGGGTATAAAAAATAATTTGCTCACAGATTAAGGTCCCTCTGTGCTTCCAGAGTGGTCTAATGTGTCCTTAGTGTATATAAAAGTCATATGTTTAAATCAAAAGGACAGAGTGAATGGATATATTTGATTCAGCACAGACATAATCAAAACCAAATTAACATGTCTGATATTGCAAATCAGACCTTCCAGTTCTTCCAGATCAACATACTTCATCACCACATATTTCTTACATGGAAGTGTTAAGCAGGTGGTTGGGGGGCAAGGCAGGAAATACAGGTGTGAGAGATAAATTACTTCTTGCAATACAATATTCTTTGGCATTTCAGCCCTTCCAAAGATACCATGCCAGATGAAGTGCAGTGCAGCCCAGTTCCTAGCCTGCTGCATGGCAGCTCCCCCACTTACCTGGTTTTGGTGTATAAATGAAAGAGTTTCACATATCCCTGAGGCTGAACATGCAAAGCTACAAAGAATTGGAGAAGAATGAGTGCTTTTCTCCTAGGAAGTTTCCTACCCCTCCTCTCCCCCTCCTCTCACCTCCCACCCTCTTGCCTCTGCCATTCACAGGTTTTTAGAGCATTTTTAAAGGCTTGGCTGGTTTTAATGAATAAGTACACAAAGGGGGAAATAAACTGCCCGGTTTATGATTGCTTCTGTCATCTCGCTGGAGGAAGGCATGATGAGAACCAATATGAATATGGCTTGAAACAGAGCATTGTCATCTATTTACCCTATTCTTTTTCATCACTCCTGGGTGTCTGTGACACTAGGAAGCTCAAATATGTTGAGGAAATCCATCACCAACTGATACACAGCAAATACTCCATAGTGTAGAGTATCAATGCATACTTAAAATTATGCTGAAAACAGAGACATACACTTTGTGCCAAGTTCTGCTCTCAGGGAAGTTAATGGCAGAGCTCCTTTCAACCGTCAGGGAGCTGCAGCTTGGAGCCATTCTTTGTTCTTTGATTAATAATTCAGAATATGTCTGAAATCACACATCCAGCATACTCTGAATTTGCACAGGGCACAGCGTATTGTGTGTCAGCAGCAGTACTCCAAATCTGGTTATGGCTGAATAGCTCTGTTCCTACGGGGCAAGTCCTGGGGACTGTCCCTCTGCACAGGAGGTACACTGCAATGCTGCCCCTCTTTGCTTTGCCAGGGGACAAGCACAAATTACATTGTTTGGTGGAGGGCACTGCCTGAGAAGCAAGGGATTAGGATGCTAACCCAGGACTTAGCAAATACTGAGCTGGGCAAACCTGAGGATGCATGAGGATTAAATGCACACACATACATTCAAACCACCAAGGATATGTGGACAGGCATGAAAATCAGGTAAAAACCCTGAGCGCCTCTTCCAAACACCTCAGCAACAGGGGCACCTGGGACTCAGCCCTGCAGCTAGCTGGCAGTGTCTGCATAGCCCTGGTTTCTCTGTCTGGGAACCAGAAAGACAAGTCCTACCCCATTGCAGGGGAGCTGCCAGGAAGAATATACAGCACATTCTGAGATGCCTCAAGACCGTGGCCACAGGGTCATATTCACACCAAAAATACATGGAGGACTTGATGCCCTTTGGGACTGATAGTTGCCTATTAATCAAGGGAAGATTAGGTAATTGCTATTTGAAGTATGGCTTGCAGCATCTGTGTTATTGTAGCCTTTCAGATCTGTTAAGGCAATTTTAATCCAGATCTGCAGGCATCACTTTCCTCCTCCACCAGGCAAAACCGTGGGGCCAAACTGAGGTGGAGGAGAGACCTCAGGCCAAGTGAGTGTGGTAAAGCAGCTCCCAAACAGCGAGAAATAAGTTTCAGCACTTGGAGCCACTATCTGTCTCTTGCTGCCTGGGCTGGAAGGCGACAGACAGAGCCGTTACCATCACAAATCACTCCGACGCTGCATGTCCATCAGGCAAGCACTGTTCCAGTGCGGGGCTGTCTGGCGCAACATGTGCCTGTCATGGACTGCTGCACATGCAAGTTTTCCCATCTTGTAAGAGATATTTTGACCATATCCTTCCTGACAAGAAACAAGTCTATTTATGGCTAGCTTCTTTTCATAAATAATCCAGTCCCTTACTACACTGCACAGACGTGTATTTGACTTCTAGTGTTATTTATTATCCTACATTTTTTGTTTTCTTCAGTTTCCTGCTTTTGCTGAGCGGCTTGGGGAACTCCTAATGTTAGTGTAATTGCCGTAAGGAGTTTTACAAGGACTCAGGTCTCAAGGTCTCTTTGACCTCAACTATATTCTACCAATAGTGGCATTTGATTGCTTAATAACCAACTGTATAATCCTGGGTGACTGCACAGTAAAGTAAGATTTTCTGCTCTGATCAAATTATATGCAGTGGAAAAAGGCAGGTGTTAGGGAGCTACTGATAGGTCTCAGGTGCTCTTACTCATCCCCAAGACTTGCTGAGTCCCAGCTCTGGGCTAAATTTAGAGCAACCTGTGGGCAAATCTAACTTTGGTGTATAAATGAAAGAGTTTCACATATGGCAGTGGCCATGGAAGGGTCTTCCACCAGCTGATGATGGGCTGGATCAGATAAAATCATGGGCTATATCCAGCCACAGACTGTATGCTCCCCACCTAACAGTAGTACATGAGTATTAAGTACCCCTGTTAAATAGCAAATAATCTAGATTTTACTGAGCAGAAAGTTTGCCAAATGCTTTACACCTACTCATGGTGCAGAACTAGCACAGCTCAGGGAAAGGTGGTAGGACTCCGTGCATCCAAAAGAGCTGCTCAGCAAAGGTGGATTGGAGGCACTTTTTTTGTGGTACTGGTGGAAATCCATTAGCAACTGTAAAGTCAGCCTGACTTTCCCATTCCTTCATAGCTTGCAAAGGAAAACAAACATTTTTCTTCTTATAAACTGAGTACATCACACCCACATATCAATGCAAGACAAGCACAGAACTATCTTCCTTCATGGCAAGCCCTTTCTGATGGGAAGGAAAGGAGGTACCAGGGTACACCTCAGCATCCACTGCATGTGGTGGAACATCAAAGATAATGCCTGCAGATGATTAAACCAGATTTGATGTACAAATGTCTGCAATCTCATTTCTGGTGCAAATAAGAATCAAGTTGCTACTTGACAAAGCAAAATTATCACAATATATAGCTTGAATAGTGATGCCAAGGAAGGCCAGCGTATGCTGGCCAGCAGCAGCCCAGCATGACTGAAGAAGCAGCAGTGGAGCTTGGTCCTTATGTTTGTCCTACTCTTGCAGCTGAGCAGAATCCTGCCGCACCAGTTTCAGAGCTTGGAAGGCCAGAAGGGACCATTACATCATGTCATCACCAGCCCTGGCTAGGGCTGCCCAGGCAACAGATGGCTGAAATGTAAGTGAAGTTCATCATGAGAAAAAAATTCTGCTTTATAGTAATTCCTCAGAGAAAAAAAAAAAAAAAAAAGGCAACCCAAACCCAGGAAATCCTAAAATTCTGTATAGAGCTTTAACAGCAAGGGGAAAAAAATCACTGCAATATTTTGTTCTGGAAGAATCAGAACATGTTTTTAACAAATCAAGTTCCTTTGGGCTCTTAGCAGCTGCCAGACTGTTTCATCCCCCTTTTAACAGTGGGAAGCTTTTTGGCCATAAGATAGTCTAGTGCTGGCAGTGGGGCGTGTTCAAGTGGGTCAGAACTTTTCTGAAAGCTCAGACCATGCTGTTGCAAAGCTGCATGTCCTCAGAGGAGCTGTGGATTGCCACTGCTCATGAAGCTGTGCAGCACAGCGTTACCTCTCCAGGTGGCAGAGTTGATGCTTAAGCTTCCAGGGAGGCAACTGTCAGGAGGAAATCACTCAGGACTGGGGGCTAAAGTAGTCCCAGGTCCTCTGGGTTACCTACCCTTTAGGTAAGGTGGCTTCCCAGCATTGAGAGTGGAGCAATCTGGTGGAGGCATCTCGGGGTCCCCAGGAATGTGCTTGGCTAGCATGGGCATGGCCAGCCCCAGCCATCTCTCCAGCCCATCTGCATCACCCAGCGTGGCAGCCAGCCTCTGCTGTGCCGTGCCCCATGCAAGCACAGAAACCCTGTGTGCCAATGTTGGAAAGGTGTCTGCAAAGTCACAGTTAACCCCCAAGTGCAATTCTTGCAAGAAATTTCTCCCTGTAGTGCTCACGAGCACCACAGCCCAGAAATGCACCACACAGGTGATGCTCCATCCCTGGAAACATTCAAGACCAGCCTGGACAAGGCTCTGAGCAACCTGATCTAGTTAAAGATGTTCCTGCTCATTGAAGGGTGGTTGGACTAGATGACCTTTGAAGGTCTCTTCCACCACAAACTGTTCTATGATTCTAAGAAAGGTGGCCCACCCAGCGCACCAGAGCTGGCACTGAGCCAAGCCTGCACCCCTTGAACCACTTTGGCAGCAGTCTGGCTGCAGCCTGCCTAGTGTCCAAGACCTGACCTTACAGTGATGCAGCTCTCTGTGCCCACATCTCAGTGAAGCAGCCCTCACCCCTCTCCTTTTGCTGTGGCGTCAGGATGTTGCTTCCCCTGAAATCAGGGGCCAGAGTGAGGCGTCGACAATGGTCTGACGCCCTTTTCATTTTGCAGTTGGCTGCATAATCTGAATAGAGCTGGAGAGCACCATGGGGACAATGAGAGAAAATTCATTTCTAAAAAGATATGATGGTGTCAGGGTAGAAAACCTGCCTGGGTAGCAGTCTGCTGGTAGGCAGGGGCACGTGGCACTCCCCACTACCTAACACATTAAACTTGTTGTAAGCAAAGCATGTGACTTTAAAACTTAAATAAAAGTCCAGTTAAAGGGCTTTCAAAAGGCAGCCGGGCTGCCAGGTTTCTGCAGTAACTCTTCCTCTCTTGGTACCTCTACTCTTTGCTTCCATGTTTCTTCCTCCCTTTCAACTTCCAGGACAAATCTGCTGTATGACAGCAATTCCCCCAGGGTGCTCACAAATTTTTCTGCAGGTAACTCCAGTCAGAGGAGGTGAGGAGCAGACCAGAACCTCAGCACTATGCTTCACATGCCGTCAGCAGGGTCCTCTGCCTTTATAAATTCATACCAGTCTCTGGATTTATCTTAGAGCTGGAAATGAATAATATAACACAATAAATACTCACTGGGGAAAATCCAAACAGACCATCATTCATGTGCTAAATTTTTTCCTAGTGTCTATCATGCTACTACTTACTGGCCAGAAAGACTGCATAGCAGTAAAACTGTCTCCCTCTGGTAAAACGAGAAAGGGGGTAGAAAGCATAGAGGATATTTGCATTTAACTTCATCTCATGGAGACAGAACATTAAAATGCTATTTGGTAACTTAGTCATAGAGAAGAATAGTAGAACCATAGGCCTTTTTTCTTTTTTATTTTTAAAGATGTAACTCTTTTAAGAGTCCCCTTAAGAGTGCTCAGTAGGGTGTGTCAATATTGCTCCCCATGGAAATCATATGGTTTGCCTATGCAGACAGTGAATTGTTTTGTGGCTGTGAAATATTGTGTGTTGCCCTGTGAGCAGTGGAGCCAGTGGCTCGAGGAACCGTTGTTGAGACTGACAGTTACATTGTGCCACTGAATAGTGAAACGGCAGAATCAAAAACTCAAGTGGACCCAGACAGAATGTCCTGACCTTTAAGTAAAAGGCTGATTGGATATGGTGGGAGCTCCCCTTCATCTTCCACCATAATCCATTACACCTTTCTTGGCAAACCCTCGTAATTCATGTAGCCGCACAGATACATTTCCCATAGAATTTTTTTACATGCTTATCATTAAATTTATCTCTTATAACTTACTTGTCTTTGTATGGTCCAGTTGCGATGTGAAGTGTCAGCTCCCTATGTTGAAGCATTCACAGCGTCCTGCCTCAGAAGTAATTCTGTGCTTTGCAGTGTAAAAGCCCAACAATAATAAATTTGTAGGAACACATTCAGAAGGAAAGTTTCTGCAGTACAGCAATAAACACATGCAAAGATACTATATACTGACCTGCAGTGGAAAAATAACAGACCCAGACACATGAAAACTGTGAACTTTATTACATTAGGTCCACATTTTGAATATGTCTGAACTAGACTGTAAAGTATTGGGGCAGATACATTTTATGTATCTATAATGTGTGACGCACAGTACCTTATAAGTAAGAAAGAAAATAATAATGGCATTATTAATTTTTGCTGCTAACTCTGCTTTAGAGAAGATCAGTGTTACATAAACAAATGAGAAAAAACTTGTGTTTTAATTTCAAAATTGATTTTTACCAGTTTAAATAGTTTGTTTAAATAATTGCTATGTGTGTTGATAATGAAATATAGCAGCATGGAAAGACACTGGTTATTTTTTAATGAAACATCATTATAATGTGCAGAAAGATGAGTTTCCTTCTTGAAATACATTACCTTCATCCTGGAAGTCAGAATTCATGTGGTTTGTACCCAGCCCTCTCTTTACTGATGAGAGAGTAAAATGCATCCACACCCCCATGTCCAGCTGCATTTTTCCTTAGGAACCTATGAACTTGTGGACGCATAGTTTTCCCTAAAAAAGTATTTTAAGTACTGACTGACCGTTTTTTGCTCCTTAAAATAAGTTAATGACCTTTATTTTTCTGGGTTTGAGTGTGAAAGCTTCCACACAGGCCACCTTGCAGGCTTGCAACACAGTGTTTGTTATGAAGTCCCACACATTGGTTTTATAGTATTGTACATATAAAGACATACTCCTCTGTATCAGACTGTATACACAGATATGCTATTTGCCTGGATGCTATAATCTCCTCTGTGGACAGATTATCAGGCATTCCTCTTGCCTGATGGTATGTACTTTACCCACTTTTGAATGAAACTGTACAACAGCTCCCGACATGTCTGAATGTGGCACTGGCATTTCTTGCATCCTTCTTCTGTGAGAGGCGAGAATCTTCAAACTCAATTAGCATTTTAAAGAATAGGTTCAGTTTTGTGGTCCATTAAAGTCAGTTAAATTGATGCACTGCATGTCTTTATTTCAAAAATAAAGCTGAACAATTAAAGCCCGTGTCTCTTTGCTCAGCTTTTGATTCCTCACAAAGCTTTCCCACTTGCTGCCTTTGGATGTAATGTTAACAAAGTCAGTTAACATCAAGAGCAGCGCTAACAGGCATGGCACAATTCCTTGTTTTTGCTCAATCAGTCTGTGTTCAAACTATCAGTTTGATTTATTTGTCCATGCTGACCCTTATTCACCACTTAATTATCCTTGTATAATGTTTCAAGAGCCTCCTGACACAAGGAGAAAGACAATTGCCGATGTTCTGTGGAACAACTGTTGACCTGATGGCCAAAATGATGACTGCGGGTCGAAGGTTGGTCTCTTTTTGAAGGACCCACTCCATTCTTGAGGGCTCTGGCCGGAGCCACTTAGCCCGGGTGCTGCTGGCACCGGGTAGCCTGCTGGCCCCCAGTCCTCCCAGTGCGCCTGGGGTCAGCCCAGCCAGCCAGGCCGAGCACAGCCAGTTGACAGCTTATCTGCTGAAAGAATCAGGGTTTGTAGTGGGCAGATGATGGGCTTGCTCATGTCCCCTCTGTTCCCACTCTGCTCCAGCATCAGCACACAACTTAGCCAGAACTACTCCTGACACTGCATTGCCAAAACCGAGATTAGAACCACGTCCTCTGGGAAAAAAAAGAGGCTATAAGTATGATGGTCTCCATCATCACCCCTGAGCAAAAGGGCTGGCCCTTATTCTTAGAGCAAAGGATGTTAGTTTAAAGTCCTCGACATGTATGCTCAGCCCCATGCCAGAGAGTGCACAATGACCTCCATTCATCCGGAAAGCATCCTTTCTGCCGCTCCAGCTTGGAAACACTGAATGACATTCCTATTCGTTTCCCATTCAAAAGCGAATAATCAACTAATAGGTTAATTTTGACAGGACACTGGCATCTCATGGGGACAGAGGGCATGATCCACATTTTCAGAGTGCTGGGGAAAGAAGTGGCTGAAGTGGCCCAGCATGAGAGTCCGGGTGTTAGCTCAGCAACTCCTGCAGGCTGTCAGGGGCTGTGCAGGGAAAAAATTCTGACCTTTTTAAAAGCAGTAACCACCCCAAATGTAAGCAGTTAGGGCACATTTTGTTCAGTTTTTCAAGATAACTGACTTTCCGTGAGCATGAGGGGTTATATTTCAGCGAATTTACACCATTTCAGACCACTGAGTTCTACTACTTAAATATGTACTTGGCTGTAAAGGCCTAGCATCCTCACCACCAGCAGCTAAAATCTGATGAATCATCTCCACGATCCCTGTGCCAGAAGGACCTTTCAGCAACACAGAGGCAGAGGTCCAACTCTTCTGTCATCTTGTACAGAATCACAGAATCACAGAATATTAAGGTTTGGAAGGGACCTCGAAAGATCATCTAGTCCAATTGCCCCACCAGAGCAGGAACACCTCGATGAGGTTACACAGGAGTGTGTCCAGGTGGGTTTTGAATGTCTCCAGAGAAGGAGACTCCACAACCGCCCTGGGCAGCCTGTTCCACTGTTCTGTCACCCTCACTGTGAAGAAGTTTCTTCTCATACTTAAGTGGAACCTCCTGTGTTCCAGTTTATACCCATCGCCCCTTGTCTTACCATCGGCTGTCACCAAAAAGAGCCTGGTTCCATCCTTGTGACACTGACCAGGGTGAGTCTCACCAGGGCAGAGTAGAGGAGAAGGAGAACCTCTCTCGATCTACTAACCACCCCCCTTGTAATATACCCCAGGATGCCATTGGCCTTCCTGGCCACAAAGGCACAGTGCTGGCTCATGGTCATCCTGTTGTCCACCAGGACCCCCAGGTCCCTTTCCCCTACACTGCTCTCTAATAGGTCATACCCCAACTTATACTGGAACCTGGGGTTGTTCTTACCCAGATGCAAGACTCTACGCTTGCCCTTGTTATATATCATTAGATTTTTCCTTGCCCAACTCTCCAGCCTGTCCAGGTCTCACTGGATGGCAGCACAGCCTTCTGGCGTGTCAGCCACTCCTCCCAGCTTTGTGTCATCAGCAAACTTGCTGATAGTACACTCTATTCCCTCATCCAAGTCATTGATGAATATATTGAACAGTACTGGTCCCAGTAGTGACCCTTGAGGGACTCCACTAGATACAGGCCTCCAACTAGACTCTGCCCCATTGATCACAACTCTCTGGCTTCTTTTCTTCAGCCAATTCGCAGTCCACCTCACTACCCGATCGTCCAGACTGCACTCCCTCAGTTAGGCAGCAAGGATGCTATGGAAGACTGTGTCAAATGCTTTACTGAAATCAAGATAGACCACATCCACTGCTTTTCCATCATCTATCCACCTGGTTATGTCCTCATCAAAGGCTATGAGGTTGATTAAGCATGACTTCCCCTTGGTGAAGCCATGCTGACTGTCCCTCTTATCCTTGATATGCCTTGAGATGGCACCCAGGATAAGTTGTTCCATCACTTTCCCAGGGATGGAGGTGAGGCTGACCAGTCTATAGTTACCTGGGTCCTCCTTCCTGCCCTTTTTGAAGACTGGAGTGACATTTGCTTTCCTCCAGTCCTCAGGCACCTCTCCCTTTTCCCACAACTTAGCAAAGATGATGGAGAGTGGTCCAGCAATGACCTCAGCCAGCTCCCTCAACACCTGCGGGTGCACCCTGTCTAGACCCATGGAGTTATGGATGTCCAGATTGCTTAATTGCTCCCTAACCCAGTCCTCATAATCTAAGGTAAACTCCTTCATTGTCCTGACTTCCTCTGGGGCCTCAACAGTACGGTGCTCCTCAGGACAGCCTCTGGCAGAGTAGACAAAGAAGGCATTCAGTAACTCTGCCTTCCCTGTATCTTCTGTCACCAGGGCACCCACCTCATTCATCAGTGGACCTACATTGCCTCTGGTGTTAGTTTTATCTACCATGTATTTGAAGAAGTTCTTTCTGTTGTCCTTGACCCCTCTCACAAGGTTTAATTCTAAGGAGGCCTTAGCTTTCCTACTTGCCTCCCTACATCCTCTGACAACAGCCTTATATTCTTCCTCCATCTGGTTCTCTGGCGTCATCTCTGAAAGACTGTGTGAATACATTTATTTCTGGCTCACTGATCCACACTCATCTTTACAGCCTCAAGGAGCACTATCAAGCACTGTAGTTGGGAGCAGACTTTGGGCTGCTTTAGGTGGGATCAGTGTGATGTACAGACAGCATTGGAGCAGAGGAGTAGGCAGACTAACTCGGGACTTCCCAACCTGTTTGCCAGTGCTAATCATCCCCAGCCACCACCAAGCATCTGAATCACAACAAGGGTGAAACCAAGAAGAAATAACATGACACCCTGGATGTCAGGCAACAGCATTGGGTTCTCCAGCTCATGAGAGTCTGGGGCACAACACAGCTGGTGCTTGGCCTACCGCTTTCTTTCAAAACTTCTGTTTGAGCAGAAATATTCATACATTAGTATTACTGTCATCTGAAAGGCTTTTATGCTGTTTTCAGACAACTACATTTTATGTTTTTGCTTTTAATGAAAACTCAAAATCTGTCAAAAAATATTTTGGCAAGACAAAGAAAAATTGTTTTCATTGGTCTTTTCCAGGAGAGGAATAAATAAAGAATTCTCCAGCTGTCCTTATTAAATTGCAGACATCTAATTGTGAAGGCAGGATGCTGACAAATCTTTGCTGGTTCTCTTGATGTCCCTAGGAAATAACCCTCAGCAATGCCAGATGCTTCTATGTCCAAAACCCTGTATGAGCAGGAACTGGTTCTGTACTGACACTGCCCATGCAGTTAACCCCTCCAGACAGCAGAAGAGGAAGCAGTTAGTTGCCATATTCGATACGTCACAGAGGTAAATAACAGTGGAGGCTGAAGCGTCCAGGCTCTCAGGGCTCAAGCTGATACCTTTGAAGACCTGGAGGTTGTTGCTGGAGCGAGAGGGGTTTTGAGACACTTGCCCACAGCCACATGGCAAATCTCTGTGCCAGGACTGGGACCCTCTCCTCAAAGCCTTGTGTGCAGCAGATGATGGTTGTTGGCTGGTGGCTGTTCCCTGTGGCAGGGACCATTGAGCCATCTCCACCTGCTTCCCATGGGTCAGCAGCAAGGGCTGGGTGCAGACCCCCACTTCAGGCCACTTCAAAAGCAATTGAACACCATGCAGCACCGCTGTTCATCTAGGTCTCCCTGTTGGCTCGGGACAAGGGGCAGAGTGGCAGAGCTGGGCCAGGGCACAGGGGTGACAGAGGGCAGAGGCAGGTGTAAGAACTGGGAGCATGGTCAGGGCTTGGCCAGGGTATGCTGTGTTATCTGCTCCCTGCTCAGCCATGAGCACAGGGCCACTGGCAGACCCTGCCCAGCAAGACTCAGTTTCTCTTTTCAGCTGTGCCTCTGGCGACAAGCTCCCCATCCCTCCGAGCCGCAGCTGTGCCGGCGTGAGGCTCAGCACCGAACAGTTTCCACGTGATGAGCCTGGGTCTGAAACTCACAACTTTTATCAGTGCTAGGAAAATCAAATTATGGCTATTTTATAGCACCTAGGAGAGGGCCAAGAGTTTCCTTGAAAGCTCATCTTTCATTTTGAAAAGAGCATCTCATCACTTAGGGGTGGAATAGCAGGACAAGGAAAGCCTCAAACCTTGTCTGAAAGATGGAAAATTTATGGCTGCAAAGGGCAGCGTATATCAAAGAGCTTTTGGCCAAGGCTCACCAATAAAGCAATTCACCTACTGGGTGATGTGAGGACAGAGTAAGATGAAAGTAAAGTTCGATCATTTCTTCCCATCGCAACAAAAAGGTTGATAAAGAATATACTTGATATCAAACAGAGCTTCCTGCTGTCTCCAGTTACCTGGGAGTTTGGAGCCTGCAGTTTGAATAATGTTTCCTCCATAATAGGGTTGACAGCAGAAGTGTGGAGAGACTGATGGGCCTTCATGCAGGCTCAGCTTTTGTAGTTCAGGCTCATTCTTTATTCTCAGAGTGGAGCAGATAATAAATGTGTAAATAAATAGTTAGCAATCTTCTGGCATGGTAAAATAACTAGTTGCTTTCTTGTGCGGCAAAAGAATTAAATCATACAAATAGTAAAACCACATTGCTTGCTATGTTTCATGAACTTTGCAAACAGCTCAGGAAAGTCATTTGCATCATTTGAGAAAGAGTATGGGTAAAGCTAACTGTGTCTGCCAATAGGACTGAAACAAAATAGCCACCACTGTAATCTGAGAAAGTTAAGTGCTTATAAAAAAATAAACTTGTTTTCTCCATTTTGTTTATAAAAACAAATCCATGCTAAATTCCAACTCAGTCAAATGTTATTTAGAATGTTTCTTTCTTTAATATGAGCTCTGAGGAAATTATAACAGAATTGAATTTATATTAAAAGCCACGGTCCTTTTTATAAAAATACTGGGATTTCCACTTGACTGCAGGGGTTGTTGAGCTCTGGGTTTATCACACCTACTTCATACACCTGGCAGGGACTTTTTTTGTCACTTAGTTTCACAGCAAAGCAGAGTCACAGTGAAATATTTTAGATGTTTTTAACTGAAGCTTTTTATGTGAGTTATACAAGATTTAAGCCAATTATTTCAATGGGAGGTATAAAATAGAATAATGCACAGACACTTTGAATATGTCTGGGCAAAATAAGTATTTCAACAATTATTTTCCATTAAAACTTGAGCAGAGCTTGTGCTGTTCATCATTTTTTAACTGTTTGCTACAGCTCAGCCCTGTCTTTAAACAGGCTGCCACGCACTCCTCTGGTACATGGGAGTAGGTCAGGGTTGCACTAAGGAAAAGATGTTGTCCGTGAGTACATTTCGGAATGCAGTTAGATGAGATAAACTGTGTAGTTTTAAGGAGATGCCCAGGAAGATGAGAGGGAATAAACCCTGTGAAGTTCTCCTAAATTAAAGCATAATCTCTGGGGAAGACCTTTAGAGACAACTGGAAGTGCCATTATTCCCCTCAGCTTGGTGCTTCAAAGGAACTTTTTTTTCTTTTTTTCCCTTCTGCAAGGAACTTGTTCCCAGGCAGCTTGAAATGAGAGCTAGCTGAATTTTTCCCTTTTCAAAAAGTAGTTCAAATGAGAACTGATTCTTAGACATAAAGTTTCTGCAGGAGAATATCTTTTTCAATATTTTTTAATGGAAGATAATGCCAACGGTTAAAATTGAAAAACAGTTCTGTAAGATTTTCCCTGATTTTTTTTTTTTTCAATCACAGTCAAAATGTTTACCTGAAACTGCTCTTTGAAAGCTGGGGAAATTACAGTTTCATTTTTAGTTCTGTAGTGACAACAAAATCATAAACCATTGTAAATTTTGACAGAAATTAGAAAGTAAAAAAAAAAAAGGAAAAATAACTGACAGTTTCCACTCAGCTGTGCTGAGCAATATCTGTCTAACTCATTGGTAAAATACAGCCCAAGAAAATATGGGTTCAAATTTTCAAAAATGTGATGCCCTTTTTTATCCCGATGTTACAGAAAATGCCTCTTGGTCTTCAAAGGGCAGTAGCCTGTGCGAAGCCAATACTCTGAGAGTGCAATGCAGAATTGCTTGACAGTTTCAGGTGGTAACTCAACATTAGCAGCATCCTTGACATCAAATGGCTGAAGCCCGTGCTTAAAGTTAAATACAGCCTAAATGTAATGCTAAATAGCTGCATTGACACTTCATTAATTAGTAAATTAATGCCTTCAGCAAATAGCCTGTCTACACACTCATGTCTGTTTCCTCCACAGATCTCTCCAGGCAATATCAGTAGCTAGAGGAGTAAATGCAATTACAATGGATGCAGATTTGACTGTCCGATTTAGATGATGAAGTAAAAATCTTCGATGAGCTAATGCTACCCCTCGTGCAGCAGTAGTGTTACTAGCTGCTGTTACACTGGTCTAATGAAGAAGTGAAGAGCTTGTGCTTAAGGTGCTGGTTTTTTGTTTAAACACGTCTCCCTCTGGCACAGCATCCACCAGATCCCTGACTTCCAAAGCAGAGGCTGAGATTAGGTCTTTGTCTCAGTGAGTGCATTCAAGTGCAGAAGCCGCTGCATGGGAAGCTCTTTGCCTGTACGGCAACAGCTGCAGCAAAGGACTGTCATAGGATCACATCTTTTTGCAAGTGAGAATTTCACTGAGCAGTCTATAATGTCCACATCATAAAGAAAATTTTAGAACAGAAAAGTGAAAGTGGATAAAACCAATCTGTTTTACTCCAGTGACTAAATTTTTGTATTCTTTGGAGCAGGGAATAGGGAAGAAACTCCCACGCTGCCATAAAAAAAGAGCCTCTTGCAACTCCGAAGCTATGAACCCTGATGAGAGCTGGAGTAAGAAAATGGGACTTAATGGAAAATCCTCTTATAAGCAAACAGTGCTATGATCATTGTGGAGACAGGATCACACACTGTTTGCAGAGGGACTGCCTGTCTCAGATAACATGACTGCATCCTCGGTCTGCTTACCTTATCTTCAAACACTGACCAAAATTAGAGGTGAGGCATTTTGTTTGCGATGTTAGAGTTCTTCCCATCAGTTTACTACATGTTCATGTCAATGGAGCCTGAGAGGTGCAGCCAGATTTTGAAGTATTTGAAGTCTGAGGCTCAGATCCAGGAGTTCTCTCCATTGTCATGGCAGGTCGTTTTCACTACATGAAGATTCCTTCTAGCAAAGCTTCTGCCAGGCTTTGGCTGATTTCAGAAATAATTCTTTGACCATAAAGAATAGACATTCCACCATAAAAATCACTGCTATGCTCCCTCCAACTCAGCAGCTGGGAACCCAAAGGCACAGAGACATAATGTCACTGAAACGCAGTAGAGCTATTTTAGGGTTTTGTTCCAATTTCCACTTAATATAGATGTGCTGGCACAACCATATGCTGATAGATGATTGCTGGTGAAAGAGTGATGGATCTCTGCTTCCCCTCGGAGGGCCACAGCAGCCCCTGAAGCTCCAACAGAGATGTGGGCAGGATCCAGCAGCCTTTTCTTGGTTGGCTCTCTATCAGGAAACCCGCCAAGCACAAGCCACCCTCTCAGGGTCTGCTTCTGAAATCTGCCAGACAGGTCAGTTGCTATTTCTTTGATTCCTTGAGGCATCAAGACAATCCTTCACGTATGTGGATATTTGGGTGAACAGACTAAATTTGAGATCTAGTGATGAGAAGTACTAGATCAGATTATTATTATTGTTGTTGTTGTTGTTTTACTGGCCTTTTTGTAATTGTAACAAGGTGGTTCCCACCTCAGCAGGCTGCTGCCAGGTTGCAGCTCAAAAACATCCCTGAGTAAAGGGGCTTTGTTTTGATGCCCAGCCTTGCTCACCCCCACACTGGCTCAATGTGCATCCCAGGCAATATTGGCATCTCCCCCAGGGCTGCACCTGTGCTCGCACAGAGGATCTGCTGGTCGGGGGGGGTGTATGGCACCATACGGCAGTTCAGGCAGTGACACCACACCAGGAGTGAGGATTTGGGGGTCTGGTTCCTGAGGGCAAGGGCCTCAGCCCTGTTGCCAGGGATTGCCAGCAGGACCAGGCACAGCAGGCACTTCCCACCAGCCTGGGCTGCCAGCCGAACGCAGTGCTGCGCTGCAGTGCCTGCCTGCTCGCCAGCCTGCCTCAGAGTAAGAGTACTATAATTAAACACAAGATTTAGGGCCTCACTGAATCGGGGCCTCAGTTATTACAAAGTAATGTATTTCTTGATTATTGACGATAACAGAAGGTTGGTTATGCCATTTAATCATTCAGCAAGGAACAAACGCATTGAAGTCAAAACAAAGACAGCAAATGATTTCTAAGCCTTTACTAATACTTTTATATATGTTAACTGGAAGTAACAGGATAAAAATTATTATTTAACAACCCTAACTTCATCACATACCTTAAAACATATGTTTTATACATACTTTTTAACATATTATTGTCATGCTCAATGCAGCATGAACGGTCTGCAAAAATCATATTCTTGTAATTAGAGGACATCATGACTACTCCAGAGATATGAAAGAAGAACTGCCTTATATAGCTGATGAAAGACATTTTTCTGCATACTGCTTTAGAGGAACTAAGCAGTTAAAACATGTGAGCTGCCGTCTGCCTTTCCAAAAGTGCACAAAATCAGTTTATTGTCAACACATGTCAATATATTTACTTACACTAAGGAAATGGCTTCTGTTGATTGCTTTCAACCAGGCTGATGCCTTGTACACCAGATTTGCAAATCAAATGTTACCACTACTGTGCTTCTGGCAGAAGAAATCAGTGCTGTAACTACAGTACTGTAAAACGTCTGTCTTTCACAGTCACCTGACAGCATTTGCAGACAGGGATATGAGATTGCAGGTTTTTTTCCAGAGAAGCAATGCTGAAATTCAGGCTGGTCTCCACTGGAGCCTTTTCAAGAGTGTGAAGGGCAGAGCTGGAGAAAGCACTCCCAACTGATTGAGCCTTTCAGGTAGAAATTGTCCCAAGATACCTTTACATTTAGCTTTTGGCAACAAGGAAAGAAGGAGTAAGAAAGCACCAAATGCAGCGGAACTTCCATGCTATTGACAAGTACTATCTGCTAGTTGAAAGGAATTGCACCTTATTGTAAATGTAGGCAGCACATACTTCTACTGGGTCAGGTGTTATGGACCCACAGACTGGAGTAATGCTGGTTGGAAGGGACCCCTGGAGGTCATGTTACCCAGTCCCCCACTCAAAGCAGGACCATCACCAGCACAGGATCAGGTCAGCCGTGGCAGTTGTGCATTCATCAGAAGATTACACATAAGTCTAAATACAGCTCATCGATAAGTCTCCAAGCCACTTGTGTCTCTATGAATGTTTCCATTTGCCTTGCTTTCATGACATACGATCCACCAGCACGTGGTTTGGAAGGGCAGCCATGACAGTAGCAGGCAGGGGCAACATTAAATCTTTACCTGGAAGCGATGGGATCCAGTATCAAATCCAGAAAGCAATAGGTCTCTCTACTAATTGCCTTTGCCCGTTAGCAAATCCCAGAAGAATCAGTCTTCCAGAAAACCAAAATTTCTCACCTTAAATTTGAAGTTCAATGAAAGCTTTTTCACTACAGCCACCTGATTCAAATTTTTCTGTGAATGAAGTAAAGGTGAATATTTCCTCTGTCATTATCACTCCCATCTCAGACACTCTCTAACTTGCAATTATTTCACCTTAAAACATAGAGCGGCACAGCACAATTTATTTGTATGCACATCCGTGCAAGTTGAATGTAAGCACCAGGAGTGGGTTGTGCAAAGCAGAGTTGAACAAATACAAATAATTTTGTGTATGTTACACGAAGCTCTGTACAAATACTTTGTTTCTTTGCATCTACAGCATTCTATATGATGTTCAAAGACATTCAGCTTCTAATGATCCCAAACAGTGCTGACCCTTTCGAATTCGATGGGATCTTTCTCTGGGAGGATAGTCCATGTTCAAGATTGGAGCTTGTTGCGGCAACAGAGTCTGGAAAACAGCATGTGGAATCAGTCAGTACCAGTGTCTAGAAGAAGAATAGGCTCAGCCTTGAATGTTCATGTTGGATATTGTCTGAAAAGTTGCCCGTCATGTTACTGCTTGGAAGCTCTGGCAGTCGGGGATGACATGCTCCGGCTTCCCTATTAGCCCCCCTGCGCCGCCGGGACAAAGGGAACTGCAGGCTCCCAGCCAAGCACATACATTTGCAAACTGCCGCCAGTCAGTTCCCAAGGCCAGGGGCTGGATGCCATTGACAAAGAGATGTGAACCGCAGGCGTAGCCTGCTCCGCTCTCCCTGCAGAGCGAGTGGCGCTTCTCATGGAGATCTATAAGGCCTGCTTGCTCCCCCTCACCACCCGCAAATGGCTGGCCAGGCCCCACTTCTGATTTTTCAGGTTTTTAACCAGGCCCTTCCATCCGGCATGGAAGCCACTCAAGCATCATACACTCCTCACCAGCATCTCCTTCAGCCACAGATCTGTGTAGGGACATCTTATCTGCCAGCACACACAATGTTGCATTCTTTTGATGCACAGCGTGGGAGATCAGACCTTGATAACCCCCACTGGAGACTTGGTCTGATGTTGTGGGTAGATGCGAAGAGCAACAGCACAGCAACAGATAATCTCATGGAAAGATCACAGAGCCATATGAAAGGCAGACACCTGAACTTGATTTACTTTTTCTCACTTGACTTTCACTTCACTGCTTTCCTCCAGTAATGGCTTGTAGGGCTGAAGGGATACAGAGAGGAAATTCTCTATGAACTGTAGCATCCACTTGGAGATGCCCAGCATCCAAGCTCATGCTTCTGTCATGCTGTTATCCCAAATCACCACAGATTCAAAGAGGGGGGTATTTTTGCCAGTGAAATTAGCCCTGATACTAC
This sequence comes from Streptopelia decaocto, assembly GCF_964273445.1. Taxonomy (NCBI): domain Eukaryota; kingdom Metazoa; phylum Chordata; class Aves; order Columbiformes; family Columbidae; genus Streptopelia; species Streptopelia decaocto. The sequence continues at coordinate 60,513,366 of NC_138656.1, forward strand.
CCTGAGCTGACACAGGCCAAATTTTGGTTTGCAATGAGATGAATGACCTGTGCTTCAGTGTAGATTGCATGGTAAGGGAAGCCCTGCCTTTCCTGGGGAGGTGGCCCAGCCAGCCCTTACCTCCTTCTTTGGAGACAAGCTGATGGGTGTCCAGCACACAGCATCAGCCCTGTGAAGGGCAGCCACGATCTCACCATGTCTCCTGCTCTAGGTTTAGTTGCCCAATGCAGGGCATGGAAAATGACCTGACAAATGTTGCTAATGGGCTGCATGTGAGCAAGATCCAGGAAAAAAAAAATCTCTAAATACCCTGTGAGATGACACATGCAATTTCTGCCCATCTTCTCCTTAGAGGTGACCAGGGAACAGATGAAGGGTGATGCCCTGTGTTTAGAGAATGACCAGTGCACCAGAAACACCTTTCTCTAACACTTTTCTGGCAACACATGCTTCCCCATCTCCTTCATCCTTTCTCCCCATTTCTTCATTTTTTACACCTCTGTGACTGGGCCCTCTCTGAGGTGCCCCAAAGGTATGATGGGGACATAATTCTCAGTCCAACATTGGCACTAGATCCCAGGTGCCTTTTCACTAAGAATTTGACTGTTAGCTGGGACATGAGTGCTAGGATCAGAGAACCATAGAATAGGTTGGGTTGGAAGGGACCTTTAAAGGTCAGCTAGTCCAACCACCCTGCAACTAGATCAGGTTGGTTGGAGCCTTGTCCAGCCTGGCCTTGAATGTCTCCAGGGATGCAGCATCTACCACCTCTCTGGGCAACCTGTTACAGTATTTCACCACCCTCATTGTAAAAAAATTCTTCCTCACGTCTAGCCTGAATCTCCCCTCCTTTTGTTTGAAACCAATACCCCTTTTCCTATTGTAACAGGCCCTGCTAAAACATCCGTCTCCATCTTTTTAATAGGCCATGCATGCTCAGTCTTCCCATGCAGGACATGCCACCAAAGCAGAGGAGCTACGACGCTGTACTTACTGTTGGCCAAAGACAGAAAGGGTCTTTGGACCCTTTTTTTTTGGACCTCTTATTTGGAGGCTGAAAATACTAACCCCGCTTGGAAACCATGTTAATCACAACAGAATTCTGTCCTTACCCCATAACCTTGGTCTGACAGGGTTTTGTGTATGTTTTTTCTACCCATAGTTTTAACCATACTTAGCTGAAACTGTGGGAAAAATACATCTCAGACCACAGCTATTCCTCAGCCAAGAACTCTTTTAAACAGAAGTTCTTGCCATGAATGTCTCCAGCGCGCTTGCAGCACTCTTGCCTTTCCCTGCCTGGTTATGAAAGAGTCACATGCAACGCTCCTCCCTGGTTGTCAGTCAGGCTACCCCAGCATATGCAGCCCACTCTTGATGTACACAGATGACTGTCAGTCTGTTGCAGCAGAATTGGCTTTAACTCTTTTGTTGTTTGTTTGTTTGTTTGTTCGTTTTTCTTTCTGTGGTTTTTTTTTTAGCTTGCTTGCTGCAGAAATGGAGTGTGACAGTCAAAGTCTTCAAACCTCTCAAACACAAGGACTGAGGACTCTGCTGGCTTGGGGACATTGTGTATATCTACAAGATGAAGGAAAGTCAGGAATTAAATCCTATGAGGGAAAAGTCTGGCAGTTCATTATTGTACATTTACCTAAGAGAATATGTGACTAAAATACATAAAAAACAGACTGATTTTTTCCATCAGAATTTCATTCTTCCCAGTCTGAGGACCTGAGCAAACTTTAAAAATCACACTGGATCCCAGGAATCCATGAAGCTGAAGGATCACTGCATTCCTGTGACCACCTCATAATATGTACCTGACAGAGTTTAGCAGAGCAGAGATACAGACCTCTCATCATCACTGCTCTCAGTTTACTTCCACATTCACATCTTTAGGCTGGGGCAGAGCAGTGACAGAAATGAAGCAGTTCACACTTCATTTGCAAACTCCACTCTCAAGCACTCATTAGTAAGACTGTGGACACACAGCAAACATCACAGTTTTGCCCTCCGCCTCCTTTTCCCTCTGCCTCATACATTTTCCTCTTCAGCAGTAATTTGGAGTGAGCAGCCTCGTAGCTATGGTAAACATCTCTAGTTCAAAAGCTTTTCTGCCACTTGTCTAGCTTTTAGACAAGGTCCCTACAATCTTTTCTCCCAGTTTAAGTCAGAACTTAACTCAAAGCAGTGAGAATGACTACTGTTCATCTAGACCTATGTCAAACCAGAAGAAGCAGCAAAAATCTTCATTGGGCATTGCATTTGGAGTCCAGAAAAATTAATATCATCATAACCAGCAGAAAAATCCCACAAGGCTGAATATGCACACACACATGCGAATGTAACACATATGCAAACCCAGATTTTTATGAGCTCTGCTGTCAGCACGGAGATTGTTTATAGTTGCCAGTAATTTATAGCTTTTAAATGTAATGTTGGAATGCAAATAACCTTCCCCGTTCCCTTCCCTCAGTGATCTGCTCATGAATAAGGCTGAAAGGAGCCCAAGCAGGAGACACAACTGGGGAGGATGGGGAGACAACGGATGACTCAGCCTGCCCCCGCGTTCTCCCAGCCCCTGCAGATGTCATCCCTGGCCATGGGATCTGCTCCCAGCTCTGCCTGAGGACCCACTCACTGCATAGCTACGTGGGATGTGATACGTAACAACTCCTGTCCCAGGCAATTAAATGGAAAGAGTGCTCATCCTACTCTGCAGCAAAAATGTATGCAATGGCATTAAGCAAAAGAAAACAAGCTTTCTGGGGCTTTTGGCAAGAAGATGAGTTTTCCCTTTTCCTACAGGATGAATGGCCATCTTAGTGTTCCCCTCTTCTCTTTCTCCTACTTTTTCAGATCAGTAGGGGAGGATGAGATATTGAAAACTGTCTTTCCATGCCTTCAGTGCCATTTCATATCATAACTGCTCAAGTCAGTTTTATCACTGTTTAGTGGTGCTACAATTCATTGACACTATTGGGAATGTATTTTACAGCCCGATTAAAAAAACTTCCCAAGGGTGCTTTCCTGGGCAGCTGCCTTTCCCCAGCCTGCCCAAAAGATCAGACCGAAACAAATTGCTTTGGCTGCTGGTCTCTGTCAGGTTTGATTGCAAAGGCTTACAGAAGGATATCTAAAATAAGAAGCTCAGTAAGTTACTATAGTGTTCATATTCACAGTGCTAACAAAAAATACTATCTGCAGAGCTTTTAACCTCCCTTCTTCAGTGTTTTCACTGTTTTTCTTTTCTTCCTTCCCTTTCCAATGGCAGAGATTTCTATTTATTAATATTTGTGATAAGTAACGGTTTGGAGTCCATAAAACATTTCTGTGATTTGCAGGTGAAAAGGTAGAGGCTAGCCGGTTGGATATTTATTAATAAAAACTGAGAACTGCAAAATATCTGCCTCACCTCTGACACTGACAGATAACAGAAAGCAATTAAAGAGTTTATGGTATCAGGCAGATGTGAACAAAGCTGTTGGAGTGATCCCAAGCAAAGACAGGAGCAGCTCATTAGTGAACATTTGAGTCCTTAGCATCTTAGAGAAATAATGAAGAAGAATCCTGGGCTGCTCACTGTTGGGGAAAAAAATAGTACGTCCACAAAACCCATAATGGATGTTTCCATAATGCTTAAAATGGAGAAGTATTATGAGCTTCATTTAAAGTTCATTGAAACTCTGGAAGGTTTTTGGTGGGCAGAACTTAGGGGTCAACTCTTCCAGCTTCTTTTCACCACCTCTGCTGACAAGAAAAACCCGTCTGCTTTTGAAGGGGCAGGTGAGGCTTTGCTGTGCTCAGTGAGAGTTTTGAAGAGCAGCACTAACATCACAGCAACGGGCAGAACTGGGAAAGAGTTGCAGCTGGGTGGGGAACGCGGCCGGAGACTCAAGAGGGACATAGACTTTATGATCATCATGTGAGTTTGCAAATTATATGGCAGCCTAGTATTTGTAATGCACACCAACACACATATGTAAGGTAGAAGAAGCAATCATATGCTAGAGCTGGCAAGAGTGAGCTGTGGTCTGAAGAGCTTTGGTTTTGTCACATGGCACATGACACGACAATAAATTACATTTTCGTCCCTTAAATTACTTCTATGCAGAGATAATAAGTCTGGTTTTCAACAATTTTAACAATTTGAGCTACCGAAGAAAAACTATCTATATTGCTGCTTCAATTAATTAAGATAGATGAGTAGAAAATTAATTTTGCTGGGTATTTTTAACAGAAAAACACTGTAAGAGTCATCTTTTTCAGATAAGATTATCAAAATCATTATCATTATTACCATTTTTAAAGCCTGTAAAGAAAATAAAGCAGACACTAAAAAACCCGACATCCAACAGATTAGTTTTTATCTGAAAACAATAAATACTTTCCTACTAGTTAAAATTATCAATTTGTCTGTTAGAGGTAATTTTTAATTTTCTCATTTTTTCTCTCTTTCATTTTTTTTCCATAAGAGCCCCCAAATGTGTGAGGAAATGTCTTTAAGGTTAAGGCAACCAAAACAAAATACATGTCTTTTGGGAGAAAATTTCCTTGAGGCTGCTCTATCGGAAGTGTGACTATTCCCACTGCTGCCAGGGCTGTTGTCTCTGCAGTCACAGGTTAGTCCCTGGGAGACCAACCTTCAGATCATCACTTGGTGAGCTTAATCCAGTCCTATTGGGGCAAACAGGGTTTTTCTCCCTGGCTCCATCAGGTGCAGAATTATGCCCTTAGACTGAGTCTTTACCTCACTGAAGTCCCAGGAGGAGGTATCTGCCTTTTTGGACAAGACAGTCTGCTTTCCAAAGGGTCTTTGGCAAAGGGCAGCCCTGCTGCTAGGTGGGATAGAACTGGATTCTTGGTCCAGTGCAAACATAATAATAACAATACTGAGGGAATAAGGCACATTCCGTAGCAAAATGAGGATTTTCCTTGTGCCTTGATGGGCTCAGGCGGCTTTCATTCCACCATCCTAAAGCCCAGCCTGTCCCTTCCGAGCAGCTCAACGTGGAGAAGCACCAGGGGATTTCACATTCAAACGAGCCTATCTGCAATGTTTTACAAGCTGGGTTGGAGGGGAGAAATGTAATATCTCCTTCATGCGTTGTACACCGCGAAGCAATAGCCAGGGCAGATGTTCCAACAATGCCAAGACGATGTTGGCTTCCTCAGGACACATCCATCCTCTGATGAATTCCAGACATGCTGGCTCTTCCAAGTCCTCTGGAAGTCCTCTGGGCTGGGGGGTCCCTGTTGAGAGGCCACACTGGATGGCCACCAGCCCCGTGCCTGCTCCAGGGTCAGGTCTCTTCTCTCCATGGCAATGCTCAGCATGCCAAAAGCAGGCAGGGAGGACTGGCTGGGAGCTGCTGGCACATCTCCACAAGAACCCACAGACCTGCCCTGTCCTGTTGCTCCCTGGGCTACATTTCTGTCTCCTCTATTTTTATATGGCTGTGAAAAGCCAAAAGCGGTGTTCTCACCCTTTTAGGACACTTCCCAATTTTTCATTAATTAATGCTCCTCTGCTTCCAGAGAGGGGTTACCTGAGGTACTCTTCTCCTTGCGAAGAGGAGGGAGCAGCCTCATTACAGCAGAGCAGCTGAAGGATGACCTCAGAGGTGCCCTGGGAGAGTGTCCTGGGTGGCTGTTGCAAATTTAGCTTTAAAAGCTCCTGAAACTTTCCGCTAGGGAATGTAACACAAGGAATCGGTTACTCTTTATTAAATTATTAACACCTCAAATGTCCCCTAAAATCTAGTAGCAATTGTCAGGTCAAACTAATGTCAGTGGTTTAACCCAGGAAGTATCACAGTAAGAAGAGCAAAACATAATTGCCTGGGATTTGGGGCAGTTTCATTGCCAGCTATGAGACTCCAGGCTTTGCCCTGAAGACTCTTTCATGATGCAATAGGTATTGGCAGCACACAGTAAAATTTACCTGGCCAAGCTCTTTGCCTTCCAGGTCCGAGAGTGCTTCTGATGATGTTAAAGAGAATTTTTTATGTATTTACATTAGTCATCAATTCATTAATTCCTTAAAGTTATGTTTTATTGAACATTGAGTACTTTCTACCTAGCAAATAAAAAAGTTAGTGCAACAATTACCTTGAAAAATGCTGTGATACAGTTCATTTGGATAATTCTAAGCTGTCACCACTTGCTAAAAAGAGCCAAATGACCACATTTATAGTATAAACAATCCTAAATTACAGTTAATATAGTTACTGCAATAGCACTTCTCAGAAAAGTGACTGCACATTTATGGAAGTATATTGAAGGGTTTATCTTCGTTTTAAAAATGCTTAAATTGAAAATGTGCATATTTGCTTGGACCCATATTTCTTGAGAATATTTCAGATTCTTCAATTACTCTGCATTCAGTCTTTTTATGAAATCCGCAGAAGCCTAAAGCAAGTGACAAATACTACATACCGCCTCCATATGTGTAACATACCAGAAGAGGGTTTGCTGTAGAAATAGAGAGCATGTTAACTGGGGCTGGACTGAGCAGATAGAATGAAGGTAAATAAATGAAATTAAATGTGTCATTTGCCACAGTGGAAATTCTTAAGGGTGTATTTGTCCATTTTCAACTATACAGATAGTGGAAATAATGCCATTCAGCAGAGAAAAATTAGGCTTCAGATGGAAAGCATAATTCAGGACAAGTAAGTAGCTGAAGAAAAAAAACATCATTATATATTACCATTTGCATTCTTAAGACTCAGGTCTGTGGTAGCTGGATTGAGATTGTACACAGGCAGGAGCAAAATATAGCATTTTTCCTGAATAGTTCTGTGGGAAAGGTTTTCAGATTCCTCCAGAAGCTGTGGAAGTCTCCATTTTGATGTTCCCCTACACAGCACTGCAGGCTGTTTTGCACTTGGAACTCTGCAAAATACTACAGTCTGTTCTGTGGTAAGTAGGCACATTTATAGAAATATTCAAGGTAGAATCCTCTGGTTTCTTTTAGCATATTCTCTTGACAAGATCAGTGCTGTGACATTAAAACTGCAGTGTTGAAAGCAATTTCAAATAAATGGATCACTTCTAAATGTAAAATAATGTTAATCTGAAAAGTAAATATATGCAAGGACATAATTATGTGATCATTATTTTTAAAAAATACTTTGTTTTGTGGTGAGATAAATTTTACTATTATTATTTTTTACTTGGCATCAGTCTTATGCAGAAATGCAATATATTGTCTATTCAGAATGACAAAAACTGATGTGCATTTTTAAAGTTAGTTTTGAAATTTCCTTTGCCATGAATAGGCTAACGGCAGTAGCTTCCCTCTTATTCAGCATTTTACACCACATTCACCCTTCCAACAAATGCTTTTAAACACCAATTGCCACAGCCTCTCTGGAACTGCCCAGAGAATTACAGCCTGCAATCACAGCCTGCTCAGCATCGGTTCTGCATTCCTGTTCGATCCTTTGCTAAACAAACTCAATATGCATTTGTCTGGTGGCTTAGGAGATTGTTCGGAAGCAAATACATCACCCTTGAAATAAGAATGCTCGAGACAAAAAGAAATGTGGGAACTAGGGCAGCAGTGGCACTGTAAACATTTCATTTGTTAATTCAGGATGGTATAAATATCTGAATTGTAAATGATAATGTGGAGAAGGACAGGGACAGAATATTTCATGACAGACATGGCCATGCTCTTACCACCCAGGGAAAATCATCCTGTCTCTGAAATGCATACAAGATTTCGTTACAAAACTGAAATGGATTCATGTCCATTCAAGTCATCATTAGTCACTGAAACTATAAGGCAATAATTTAATAGGCTTTTAATACTGTTGCTTACAGTTAGAAAGTTTTTTCACCTCTCTGCCAACTGAACCATTGTAAATTACTTATTTTAATGTTGGCTTGTTATATAGCACGTTGACTTGTTAAATAGCATGTTCTCTTGTTAAATAACATACTAAAAATCCTTTTTATCAATTCAGACTAGTGCATAAAATGCTTTGTGTTTTAATCTCTCTTAACCACTGCAGCGTTTCTGAGACTTCCTGTATAACAGTAAGGGGGGGAAAAAGATGGAAGTTTAAAAATAAGATTATCCAAATAAAATACACCATTTGCTGCTCATACCTTAAAACCTGAGGCAAACACTTTTCTCAATAGCTGTGCTCTACCTATCTCTGTCCAGTTTCGCAACCTTCATTTGACACCGAGTTGCTTTTTTCCTAATCGCCTTTCCTTTCCTCCCAAAGCTTCCAGCCCTGCAGCAGCACACGGCTGCGGAACCGAGTGAGTGTGCCAGCAACTCCATCCCTTCAATGGGACCGCACACCTCATGTGAGCACATACCTAAGTGCACAAGCAGATATGAAACAATTTTCTTGGTTTTTTTTCTAACAGGTTAGCACTTTGCTTTTACACCACTTTGCAAAGCATAAAGATATTCCTTAAATATTTAGCAAAATACACTACATTAATATCTCCTTTTAAACTCAAGCACACCACCTAACGTAACTCTAAAAGAAGGGTCAACTCCTTATCGGTAACTCGGACAAGACAGCCCTGCGTGGTCAGTCCGGCCGCTCACGAACGGGCCGTTCCGAGGTGCGGGGGCCAGAGCCCGGGGCCGCGTCCGCCGCCCCCCGCCCCTGCCCGGCCCCGGCCCCGGTCCCGGCCCGGCCGCTGTGTCACAGTGACTCCAAGCGGATTGGTACCGCTATTGCCGCGCCCGAGGAAGGAAACGGTACTTCGGGGCGGTTTCATTAAACTGATTGAAATTCACCATTTAATGCCTCCTTAGGCTCGGGCATCATTTTATCCGGTGGGTAAAGAACCTGGTTTTATTGTCCTTACTTATCTGAAGAAAGGTGTTTATGTGCACACCTCCATCACAATCTTTAGATACAGGACACATGTATACATATATATATATGCATATACAGACATAAAAGGTCTGAAACATCTCTGAACTTTTAAGCACACCTTTCTCTGCTGCCGGGTGGCCCTGCCGACTGTAGAGCTGGCCATGGGATGGAGTAGGCACACGTATGTGCCTCACAGCTGCGGGGTGAGTGAAATCCCCCAAATACTCTGTGGCTTCTCTGCCAACTAACTGCAAATTGCATAAAAACTTGCCCTGTAATTAATTTAGATATTTTCTTCCTGAGATTTTCTGAAAGTAATGGCCTACACACTATCCCTATAGATGTTTCTGTGGTATCTCAGCCATTTTTCCTGGATATTTTTTACTCCAAGGTCTTACATGAATGACAGATTTATAGAAGATGTCCACATTTAAAAGCAGAAAGGAATACCTCTCACAGATACTTCTGGAAGTAATTTACAGTACTTCTCCATATCACTCATTGAATAAGTTTGTTATCATAAAGAAGCAGTGAGCCATGTACAGAACTTCAAAAGAATTGCTGTGTTTAAAAAGGCTTCTTTTGGCACCTCCAGTGGGGTATTTTTACACCTCCAATAGACTGAATTTTTAGAAGCTTTTATTACTGTTCGTGCAGCACGTTTCGATATGCATATCCTCCTAGCCCTGGGAGAAGGGTATTACTCACCTAGCAAGCACTGCCTCCATCAACATTAGTTATTGAACTCCGCGTGTTTGCATTAGGGACCCGCATGCTGCACTTTCACAGCTTAACACCCACCTCTAGATCAGAACAGAGGTGTTCTTTTTAAGAGGGTCATTCACCTGGCAGCAGGACACCCCACTGGAGTGGCAGGCAGCACTGCTAGCAGTGAGAGGTTCCTGCCCAGCCTGGGGAGCAGGGGAAGCTCTGGCAGCAGAGGCAATGCTTCCCTGGGGGTCCCTGCCCACCCACCGCTGCCATTACGATGGCAGTGCTGGCCACTGAAAGTCTCTCTGAGGTGCTCAGGTCATGGGTTAAGCAGAACTAAGTGTTGCATCTGCTTTCTCTGTCTTTTGCCCTCATGCGAAACAGGTGTGAATGATTTCAAGTGCCTCGGAAATTCTGTTACGGCAGCGCTTTACGTGCCCTCTACATAGGTGTGAAACATACTCTGTACAAGCAGCCTGTCAGGCCCAGAATAACAGCTGTGCTACATAATCCAGATTTCTTCAGGTTTTTGCTTACAAACACATTCCAGGAAGAACTTCAGGCACAATCAACATCCACCTCCAGACCATGTCTCCAGTAAATTGTCAGCACCTAATAAAAAGGCTAAATCATTCTGCAGAGCCCGGCTTGAGTCATTTAAAAAAGAAAACAGCTCACAGAGCCACTACTGCTCCATCGTGAGGAGCCATTATTAGATGAATCCTCAGGGGCAAACTCGGTTGCGGTTGGTCAGTCATTTAAATATTCCTATTCGGCTGCCTCCATGCTGTCCAGGACATGAAGCAAATGAACCCTGGCTGTTACCCAGATGATCCATGATGTTGTGACCAGATGGAACTGCGCTTACAACATGTGTAGGTGCCTGCTGGACAATAAACAGGCTTTCACTGTCTTTTGCTCTGATGAACTCAAGGAGGTTACTGGCAGGTTAAAACAACCACAGCCCCCAAAAGATTTATTCTTTTTAAATGTATGCCAGATGAGCAGAACAACAACAACAACAAAAAAAAAGGTTAAATAGATGTTTATTTTTTGTACTAGCACTGGTTTCTGGTTTTGCCACTTAACTCAGGATCAGCAAAGAAAAGCAGCTTTATTTTTTCCCATACACTTGTTTTTGTTTATTTTTTTAATTGAAATTGTTGTGATAGCTGCAAACACAGTTTACAGATAAAACAAAAATTATTTATAGCCTCATTTGCATTAGGGTGGGGGGGTGTGGGTATGTATGTGCACAAATGAGTGCACCCCCTGGTGTGTACTTCTGCATGACTTATCATGCTCCTTTCCAAAAACTCTCTAATGAATTGGACAATTTCAATTAAATAACATCTGATTTTTTACAAATATCATGAAAATAAAAAGCCAGAGATAGAAGAAAGAGATTCTAGCTCCTGCTGAAAGGAAAGCTGCAGTGCAGGCTCCACCCTTGCTACCCATCAGAAACTGCAGGAAAGGGAGAGATGTGCACACACACATTCTGACTGTTTCAGTTGCAGGAAAAGTCTTATAAGACACCAGAGAAGATGCAGATCCATGGCCAGCCAAGATACAATCGCCTTACTACACTGTTTCTCAGAGAATGGACAAGTAAAACCTGAGTGTAGAATAGAAGAAGGACTGGGCAGAGGCCAAAGCTTATGCAGAAATCTCAGTTGTTTTCTGTACCCTCAGCTTTTGTATTGGTTAATGAAACCTCTGGATGTTCTCAACAACAGAAGAGCCAGGACCAAACAGTCTTGAAACAAAATTTCCTCATTCATGACAAAATATGAAAAAGCTGATCCAAACACTCCTGCTTTAAATGAAACTTTAAAGGAAAGTTTCTGCTCACTCAGATGTAATCCCCAGTTCCAGAAGCTGAACACTGATAGGTTGTATAAGCACCCTCAATCTGCTCCTGAAGAAATTCAGCTTGTTTAGTTGAAACCACTGTCAAACTTGCACTAACATGACCAGTTTCATGATGTAGGGAACACCCAGCAGATCTGTTTCAGCAGCTCAGCTGTGTTGGAAGCAACATCCAGATAAGAAGTCATAATGAACAGCTGGCAATTTTTTCCAATGCTTCGGCTGGCTCTAAAAACATTATATAAGAACATCCCTGCAAGTACAGAAATCTCTGCTTTTTTCACACGAAAGAGAGGTGGAACAAAGGCACTGCTCAGTTATTTCCTGTAGTTCTACACAAATGGTCTGTTGCATTCTGGAAATGCCATATTAGTGCTGAAGCAATAAGAAACAAATCACAGTCAGCAGAGCACAGGAACTTGGCAGCCTATGCCTTTTAGTGAAGCTACTCTGATGTTAAATGTGTTGAGTGCTTGTAAGTCCTGGTTTCAGCTGGGATAGAGTTAATTTTCTTCCTAGTAGCTGGTATAGTGCTTTGTTTTAAATTTAGTATGAGGAGAATGTTGATAGTACATTGATGTTTTAGTTGTTGCTGAGTAGCCAAGGACTGTTCAGCTTCTCAGGCTGTTCCAGGTGTACAAGAAGCTGGGAGGGGACGCAGCTGATCCAAACTGGTCAAAGGGACATTCCATACCATATGACATAATGTTCAGTGTACATTTTGGGGGAAGAAAAAGTAAGAGGGGGACATCTGGAGTGACGGTGTTTGTCTTCCCAAGTAAAGGTTATGCATGATGGAGCCTGGTTTTCCTGGAGATGGCTGCACACCTGCCTGCCTATGGGAAGTAGTGAATGAATCCCTTGTTTTGTTTGGCTTGTGTGTGTTGCTTTTGTTTTCCTTATTAAGCTATCTCTATCTCAACCCGTGAGTTTCCTCACTCTTCTGATTCTCTCCGTCATGCCAGTGGGAAGTAGTGAGCGAGTGGCTGTGTTGTGCTTAGTTGCCGGCTGGAGATAAACCATGACACCGTATCAATTTTGTTTCCATATTTTCCTACTGTTGAACCATACTTATTCTGCCAATGTTAATTCTTCTGCTCTTCCTCAAAAAAAAAAAAAAAAAAAAAATCTTATTCTCAAGAGGAGCTATCAGGTATTTTTGAGGTTGAGGAAGAACAACTTTGAAAGAGTGACCAGTACATTTGTATTTTCATTTCCTAGAGTCAGAAGGAGAAGCCTGGGTTGCAGGAAAATCTTAAGCAACAGTTGTATCTTTGTTTTAATTAAAAAGCAAGACCTCCATAGGCAAACCAAACTTCTTGTTGCCATGGCTAGCTGGTGCCAGGATGCCAGTTATGCCATAGAAAAGGAGGTCTCCTGTTACGAGGGGCTGTGCTAGGATTTCCTAAGGAAGGCAGGCCTGCCTGAACAACTCTGGGCCACACAGCCAAGATAGTCAAGTGTTAAACTCCTGCTAGGCAGCAACACAGAATAAGTTTGGTCTGCTAATGGCAAACCAGCACCCTAACGGCTAGAATTTCTAATGCCATTAAAGTTTTCCATGGTTTCTGCAGAGCTGGCATGAGAACAAGGTCACCCAAGCTACCTTCCCACCATCCTGAGCAATGAGGCACAGCTTCCACAGCTGAGAAAAGGTACACTTACACAGCATGAAATCAGATTGCATCATGGCAATAATCTAAACCACTTGGGACTATTTGACTGTCATCATGTCTCCATAGCATCCCTCCTTGTCTCAAGAGGCAGCTGCAATTTCTCTAAAAACAAATGGAAAAGACAATGCATACACACACACACAAAATCCCAACAACAAACAGGAAGTCTCTCTCCAGCTCGTTAAATCCCAAGTTTAAAACAAAACAATCAAGTTATAATACAGTATTGCAAATAAACATGATTTTGTGGGAAAATAACTTGCTCTGTCATGAGTTTTTCTTCCTGCTAGCCACTCATAGTTCAACAGCTTCGGTCAAGAAGAGGCAGCACAACACAGTCAGCACTACAAGGGGCAAGAAACGTTTTTTATGAAATCTGTGAGGGTTCTTCTGTCTTTTGCATGTCCTGTGGTGTGTAATGTCAGCTTAATTAGGAACAGAGGTTCTCTCCTATTTTTACAGTTCCGCAGTCAACATAGAAAAAGGATTTCAAAACTGTTTCAGGGAAGTGGTAGTTGAAACATTCTGTATCATGTAGCACTCTTGCACAGTGTGCATTCTCTTACTAACCATGGTTGGTAATTTTTGCAGACTCTTATGTACTCTTGTAAAGTTGAATATCCAAACATACCATCATGATTACCTGGTCCGTCTTTATGCACAATGTAAGCACTTACTAATTTCTGCGTTACACTCCTTAGTTTCTGCATTAATCCTAGAAGTTTAGTTAAGTTATAGCATATTTTCTAGAAAGATGCTTACTCCTGATTTAGTATCAAGTGCTGAAAATTCCATTAGTTCCCTGCGTAATTCATTCTGATGGGACATATTGTTGAAAAATACACAGATACTTTACTGCATTGCATCTTTTTACAATTCTTCCCTTATATTGATCTGTCTTCTGTAAGAAACCACTTCCACAACTAGGGAGACCCCAATTTTCCTTCTATCAGATAAACTGTACAAACCAACTTGGTTTGGTTTATCTTTATCTCTTTTATCTCTTTATCTTAAACTATTCTCTTCTGTACAATCTGCAATTTTAAAGCAATCCAGGCACCATAAATAGCCACTAAATTGAAGTATCTATCCCAATTATTTTATCTGTGGCTATTACATGGTATGTCTTATATGCTTGTCTGATGTTCTTGTGTTTATGCATTCCAGAGTTACATTAGCTCTCTGACATGCAGCTTCCTATTGGGACTTCATGAGAAGAAACATCCTAAATAAAATCAAATGTCCCTCTGACCTCATTCTCACAATAGCACTTAGGAGAGGGTGCATAGGTGCTCAGAATAAGGTACGTGCACTCATTTAGATACAGGACACATAGAGAGATCCCCTCCTTGATAACATAACCTAGTATATAAGAAAGTACCTCACCAGCAAACTCAACAAAGCTTTCCACATCCAGCCGTTACCAGCACCATGTGATGCTAAATAGGTAGAATCTGCAATATCAATGTCTTGCCTTTTCCTCCACAAACAACCTGATATACACATTGTGAACTCTACTTGATTTGAAGGAAAAGTAAGAAAATATTTTATGTTGTTACTTTAAACAGCATGCTGGACAACTTCCTTGCAAAGATGCCGTCCTTCCGAAGTCATTGTTTGACAGAGAGGAAGTGCTTTTTTTTGATAATTTTTTTCCTATGAAATAAAGGTATAAAGACATTTGTGTAGAATTTTGCTAGAAGTAGTACAGCGACCTCAATTAAATAAAAATCCTCACCACAAGCATATGCCCCAAACATTAAGTTCAATGATAACACTTCCAGATTTTCCTAAATGCAAACTGCATCCAGTTGATGGCTTCAGTGTGTTCCCATATGAAGTTTCATTTTGACTTTAATGGAACAGATGTAACTAAATTTAAAGAGAAGCTAGCAAGACAAAAGGTCAGACCTGCAGAGCTCATTTTGATTTGTGAGTGCTCACTGGCAGGATGGAAGACCTATGAATTGTTTACTGCTCTCCTACAGAATTATCTTTATGTATGTTTATAACATTCTGATTTACACAAAACAAAAAGCAAGTGATATGAAGTAAAAATAAAATAGGCTTGCTGTAATCTCAGCCAAACATACATTTACCTTCAGAAGACCATACAGATGGGATCTTATTAGTTTTCCAATCCCTGTTTTGAGAACAGAAACTGTTTCTTGAGAATGTTTATTTGTCATTAAAGTAATGACACTGTAGTCAGTCAACTTAAATGTGATGTAAACCCCTTTGTGTTAGATTTAGCAGCCCTTCGGTGCTTAACTTGCAGATTTTACAATGTTAAAAATGCACATTAGTGAAGTAGCTACATCCATTTCTCTCCGTATGTGTGCTTTTAATGCAAACTTCAAGGGCACCTAACTACAGACAGAAACAAAATTCAGTGTTTTATTCACTGCCTTTCAAACACAGATGTGTTTTCTTCTATAGTTATTGAATGACATATGTGCTAACAATAGCAGCTATTTGTTTGTCTCATTAGAAAGAGGGAACTCAGGAAGCGATGGAAGATGTCACTTGTAAAAAGTCATTTGACAAGGCCAGCAGCTGGACCAGAAATAGATCCCTGGCTCCTAAGCCTTAGGCCAGTGCTTTCCTTTTTTCCTTCTTTTTGCTACCTCCTTTACTCTCTACACCAGGCTATTTCTTTTCTACTTAGATGTATTACCAATACCACAACACTAGAACTCCAGCTCTTAATACTCCCACAATCCCACAAGAAGGATCATACCTCACACAAATAGCTCTCCGCTTCCATCTGACAGATGCCTCTGTGGGCACAGGGTGATAATGTGGAAAGCCACAAACTGATGCCCTCAGTGGACAGCCTGTCTCGGCAGCAGCCGATTTTACAGCAGGGCTTACAAATCCTTCTAAGAGTCAAGCGAACAGACGGCTGAAACACAGTCTTTCATGGTAATGCAGGAGGAGAGGGGGTTAGTTTGCAGGGTCTGAGTGCTGAGAAAGGAGGCAGTTTTGACTTCCCTGTGCACTTATATCGAGTTGTGTGTCGCTGGTTAGCAAAATGATCTTGAACAAATGGCTCTAGCAGCAAAGCAGCTCCAGAGGAAGTCACAGGTGGGAGAAAGATGCTTCAGCTGTACAGTTTCACACACCAGCTATGCTTCCCCAACCCTGACATAACTTAGCACAGGTATCTCTAAACAAATACAGCAAGAGATTAAAACCAACATGTTCCAGATGTCACCACCTGAGCGCTTTGGATGTGAGGAAATAAAAATGGGAGTGCTGTGTTTATCATGATTGCTGGGCTATCTGCTCCAGTCTCAGTCCCAAAGGCTTGCCCAAGTGTACCTTCACAAGAGTCAGGACTTGGGCATCTCACACAGGCTTACTATAGCCACCAAAAATGATGAAAGAGGGGCTTAAATTCCCCTTTATCTTCCTGTGAGACACACTATGTCAAAGCAATGGGCTTTAGGAGCAGAAGGGGGAAACCACAGGGACTGGATGTGGCAGAAGCTGCTGTGCAGGCTGGTAGCTGTGGAGGAGCTGGAGGGAAGCTGGAGGGGTTGTAGAGCAGTGCTGGAGGGATGCACCGTCTGTAACACAATGGAGAGGAGGAAATCAAGTCAGATGAAATGATAGCTAACAGGCAAAAGCCCTTGTAATCCTTGATAAATCTATCTCTGTCTTGGAACGTGATCCCAAAGTCCCTGAATTTGAAGGTCCCAGAGTCACCAGCCACCCTTTCACTTTGCAGTCAGACTCACCTAGGGATTTCCACAAAGACCTTTGACACAGCTGATCACAGGGACTTGCTATCCATTTCTCCAGATTAAAGCATTATTTATCCTTTCAACTAAATTTACAAGAATGCAAGACTAAAGCACGAAACCAACAAAGAGATCCAGGGGTCTTATCCCTTAAATTTTCTTGTCATACTGTTGCTGACATTCTTCATCTCTGGAGAAAAAAAGAAAAAAACCACAACCAAAGCACAAAACTACAGCCAAGCAAGCAATCAACCCAAACTCCCTTTACTACTTGCAATGTTATCGCTCTTTCTACAGGTCATACCAGCAAGTTAGCATTTTCACTGACACGCTTGAGCAGCACTTGAAATTCCATAAAAGTTTCTATTCTGTACTCTTGCCTCTAGAACAATGAAGTGTTTTAATCAATATGCTGCCAGCTCTTTTTGTCTTAGTTCTGAAACTGTGCACCTGAGGCTGGCTTAGGTATTATTGTGTAAGTACTCCTTGCTGGTTCTCTAGCCCCCTCTCTACAGCCTCCTCTGATTTATTTGTATTTGTCCTGAAGATTGTACATAAACCTGGCAGCCATGGATTTGAAAATTCACAGGAGATTTGACTCATTCATTAATCTCATAAGAAAAAGAATGCAGACATTTTGCCCAATCATCACAACAGCCATGAGAGACACACAATAAAAAGCAGAGGGCTCCTCTCCCCAGCCATCCACTTCTGTTTATTCCCCAAGACGCAAACACATAGCAAAGCCTTCATTATGTCAGGTTGTGGGGAGAATTTTGGTTGCAAACCAGATCACTTGGTTATGTGTTAAAACAGGAAAATAAGAGCAGTTGGTATGTTTATGTTGGTTTCCCTCTGCAAAAGCATTCTAGTCTGTATGCTGTTTTAAATCATAAGATTCTACTTGCTCGCCTCCCTTTTTCAACAGAAATCGTCAAGACGACAGCTCTTGGGGCATCAATCACCACCCCTTATTTAAATACAGGAGCAATTTAATCATCTACTTTATGACAGATGATTGAATCTATTCAAATGATTAAATCTATTCATCTACTTTTTATGCCTTGAAGCACAACAGCAGCTAATATTTGTTTTTCAGCAAAAAGCTTAATATTTTGAAGTGTCAGCACAAAGAGTAACATTCAGGCTCCTGGGTCCATTTTCCCAGCTGAGTTACTGGTCTTTCAGAATAGCAGCAAACTGGGTATGCAAGTGTTTGTCTGTCATTTTCGCCTATTGAGGAAAAAATATCCACTTCCTCTTTGGCCAAAATAATTCAAAAACTTGCAATGAACACAGTCCTCTGTGACTACATCCTTATATTTAAAAACTAAGTAATTGTGTCTGGCTTCCTTTTAAACCCACCCCATATTTCTGTAACCTACAGCTTTTTTCCTGTGCTATCAGCCAACACCAGTTCTCTCCGAGCCACAACGCAAACTTTAAAACTCTGGTATATACAGAGCGTTGACAGTATATCAAGGCTGGACTTGCAGCATATGACGAAACATTTCAGTACATGATAGGCTGCCAAAAAAAAAATATATATATATATCAAAAAATACAGATGTATTTTTGGCCTTCATCCAGAAGCTTAAAAAGTTAACAGAAAGTACAGGAACTGTTTTGCAACCCAAAATTGCTGATAAACTTTAGTCTCAGCCCAACGTCTCTCCATTGACAAAGGAGTTCCTCATAAACCAAGTCTCTTCTTGGGTACTTTTATGTCATGGTTTAACATCTGAGAGGTTTTTCATTAGATGTCTTAAGATTCATTGAATTTTGTTCAAATGCATAGAATTAGGAGAAAAAAGAGGAATTTTTTTAAAAAAGCATGTTTTTCTTCTTACCATACTTGTTTTGACACCAATATGAAAAGAAAGGCTTTCTCCTTGATCTGTAAAGTAAAAGCAAAGTTGACATTTACTTTATATTAACAAGATCCACTGTGTCTGAAGAGCTATCTCAGGTCTTCATTGTTTATCTAATATCTACTGTTATTTAATGAACATACTATTATTCATTTTGATTCTAGCTTGTGGAAACTTACAGTGATTTTGGTTTCCTTTATGAGCAAAATTTGACACTGAGTCATGGTTTCTTTACTAACAGAACGTAAACACTGTAAGAAACAAGCAAGAAGAAGAAATGGTTTTTCTAAGATCTTCAAGCTTTTTCCAAAACATATTAACATATTCCTGTTCTTCGAGGTTTGTTTGGTTTTTTTTCCTATTAAATCTTTCTTCTGCTCATAGTTTGGTTTTGTTTGTTTGTTTTCTGCCTTTCCTTCCCGTTCTCCACGTGTTTCTGAGCCTTGTTTCTACAAGGATATCTGCTCATAGCCACACATCTCTAGCTACCATGTTCACCAGGCTCAGCTCCTGACTTGCATAGTGGCCTGTGTTTGAACAGCAGCTTCTGCTGCTTCAGCTATAAAAAGCACGCATGCCCTCCATGCAGGACTGCAGTTGTGTCCACCACCTGTAGCGAAGTTTTGTTGTCTTGGTAATTAAGAGCAACACTCCAAGAATGATTGCTTTTCTATTACCTGTTCTGTATGCTTGTGGACCTGCATGTGTTTTTATGGATGCACGTACCCAAACACTGAATACTTATACTGAAACAAAGAAGCTCACTCAAAGGTGCATTTCTTATCTAAGATATCTGAAGTTTGGGATTTTTTTTTTTTCATTCCTGGTTGACCTCTGTAAAAACAAATGCCTTGGATGAGGACAAAGAACAATTTATGATTTTCTGATGTGATTTTGGGTAGTTCTGATTCCAATGTATTCACAGTGTAGGTTCAAAGATTTGCCCAAACGACAGAGTTCTGTTTTGCTTTGGGAACAGGATGTTTAGGGAACCAAATTGTGAAATAGTCCATGGTGTGGTCAGCTGCTCTCCAACATGGTTTTCAAATCCGTTGTTCTATCTATAGAAGTTTGTTCTACTGAGTCAAATGCACTGGAATGCAAATGTCATGTTTTCTAGCCAGTTTCCTGACCCACCATTTATTTATCAAATGTGCTGTAGTTCTCTTTAAACAGCAGAAGCATAACACCAAAACATTATATCTAACAAAGAGTTAATGTGATATAGTATTGTTGATAAATTTGGCAAGACAGATGCAAATGTAAAACATTTCTAAAAATACCCTGAGAACTAGGCTCTGCCATCTGAGATTTCTCTGCGACATCTCTCAGCAACACATGTCTATGGGCAAGCCCAGGAGTATCCTGGCTCAGGACTGCTCACATTCCTTGTGGGATCCTGAACTGACCCCTACCCCATCTCGAGTCTGCTGAAGGGTAACAGCATAACATTGTGTACAAGTGGGCACATGGCAATCCTTAGCTTCCTCTTCTTGTTGCTAATCAACTCCAGGTGATCTATTGCAATGTTTGTCTAGTTCTCTTCAGATGTTTGTGAAAAAGAAACAAAAGCTTGGCTGTTATCAGCACACACACTGGCTTCCCCCCTTCCCCCCACCCCCCCCCAGCCCCTGCCCCTTTTGACTACACCTTCTTTTTCTGGTACTCGTTTCAACTACAGTTTCTTTGGCATCCTCCATTTCCAGAGAACAGAACTTGCCTCTGGAGACACATATTCTCATAATTTTTTTTTTTTTTTCTGTGAGCAGCAGAACTAATGAGGCCTGGTTTCCTATGGATTTATATTGCTGATTCCCAAGTTCCATCCTTGCATCCTGTCTCCTATGACATCTTCACTAGGCAAAACCAGTGCTTTAGATGGCCAGTATGAGTCACACACTTGCTGCTTGGCTCAGTAGTCCATATACATTGCACAACCAGTCAGATATCATGTTCTTATGGTTGTTGCCAAAGAAAATATATTGCATACTTTCCTCTCACTAGGAAATGTTTATTAGATTACTTTAAAATAAAAAAGGGCCTCTGATGAAGTAGGTGTATCAGTATGATAACAACAAATATTATGAGCAAACACAAATTTCAGTCAGAATCCACCTAATCATGAGGATTAAAAAATACCTGAAAGCTAGGTTCTTTTTTTTTTTTCCCCATAAAATATCTTCTTCTGTATTATGTGTATTGTTGAAAGTATCTGTGCCCATTCTCGGACCTCCTCATTATTTATAATACCATTTTGCTTTTGAATAGTCCCTACATAGATTTACAAAAAATTATACTGAATTTGGATTGAATTGATTAATGCTGTCCTGACTATACATGATGGTTCTGATATGAATTTTTAATCACTAGGTACCACGCAGAATTGCAGTATCTCCCATTAGGATACTTTGTTCATGCTATGAAAATGTATTTTAGAAATTCATAACATTCAACAAAACAGGCAATTTCTATTCTTTAGTTTGTCCCCAGTAGTCTGACAAACAACAGTGTGGTCTGTAGAAGATTTATTTGCATAATAAAATAATTATGTGTCTTTAAAGGCACTATATGCATTATCTCTAAAACGTAGCTAATCTTTGGCAATTATTTTGCATGGGACTTTCCACATCAGAGACATTGGATTACTGAAAGAGAAGAAAGGACCCAACATATTTTCTTCTGAGACTGATTATATTGCTAGCCTGTTTTATGAGGTGGCACTCTTTATCCAAAAAGCAAATTGTACCTAGATCAATGGCACTCTTTTCCAGAAAGTCATAGAAGGGATGATCTTCCTGGTCTATGCTTTAACTCTTATGAGGTCTAGGCCAGATGTTCACAATCACAGAAGTTCACAATCACCTTGCACAGAACTTTTGACTGAATCATTATTTTGTTTATCATGTTTGTCTTTCCCTTGCTCAGGGAAGGACGTGCTTAGATACCCTTTCCTTGCCTCTTAACCAAAAAAGTAGATTAGTCTCATTTCTGTATCAGTGCTATTACCACTGCCAAGCAAGGTGTTAAGTCTTTTACTCATACCTGTATCTGGGGAGGGGACCTGCAATCACACTAACAGTCAGTAAGGTTTGCACTATAACTTCATCTATAAAGCACAAAAGACTACAGTATTAGGAGAAAAAATAACCAAACCAAAAAGCCAACCTCCCAATTGCAGCAACTGTCTCCAGCTTTCTCTTTTCTTAAGGGTCTCAGAATGTTCAAATATATTTAAGAAAGTGAGAAGCTCCTCGGTTTTCCGCTTTTACTTCATTCAGAGCTCCAACTAAACTTAGGCCCTCTCCTCTTACTGATGAAGGTTAATGGCTCTCCTTTCTATCCCAAGCCACCACAGTACCCCTCCCAGCCTGAGAGCAGACCACTGTCATGCAGAAGCAGGTCCTGCATCACTGTCCGTGGGGCTAGTTTTGTCTCATGGTGCATATCAGATCACCCATGTACAAGACCAATACAAGTCACAGAGCATGAGAGATTATCTGCCAACACAGCAGCTACAGCGGAGCAGCTGCTACACCGGAAACACTGCAGCCTTTTAGAGACTTGCTCATCAGCTCACAACCCTGTCTTCTTGAGATATCCTTGCTACCTTTCTCTCTTTGTTCTCTTTTACCTCATGGTTCAAGCAGGTACCTTCCTCAGCATCAAATAAACCTGTTGTCTTTGACTTGGTGGTTGACTTCCAAGCAGTGCTTATTGCTGCTGCTCTACTGCAGAGGTGACCATCCTTGTCAGCTGCCGCTAGATGGATAACAGCACTTGGTGATACCACGATTTCCATGGTGTATTATTTATTTACTTCCTTCAGAATTCAGTGCAAGCATAATTACAGGATATGCAGCATGGGCATTTAATAGAGCTTTAAATCTAGGATACAGATAATTTACCAGTTAGTGGGACATGTTCTTTCTCTTCTGGAATGAGTGAGAGAAGTCCCTGATAAAAGCACAGCTTCAGGTCTCATTGCTTCAGTTCTCTGGTTCCTGGAACTGTGAATTTTGAAAGAATGGGTAGTTGAGAAGTATCAAAGTGGGCAGAAATTTATGACTGCTAGAGAGTTAGGAATGATGCTCCTGGAAAAGCAAAATGTGTATTTTTACCCTAAGTCTGTATGAGAAGATCACTAAACTTCCTGACAGATTCATGGGATGTATAGAAGCTAAATGATCACTGAGCACTTTTTTTTTTTTTTTTTGGTGGGGGGTGGAGCGGGGAGGGGAGGAGGGGGCACTTCTCATCATTTGTACCTTTTGAAGGTGAACACAAATAGTGCTTTGAATCACTAGGGAAAGGTCTGGTTAAGGAGAACTTATTTTTGTCTGTGATTTCTCTTTGCAATAGCATGTAAAGAAAAGGTGGCGTTTACCTCTGAAACATGCTTTTCCTAAGGGTGTTCTTGTACAGCCTCATAGGGGCTCCAAACTTGTTACAACACTGATACTGTATCTACCTTTCTGTTTCAAAAGACCTTGGACGATATTTCAAAGCCAAAACCCTGAAGGTCCGGAACATAGCTTGATTTGCGAGAAAGCATGTAGGTAACTGCAATGACTGTCATGATGAATCACAGAAGTAGCTGAAGGAGGAAGTGAGGAGTAGAAGTGAGGTGGAAATCCTCCTGTCTGCGAGGACAGCAAAACCCCAAGGAGTGCTACTGCATGTGTACATGAAGGCACAATAACCCTGTGAGACAATTAAGTGATAGCTGCAAAACAAACAAGCAAACAACCAAGCAAGCAAAAGGCTATGAGAACTAGTCCCATGATGTGACAAGTTATCTTGTCAAGATCTTTCTCACAGGGAGGCACATGACCACCACTTGGGCTGAGCAGGAAAAGGAGTGCAGAGGAAGAAGATACAAGACACTTTACATGATAATGGCCATTCTTTTTTCTCTTTTCCAGTGTTTAACATTTCAAGACAAGGAAAAATTTTAGCAAGTTTGGGTGGGGATGGACTCCACTGGCACCAAAGGGAGAGCAGCCCTGGCCAGGATCTGCATTCAGGGGTTCTGCTGGCACAGGCAGAAGGTGTGCAGGGAGAGCTGCCACAACCAGAATTACATTTCTTTAATTTCTCTGTACAGAGCTGATGTAATTTTTGTTCATTGTCTTCACTGTTCATAAGGTTCTGTCAAGTCTGTGCAGTATTGCCATAAGAAAACATAACCTTACTGAGCTCTGGTGGTGTGACACACCTTCTTTGGGCACACTGTCAGCTCTTGATATGACTGTCAGAATACCTGACTTCTACCCAGGGCTGCTGATTCCTTGTTCTCACTTTTGTGTAAAATAACATTTCAATCATAGGATCATTTAGGTTGGAAAAGACCCTTGAGATCATCAAGTCCAACCGCTAAAGTAACACTGCCAAGTCCACCACTAAACCATGTGCCACATCGGCACACCTTTTAAATACCTCCAGGGATGATGACTCAACCAACCACTTCCTGGTTCTAGTGCTTGACAACCCTTTTGGTGAAGAAATTTTTCCTTATACCAAATCTAAACCTCCTCTGGCAGAGCTTGAGGCCATTTCCTGTCTTCCTATTGTTACGTGCTAGAAAACGTATTATGCAATAGAAAAAATCATGCAAGCATGCAACCATTCAGCAACATGCCAGTGAGTAGCCAGTCTTTCAATCAAGACAGCATTTGTTGGTTATGAAGCTCATTACTGCACCTTCATTAAGCGCAAATGTCAGTCAGTGAGCATAATGTTACTACATAATGTGATTGTAGTTTCACAATCCAATTTCTTCAGCCTTAGGGCAGCTGCGAGGAGATGCTGGCTTTCTAAGCCACATGGACCCTACCCTTCACAGCACCACCCCATCACCTTATGGGAACATCACCATCTCTGAAGCCGTACCAGTGGGGCCTTTTCTTCAGCAGGGGGGCTGGCTTACAATCTCCTCTCTCCTCGCTACTCATTCCCCCCCACACATCCAGTCCTGCTGTCTCCCCTGCTCTGCAGATGGCAAATGGCAAAAAAAAGGCAAATCCTCCACACTTTTCTCCAAGAAACAGGCCAAAGTCTGGGATAGAAAATAGAGGTAAGGGAGCAGCTGAAGTTACGTTTCCCAATAGAGTCATGATAAAGATGAAGCGTAATGACTCTGACCAGCAGCTCTGTTTCCTCTTTCCTGTCTCTTTGAAAGGCTGGGAAGAATTGTGGGTGTTAAGGATTGCTCAAACTGCCTCTAATTTAGGTCTGGAAAAAGGGTTCTCTGCAGAATCTCTGACAGTAGCTTAAAAAGCTGCTATATCCTCCTTACAGCTGAGGTGTAGCAGAAGGTTTCTTCTGTGCCCTTTGTGTCCTCATCTGGCCCAGGGTGGCCTTGAGATTGAATGGTTAAGGTGCAGAATTATCTGGCATTGGGACGCTGGGTGGGAGACACAGAAACAGGAAGGTGAAAAAAGCTGCAATCTCTGTCTTTTTTGGCAGCACTTCCTTCAATTTTTTTGAAGTGCATACAACGTTAGGTTTATTGCATGAAAGAATAAAATCTCCCAGCATAAATTAGGATTCCTGTGCAGGCAGAAGCTCAAAGTACTGTTTCTGAAAGACTCCACAGGATGAACACTTCGTGGGTGGTTGTTTTTTTTTTCAGAAATTAGAATAGAGAGAGGTCCCAACGTGACAAACAGGAGAATGAGGCTTCTTCAGGCGCTTGTGACTGACCGGTTTGACACCGTATCGGCACTTCAAAACCCACAAAATTAACACAGCCAGGCCCCCGCGAAGGCCAACGCCCCCCCCGCCGCCGCGGTCCCAGGGACGCCGCCAGGCTGCAGCCCACCCCGGCACCGCACCTCCGGCCTCCTCCCCTGCACGGGCAGCTTTACCCCGGCCCCAAAACAACCCTCACCCATCGCCACAACGCCACCGCTGCCCGGAAGTGACCCCCGGCGCCGCAGCCTGCCCACGCACTGCGCGGCTTCCCGGTCAGGGCGGGGCCGGGGCTGCCTGCCCCTTCCCGCCGTGCCCGTAGGGAGCGCAACGCGCAGGCGCCGGAGCGGAGCTGAGCTGAGCCGAGCCGAGCGGATCGCGACGGGGAGCCGCGGCCTGCGGTGGTTCCCCAGCCACCGCGGCCGGGCGCCATGTGGGTGGCGCTGGCCCTGCTGGTGCTCGAGGCGCTGCTAGTGTCTCACCGGAGCGCGGCCTCCCGCGGCGAGCAGCCGCCCGCAGGTAACGCGCTGGGCTGGGCTGGGCTGGACGGACGGGACAGCCGCCCCACGCGGGTCTCCTAAGGGGCGCGGAGGGGCTGGTGCCGCACCCCTGCGCCTGTCGCGGAGTCGTTCGTGACCGAGCGCCGCCGGGGCCGCGGTGGGGCCTCCGGATCCCCTGCAGCCGTCCGGCGCGGGGGGCGGAGAGGAGGCGGCGGAATCCGTTTGTCCCCTGGGGAACGAGCAGTGAGAGAACCGAGTCCCGCTTTGTTCGGCTCCGCAACCGCCCCCCGGCGGCTGCGCCGTGTTGTTCCGCCGGGGTGGGCTGGTGCCGGTGCCGCTCTGTGGGGCCGCGGGGTGAAGGTTTGCCGTGGAAGCGGTCTGGGGGCGTGCAGAGCACTTCTGGTAACAGCACCGTCAGTGCGTTTTGAAACCTGCCTGGGTGACAGGCGTAACCCCCGACTTTATGGCAGCTGTGATAAGCGGTTGAAGTCGTTTAGGATGAGGTGGCTGATACCAGCTGTTATTTCAGGTGTTTGTGCATTTTATCGTGTAAAGCAGGAGTGGGATGTGCATAGAAGAACAGGCCTGCTCCACTATGCTTTATAAATGTGTATGCCTAAAAAAGCAGAGAAACTGGGAATTTCACAGTAAAAGTGGGGAGTGCAAGACCAGAGAGTCCAAAGAAGGCATTGGGATCACGACCACAGGTGTGGGAGCACCTTTCAGCCAAGGACAGATGGGGAAGGATGGGTGTCCTGCCAGCAAAGAGCATCTGAGTTTTGTCTCTGGGCAGAGTTTTTATAAATAAACTGCAACAGCTCATTAAAACCAGAAATTGCTGTCTTACAGCTCAGGTCAAAAGGGAGCATGCACTTAATTTTTAAGAACATTGAGAGCTATATGTAGAGTGCGGCATGCCGTACCATTCATGAGCTTGAAGCTGAAAGCACAGCAGTCCACACATTAGTTCAATTAAGTGGTACTCTCCTGAGATTTACCCCCAGAGCAAGATCAGTTTACCTAAAATGCTGCTTGCAGAAGCATCCATTATGTGTCCAGGTTCCTCAGATTCTGCAAATGCATAACGCAGATTTGCTGGGACTTTGTGTAGTCTAGATCCATGCCCAAGTGGAGTGATGGAACTTTGTTGCCCTTGGGGACAGCCCACACGGTATGGGACTTTGGAAGTCTGCTTAAGTTTACCTGACATGGACTAGGAGCAGTGAAAATGGTAATCTGCCTGCTAACTTGTCCCTTGGTAGTTTGCATCCTGAGTATCCAGTTTGTTCAAGATGGTGGATAATTGTTAACCAGTAAACCTTGCATGGAAACTCCTTATTTTCACATTTGAGCAGTAAGGATGCTTGATATGTTAAATACAGTCTTTTGAGGTCTGATTTCACCTATTTTAAGGGCATGCTTTTATTGCTGATAGAATATGCTACTTTTGTGTTGCATTTTTAAGGTAAAAACACCAGTAAATCACTCATGAAACAAACCTGCCATAATCCAGCCTAGTCCAGCACAACAGTTACCTCGGTGTAAGAGTACAGAACAATATGGTGGTATAGTTGATGTAGCCAGCTGCCTAGAAGCAAAAAGCTCATTTTTGAGTGCAGCAAGCCCTCAGATGAAAGGAGCAGAATATAGTTTTGCGTTAGGTTTTGAAAACACAGAGTTTTCTGGTGACTTGCACTCAGGTTGGCTGCAGCCTCTTTATATAACCATACCTTTCAGAGACTTAATCATTTAAGCAAAAACTTAGGGTTTTATTGAACACAAACATGATGAAGATAATTCTAATAGATACTACTGTGTTCTAGCTGAATGAAAATGCTGGTTATATCTGTAGTGGCGAACTAATACTATGTCCTTACTTCATCATTACATTGCAAGCAGATGTCCTGGTTTACAGTGGAAGGATGAAAGTAGAAGGGGAATTCTGAAGCATGTTTATGATGCTTTCCTGTGCAGTGATTTTATTTCTTAAGTCTTAGTAGGACTTTCAGTGTGCCAATAGTGTAATACATATCTCAAGGCTGAGTGTGTAATGAGGAAATTCCCAGCTATCTTCACCTTCTGTTGTAGGACACAATTTTCCATGGAAAAAACAGACAACCTAGCAGCTGTTGTCTCAATCGCTGAACACCCTCTGTGTTTCTTATGGCTGGACGCTTAACATATTTTCATAGATAGGCCTGTGACTCATCAGTGGAGCTCCGCACTCGTTGATGGGAACTCTCAGTCTGCATTTAAATATCCTGGACAAGGAGGTCCCCAATCAAAATTCTAATAGTAGGAGAAGATTTGGAGACTCTGACAGCAGTTCGGGTATTTCTTGCACATTGAAAGCCAGGTTTCCAAGGAGATATGTACTTCATTTTTGCTGCTGACTTCCTGTTGTGTGTGATGATCCTGGTGCTCTTGATTTTTTCTTTTATGGTTCAGATTATTGGCAGTCATAGAAGTTATCTGTCCAGCTGCAAATAAAAACAGATTATGAAGTCTTGTATTTAGATATCATCTATTATAATGACTTCTCAGCTATAACAAAATGGAAGTCTTAAAATAGATAAAGCAGTATTTAGCTTCTACTATGACAGCAGTTTTTAAAATGTCTGTCTTGTGCAACTTGTTGTGATTTTTTTTTTTTTTTTTTTTTTTAAGGTGGTGATCTAGGTCTACCTCTTCTCTCAGTACAGCATACCACCTT
Source organism: Streptopelia decaocto (assembly GCF_964273445.1). NCBI lineage: Eukaryota > Metazoa > Chordata > Aves > Columbiformes > Columbidae > Streptopelia > Streptopelia decaocto. The sequence continues at coordinate 60,541,997 of NC_138656.1, forward strand.
GCAGAGATTTTTGTCATAAAGAACAATTTTAAAAGCTCTGTGGAACAATGTCAAACCTCTGAGCCCTGAAAAGATAAAAACCTGTTGTAAATAGAAGCTGTAAAAGTGCACTAAGTACTGTGTATAGTTTTTATTTCTGATTCCTGTGAAATCGTTTAAGTTCATTTCCCTAGATATTTAAAAATTAATAGCTTTAAATTTTATGTCTAGTCTTTGTACTCCCTTCATTTGTAAATTGAATGTGGTTTCCTTTTTGAATTCAAGATCTTTTGAGAACTTTTGATAGAACCTTCTGCATATAGTTGCTGTTACGTGCACTATTTTAAGCTTGTTCTTTATGGCTTTGTTAAGGAAGTACCATCAAGTTATAGGAGCAGCATTACACAAGAAATGTATGTCCTGGGTTTCTCTTGGAGGGATAAATGAAAGCAAGTGAAGGCAAGCATGTGCAAACCTCTCCACATATGCTGTGTGACTGCTGCCACTTAGAAGAAGGCCAGGCAGGTATCAGGAACAACATTCTTCATTCAGCACCTTGCTGCTTGGTGTTTGCTGCTCTGTCGAGCTCCAGCCCACAGGCAGTCTCCCCTCCAGTGGTCTGACAAGAACAGAGCTGGGTTGTTTTGTGCATGGCCTGCCAGAAGCACCTGGTAGAGATGGATGCATGCTGACCCAGGTGTGCTGCCCCGAGGGGGAACATGGCAGTGGATGGAGCCCCCTCCCTGACAGTTGTCCCCCATTTGTCCCCATGGCACACACTTGGTGCACCTGCAGCCTGTACTGAGCACCATCCTCTGCCTGCTAAAATTCTGTCCTGCAGTTCTGGGCAGTGCTCCTAGCTAAATTCTAGTCCCTAGGTGGCTGTTCTCTGCTTTAATGCAGGGCAATTTTGTTTGATTCAGAACAGATTGATTGTTCAGAGCCTCACTTCAAAAAGGTCCACTGTGTAAGGAAATACAGCTTTAAGAATTAGGCTAAATTATTTTTATATGGTATTTTGCACTCTTAGCATAGACTTGCTACTCTGTATCTATTTTCCAGGGTATGGGCAACCTTCATGTCATTTTTTTTTTCCCATGTGTATTCCTGCAGAGTCCTGCAGAAGCTTTCTTGGGTAGTACAGATTTGTCTGATCTTATTTTCCTTGTCTTCTTCAGTGGTGGTGAAAACTAAGGAGAATCACTTTTTAATGTATGTGAAGTCACCAAAGCTGCTACACTTTCTAGGTGCAAAAAAGAAGCAGCCTTTCAAAAATATATTTTTACTTTTTTTTTTTTTCCACAGTTTGTCATTTGAAGCTTTCAGTTTGTGCTTTCAATCCATATTTTGGTGTCTAAATGATGTTTAACAGGCACATGCAACTTGAATGAACTCTGTGGTTAAGTTGATGTTGTCTCAGATGGCTGTGCCATAGAGTCTGCATTGTGGACTCATCAGGATCTGGTCTGTTATATGCATTATTGCACTTCCAGTTAAATTCTGCTTCTGTCAGCAGTGCTGACGAATGCCTCTGTGTATGCAGTAATGCCTCATGGCCTCTGCCAGAATGAGAGAAGGAACTTCGGTGTTATACAAGGTATAAATATCAGTTTAAAGGCTTACTCATTTTTATGTCTTGGAAATGTCCCATTCTCCAGTTCTTTGAATTTTTACTGTTGGGTGATGCATTGCTGAGGCTTAATGAACAGATGGGACATCTTCATATGTATAAAAAAAATGCAGTCCTTCTGTATATGCTTTAAAAATAGATTTCATTGAATATATGGCTGCTTCAAACGCATATTTCATGAGTACTTTCCATAGGTGGTATTGTTCGGGGATGGTTACAGAGTGAGCAATTTAGTCTAGTTTCAAGGTAATATAGAAATCTTTCTTGGTTTGCATGTCTCTGACCCTGCTGAGATTTGTGAAAGATATTCAGTGTGGTGTTTTTGTCTTGGGGAAGTAAATGTACAAAACAAGACAAATTAGACTTGTCTTGTAGATACAAGCGTTTTCTGTTTTGATGGATGCTTTGGAAGCCGAATTCTATCATATATTGTGTGCAACTACTGGATTAGTTCTGTGAGTTTTCTTTCTTAGTCTTAGAAGATGCAACTAGGTGCAATTGTTCCTCTTAAAACCTTATTTCTCAGCAGCCTGAAACCAAGCAGCAGACATTTGCAGTAAAACAAAAGTCTTTCAGTGGCATTTGGTTTTTAATTTCCTACCACAGGTACTTCCTTCCTGTCTGCTGTGCAAGTTTGCTGAAGATCTAAATGTCTCCAAAACTTCAATACATTAGTTAACATAATTTCACAATTGAGTATGTATATATACACACATACCACATGCTGAGGTCTTTGCCACCAATATGGCAGGAATAGTTAGTCTGGATTGTTAGTATATGAACAAATATTCACATTTCTCTGAGTTATGTATGTTGTTTCTAAACTGATGAAGGTGTGAGCTTGCTGAGATAAACTGTGTGGTTGCATTCCCACATCTGTTCTCTATTAAATGCTCAACTTCTAGATCACCCTGTGGTCATGCTTGTGTTTGCTTTTACCTCTGCCTTACTCCTACCTTTGCTTCCAAGATTGGAGTTCTTTTTTCTAAAACTCCAGGCATGTTTAGTTTGTTTTAGTACTCTTTAAAAAGTGTAAATCTGACTGGCCTACTTTTGCCTTTTATTCTCTGGCCATAGAGATGATGTCTGAAGTTCCTCTTATGTTGTTCTACAATGCACATACACAATTCAATTTCTTTATTTCTGTGAAAAAAAATGTTCTTGCTGATGTCTCTGTTGCCGTTCTATGAGCCAGTATTGCTATTTTACAAGGCAAGCTGAATGGAGCTAACTGTTGGTGGAAGTTGCTGCGTTTGAGCTGGAGGCAAATTAGAACTTGTTGTGTGTCCTGTGCATCATGACATGAATTGCAGATGCATTTTCTTCTCACTTTTTCCACCCTTTGTTTCTCACTGTTTGAATTTGCACCTTGAGCATTGCTGCATTTGTTTTTATTATAAATTAGAAGGAATTTTATGTTTAAAGATTGTGGCACTAGCCACTATTATTGTCCTCTGGTTGTGCCTGTTGAACAGCATGGAACATAGTGTAACATGTTTAAAAAAATTAGTGCTTCATTATGGGTTAGGTAAAACAGTGTTCACATAAAGTATTATGACATTTTAACTGGCAATATGCAGAAATAGCATCTATGAAGATTATACTGTAGCACTTTGAAAATCTGCAATGTTCTCTGTGGTCTGTAGTCTTGATGCTGGAGTGAAATGAGGCTGGGGTGTCCTAAGGCTCTGACTCTGCACTGGCTGGAGAAGAAACCATTCAAAGTCAGGTAGACAACCTGAGTAAAGGACCTGTGAGCAGGACGATGAAGACCAATTGATTGGTTGGAGAGGGGCATTCAGGGCAGATAACAAACCTGAAGGACTAGAATTGTCTGGCCAAGGTGTAAAAAGTATCATAAGCTGATCCATTTTCTGTGCCCATTTTGAGGTCCTTTGGTCTGAACTGTTGCAGTGCCGAGCACTCACTTCTGCATCTCAAGCTGCTGTTGCTTGCACTAATTTTTTGTGTGCTGTTGCTAAATGAGCTGAAGAGTAAGGTCCTTGGTCACTCAGATTGGTTAGGCAAGGTTTGCAGATGGAGAGATAGTCTTCTGTGAAAATAACCAGTGTCATTAGGGAAAGGAGATGAGCTTTCAGGCTTTCTCTGGTTTTAAAGTAGGACCAGAAAACCTCAAAAAGAAACACAAGCTGAGAACAACTTACGTTTTACTTGACTACATATCCATTAGACCACTTGAGAGACAAGATGGCTGGTGTCTGTAGAGAATAAGGGAAGCAGTAGAAGTTGTAATAAGGTGTCATCCCTTAGAAAAATTGAGATAACTCTTGGCCTGTTAAACATGGAGTGGAGTGAAAGATTAGAGAGGGAGATAGTGCTTGGCTAACTTGATTACTAAAACAAAGTTGTTAAAAGTGAGAATGAAAAGGATGAGATGATGATATGTGTAAACTCATTCCTGTAAGTGATCAAGGCCAACTTGTAGTGCCATCAGAGATCTTGCCATGTTGGCTGGTACGGTTGTTTATATGGTGATACAGTTTGTGAAGAAAGTTGTCTTTTCATGAGAAAAGCTTGTTTGCTGCTTGTTCCTTTGTGGTCTCAGAGCTGGAACATGTTAAAAATCATCTCTGGATGGAAGAGTGGACAATTAGATTGAGTAAGTCTTTTATGGTGCTGTGGAGGAGTGACTTGGTAGGTTATTTTCAGTTTGGTTGGTTGCTCAGCATTCACAAGTACTTCAGAGTGTCACATTCCTGTGCAAGTCCTCTCCTGGTTTATACTTGTGCTTAGTGATACTCCATCCCAGGTGCAGAATCTGGCATTTGGACTTGTTAAATTTCATCCCATTAATCATTACCTAGTGCTCCAGTCTATCTAGATTCCCCTGCAAGGCCTGTCATGCCTTGAGAGTCAACAGCACCTCCCAGTTCAGTATCATTGGCAGATTTGCTAACGGTGCATTCAACTCCTGCATGCAGATCATTGGTAAAAATACTGAACAAAACAGGCCCTAGAATTAGGCCCTGAGGAACACCACTGGTGAGGGCTAACCAGGCAGATGTAGCTCCCTCCAGCTATTTCTTCACCCAGAGTACTAGATACCTTCTCAACTCCTAGTTGCACAACTTGACAAGAAGGATGCTATGAGGGACAGTATCAAAAGCCTTATTAAAATTCAGGAAAACTACATGCACCACCTTCCCTTCATCCACTAGGCAGGTGACCTTATTGTAGAAGGATATTAGTTAGTTAAACAACCCATCTCGACTGTGCCCGATGATTGTATTGTTCTTTAAATATCTTTCTATCACATCCAGTATGGTCTTCTCTGTAATTTTTCCAGGTACTGAGGTTAGACTAACAGGTCTGTAGTTTTCTTGGTCTTCCCTTATGCCCTTCTTGTGAATTTGAGTAGTGTTGGCCAGCTTCCAGTCACCAGGGACCTCCAGAGACCTCTGGTAGGTCATTGAGGGGAGTCCTACTGTAACATCTGCCAGCTCCTTCAGTGCTCTGAGGTGAATCCCATCAGGCCTCATGGACTTACGAAAATTTGGCTGATACAGCTGGCCCCTTACAATTTCCATGTCCACAAATGGTAAGTCATTGTTCCTGCACCTGAGATCCTCTGACTCAGACAACTGAACATCCCAAGGTTTATCAGTATTATTAAAGACTGAGAGGGGAAAAACTAAACAAAACAACCCAAACCAAACAAAAAATAATGCCTCTTCTTTTTCTCATTCCTTTTAGTCAGGTGACCGTCTTCAACTATTGGTCCAATGTTTTCCTTAGACCTCTACTTGCAATTAGCATACTTTAAAAAGCCCTTCTTGTCTTCTGGAACAACATCAGCCAGTTTCAACTCTAGTTCAGCTTTGGCCTTTTGTGTCTTCTCCCAGCGAATCATGACTCTGTAATCTTCCTGCAAAATCTGGCCTTGCTTCCAGAGATCATACAATTGCTTTTTCCTCCTGAGCTCCATGAGCAGTTTCACATTCAGCCAGGCTGGTCGTCTTAAGATTCTGTAGGATTGCCTGCTCCTCTGCTATTAAAACGTGGTTCTTAAAAGCTGACCAGCACTTATGGACCCCTAAGCCCTCAAAAGCAGATTGCCGGGGGACATTGTTAAGTAGCTCCCTGAGTAGCTTAAAATTTGGTCTCTTGAAATCCAGGGTAACAACTCTATCTATGTAGGAAAATAAAACAAAAATGTGGTGATGGGAGAAAGAACGAGGGAGGAGAGAGCACAGTGCTAAATAATTACATAACTAAAAGCCATGTACCTTTTACTGGAAGTTCAAATACGTTTTAGGATTTCATTTTCCACTCTTTTGTTAATCGTAGTTTGTGTAATAGTACAGAAAAGTGAATTTTTCTAAGACTTACTACACCATGCCTTGAAGCTAAATATTTGAAGAAACATTTGTGTGCTTTGACACCTCTTTTATCAACTTGTCACCTTTGTTTTCTTGTGGTTGAGAATTTGAAGATTGTGTTCCTTTTTTCCAATAACTGAAATACCACTTTTGTACATATTAAAACGTAACTAAACCACAGCACCATTTCCAGAGCGATGTATGTTACGTGTATCAAGCCTTTGTGGTTAATAGCATATTTCAGCCTCCATGTATTACTTTTCATAGAGTGTTATCTTTGTGGTCTTGTTCTCAAGATGTTACATTGTTTACTTTCTCTCAATATATCACGGTAAAGTTGGAACACTTGCTTTATGAACAAGCAGTGGTCTAGAGCAGGTCAAATATAGGTTACCTGTCAACATTTCACAGAAGTTATAGTAAGAAAATACTAAGGATTTAATATTTTAATATTTTAACCAGACATTGAGAAGCTGAGAAGTAACAATTAAAATCAGTTGAGTGACCTTCTTTTTTTTCAGCCTTCAATAGTTACAGAATTATGTAATTTTCCTTCCCTTGCAGCTACTCCCCCCCAATATCTGTCACTGTTAGTGCTTACAACAGAAGCTTGCTGTAGGAGTAAACTGTCAAGGCTGCTTTTTGGTTTTGTATCGCTTACTGCATTACCTCCAATGTTTTTTATTAAATGTTACTTCAAATGCTTTCCTGTATATGCAACTACATTACAGCTTCAGTGTTCAAATTCCTTACAAGTCTTAGTAGTTTATTTTTATTATTAACATCACAGCTTTCTGAAAATACTGCTGAAGTGGTAAAAATGGCTTTGTCAGAAATGGATGTTGAATCCAGGCTTTCCCCAGCAGGCTTGTTGTTTTCTGGCGAGGCTGAGTCAGGAGGTGGTAGGATCCAGTAGGACTCCTGTGAAGCGCAGACCCCGATACTGCAGCTTTGGGAGCTTCTCTCTCTCTCTCTCTCTCCACCTCGTCTCTGATACAGTTCCTGAAGAGAAAGAAAAACCTACAGGACCTGGGCTAATCTTCTGTAACTTCATTAAATTCATACTGTCTGTCTGCCGCTATATCTGTATAATATCAACACAGGGGTAACATCATCACAGTTTATGAACCTGAACTGGGCTATTTGATGGACTTAGTTTCAGTGAGCACAGGGTTATCTGAGGTTCTGGGTTGCAAACAGGAAGAAAACTGTCTCTGTAGGAGAGAAGAATAATAAATCAGCCTGTAAGGCTCATGTGTGTTCATACTGGTGACAAACCAATCTACTTGGGGGGAAGTATTTGCGATTTTACATCTAATTTTTCCAGTCATTTCTAGCATGTTGACTTTTCCAAAATTTAGAAATATATTTGGCTGTTCGTATGTTTGACTAGGTCTGTTTATCAAAGTGCAATTGTTTTCTTTCTTCTAGTGCCTTCACCAATGCAGACTGTAGTAACATCAGAAAATTTCAAAACTGTCTTGCATTGGCAGTACCCATCTACGTCTGAAACTCCTCATTTTATTGTGGAAATCAAACCTTACAAGTAAGTTCTTTTGTCATTTCCTGTACCTGATATTCTCTAGAAGCACGTAAAAGCAATCAGTCCGTGGTAAATTCTTTTGTTTCTATGTGGTGAAATCAGGTAGGGTGAAGGTTGCCTAAGTGTAAATTAAGGCAAAATCTGTCAAAACCAGGATGATTGAGGCTGGCACGGGCCTCTGGAGGTCATCTGGTGCATACCCCCTGTTCAAGCAGGGTCACCAAGACCAGGCTGCCCAGGACCATGTCTAGATGTCTTTTGAATATCTCTAGGGGTGGAGACTCCACAACCTCCCTTGGCAACCTGTGCCAGTGCATGGTCACCATCAGAGATGTTTTGTCACAGTCAGCGTATCGTACAGTATTGCACAATTGAAATTGTATTAAGCGTTACTTAATCTCTTCTACAGTCCAGGTCGCTATGAGGTTGTCTCAACGTGTGTGAACATCTCGGCTCATTCTTGTGATCTCTCAAGGGAAATAGATAAGCCCCTTGAATCTCACTGGTTTCGAGTTAAAGCTGTTGTTGGATCACAACACTCTGAGTATGTTGAGACAGATGAGTTTATTTTGCGAAAGCATGGTAAGTTCCACCATAAACTAAACCTTGTCATTTTTTCTCCAAATTTAAAATGTTAGTAATTATCCTTTTTGCTGTATTATTGTGTCTCATTTGGAAATATTATGAAGTCATGAGTCTAGGATGAAATGAAGCATGATGGTTGTTCAGTAGGGGCTTCTGTAGTTCTGCCTCTGCAGGGACTTGTTAGCCCCCTCGCTGTGGTATCTGAGTATTTTTTTTCCAAACTTCTAAAGGCAAGAAAGTGATGCGGATGGCTTCCTTCCCATATTCTTGCCTGGTGTCCCAGACACCAGTTTAGAGTAGGAAACTGCCACTGGAAGCTTGTGGACCTTTAGGCATCATTGAAGTAGTATTCAGGTGGTTGGTGATGCCTTGCTTGACACTATAATACTGTGTACTGACAGCTTTGGGTGTCTAGATACTATCTATAAGCTACAGGAGTCCACTGTAGCTGAATAACCAACTGTTACTCCTTCTTCATGTAAATCCTTTGGGCTGCTTCAGGAGAAGTAAGAGTTTTTGATGTCAATACTGTGAAAGTAATTTGTGTGTCTAGACTCCAGACCAACCCGTCCAAAGCAGTGGGGCAGGCCCCAGCATTGCATGGGCAGTGCAAAGCAGATGCAAAAGAGTGAGAAGAAGACTGAGAGACTTCTTCTTGTACTTGCTCCATTCTCATAATGTAGCTTTCAGGCAGGATGTTGCCCATTATATTTTCCCAGACAGACCTGGATTTGTGCATTGCTGGAGCTGAAAGAGTGGAGTCCTTATTTGTTTTCTGCTATGGTTTCCTCCCAACTCATTGCTCTAATGACTTGGAATCAGTGGCTGGCTTCTAGTGTTTTGTCAAAAGGCCAGAGGTCATGGTAATAATGCTGAGCTAGACAGTTTCCAGAAAATTGGTAGTCATGTGTGGAGGAGAGATACAAAATCCTTTTCCCATTGAACAAGAAACTCCTGTTCAGTCAGATAATAAGACACCAAAAATTCATGCAGGCCATTGCCATGGGAAATCAGACTTCCCAAGTACTGTTGCTCAAGATGACATTTCTTCAGATTTTGAGATAGCTTTTGTTTCAGTGCAGTATTGTTTTTAGCTGAGTGTGATGTATGGTGGGATCTAGTCAGCAGTACTTTGTGTTCTGTTCTCATTAACATATGTATTTCAATTGCTTTGTTATTTTTTTCCATTGTCAGTGAGCTGAATTCTTGTGGCCTTATGTGTATAGGAAAGCTGGATTGCTTAACAGTAAAATTCTACATGGACAATCTCTGTTTCCGTTTTAGAAGCAGATTCATGAATGTATCCTAATGCATCTTTATTACTTCTGAGTGTCAGAGCTGTGTGATATTAACAGCATTGAACTAAACATGTAATTCTTCTCAAATCGTAGATGAATTTTGGAAAGCTAACTATAAGTAGCATGTTTTATGTCAAAAGCTTTGGCCTAATAGCAAAGGTGTAATGTGTTGCAGGAAAAATAGGACCACCAAAACTGAGTCTCTCAAGGGATGTTAATAAAATTGTGGTTAATATTTACCATCCTGCATTCCCATCTGTGGAACTTCTTCCTTGGATCACAGAGATTTATTCAGACCTCACATACTCGGTGACTTTTCGGGATAGTGAAAATAAGGTAAGTTCCAAAGTGAAAACTTCAATTCAAAAATACTTGTTTACCTTAAACGCATAAACAAGGGGTTCATTCCTATGGCACACAGAGAAAACAGATACCAAGAAAACAGTTGAATGTAACATAGGACTATTGAAGCCCTAAAATGTGAAGTGTGCCACGGTGACATATGTCACTGGAAGGTCTGGATTTTAGTTGTCCAAGTGGGTGTCTTACAACAAAAAATTAGTTTATTGCATTAGCTGTACACAAGATAGTTACCAGATCCTGTGCTATTGTTTCTGCATACATGCTTAAACATTGATAACTTTACTTGTGCCCTTTTCACTTGTCTAGATCTTTCATTTAAGATTACCTTTGAAGATATTGATACCACTTTATTTAGCAATCATGGAGGGTGAACTTGAGGAAAATGATAGTAGCTATGTTTATTTACAGTTACCTTTTCATATGCATCCAGCTACAAGTTTAACAAGAGAATTAGGAATGCGAATCTAGACTACCAACAGCACAAACTGTAGCCGAAAGCACCACAGTCTGATCAAATATAATATCTTAAGGTAGCTCAGAAGCTGACAGCTGAAGTTCACACAGCTTTTGCAAGGCATATAGATGATATAGGAGCCACATCTAATAGTGTTCTAACAGTTTTGGAGGTGGTGGAATGTACTGTAACACTTATATTGTTGTATTGAGTCAAATGACATAATGTAACTGTCATTTTTTTGCAGAGTAAAGAAGAGTTCCATGAAGTCACCTGTACCATGTATAAATGTAACCTCAACATCTCAGTTCCTACTGAAGGTTCCACTTACTGTGTTTCAGCGAAGGGAACTTTAGAAGAGTATGTGATGTTTGGTGCCCGATCAGAAGAAACCTGTATTCATGTTCCTCTCAAGCAGACACCGAGTAAGAGGATTCTAAAACTTTAATAAGAGCATACTGAGTTGCTTCTAACAAAGTATTTGAGCTCTGATATAGCCATGGGATGACTTGGATGCTTATGGCAGAATAAAAAAAGGGAAATCATGGTCATTCTTTTCCAAATGCACTTTCCCGGGTCTAAAGACCTCTAAAGATCATGTATTATTTTCAAGTAACCCTGACTTTTTTTGGGGTGCTTTTCCTTCTTCACTGGTATAACAAAACTTGTTACCACTGCACCTCATCATCGGTGTAATTAACAAATTATTCATTCACTGAGTTACATGATTCTCAGGAGCATTGTCTTTCTCTCTCTCTCTTGTAACAAATGGCTTTTTGGTAAGTCTTATCAGTGGGAAAACATGTATAGACTTTCTCGAGTTTGAAGCAACTTGGAGTCATAAAATTGAGGTATTAACATATTATTCTTAATTAAATAAAACAAAGGTGGCTAGTGACCCAACTTTATATCTCTGATAACCTCTTAAAACTTTTTCATGATACTTCATATGGCCTAAAATGTCATTAGAGAAAAGAGATAAAATTGATAAAAGCAGTTACACAGAATCACAGAATGTTAGGGGTTGGAAGGGACCTCAAAAGATCATCTAGTCCAATCCCCCTGCCAGAGCAGGAACACCTAGATGAGGTTACACAGGAATGTGTCCAGGTGGGTTTTGAATGTCTCCAGAGGAGACTCCACAACCTCCCTGGGCAGCCTGTTCCAGTGTTCTGTCACCCTTACTGAGAAGAAGTTTCTTCTCAGATTTAAGTGGAACCTCTTGTGTTCCAGTTTGAACCCATTACCCCTTGTCTTACCATTGGTTGTCACCGAGAAGAGCCTGGCTCCATCCTCATGACACTCACCCTTTACATGTTTATGAACATTAATGACGTCACCCCTCAGTCTCCTCTTCTCCAAGCTAAAGAGACCCAGCTCCCTCAGCCTTTCCTCATAAGGGAGATGCTCCACTCCCTTAATCATCTTTGTTGCCCTGCGCTGGACTCTCTACAGCAGTTCCCTGTCCTTCTTGAACTGAGGGGCGCAGAACTGGACACAATATTCCAGATGTGGTCTCACGAGGGCAGAACAGAGGGGAAGGAGAACCTCTCTCGACCTACTAACCACCCCCTTCTAATACACCCCAGGATGCCATTGGCCTTCCTGGCCACAAGGGCACAGTGCTGGTTCATGTTCATCCTGTTGTCCACCAGGACCCCCAGGTCCCTTTCCCCTACACTGCTCTTCAGCAGGTCATTCCCCAACTGATACTGGAACGTGGGGTTGTTCTTACCCAGATGCAAGGCTCTACGCTTGCCTGTGTTATATTGCATTAAATTTTTCCCCACCCACTCTCCAGCCTGTCCAGGTCTCACTGGATGGCAGCACAGCTTTCGGGTGTGTCAGCCACTCCCCCCAGTTTGTTGTCATCAGCAAACTTGCTGACAGTGCACTCTATTCCCTCATCCAAGTTATTGATGAATATATTGAATAATACTGATCCCAGTACTGACCCTTGAGGCACTCCACTAGATACAGGCCTCCAACTAGACTCTGCCCCATTGACCACAACTCTCTGGCTTCTTTCCTGCAGTCAGTTCACAGTCCACCGCACTACCTGATTGTCCTGACCACACTTCCTTGGTTTAGCAGTAAGGATGCTGTGGGAGACTGTGTCAAATGCTTTACTGAAATCAAGATAGACCACATCCACCGCTCTGCCATCATCTGTCCACCTGGTTATGTCCTCATAAAAGTCTATGAGGTTCGTCAAGCACGACTTCCCCTTGGTGAAGCCATGTTGACTGACCCTAATGATCCTCTTATCCTTGACATGGCACCCAGGATAAGTCGTTCCATCACTTTCCCAGGGATGGAGGTGAGGCTGACCAGTCTATAGTTACCTGGGTCCTCCTTCCTGCCCTTTTTGAAGACTGGAGTGACATTTGCTTTCCTCCAGTCCTCAGGCACCTCTCCTGTTTCCCACAACTTAGCAAAGGTGATGGAGAGTGGCCCAGTGATGACTTCAGCCAGCTCCCTCAGCACCTGTGGGTGCATCCCATCTGGACCCATGGATTTATGCATGTCCAGATTGCCTAACTGCTCCCTAACCCTGCCCTCATCAACCAGGGCAGACTCCTCCATTGTCCTGCTTTCCCCTGGGGCCTCAGGGGTACGGGCCTCCTCAGGACAGCCTCTGGCAGAGTAGACAGAGACAAAGAAGGCATTCAGTAACTCTGCCTTCTCTGTATCTTCTGTCACCAGGGCACTCACCTCATTCATCAGTGGGGCTATGTCACCTCTGGTGTTAGTTTTATCTGCTATGTATTTGAAAAAGCTCTTTCTGTTGTCCTTGACCCCTCTCACCAGGTTTAATTCTAAGGAGGCCTTAGCTTTCCTAGTTGCCTTCCTACATTCTCTGAAAACAGCCTTATATTCTTCCCAAGTGGCCAGCCCCTCCTTCCATGATCTATATAAACTCTCTTCTTCCACTTGAGCTTACCCAGCAGGTCTCCTGGCTCACTTCCTTGACTTCCTAGGTGTCGGGATGCTCTGATCTTGAGCCTGGTAGAAGCAGTCCCTGAACACTAACCAACTATCTTGGGCCCCTTTACCTTCAAGCAGCCTTGCCCGTGGGATTTCCCCTAGCAATTGTTTGAAAAGGCCAAAGTTTGCCCTGCTGAAGTCCAAGGTTGCAATTCTGCTTGCTATTCTGTTCCTGCCACATGAGATCCTGAACTCCACTATTTCGTGATCGCTGCAGCCAAGGCAGCCCTCAACCTTTACTGCTTCAATCAGACCCTCCTTGTTAGTGAGGATGAGGTCCAGCAGTGCACCTCTTCTAGTTGGCTCCTCCACCATTTGCATCAGAAAGTTATTGTCAGGGCACTGGAGGAACCTCCTAGACTGTGGCTGGCTGGCTGAGTAGTCCTTCCAGCAAACATCAGGGAAGTTAAAATCCCCCACAAAAACCAGGGCCTGTGACTGTGAGGCTGCTCTCAGCTGTCTGTAGAGGCCTCATCAACTTCCTCACCCTGATCTGGTGGCCTGTAATAGACACCCACAACAGTATCATCCCTGCCAGCCTGCCCCTTAATTTTCACCCACAGACTCTCAACTCACTCCTCATCTGTGCCTGGACAGTACTCAATACATGGTAGTTGCTCTCTCACATAAACAGCAACTCCACCACCATGCCTGGCTGGCCTGTTTTTCCTGAAAAGGACATAGCCCTCCATGACCACATCCCAGTCATGTGAGCTGTCCCACCATGTCTCTGTAATTGCCACCAGATCATAATCTCCCGACCAAACACAGGTTTCTAACTCCTCCTGCTTATTCCCCATGCTGTGCGCATTGGTGTACAGGCATTTCAGGGAGCAAGCTGAGCACACTGATTTTTGCCCTAGGGGGATGGGAGGCCTCCTGGTCTTCATCAATTCTAGAGTGCTGCTCCACTGGTGCAAGCCCAGCTACAACCCCATCCCCCTTCAAATCTAGTTTAAAGCTCTCCAAATGAGTCCTGCTAATTCCTTCCCCAGCATCCTTTTGCCCCTGTGAGATAAACCTTTCCCACGTATCACTGTTCGGACTGCTGTCTTGTAAAACCAGCCGTTATCAAAGAATCCAAAGCCCTGCCTGTAGCACCAGTCCTGTAGCCAATCATTTAGGGACTGAATTTTTCTATTCCATCCCACATCGTCACCTGAAAATGGAAGGAAGGAAGAGAAAATCACTTGAGCCCCAGACTCCTTCACCATCCGTCCCAATGCCTTGAAATCTTTATTCATCCTCCTCAGACTACGAGATGCAGCTTCCTCCCCACTTGTCTGGAAGATCAGTAGTGGGTAGTAGTCTGTTGGGTGCACCAGGCTGTGGAGCACCCTGGTGATATCCCTGATCCAGGCTCTGGGTAGGCTACAAACTTCCCCATGATGAGGGTCAACTCTGCATATTGGGCCCTCTGTCCCTCTCAGAAGGGAATCGCCTACTACAATTACCTTTTTTTCTTTCTTATTTGAGGCAGTCTTGAGGTGTGGAGTCAACTGCCTCTTCCTATGTGACCTTGTAGGTGGGCCTTGCACCACACCCTCACCTACCTCTTCTTCAAGATCCAGGGCCTCAAACTATTATGGAAGGGCACCTGGGGAAGCAAAGAAGGTAGGGAGAGGGGTTGCCTGTGACGCCGAACTGGAACTTGCTTCCAACCCTCATCATCTTTTTGGTCCCCTGCCTCTGCCCTACAGCAACAGGGCAGGGGCTGTCTCGGGTCTCCTCCTGTACCCAACGGGGCAGGGGGTCCATCACCTTTTGGGGACTGTCTCCCTGGGACCTTTCTGATTAGGAAGGAGGGAGTTACTCCACCAGTCAATCTCCTTTCACACTCCCTGATGGACCTCAGTGTCTCGACCTCCTCTTTAAGTTTCGTGACCATGCTGAGCAGATCTTGCACTTGCTCACACCTCATGCAGGTGGGATGCTGGCCAACCTTACCTGGCAGCAGCAGGCTCTGGCACTCCCTGCAGCCCAAGACCTGAACAGCCATGGTTCAGGGCAGGGCCTCTGAGTTCCCACAGTCTTTTTGTGACAAGCTCTCTTTCTGGAGGAGACCATAGTCAGCAGCGGTCTCTGCACCCTGCTACACGAGCTACCACACCTGCTGCTGCAGCACAGTGTGGGTGGTGCTCACCTGCTTCACAAGCTGGTTTCCCCTCCCAGCACATGGTGGGCAGGGAGACTGCCTGCTAGTTCGCGGCTGAGGAAAACATGCAGACCAACTCAATGTGAGTGATAAAGCATGATTCAACTTCATTGCCCGAGATAGCGCGTATTTATACCAAATACCATAATTATGCATACTTGTCTCTATCTAATAGGCTAAGCACTAAAAGGTTACATTTACTTACTCCACCTACTTGCAGTTAGCTAACTATGCACATTCCGCACTCTTCTGACTCCTACTTTCTCAAGTTGTTTATCACCTCTTCAAAGGACATGCTGACCCTGCTTTAATCAGTACTTTTCTATTTCTCCTTTTCCCACAGCCTACTAGTAAAGCAATCTAAGGCCTACTTATGTCAATTAGAACGGGCTCTGCTCGTACAGTTGCTCGGTGGACTCATGTCCATGCTCCTTGAGCCAATCCCTGACAACTGTCCTCTTGGAGGCTTTTTCAAAGTGAGGAGCGGGTGTGTGATTGCCGTCACCGTGGTAATGCCCACGCCTCGTCAGCTGCTCTTGCAAGGGCTGCCAGGGGCTTCCGAGTCGCGAAATCGAAACCCAAGGAAGCGCAAAACCGCCCTGAACCTCAGGATCCGCTGGAACGGCTCCGGCAGAGCAGGCTCTGATCAGCTGACCTCGGGGACTAAAACCCTAGTTTCGGGTTTCAACTGCTTTTAAATCTCCTGTTGTCACCCTGTGCGTTCTTTTGTGCACAAGAGCAGTGGTATGATTGAGGGGGAGGACGTTACGGAGAGTTAGACTAGTGATAGTTGACAGTTCAATGTTTTGGAAGATTTCACATTTTCATTTTATTTTACATAGATTATGTGTAATTATTATGTCAGAATGCTGTCACATGGAAAAATGTACAAATCTGTTCATTTCCATTTGTTATCTCTAAGGAAGAAAAAGTTAGTTATAAAATACATTTACTTCTATAAAAACATGATTGTTTTAATATAAATCGAAAACCTTTTGTCATTCTAATTTTTATTTACGTGATATAATGCTTTATGAATAAGTTTTCTTGAGTTAAAAATGGTGGTAAATTGACAAATTCACATGTTACAGCTAACCATTCTGAGCTATTACAGTTTCTGAAGTTATTCTAAATGGTACAGCAGTGGTTTATTTTTCCAAACTTCTTAACAGATTTTGCTCTAATTTGTTAGGTACAATAGACACCTTCATTCTCTGTGGTGTTATTCTGGGCGTGAGTCTAATTTTGACTGTGAGTCTAATTTATGGCTGCAAGAACCTGAGGAAGAACAACATAAAGCTGCCAAAGTCTTTGGTAAGTTCAGACTGGATCATATTTTTAATATCCAACTAGGTAACTTTTATAACAATAACATCCTAATGCCTGTCTTTTTTTTTTTTTTACACCATGGTTTTGTACATATTTAGGATTTATACCAGTCTAATGTACTGACAGCCTCTACAAAAGCCTTGTGTTTGTTTTAGCCTAGATGTCAGTCTCTTTAACTGAAGCAGCTGTAGTTGATCTAGTTTGAGAACTTAGTTCTTAAAAACTCAATGTGTACCTAGACAGGTTTGTGTTCCTTCTAGTAGTGGAGACACAGAACCACAGAATCGCTGGGGTTAGAAGAAACTTTGAGATCATCTAGTCCAACCATTTTGCTCAAGCATGGTCAATGAGAGCAGGTTGCCCAGACCCAGGACTTTGTCCAGTTGGGTTTTGAATACCTCCAAGAAAGGAGATTCCACAAGCTCTCTGGGCAACCTATTCCAGTGCTTAACTACCCTCAGAGTAAAAATTGTTTTCTTACATTCAGATCAAAATCCATGCGTTTCAGTTTGTGCCTGTTTCCTCTTGTCACTGGACACCTGTGAGATTCCTTAGTTACATGGTAATATTGCAATACTGCTAAGTGCTACGATGCTCTTAAAGTGATGTGCAGAGTAAGGGGAGCTGAGGTAGAGGAGTAATAGTGGTGTACAAGAAGGGAAGAATAACCAGAGAAGTCTGTTCTCATGCTGAGCAGTCACAGGGAAGAGAGGTCAGTAGCTGCTCTGCCTTAAAAGCTCCCTGTAGCCATCTTTAGGAAACAGAGTAGATGTTCCTCAAAGAGCAGCAGCAGCACTCCTTGCTTTCCCATCAGGCAAGAGTGGAGTATCTGACAAGTACTGTTTATAATATAATGCCTTCCTGGTGTCTCATTAGTCACAACAACTGAACAATCAGCAGCAGTTGAAACAGCTTTCAAGAACTGCCATGTGAGGCAGTAGTAAATGGTAATCCTATCAATAGTATCTTCTCAGCGGATGCAGGAAGTCTTGTAAGACTTCTAGAGAGAAGAGGTGATGATCTTCAATTCTATGCTCTTCAACTACAAGACCCTTTTAAAGTGCCTCCCTCATAGTTGCAGGGTAGCTCCTCCTGGAGCCTGCTTTCTTTGTAGTAGAATATTAGGAGGTGAGATTACTCTGGATAAATGGAGATCTCCAAGCCAATGATCCTGGGTGGGTCCCTTGGTAGTAAACAGTAATCTAGTCTATGAATTTGTGCAGCACCAGGTGATTCATCTCATTCTAAAATAATGTGCATGTCTGGTCTCTCTCAAATGGCTGTTTCTTTCCATGGACTGTGATGGAGCCATGAAACTAGTTCAGAGATACCTGATTTTTTAACATCTACAGTGTGAATGGCTGAGATAAATCTGTCTGATGGAATCTGCCACTATAACCCAGTACCAAAACACACAGGCCTGTAGGAAAAGTGAGACACTGGAGACTTTTTTCATCTTCACACCAGTATCTGTCTGAATACATAACATTACATCCTATGCACACAGAGTAATTCTTGTAAAGACTGTTTGTTATAGCAGAAGACAGCTCATCCGAAATGACAGTGCTATGTTCAATGGATCCATAGGTACTCTGGCTTCCCAGTAGTGCTTCCTAAAGAATCAGGAAAAAGAATATCACACGAATAGAATGTGTGCTCCCTCACTCTTGTGATCTTCCCGATGCATGCTGCAAGTTGACGCTCTGGCTGACCTTGTAGAAACTCCTTTGTGTGCCCATGTTCTCAGTTTACTGGGCTATATGTTATCTTGTGATTCTTGGGTTCTG
The DNA here is from genome assembly GCF_964273445.1 of Streptopelia decaocto. Lineage (NCBI taxonomy): Eukaryota > Metazoa > Chordata > Aves > Columbiformes > Columbidae > Streptopelia > Streptopelia decaocto. Next base: position 60,560,448 of record NC_138656.1, read on the forward strand.
GTGTACCACAATCTGATTCACATTCCACATCATGCCTTGTTGCTAAGGAGCCAAATGAAAACAGCTGTTCATAAAGAGCATTACCTGGGTGGTCAAGCGCTGAGACAAGTTCCCCAGGGATATGGTCATGGTCCCGAGCCTGTCAGTGTTCAAGAAGCATTTGGACCATGCTCTTAGATGTATGGTTTAACTTCTAGGATGCCCTGAGTCAGGAGTTGATCTCTATGATCCTTTTGGGTCCCCTCCAACTCAGGATATTCTGTGATTCTGTCCATTCCCATTTAAGTTTCTAGTGACAAATATAAATTGCAGAGCTCATAAGGATATTTTCAATACTGGTGATGTGAATAATGTGGTAAAGTTAAAAGAATAATTAATAACTTATGAATAATTATTGATTGTCTTTATACTGAAAATTAATAAAGTAATGAATAATTTTTGTAAATAATTAATATTCATAGTAAGTTTAATGATATGAAGTTATCTCTGTAGACGTCTTGGAGCTGAGAGCCTGTCACTGACCATTGAATGTGTACTAGACATTTCCTTCCATGCAGATTATGACCATCATGCTTTACCTGAGCTTCTCTGAAAATGAAACATCTAGGGAGTTTTTCTGTCTGTGTCCTGGTTAGGACTGCTTCCTTCCAGTGATCTCCTTCCTGGTGGCTTTAAGTAGATGCTAAAACATCATTTGAGTGACTTCCAGCAAGTTGGAATTGTGCAACATTAGGAAAAATAAGCAAGAAAAATGATCAAGCAGCTGCCTTTGCTGAGAGTCTCATTTACTCAAAGAAAAGAAAAAAAAATCCAGTGGCATTTAGATCTCAAGACCTTGTCTCTGCAGTTTGTGACTCCCAAGAATAACATGTCGGTTATGTGTAGATCCTACTTACACAGTGCAAATGTATTCCAGTATGAGCATTGAATTATTATCTTCATTAGAGAAAATGTTCATTTAAATGTTTTAAACATCCTTATGTGTGGTAGTATCCTACCAGGCATTTGCATCTAGTGAAATGGGACAGATTCCTTTACAAGACTTCATCATTATGGTCTTCTGTGGGATCACAGGGATCTGATGTTTCAGCAGTCCAGCTATAGTCAGAGCTGTTCATTTTCTTTCATTTATCTCACAGGAAGTATTTCAAGAGGCCATCTCCAGTGTTCGGTCATCTTCAGTCATTCCAGTTTGTCATGTGTGTGGTTTGCCTTGTGCTACCTTTTTGTTGTAAGATTTGTGGTAAGGGCTTATCCATTTTAAAAGGAGCCTGGTACTTAACTCACTGATACCCTGTGGGCATCTCCCTCTTGACTGTCTTTTTTTTAGTGCCTTTTATCTCTAAATAGCAGCAAATATTTTAGTGGGTAGAAAACACTCTATGATAGACTGATTGAACAACATAATTTTCATTTTTAGCTTATACTAAAGCTATCACTGATGCCTTTTCTAAGCCTGACAGGAATGACAAGGCTGTGCTCTCTCACTATATTTGTAGAACGCTTGTGGATGTTCATGAAACACTTAAGTGTTTTCTTTGTGGCTGGCTTTTTGTTTATACAACATATATTTTTGATTTGGAGAAACTGCAGTTGGTCCTGTAACTTTTGACTGATATTCACCACAAATAATTGTCATCTTACAAGAGAGAAGCTGCTTCATTAGGGCAGTAATGTAGTCTCCTATTTATACATTTAGCCAGCATTAATTTGTTGTGGAACCATGCAAAGGCCATGCAGATTTTGTCAAGGTCCTAATAAGAGTGGAAATGGACTTCTCAAACTTGCCTCCAGAAAATGTGCACCTGAAAGTTACTCGGAATTTATAGGTAGACAAGCCCTTAGAAATGCAAGTTAAGAAAAAAGAAGTTACTGATTACCTTAACTGTGTGGGGTTATGTTACTTAAACGTATCCTTGAGCCTGGCTTCCACTGGTGCATCTCCCTAGTCTGTTGAGACAGTGAAAGACCTGAAAGCTCAGATGCTCTCAGTGGAGACAGGAAGATATCTGAGCACCTGCACATGCCAGGAAATACTGCTGACGTCCAGCTTAAGCTCATTGGCTGTCAGTTTGCTTGTAATAGATAAGGTGTATGAAAGAAAAATATCACCTTACCTACGGTAAATGCTTTTCTTCAAACAGCAACCATATCTTAATTACCCTTGTAACCTGACATGCTTTGAATGGCATTCCAGTTAGTCTAGTAAGCTGTGATTCTTCTCTTAGAAGCTGGAAATAACTGCATGAATTGCTAAATTGTCTTGTAATCATGACTCAGTGGCTACTAAAGAGCCTTTGGCACCAGGAAACCCACAAGAGTTGGGTTTTTGTTGTTGTTGTTTGTTTGTTTTTTTTTTTCTGATGGCTTCCTTCTTTCATGGAATAGGAATGTCTCTGCACCATCCTGCTTTGGTCAAAAGCTCACGAAGAGAAAAATGTTTCCTTTTTGAGAACAAAAATCTTGGATGTAGTTTAATAGACAGTGCTTACTTTGTCCTTGGAGTATATATATAAGCTTTGCTGGCTGGCACTGTGAAATGCAGAACCTGCGTAAAGTATGAGACATTCCCTTAACACATTTTAGGACTATGATCTTTAGACCCATGTAAAAATCCCAAAAGAACAGAAACAAGAACTTGGGTTTTGGTTTTAACTGTGGTATGGGGAGAGATGTGAAGTTGTGAATGCAGCTTTTAGCCATGGTTTCTGTAGCATTTTGTTTTAGTTCACATTCCTCAAGTATTCCAGCTTACACAGAGAATTGCCTTCTGTCGCTTATTGTGTAACTATTGGAGTCAGATTTTTGCTACTTCCCCCCCAAATAAATCTTCATATGCTGGTCCCTTCAAGGTCACTGTCAGGATGGTAGAAATATCCAATATTTTTTCATATACCTTTATAAACTTGTTTTCAGAAGATACGTTAATTCCAGCAGCTGTTCATAACATTTTCAGCATCTACACATTATTAATTGTTTTCTGGTTTCTGCAACTAAGGCATCTGCACTTATGAATGGGTGGTTTCCATACATACTCTGAATATTCTTGATATTGTATTCTGACTGATTGTGCATAACAGAAAATGAACATCCAGAGAGAATGATGGCTGAATAACAGTTAGTTTGTAGTGTGGTTTATTCTCAATGTCAGGAGCCACCTTAATGCTCTTTTTACTAGTTTTCCAGTGGTAGTCCTTGATTCCTAAGGAGATCACCTCACCTTAGTGGTACTGACACAGCTGTTCATAAAACTCTCTGCTCTCCAGGGAGTGTTTGTTTGCTTTGTGGTGATGTTTGTTGTTTGATTGGTTTGTTTTTGGTTTTGTTCTTGTTTTTTTTTTTTAAACTACAGTAGTTTCATTGATCCAGCATAAACCACAGTACCACCAACAGATATCAGGGCAACTGAGGGGAAAGGTATGGGGCTGCAGTGAGAGATGAAGGCAAATTCTGTCAGCAGATTCTGAAGGTGTAGGTATAAAGATACAGCCTCACAACTTTCTGATCGAGGAATATTTTTGAAAAGCACGGTCAGATTTTATCATCTGGTTCTGAAGGCTCCCTCAGTTCTTACACTAATACAGACTGGGTGGTTCTTTTTGCTTTTCTTAAACACAATTTTTTTTCTCCCCCTTTCCTCCTTGTACCTACATCCCTTTCTTCCAAATTTGCCTCAACCTGTATCTTCAGTCAATTTATTTTTTACCAAGTATCTCAGCAGCAATTGTGTACATTTTATTAAGAAATAAGCTTATGTATAGTACTCGATAGTCTGTGATATATATAGTAAAATTTGGAAAAGTGAACTATTAATTGAGTATCCCTTTCTCCCTATGCTTTCTGTTAGCTTTAGTGTATACCATGATACAGCTGAAAATTTACCATCCTTTTCCTTAAAAAAAAATCTAAACATCCTAAAGGCATGTCATCATCATTTAAAACAAGCTGGAGCCTGGCCACCAAAGGAGTTGTTATGTTCTTCCTGTGAAGTGGTTTCAAAGTGAAACATTAAAGTTTGGGGGACGGCTTGGTAACACAGGAGAAATAACTGGGAAGACTTCAGCATATTTATGATGACTGCGTATGCATAAAAGTTCTCATGTCATTTTAAAGATCTCTTTCCACAATTCACTTCCATCGCAGTTGACACAGTTGCCACAAAATATTACAGTCCTTGTAAGTTGCACTCATTAGCTATAGAGTGTGAAAGGTTTCTCCCACTAGTTCAAGAGCATTACAGCTTTTTCATCCTTCACTATTTTCCTCTACATTGCAAACTTCAAATTACTTAAAATATAGTGGGTGACATGAAGTGGGTTTGGTCCTTGCAAATGTTTTTGCACATAGAAAGCATTTTCAAGAGCTTGCACAAAAATGTTAATGAAACAGTTGAAGTCATAGACACAGGCTAATGACCTTGCCAGATTCTAATTTTGCTGATTTCTGTTGGGATTGCTTGTAATGACACTAAGTTTGTACTATAAACATGAATCTTTTTTTTTAAAAAAACATCTAAACTTTGACACAAGATAAACCAGATAAATTAGTAGATTATGTGGAACTAAAAGTGATTATTCATTTTTTTTTCCTCTCCATTTAAGGTCACTGTGATAAGAAACCTGAACACAGACACCATTGTCGACTCAAGATCTGAGGCAAGATACACATCTGTAATAAGCTTCATGTCTGGCCAGTCAGCGTTGCCACTGAATGGTGAAGTAACCTCGCTGGAGGTGGAGCCAGAAGATGAAACTGTTAGTCCTGACAGTTCCCGTGAAGAAGCATCTTCTGTTCCTCCCCCAGAGTCACCAGCCAAAACAGAAGAGGTGTTTGTGCAGGAAGGCACAGAGGAGATACCTTCTGACGATGAACAGAACCACAAAGTAAAGGAGACTTATGTCATATCTGACAGTGCCCAAATGGATACATCCAGTAACTCTTCAGGTGCAGATGTTTCTGCCACAGAAATACACCAAACAGTAATTCCAAGCAGCTGTCCCAAGTTTTCTGGCTATGACAAGCCTCATGTGCCATTACATATGTTGGTAGATGTTGGTGAAGAACAGCCTGTGAAAGGTTACAGGCTGACTGAGTAACCAGGATAGCTGAAGTGTTTAACCAGGACTCAGGAAGAACTCTATTACTGAAGATAATGTAAAGTCTTCATTATATCATGAACATGTACAAGGTGTGTTTGTTCTGAGCCAATCAAAGTAACAACATCATGCAGAGGGTTAAATAGGACTGAAAGTAGCACCTGAAAAGGCCATAAAGAGTGGAAGGAAGTTTCATGATCAATTTAGTGGTTTATGTGATATACACAAACACTTATATTTCCTGTTTGAAAGGGTGCTTGCTTTGTTTGTTTGTTTGTTTGTTTTTAACAGTACTCTGTGGAGAACAAACTTCATGGAGATATAAAAAACACCAGCTGTATCATTTTTTTCCTTGGTAACATGTCTTATGACTAAAAAGCTCTTTGTTAAAGTGCTGCTATTTGTGTATAGCTGCATCCATTTGGATCACTTAGATATGTTGTGTAAAGATGTCACATTCTGGTTAATTCTTGTATTAGCATGCTGGCTCTTTGTCATTGGAAAAGAAAGAAAAATCTAACAGGTGATTGCACAAATTCTTTGGAAAATGTTTTCAAAATTCAAAAGGCTGCTTTTCCCCAGAGCATTTTTATCCTAATTCTTAAAACAGTATGATTTTTTTTTTAATAGAAATCAGCAATACTTCTTCCAAACACGTTTTCCAGCAGGTTGAAAGTAAGTGCCGTTTTCCCCTCTTTTTATTACGTAATTCAGAAACTACACCGAATTACCTTGCTCTCAAAATATATCCCAGGGCAATGGAAAGGTGGTGACATAAGTTGTGGTTTGTAAGTTGTCATCTCGCAACCCTCTGAATTTTGTAGCATGAGGTTATAGTTTTGAAAACTGAAGGATCAGCATTTTATTTTTTTATATTTAAAAACTTTTGAATCTAATGCCTGCCATCCAGTTATTTCCCTGCAGTCAGGAATTGGTGGGTATTTTCTGTTTGTCAGGAAAGTTTACAATAGCTCTTAATGAAGCTTAGTTCAGAAAGAAGAAGTTGTTTTACAGACACAAGGTGTTGCTTTTATACAAAGCTGTCTTTATTTTAAAATACTTTTTTTTGTAGGATTATCAGAAATGTTTGCATGTTATAGCTGGTGATTTTAAAGGAAAACCAGTATCCTAGTACTTCGGTCCTTCCGTTTCTCAGTGTTATGAGTATTCCTGAGATAAAGTTAGTTTATACAGCAATTTCTGGACTGCTTCTGTTCCTGCAGATATCAGACATGAACCTACAGTAGCACATACGCATTCCAAAAGATTTAAATACAATAGCTATTTTTCCTTTCTCTACTCACACGAAAATAACAGATCTGTTAGCAGGGTTTTGATAATTTTAGGAAAAGCCAAATTTTATAGTTATGATGTAATGGAAAGCCCAACTAGAAAGACTTCAGTATCTGTTAGCTGGCTTAGATTTGTTTCTGCATTATGTTCAAATGTAGTGAGACTCTCTGTTAACTTGTATAATGGCATGTTCTGGGTTGCATTCCTGGAAGGCATTGTTTGAGACTTATTGCTCAGGATCTGCTAGTGTGTCGATGTCTCCATTGCAGGAAATAACTCTCTTAGTGTTAGAAGAAGCCTTTAGAAATCAGAATTAACTTGTACTTGAAATTTCAACTAAACTGACTGTTCAGTTAATAGTATGGTGCTAGGATAAATGTAAAGACAAAGATGTTAAGATGGATCAGCAATGACACAGAAGTACACAGAAAAAAAATGGCATGGCAGGTGGTTACATATTATGGAAAAACACCGTTCTGTAAGCTGAAAATCAGGCACAGCAGTATGAGTGCCTTGTGCCATACAACATGTATTATATATATATACATACAACTGACCTCTTCCTGTTTACTATTACAAGGTTAAATGTATTTTGTTTAATTAAATTTTCTGAATTGTAATCATAAAAGCCACTGAAGTAGCACCCTCCTTGTAGGTTATGTCTTCTGTACGCTGTGTAACCAATAAGTAGCCAATAGCACAGGGACAGTTTAGATGTTTAAATTGCTCAGGCCAACTTGCAGACTTTATAATTGCGAAATAAATACGTTTAAGGGTGCGCAAAGCACCAGATTCTTGTATTAGCTGTGACCAGCTGAAAATGTGAGGCCACAGTGACACAAGAATGTGTTCCCTGGGTCAATAAGCCCTATTTCCCCTAGTCATCTTTCCTACAGTTGTTAGTAGTGATACTAAGAGAGAGCCTAAAACCAGCACAAGTGCATGATGGTATTGCAGCCTGCAGTGTGAGGACTTCTTGGGACAGGGAACACAGACATGCCTACCCAGCTACAGCTGGTTAGATTTGCTTTTGCTGTTCTGTAATACCAAATACCTGAGATGTGGTTTGAAAGCTGTCAGGTAGTATTTCTCTCTGCATTTTCACTTAACTAGTAAATGAGTTTAAATAAATTAATATTCTTGTGATGAAGAAGTAGTTTGCTTAAGTTCTGGATATTCATGCATGACAACTTGGCATGAGCTGCCAGTGGCTAACACTTACAGGTTCAAAATTATTTTATATTCATGCCTTATACAGATATATCAGCTATCCCATATAACGCAAGATGTTTCGGTTGATCTTTGCTCTTGTCATGACTGCTCAGCATTCTTCCCTTCCTGTCTGCTAAAGATAATGGAATCTAATCTAAGACTCCAAAACATTATATCCTCTGTTAGAGACATCACACACAGCACATCGACCTAATACCTGACAATATTTCTTTAGTTCTCATTTTTGCATGGTCATTGTAACTTTTTATCTTCAGACATACAACTAACAATGAAGCACTGTGCTAGTACTGCGTGCTGGCACAGAAGCATTGAGTGTTCTGCTTTTATGCTTTTTCCACATAAATCGATAATGTAGTTTAAAAAAAAAATCATTCTTGTTGAAACTACTGACATCTGTGAAATCAGGATGTCCTGTAGTGTCCCAGTTGCTTAGAACAAACATGTATATTTGTATGTAGTCCTTCACTAGGTAAGGTTGCAGGAAGGGGGAACTTGCATGAGAAGAGCTGTTTTTCTCAAGGCTAGAAATCACCAGCTGCTCTGAAGTGGTGTCACGTAAACAGTTTAGTATTAGTAAATAAACCATTGTACTTTGTTCAAATTAATAGTTTCAGCATGTCTTAAAAACAAACAAGCCAAGCACAAAGCACCTTTCATCTTATAAGTGACCTGCACATATATTTTTTGAATGTTTTTTTAAAAACTCAGTCCTTTAATTATGGAGCCATTTTTTTATTAATACACTTTCAATATTCTCTAAATCAATGCAATTGTTGGGCTAGGTGGGAACTCCAGGGGTCCACAGTTCATTCTTCTCCCCAGAACTTCCTACTATGCATTTGTCTAAAAACTCCATGACCCCATTCTAGGAGTTTTTATGCCTAAAAAGTGTTTTCTAGTGTTTAATGGAAGTCTTTCTGACTTTAGAAATTAAATGGTCCATAATGGAACTGCTGAAACGTACTTTAGTTCTTGTGTGAAATTTGTAACTAAACTACTTGTGAATACTGTAAATGTTTGAATTAAGAAAAAAATCAGAAGGCAAATGTGTGTGTGTGCTCACCTTTTTCTTACTGTTAGCTTTTGTACTTAAGACTAAATCTGCTTTTGAAGCTTGCTTAGTTCACGTTACATATGTAATGTCTGCTTGAGCATTATTGAAAACAAACAGAAAACACTGTTTGTGGGAGATACGTATAGTGTGCATGTAATTAAACGTAGCCAATTACAGTATTCTGCTTTCTCTCTTTCTCTCCCTCTCTCTCTCACCCCAGTAGGTGATTGTGGAGAGGGATGAGGGCTGATGCACAGCAGCTCTTTGTGACACATTGATTCTCACTACACCATTGGCTTTGCAATTTCTTTTCTGTCCTCTGATGCTATTGATGCAGCCTAAGATAATGTCAGTCCCATTCTGTTGCTTGAGCCTAGGGACTCTCCTTATGTTGCATTCAAAAGCTATGGACAAGGATTAAATGGTCACACCATTCCAATGGATTTACTACTACAGAGCGAGGAAAGCTGGGCTTCCTTGAAACTTACTGGTCACTTTATTTGAAGTTTAAGTGATCATAAAAGTCTTATTTATCTGGTGTTTACTTCTTAATAGTGAGCATGTGCATTCTTATGTTCATCTTGGAAATGAACTATTTGTCTTTGAGCATCATGATAATTTACCCAAAAGAATGTAGGCTACTGTTAGAAGAATTTTGGTTTCGCTTGTCTGTCACATCTAGAATGTACAATTTAAAAATCTTTTCTACTCATCAGCATGTTTAGTCCTTCCAAGTAACTTCTTAAGATTATGACTAGTGCTGTTTCTGGACTGAATCCAGTAAGAACAGTCATACCTTAGGAATTCGGACTCTCTTACAGATGGCTGTGCAGATTAGAACCATAGAATGATAGAACAGTTGGGTTGGAAGGGATCTTCAAAGGTCATCTAGCCCAACCCCTGCAATGATCATGGACATCTTCAACTAGATCAGGTTGCTGAGAGCCCCATCCAGCCTGGCCTGGAATGTCTCCGGGCGGGCGCATCTACCACTTCTCTGGGCAACCTGTTCCAGATTGAGCGGAGTCAGAACACATGGAAAAACTTTAATTTATGGTATGTCTGCATTAATTGCCACATTTATATTTGTAACATAGACTCTGTGAGTTTTAGTAATGGATTGGTGTTTTTATTAACCCATTATGAATTATAGTCAAAACAGTTTTGTTTCCTGAGGTTCTGGGGTTTTTTATCTCATCAGAACATCATTCTCCCCTTGATGTAACTTGCCCATTTGTATAATTGGACAATGACAGGGTAGCTGATCAGACTGAAAATTAACTTTGCATTTATGTGGGGGCAAAGAAGTTTTATTTTCTACTGTCCAGCCACAGCTTAAAAGAGGAGATGCATTACACGCAGAAAACAACAAGCAGACAAGCCAGATGGTTCTGCCAGCCAACTCGCTCAGTGTTCTGCAAAGATAATCCTGCAGCTGTCAAATACTTGCAACATGTACAGCAGAGCAGTAAGCACCAGTGTCATGTCTGATCTGGTTTCTTCCTCTACTGACATCTCTTGGGTACCACAGACTCTGAAAGGTTGCTTGAACAAATTCTGCCCCTTCAAAATTACCCTTCCACAAAGAGTATATAGAATCCTTTCAGTTTGAAAATATAGAGTGAAAATAATAAAAATCTAACACACCAGATTTTCTTTCTGGGTATGACTGTCCCCTGTTATGTTTTGGGGAGTTGTTTTGTTTTTTTAAGTTAATAACACTCAGTTAATTATCGGAAGGGTGGAGGGCTTGTGGAGTCCCATCACAACAGATGGTAACTGTATCTAGTGTTATGTACTTTCTTCTACCAGTTTTGGTAGAGCTGACACCTGTGACAACAAAAGCTGTGATTGCAACTTGCTGCAAATACAATTAAATGTGAGATAAATTGTAACAGGTGAGGAAGGGTTGTAAAAGTTCACCTGAATGCCTAAGAGAGTGATGCTGGCACCTGGATGGAGGCAGAGAGCATCTTTGCCATTCCTCAGTCCCTGCTTCCAGGTAGATTAATCCCAGGAATCAATCTGGCCTTATGTCAGGAACTGTTATAGTATCTGTTTCCTCCCCAAGTCTGAATAGAAATTGGAACAAAACACTGTGGATTTAGGTGGTTAATTACTGAGTGACTTTATCAACTGCTTCCAGGGTGAACAGCAAAACTAGCAATTTTTTTTTGCGATGCCCAATTTCATTTCCTATAAGAAAAATAATATAGAACGAAACTTTTTGGCAAGTAAGTATCACAGTGTGATCTAAATTTTCTGTTTAAATGGTCATGTTGCAGTAAACGCGAAACTAACACCTCTGAGAAGTGTGAAAACCAGTTACACTGAGCATGGAGGATTCTGTCCTGAAAAGCTCAGCATGCTGATTCCTGAATGCCAGGAGACTGTATTAAAGGTTGGAGACATTGTATTAAAAAAAAGGCTCATAAAAATAGAGCATGTTTACAAATTCAATAGTAATTTGGAGATGGTGGGGGTGAAGATTGTTGGTAAGAATAGAGTCCTTTTCTAGAGTTCACACTCCTTGGATGATAGAGAGGTGATACTGAGAACTTGAGAGACAGCCACAGAACTAAGCCACTGGCTGGCAAGTGTGCTGCTTACAAACCTACACTGGCAGAAGGGGTAAGTGAAAGGCAGTTTCTTTTTCTGTTGTTTGTTTGGGTTGGTTGGTTTGTTTGTTTCTGAAGTCTTTGGGGCTTTTTTAATTTTTTCCCTTGGTCAGGGAAACCCATCGAACTTGCCTGTTTAAAAGTTCTATTGCCCCAAGTAGCTAGCAGAATCATTTGCTCTTTCTTCAAGCCTTGATTACAGACATGGAGGTGGGCCATCCCAGTTCCTTCTCTCTCTTTCCCCAAGGAGCGCCTGCCAAACTTTCGGCCTTCTCCTGCTGCCTGGTGGGTCAGCCCGATGCCATCTGCGGTCTGGATGGGGCTTCAGTGGTCTGGCACAGAGACTTCCAGCCACCGTCACCTACAAAAAAATGCACGTGTGGGTCATCTCCTACCCACACTGGTAATATTTCAGGCGTTACTGCTGAGAGTGTGTTGGAGAGAGCATTGGCCCTACCAGGCTTTCAGCCTTCCTTTATTTGCTCTAGTAGGTGGATGAAGAAAGCACGAGCAGTGTTTGTCTTGTACCTATCCAGGCTTATCTCTGGTTTCTGCTGGATCAGTGATCACCTGGCACCTTTACTATTGAGATTACCCAAGCAAAATGAACAAACTATGGAATATTAATTCCACATGTCTCTAAACTGGTGGGGTTTTGTCTGTATATGATTTGGGAAGGTACCCCCAACTTAAAAAAGCAGGTCTTTTCTCAGTGGGCTTAAACAAGATACAGCACTCCTTAGAGATAGGAAAAAAAAAATCATATGGCTTTGGAAATTAGAAAAAAATGACAATTTTAAAGAAACTTGTAATTTAAAAGGCTTTGAGCTATTTTAGGGTTTGTTATTACCTACAGTTCCTAATGAATGTTAGTGTTGGTTACTAACTTTCTGGTGCAATTCATTGTCTTGCACATTGTTAAATAAATATTGTATGTGCAAATAATGACTTGTTACAAAGCAATCCCTCAGCGGATCTTCATCTTTAATATGTTCAAATGTCTCACTGTTGAGGTGTAGCTATGGCACTGGGAATTTCTAATCGTAATCTTTAAAATGTTGACCCAAGCCCTTATAACAGTTAGTACCTGTGGGCAGGAAGCAGGGAAGGCATGCACTGCATGGTGAAAGTCAGCCTTGCTTCCTCAGAAACTGCTGTGTAAGAACCAATATGGTGCAATATCTCTTCCCTGAAGGGCAGGGGAAAAAAACCCCAAAAAGTCCCTCCTGCCCAACTCTGGGGTTTTCCTTTTTTTTTTTTTTTTTATTGTGCGTGTGTAGTTATTCATTCTCCCACTCCCCACTGGGCTGTTGAAGGGCTTCCCTGCTGCACATGACACACCAGAAGATGCTGAGGGAGCTGGGAGGGGCAATGGCTGGGGAGGGGATCCAATTGCATTTGGCGACTATATAGACATTCGCAGAAAAGACAAAGTTTTCTCTGAAGTGTCCCAATCAAAACACAAAAAGCTGCTCTCATAAGCTTCAGCAGGGGTGTCCCACTTAGACGTATGGGGGAAAACCTCTCACTGAAAATGGTTAAGCATGGAGTTAAGTCTGCCATTAGTCCAGCCCTGGGCATTAGACTGGACTGGCTGACCTCCAGAGCCCTCTCCCAAGACAAGTCTTTCTGTGAGCCCGCGTTGGTTGCTTAGAAAGGTAAAAGACTGAAAACTACAGCTCCAGCTGAGAATAGTCTTTGGGTCCAGAATAATCTGAACCACTCAATTTTTATTTTGAGTTTGTGTGAAATGCCGCACGTGAGAGAGACTCGTCTGGCCTCTGCTGGTTCCTAGAAGTATTCTGTGACTGATTTAGGGGCTCCTCTGCTTCCTTCATCTTCCATGCCTTCATCCAGGCATGCAAGCAAAACCCACCCTCGCATCCACTGCAAATATCAGAGACTTTCATCTGAAAAGCCAAAGGTGGTGCTGCAGGAGCAGTTCCAGAGTTAAACCTCTAGGTCGATGGGAAACAACTCCTTCAAGGGGGAAGGAAACAAAAAACCAATGAGGTGATGCTATCAGACTGGATGAGTCAGGCAGCTTACCGCAAGAATGTACTTGACTTTTACCTCTGTGTGGCAATAGTCAATCCTCAAGAGAAAAAGGTCTGTTTACCCAGCATTCAGATAGGTTTTTGTTCCAGGAAAGGAAAAAAAAATTCATGCCTGCAATTCTGTGTTGGTTCACAAAAACATCAGTACTGCTGTTTCACAAAGGTTTGGATCAAAAAGATGTTTCAGTGTAAGCTAGGATGAGCTAGTAGCATATCTAATTACGTGGACTCTACTGGGGAAAGCAATGTATTTTCCATTCTTCATAAAGTGCTGTTCAGAGTATTTTTAAACAATACTGCTTTTTAAAAGTTCTCATTCATATTTTAAACAGCATTGCAGTGCATGTCATCCTATAATGTTCTTTAGTTGTTCACATTTTTAAATGTACTATATGTGTCATCTATGAAACTGAAGACGTGTATGTATGTAGATGTCTGTATATGTGTGTGTGTAGCTGGTACTCATTTGACTGTAGCTATTTTTAATCCACAGAGCACTGAAGAAGCATGACTGAAGTTGATGTGTAGGACATTTTTTATGGATGCCAATAACCTGGGGATTACCAGCGGCTGTTTCAATCATCATAAAAAATTATGTGAGGGGTTACTGACTACTTCAGAGTGCCAAGACCAGTCGCAGATAAAGCTCTATGAGAGTGCAGTGCACAGGAAACCCTGAATTTTTCCATGGAATAGGTGTTACTTTCCCCATTTCACCAGAGAGTAGAGTAGCCTTTTCTGAGCAAAACCCACCAACATCACGCAGGCTGTTCCTCAGCTCTGCATTCACCATCAAAAAGGAGAAATTGCCATCAAAAGCAATTTGGCAAAGCTCCATGCTTCAGCTCCTGACAATGGGCTGTTACACGGGGTACGGGAAGGTGTGTTGGTACAATTCAAGTAAGCAAATGCGCAACCTGTGACAAGCATGACTAAACTTTGATGACATTTCAGTCTGATGTTTGGTTTATAGAAGTTCCCTATTCCCGCACTTGAGCTCATATAACATGATGAAATACTAATTGCATTTGGTGTGGGGAACTACCTAAAGGTCATTGGATTTTGAGAATGTGTTTGGGAAATGGATAGATTAAAAATTCCAAGATAGTAATGGCAGAATGGCCTTTCTGCGTTCTACCTCCTTTTGTTGTTGTTGTTTCTTTTCTGCATTCCTTTTCAGTTCTTTAATTCCCTTAATTGGGTGAACTAGTTAATTATTTAAAGCTATGCATCTAGAGTTTTAATACAGCTGTTGCAGATTCAGTTCTTGGACAATGACGTAGAGGTGACTGGCTGAACTGAGAGTCTGTGCCCATGAATCCAACTGAGGCCAGCTTCTTGACTGGAAGTTGTCCAGTTTGCTAACAAAATGCCTTTAAATAAAACAGTACTTTAATTTGAGCCATAACTTGCTTTTTTTTTTTGACCTGGTATGTGTTTTTTTTCCAGCTTTTCCCAAAGTAAAGATGAGTGTTGGGCAAATTCTTGTTTTTGCAGAGAGGTAGTCTTCACACAAATTATTTCTTTGGTGGATGACGTGACACAGCGCTGTGCTAGGGCATACCAAATTGGGGTTGTCTGTTCTTGCTTGTCAAGGAGAGCTGGTGAAAGGACTAGGCATCCAGGCTTTTGATCAGGTACTCTGGTATGCGAGCGGTAAAGCACGCGTGGACATCAGTGCTGGGGATCTTTTGGGAAGGGAAGAATGAGGGGCAAGGCTGGAAAAGAGGGTGAGCAAGTACCACATTTGCTGCCAGCAAATGACTTGACTGAGCTTTCCACACACCCCAGGAGCACAAAACCCGACTCCCACTGGGCAGGTGCACATGTGGCATTGAAGTGTTTACAAACAGTTTCACCAGGGAGCCCCCGGCATCCCCAGCCCTGGGGTCAGTCTCTCAGGGATGCCCATACAGGAAAGGCAGGATTTGGAAGACAGCTGCAACAAATGCCAGTGTTTGTGCAGGCAGTGTCATGACACACCCGCACCAGCTGGGACATATGACTCCTGGCAGTCTGAAAGTCCAACATAGAGCGGCACTTTGGTCCCATAGGCTGGGCTGTCCTCCCCGTTCCCTGCCCAGGGTTTGGCAGCACTGTGGCTGCCCCAGCATCTCTCCAGCAGCCGGCGTGGTGTGGAAACGGTGCCCCACAGCGGGACCGGCAGCGATCCCACAGCCCCTTGTTCCTCCCACGGTAAATGCCCAGGTGACGTTCTGCCACAAATATGCCTGCAAACTCCATCCGCTTGTGTTCAACACGAAGAAAGGCGACCAAATCAGATGACATCCCATGGGTAGGTTTCTTACTTGCTTACTGCAAAATTTATGCTCTTCAGTGCTGAGTGACTAGCGTTGGGAAAACAAATAAACAAACAAACAAACAAACAAACAAAAAATAGCATGGCAAGCAAGCAAGCTTCTGTGACAAATTTATGGGATTAAAGCAAAATTGCCAGACATCATGTGGGAATTAGTGCCAAAAAAAAAGGACTGTTTTCATGCTGGTTTGCTTCATAATTAGTTCCAAACTCCAGAGTGACCACAGCTGCCAAGTAAGAATATTTGCTTATGTTTAATTTGGAGCAACTCATATGTTTTCCAGCTAAAGTAAACCAAAGCCAAATCGGGGGATTTTGGAAACCACGGGAAATAAGGGGAACTCTAGAGTGTTTAATAATTACTTCCTCATAAGACATGCCCAAGAGGAAGAGAGATGCTCTTCAGTCATGGAGCTGCTCTCCTAAGCATGAAGGGGATCAGGCTTTCTTCCCTCTGCTTACTGATGCACCTGCTTCAGGATGAGATAACTAGTAAGTAAAGGCTTTCTGCTCTTTTCTTATGTGACAAGGGGGGTGCTGGGTCTGTTATTGAATCTCTGAATGAGTCAAATCTCTGAATCTTTTGGTGGGTTTCAAAAGTCCTGTCATTTCCAAATTAGTCTGTTATTTTGCCTTTCAAGTATGTGGCTCATTTAATTTATTCATAGCTGCATCACCATTTTCAGTTCAATTAGAACAAGTCTTAACTGATTCTGTGGTATGCCAGGGATAAATCTGCAGTAATAGAGAGTCATCTGGGTCACAAAACCCAGAAAAAATGCTAGGATTTGGATGCTTCAGAGAGGCTGTTAATTGATTCTGTGCTCCTGTAACCATCACACTTTGAAAACAGACTGTCTTGAAAATTGTCAGGCAGCTTTTCCAGAAGTTCAGATTGGAAAAGCAGTGAATCTCAGGTTATTTTTTATCAGGCAAGAGCTGATAAATGTGACTGTGGCAATTATTAAAATAGCTATGATCCCTGCAGGTTAAAGTTGAGATGTGGAGGAAAGAGCACTCAGCTTTAATTATTGATGTGTCTGCTTTCTGCAGACTCTGTGAATAGATCCAAAGAGTTTGTTTCCTGGGATGTTCATCAGGAACTTTTCAGAGCAGTAAACTCACTAAGGAAAAATTAAAAACAAAACAAAAAACCAACCAAATCAACCAAACAACCAAACAAAAACAAAACCAAAACAACCTACACATAAAAATGTTCCTTTCATATTATTAAGTGTGTCTGTTCTGTAACTGCTGGATCTCATCACCCTGACTTGGAAAGTTTTGAACATGAGATACAGGAGATTCAATTCCCTGAAGTCTGCTAGTCATGAAGCCTAATGAGATGTAGCAATAACCCCATGTTTAAATGTGAAGGAGCGTGTCTCTGACAAACTCATTAAGTTATTGATCCTTATTACTTGCAGTGATTTTAGTTTTGGAAAATCGAGACCTGCAAGATTCGATTAAGCCGCAGAAGGTAGAGTTTCATTCATTAAACTTCAACAGCACTCTGCATTGGCAGCCTGGGAGAGCCAGAGTGGCAAGAGACACAGTCTACTTTGTGCAGTATAAAGTGTAAGTACTGGGGGAACCCCCTGGGGCTGGCGCCTGGCTCTGCTTGGAATATCAAAGGGATTTCTCGGGTGACAAGAGATGTATCTCCCCACATCTGGGGAACAGCCACGTCCTGCTCAGCTGCCAGCTCTCAGCTGTTGCTGCAGTTGTCAACTGCCCAGAAGGGGCAGCTGAACAGCCCAAGGCTGGAGGGGAACAAGCACCTCCAGCAACACGCTCTGCACCCTCATTGCACCGTAGAGTTGCAGAAAAATGTTGTTTGCAAGGGACTTGTGGAGGTCACCAGGTCCAACCCTCTGCCTGAAGCAGGTCTAACTAGGCCAGGTATCTCTGCAATAGTGCATTTAGGGTATTTTGGTGGCCCACCTTGCCCACAGCAGTGCTGCACGGTGCATCGCACAGCAAACTTGAGGCAGCACTAGGGGCTGGTCCTCAGAAGAGGTATGCTCCTATTCCTGGCATGCCTGTTGAGCACCTGAAATCACCTTTGAGTCAGTGGAAAACAGCATTCTGTTCATCATTGAACACACCAGCTATGCCAAAGCTCACCTGCCTCTCCTGAGAGGCAAGTGTGCAGCAGTTTCCTACAGGGCTGGTGACCTGCATCTCCACTTTAGGTTTCTTTCAGAAAAGACACAAACCTGTAGTTCCTAAACAACCATGCAATCAGTCCTCCCTGCCATTAGATTGAAGAAGAGAGTTCATTTCCATGGCAAAATGCTTGTCAGTACCATCAAGTTAAAACAGATAACTAAAGATCAGTATGAACCCAGTTGGCGACATCTGAAGCTTACATCCGTCCTTCTCTTTCTCCATAGGTATGGGCAAAGCACATGGCAAAACAAAGATGACTGCTGGGGGATTCAAAACCATGTCTGTGACCTGACAAATGAGACCTCTGATATCCAAGAGCCTTATTACGGCAGAGTGAAAGCCGCATCAGCTGGCGTCTATTCTGACTGGAGCCTCAGCTGCAGATTTACTCCCTGGCGAGAAAGTAAGTGCAAACATATGGGTCCCTCTGAGAAAGGAACTGGAATTTCTGCGGCATGGAATGTATCATTTATGCTTACAGTTTGCAAATATGAGTAATCCTTTTCCAGCTACAAAGCTGCAGAAGAAATTGCGAGTCAATAGCTCTCAGGTGAAGGGTTGAAATAAAATCATTTTCCTCACACTTGGAAGCCAACCTATTATGGATAAGTAGCCACTTATCCATACTTAGGGGATTAGAAATGTGTGTCTCCCTCTAATGCAACTCCTTCCTCGAGGCATGGAACTATAGAAATTATTTTCAGCTGGTTTTGGAGCTGCTGGAAGGGCACAAGATGGAAGAGAAGGAGAAGTTCTTCACTTGAGGAGAAAAGGGAGAAGAGAACTGAGAGCTGTATGGCCGCCATTCTTCTCACATTTATGTGTTTTCCTGACTGCAGTGTATTTAGAAAGGACATGAGCCAAGCTGTTAGCTAGTACGCTCATTATGGTGCCATAGTATGTTAGAAATCAGAAGACTGTCAAAACATCAACATAAGTTCTGAACAGTGTACCTACCAGTAAGTTCCCCATTAATTAACCGGTTTTCCCTCACTAGCCAATGCAAAGTTGAATTGTGAACGTGAATGCAGGTCACTTCACGGTCTTGCAGTGCAAACTACATTGAGCGTCCTGTATAAATGAAACCACAAGCTTTGACATAAAGCAGCACCTTGCAGCAGCAGCAGCCCATCTCACCCTGTGCCACCTCCTCTTCCTGGAGAGACACACAGGGCAGCTGCTGTCCTGGCTCCCCATGTCTTGGGGACCGCACACACAAGTATCTAGGCACTAGCTTGAACCCTTAGGTGTGCTTAACCAAGCAGATTGCAAAAAATTTGAAGTAATTATTGAAGTTGCATCCTTGGCATAAGCAAAATGGTTCAGATAGCTGTTTTGTGCAATCCAGGCATGCGAATATGGAAAAAAAAAAAGTCAGGGAAAAAATCCAAGGCATTTGTTTGACCTGGCTGCAGTCAGCAACATGCAGCTCAGAGAGATTTCACAAAGTTAGGCTCAAAGATAGATTTACAAACACAGGAAATATCACCCCCAAAATGTCCCAAGAAATAAGTACTAAGAAGTAAGGATTTACAAAGTGGCACTTTAATAGTAAATACAGCATAATATATTGTGGGAAGAAGAACATTAAATTGTTTAATGGATTGTAATTGTATTCTGTGAAACATTAACAAACTACAGTTGTGTTCATAGCTTTGGTTTTTTTCCTTAGCTATGATAGGACCCCCGACAGTAACTGTGATTCATAGCAACAAGTCCATAACCCTAAAGCTCCAGGCTCCACGGTCTCCTTACAAAAGGAAGAGAGGCAGCAAGATACCAATGACAAATTATTATGATCTGCTATATCAAGTCTTCATAATAAACAACTTGCTAGACGAGGTAAATGCATATTCAAATATAATACCCTTTACCATTGAAAAGCCAGGAAAGTATGGGCACACCATTCTTCTTTTACAGTTGAAATTGTCTTCTGGGATTGTGGGAATATGAAAGATTGCATACGCATTTGAAAACAAGGTAGACTTATTTTTCAGGAATTGAATTTGAATTGAGTTGTAATTCCTCCCTTTATTCTTTCCCATCAACTTAGTATTTCATACTCTAAGCCCTGAATAAAAGAAAAAAGGGGACGAAAGGGGAATTTTGAAGGGAATATTTTAAAATCATTAACTATTGATGTTGTTGACTTTGTGCAAGTCCACATGCTGCTCTGCAGCCTCTGTTCTTACCAAACTTCAGTCACAGACATGCTTGCTAGGGCAATGTGCCTGACTGGCTGTTTTCACTCTGCTCCACCAAAAGCAACACAGAGTCCTGGTGTATGAAGGAAAAAACAAGATTATTAAAATAGAAGACTTGAGGCCTGGAGTCAGCTACTGCATCGTGGCTAAAACATACGTGCCGATGCTGGACCGCAGCAGTGCCTACAGCAGCAGGCAATGCACCGTGCTGCACTGACAGTGGTGGCACCTCTGCAACAGGTAAGTCCCCAGCTGAAACTGGAGATGACTCTGGAAGTCAAGAGCTATCACTTCACCAAAGGCAGATACTCTCCAAAAGGAGAAAAAACAGGTGTAGGCATGAAAACTGCCATCCCATATGACAACATCAGCTAGAGTTCTTACACCATCTCAGCTAACTTCACACCAGGTAAGAATGGTAGGGCTAAGGAGATTATAGGAATGGCATGCGTTATTATTTTCATGCTGCCACTGTGCTCAGAGATGCCTCCCTCTTCCTTTTCTTTAAACAGTTATACCTAGTATTGCTTTCACTGTTTTTTATTGCTATCAAGTAATAATTAACTAGGAAAATGAATGACCTCCAACTTTATTAATATGCAAATATGCTGCAAGCTCTGCAATTCTGTTTTCAGGGATTTATCTGATGTATTTAATTCAAATGAGCCTGTCCTCTTTTCATGGCCATTCTTCAGGTGTAATGTGTTTAAAAATAAATCAGTTATCAAATTTCATGAGTTTCCATGAGCCAAAATGCAAGAGTTAGCTCAATTAGCCGGTCTGAAAAATCTGTTTACTTACACCAATTACTAGACTATCTTCACATATCATATGCCCAGCAGAGAGAATTATTATCAATCTTGCCTTGCAGGTGCCAAGGCACAGAGTGTATTAAGACCTAAGCCAAAGTTGAATTCAGTGCCATTTGCTTTAGCAAGCTCAGATTTGTGTCCTTTCTAGGGATAAGAGGGAAAAACTGGAAAAGCATCAAAGTTTGAACCTGTGCTTCTGTTCTCAACTTGGTCCATTTACTAGAAAAGATTTTATTTCTTCTACTCCATAATATGATGTATAACATTGGTCTCTCTTGAGATGTAATCAGTGGCTTTAAGCTAAGGAGGGAGTTGGTTTCTAGATGATTTTCCTGCAGTTTTGCTTACTTTCCCAGTACTGTAAAAGGCTGGAAGTTCTGGTTAGAGCTGGACTGCTGAACAACCTGCAGAGGTACAGGACAGATGCATGCAAATGGCATGTGTTGCATTTGCGGTTAAATTGAATACCATCCAGCTTAAATGCACACTCCAGTGGCCATTCTCTTTCTCTTCCCAGTTATAGGAATAATGGCAGAAGGTGCCTCCCATCAGAGATCCAGCTGTAAATCATCATCTGTGGTCTATGTCTGGAATACATACTTGGATACTTTCTAAATTAACCTTTGCTGCATTCAATGATTTGATTCATCATAAACATTTTATGTCACACAAAGGCCAAGGAAACTTTGTATGTCCTATATTACAATTTAAAATGGTATATATTTGCATTTAGAAAGGAAATAGTCATGTACTGTAATAAAAAGAAGGCAAAAAACACTTGTGAAAATATCCTTAAGATTGTTTCCAGGGTTTTTTTTATTTTAAGCCTTGGAATTAAATTTATAAAATAGAAGTTTTGGATTATTTATTTCTTCTACAACAAAAGTTGCAACAGAAGACAAAATAGCATCCTTTCTTTAAAATAAGAATAGTCTGTGATTAGGCACAGCTCATTTAAACTGAAACAGAAAAGGTGCTCACTCTCAGTCAATAACAGATTTTTAAATGGAAAACACCTCTATTTCAACTGTTTCACAGTAAATGATGAATGGATAGTGACCATCACCTGTGATTTCTAATCACAGAATAGTTCAGGTTGGAAGTGACCTCTAGAGATCATCTAGTACAACCCACCTGCTAAAGCAGGTTCACCAGAGCAGATCTCACAGAAATGTGTCCAGGTGGGTTTTGAATGTCTCCAGAGAAGGAGACTCCACAGCCTCCCTGGGCAGCCTGTTCCAGGGCTCTGGCACCCTCAAAGTAAAGAAGTTTCTCCTCATGTTTAGATGAAACCTCCTTTGCTTCCATCTGTGCCCATTGCCCCTGATCCTATCATTAGGCACCACTGAAAGGAGTCTGGTCCCATCCTCTTGACACCCACCCTTGAGATATTTATAAGCATTGATACGATCCCCTCTCAGTCTTCTCCAGGCTGAACAGACCCAGCTGTCCCAATCTCTCTTCGTAAGAGAGATGCTCCAGACCCCTAATCATCTTTGTAGCCCTAAATGATTTTATTCCTACAAGTCTTCATCTCATAAATGAGAAGATTTCCTGGGCGAGGTCTGGGTAATTATCCACGAAGTTACCCCAGAATGGAGAGATGAAGTGGCTTTTTCACATCTGCAAGGTCTGTAGCTAATGAGAATCTTAATACTTAACTACATTCTACTATTGCAAATTAAATGAGAGGAGGTAAGAGTGGGACAGACACAAGATGGCAAAGCAAGGCTGGGAAAAATGGAGCTTCCCTAGTACATAATCACTATCACTTTTCCCTTAATTCACATATACAAGGGTGGATCAGTTCACTTTAAGTAACAGACCTTGAGTTCACTTAAGCTACATCGAAACCATTTTTCATGGTCTGTTGCTAACACTTTATGTGGAGGTAGCTCTCCTGAGAGCTGCACCAGGACATTTGGGAGAAGATTGTGCTTAAGTAAGTGAATGCTGGTCACTCTCATGTTCGCCAAAATGAAAAAAAGCATTACATATTAAATATTTCCACTATCTGATTCTAATGTGATATATTTGAATGACTAGATTTGCCGGCATATAACTGCATCCATGTATCTAGCCCACAAAGCCAGGTTCCTTTCACCATGCTTCTCTTTTTGCTCTTACATTTTTTCCAATTATTTTACCCTGCCCACATACCTCAGTTTCTTAATTTAGGTAAGTTTCTTTGGGAAATGGGACTTATTAAATCTCTGTATAGTATCCAGCACCATGACAAGTCTCAGGCCCAGAATTGTCCTGGCACCACTCTTGCACTGGGCAGAGCCACATTAAAACCATCCAGGCAAACTATTACAAAATAGCTTGTCTTATATTTCAACATTGGTGACTTCATCCACTTATGGGCTGTCACAGCCTGAAAACAGTATCTGCAGTAATTCAAGTTCTTTCTCAAATTTACTTCTTTCCTTAGGATGACTCATATTGCCATTGTTACACAAAGGTAAAGTTTTATTAATGTAACATCTACTAACCCTAGTCTGGGAAGAGACTGACAATGCTGGATACTGTACCTATGTTAGACGCAGAGGCTGAAACTATTTAGGGCTCTAAATCTTAAAGAAGAAATTTAAAAAATTTAAAAAATAAAAACGGTAGATCTATAGGTGTGCTGGAAGCATTCAGGCCTGGCTGGAAATATAGTAGCTGCCATGCTATGAATCTATGGAAACATCAGAAACCTGAAAGATTTTCTATTTGATGAAACTATACAAAATGTGCAGCACTTATACTGGGAAAACCAATAAAAGGTCTGAAGAAATCTTGCACTGTTATGCTTGCTAGCCAGATTTCACTTCCTTAGCAACAATGCAGGTTTACAGAAAGTCATGCAAGTGTCGCAGGAACAACCCACTTCTATTCTGATGGTACCAGGATTTATTATTGCCAACCCCATAATGTTCTGCAAAGCCAATTTTCTCTTTCAATTTGAAATACAAACTTCCTTTCAGCTCTGCTCTGACATGTAATTTTACTTGGAAAGGGTTTGGTAAAAGGACGGTTGCTGTATTTTTTCCCTGCAATTAGCTGTAGTGGCATGTTCCCAAAACGTGCTTCACTGGGCTTGCAGGATGGGGCTCCTGCAGGGAGAAGTACTTTGCAGGAGCACATACCAGTTGGGTGATCTGCACCCACAGCTTCTAGACAGTGTTGATAATGTAGTTTTTAAATACAACTTTGTTGGTGCCTTAGCTTGTATGCTGCATTGCTGTTTATATCTTCATGAGGGGGTAATGAAAGAAGAGCTCTCCCAGGCTCTAAACTACAGCTGGGGCTTTCTTACAGTTTGGAAATACCTGGAAAAGTGAGCTCTGGCTCACTTTCCTTCTGGCTTCACCTTCCTCCCTGAGGACACCAAGAGGCCATCTGCTGTGGGTCCATCTCTTCAGAGCTATCTGGGGTGGCACATGGCTCCATGGTGGTCAGCGCACAGGCACACCACTCAGTGCAGGACACCTTTACATTGTCAGCTTGACTTCTTCTGACCGTAGGTTTGCAAGGTCCAGCTGAAAACACCCTTCTCTTGGTGTTTTAGCCACAGAGCACTTTCTAACCATGTGTCAAATGCCAGCTTCTCTTTCAGGAAAGAGAGAAATAAATTATGGCTTCTAGGACTATGGCATAGGGTGGGGACGATTAAGCAGTGTGGCAAAAGCAGGACTTGTGCAACCAACTCTGTGAGGCCTTGCCTGTGGTGTTACCAGAGGATGTCTGCAGTCATGGGCACAGCCTGTCGCAATGGCCTCATCTGGCCAAGTCCCTTTGTTGAAGCTGAGTGTCCTGCCAATGAGGAATAAACATCATATCTTTAGGAGTCTGCAGCTATTGATCTTCGTGTGAAGTAGAGCCCATCCCACAAGGGCCTACCCTTCTTTCTTTCATGATCATGGCTGAATATTATGTTGTCTGTTAGATGGAGTAAGATCTTGTCTCCCACTATAAATGGCTTACACTTCCCATTCCACCAGCACTCACAAGAGCAGTAGCCAGCTATGAGAAATTCAAGAACAGGACTCCGGAAAAGCTGATAGAACAACAGCAATGAACCAGATGCTCCAGCCTTATAAATTAGGAGAAGATTATGCATAACCAGCTGTACCATATAAATGCCCAGTTTTATATGATGCCATGATCCTCAGTGTTTATCATATGGTCTAGCATCTGGCCGGTCCTGTTCATACCTCCCATATATTTGCTCTAATCAGACATAGACTTGAGGTTTATTTATTTGCATGACTTGATCACAGCTAAGAACTGCTCTCGTGGCCCAGGGGTGGGGTCCTGTTGTGAAATGGCATAGGTTTTTGCCACAGATCTACTAGACATTATCAAGTATTCCAAGTTACAGGTGAGTGTTTCTGTGAATTTTCTATATTTTCAACATTTGCTATGATGAACAAAGATACTAATCTGTAAAATCTGTCTGATAATAAAAAAAGAAGAAAGGAGAAAATAAACCCCAAATTCCTGAGGTCTAGTTTGCCACGAAGGATACAAGACATAGAACAAGACTACTTCTGCAGAAAAGCAGAGGGAAAAAAGTTGCACTGGTGTTCATCATTGGGAAAGTTACAGTCTCCTTCATAACTTGTTTTCAGAATCTTTTACAAAGTGCTTCAAAGGAAAAAAAAAACAAAACAACACCTTGAAAATTTAATTCCCTGACTGATGAAATCACTGGCTGTTTTATTGCAACTCCTATGTGTTGAGTCCACTGAAGGCCAAGCTCAACCAGTCTTTGCTGCCAGATTTTTGGCTTCGGATGGGGAAAAATGGAAAGCTTGATCCCCGATGCTTACAAGGAAAGTTCAAAAAGGGAATTCCTGAAAAGGCTCCATCATCTGAGGTAAATATTGAAGACCCACTAACAACTTTAACTTTTAAAATATTGTGCTGGTTTTTAGGGCAGTGAGGCTGAGTCGCCTAAATACCCTCAATACTGACAAAGTGCAGCTCTGTAGTACCACACTCCAAGGACCAAGTGCAAGGTCCTGCACCTGGGTTGGGGCAACCCCTGGTATCAATATGGGCTGGGAGATGAAGGGATTAAGAGCAGCCCTGCAGAGAAGGATTGGGGGCTACTGGTGGATGAAAGATTGGACATAAGCCAGCAATGTACGCTTGCAACCCATAAGGCCAATCGTATCTTGGGCTGCATCAAAAGACGCATGGCCAGCAGGTGATTCTCCCCATCTACTCCATTCTGGTGAGACCGACCTGGAGTCCTGCATCCAGCTCTGGAGCCCTCACTACAGGGAAGACATGGACCTGTTGGAGAGAGTCCAGAGGAGGCCACCAAAGTGAACAGAGGGTTGTAGCACCTCTCCTGTGAGTACAGGCTGAGAAAATTGGGGTTTTTCAGCCCAGAGAAGAGAAGGCTCCAGGGAGACTTTATTGCAGCCTATCAGTACTTTAAAGAGACCTATAAGAAAGACAGACTTTTTAGCAGGGTGTGTTATAACAGGACAAGGGGTAATGGTTTTAAACTAGAAGATGAGGGATTCAGGCTAGACATAAAGCAGAATTTTTTTACAAGTGTGGTAAAGTACTGGAACAGGTTGCCTAGAGAGTTGGTAGATGCCCCATCCCTGAAAACATTCCAGGCCGGGCTGGACGGGGCTCTGAGCAACCTGATCTAGTTGAAGATGTCCCTGATCATTGCAGGGCTTGGGCTAGATGACTTTTGAAGGTCCCTTCCAACCCAAACTATTCTATGATTCTATGATTCTATGACCAGACTCTTCAGAATTGTCCTTACTTTTAAACACAGGAAGAGCGATGAAAATGAAGAGTGATAATTGCTATACCTACAAAGGGGTAATGGGAAAACTGTCATTAATTTGTGTCAGACAACATCATTCTGACACAGCACTTTTTTTTTTTTTTGGGCGGGGGGTAAGAAATCATATAAATCATGCCGATTTCCAAGAAACAGTCATAAGCTCTTGTTTTTTCATTTTGTAACAACAGAAGAATATTTTTAAGCATTGTTTGTTATGGGACACTGGGTTGGTTTAATAGCTGACAAGTACATTATTGTTATAGAACTGGGCTAAGCTCTTATTTCTGGGCCAAATTCTCACTATAAATTCTTACATTGGGAAGAATAAAGCTCCTAAAAGATATCAGTAAAAAGAAAAACAATAAGCTTGTCTCTGTTGAATCACTCTTAAACATTTTCAGAGGGTCTGTGAGTCAGTAATCACGCCCTGAGTAGAATGAGAATCAGAGAGACAAACCTGGATAAGAAACAGCTGGGAAAAGCTGATTTAAGCTCTGAAGCATCAGAAAGAGGCTGCAGAGCAGCAGGGCAACTAATACATGGAGACAAAACGAAGTGTGCACAGAAAGGGTCTGGGAAGCAAAGTGCCTTTCAACACCAGAGCAGAAATGTGTATTTCAACAAGCTTATAAAATAGGACAAAAGTGATTTGGCCAGCAATACAGTATAGCTGCTGGCACAGACGCTAAACAGTTTCTGCCTTGGAAAAGGACTGCTGTATTTTACAAAGCAAAACTATTTTATACGTGCCCATAGCCAAGGAAAAGATACGCCTATAAGGACTCAACATTTATGTGTTCTGCTCAGAGAGACAATTTCGGCTATTTCACCAGAGATTTTAGAGAGCAAACAGCAATTACCAAGAGGATTTCAAAAGCTGGAGAGAGAAATTTGTCACTGGAAGAAGCAGCACCAGTTACTGGAAAGGCTTACTCATTGCAGCTGTTCAAGAAACAGGCATAGACACGCAGTGGGACCCAGTCACCTCAACATAAGTGCCTAGTGCTATCTAAAATACCTCTGAGTTTCTGGAACATTTGCACATGGTTGGCAGATACAGCAAAGGTTCTTCAGGAGACCTACATCTCCACAGTTGGCAGCTGAAGTCATGAGGGGATGTCCCATAGGCGTGCACAAAACATCTGTGTTTGGGTGACTGAAGCTCTACCCCTATTAGTGAAATGCTACTGTAATGTACTAATGGGATAGTTACAAGGTACAAACTGGACCCTGAAGTCATGTGTATATAATTTATAGGGTTACATTAATAAATTTGAAGATAAAATCTTTTTATGGAGATGGAACACAGATGAGAAAATCTTGGTGGGTACATTGGAGTTAGAGAGAGCTTTGGGTGCCTTAGACTTTCTAATGAGAAGGGCCTTCCCTTTGCATTTGAATTACGACTTATACATTTGAATGATCTTGTGGCAAATGGAGTATGAAGAATGGAACTCTGAAGAGTGAATGTGAAGAGACTGCAGAAATAGAATTAGATGCTAGTTTGGTACTGCTTTATGGCATGTTCTTTCTGAATACCTTCTTGAAGCTGATTCTCTCACCTGCTAAAGTATTGCTCCACTTTGATAAATACCATTAAAAATAATGTCAAAAGTACAGAAAAGGATTAAATAAGTTAAAATCTTTCAGCCACACAACGAGATGTATCATAATGTCATCCCTGAGAGCACAAGGCCACCATCTCTTGCCAAGTTGCCCCTTAACGGTGTTTGCCACCAAAAGGCAGATTTCTAGAAATAACAGGAGATATAATGCCATAAAGTGTAATGTATTTTGAGTCCTCAATTTTTGACACAGAAGAGGCTGGGATCAAGCAGAAGCAATATGGGAAATGCTCAGCAGGACATCCCCAAGGCTAGGAAGTCCAGCTGGGAGAAACAGGGAGATCTGTTATTGCATGTTCCAGGCATGCACCTCCTTGCTCTGCAAGCCATGCTACCACTCCCCAAAGAAAAGAAGGAAAGAGCCACAAGCAAGCAAGAGCTGCTGCAGCCGTGCACTCCTTTAGTGTGTGCAAGCAGTACCTGTGATGCGTTGGAGTAAAGCTGACCAAAATGGCTTAGGTTGGGAAAGACTTTTTCCCTAATTTTTATATATGCTGTGTATTAAAGACAGCTGAAAGCACTAACTCATACTACCAGCAGCCATCTAAAGGAACATTTTGTAGTTTATTTTACCACAACTGACCATTAGAGCAGAAACCATGCTGCTACTTCCCGATAAAGTAGGAAAAGTAGAATTTTAGAGCCAGGCCATCAACATGAGGCCCTGTCTTAGTGAAACCATGACCTGGCAAGCTGTGGCCAGAAACATGACCTCTCAAGGTCCAATGATAGCTAGTCATGTTACAAGTTAAAGTGGGGAAATAAGCCAAACAGGGAAGGACAAATTGAATAGCAGAGAAGCTTCAGTTCATTTTCCCTATGCCCCCACATTGCATGTGAATAGGATCAATTGAAACACTTCCTGACAAGTATTTCTAATGAAAACTTGGAATTTTACTGAAAGAAAAATATATTTGTTAAAGTATCTTCCATAACATCATGCTTTTCAAGTGAGAAAACAAAACAAGTTTCTTTTCTCTGTGGCCAAAAACCCATGTCCTTAATTTTCCAGTCTGTAAGATTTCCAATGCCATGTCTAAATTTCCTGGAGTAGGACAGGAGTGGAAATTTTCCTTGACAGCTCTGGGCAGTCTTTATATAACACATCCAGCCAGAGTTCATACTCCAAACAGTAAGCTTTGTGAATGTTTTCAGGGAGTTGTTATTTCTCTGAAAGTAGAATAGTTCAGTAACCCTTCCTGGAAAACAGTGTACATCCATGACCCGAGGCAGGAGGTAAGAAAGAGGACATTGTCCTGCATGGCCTTCAGTCCTAAGAGGGACACTCATGTCAGAAGTCGAGGTTACTCCGATCATCCTCTGCTTCTTATTAATGACACCCAGTGACTTCACTAACAGAGACTGACCTATCAGCATTATGTTGACATGAAAACAAAGAATCTCCCACACCTTGGGTCAGGCTTCTTCCCTGCTGTAGGGTCTCTGCTCCTGCTCACTTCATGCAAGTTTCACAGATTACACCTTGCAACACCTGATTTCCTGGCTAGAAAAGAAAAACAACAACAACAATGCACCCCTCCCACCCCCCCAACCACCACCACCACCAAAACCAAACCAAACCAAAAGCAAAACAAAACAAAACAAACAAACAAACAAAAAACCCACAAAACAAAACAAAAAGAAACTTCTGCTATGTATGTAATCACGAGGGTCCGGGCAGCTTACTGAGGCTTGCACCTAACAAACAGTATTAACTTACCACTCTACATTTCGTTTTAGAATAGTGCAGAATAGGGTGTACCTTCATAAATAACCACTATTAAAATAATCTGTTTAATGTCCAAATGCCACTGCCAGTATTTCTAATGAATTTCAAGGCTTGAGCAAGCTGAAGTGTGACCACAAGTGTGACCAAGCAGTGGGAAAAAGAAGGGACTGGAAGTCATTAAATCCATATCCCTAGGGTAATCTGCAAGCAGGCACAACAGAATACAGAAACTAACTGCTTGTATTATACTATATAAATAATAACATCTCTTAAGTGTTTTAAGAGGCTCTTATCAAGGCCATCTATGGATTATGTAACTACCTGCCTTAAAGCATTTCAGTTAGCTGGAGAATAGAATGGGCAGGCTCACTGAGAGAAGGTCAGCCACTCCTGTGAGTGTAAGTCCTAAGGTACTCTTGGGATACGGAGAATACAGAATGTCCTAGCGTTGTTTACAGTTTCTTAATGGCCAAGTAGGAGAAAAGAGTGAGAGGCTCACTCTTCTTTCTGGTCCATCTTGCACTGGCTGCCATTACTCAGAGGGGCTGCATAAGTAACCCCACAAGTGGCACCAGACATAATAGGTGTGGATGACCGTAAATCTGGGATGCTATCACAGCTATTGCAGAGAGGCTGTGGAGCACAAGTAGAGTGTCTCTTCACTTGCTGTAGGCTCTGCCAAAATTTGAACTGGCTTTCACAATCCCATGGCTAACTTCACGCCATGACACAGGCCATCTGCGTTCACTTGCTTACAGACAGTGTCTTAGTCATGGTGTGTGTAAAAACATCTGATGTGAGTGTTTCACTGCCACAGAAAAATCAGAATTGCTTGGTAAAGACAATCCCATTTTCAAAACAACTAGAAAAAAATCAAACCACAGTCATAGGCATAATTTCTTTTATTTGCTAAACTTACATAGTTTGGCGTGAGCTGTACCTGGAAAAGTGTGTTTCAGAACTGAAGCTTAAATGAATGTTTGCAGTCCCCTCATTTGTTCAAATAAAAGCATAAATAAACCTGAGAACCGAATGAGCTTGAGTAGATTTTTTTGTTCCTGAAACAGGTTTGGTTTTATTTTCTTGGAAGATGTATATTTCTATTCAGTGAACACAGCTATATCTCCAAAGACTAGGGGGAGGAGATGAAAAGAACAACAGCAAAATCTAAAATCCCAAGGCAACGTTTTCTAAGGAAACCAGAGTACTCTAAAGATAACAGTATGGCTGAACCATACATGAGATTATACTGACATGTTGTGGCAAGACAGTAGTAATGCAATGCCTTAATCACTTCTGTGTCCTTAAACTACTCTGCTACTCCCCTCACTCTGGTTGAAGAAGTATGGAGTCCTTAGTCCCAGACTAAGGACACGGACAAGGAACCTGAGAAAATATATAAGCAAGACCTCATGACTGGATCCTTCCAATGCTTCCAGCCATGGTATCTGAGACAACTGAATCGTTTCCACATCTTACCATACTGAAAATCCTTGTCCAGTTATGGAGAGGTAGAGCATATTGTGTCTCTGTCTTTGAATCCAGAACTGAAATCCCTACACCCCGCACAGCTGCAGCTGTGGCTTTGGAGGCCTCCAACCTCTGAGCTTTCAGCCAGCCAGAAATCTCTTTGTTTTCCAAGAAATTATCCACGAGTAACTCAGTTGAATAATCTTTCCCACATCATTGATGTTTTGGAAAAAAGTTCAGACATGATGAAAAAAAGTTGAGACACCACATTTTGAGAGGAAAAAAGAGCATGACAAAATAATTCCCAGAACTGGGAATAATCCATCTGGACTGAAAGTCCCCTTGGCCACAGTGAGAAGTAGTCAGGCAGGACCCCCCCCAGCCTGCAGAGCTCAGAATTGAAGTTTTAACAATTTTAGCCTTTTCAAATAAGAACACATATTGTACGCATGATCACTGTATACCTCTCCCAATGTAGTTTCATCACTAGTTGGAACTCCTCCTTTGTCTTCCCAGCAAATGCCCTAGACTATTAATAATAAAATACTGTCAGCTCCTTCTAACGACTTCTGGCACTATTTTTGTCCTCTAGCATGGACTTTGAAGCCTTTCAATCCATGGACTCAGAAGAATCAGACTTAGTGACAGAGAGCTGCAACTCATCCTAACCAGAGAACAGTTGTAGTAGGAGGGTAAAGGGTGATGTGAACCAAGGTTAACCCATCATAGTTCCACCACAACATCAGTTACCCAAGCTGGGAGACTTCTGCAGCGTTACTTGGTGCACAGCCACAGTTGCAACCTTCTTTCTGGGCTATGAGAAAAGTTTCAAACACTGAGCCTCTTTGTATGACTCATGTATGAATCATTTAAACAGAAAACCAGCCAGCAGAGCTCATGTATCCTAGGTAAGAGGAAAGATGTTTCCGTGAGGAACACTATTCAGAGATTGTTTTCTTCAGTGGAAATTACTGATTTAAATACCCCTGGTTCAAGAGCACCTTGAAACCTTTAATGTATTTATCTTTGCAGTATCCCTGTGAAACAGGGAAGGGCTCTAATCTCATCTATAAAGATATTCAGAGGTGTTTGTAAAGATATACAGGCACCAAAACACCTTTGAACTAAGGGATTTGCTAAGATTTCTGGGAAAGATTATGGGCAGTGCTGGGAATTGGACCTTGTTTTCTCTCTTCTGAGGATCTCAAATACTAGACTTCTGTGACACTGCCTATCACTCATAAATAATTATCAAAATATACATGAATGCCAAAGTTGAACAAAAGTCTTCCTTCGCAACAAAGATAATTATGGAGTTCATAGCACAGTCAACAGACTCAGTGTTTAAAGTTCACCCTGAATCATAAGTGCCAAGTCATTTTAAGGGGAAATATCCATTCTGTCTTGCTGTGTTTCAAAGGCACAGAAAGCTACAGAACGGCTGCCTCAGCAGCAGAAATGACACTCCCTTATCTGAGACCACCCTGAATACCTAAAGACACATCCCTTTTTTTGGTTTTGTTTTTTTGGGGGGTTTTGTGGGTTTTTTTTGATGCTTGGAAGAAAACACTAAACAAGCAGCAAAACATTTTCACTGAGCAAAAAAGTGTGTTTTCTGCTTCAGCAGAAAATGCCCATCAATTTTTTTCTCAGGTCAGCAAAAATGAGGACTCTCAATCTACAGCTTGATAAGTTTTAACCACTGCTATGTCCTGACTTTTTACCCTTTGTGGTAATTAAAACCAGATTCCTACAAATAGCACTACTATGTAGTAGTGAACTGCATGCAGCAGCGGTGGGTTTTACTCTGCTGAACTTTATGTTGAAGAGAATTTAGCTTTGTTATTCACTGTTACCTCACACAGTACTTGGGCTCCTCAGGCACAGAGGAGCATACGGCTACAGCAGAGCCAGGACTGTTTCTGTAAGAAACCGGCAGTCTACACAAATGAGTAGGCAATGCCCGTCCCACTTACTGAGGAAATGTTTTCTGGGAGTGAACCACATGTGGCATTATTACCTATAGTAAAAGAAAAATTTTTCTATGGCTGCTGGCACCTGACAAAGGTGCAGAATTCTTCTTTCTTTCCTAACATAAATGTCAATTGTCAGAATAAATACAGGTACAAATACCAAATGGCTTGCAGATTCTTTGCAAGAAAAATAAAAAGCATTACCCTTAAAACATTCAGAGTACACTGGAGGTGAAAGGGCTTAAAGCTGTATTACTTTAATATAAAATGAAGTTACATACAGTTAAATATAGTTAAAATAACACAGTTAAAATCTGTATCACTTTAATATATTTCCTGGGCCAGAGACACAAAGGTTGAGAAAAGCTACTCCGCAGCCCCGTGCTTCTGCTTCCCCAAGTAGCAAGTGATGAGAGTCAATGGCCTTAAGTTGCACCAGGGAAGGTTCAGATTGGATATTAGGAATAATTCCTTCACAGAAAGGGTTGTGAAGCATTGGAACAGGCTGCCCAGGGAAGTGGTTGAGTCACCATCCCTGGAGGTGTTTAAAAGACATAAGGATGAGGTTCTTAGGGACATGGTTTGGTGCTAGAGTGAGTTATGGTTGGACCCAATGATCTTGAGGGTCTCTTCCAACCAAAATGATTCCATGATTCTGATTCACGTAGTACTCTGCTCCCTTGCACTAGTAATTATTTAGTATTTTATGTTGCTGCAGAGACTAGAAAAAGCCACCCCAAGCAATATATGGCTCTCTGGTTAGCACAGCCGAATGTCACCCTCCTGCTCTATAAGAGACAGTGCCCAGATCCTGGAGGAGCACATGAAACTGCTGGGTGCATGGGCTGCCCCCCCTGGGGGAGCCCCACAGGCGCTTGAGCAGCCCAGCTGGCACACACTGCGGGGCCAGCAGCCTGATTTTGGTAACAACCATTTCTACCTCTTCAGTAGCCATGGAGGGTGAGCAGGCAGCAGCACAGCAGGTCCTCTCAAGCTGTGCCGGAGGCTGCACCCACAGGGGAGCAGCAGCAGCCCTCCAACATCCGTGGGCTCCTGGTCCTGCAAACAGCAGCGGTGAGATGAAGGGCCTGCACTGCTGCATTCCCCCTTCAACAGCTTGCTGAAGGGACAGCTTCTGGCTCTGCCCAGTCACTCCAGCATGCTAGGAAGGCAAGGCCAGAGTGAGAAAGCAGCAGTCAAGTAGTACAAATAGAGCAGAATATAACAAGAGAGGCAAGGCACAGAAAAATTCCAGCATGGGAATATGGCAACAAGAAAGAGACAGTAACAGCAATGAGATTTTTCGCTGGCAAGCTGGGCACTTCACCTGAGATGGTGCACTACACTAGGCACGATGCCTAGAAATTAAGCGTTACAATGCTGGATGCTTCAATGCTGAATGCTGCAATGCATGAATCCTATTTGTCTCCCTATCCCCTGGAGTTCTGGCAAAAGCACAGAAGATGTTTTTAGATAAAGGCTTGCACAAGCCATGTGCCGACTAGCAAATCTGGCTACTACACACAGTATCAACAATCTTTCAAAAGAAACGTGAGAAGGCAGAAAGCCTAACTTTCCTCTTGAACTTCTGCATCTCCTCGGAAGGGGGAGCGCAGAGGACATTCGCACTGCCTGGCCGACTGCAGACCTCGGGCAGTAACAGTGTGACAGTCCTCTGGTTTCTTGACACTCACCCCTTTCCCATGCAAGAAAGTTTCAGTGGTTGACCTATGAATTTTAAGCTTCTGCACATAGGCAGGTCTACACTCTGACTTTTTTCAGTTTTATTTATGGGACAAGCTTAAGTCCTTGACTCCTACCCTGATATGCTGAAATTAACAGTCCACAAAACAGATGTAGAAGCTGAAAATCAGATTTCCCAAGGGTGAAACCTCTTACATTATGAGTACACATGCCAATGACAGAAGTTAATTGGTAGAAATTCAGATGCTTATGACACTCACTGCTACTTAAGCAATTTGGTTTTACACTTTTAGTAAAACTGAGAAGAACTTTTCCACAGCAGCAAAACCAGACTGGTAAGGACATGACTTGAGTAGAGTACAGAAATAGTACCTATCACAGAAGGTTTCATAAAGTGAGGTTTGTCAGGCAATGGGCAAGTGACTGTACACCTGCTGTGTGATGATAACAAAGCTCAGGGGACCATATAAAGGCAGTAACAGTAAAACACCAGGAGGACAAGGATTACACATGAATAAGCCATTTTTAAAAGAGAAACCTGTACCTAATATATGCCCAGAGATTTTATACAGAGTTCTGTGAACACGTACACAATTCAGACAGCCAAGTAGCTGACTAGACACTTGATCATTTCTGAAGCAGGCATTCTCAGCAGTCCAGTCAGGCTCCAGCTTTGGTCCTTCTGTAAATTCCCCACTTTGCCATGCGATTTGCTGGAAGAGGTGTCACCATAGCTGGAAACAAGTCTGTTCTCAGTTCCTTTGAAATCAGCCTGTCACTCTGACCTCTTGTACTATTGCTGCTTGCTGGTAAGATGCAGTAAGAAAGGAGGAAGTACAAAATACCCCAGCGATGAGATCTCCATGAGATTGCGAATCTGAGGTGTAAGTCAGCTTAGACTGACGTGCTTGCTGCCTTTATCATTACTTGAGAAAACATCACAGCATCAACCACACAGAAACCTGCTCAGGTATATTTTTGTGTTTTAGTGTGGTCCCACCAGTATAATGCAATGGGACTATAATTTCCCTCTGTAGGCAGATGGCAAGATGACACAGAAAGCATTGTTGCAATCAGTGTGGGGTGTCGCTAAGACATGAATTAAAGATTCTGGAACATAAAGTCTAGAATTTTATTGGATGAACTACTTTATGGACATGCTTTCAATCTGGCCTCACCAAAATTACCAGAAATAAAGGTCATGCTTAGCTGATGGGTACTTTTGGGGTTGATCTGATTATGTGTCACCAATCTAGCTTTGCTTATGTCTAGCTGATTTATCTTTTGAGAAGCCCTGTCAAGCTGAGTTCTCTGACATATGTTTTCAAGTGTTGAAACACATTCTTATGAGGTAAATTCATATCAAATGGAGTTGATGTTGTACCACTGAGCTGTCTCTTTCAGACCAAACATTACACAGGAGACTTGAAGTTTCATTTAATTTTAACAGGGCTCCACTAAAAATATACAACTTGGCAGGATGTAGTTACCTAAATTAGGGCAGAAAATACATTTTAGGTACCAAGGATATCACACCTGGCCTCCAGTTGCCAATGCAAAAGAGACTTGAGGTCTTCCTATAGCACATAGGTCTCCCTATACCTGTTCTTGCAGATGTCTTGGATACCCAAGGGCATGGTAAACTAAGTATCTAATATTATCAGCTACCAGAGTGATGCATATCTCTGTCCTCTTAGGTGGTCATGTATTTTTCTCCTGCAACTTCTTAGCTGAGGTACTGTGAATTGCACACGTGAAACACACATCCTTGTTCAAATAAACTGCAGCCAACCGGAGTGCAGGTTCTGCATCAGTGTTTAGATGTTCACTCTTACACTGACTTCAGATTACCTAGTTTGGATGCTGTTAGCAGGGTAGTCATGAAAATGCTCAAAAAAGCTAACCACATGGGTATTGCAGCACATGCAGAGCTCTGTATTCCCATAGTCACATTGCTTTAGATATTTCAGATACCTCAGATATAGGTCTAGATGCCATCACAAGATAGCATAACCCTGGTCACAGTGGGTGCATAGCTCTGGTTGTGCAGTGTGGAGTAAGCCACTGCACTGTGTCATGTTCCAGACTATGCTCCTCAGGCCTGTGTCCTTCACACTGCTGTCCCACTGTGGCTGCAGTGCCACCAGGTCTCGCAGACCACCCCTTCTCATGAATTCAGGCCAGGAAAACTCTCCCCTTCCCTGCACAAAACACCCCTCCTATGTATGGAGAATTCTGCTTGCTCAAAGCAGCCATGGTAGGCCAGGGCAAAATCCAGGATACCAGACTTAAAAGGTTAATGATCTATCCATTATGCTAGATCCCATGCAGCAGCACTAATTCTTCCTATTCAATCATCCTTTTCCCAAGAGCTCAGGACAATACAAGAGACATGGAAGGCTAGCTGATTTATTGCTTTCATGCAAAAGGTCAGACTAAGGAAGACCAGCCACCAGAGTCTGTTGCCCTATAAGCTTAGTATCTGCCAAGCCATTGGTTAGCTTGTGTTCAAAATACCCTTTAACACAGAGAAGCTGCTATAAAAATAACACTTGGAGACTTTCAGTAACTTGTAGTTCACTTATCTGCTTTTCCCCGAAGCAAATTAGAAATTAGATTTTATTACATTCCAGCATCACATATTAACTCTGAAATGAAAGCTAAGACTTTCTGATTGACAGTATCAGCTATGCATACATCACATCTTCATGAGGGTGGAATTGATGAAGGTTATCACAGAAGATAACTCTACAGTAAGACTGTAGCCAAGGTTTCTGTTACTGAGTCAGAATACTCAGTGTGAACAGAAAAAAATAGTAAATATTTTTTCTTTGAAATAAACAGGAATATCTCTCACTTTTCAGCTCAAAACTAGAATTTAGAACACATACATCTGCATACACACACCAGTATAAAAATGTGCTCTTATATATGGCATTTTTGTCTATGTATGCATGTGACGTAGATATGTATTTATTATATACGAGCATATATATTCTCTGCAAGCTGAAAGACACAAAAGGCCCTAAGCCACCACTTCTGAGCTTCTCTCTGTAGGAGAGTTACCTTCTGACAGAAAGATAAATGAAGGGGCAGCTGTGTTCATTCTCTAGCGCTCATGCTTGTTTAGTACCCTGATTAATGATGAGTGCTATACTTAGCCTAATTTATCTCTTGCAAGCCTTTAAACGCTGTTCAGAACCCAATGTAAAGTTTATGTGCAGATGCACCCACACAATAAAACGATTCCATATTGAAAATGGCTTTAGTTTAATTTCAAAATGAGTCCCCAAGGACGTCACTGCTAGGGACACAGAATCTCAGCCTGCCTTGACTTCAGGCTCACATTACAGGTTCATTGCCAGTCCTCAAGAGTTACAACACTGCAGTAAAAAAGCCACAGTAGAAATTGTGAGAAAAAGGGTGACGTTCAGGTGCTACTTAGGTAATTTTTTTAGTTCATTTGGACATTTCAGAAAGAGAGGGAAAGAAGCAGGAATACTGTCAGAGAAAAAAACCTTATACAGAAGCCCATCCTGACAATACGTATCTATCTGAGCAAGATAAGAGGTTCTAACCTTTGCTCTAAGACTCTTGCCTGAGAAAGTGATTCCATCCCATAAAAAAGTCCACGTGAAGGAAATGTCACGACAGGAGCCTTCTAAAGAAAAAGCAAATGATGGAGTCACGCTGTGTCCTTAATAAATGTTTTAAACTACATTTTCACTTTCAGCTAAATAAATACTTTGTGAGGTGAAAGTAACTGGTAAAATGTCATAATGGGGGATCATCAGGAGAAGTCTCAACAGCTCTCTATGGACTGTACCTTGCCATTGGGATAGAGTTGTGTGAGTGAACTCCACATGAACTGAGCACCGAACAGCTGCAGAAGCCTGGAAATCACCTGTGGTGACAGAGTGGGTAACAGTAAAAATCACTTTGTTACAAAGTCAAATGCACACATTAGGGCTGATGTGAACTCAACAACAACATTCACTGGCTTTCAGCAAGTCCAGCAGAAATCAGGAATAACTCTCAAACTGGCATGTAAGCTCTTAAGAGCAGGAGGCTTATTGCTCACAAACCGTGGGACTTTCTATGTGGAAAAGCAAAAATGAAATAAACAAAGGAAAGGCTATTTCTTCACATAATAACAGCAAAGAAGAGAAGCCAACTTAGACCACAAATCCATTCTCTACATTTAGGTAATTATTTCTTTTTGGTGAGATTAATGTTGCCACCTATTTGGCAGGACATTACTGAAACCCACAAAAGGCTTGCAAATCCTCATCCATTGGCTAACTGGACATCAGTTTTGAGACTGATCTTACTCAGAGTTGCAATTTCAACTTTTATCACCTATTTTCTTAGTATTTCATATTAAATTTAAGTTGATGCTTTTTGAGTACAATTTCTTTAAAGAACACTGCTCTAGAGCAATGAATACAGATATTCTATTATATTTTTAATTAGAGCTGGTATAGCAAACATAAACATAGTTTATCTTTGAAGTCTTTGAGTTTTATATAGCAAATGTAATTTTAGCACTTATTTTTCTAAAGCTAAAATGCTCTCCTGTGTTTTGTATGAAATTGATGTTGATAAATGTAATTCAGAAGTTGCAGTTTCCTGCAGAGTGAATTGTTGACATTTTAAAAGTCAGATTTAACGGAATTTACAATGACTTAAGTATTCCTGCTATCAAGCATTTGTGTGATCATATCAATTTCTTTACCATTGTATGGAGATAAAGTAGCAGAAGTTACCTAACTTTCCTGCAGAAGTTAACAGTCTGAATTACAGCTAGTGCCTTAAAAAATATACCAT
The DNA here is from genome assembly GCF_964273445.1 of Streptopelia decaocto. Classification (NCBI taxonomy): domain Eukaryota; kingdom Metazoa; phylum Chordata; class Aves; order Columbiformes; family Columbidae; genus Streptopelia; species Streptopelia decaocto. The sequence goes on from NC_138656.1 coordinate 60,600,438, forward strand.
TACGGCATCTTCACAGGATTTTTTTTTCTTTCAATTTCCAACAGCAACAAAATACTTGTAAAAACTGGATCTCTAGGGTTACCAGTCTGATACTGGAGTTAAGCAGAGAAAATAAAGTTAACAAGCTATGAGATTTGCTTATTTTCTGAATACCTATAATGGAGCAAAAATTCTGTTTAGGTTATTGCTGTCACTACTATAAATGCAAACTCATCTTCTAGCCTCTGAGAAACAAAGTTGTGATTCATATGTCTAATTTCTAATTGGTAGAGAGTATTTAAATTCTTGCAGTGTTAAACTTCTCCATGTGCATATATTCACTGTGTTGCTACTTCTGTGAGCCTTAAAATCACCCTTCCATGCATTTCAAAGGACTTGCGTGCATCATAGCAACAATTATTGCACACAGTGGCAGTAGATTACAGACTATTAATTAATCCATTAATTTATTCTAATTCCCTTTTCTGTCCACAGTAAGATGCCTACGATCTTTCCCAATACCTTCACAAATTAGCAGCTGCCTTCAAGAAGCAGGGTGTCATGTCCTGTTCCTAAGAAACATGGTCATGGGTGTGACTGTCCTGAGACATCCAGCTGTGGGCTTCACAAGGGAGTTTACCAGATGAAAGATAGCAAATCACTTTCACAGTGAAGAAAAATAATCATGAAAGAAAAATCCAATGAAGTATTTTATTAAAACTCTAGGACGATTAACACTCATCTAGGTACTTTAAATGTGCTACCCTCCATTGCCTCCAGACACAGCAAATACAGGCTTGATGTAGGCAGTAATTTCAGAAAGTCTACACTGCAGGAGAGGTGGCCATCAGGGTACTTGGCTTCACATTACGTTTAACAGAAACCAGCAAACACCATGTTGTTATCTGGGTTTCTTTTAGATCTTCCAGATGATGTTGAGACACCTCAGAGTTGCCTCGGTTCCTTTTTGCTGCAGCAGTGCAGGAAAGTCTCCTCCTGGTAACCCTGTTCCAGCCAAGGACAATACTCCAACATCCTTGGTAATGTTTCCTTTTTAGTGCTCTCTTCATGAATGACCTACTCCAGTTTCCTCTGCAGATGTTCATTAGCACTTACTTCCAACTACAGCTGTCCACAGGTGAGCCAAAACTCCCACTTGGTGACCGAGGAACAGTGTAGACTCAGGAAAACAAGTCAGCCTGATTCATACAGGATGGTAAGACCTTTGAAGCTGTTCAGTTGCATCTTTGCTGACTGGTGACACCCAGGCACATGTATTTTACTGAAGACTACTGGGAATGTGTGCTTGGGAGGAGCTCAAGCAACAAAATGTGTTCATACCAAACCTGGGCCAAGGCAGGAGGCTGGATCAAATTCTTTCAACCAACACTTCTGACTCTGTGATACTCAGTGCTGAGTTCAATTAGACATGGAAATGGTGGCAATAACTGCCTTTACCACCTGACCCTGGGAGGATGGCAACCACTAAGACATGGGGGAACTTAAATTACTCTACCCAGGAAGGAATGTCTGTGCAAGATGTGTATGTTTCAATGGTCAATGCCTTGCCAACTATCACCCCAGAGAGTCTGGCTGCACCATACCCACAGTGCAGGGCCTCCCTGCAGTTCACATCTAACCCTGAGGGAGGCCAGATTCAGTGCATGTGTGGTGCAGATGCACTCAGCACCTGGGGCAGAGGAGATGGAGGGAACTGGGGGAAGTCCACCCTCCTGAACTGCTCTCTGTGGTACAGAAGCCCTCAACATTGCAGTGCCAGGGGTCTTCTGCCTCTGCTAAGTCTCAGGAACCTTCAGGCTTTTACCACAAACCAGCAAATACCACTGACTCAAGTAAGGTGCTGAGCAACAACTAGCCATGGCAGCTCCTATATCATACAGCATCCAGCTGGTCTTTAATGCCAACAACCTCATTTCAGGTGTGTGTTGCATCCAAAGCAGCTGATGGGAATTACCCTGTCATATCAGCCGTGCATGCTCCTGCTCCACTGGAATCACTTTTCCTGACGTTTAGGACAAAACTCTGTCTTCAGGCATCTCCCTAGTGTTCTTCTGCCTTAACAAAACTCTGCTACAGTGACACTGCTCCCCCTTACATACTTGCCATCTTCCCTTCAATACAAGGGAAGCCATTCATTATTTATATGGAACTAAGCCTTCTTCATTCATTTGAATGACTGTTTCAACCGTCTCTTATAATTTATTAAGCATTTGCAATGTTTTTCTTTTTCTTTGTTATATTATCATAACACATCAGTATCACTTTGAATGGGATGGTTTCCACTCTGTTCCCAGGGGGAGGTAACAGAGCAACATAACGTCTATGTTGATTATGTTATGGTGAAACCTTTAAACACATGGGTTTTTATTCATGGTTTCTTGAGTATGCCCATATTTTCACAGATGTAATTCTTAGATGGCAGTGCTGCCTGGGCTAACCAGGCCAAGTAACTGAGCCTTGCTCTGGAAGATGATCCTCACAGCAAGCACACTTGCAGTACAATTCTAGATGTGCCTTGCCTACTTGTGTGATGGCCATTCAACCTACACACACACAATAAACCCCGCTCTGCATGTGGTGGCTCCAATCTTATTGCACACTTGATTAAGAGCCCTGGCAATGCAAGTTATTCAGATTCAGGCTCCTCTGATTCTTAAGACATGTCTGACTCTGGGCACCTATATTAATAGTTACATGTGGCTTTCTAACTGCATGAGCAAGGACACTAATCACAACAAAGTCTTCCAAAGTGAATTGGAGGCCTCTTTTTCAGGAAGACACCTAGAATTGATGTCAAAACACAAACACTTTAACAGGTGACTGAAAATTGGGCTTTTCAAACCTCGGGCATGTTAGCCATCCAAATATGGTAAGGCCCCAAACAGCCTTAAAAAAACCACAGCTGCTTAAAAATAATTTGTGAACATAGGCTAAGCCCACGAACACGTTTGTCTGACCTAAGCTCAGCTGAGATTGCATCATTCTTCTGATCTCAGGTCAGGAATGATGCATATAGCAGCAGGGGACATAGCTGAGACACCTGTCTGCAGTTTCTAGGCCAGGTTCCACAATATGAAGGACAAGTTATACTCTGAGGTTTGAGCCTAGAATACATTTCCCTCCTATTTCAGGAGTTTCCTAGGCGCATTTCTGTTCTACAAGACTGTATCTTAAGGTTATAAATGTTTCTGATAAATAAGAAGTCTGGTTTGCAGGATAGGTACACTTCTTTGCATACCATGAGCCTGGCCTTCTGGAGGTTCATGAGGGATCACTTGGGAGGCACACAGGATTTCTCTTGCTATGTCTCACTGCACCACTTAATTATCCGACAAATTCATAAAGAGGAGGAGATGAAAGAAATGAAATAGCTTAATGAGCTGAGTGAGACCTACACATACAAATGACTCATTGAATCATTATTTTCCTCTCCTAACTCCTCCCCAAGAGACAGCAGAGTGATATACAATTCATGGTCAATCCATTCAGGCAGTGCTTGATCACACTTGGGTGCAACCTTCTGACATTCTGGGCATTGTTTTTCTGAAGCCAGGAGAAACTAAGTCTCTTCAGGAAGGATCTCAGTTGCTTTCTTCTTGAAGGAGGTATTAATTGATTTCCACCAGGAGAGGAACTTAGAGGCACACTTCATATTGCACACCACTGGGCACAAACGTTTCTCAGAGCTCTTTGTGCTTCAGTGACTGTCCTGGGTCAAGGTCCACCAGAGATAGTCCTGATATTGTTATTACTTCTCTGTCTAGGTCAGATTTTTCCACTTGAGTGAACTCATCTTGGATTTGGTTTTACAAAACAGAAGGAGTGCTTTTGGCTGTGGTCAGTGTTTGGGCCTGCTGTCTGGACTATGCAAATCAGGATTTGTAAATACGTTGTTCAAAATAGCCCTGCAGCTGTAACTTTGGAGGGTGGAAGAATAATTTTCACTTCCCTTATTAAAATTTTTTAACTTTACGGGTTTTGGTAATACCAGTAGAAGGAGTCAAATCAAGACGACACGCCATATCCTCCTACATGTAACACCTGATGTAATATGATGGTGAATCATAATTAGTATTCTTAGTTGAATTAGAGACAGGGAACAACTCTGTAAGGGTATTAACAAGTATAGTTACTGGAAGGCTTACCATGCTTTCCTGCTCTGTTAGTCCTTATTTAAAAGCAGTTTGCTTTTGTAGGGATTATTGACAGAAAGGTAGATTCAGTTGTCCGAGGCATTTTGCTGGGAGAAGACCACTTATTTTGGAATTTCCTCGTTAAAAAATCCAGAGCAGAGTGTGTGTATAGCTACCTCTGCAATGACCTGCAACAGTCAAGAGAGTTTCCTGGGGAGGACTTGCTTCAATTCAGACATGATGTGGAGGAGATGATGGTCAGCTGCAGGTGGGACCATCCCATCTGGCACAGGTAGCACTGTCATTCTGGCTGCTGTGGAAGGGGAGAGGGGTGGACAAGGAGGTGTATCTCCATTTCCACCTTTGTCACTTAAGGGAGACTATATGCAAAGCATTCACACACACTCTGGATCTTGGACGTTAGACCTTTTTCCTTGGTCAAGTTTGCATTTTTTTAGCAACAGCTAAATGAGGCAAGAGGCAAAACATCAACAGTTTAATGATCCTCAGGGTTTAAAATATTTACTAATCTCATTCACCTGAGCCTGTGATTTAGAGAGTGCTCTGTACAGGTGTATTTCTAATTACAGCTCTGTATATGAATGATTTTTTTGATTGATGCTGATTTGTTTTACTCATGAGCTTAAAAATACTTGATCAGTCACTCAATCTACTCAGAGCAAGGGAGGATGTAACAAGTAATTTTTAAGGTGTTTCAATTCACTGAGCAACAGCAGCACTTTCTGAGATGTTTCGTTTTCCAAAGTTCTGGAGAAGAACACTACTTAAATGGGATCTATTGATCTCTTACACAAGTCCTTAGTGAAATATAAACATTTCATGCACTTGATCCTGTGACCAAAAATAACTGTGCTGTCTTGTATACCTTGGAAGTAATGAACTTTTATATAAACCTCTTATAGTAAATGACAAAAATATGTTGGAAACAAGATGATGAAGTATTTCTTTCACAAGAGGTACTTTATGGGGGAAGATGAATAACCGTTGTTACACTGAAACTAGTAGCATGAGGAATAACCTATAAACTCTGTTTGGATTCATCACTCAAAACTCTCTCCAGTAACACTCAGAAAAATTTTGTTTTGCCCTCCCCAGCTTTCACTTTGAAAGCTCTGACAAGTTCACAAATCAAGAAAGGAAAAAAATGCTATTGAACTTATTGTTGCCTAAGTATATATTTCTTTTATTGTCAAAATGTGACTGAATTTCGTAATCAGAAAGGATGATTCATAAATGCATGAGTTCTGTTTCTATTTTCCTTCAGATACTTTCTTCTTATGTTTTTTTTAAAGAACATGATGGAGGGCAGGAAAGCTAGCAGTCAGGCAGTCTTCTCATTGACACGGACAGTATCAGAGGCACTTATCAGCAAAGCAACAAAAACCAGGGCCTGGCAAAAGATACACTTGGCCTTTTGTCTTCTGTTGAGCTGAAGGGGAAGACCATTTCCTCTCGATTACACCAGAAAAGCCTGGCTGGCAGAATAGAAATTTACAGCACAGTACTGAGTACTGAGTATGCAAAGGAGGTTGCAAACATAAAGCAAAAGCATCTCAATCTAACCCTTAATCAATTACTGGCATTCAGGACATACAAGACACACAGGTCTGTTGCTATAAGGAGTACAAAACACAAACGATGTGTTTCTCAGTTCTATGTAGAGGTTTCAAAACATCAATCTGATAGCATCTTTTAACACACTCTACGTCACACTTAAGAAAACTAAGCTACTACTGTCCTATTGAATTAATGCAAAGGCAAAAATTTCCTGAAATGTTTTCTGAGTAACAGTGTAGGTTTGTCTTTTCCATGTATAATTTAAAAATTGGCCAGGACAACCTTGCTGTCTGTTTAATTACAGCCATTTAAATATTTCCATAGAAAGATCAGTTTTGCAAAGCTGCATTGAATTGCAGCCACTTGTCTGAACTTTCCAGTACCCTCCTAACACTCACATTTTCCTTTGTGTTTACGTTCCACAATGTCTGATGTTATCTGCATCAAAATTAGTTTTTTATTTACACTCCTGAGTTAAACTGTTTACAGAGTAAAGTGTAGGCTGCCATTTGCTGAGGCAATTGCTCTGTTTATTGGTGGGAGTAAAATTATCTGAGAAGGTTTTGTCTTCACTGTTCAGCAGGCACAGATTCAGGAGGAATGCATCAGCAGCTTCATTTTCTAAACTAAAATCAAATTCTATTTTGTCCAAATGGGGTTTTATATTGCTTACAGACAATAAACATGATCTGTAGTAATATATGTGCAGCCCATCTACCTCACTTTTTGTCCATCAACACACACAATAATAGTCATCACCCAAGTGTAGTCAATATGTCACCATCATCTGACATAAATGCAAAACCAGACTCTGCAAGACTCACTCAGGGAAACCTCCTATGGAAGCCAACAGCAACTTAGGCTGAGAAAGGAACATAGGATTACAGATAGTGTTGAAGCCGGAAGTTGTGTGCATTCATATATACAGGCATAAATATGCACCATTCCATAAAATAAACATACATTGTAGAAACATGAGTCATACTCAGAATGAGAGGGAGATTGCTGAAAAGCACAACTATGACTTGATTTTGGTTGCATCTCTCGTGATCAAGGAAAGAGGGAGAAAGAAAAGGACACTTGTAGTCCCAGACTGATGGTATTGAGGCTGATTGACACCCTCAACCCTGTCATGTTCAGCATCTCCTCCCTCCTGCTGGGCTTCTGGGGCTAAGAAAGCTCAGGTTTAAGAAGCAAAGAAACACCCCAAGCCTGCCAGAAAGTTCCCTGGAGAAGTAAGCTGCTCCTTAACACCCATCACACAGCATCTTATCAGCAAAGATTAAAATCTCTTTCCCAGGCTTGTCTGACAAAGGCAGGAGCTAATCCAAGCACCATCTCATAGCCCCAACAACTAAAAAGGAGTATAAATCAACGTATCAAGGACTGGATTTTTTGGCAAAGTTAATTGGTACATAGCCCTAAATGGACTTCTGACTTTTTCTATTGTATAAATAACTTCACATCTTGAACTATTCTTTTATAACAATGAACAAATTATTCAACCAACTCAGTCACTTTGGGTAGAAGCTAATTTTGCTCTTAATCACCCTCTTCTACAATTTATATGGAGTAAATCCACAGAAGTTAAGGTCTAATCCAAATTTGCTGTGATGTAAATGTGAGAGACACTGTCCTGCTAAAATTAGTTACATTCTTCTATCAATAAGTTGTTACATATATCCTTTATCTTAGGAAAAAAAGTGGAGTTGCAGAAGAAAAAGAGCAAATTACGGTGAAAACAAAGCTCCACTGCGATGGGTGATAGAGGCAGCCAGAGGTGACAGCAGAGTATGGGCAGTGCCAAACTCTGGCAGGGAGCAAAGATACACAATTTGGCTGGTTGATTTTGTATTTTTGTCTTTTTCCCTTTAAAACGAAAAAGAGAGAGAGAGACACTGGAACTGAGGGGCTAATTTCACTCCTTGTAACACTGACAGACTCAACCATGTGTGACAACGTTTCCACTCTAGAAGCCAGGCGGGTCTTTCTCAGGCTTTAAGCGAAGTCAGCTGGGACATTTCCAACAACAACGGTAGGGGAACAAAAAAACACCAGAAGGCCTCTGTCCCCCACTTCTGCTTAAAATGCCAGTGATGTTTATCTACAAGCGATCAAGAAGCTTCAACAGAATGTGGAAAAAATTCTGGTTAGAAAAAGCTGTGTGACCTTTCATCAAAGCAGCTTTTTGGTCTTTGTGAAAAATCTGGCCAAATTCATTGGGACACATTGTCCATTTAAGTACTTGAACTTGCTTTAGGTCTTTTCAGTGCTGCCTGTATACTTAAATCCAAGAGCAAGCAGGTTTATTTGCTTTGTGACCATGGCTTTGAACTTTGAGAAGCTATGTTTTGTCTGTGGAAACAGAATCGAAGCTAGAAACCTCATTTTTCTCACTACACACCTGCAGAGTAGGCCTTGTGTCTGGACAACGCCACCAAGTGCCCCATTTTTAACACAGATGGCAGAATGTGTAAAGCTGCAGGAGCTGCAGGGAGGAGGCATGGAGCAACGGAGACAGCTAATTGGTACAGAAACTGGTGTGGAACACATGGAAATGGTGACTGGGGAGAGTGGTCCATCAGGAGCTTCACTATAGTAACCGGCATCATATATTTACCATATGCAGTTTTTAGTTTCTAAGCTTCTGCAAATTAGAATTAGACAAACAAACAAGACATTGATTTCCACATGCAGTCTCTCATTTTACTAGTCAACACAAACCATGCTATCACTTCAAAGCAGATTGATACATAGCAGTTGGGTATCAGCTCTTGTTTGCTTGATCTTCCTTTTATACAGAAAAGCCTAAGAGGAGAATGTCAGGGACATAAATAGCGATGAAACACAAATAGCAATGAAACACTGAGAAAACAAAAACTGGCAGAAAGGTGCCAAGATAGATAAGATAGAAGGGAATAAAAGAACTGGGAGGACAACGAATCAGGTCAATTGGCAGGAAAGGAGCTGGCAGGGGTCCATCCGAGGGAAGGAGATGTGCCCATGTCACAGCACTTTCAACCGCTAGAGCCTCCCCAAGTATTCAGTCTATAGCACCCCACAAGCGCAGCGTGCTCCCTTTAAGGTTCCCTCAGCTCCTTCTGCTCTCCCTGACAGTTGCACTGAGCAGCTGCACATAAAAGACAGTGAGAGTTCTGTTCACAGCATAAAATGTGTTATTTCTCACAATTCCAGAGATGCTGAGGTGGGAACGCACCTCTGCAGACCTTCTGGTCCCACCAGGGTCAGATGGAGCAGGGCGGTCAGCTCTGTGATCGGTTGGATTTTGAGTATCTCCAAGGATGAAGACTCCATAGCCTCTTCCCATGTTCAAACACACCAATGCAAAGTAATGGGAAAAAATCAGGCATCATGAGTTCAAACTGGAACACAAGAGGTTCCACTTAAATTTTAGAAGAAACTTCTCAGTGATGGTGACAGAACACTGGAACAGGCTGCCCAGGGGAGTTGTGGAGTCTCCTACTCTGGAAACATTCAAAACCCACCTGGACACCTTCCTGTGTAGCCTCACCTAGGTGTTCCTGCTCTGGCAGGGGAATTGGACTAGATGACCTTTTGAGGTCCCTTCCAGTCCCTAACATTCTGTGATTCTATGATTCTGTGAACACCCAAAGATGTAGCATATTGACCATCAGCTTCCTCTGGAAAAAAAAAAAGGGGGGGGGGGGGTGTTACTTATCAGTGAAAGCACTGAGGGGTGCAGTGGAAGACATCCCTCGCCTTGGAGAAGGCGCCACTCGCCCAGGCGGGACGCGCAGGCGGGACGCGCAGCCCGACGCGCAGCCCCCCGCCTGCCTCCGCGGGAGCACCCTCACTCCTGCCCCCGCGCAACGCAGCGCTGCCCGCCCGGCTCCTCCTCTCCTTCCCTGCCCGCCCCGCCCGCCGGCGCTCGGCTCCTTCCACCTGCGCGGCGGCGGCGCTGAGCAGGCGGGGCGCCCCCGGGCCGGGAGATGTGAGCCCCATGAGCGCCGGCCGGCCGCGGCGGGGGGCGGCCTGGCTGCTGGTCCTGCCGCTGATCCTGCTGCCGTCCCCCGCGGCGCACGCAGGTAGGTGGCTGCGCTGCTCCGTCCCACCGCTCGCTCCTGCGGGGCCGTCGTAGGCCCGCGGGGGATGCGCATCACTCCCCGGGCTGGGGGTGGGAGTCGGGACCCCCCGCGCCGCGGGTCCCCGGGGTCGTCTCCGCGCTCGGTTATCGTGGCACGCCGGCCCCGCTGTGCCGCTCCGTGCCGCCCCGCTCCCTCTGCTTGCAGGCAGCCCGGGAGGCGGCTTCTGCCAAGGCTGGGGCGCTGCGTGCCGTTCGTGTGAGACAGCGGTGCCTTTATTTAACATTGGTGTTTCTGCCTCTGATACTTCACTGGAAGAAGAGGACTGGTATTTCCACAATGTTGCTTCACCTTTTTCTTTTCTCCGTAGTTATGCTGGGATTAGGTTTTACAAGCTGTATGCTAATTTACTTTCAGCTGTAAATTGATAGCATGCTGTTGAGATAGTCCTTGTAACATGCATCGGGTTAACTCCCCATATATCTTTGGGTTTTGTAACTTCCTTTGTGTTTGACAGTGACCAAACCCAGCAGTCCTACCTGAGCAGTGAAGAGGCAGATTAAAACAAAAGGCAGGATGGCTTTTTGGTAGAGAAATTCAGCTCATGTGCCAGTGTCCTGAGTGACTCTGCTTCCCTTCTCCCATCTGGAGACTAGAGCACTCCTTCGGTGACAGCCACCCATCCAAACACAAGGAGACAGAGGGAGCAGCAAAGGTGACAGCTGGCATGGGCTGTGGGGACAGCTCTAACAAGAGTCTTTGGCATGAGTAATGATGCTATTGAGTAGGAATGAGCTTGTAAACTGTAGCTGTTGAATGTGTGTGCATGGTGGTTCCCCTGCTACTGTTAAAAGCATCAGACACTATTTCTTTTTGTATATTCCTCGAGTATAAAACTGGGCAAGGCATTGCGGAGATTATCAGGTCTTCTGAGAAACCGATTCTGTGCTATTGTTCTCTGCTGCACACGTTGCCTCCAAAACGAAATACATAAGGATAGACTCTGCTCCCATTCAAATCCACACCAAAACTTCCAGATCCTGTGAGAGCTGGGTGGCAGTCGGGATTGTTCTTCATAACCTGAATGCTCTGGAGTAGTGCTAAGTACTGTGTCTCCGTTAGCTCCTTTGGCAAACTGCTCCATTACGCATCAGTGATTTTTAGTGGCTTTCAGAGATACCAAGGCCAGCTTCTTTTTAGGTAACTGACCACATTGTTTTCATTTTATTCAAGTCATCAATGCAAGTGTTTTGGAAAATCTGTATAACTAGCATTGAGTTACCCTTAAAACAAAAATTTAAAATTTGATTAATACTGGTTTTGCTTCCAAATAAGGTTTGGAAAAATATCAAGGGAGTTATGTTGGTTTTGACTAGTGGTTTTAGCTGGATGTGATTTCAGGGTTTTTTTGACAGAAATACCCGCATGGAAGGGACAGCTGACCCTTTCACTAAAGGCTTAGAGCTTCCATTTTCACCTCTTCAGTGTGAAACAGTAAAGGTTGTTTTAATTCAGCCTATCAGTATTTTGCTAATAATGGAAAAAAAAAAAATACGAGATGCAGAAGTGTCGTAGCATGTCCTGCTCTTTCTCCAAAGTGAAATGATAGGTAAAGGAGTCTCTTTTGGGTACTTTCTTTCAAGAGAAGCGGCATGGGTGCCAGCTGCAAGCAGATGCGATCCTGAAAATACTGCAGTTGTCCTGAGGGCTTGATCTGGTGCTGAAGTAGGAACAGACTGCACAGGAGCCCAAGTGCCATGGAAAGCAGTTCTACAGCAGGACTTTGTTCTCAAATTCTTGCATCTTACGGGATCTGTCCCATTCGGTTCTCTTATCGAGTTCCTTTCTGAACTCTGAATTTACAGTAGAACCTTTGCAAAACACCTATTGTTTTCACTGTGGTGTGTTAGTAGTACAATCTTATTCTTACAGGCTATCTAAGCATTATCTGGTTTTGCACAGGAGAAATTTTTACTTGACATAGCACTTGAGGGGGATTTTTGTAAACCGGTGTTCCACTCACTGTACTCTAAAACAAATGAAAAAGCATGGAAAATGCGAGATGGAAAAGAAAATGGGGAAAATGGAAAATTCATTGTTTAATTGACAGGATCAAGGAATGTAGCATGTTCTTCTTCACCACATGAGCTTAGTAATTTTTTTGCATGCAACTCATAAGAATAGGAAGGAACACCCTGAATTTTGGAAGCAATAGGATCTTTATCTATTAGTTTACCAAGCCAAATCATTCTCCATACTCCTAGAGGAGATTTCCCTGACCTCATTACTCTGAAATTAGAGCAACCTTTAATTTTCTAGCTCATAGATTCCAGTCTCTGTCCTGTAGATCTACACAGAAAAATTAAAAAGCAAACCAACCAACCACCAACAACAACAACAAAAACCAACCCAGATACTACAATATATACTTATTATGAGGAGGGGAAAATGAGCCTGAATGCTGTACTGCAAAAATAGAAGCCTTTTGATATATTGAAGGTGTACTTAATATTTTTGTTCAGATAAGGCATACGATTTTGAAGCAAATCTCTCCATTATTTCACTAACTGCTTTTGTCTGTATTGTGATGCAGTCTTGGAACTGGATTTCTTCTGGAGTATGTGCTCCATCAGCATATCTAATACAAGTAGAGCTAGTCCAATGTTAAAAAGAAAAAAACAGGAATGTCTGTAGTGTAGACAAGGTTTTCTCAATAGCAACGTTTTCATGTAACAGATCTGTTCCTGTTAGGTTTTATTACTCAGTAATGTAGACATAGCCTTATCTCCCACTGGAGTTGGTATGTGGCTGTACCAACTATGGTTTTTTATGATGGGACCTTGAAATCTTCCCCCTTTTCATGTTTTCTAGCAGTTGCATGAGTTTCTTGGTCTGCATTGACACATCTGATTTATTTTACTTGATTTTCATCTTCCACTTTATCATATTTTTTTACTAATAAATAGATCTACACTCTGAGAAGCAGCTTCAGGCATCTCTTTAAGCAAATGTCAACATGTTCTCTTTCACAGTTACTAGAGTGCTGAAAGGTGCAAAACATCCCTTTTGCTCAAGATGTTGCCCTGGGAAATACAGAATAAATGGATAAAAGGGGTCATGGATTTGCAGTTATGCTATTGAGATGGAGTTCAGGGACCACATTGATGCCCAGACATATTTTGTCATGTTAAAGTCATCCAGAAGGCAGGCAGGATTCCAGTGCTAATAATCCACATCCTTTCCTTCTTGCATACCCACAGTTAATCCTTGAGAAGGCTTCCTGATGTCAGCACACATGCAGTGCTTTAAAAACTTCCTGTGTGGATGCTGCTCCTGGATTTGAGAGAAGAGTTTGAGAGACTGGCATTTGCAATTCACTCCCCCAAAAACCAGAACAGCAGAAGCAACTTGGTTCAGCTTATTGTGACAGAAACAAAGCCTGAACAACCACTTCTATTCCTCCATGAATAGCCTTTGAGCACCAGTCATAATTCGTGAAGGACAGAAGTGAAATGCTTAGCTCCAAGTTTAACAGTGCTGAGATTTTTAGATATTGACACAAGATGATTTAAGGTACATTTTGGATCTGAAAAGAGGCTGATCTGTTGTGTTGACACAGACAGTAAATATTAGGTAAAGTATTAAATAACATACAGAAACATCAGGTTATTTCATACATAAGGCCTGCACACATAATAAATAGGCTAATTGCCCTGTGGATATACTCTGTAATGTCCATGTCCTGGGAAGTTTATAAATTGCACTTGAAGTTGTGGCTGTATGTTATCCAAACACAGTAAGAACTCACAGAAAATTGTCTTCTTTGATTAGCTTAATGATTCAAAGAAAAAAAAAATGTTCATGCAAAGGTAGAGAAGTGGGGAAAGATATGGTAAAATACAATAATTTTTGAACCCTCAGAAACCTTGACTATTTTGTGCATGTAGTATTTTGTGTTACCCAGTATATGTCTATATACTCAGCAGGATTGAACTGCGTTTGTGGTGGTGATAATTTGTGTGTTTACTGGAGGGGGCATTAAGCTTCAGTAATAAGAGTGGAAGTATGGGGGGGGCTGATCTTGTGTTTTTATGTGTTATTTCCTGGCTTTCTGCCAGGATGAAGGAGAAAAGAATAAATTAAACAGTAGTAAATAAGAAGGGATGTTGTCATAAGGAGAAATACGGTATATGAAGAAGGAGTGTCATGTTCATATAATCAAAAGGCTCACCCTTTTCATCTCCACCTTCCAATTTCATGTCAGGCTGTTTTGGACAATGCTGTGATCTGTGTCCTGGTGTTTGGCATTGCTTGTGATTTCCACGACATAGCAGACTCTTATTGCCTGTTAATGAGGAATGGAAATGGTTGAGGGAGGTAGTTCATTCTATAGAGGAACTTCAAACACTATTAGGATTTGTGATTAAACTCTAAAACTCAGATGTGCTTTGCAGTTCCCCATGTGAACATCCAGATTGATCATTCTAGCTATTGACTTTACCCTTCTGTGACTGTTGTTCTCTAGTGGCCTCTATAGTCTTAATTCCAAGAGAAGCAAGTGGTTAGGATTACTCAAGTCATTTGTGCATGTGTGGTTCCAGTTTATGTTTGTTTTTATAGCTGTGGCCTGTACAGATTGATTTCTGCTGGTTGATTTCTCTCCAAGTGTTGGTTATCTACGACTACAGGATTAATACCTAAGAGAGAGAAAAAATCACTCTTTATGAGCCAAACAAGAGCCCCCATATTTTAAGCTTAGCTTTGTAAGAGCCTAAATTCTGGAAGCCAGGCTCATCTCTAGGCAAAAATGAGGTTTCATTAGAGAGCTGAGTTTAAAAGATATACAGATCTGTTTGTGCTTTATACTTGGCATACCAGCAACTTGCAGGCTTTTATCCTCTGTTCATCCTATCTTGAAAAAAGTACAGTAGGAAATGGAAACAAGTTTTAGGGCAGGAGGTATTGGATGGTTTATATATGAAGGGATTAAATAAACTATATCTCTTTCTCATGGAAAACAGATTATTTTTGCTGTCTGTCTGGCTACTGCAAGAGTATTTTAAGGTCAATAAAGGAACAGGAGGAATACTGTAGTTCCTTCTTCTCTTCTTTATACCCTAGCACTTTGAGTTAAATTTCACCTGATAGCTCAGCTATTTTTCAACCTTCTATTTTCCACTCCAATTTCTGCGATGGGAACAGGAATGTGTCCAAAGGGAAGTAAGAGAAGAAGAATGTTACTTCAGGAAGTGCAAGGATCCTCTATGCTGACACCACGGTTTATGTGTTTGAGCTTGATCACACTCTGTGCACAAAAACACACACAAGTGGGTATTACAGCTCTTGGATGAAAGGGGTTAATTTATTTTGTACTGGTTTCTTAGAGGCTGGAGGAAACACTTGAGCCAGTGTTTATTATTGCATTTGCTTTGCATAAGACTTCAATTCTCTTGGCTTTCCTTGTCTTTTCCAAAAATACATCAATATCCTGCTCTTGTGGGGCTGTGTAGTCAAAATAGTGAAGTACAGGAAGCTCGGAAGCACTTAAAACTGCCAGAGACACATGTAATTGCTGACAGGGCTTTCCCCCACTTTAAGAAGGTAGCAGACAGATGCAGGAATAGACCTGTTCAGCTCTTTGAGTATAAATCAACTTGCAACAGCTCAAACATGACCATGAGCTGCCGCCTTCATCAGCCCAGGTCAGGTTCCTGAGCTCATCACAGTGTGCTGGCTGTTCCCTGCAAGGTCTGTGACACCACACTGTCCTTTGGATCAAGCTGTGTATGTTACACATAACACCATTTACATTTAACACCATTTCTGAGGCAATCTTTCAGAACTTATGTGTAAAAGATGTAGGTTATTATGCTGAATAACTTCCTCTGTACAGCAAAATCACTTTGAATCTATAAATGGGTAAATGAGCCTGAAAATCATGACTGGTGGTTTTAACAAAAAAATCTTGTTGAGTACAGGAAAGACAGTAAAAATAGTACTACACCTATAATTAGATACTAACTTGTTCATATCTGAAATTACTGTGGGACACTCTGAACAGTCATATAGTGCCTCAAAATACACCAGCCCGCACCTGACAGGAGACCAACAGAAATGTACCCCAGGAAACCTTCATCTCTTGTGAGTTCTCTACAGGTAGTTGATTCCCAAAGGCACTTACGTCCTTCATCATCTGTGGGGAGAAGCGTAAATGTGGGAGACAAGAGGGAAAAAATAATTCTGTGAGTACTTTGAGTAGCACAGTTGCCCAATGGGCTCCTTCACATCTGCTGGGGTATCACTGGCCGGTCTTCAGCACCATGCAAGAGATCAAACCTAGAGCCGTGCTGGCTCTTCCACAGGGTGAACCTGAAATTGCCTCTCGCTGTTCGCAAGTACTGGCTGGGGACTGGAGATGGGCTGTTAATGGTTGTTCAGACAGGGGCGACTGTGTGACCCCATCAGATTGAATGCCTGTAAGAGATGAGGCATTGCAGGTTTGCTGGGGGTGCTGGTCCTTTCTCTCAGATCTTGGATGCAGAAGGTGGTGTTTGATTTACATCTTTTCAGGATTGCCTTTCCCCCAGAAATGAAGGCAAGTACTCATCCTCCATTGACACCACACTCAATCCTCTGCTCAAGGGGAGATTCAGATTCAGAAGAGGGGTTTTCACTAATTAAATTAATTTGGACTCCAAGAAAAGCAAAATCCCTTCTCTAGGCAAGCCATCAGTAGGTCAGAGAGCAAACAGCAACACCTTTTAGGCAATAAATATAGTGCTGTCAGTTCTAACTGGACTGGTTTTGCCTAATAGATATTAACCAGCACTAAATGATGAAAGCCAAAAGTAATTTTTTTTCTCAGTTTATGTGTGGAAAAAAATAGATATTTCATGTAAGGATGGATTAAGAGTGTTCCAAAATGTGGTGTATCAGAATTTGTCTGATAACTGTCACACAGCGTATTTTTTACAATATTTCAAATAGAAAACTTACTTAACCTTTAGGTATTTTGAAAAACAAGTTTAAATTGTCAGAGGTATTCTAATTAAGTTTTCATTTTTCTTGACTGTTGGGTTATGATTGATCTAAGCAGCAATAAATTGGTAATGCTAAACATGTTCTAAGGAGAAAAGAAAATCCTCAAAATTAAATGCTGGACAGTCAGGCTATTTTTAATACTATATATAACTTCAAAACTTCTATTTTAAAAAGCAGTTATTGTCTCATGAAATTCTGTCAACAGTGGGCTTTGAAAATTAATTTAGTTCTTTTTGACAGAAAATGTTTTTGCATTCTAAACTTAACAAAACCACATTAAATTTAATAATTAAAAAAAAAACCACAACACAAACACAAAACTCTTCTGATGGGTTATGACTCCAAAAGCCTTGAAGGGGTTGTAAGTAATTTTAGAGAAGCACACCTTGAGTTTCACTCACCTTGTTTCAGGCCAGTATTGATCACTCAGCATCAATTAAAAACATACCTACAATAACTTTCTCCTGTTGGAGTGTATCAAGGAGAGGTTTTTGTAGCAGGGTGTGGTTATGTAGTACAAGCTCTACTCTTGCACTTGCAAACCTTCAACACATTGGAAGAAAATTCAGTTTATTTTGTTTCTGTCATTCAAGTTAGCAAAAAGGAATGGATGTTAGCTGCCACAGCCATCTCCTAGCAAGTCTTCAATGAACTGGGGAGATTTTCTCATCCTTTCTGAAGTTGGATCTTTCTGGACTGAGTCTGAAATGTTCTCTGTAGGGGTGTTTCTATAAGTTAGGACATGGTTTGGATGGATTAATGCAAGACTTCACGTGGAGGGGGAGAGCATGTCAGGGCAAGCCACAGCTTCAGTTCCTTTTCTGCATCCCTCCCATTCTTCAAGCCGTATTTCTACCCGTGCTTATTCCCCAAATGACCTCCAGGGGTTCCCCTCTTTTCAATAGCAGCTTGCTTATTTCTTCACAAACAAACCCCACATGGCTCCAGTCTCATCCTTCTCTTACATTTCCCCACCACTTCTCTCATGCTTTTCTGTCTCCTCCACTGCCTGGGTTAAATTGAGTCATACAACTCTGTGCCTGTCCATTACTTTCTCTCCCCTGTGCCCCTTCTGAAGTGATGGGCTCCGGTTCTGGGAGGGCAAGAGTGCGCTTTGTGGTTTGCTCTCAAGCACTGCTATGACTCGAACAGGAAATAACCTCTGTGCTCCTCCCCACATTCCCACCAGTGCTGCTTGAGAAACAGGGTTTCGCTAACCCGGCTTCGTACCCAGCGGTCTCAGAACTCCAGCAACCCACCAGGAGAAAGGCAGATCAGCTGTAATGACTCCTCCTCTTCGTTATCCAGCCCATTGAGTTCTAGTCTAAAAGAATCAGCACAGAGAAAAACTATCAAGCCCACTCAGTTTTAAAAAAGTTAGCTCATTTATTGAAATGGTTGCTAAGATGAGTAATAGCAGGTAATGACATTTACCAATGCGTATTCCTGGCTTTGCTGGGTTTCCCTTCCTCTCTGTAATTTCTGATCTCCAATTTTGGCTCGGTTCCCGTTTACCGCTTGGTGTACACCCTCACATTCCTGTATGGCAGTGTCAGCTTGCTTCAGGCTGCAGATGTGCCACAAAAGGCAGGCCCAACCCTCTGCTAGCGAGCACCACTGAACACGATGCTCAGTAGACATTTGTTCTATGACCATTTTTATGTTACGCTTAAACATGCATTTGAGGGAATAGTTTCTCACTGAGAACAACATAACCGTTGAAACAGATGAGCTGCAGGAAGAAAAGAGAGCTAAAATTCCTTTAAAAGTGAAGAGCAGCAACAAGGAATGAGCAAGCAAGATTTTGCCGGACTTTGGTGGAAGTCACTCAAAGCTGAACAGAAAGGCTAAAGAAAAGGCAGTGGCTTACAGCACTGCCAGAATCAAATGTTTGGTGTCCTAGATTGCTCCCAAATTGCTTGATGCTTCACTGGTGGGTCTAAGCTCACATTGGGAAAAGGTGAAGTGGGGAGTCAGCCTGTTTGAGAGGCTGCCTTCTCACCAAGGTGTGTGAGTGTGGATTAGATCCATGGCCTTGAAGTGGCACCTGCAAATGGTGAGGCACAGGGAGTGCCTGCAGCATGGCCTGTAAATTCGGTGCACAGCACAAAGGAGCTGCTTCCATCAGAGGTGCTCCCAAGGGCTGCTTTCAAGTAAGAAAATACAACAGTAATTGAAGCCAAAGTCTCTGTCTGAAAAGGAGTTCCTTGCTTAAATTCTGAGATGATTGTAGGGGAGGAGTCCTTGGCTTTTACTGCTGTGGCTATGGGGAAAAGTTGTGTTGCAGTAAGGATCACCTTTCTGTCTTAATGCTTTCCACACCACTCGCTGTCTTAAATTATAAGAGAAACCCTGTGACCTTCTCTGTTGTTTTATTTTATTGGATAATTTGGTGTTTGCAACCTTGTAGCCATGCCACAGTAAAATCCAGCAGATGATTTCTCTTCTTGAGAGCAGTACGAAAGGAGTCATTTCTGTACCAAAACGTCAGCCTTCAGTGGGTTCTCTGCCTTCTCCCTACCCCAGAACTTTAGCCAGTATACAGGAAAAAAAAAAAAAATCTATGTTTGTATATATTTATGTATTTTCATGCTTTGCAGCTGCTAGGTCACACAACTCAAATGAAAAGTTAGCAAATCTGTTTATAGCAAGAGGGCACAGGTAGTTGCAGCTGTGTTTGTTCTGCAGTATTGACATTAAACACAGCTCTTTGTCATCGACAAAGGCAGTGGTGCCTCCTAGCAGATAAAAAATAGATACACTGCATGGATAATAGTTGTAATGTGGAAATTATGTGTGTTTGTATTTGTGTATACGTATTTATGTGGTTAGAGATAGATAGGGCTGTAACTAAAACAAAGCTTTGAACAGTACTGACTTTAGCAAGGCACATACCTGGCAGGGAGCCCTACATGATTAAAACTGGCCAGGTTTTTAAACCCAGCAGACACTTTCACAAAGAGAAGATGAGGCACCTGCCGTGCCATCTTTTACTCATGTGAATAATCTCACTGACGTCAGTGGGGTTTTTGGCTCACATGTGAAGGTGTTTTCAGGCTAAGTCACATCTATTTTGAAGAGTCTGGCAACAGCTTAGTTTAAGCTCAGAACTGGGCTCTTCCTTGTGATGGTGAAGTTTGCAAGCCTGTATTATTGCTTTCTTTCCAATCCAGGTGTGCAGAGTCATGAAGATTTAAAGAATGATATTACTCAAGGTTTGATTTACAGCATTTCCAAAAACAGTAATAACGGCTTTAGGTTTTTCCATGCAATAAACAAATAAAGTGACTTAGTTATACTGGGAAGTGATGACAGCCATTGCAGACTATCGATGAGACAGACTAAACCTAGCAAAACAACATGTATGACTGATTTCTGTTCTCACGTAGGCCAGAACAAACTGAAAATACTCCATGCGACACCCATGCCATTAATCCCTGTTAAAAGAAATAAAATCAGAATATAACTGAATGCGTTGTGTTTTAAGACAAGATACTGAAATAAGCAGCTGATGCACATATTTGAGTCCTCTCCTGACTGGTAACCATGGAACATCCGAGCTCTATGTATGATCTATTTTCAACGCGTGCCTCCTGATACTATTGAGCATCAAATAAACATGAAGGAGTTTATTCTTAACTCTTCCTGGAGAAATAGAGGAGTATGGTAGTTCTATTCATGCTTTACACACGCAGAACTGAGGAATAAAACACTTGCATGATTTGTTGTAAGGGCAAACAGAAGCCTTTACTAGCAAGACCAGAAATAGAAACCAAATCTCTGCTTTTGCAGCAAATGGAAAGTTAACAGTCTCAGTCCCTCTGCCTCCCAAATCACACAGAGCTGGGGACAGGTTGGAACGCACCGGCAGTGTTACACTGCTTTAGATCTTGTAAAGATACACACTGTGGGTTCTACATGCTGAGATTGGCTCAACTGCTGCAGTCAGTGTTTCTGTTTTGAAACTTCACTTACCACAGCAGAAACCACACTGCGAGGAGGGAAATTTAAAAAAAAAAAAAAAATCAACAAAAAACACCCTTACATGCTACTAATTTAAAATTATTTTAATGTGATAGACAAATGCATGACTCTTGCTACTTTAAAATGTGCTCGAGGAATATAAATGTTTTTATGTAAGGATGGACAAATGTCAAAAGGTACAGGCAAACAAAAACTATCTACAAAAACTATCTACAAAAACAGTGGAAGTAATTTCCCTTGCCTGTGATGAGCTGGCTGCCTCCAGACAGTTCAATTTGGTGACCATGGATTAGCCATATAAGCAATACACATTTCAAAAATGTTAAAGAAAAAAGGTGTGGAACATGAGCTGTTAGGGAAGTTTTTAGCTGTCCTGTACCTGATTTAGCAGTATCGCTACCAAATTTATTACTACACAGTGTCAAGCCAGATTTGTCAGATAGTATAAGAAAACATATCAAAATGGGGCTGGCAGTGACCTTAAGAGATCACCCAGCTTTCCCCCTGCCCCTAGGCAGAACCAACTAAATTAGTGTCATTTTTGGCAGATGTTTCTCTAATCTGCCTTTCAAAACATTTGGCCGACCTCCCAGCTGACCCATTCTCACATGTTGCTCCTCTTCCCATTAAGAGGTAACTCTCAGTGCCCCTCTTTTTGCAGAAACTGAACTCCTTTCTTTTTCCTCTTAGTTCAGGGTGGATGTGTAGGACAGATTATCCTTCTTGTGTGAATATTTACAGTGTTTCCTGCCACTCCTCCCCAGGCAAGGTGCATCTCCTCTAAGTTTAATTGCTGAGAAAGCAGAGATGAAAGCTGGTGGGCTTGACCACCATCTCCACTGGAGGGAGAGAGATGCACCTGGCCTGGTCCATCCTAACTAGAGAGATGAACAAACTTACAGAAGAGTTTATCTTCCTGTGCTCTTTATGACCACTGCAGAGTAGATGCTTTGCTCAGAGCCCAAGTTACCAGAGACAAATCTCCTCTTCATCTGCTGCTGTTTAAGTGCTAGAATTTTTTTAGGCTTTCCACCAGAGGTTTTTGGAACATCCATTCTCCTCCAGACTCTGTTTCATTTTTAAATCTCTCCTGGCTGGGCTTTTTCTTGTTCTTTTCTTAATTGATTTTAATGAGAAGCCTTTTAGGGCTTTGATTCCCGGAAATCTAAGACAATACCTACGTTGTATTTCCTCCTACTTGAGAATTGCAGCAGCAAATTTGTTTGTGCCTCAGTCCCTCCCTCCCTTTCTACATGGATTACCTGGTTGCCTTTCTCAGGGTTTGGGTAGGACTGTGTGACTTTGGCTTTTGGTTTAGTGGGTTTCATTTTTGATTTTTTTTTTCGAATCCCTTATTCCTGGTTGTTGATTATGCAGTTCATGGGCTTCCTGAAGTCTCATACACTTTAGTGCTGGGATGTGGTACAAAGAATGAAACTTGATGAAGAGATGATTTCTTGTAGTTCATGTAATGCTGGTTTTGTTTTGTTCTTCTTAGTAGCATGCACATTAGTGGTTTAAGAGTTCTCTGTTTTACTGAACAGATGTTTCAAATTTTTGGCCATTTTCTTTGCTCTTTTGGGCAGCTTCATATTTACATTTAGATTAGTTTCACCTAAAGCAGTTGCAGAGGACATTTGTTTGGGGGGAAATCAAAACCTTTTGTTTTCTAGGTTCTGTATCTCCCGCTTGGAAGCAAATGTTAGAGTAAGGCAGGTTCCTGGAGATCTCTTTCTACTGCTTTCACATTCCCTGGCATCCCAAAGCTTTTTAAAATTTCTCTATAACTGAGTCTATAGTTTGAGCTCTTGCAAAATGACTGTCACTGGGCATTTCTGTGTCCAAGTGTTCAAGGAAGTGGGACTTTCTACATACGTTTTGTAAATGAATAAGCTTGCCCTAAGGACTATACCTGATGAAACTTGTTCTCTGACTAGACAAAAATTGAAAGCCACTGAACTAGCTGCTAACTGCTAAAGACAGAGCAAAATTAGAAATACCCTCCATGAACAACTTTATGATCTGAAGATACGAGCGCAGGCATATATCAGAGTTTCTTTTTGAACCTTAATATACAGCTAGAGACTTAGAAAACCCAGAGTTTCCATGTAGACAATTTAAAGTAATTGGTCTCTATGGAATTGCAAGGAGATTGTTTTAATAAATGTATCGAAGAGAAAAGCTTTTACTGTCTGGCTCAAAGACAGCTAGGAGTCAGCAAGTTAATGGTGGAAAATGGTTGTGACTTTTGCTTAGAAAAGCAACTGTATGGTACATATACAGGTGGACGCATACTATTACTCTAGTAATAATGAAATATGCTACAAAAACCCTTTAAGGTCTGCTTTAGAAGTCACAAAGGTCAAGGAGGTTCCCTCTGTGTTAATATGTGTTATTTCCCCCTTTGTCTCTTTTTCTTATCTTAAGAACTAGAATTTCATCCCTGGAGGAAGAGCTTAAAGGGTTTTGAAAAGTCCTGAAAAACCACAGATTCACTTTTTCTCTTCCCCATTATGCTCCTGTGGCCACTCTCAAGGAGAAGCTCCTTCCCAGGAGCTGCAGCTTCAGGTTGCTCCCATGGGTGCAGGTCTCATGGCAGGAGGTGCTGGGACTGAGTCGCAACTTGGAGCTTGGGATGCTACCCTTGGGCCCACAGGCCTCCACTTCACAAGTAATTTAGCAAAGTGAGCATCTCCATTTGATTTATGAGATGAGGAGTGTGTGTTAGGAAGAAATTAAACTGGATTCTGAAGAGCCCCAGGCTTGCTGGTTTGTTCATTTCGAAAGCTGCTGCAATGAACAGCAGTTTAGATGAGGGTCCTAACAGTAGGTGTTCACTTTTGACTTTCTGGAGAATCACCATGGATGGTCGAATGACACTGGGGCTATTGTGATTAACCAGTCTGATCCTCCAGTGTGAAGTCACACCTCTGTTGGTAAAGCTGTGTTTGCAGTAGACTCTGTGTGTCTTTTCAAAAATACCTGGTTTGATTTTTAAAAGTCCACTCAGCTACAACAAGAATTCTACTGAAGCATCAAGGATATTTTTACAATTTCCAGTGTTAAATTGTTCTGATACTCAAATGCTTTTATGAAATGCATGCCCTTTCTAGGCCAAACTTTTCCAGCTTTAGCTTCCAGTCCCTGAATATGTCCGTGCCAATGGCTGTCATAAATGGCAAAGCTATTTTTGCTAGAGAAAAAACCCATAGAGATGGACGGCACTAGCTAGGGACACTTTCAAAAGAGACTGAATTTCCATGGCTAACAACTTTGTGCTTTTAATTATAATTATGCCTTACTTTAAAATATGTACCTATTTTGTTTCAATTGGAAGCATATGTATTAGCAGATTCTTAGTGTATATTGTTCCTTTCTCATTTTCTTTCTCAGGAGAGTTGTATTGTTCTTTGCCTAACCCTAGGAATGTTCATTTTGAATCTATAAACATGAAGAATGTCCTTCACTGGTCGGCACCAGAAGGCACAGGAGATGGAGTACTCTACAGGGTCAAGTACACAGTGTAAGTTGGTTTGTCTATTTTAACCCCCACTGACTTTTATTTTGGCATTTAAAATAATAATTTAAAAAATCTCAATCAAGATAGGGCTGCTGAAAAGTAAAGAAAGGAGAATTAAAATGTGCATCAGATTTAAGCACTATAGTTTTCAACTTTTACTTCTGGTACTGCTTACTTCAGATTTGGGTTAAAAAAATTATAAGGAGAATTTCTTCCTATTAAAGAAGTGTAGAATGCAACGTGGAAGCTTTCAGGGGCATTCCTGAGAAATGAGACAGAAGGACAAAGAAGGACTGTGCTGTGTATTGGCATCTGTACAAATTAGTCTTCTGTACACATTTAAATGGATCTGGAGATGTAGTATTTAATAGAATATTAACACCACCCAGTGTTTTGTTGGTCTTTTCTAACAGACGCAAGTCCCACAGTTTTCTTCTGATCCTTCAAGTCTCTCTAGTCTAGGAGAAAATCCACTGAATTTAAGAAGTATCGTAGAAAACCAAGTAATGTGATTAGAATCAGGCCTTTCTGTTTCCAAGGTTTGCACCCTTGCAGGATATCAAGGAATCTGAGCAAGGACCAGAATCCATTTCCCTTATTCTCACTGAGAGAGCACTGGGTCATTCTGCAGGACAGTGATAGAAGTTTAGCTTAGTAGCACTGGAGTCATGGATGATGTAATGCTCCCAGTTTTTACCTCTAATATGGACAATTCCCTCAGTCTAGTAATTTTTTCGTTGCACTGAAACAACTTTAGACCTCCAGAAGTTTCCTGTAACACGTACTGGCTACTAAAAAACGGAAGGAACTGTTTCTACAGTCAGAGACTGCAACCTCTTTTGTCCAGATCTTGCTTGCTGTGCTAACAGAGGAATGACACCGTCCACCTCCTAGAAAAGGGAAGTGTGCTCAGTAATTATGGAATGAACAGTCATTGTATAGAAGGTAAAATGCTTAGGAAGCACAAGCTATGCTGATTCTGCAGGGTCAGTTGGCCCACAGAAGAGTCTGTAGTCACAGGTACGGCCACCTCTCACACTGAAGATGAAAGTGCTCATATGTGCTCCTATCTGCCTAGGAGAGCAAGGTCTTCAGCTTGATGGAAAATGCTGGTGAGCAATACTCTCCTGCTGTCACACAGAAGCTGCCACATGCCCTCACTAATTAGCAGCCAAAGGGGAATTATTTTCAGCATAACATGCATTTGAGGAGTAGGAGCTTCTCAGCAAATCCAGGCAGGAATTTTCCAAGGAAACTTTGATTTCTTCTACTAGTGTGTAAGAGTTGGTCAATACTGAGACATTGTTGGTGACATGTATATGCCCCTTTTTCAGCTGGGGGGCTTTGAAGTTCATTGTGTTCCAATGGAGTCTTTCTTTTAAACAAGGAAAAGAAGTAACAGCCAGCAATGAGTAGTCTCCTGTCCACTCACCTTGGAGACCCTGAACATTGTCTGTCTCCCTACACCAAGATGAGCCACTGACCATTCTGACAGAACTCTTTGTCTCTAACTAAATAGTTATCCTGTCTCTGTTATTCTGTGTTTAGAGTTTAAACTAAAGCTGTGGAGGCTGGAGTTGAGAGATCTCTGGTCTACGTAAGCAAAACTCAACTTAAATTGATATCAGTAACATCCCAGTTAGTTCCATATGACCTCTTCTGAATAGGACCTACTCTGATTTATTTTTCATTAAAAACTTGTGGAAATACATTATTTTATCTCAGCTGAAGTTGGGAATCCCTTGAAATTGCAGATTCCTGCAAAACAAGTAAACCGTTTTATCAGCCATAATACCAGTTACTGTGCTATATTACCAGGTTACTAATATCATGGCAATAGCATTTCAACAGCTCCTTTCTCTTTCTTTTTCAATATAGATATGGTGTTGGCAAATGGATTAGAAAGCCAGAATGCAGGAATATCAACAGAACATGGTGTGACCTCTCCAGTGAGACATCTGACTATGAAGAACAATACTACGCAAGCGTGAAAGCCTCTCTAAATGGGATGTGCTCTGACTGGATGGAGACCACACGATTCAACCCTCTTACAGACAGTAAGGAAAGCAAATCACACCGCCAGATGTTCAATGGCCTTGATTAATACTGTCTGCACAGACTTCATGCATATAATATTTTATTTTTAACATGAGGTTATGTAGAACAATTAGATTTTTTGCAGTTGTTTCACATTTATGCTTTTGGCAGAAGTAGTTGAAATAATCATAATAGAATTTGGATGTGTGTTATATATGTGGTCTTATATATACTGGATATTTTTTTATGCTATGGTAAAGCTTTACTCAAGGCAAATAAAAGTTGTGGCACATCCACAGTATAAAGAACTCTGATATTGAAAAGGCTCTATTAAAGCAAGCAGTAATCATACTCCAGATCAAAAATATCTCTTTTCTGTGCCAGATAACCTGAGAACATACTGGTAATTTAGCTTGTTTTAGCAAATTGAGTTTCAAGGTTGTTTATCCTGTGAAGTCAAAGGAATTTCTAGGCAAAATTCCAAGTCTGTGTCCACCTTCTTACACTGTAAAGTTAGTTATCTTATAAAACGTTAGTTAGTTAGCTGATCGAACAATTCATTTATATTGGTAGAAAATTACTTTAAGTCCTACTTAGACCCCCCAAAACATTACAAAAATTTAATATCATCTGTTTTAATAAACTGTATGGCCAAATCATTGTGCCTCTGCTGCATTTGACTGCTTTTTGTACATGTTCATTTTTCCAGCTAAAATTGGTCCACCCACGCTAAGTGTATCTTCCACTGAGAAATCTATTTCTATCATTCTGACTGCTCCTGAGAAGTGGAAGGGAAGTCCTGAGGGAGAATCCATATCTCTGCTTCAAGTGTACCCTGGCCTGCAGTACAACGTGTCTGTCCTCAACAAAAAAACAAAGAAGCGGGTAAGCTTTGACAAGTCTGAAGAACTGCACCAGTTATATCTGTCCTCTCTGCTCACTGAAATGTGCTTCGTCCATAGCAGCATGGATCGAAACAGAATGCATAGACTAATAGGAACTGTGGAATCATTCAGGTTGGAAGGAAGCTCAGGAAGTCTCTACTTCAAAGTCCTGTTCAAAGCAGGATCAGCTCTGAGCTCAGACCAGGTCACTCAGAGTTTGTCCAGTTGTATCCCGAAAACCTTCAAGGATGGAGACTGCAGAACCTGTTCCATTGCCTGCTTTTCCTCTTAGGAAGAAAAGTGTTTCTTTATATCCAATCTCTTTTTGAACTTAGGTCAGCAGTCTCTCATCCTCCCATCATCCAGCACTGTGAAGAGTCTGGTTTCATCTTCTCGATGATCTCCCTGGGTCATCCTGGAGGCTGTTATTAGGTCCCCCTGAAGCCAGGCCTTCTTCCCCAAGTGGAACAAACTCCGGGTCCTCATCCTTCCCTCTCAGGGCAAGTGCTCCAGCCTCAGCCATCTGGTGATCCTCTACTAAACTCACTCCAGTTTGTCAGTATTTTCTGTTCTTTAACAGAACATCCCAATTTGAAAGATTTTGTGGAACTGTACCTTGTGCCTTTTATTGGCATAGGCGTCAGAACAGGGTGGGAGTGACAGTTTTGCTCCATTGCAACATCAGCATGAGAATGTGGACTAGTGCTAGTACACAGTCCTACTTCATATAAAACATGAAATTGTTCAGTAGTGGTAGAAGAATGATAAAATATTCAGAGAGGACATAACATAATTGTATCTGGAAAAAAAGGGTGGAGCTGGCAGTTCTTAAAGTATCATTATTCTTTCCAGAAAATTTGTGTGCTTGTGACATGTTTTGTATATAAGATCTTTACCTTCCCATAAGTGAGGAGTTAAAGGGGAAAAAAATTCCTTTTTTTTATGTCTTCCAGTGGTTCTTCTCCATCAGCAACAACACTTTGGTTGTGCCTTGGTTAGAGCCTGGAACAGCTTATTGTATCAGTGCACAGATATATGTTACCACACCACTTCTGCACAGTGGGTTCTCTGAAGAATATTGCATTGCTACTTTGAAAGGTATGTGTAAGCTGGCAAATTACAAAAGGAAGATCCAGGTTACAAAAAGTCATGGTGATTGAGTTTGTAATTTCTTAATGTATCCATTCTGAGAGTGAAAAACTAGCACTGTTTCTCCTCTCTCTGTGCATCTGTACTGATGAAAAGAATCTTTGCCTTTAATAACGTAGCTGGGGTCTGCTGGCTGGAAGGTACAACAGTACCTCAGAATAAAAGGATCTACATTCTTTGATTCTTAGTGAATGAAGAATATTTTTTCTCCTTGAATGAGGTCTGAGAGCAGCAGAGCTGCGTCAGTCTCATGGGTCAGAAGTCAGTAACAGGAGAACCTGAGGGAGGGATTGTTACTTATTGTTTAGAATTTAATTTATAATTTAGGTAGTAATACAGAATTGTCCTGTAGCTCAAATGTAATTAAAAAAAAAAAAATCTGTATATTCTCTGTTTATCTAAAACATTTTTACCTCATATCCAAAAATCAGTGTGGTGAATGCACATGACTACCTGAATACATTAAAAAGTTGCTCAGTACAATGAAAACTTTTGTTTTGTTAACAGATAAAACAGCAGATGAGACTGTAACAATCATATTTGGATATGTTCTGCCTATCATGCTTGCCGTCCTTTTTATTTCAGTGACATGCTATTGCGTGCACAGGTATATTCACATCAGCAAACAGAAACATCCAACAAATCTGGTAAGTGTTCGCTGTTGCAGCAGGTCACTGCCAACCTTGGCACTCACAGGACAGCTGTGCATTTTCCAGGGCTCCGAGTTGACTGGGAGGAAAACCATAGCTAGTTACAAATAAAAGCTGTAGTTGCCGTTCAGATCATGAAAAAAAAAAATCACGTTGAGGGTTATTAAATGCAAGAAAAATAAAGTAATAACTCAAGTTAGCAACTGTGTCTAAAAAGATGCCCAGGTCTGAAAAGATGACCAGCGCTAATGAGGATCAGAACAGAGCTGTTGGTTTGGGAAGAGTCATTGCCAGAAGCAAGGTTTGAGGTGCACTGAGGCAAATTCTGTTAGGAAGTCAGCACTCCCTAAGTTGACCTAAGAAGAAACAAAATAGAGATTCAGTGAATTAATTGGCTGAAATCAGAAACAAGAAGAGAAGATAATTAAGCAGTGCAGAAACTCCGTTATGTTTTCTGGGACTATTACTGGGTATTACCACATTTTACCATTTAATTGTTATTGTGAAGCACACATGCATCATACGGATAATTTAATCTGGATTTCAAGAATACTTTACAACACTGCACCATTTTGTAACACCCCAAAATGTACCAAAAGCACATTTTGTTATTTACACAATCCAAATACACTTTCTCTGTAAAAGTGTTCGCGAGTTTCTTAGAGCTGCAAATTTTGCTAATTTTTATGAAAAAAAACAAACAACAAAAAACCACCACCAAAGTCTAAGAAACACTCTGGGTTTCCAGCTCATGAGCCCAGCAGAGCTTTCTCACAGTTACCTCTAAACAAGTTGCTCAAGCATAAACATGCAATTACAAAAATGAATGAACACTTTGAGGTTAATGCGATCTGCGTGACACCGTGGGATGGGAGATATAAGTGAGATGGTTTCAACATGCTGCTCTTTCTGAAGGAATCTAGAGCAGCACAGAGGTGACAGGAGAAATGTTCACAAAGGGACTGTGGGTTCAGAAGGAGCAGAGCAGCTACTGCTGTAGTGTGTTCAGATGTGCAAGGAGACACCTGCACCTGACGAGGCACCAGCTTTATCACAGCATCCAAGAACGTAAAGTGAAAAATTGCCACTCGATACCAGACTAAACTCCAATTCCAGGAGGTTTTTTCTCTCCAATAAATGTATAGTTTGTATGTTGGGTTTGTTGGTTTTTTTTAATGACCACCTTGAAGCTTCAATTTTCGTTCTCCTCCTCTGGATTCAGTTGATGTTAAGGTAACAAATTACTATAGACCTGGTATTTTAATGATGCTCTCTGGCTTTCTCAACCTACAGACTGTTCCCTGTGGGTCAGGGGGAGGTGGAATAAGCAATTTGTTCTGACCTGGGGGACCTTTCAGACTACCTGGTGCATGGATTAGTGCTCTTAGTCTCCCATTCAAGCTTGAAAGCACTGAAGTGCAGATTCTGGTCGTTGTTTTTCCATTGCACTTTCCTTTAGTAACTGCTCATACAGTATTTATTCCTGTTAGAAATATTATTCATTTCAGGAAGATTCCTATTGTTTAACTAGATGATTTATCACAGAGTCACAAAAGCAGCCTGTGACAGACTGCACAATGCAGGCTCCATACACTCCACTTCAACCTTCTGTATAGCTTCCTCTCTGAAAGGAACCGTGATGTTATTAAATTCTCTGTAAGCTATGCCTTAACATGGTACCTGACTCTCTGCTTGTGGGATGTGGTTTTGAGTGCACTTCCTCATCACTGGCTAAAAAGAGTGGAATAGACTCTGAAATCTGTGACCCAATGACAACTTGAATATTTTCTCCAGAGTCACTTGAGTTTGTACTGCTGGAAACAAAACCTGAATTTGACAAAATTTTTCTAACCATTACTTTGACAAGGGGAAGATGAGAAAATGGTTATTGGAACTGGTCATAATATCATTTTACTTTGGATAGAATAAAAAAAAGTCAAACATATTAACACTCCTGTACGTTTATATGATGAACTTACTACTTCTCTAAATTGAAATAACCTCCTATTAAGGTCTAGTCCAGCCTTCTATTTAAAAATATATGACAGTATAAGAAGCACTAAGATGGTGTTTTTACTATACTTCATCCAAAATATTTTTTTTTCCTTTCCAGGTGTGGCACTACACTGACAAATGCAAGGAAAAGGTTTTCATACCATGTGAAAAAATAGTGATCAACCTTATCAGTGTTAACATGGATGAGTACAAACCATCTCAGGAATCCAATCCTCTATCAGAAAGGAAAAGTCCCCACTATTACACTGTTTACAATGGTACCGAAGGAAAGGATTTGCCTTCAAAAGCAGTGCTAGAGACAAAACAGTTGCTTGACATTTTACCTGAAGAGAATTCACATGAAAAGGATATTTTAGCAGAAGGGGAACAAAATGGGAAGCAGCGATCTTATAGCCAGCCTGGAACAAAGAATACTTTGAGACAGAAAAATGCAGAGGCTGTAGAATATGAACATGATGTAAGGGCTGAAGACTTCAGTCCTGGTCAGAAACTAGAAGACCTCGGTTTGAAAGAGAATTCCTCACCCCCCAGGGGACTACAAGATGAGCGACAGATTGCTTTGGGGGACTTGATTAATATGAAAACAGGACAGCCATATTGTCCCCAACTAGAGTTGCGGGCAACAGACTCTTGTTTGGGACAGGAAACAGAGGAACCTAGTTGGAAGGTGGTTGATGCAGCAGATGAATTGCTGGGTGAGACCCAAATCAACTTGGTGGACTTGGATACTGAAAAATTGGGGCAGACATCCTATCCTCAGCTGGAAAAAACAGAGCAGGGCCTCGTGGACAAAGAGGGTGGACAGACCATATTAATAGACTGGGATCCTCACACTGGAAGACTGTATATTCCTACCTTGTCCAGTGTTGAAAATCAGGCGTGTGAAGGAGTATTCAAGTGTGATGATCGTGACAAAGAGGGAATTTTGTCCAGACTGTATGAGAAAGAAGTATCTGATGAATCATCAGAGGACCAAGAAATGGATCTCCTACAATTCAAGGAACAATGGGAACTGCATGTAGAAATGGAAGACTGAGCGGTAGTTTTCTAGACTGTTCTAAAATGCAAAATCTTGTTTCCTTTGCCAAAGAGAGTGATGGACTCAGTGGAGCAAACACTTCTCAATATATTAAAGCTTTCAGAACCATCTCAGTTGAACAACTTATTCATGATGTGTTATTTATAACAGTTTCTAGGCATAATATAAGTGATTTCATCTCCCATCAGAAACCCCTCAGGTTATGAGATTATCTACTTTTAAAAAATATATATCTGTTTTTACAAAGGATGCTGTTAGGATTTTCACACTGTAATTTCTACCAAAACAAATGATCAGCATTTGAAAGCAGCTATGTTTAGCAAATAAAAAGCAAAAATACGACATTTCGATGAGCTATTTTGACACAATGCAGTCCTTTATAGGTCTTACTCCTGCTACGTGTAATGGTTTGAGCTGACTTTTGTGGAAGTTAAGGGCATGCCAGTATATATTTTGTTTCTGTTTTATAAACATTCTTCTACTTAATGAAGTTCTTATGTATTTCTCTTGGAAGTCTCATGTGAGGTGCAGGGTCCTGGCCATACTATGTCGCACAGATACTCAGCCAGCAGCAGTTCTTTTAGCAGATGTGCCTACAGGCTCGACAGACGTAAGGGAGAAGCAAACAAGCATTAGTTGCATTTTGAACTGGGGGAAAAGGTGACACAGGGATCTGGTGAAACGCCTCTAATCTTCCTGGACAGACTGTGTCTCACTCAGCCTTAGACACTCACAGTACAGCCTGTGTGTGACTCACGTCCTGCAGGTGACTTCAGTGGCAGGCTGGCATGACTCGCTCACATGGAGACGTCTGCCCCAGACACACCGCTGCTTCTTCAGACACGTCTCACTTGCCATGGCAGGTACCCAGAAAGTGTACCTGTGGGCTTTTTCCAGTTATCTGATGTTCTGACTGGGACTTCCAATGCAAGTTTGCTTTTTCTCCATGTCATGTGATATTTATTTAGGATAGTAAAATTACAGGATATTCTAGAAATTATTTACTAGGGCAGATGATATTTTTCTTTTCAGAGTGTATCTGCCACTTTTGTTCATAATGGAACTTTTTTTCCAACACACACACAAAAATAACAGTAATTATTTGTTTTGTTTTGAAGAAGAGGAAAAAAAAAGGAGAAAAACATTTTCTATGGTGCTTAAAACTTGTAGCCTCCAAACTAGGTACATGGTTAGGTATCTTTTTGAAGGAAGGCCTTTACCAATATCTTTTCTCTCAGGTAATGTTTTTGTTGCATGACGTTGCATGACATTGGCATTTTCTGCAACTATTCATTCTCTGGAATATTTCAATTGTAATCATAGAATTTAAAACTAGGAATGACAGTAAAATATTTCAAGCTGATGACTCCTTACCTGATGTAAGAAAATGTCCTCAACTGCTTTTATAATTAAGATATAGATAATGCAGCAATGTTATACCTAAATACTTACATCAATGCATTTGTGCATTGGGAAATTCACAGGGGAGGGTTATAGCTCAGTGTCAAAGAAGAAAATAGTTGGAGATGTGCAACATCAAAATTTCTTCTACTACCAGCCTCATTTAAGCCATCTAATACCTCTCCCAATATTTTCTGAAGATTTCTTAACTAAACTCCTTGTGCATAATCTCCTAATTATTGTGATGTGAGGGCTCTGACTCATAGGTAGGGAACAATTATTTACTTTTCTGTAGTCTGTTGAATTTTATCCAGTTAGTGCTGCCCTAAGACTAATCGCTTGTGTTTAGTGTATGTCTTCTATACGGAAGGATGAGGATGCTCCAGTTCCTTTAATAGTTTGGTGGAGCTGCCAATCAACCTTCCTCAAAGAGGAAGGTATCCCTTATTTTTTGTTTCTGTTTCCCCTGGCCTTAATTGCTGGTGCCTCCTGCTGCTTTTTTTTATTAGATAAAGAAGCCTTGCCCCAGCAGTTACTACATGTAAGGACACTTACCAAAATCAAGTCACTGCTGGTTGAAATTGGAAAACTTGGTAACTAAACCACAGAATGTCATTTCATTCAGTTTGTTAAATGTTGTAATCTCCTTTCTCTGCATCTTATCCCCTTTTTAAAAAACTTTTCAGTTATAGTTAAGTTGTATAGCATTTATTTCCTCTCTTGTACTTGAAAAGGCATCACCTTTCTAGTTAAAATTACTTGTGATCGGGGCACAAGATACTGAGATTCTTGAAATCTCACATGCACTTTCATGATAAATCTGTGCATTGGAATATTGGTTAATTTTTCTTTTACCAAAATATTTGTAATAGAAGTTTGAAGTACTTTCAGTGTCTTATCCTTTTGGTCTGAATTTACATACAATTCAGAACTGGTATTAGATTATGCAAACAGTCCTTCTTCAAATTTATAAGATATACTTTCAAAATGTTCTCAGGATAATCACAGGAAAAAAAAAAAGGCAAGGGAAAAAAAGTAAGTAAATTAAGCTAAGAACTTTGTTTTATATGCAAAATAATTTTCCAGGTTAGCTAGTCAAGTTCTGGAATTGGTGAGGTAGAAAAAAATTGTGCCAATTTCAATCAATATAAAACCACTAAATTGTTGATGGTGTTTTTAATATCCTCAGAGTTACTCAGATTTTGCCTTAAAATCTTCTAATTATATTAAACAAGTTACCTTCAGCAAGCCAAACAATCAGCAAGGAGCAAAATACTTCCATATAAAATTGTTGTTCTACCTTCAAGATTTCAGACTAGAGGCACTATTAATTACAAAGAAAATCCAAACAATAAGAGAACTGGCATGTTCCTGGTCTTTATTACACTTCATTAAACTTTGGTTAGCCACATTTAATAGACTTAATGCAGCCAAAACCACGGGAATATATCCAGTGGCAAAGACTACAAACCATATTCAAACACAAAGCTACCCGTAGCTTTGAAATCCATTATTTTTTAAATTGTGGGGGAAATTAATAGAACCAAGTAGTGGTATATTGAGGACAAATGGCTGGATATTTCTTGACTAAAATGGCAATGAAAATATAATTTCCTCTGTGTCTGCAGGGCTGACGTCATCATTACTGGAAAAATAGCATCCAGATTACAAAATAAGCCAAGCCATGAAGAGAGAAGGCAAATACTACTATAAAAGGCTAAGGTAATGCTCTTTTGAGCTTGAAAAACAGGAAGCTTAGCAATCAAAATGAGATCTAATGGTGGTGAAACTGATAGGTAGGTGTGGGCACACACCTTTGAAAAGGAACTATAATTTCTAAGTGTGGTTTTGCTGCCTACAACTTAGAGAGAGTGACAGGGTTCTTGAAGGAGAGACGGAAAGAGGCAGCTGAGTGCAGGATACCTGTGGTCTAACTTACAGTGGCCCTGGAAAAACTACTGTACAATGAGAACAAGCAGATGGAAAAGTCCAAATACAGCAGGCAAAGGTGCAACACAAGCTGAGTGCCTGGCACAGTACGGACTGCAGCCAGAGTGCCTGCTCAGTGCGTGAGGTTAACCAGGTAAGGAATACGTGATGACTGCCTAATACATGATGCAGGATAACCTGTAACACAAAGCCCAGGGAAATGATTGAATCATTTAAAGGAAAACTAGATTACACAGCCATTAGATGCAAGCAGCTGGATTCCCTGGACTTCATGGGGCTCTCTGATCACCTCACCAGAGGATCACTAAAGGAGCATGGGTGGCTGGAGAAAGCTGGGATGAGGATGTTCTCTGCAAAAGTGGGATCAGAAAGAGTTCTTGGAGGGGCTCACTGTGGGTAGAGGGTAAGCGGGTACATTTTGGAGGTGTCAGCAGTACATTAGCACCTGTGATGGTCGAGTAACTTGCAACACACTGGTAGTACAGTCGTTAGAAGGAGAGGTGGACTCTGGAAAGAATAGCTAACACTGCTAATCAGATAACACAGGTTTTCCTACGAATATCAAGATATGTCCAGCAAAAGCTCTGAAGAACATTCTGAGGGGCTGGAAAATGCACAATATGAAAACATCCTGAGCAAGGAAATACTTCAGATTACATTATTAATAAATGACTGCACAGAAACATGCTCAGTTTCTACTGATTTCAAATTAAATTTTAAATTAACCTTATGCTTTCGCACTTCTCTAAAGAGAAATGCATTTCTGAATTTGAGATGGACAAAATCTATCAAAGTTTATCAAAAGAGAAAAGTCATTACTTCCATAAGGTCTAACCTGCAAATACAGGCTTAACCAGATGAAATGACTGGAATGTAAAGCAAGCAAAACTTAAAACAGAATGGCAGCATGGTTCAAACATTTTAAAACAAGGACAACTGACTGTTTACAAAGGGCTGTGAAAATGTTCTGGTGTCTGTAGGTCTTTCAAATAGTAATGCTAACAGATGGGTGACATTTCTTGCCCAGAATATGCTGAATGGTATAATGATGCTCAGATGCTGTCAAGTCGTAAAACTGATTCATTATTTTTTCCCCCCTTAAATAAGAAATGTTGGCTCATCTCTACAGTGGAGTTAAAAAACTGTTATTCCAAGAACCTTATTTTTGAACAATTACAGCTTCTATGGCTGACATGATTCATTCTTGCAAAGTCAAAGAGTTATAAGCTATCTCCCATTGTCCATTCAAAATATCAATGTTCTCCATAAAAGGAAGACGTAGTAAGTCAAGATTTTTGCTTTGTTTTTGCATATAGGTTTCAAGCTTCATCAGCCCAGGATCACATAACAGTAAGCATAAGAAGTCATTTTCATGTTTAGTGTCACCTAGAAACCACAAAAATTTTTGGTAATTTGTACCAGCAGTAATGCTAAGCTGGTCTCCTTAATTTCTCACTGTCTTTTCCCCTTCTGGTACAAAAAAAAAGGAGAACAAAAAGTACAGACTTCTGTTTTCTAAAACCTCCAGAATCGGTTTAGCTGAGACAGATTTTCCTGGGCTAAGTTAGATTTTAAGAAGAGGACTTGCGCCTTAGCACCACATAGCTGTGAAAACCCTTGCTCGCTGAGAGAAGGCACATTCCAGTAGCGCTGCTTCAGCTCTCAGCTTTTGCATCCATTCTGCTGGGTGGGCAATATCCTGAATTACAGCAATCGTTTTCAATCACACTGTTCCTGCTCTGGAAGCACGTTGCTGGCCACTGCTCTTAACAACACTGTAAAGTTTCTGCAGGCTGAGGAACATGCAGGAAGGGAACAGCCCTAATTCTGTACCACTTGCAAGGTAGCCTCCTAGATCTCACTCTGCCTTACTAGTTACTTTGTCATAGTTACAAGGAGTTATTCATCCAAGTAGAAAGCTCGCACTGCTCCTCATCTCTGACAGCAGTTTCAGCAAATGCTGCCTACAAGCATCCAAAGTTGCTGCTGTGACTCCCATCATGCCAAACCCCATTCTCATCCCACAGTAACTCGCCCAGGTACTGGCTTTAGCAGCAGCAGCCTGTGCTGTAAATGTGCATCATCAGCTCTGCCTTCCAAAACCTGGCACTAACAAACATCTTCCAGCTGTCCAAAGTAAGTCAGCATGTTGCCAGCAGCGTTGCCCAGCATCAGGGCAGAAAATTGCTTTGGGTTTAAAAATTCTCAATGATCATGTCATTGGCAGCTGGGAGAAGAGGAAAATGTTTAGCAGGGAACTCTAAAAAATACCTGGGCTCTTTCAGTGTTACAGAAAGAGATCCAAAGGTTTAAGTATTTATGATCATTACATAGTAGGAAAGTTAGTACTTCAATACACCTTTTGTGTATTTTAATTTTGGCCTTGTTTTTATTTCTGTTCATATTTCAGGCCCTCCAAACATTTTACAGTTACTAAATACAAAGAAAGAGCAGTTACTATCCCAGTTTTACAGTCAGGGAAATTGATACATGGAAAGGCTAAAATGGCTTGAAAACTATCATAAAGTAAGTGTGGGGTATAGGGTGGAAGAGAACAATCACACATCTCCCTCTCCCAGTGCCAAGCATTAACCACCAAGGTCACAGTTCCTCTCACCAATATGTCACCATAGTGCAGGTTACGTGGATTTGCTGGATGTATAAAGCTAAACACATACACAGTTTGGTTTGAATTAATTGAAAATTTACTATGTGAACTCACTGTGGAGTCCAGAAATGACCAACAAAACGATCCCAGGTCTGGCAAACCCGACCTCCAAAGCAAAGTCAGCCAAACTGATCCAGGAATGCTGCTCTCTAGGCAAGACACGGTCAGAATCCATGCCATGCATCCACCTTAGTGCGGCATTGATCTCTGCTGTGCTGAGAGGGGTGAGCTCCCCACTGCCCCCATTCTGCCCCACCGCCTCATTAATGCTGACATTGATGGCATTTTGCTGGATGTGGTTTGTATGCTTGTCTATTTCGTAACACTGCTTTCTTCCAAGAAGGACCGTAGACCAGTGAAAGTAGATAGCCTTGGACGAGGGGACAGGCCTTTACAATTTTAAAATATGAAGGAGAGAAATGTCAGTCAGGGGTGGTTTAAATACAGTTGACCTTGCCAGGCAGCAGAGTAAGAATCAAATTAACTGCTCCTTTTTCCTATCAGTGAGCATTGCCAGCCAATGCTACTCTATAGCAAGCTGCATCAACCTGAACAGCAAAGCAAAATTGCACTAATCAGTCAAGCTATCAGTGGGACTGCTTCTACACCTCTCCTTTGCTCTTGGCCTTAGATGAGACTTGGGTTGAGGGAAGTGGTAGTACTCTTGCAAACCCATTGTCTGTGCTGAGTTGTAGTCCTTTCCACCAGTGTTCAGGTTTCTGTCATGCCCGTCACTACCTGCAACAGCTTCCAGGCTTCTGCTCTTTTGAACCCTGAATAACCATTTCATACTTAGCCCAGTGCTCCTCCTGAATGAGCTCTGCTGTGCAAGCTCTCAAGAGATAAAACCTTTTTCACCAGTACTCTAATTGTTGGAAAATGTTGGGGGGATTTATTTATTTATAAGTTGGCTTAGTTATTCTCGGTACAAAATGAACAGTTAGAATATTCCTGTACATCTATTTCTCATCCTGGCTCCAGGAAAATTATGTTTCTTAGACTGCCGGAGCAGAAACGCCTAGATGAGGTTACACAGGAATGTGTCCAGGGGGGTTTTGAATGTCTGGCAGGGGGATTGGACTAGATGATCTTTCAAGGTCCCTTTCAATCCCTAACATTCTTTGATTCTGTGATTCATTACATCTACAAAAAGATCCTCAGGACTCAGCTTGTGCAATGAAATGTAGAGACTGTATACTGTTCTCCCACTGGATTTAAAAATACATCGTGCTCTATTTGTCTCCTGCTAAAATGACTTACACAAACACCCCAAAATAATTGTCCTTCTAGACTGAATGTGCCTGTGTTTTCCTGTGTGGTCACAGAGACATTTTACTCTTTAATCAGTTACCACACTTTATAAGCATCCTAACAGAAAGCAAAACTTTGTTTTTACAATTAAATAGGTCCTAAGGATAGATCTTAAAAACTCTTGGGGTGACCTTTTCCCTGTTGTGCAAGATTGCATAACTCACAGACTGATGGAATCAGATGTTTGCTATTTACCTAGTTCCATAAAGACATGATACGAATTTTAGTAAACTTTGCAGAGTTTTCATGGTAAATTATAAATTTTTTCACCACCACCCCCTCTATATTTAGCTGTTGGAGAACACGGGTAACAGTCTCTTCTGCTGCTCAATGCTATTCTCTCATCCTCCCACATCCTGTTTTCCTGGGCCTCACATTTTTAAGCTGTAGCCAAGAAGCAGCCTGAGAGTAGGGCAGCAGTTTTCAGTCAGAAAGGGATAGTCAGCAATTGTTCAGGGATAATGAGCAAAATTAATTTCAGGCAGTGCAGTTGGTTGCGGTAAAGATGGTGCGTGTTGCCAAAGAGCAGAGGGAAATAGTAAAAGCTGTTGTTTTCTGTTCTGCAGAATCAGGAATTTAATCATGATGGAGGGGAGCAGAGAAGCCCTGCGCCTGCCCCACGGCAATGACAGGAGAATTCTACCCTCTTTTTGGCAGGAACTTGTTGCCATCTGGAAACAGGAGTGCCTACATCCCAGTGCTGACCTACTGGGATTCTCAATAGGCAGTAATGAAAGCATCTGACAAAAGCCTCCCAATTAATTATAGCTACAAGTTTAGCCTCTGCCTCAAGTTTCTGTAAGGATTACAAGCACAGGCACTTCTAGGGAACAATAGGGGCAGTGATGGGAAATCTGACTTCTGCTTCTTTCTCTCATCTCCTGCTTGCTGAGGAAGGGCCTGCAGCAATGTCACCTGCAACAATGTCACCTCCAGCAGTGCCACCCACTCCGCTGAGCCTCTGGAACCAGCAATGAGCTGGTCTGTATCCTGTTCTCCTACCAAGGAAGCAGAGGTTTGTCAGCAAACTGACCCCTTGGTTTTCAGAATATGAATGTGAGCATGAACCTAAAAATCCCAAACATTTTTGAACATGCCCTCCAAATGATCTGCTGTGTTCATCATTTGATGGGTAGTCCACTATACCTTTGGCATACCTTAAGTCACTAGGTTAAACGTTGGTTACTTGCATTTGTGTCCTTCCTGTGTTTGCAACATCCTTAACTTCTCTTTGCCATCACAAATATTTCATCACAATCTTTTGAGACAACTGTACTTCTAGTCTATCAAAAACACAGGTGTCAGAACTACCCAACCTCCCGGCCCTTGTCAAAACAGTCCCGGGTCTCTGTAAACACACTCCAGTCCAACACACCAGGTGCGGTGAGGCAATCATCTTTTGCCCGATCAGTAAACATAATTTGTGTGGCAAAGAGAAAAGACTCTTGCTTCCATTATGCCAACTAATAATTTCTCATAAACAGGTCCTTCAGGAGGGACCAGTTCTACCTCATTTATACCAATATCTTTAATAGAAACCTTTCCATAATCAACAGAAGTTTGATCTAAGCCTGCTTCTAAAGAGAAATCAAAAGCTTTTATTTTTGAAAATGCAGGGTAGGATTGTGGAGTTAAAAAATACTCCTGTTTTCCAAGATTCTATCAACACTATTGACAAAAAGAAGCTGACCCAAGATTAAGTGACACAGAGCAGCCAACCCACAACCTCCCTCTAGAGCAGAATGGCTGTGTGACATCACAGCTGGCCTTAGGTCTGAATATTATA
Source organism: Streptopelia decaocto (assembly GCF_964273445.1). Classification (NCBI taxonomy): domain Eukaryota; kingdom Metazoa; phylum Chordata; class Aves; order Columbiformes; family Columbidae; genus Streptopelia; species Streptopelia decaocto. The sequence goes on from NC_138656.1 coordinate 60,641,649, forward strand.
TGTTCTATTTTTCCTATTCTTCTGGCACTGGAACATCATTACAGCAGCCTATGTTTCAGCCTGTTGCTTGTGCCATGCTAAGTTCCCTCAAGTCTGTCAAGGTTAACACCAGTTTTCTTTTCCTACTTAACCCCAAAGGAAATCTCAGCAAAACTGTGACATTTTAGTGCTTCTCTCAGATCCAGTGTGCATCCTGGCCAAGCGAGCAATCAGAACATTAAGAAGCTATTGCCAAATTGCCAGCTTCCTTCTCAACACCACATGAGCAAGGAAAGCCCTGCTTCTGCCAGGGCTGAAGGGTCTGAAAAGCAGCATGGTCAGCACCTGAGATCCTCAGTGATTACACTGGGCACTGGACACTTCTGCCCAATGACACTGGAGCATTTGGAAGAGAAACTCCACCTTCTCCCATGAAAGGGGACTCAGTCCTACATGTGATGACAGATGCAATTAAGATAGAAAATGGGAACCAAAGATTTTGTTCTGGAGGCCTGGAACACTCTCTAACATGGGCTAATTTCCTGACAATTCTGTGGCATTCAAGAATGCAGAATCTCCCATTGCTAGGTGTCTTCTTAATACCTGTGACTGTTTTGAAGTCCACCCTGTAAAAACAACACCATCCCACCTATCATCTGTAGTTTGTGAAGTGATCAGGTCATGTTACTACTGGCTCCCTTAAAAATGAGTGGTTTAAGTGCCCAACAGAGATTAAACATGTGTCTTAGAGGCTCCTGACTGATCCAAAGCCAGATATTCCAGTAAATGGCAATAATAAAAAAACATAATGTGGATGGACCAGTTGTGACTTGTTTTCCCTAGCTTTTTACTGTTATGTTTTTCATTAGTAAGAAGGCAGATCTGTTCCTCATAACTTCATTAGCATTTATCAGAAAGCTATCTGCCATAGTGAGGCCATCAGCGTTCCTGGGAAATATATATAAAGACCAAAACAAGGAAACTCATTGAGACTAGGTTTGTAAATTTTCTTATCTTCTAACTTCTGCTAACTGTGACATGGGGCAGATGGCTAGATTTCTTTCAGTCTGATTTGATTACTACTTGTTTTTGTCTCTTCTGCAAGGGACTACATAAGACTCCACACTGAGTTAGCTGCAAAGGACCTCATCCTAACAGTCTCACCATGGTAATCTTGTTACTCCACAATCCAGTCCCCTCTCCAGTGCTCCTAGTAGTGAAGAAACATAAAAAGACAGTGTAGACGGTTGAAATTCAGCTAAACTAAGCATCTAAACTAGGTAGTCTGAACTTTATCTCTAAGAAACAGAAATCTCATGGCAGCAAGCATGGTAGAAATACCAACATGAACATGCATCTTCAGTCAGGGATGGAAAACTGTTAGCAGTTCAGAGCCAAGACAGGGATTTAGCATTTAATCCTCAGACTTGCAACAGACTTCACTAGGACTTCAGGCAAATCAAATTGTTTCTTCCTGTCTCTATTTCTGTCTCTATAATTCTGTGTTTACTATTTAGAAAATTTCCCAAACCTCTCTCAGCTTTGGTCTGCCTTGTGCAGTACATGCAGGGAGTCAGCTTCTGCCTTGGGCAGTTTCATTCATTCAACTGAAGGAAACAGAAGCATTTTGGCTTCCAAAATACATTGCAACTTCTTGTAACACCAGGAAATGCAGGGGAAATTCTTTGATTCATTCTCCAAACCATGAAAACTGCTTGACAGAAACGTGTCATGTTACTGAGTGGGGAAGCCAGGGCAGCACCTGAGAGCCTGGCTAAAGGCCTGTGAATGCCCCAAGATGAGATGTCCTACCTTCCCAAAGCCTTGCCCTCATTTTCCCAGAGGGAGGGATGGCGTCCATGTCCTTTGTACGCTAAAGAAACCAAAGCTGCTTCATTCTTCCCAGGCAGTGGGAAGCCCTCCCAGAGAACTTGCCCATCAGATGAAAACCTCTGCACAAATGGAACAGGAAGTTAAAATCACTACATGGATAGATTAAATGGATAGACCAAATCAACTGCAGGTTTTCTGACATTTTTAAGCTATTGCCAGCAGTGCGGGAGGACGTAGAGAGCCAGATACCCATCAGTCACAGAGTTTCAAGGAGAACACATGACTGGGAATTTGGTGCCACTGACATGCTGAACCCCACTGTTCACCCCCTTTTTTTCTCAGCTACTTCATTCCTGTGTTGTCTAGGTTGTAAGAGCTTTGGAGCACAGTTCAGACCCATCTCATCTTGTGCACCCCCAGCCTAATTGCTGGGGGTCAATGTGAAAGAGAGAAGGCCTTGACACTGTTTAGCGAGAACTTAAACATCCCTGTGTTATCAACATGGATTTGGTCACAAATGCAAAACACAGCACCACACCAGCTGCTATGAAGAAAATTAACTCCATCCCAGCCAAATCCAGTACAGACCTGCTAGAAACTCTTCCAGGGAAAAACACCAAACAACACAGCTCAAAGCATGGTTGCAGACCCAGGACAGACAGCTCACCTTCCTGACCTACACCCTCTCTTCAGGACTAGCTAACCCAGCATCTTGCTATAACAGTACATTTAATGGTCCTAATCACCAAACAGTTGTGCATCAGTATCCCTGAAATGCATTTTTCTTTGTATAAGGTGTATAAATTCAAAAACAGCAGGACTACATGTGCACTTCCAGACCAGGTAACACCAAGAGACTGAAAGAAGAGCTTCTCTGCACACAGGTTTTTATACTTTTCTTTCTTCTACTAGTCAATCTACAAAGACTCAGCCACAAACCTTGATCATTGTGTAAGGGTAAATCACGTCACCTGGGACTTCTTAAAGAGGCCTTTTTATGAGGAAGTATGATAAGTGTGATGCAGTACACAGAGAGGTACAGATCAAGGGTCTGAAAAGTTTCAGGCCTTGGTTACTGCCATATTAGCAGTTTTATAGGAAAGTCTGAAAAGCTCTGAAGAACAAATCTGATGTACGCCTGGACTCAGACACCTTCAAGACCTGGCATACACAACCACACAGATTACTTGCAAACCTGTTTCCCTCTCCTTTTTGGTCCTTAAGTGAGAAACTGCCTCCAGGTTTGTCAGCACCTTCCCCACGCACAGACATTCAAAGGAAGATTTAAACCAGCACAATTGGTAGCTGGACTTACCTGTCTAAACACTCAAGTAAATAAACGGTCCTTGTGATGCACAACCCTGCAAGCCAGACTGTCGACAAGCTTTTAGGTGGGACAACAGCTTTTTCCGTTGCTGTACTTTGTGTGAGCCAGTTATTTTGAAGTGGGTTAGCACACTGAAACCCATGGAGCTACTGGAGCCCGTTTGTCCCCTCTGCACCTCAGCTGTGGCATTAGAAATACCTCTCAGGTGGCTCCTGCAGTGCTGCAATTGCAGAGCTCCTGCAGGTTGTGGGGAAAGAATCAGAGCTTTCCTTTGTATTATTTTTTTTTAAAGACACCTACAAAGCTTTGTGTAGATGAGGTTCTTAGGGACGTGGTTTAGTGACAGTGTTAGGTTAACAGTTGGAGTCGATAATCTTTAGTGTCTCTTCCAACCTAAATGATTCAATGATTCTATTCTTTGATTCAATGTATTTTTTGCTTAAGTACTTCTTGTGTATTTGGACAACATTATCCTTGATCAAATTTTGGAAAGTTATGGTGATATTTTAGCATTTACCCCAAATTTATTTATATTTAGCTTGCTTAGGATGCCCAAGCAGAGACAACCCCAGCCTCGAGTGCCTGTCTGAAAGTTTCGCCATGAACGTTTTTGCCGCAAGACAGTCTTTTACTTTGAACTGAAGCCGGTAACTTCCCGTATTCCATTGCATTTTTAAGACACAAGGCTTTTGAAAAAGACCGTTCCACTCAGAAACACGGGTTTCCTCGCCTCCCCCGAAGCACATCCCTCCATCCCCCCTCAGAGGCCGGTTACCGGCGTGCGACACCCCCGGCCCCGCCCCGCCCCGCCTGGCCCCGCCCCCGAGGCCGCGCGGCGGGGCCCGGCGGCCCCTGACGCCACCTGGCGGCGGTGGTGGGGCCGGTACCTGCCCTTCCATACCCATGAAGTCGGGGGGTGGGGGGGGCGGAAACAAAACAAAACAAAACAAAACAAAACAAAACAAAAACAAAACACATTTTCTTCCCCCAGCTCCTCAGATGTGTGTTTCTTGTGTATTTTTTTTTGGAACTCCAGCACTTTAAAAGTTCTTAAAGACATGAGGGAAGGAAACGCACCTGCAGCGTGTGCACTGGGTGGATCGCAGGACTTGCCACATCCTGCTGTTGCTTTATTCTCCTGAAGTTCTACTAGTCTCAGTGTCCCCATCTGTATCCAGTGAGGACGTCGGAGGAATGATTTCCCACGACACAAACACAACTGTCTTTGAGGTGAAATACAGCCATTACCACACATAGTGAACTACACCTGGTTCAGTAAAGAAAGGTAACTACTAGGGCAGGATGGAATGCACCCCTCTTACCAGACAGGTTCTAGCAATTACCTGGCCTGGTTTGGAGCGAATCCTCTGGGGTTAAGTTTCCTTAAATTCTGGAACTATCTCTAAAGACTATCTGTTCTCTTTAGCTTAGAGGAGACTGAGGGGTGACTTCATTAATGCTTATAAATATGTAAAGGGTGAGTGTCACGAGCATGGAGCCAGGCTTTTCTCGGTGACAACCAGTGATAGGACAAGGGGCAATGGGTACAAACTGGAACACAGGACGTTCCACTAAAATGTGAGAAGAAACTTCTTCTCAGTGAGGGTGACAGAACACTGGAACAGGCTGCCCAGGGGGGTTGTGGAGTCTCCTACTCTGGAGACATTCAAAACCTGCCTGGACACCTTCCTGTGTAACCTCATCTAGGTGTTCCTGCTCCGGCAGGGGGATTGGACTAGATGATCTTTTGAGGTCCCTTCCAATCCCTAACATTCTGTGATTCTGTGATTCACCTTAGAGAAACACACATTGCTTAGATCTCCCTCTAAGCTGGTGAAAGCAGCTCAAATATCTGCTCAGAAAGTACACAGCTCAAGCCAGCTCTGCTGTGTATCCTCTAAGCTAAATAACGTATAGTCTGCACTTGGCAGATATTCTAATTGCACAAGTGTGCCTAGGTTTGAAATAGCCTCACAGGGGTTATTTTTTCACTTTATTCTTCTCAGAGAGGAATTTGTGACAAATGTCCTCACATCAGCAGGATTTTGGAAAGGGAAGTAGATTGAATGTAGCTTTTACCAGCCACCATCTCTGCCCTGTATCACACACGACAATCATCAACAAGCTGGCTGAAGAACACACAGAAAGCCAGCTCACAGAAGAAAACACATATTGAAGCTCTTTTTATTTGTCTGTCTAGAAGCTGCCCACCAGGTTCTTCTCTGTTTGGAGGTTGTCGCTGGCTTCCTATTTCTGGATAGCAGAGACGTAGTCTGAGATTTTTAGTAATTCCATATGCAGTGAGTGCTCACTATTTTCTCATTATTTTCTCACTATTTCTGTGTCTGGTTTTTTTTGATTTGTATTTCTCAGTTTCCTGACAAACAGAGCAAAGCAAGATCCAGTAAAGATCTTAAATGCAGGAACATGCCCCAGAGTGTTCTCCAAACCCTGATTTGGTGCCCAGATTTGCTGTTTTAGGAACAATGACAGTTAGGTGTCTCAGTGTGCCAGAGCAATCAGTGTTCAAGGCAGAGATCCCATCTTAAGTCACCAAGCCAAGTCATCAAACAGGAATGTGCAAGGGGAAATCTCATGCCTTTCTGGGATGTCGACACCTTGTGCTAAATGTCGAGAAAGGAAGCTCCTACACTCAGTATCCTGAGCTGTGAAATAATATTATGCCTCTTGAAAACTGGTATTCAAAGCAAGAAGGGCTCAGTCTCATCTTAAGCAAGATCACCAGGTGGTAATGGTCTCACCAGTATATTTGAAAGGTTGGGTCATTCACCCAGGAATTGGGTCACAGAATTTAATGTCTTCCTCTGCCCAAAGAGGAATCCAAATCCATGCCAATTTGAATGTTCCACACGCTGGGAACATTTGAGTCTATATAGCAATTCAAGGAGGAAGACTTTCCATCTCTCTTGAAGAACACAAGAGGAAACAACTGTGTAATTTCTTCTTAGCAGTGGGAAGTAGTCTTTTCTTGTCTCTGCTCTCAGTACTTGTTATCTATTTTATTCATAAATGTAAATGCCAGCTACAATGGGAAGAATGGTGTCTCCTGTGAATGCACTGTAGAACAGAGCAGCCAGCACATGATTTGCGGGGAGACCAGACTTGTCACTGTGTATGAGGCATTGTCAGAACAGGCAAACTGAGAAAACCCTTAGGGAGATTTAGGAACAAAAAAAATTATTTCTGGATCCCAGCCAGGCTGAAACATAATTGAAGTATATGTCCTGCCAAGACTCAGGCATTGACAAACCTTAACCTATCTTTTTCACTATTTCAATACCTCGATTCCACACACACCATACCTCCAGCCATTGAAAAATATTTTCTAGAATTTTTTTTTCTTTCAACAAAATAATAGGAACCATAGAAGACAAAGACATTCCACAGCAAAAGTTGTCTCGGGGAAGAGAAGTATTCATAGCAACCATGTAAGAAAAAACCCATACTATTACAGTTTGAGAAAGCAGAAGGGCTTGAACCAACCATATAAATCTGGGGATAATCCAAAGATGGCAGCAAACCTTTATTTCAGCTGTTACCACTAAAGATGATGTAGAACATGATGAGTAGGAGGAGATAGCCAAAAGGGTTCAGGGGAATGGATATGCTAAACTGTAAATTGCTATCCATGATTTGGAAAGAGAGAATGTAATCACAGAGAGAAAAAATAGACTAGAAATGAGAACAAAGTTTCTCATTATTGGAGAGTTAATGCTCTGGAAAGGCCTTTCAATAGCAGAAAGTGCCCAAACCTAGCTTTTTTTTAAGAGCTTCATAAATTAGTGAAAGTGATTATATTAAAGACTGGACCAAAATGTCCCTAGATATCCTTAGCAGTTATAGGTTCATGTTTATGGACCAGGGAACAGAGACTCAACAAAGTCTCTGAGAGGCTAATCACCATCACCCTTCTGTGTGATCAAAAAAAAGTGTTAGAGTAGAATCAAATTTCAGCCAGATCAAATAATAGCGCAGACAAAGCCAAATTTTGGTTCCAGTTCTTCGAATTTTACATTACATATGAGTGAAGTTCCCATTCTTGGCTGTGGTCTATAATTAATATGTTCCATTCAAATTCCACACCATCTCCTTGTGTCCTTCATGATTGCATGCAGGCACGAGTCCCTGAAATGAGCGGGAACATTTTGTTACCATTGTACTCAAAAATGGATGCTGCCAGCAACTCTCCATGTCCTGCCACCATGAGGTACCAGTGGTACCAGAGCATGAGGCTGTGGATCCAGGGAAGCATGAGGCTGTGGATCCAGGGAAGCATGAGGCTGTGGATCCAGGGAAGCAGTAACACCTCACATGCAGTGATGGGAAGGATGCCTCTTCTACAAGGAGTGCTTCCCCCTTTTGCTGGAGCACAAAAGTGCCTTTGAGGCCTGGAAACAGTGTTCACCTTGCACTAGCGCTTGGGCATGTAGCCACAGTACACACCTCTTGGTTTCCGGGCTAGTGCATCAGGAAAAAAAAGCAAATAATGGTCCTTGCATAATTTTCCCTATGGAGTTGCTAGAAAATGGGGGCTCTGTTTCTGGAAGGACAAGTGTTCTGGAAGATAAAGCTGATACTGCCCAGGCTCCCTGGAACACTTTTAGATCACTGTAAACAACCTGATCTTGCTTTGAATCAATGGCTCATTATTCACAAATTTTCAGAAGGTATGAACACCATAGGTAGAACGAGGATGTGGACCTAGTAACAATCCTGTAGAGATAATAATATCAGTAATTCATATTTTGCTTTGAGTTTACTTTCTTTTTAAAATCTAGTCAAATAAAAGCAATCCCTTTTTCAGATATACCAAAATAATCAAGAGATCTGTCAAGACTTCTCAATTGGTTTTCTCTTTGAAGATAAATAGCGTGCTTTTATGTTCATACACAGAATCTTCTGCTGTGTAACTTCAGCCCATTGGAGACACTGACAGTCTCTGAAAAACAACCAAAGGGGTAGGAGACCAGCTTTAATCATTTGTAGCTAATACACTGTGCAATATAGAAAGACTGGGGAGAATAATTCTACATAGGAAGTCAAAAGTACTGTATTCCTTACAATTACCCATCTTCAAAGGAAGGAAAGGCTTGATGGCATAAAAAATTAATAGTGGTGCTGTAGTTATACCGTATTTGCTGCATCCTGTGTAAATTAGTTTCATTCAAGTATGAGCTGTGTTGGTGTCCTTCTATTTTACATTATGCCTCTGAATGGTTTTCTACAGTGCCTTTTGAGAAGAACTTGGGGTTTTAGACAAATTGAACATTGTTCTCTTTCATGTAGATCATCCGGATCCAGTCAAAGACTCAGTTTTTTAATAGCCCTTCTAAAATTTCATTTTATTTTTAGAGTGAAGAACTTTTTTTCATTTGTTGGAGCCAATTCTTTTGCAGAGACACATTGTTTGAGAAATCGCAAGTGACTTCACATAAACTTGAGGAAGGATCAGAGACTGGAAAAGCTGCAGAAGCTGCAGGAAAATCTGAGGCTGGAACACGGCACTAATGTGATGCAATGTATTAAAGCAAATTTCAGATTAGGTGGAAGAGCTACTTGCTGTTCAACATATTTCAAGCCTTTGCCACACCTGTTACTTTGTGAAGTGATGAGGGGAGCCAGGAGCTGCATTTGCTGCACAACATGGCAGTGACAGCACGATTTGAAGAAAATAATTTGCTTTGCTCAGCTGTGACAGAGCAATGCTGCTGCTACTGCTTTCCTGGGCACAGGGCAACCACCTCCTGCCTCTCACAAAATGTACCCCCTTCCGTGACGTCTCCAGCTCCAGATTTCAAACTCCCAAACCCTCCAGCTCTAAAGACAGGGAAATAGTAGGGTAAAGCCTGAGCCCACTGAGGGCTTTTCCCTCTCTCATGGACAGCCCCAGACTGATGACTGCATAGGAAGTCTCTGGGGAAAACAAATGTTTTTTCCCATTCTTTTACAACTTTATGACAGTTGGTACCCCATCACTCTCCATCCACAGCATATGGTGCTAACATCCATTTTCACTTGCTTCCAAAGGTTATACTGTTCCCTTCAGTAGAAGCAGTTGTCTGCGATACAGACAGCAGGTACACTGTCACAAACGTCTGGGTAGCTATTGCTATAGCATGCTCTCTGTTATTAGGCATAGTATAATAGATAGAGCCTGAGTCAGGCAGCCCAGAAGCAGTGCGGCTCTATTCACATGGGCGGCAGTGCGGCTCTATTCACCCATGTAAATCACTCCAAGTAATCCCACGCTGTCACAGAGAGCTACCTCAGATGTCTCTGCACCTGAGGCAATCGCTACTTTAGATAATCTTCCCAGGCACAATAGGAATAATTGAGATTAACTCACTAACACTAATCCCCAGAGCGGGGCAACCCAAGAGTGTCACAACCCATTTTACAGAGGAAGAACAAGAACTTCAAAGCTGAGCAGAAGGTTTTGGGAACCACAGTGCCCAGTTTTGAGTGCTCCATGTTGCCTGGTGGAGTCTTCTGCCCCAGCAGGCCTGTGGGTGGCTCAGGGCAGGGATGGGTGCCAAAAATGTGGGAGTTAGAGACTCCTGCTGCCAGCCTGCACCTGCCAACATAGGTAATGCTAAACAGGGCAGTGCATTTGAAGATCACAGTTGACAAGGTATTTCAGTTCTTCCATTTGCTTGGTGCCCATGCTAATTTGTCCCTAGCTTGAAGTCTGCCATTTGGTAATTTTTGTATAGCTAATGAGGACTAACCTGTGTCCTGGAGCTGCTTGCTCTTCATTATGTTACCACAAAAATATCATCTCCAAAACATAGTGAGCAGAGACCCTCCAAACCACAAGGGATTCATAGTATAGAAGTATAGCATAGACTGATACTAGTGAAACACATTAACCATCTTTTGTCACAGTAGGAAATTCAGCAGGAATTTTTCAAATGACCATTCATTACTGGTCTATTTGGTCCTATTGGAGTCATCTGTGAAGCTCTATTAACCAAACAAGAAGCATGTACTAAAAGCTGTTTATCACTCACACTCTATTTATCTTCTAAAATAAGTGATGCTTATACATGTCCAAGTCTATGTGGTCAGTAACTCAACAGGCAGGAGTATTTCTCTGAAGCAGCAGTGTTAAAAAAAACAAAACAAAACAAAACAAAACACAATTTACCCCATCTTACATGGGTTTACAGTCAGAGGTAGAATTCTTTTCTTCTAACGAAGAGTGAAAAATGTTGTCAGAGGTAGCAGCAATAATTTCTACCTGCAATATATGTACTCAGCTCACTGCTACAGAACACCAGACAGTAGGATCTCAAGTGACAGCTCAGCTGAGCTTTTCACTGCAAACAATACCCTGTGGGCTCAGAGGACTTCTCTGTGTAGAGGAAAAGAGCATGTGGGCAGCTGCTCTACAGAAGGACTCACTGCACCTTCTTTATCTCACTTCTGCACCTGTGAGCTGTCTTCATTAGTTCATCTTCCTTGCCTCAGACACAAGCTATTGTGAATTGTTAAGCATTATTGCATAATGTGTTTTACTAATAAGAGGTTACCCACAGATGGAAACCCATATTAGATGAGGCAATGCTATCTATCTGCCTTGACAGGTTTGTGAACTGTGAGCAATTTTATTATGCACTTGATGCACGTTTATCTTCTAGTAGCACATACAATTGCACTGGATCACTCAACATTTTATTTTGATTGCAGAGTCTTTGGACAGAGACTATTTCTTGTATAAGCAGAGTCTGACACAATAGGGACCTGATTTTGTCTGTGACATCCAGGTACTTCTGGGAATAAAATTCTAAACATTATCAGTCCACAAGACCAAACTATTCCTGAGTCCTTCCACTGCTTAAAGTTGGTATAATCCACTCGGTGTTGTGTCAATTGCTTTACAAAATTAAGCCTTTGTGCATTTACTGCAAAAGCACAAGGGAAAAATAAAAGCCACGTGCCCAAGGAGAAACACACACACACACATATATGTCCAGGTGTTTACAGAAATACTCCTCACCTGCTGCCTGTCTCCTAAGTCCATATTCATTGAATTTTCTGTCACTGGACAAAGCAAAACCACTTCCAAAACCATCAACCACCTACAACACTTTGGTCCTACTACCAGTTTCCACCTCTATATCCAACCATTGCCAGTAAGACCCAGACCAAGTCCTCCCATTCATTCTTTGGTGAGCACAGTAGTTGAGTATCTAATTTGGGCAGACACAGAGAGATGAGGAACTGAACCAGCTGAGATCCTTGGCTTCAGGAAAGGACCAGAACAAAGAGTCCCAGTGGGAACAGGTACCACTCAGCTGCTGAAATAACCTACAGTCCTGGACCAAAGGAGCATGCGTTGACATGTGCTTGGATGGGCTCTGGTCTCCTTGCTGCAGCAGTTAGAAAATGACCACAGTGACTGTTTCAGCTCTCTCTGAGGGACAGGACACAACTGCTGAGCTCTGAATTGGCTGGTACAGCCAGAGGGTACAGAGTTCAGCTCCTGAGATCAAGCTGCTGCTCCGCACCCTGATTTTTGCAGCCCTCTTGCACCTAGCTCAGGAAAGCTATGGGTCCCCAGTTCACAGGCACAACATAGAACTGTGTCAATAGTGATCAAAACTTCCATTTTACTACTCCCATACATCATCTCATCTACTCAGCATATCTTTTCCCCCAGGAGGGGCTGGTCATCTTAATGCTGGACTGGAGAGCTCCACAGAAGGAAGAGCAACTAAAATCAGGTTTTGCCATCTGTAACCGTATATGTTTGTACTACTGTTTGTTTTGTGCCTTTGGAAAGTACAGCCCTGCATACGTTCAACTTTTAGTGCTTTAATGGGTCTTCCAGCCATGTGAATCAAATTGTCATTGAATCCAGTCATTTCAAATTAGATCAAGTGTTAGTCTTCAAATTAAAATGTTAAATATAAAAATCAATTGAAGCATCTTACTATTGCTCTTTTGGGATTGTTTGAGAGATGCAGTTACAGATTTCAGTCAGCCATGCTTGACTGCAGAGCCCAGGAGTATCTTTCCATCTAGAGTCATGCCTCTGCTTACCTTCTGCACACACACATGGCTGTTGCTCATCTGGGTGACATACTCCTGGGCTGGGCACACACACACAGAGCATAAATTTGATGCCTGACCATTCATCTGCAGCCCATGGCACATACACATTTTCTGCTTCTGGGTCAGCTAACAGGCCTCACCATCTGGGAAATTTCTGAAAACAAAGTTCTTATAGATTGGTACCAGGATGGGTGTGTCTTACTGGAGACCAAACCATCCTTGAATCATCAAGTGTAGGCTCATCACTAGGGAAAACCAGAGCAGAAGGACAATTAAGGAAGTTTTGATTTCCTACAGCCTTAAGCCTGGCTAGATCAAGGTTTTTCTCTGTTGACTTCAGGCCTTCATAAGTCTGAGCATCAGAATATTGGAGGTGTCTGGCTCTGGGCTGTACTGTAATTAAAAGCTCGTGTGTGTAAAATTTACTATAGGATTTTGCTGTTTTGAAACTGTCGTCTTCTGTCACACATAAGATCTGGCCACATCCATCATGCAGATCATGATCATGAGCAACTTTTGAGTATTCTTTGTGCTACAAAGTACCCTGAAGCCCTAGCACATCTCCTCCATTCTGCAATGCAAAGAGCTGATGCCTGCAATGGATGTGGGAGCAGAAAACAAATGGTGGATACAACAAAGGGAAGCGTATAAGACCATTACCTCCTACAGCTGCAAGCCACTGCTCAGTGTTGCACAACAAGCCATCGGCCCAATTCCAGTTAAGTGTTTTGTAGACATGATGGATGGGAGTAGTAAAATGGAAGTTTTGATCACCATTGACACACCTCTATGTTGTGCTTGTGAACTGGGGACTGTCTAGCAGTTCCTTGAGGGGCATGGAGCAGGTACATCACTCATGTACAGCGTAAATGGGCACTGCCCATCATAATTATAAAAGTTATATATCTATTTATTAATACTGTGGTGTTTAATAGCAGAGGACTATTCCAGCCAGGCATTCACTCAAATGCAATCAGTGCTGGTGAACTTTTTCACCAGAATCCAATGGCCTCTGAGAGAGTCTTTCTTTACTTCTAATGATGCTGACTCGCTATTTTGGCACAGCAAAGGATAAAAACAAAGCCAGAGAGTGCTACAAAGAAACTAGCAGCAGGTAAGCACAGTTGTTAAAGTAAGGATCGGGTGCAGAAGGGAGTAAGTAATTTGCTGAAGTGGAGGTTTTCTGAGACCTATGAAGATGGAGAATATCTTGAAGAAACCTTTGCAGGATTTCTTCCTAGAGAAGGTGTTTGAGGCCCATACTGGGTCAAACCAAAGGTCCACCTTCCCTGGTGTCCCACCCTCAGCAGCACCATAAGCAGATGTTTGCGATGAAAACAGGAGGCTGTGCACGGTACATCTTCTGAATACTCTCCCAGACTCAATATATTCCCTTCTTAAAGGATTTCCTGATCTATGTGTGGTTTTCTATATTTGTGAACCTACTGTGGAGTTCTCTTCCATGTACCTATGTCATAAAGTTTTAGCTTCCACCACATCCTTTAGCACCAAGTGCCACCTGTCTACTGCCTCCTGCGTGAAGGGCATTTCTATCTGTTTTAAACCCAGAGCTACAGCACAGTCCTCACATTATATCAGCTAAATTTACTTGAAAAAAAAAAGCCACAATGAAAATTATAGTTACACCTGAGGGCAATGAGACCCAAAGAAAACTCGAAGCCAAATGTGGACAAGGCCAGGCTGCCCTCAATTGCACCAAATAGTCATATAACATGGACACAATCACTCTGCACCATTTGCAGTGCAGATATGTCCAGAATGGCCAACGGTGCAAGACAGGCCCAAGATTTGGCAGTGTGAAATGCAGCAGAACAGTAAAAAATAGAAGAATGTATCTTTTAGCTAAACTAAAGATCAACCATTGCAGATCTTCAACTGACAGTCATTTCAATTTGAGATGCTCCTACTTAAAGCAAATGAATTCCAGTTAATGCCAGTATAAATGCTTTGCCTTTAGTCTGTTAGCTTTCCTATGTCCCATTCTTTACTTTGAAGGTACCAAACCACCAAACCAAAATAAATTCAACCAGTTCTGTACCACTGGACTTTCTTAGCAGGGATCAGACAAGTTAAAAAAACAGCCCTTGAAGTCAGTCCATGAATTACATGATTTAGTGGTTTTAGCCCCTTTTTGTTTCAGACAGAGTTAACAGCTATGTGCAGTCACCCAAGAGACCATTTATAACTGAAGCAAATGCTATTGTACAAAACCACGCTGCCCATGGTCTGCTGAGCTTGCTGGTTGCTAATACAGAACTGCCTTACTGATACAAGGTCCAATAGGAATAATGGATTTCAGTAATCCCTGTAAACACAAACATTTCTGGAATTACAGAAATGTAACCAACATCTTCCACCTGCCAATGCAGGACAGCTCTGAATCCTTTTACCCATGTGAGTTTTATTTGGTGTTGATCACTATATAGGAGTGGTAACAGAGAGAACAGTTATCAATAAATGTGTAGCTAGACTGCGTGTTAGGTAATGTGGAAAGCTGAGCAGTTCAGGCTTGGTTGCAGCTCAGGAGCTAATGCTCACATTGCTTCTACCACTAACACTACCCAGGAATTCACAGGGTATATCTAGCACCATAGGAATACATCAGAATGTCTAGGCATAGCTGCAGTACAAATAGGGAAGCTAATTTTAGTGCATAAGCAATTCCTTATTTTAGTAAATATTTAATAAAAATAAATTAAGAAATTGTGGCTTTTTTTAAGTTACAGTTTTTATCTCCCCACCAAACAGTGAAGGTTTTGTTCCCCCAACCCCATACACTGTTTATTCAGGACTTGCTACAATGAAGCCTGTGACTGAGATGGGGAGCCTGTCAGTGTGCAATTGGAAGGAGGAGAAGGGCAGTTACCTCTGCCATTGATGGAGGAAGTTTTTAGCCCCCATTGAGTTCATCTGCTCCCCATTTCCTGCATCAGCCATCCCTGCCCCTGAATTTTGCCAAATATAACAGATTCACAACTTGTAGACTGCATTTGAACTCAAGAGGCAGGCATCTCCCAGCACAGAGTTTGTGGTCGGGCACAGGGAGTTAATGACAAAATGACAGCAAACCGTGTTGCACCAAGAGAAAACATAGTAAAAAGGTCTCTATTTAAGATCACTAAATGCAGGGAGACAATGATTCCCACAAGACACTGCTCCACAACACAGGAAATTGCAACAAGGCAAAAATCCTGAGCAACACCCCAGCAGCCCTTGTGACAGGTACACCACATCACACTCCCCTCAGGAGTTTTTTTACACTTCTCTCTGCTACCACAGCAAAGAACTCTGCAGCTTTATGTGCATCGTTTCTTGACCAGGAGAGTTACTTACAGCTCATGGGGGACCTATTTGTCCTGAACCAACTTCTTCCCAATCAATTTCACTGTCATTATGGGGCTGTGTCAATGTAGCAGAAGAGAACAGGCTCTTTACTTTTTTTTGAAGCACATTGATCTCACCAAATCTACAGAATTAACCCGCAGTACAAATCAATGGATGAAATCCCCAAATACTCATGCCTCCTCTTGCAAAAGCAAGTGACAGAACAATTTCAGAGGGAGTGCAATTCTGTTTAGAGTTGAAAAGAGCTCAGCAACAGCAAGACCTGGCTATAGTCCTAGTTTAATGGACTTTATGTAAACGTACATGCCAGCCCTGGAACACAGCAACTCATGTCACAACTGGTGTAACAAAAATCCCAGCTTTGGTGGATCATCCAACCTTTATCTCACATATCAGACAGACTAAAAGCGAATAGAACAGTACACCCAAACCCTCACTAATCTCTAAGAATGCAATTTAGCAGAACCAAAGATGACTACATTAGCCTGAAGGCTGTGGCGTTCCCCCCCGCCTCCCCCCCTGCCCTGCCCCCCCAAATCAACACTTCTGGCTTTTTTTTTTTTTTTTTTCTGGCAATACTCCAACATGAATGTCACTTTAGGCATTGTCACAAAAATATACGGGTGGGGAGAGATTTGTCCCTGAAAGCAAAAGGGTATCAAACAGGACCACTGACCTGAAATGGTTGTGAAGTTTAACATTTTGGCTGGATGCACAAAAGCATCCTTGAACAGAAGGAGGCAGCAGGTGCATTTATTTCCGCTCTCCCAGGCCCCTGCATGCCATGGATGGGGGCTGCTCCAGCCAGCCATAGGCTCCTAAAAGTGCTATGTTGTGCTGGGATGCTGATAGCTCAGAGCCAGGTAGCTCCTGCTGAAGCACTTCATGAGCTCCCTGCACCTGCATTTGGATCAGACAGTGACACTGGATTTAAAATAATCCAAATTATCTATGTCTGTCTCATTAGTACTCAAATGTTTACTTGTTATTCTGACTGATAATGCAGAGCAACAGCAATATAAGTCTTTGGAAATGTGTCTCTGGGACCCTAGGTTTTTTCCTTTTCTTGGGTTTCCTTCTTTCTTGATAGCTTACAATACTCTTATATTGTTAGTCAAGCTTAGCATTTTAGTTAAAATGAGAGCAGCTTACCACGTGAATCTGCAAAATTGATCTTGTGTATCTCTACTGGCATTGATCCACGAGTCAGACTTCATGTGCCCTAGTGCTGGAACTGCACTTACTTAAATTAGATATCCCATTGCAGCAGAGTGCACGGAAAGCAGGGGCTTATCAGTGCCACCTGCACCCTGGGAATCAGCTGGCTACTCCTTATCTTGCAGAAGATTGAGTTTATGGCATTTTTTATTCTAAGGCTCAGTTGCAAAGATGCCAGATTTATTTGTCAAGTCAGCTAAAGAATAATGCTAAATCCCTGACGTTCTCAAGTGGGTTTGAAGGTTTGCTGTAGCAAAGCTGCTTTACAGAGCTAATTCTTTATTACAGTCCTTACCTTTACATCTTCGTTTTCCTAGCCACTTTGAAGGCAATGAAAATAAGGCAGCCACCAACCTAATCCATTCCCTATACTGAATTATTTTGCAAGCTCAGACAGTACTGTATTGCCTGCAGGAAGGTCCTTCTTAAAGAAATATTTTCTTCTGGAAAAACTATTAGCAGATTTGCATTTTTCCTTTCAGAAATATAGAGGGAGCTGTGACTGGGAAAAAATATAGTAATAAAGGAACCATTTCTGCTCTGGTAACAGCTTGCCTGGAT
Organism: Streptopelia decaocto; assembly: GCF_964273445.1. Taxonomy (NCBI): domain Eukaryota; kingdom Metazoa; phylum Chordata; class Aves; order Columbiformes; family Columbidae; genus Streptopelia; species Streptopelia decaocto. The sequence continues at coordinate 60,659,011 of NC_138656.1, forward strand.
TGCACAGGTAAAATTTGTACCATTGCCCTCCCTCACCGTGATGCCACTGAACAGCCGGGCTGACCTGTTACCCTGCGTGGGGAAGGGGCTGGGAGAGCTGCCACCTGCCAGCTCCCTCTGAGGTGTTTCAGGAAAGGGGCAAAGCCCCGACCCCACAAGAGAACACTCACCCATGCAGCATTAGTGGCAAAGAGCTGCGCCCCAAAGTCTCTGCAGTTACAGCTGTGCACGTTCGAGGGTGCCGGCACAGCCCCAGTGGCTGGTGGCCCTGTTTAGGTGGCACAGCTGTGTCACCCCCCTCAGTGGCACACACTGAGTTGGCAAAATCGCCCTTTCTCCTGTGGGAAGTGCTTTTACTGTTGGTTCTCCTGCCACAGATATGTCAGTAGATAGATTCTGGGGGGAGAGGATGTTTCTTTAACTTTGCACTGCTGGAACTGTAAGCATTAGCTGCTCAAGCACAGATCTCTGCTTGGTGGGGTAGAGAAGTAATCCCAAAACTCACTTCTCTCCTCCGGCTGGGGAGGTGAAACATCAGACACTACTGAGCCCCTAATGTAGCAAAATGCTTTCATTTAGGTTCACATCCTACTGACTGAGGGCTACCTCAAGGCACAAATTAAACATTGGCGTTGATGTTCAGGTACAAAGGCTGGAACTACTAAATGAGAGCATCCATGACAGCAACCAGAAAGGCGTTGCAGTGACTGCTCTATATTGCCACCTAGGAATCTGCATTCACACAGCAGCCCAAGTCCTCAAAGTTCGCCCATTTACATGTCAGCACGTCGGACCTACACAATGCACCAAGAGGAGACCCACCAAGAAATAATCTCCAGTTTCAACCCATGCTTTAAATGCAGGGATGCAGCGAAGCCTCCATGGCTCTGAAAGTCTTACTCACTGTGCTTGTTCATGATGAGTACAAATCAGTATAAATCAGTAATGAAGCTCAATCACAGAACAGCGTTTCCTTGTCTTTGTCCAGGAGAGTGGGATCCGATGCTTTTTGTCTGCTGACTGCTGCTTTGATTTCCCTGAATAGGACTCACAGGGTGCATGTCAGGTCCAGGACCACATTGTGTCGTACCTGGCCAGCCAGGACAGGCAGAGGTGAAGTTTGCAGAAAGGGAATAAAAGAAGAATGGTGCCAAATCAACACCAAACCACAGTCAAGACCAAAATTTCCAAGTTTTGAGGAAAGGCACTGAAGTAGATAAAGCTGGGGAAAGTCTAAAGCTTGGATATAAATAACCCATAGTCCTTCTGCAAAATCTTCTGTCAAAAAGCCTGTTCCAGCTGTCATTTTCATCTTAAAGGAAAACATCTTAAAGGAAAATGCGATAAACCAGAGGGAACAAATTTCTTGTGATAAATACACATGAAACCAAGACTGCTCTTTGGTAGCTAGCTATCACTTAATATCTCTCCTGAACTGTAGCATTGAATACTTGGAGTAGCTGATTCTATAAAAGATCTTTATGAGTGTACCAGTATACTTAATCACTGTTAAGTAGATGCTCCAAATGGGAAAAAAAAACCCAAAACTGTGCTGGTTGTGTTGGGTGACAGAGCTGGATAAAGCATGATTAGCCTTGGTTTGATCAAACCACTGCAACATTCACATGGTTCAGGAGAGTCCAGTAGCCAGAAGACACTGCAGAATACAACCAGATATTACAGACCATTCTGCTGATGCTTAACTGTTATTTTTTATTATTATTATTACTACTACTACTACTACTACTAATAATAATAATAATTACACACATCCCCAAACAAAAACAAAAATAAAAACAACTCAGTTGAGTGACTTGGAAAGTCCAATCCTGTCTTGGGCCTTGAAATGTGTTGCTGGCTTGGCAGTGATGATTCTTTGGAGAAGAGCTCTTCACAAAGACCTGCACCTCAAGTTTCCTAAATAAAGCAATTTCTTCCATGATGCCAGGCAAATGCATCCCAGTCTCTTTTGGTTTAGAAAACTTTGTAAATCCCAGGGCCAAAACTGTGTGACCGTGCCCTGTCAGTTTTGGTGTGTTGTGTGTGCATCAGCCTTCTGGTGTTAAATGAATATTCAGAGCCAGGGGCCTGTCAGCCACTATGTTTGAGGAAATGCAATCTTTTTCCTGTAGAAGTGTGATAAGTTGTATGTTTGTGGTAATGTGTGTTGTTGAATCTTTTCTGTGCCACTAAATGTTCACTCACTCAAGATGCTGCATTGACAGAGGAACCTCTCTCCCCTTCAGAGCCCGGGTTGACTAGTGGTGTGATAATGAGAAGGAAAAAAACATATTTTACATTTTAACCAAGCGTACATGGTTTGGAATTGAACAGACCATAATGACAGATTTGCAGAGATACTCTGAAGATCAAAAATTCACTTAAGCCAATTCAAGATGCAAGGAGTTAATGGTGATATACATAGCACCCTGTAGCCATTTTTATTTATTGATGATACTCAATATTTACAGCAGCTGGTAAACCTGACTGGCTTACTATCATGACTAGTTTCAGTTCATTATTCTCTCTCATTTGACCCGCTCCAGTGTCAGGTAAGAATCGGTCTATGACCTTAGGAGTTATCACTCTTTTTCAGAGAAATCCTGAATTGTGTTAAAGAATTGTTGAAATCTGTCTTGTTTTGTCAGGAACAAAATCAATAGCACCTAATAAAAAATAAATGGTGTAATTTAGAGAACAAAACTGGCATTGTTTTTATTTGATAAAGGACAAACTTATCAATAAAATTAACGTGCCCAGAGCAGAATTCCTTACATCTGTCCAGTAAGAAAAAAAATCACAGGGCCACAAAGAGCAGATCCACCCATCTTCCCCCTACCAGGTCATTTGTTCTGCCCTCTCCTTCATGTGTGTCACTCTTCCAGGGCCCCAAATTCAAGTGCATTCACTGCAGATTCACTGCACTGTTCAGCCCTGCGTTTCTGATGCTGTCACTGCTTCTTTCCCTGTAAGAACAGTGACAAACTAAAATTTGGTGGAGGGTCTGGCTTCCATCTCCTCGGGGATGTAGGTATAGGAGAGGGATATGAACTGAAATGTTTTGTTCTTCTGCAAACTCTCACATTTTCTCCATCTGTCCTGATCTGTAACTCTCATATTTTCCCCATCCATCCAATCCCAATGGCATGTACCTCTTCAAGCAGTGTTTTCATGCTCTCTGCTCTTATACAGCTCTTACACAGTCAGCTCTTATACAGTCTCTCTCCTATTCAAATACAATGCTCAGCGTTAAAGTGTGACTGGCTTTCCTAGTCTCCACGTATAATAAAAATGAGCCTGGCTCAACAGCAATAATGATAGCAACTCCTTTTCAGGTTTATGGCTTTATTAGTCAAAATTCCCTTACTGCGAAGAAATCTCCTTCTGGTTTTACATGTATAACAAATATCCACACCAGAGTGCATGAGCAGGAGATTTCGGCACTGGCTGCCTGGCAGCGTGAGGGCTCTCACTCCTGCGTCCATGCTGCGCACAGCCCGGCTCTGCAGGATGCTGGTACCCAGCCCTGGCCCAGCTCCACAAGAAGCTGGTACGCAGCCACAGCTGAGCTATGTAGGGAGCTGGGAAGCAGGGAGCTGGTGCCGAAACATGCACAAAGGTAGCAAGAAGCAATCTGGACATACAAGATCCCGCTGGTCCACCCCTTCCTAGAAAAAAGAAAAATTATAACAATAAGGCAGAAGCCTCTATGGCAAGTCCTCTGCCATTGGCAGACGTTTTCAGGCTGAACACAGGAAACGAGATCTGGGATATACAGCAGGAATAAGGGAAGAGAAAGGAGGGCATGTGCGCGCTCATCAGTTCCCGACAGGCACGAGGTTGAAGTGAAAAGCTTCCTGCTGACCTCCAAAAAGCTACTGAAGCATGAATATAGCAGCTAATAGAGAGGCAGAGTTGATTGCCTGCCCTGCCCTTAAAGGCTTCATGTTAAAAAGTAAAGCAAACAAACAAACAACAAAACAGAAGAAACCTCAAAGCAGTACGTGAAATTATACAAGACACAGACAGAGCGGACAAGGAGACAGGAATCAGTGGTGTTAGACCCTCACCACGACAAGCAGCAAAATATTCAGCTGTTAATTTAGAGCCTGGAGCTGAAGGGCTTGCACCTTTCTGCCTATTGAAGCATTTGCCTGCAGCAAACAGACATAATCGAATTACAGAAGGCTGTTAAGCACTGGCAATAAACTATCCCTGGACATACATAGGGCTGTGGAGTGTTGCTTAATAAACTGTAAAATTTCTCTCACTCTCACCTGTTCTTTTTTGTAGGTTGCTGTTCATTTTCCTTCTGGAAGCGATGGTAAATGCAGGACCAGTTCGACAGTGATATATGCACATTTTTGACTTATCTTTAGAAATTTTAACTGCCCCTGCCTCCAAATAACCTGGCCTCTCTTAAATTTCTTTGAGAAAACAATATACTATAGAAAAGACAGCCAGTCTGGCTTTCATTTTCCTGTTGCAGGTGTGTTTGTGTGCGTGCGTGTGAACGTGTGTGTGTATGCAGTAGTGCTAGAGCAGGTGTTACTCGATGATGTGTTGACACTAAAATTAATGTTTATTCTCAAAGCAGTCATTGTGCATCAGGTTCATTCATTATCCTGGAACAAGTACAGTTTCTTTTTGTAAACGGTCCTTCAGGCACGTTTGTGTGGAGCTCTAAGATGAATTCTGCAATAATCACCAGCCCGTGTCTGGCACAGCCCAGATTCAGCCACAGGCACACTACATACCTTTTATCCAAGGCACACAGGTAAAAATTAATGCTTAAGTCAACTCCTAGGGTTGCCATGTGAAATAGCTGGTAATACAAACACTTAACATTGTAAAATAAAGTCAAAATTAAGTCCTTTAATAATGCAATGATTTTATAATATAACTGTTAATAACAAGCATCATCTTATTTTTATTTATTCTAAAGTTACAGCAGTTATACTAGTGACACTATATCGCCTTAAATATGTAACCGAAGAAATCACTGCTAAGAACCACATAAACTTCAGACCATACAGAGGACTCAGCCACTTCAGATTCCTGTGTTCCTTTTGTCTGCCCTCAGTCCCTCTGTCCACGATAGTATTTATAGTGTGCGGTCACGTGTTGAGGAAACTTGGATGGTAAAAAGGCACAAGAATAACTATAAATGAACGAAAAATGAGCACCCCGGAGTGGCAACAATAAGAAAACCAGAAGGCTTTTGGAAAGCAGCGCATTTTATTCCAACATCTCATTCTGCAGTCTTCCGCTGATGTTATAAAAATACCTCAGCACGAGGCAGTATTTTTATTTTATTGTGTGCCAGTCTCTGTTACTGAAAAAGTGGTTTGCATTTGCCAATTCCCATTTTAGTTCAGGGAATTTACAGGTATAAACAGAATACAATATAATCACATTTCACCTATACATGCAAACGTACAACAGTCAAAACTCTCCAAATTTCTGCAAGTTTCTATTAATACTTCAACAACAGTAAGCAGCAAAACACTGAACTCTCCCAGGGAAAAGTCCTGCAACAGGATTGCAGGGGAGAGCTTCCTAAAGCAGGTGCCAAACATGGAGCGTGCACTACGGGATCTAAGGCTCACATCCAGGTGGTAGAAAGATCCACATTTCTTGTGGACAGAAAACACTGAGCACAGTGAGGACAGATCAGAAGTGTGGGCTTCTCTTCAGCCATCTGTACAATTACAATACAGTTCAATATCATAATGAGTTCAGTAATACAGCAATTGTAAGTCATAGGCACAAACTTCTTCACTCCGGGATGCACTTGAAAAATTAATAAAACCCCTATTATATTAGCCTATAAACAATAAATAGTGTTTTTACTGAAAAAGATACCATATGGAGCCTGAAGAGAAAGTAAACATAATTTGGCATACAGCCAGTATCTCTCGACTCTTAAACACAAGCTATACATAAGGTGTGATGTACAGGTCTCCATGCCCCATCTCTCAGCTCAGCAGTTACAGGCTTTTAGCCTGAATGTCTTTATAGTCGTCTCTTTCAAAATTCGTGGGTGATGCCAGGTCACCCGACTTCTGCACTCACTCGAAAGCCAGACTGTTGCACCCCATGTTTCTGCCTGCATTTATTGACAAGAATCTAAAGCTCCCCCAGAGATCAGTTTTGCAAATATTCCCTGCTGGGTAAATGGCTCATTTCGAATTTCAGCGCTGAACACGCTGTGAGGCTTAATGCTGCCTGCTTGGCTGGAGAAGGCATTGGGCTAGGCACTGCTTAATCAGGGCTGTGGGAATAAATGATTTTCAGTTCAGTGGCTTAATAAATAATAACAACAACAATAACAATAATAGCTACAACAAACTTGGTTCACTTTTTCAGGAGATAATAACAACTTGTTTCAGCCTGTGGTGAAGATGGACAGGACAGGGCACCCTTTTGGGATGAAGAAGACTCAGAGTCAAATCTCCTCTCTGCTTGGTTCTGAGCAAAGGTTCCACGCAAGGACTCTGCCTCTCAAAAGGGTAACCCCAGTCTAAGAAATACTCAAATGCTTATTTCCCTAGTGCATGTGGTACAAAATACTGGCATGTTGAGCAGAGGCCTTGCCAGAGCACACCACAGCTCCTGCCTGCCCGCCTGCACTTTCTTCCACTGGACACCACAGCACAGGGACAGTGCAGGCTGATACACACAAAGCCGCGTCCCAACATGCAGTCAGGATACACCAAACTGTCCTGCAAAAGCAATTCTGGCAACCCCAGCAGAGGTGGTGTCCCCAGTACTCCTATCAGCCTGTACTTCTGAGACAGGAAGATGGAGAGGACACCTAAGTTCCAGGCCAGGCTCTGATTCACCCGAGTTTAGGGTACAAGGAGGGGATAGCACAAGGCACACTGCACTGTCTCCCTATTTTTTTTATAGCCCTCCCAGATCAAATTGATATATCAACATCTCCAATTAATTTTATTTGGGTCAAAATAATATTTCCAATATTACATGTAGTTAAAGGTCATAAAAGAACACCATTCCTTTGCTGACCACAGCTTCTCAAAAGTTCAGATCAGGTTCTGCTCTCATGTACACCACCTCAAGACAAAAATATTTCTATTGAAGACACAAACCACTCAATGTAAACCAGGTCCAAGGCCAAGCCTGGCAACAGAATCAGGGAGAGTTTCAATTCTTTAGTTAAGAGGGTGATTTTACACCAATATAATTGAAGTGGCACAACCTCTAGCTCTGTTGCAATTGCATTGACACAGAGGAGCACACAAAAGTACAGTTAATAGGAGCTTATATATTGCAGAAATGTATTTATATTGAGTACTTATAACTGGATGGATACAGATACGGAAGCACACTGACAGAGCCTCCGAACGGTCTTAAAATCACAAGGCTCCAGATGCAAGCTAAGCTACAGTCCACTGCTGTGTCATTGGCACTGCCGACTAACTTAATGGTACTGGTGTTCCCCATGGCCCAGGCTGTTGGGCAAGCGCCCCGTCACCTGCCGTTACCCATCTCTCTCTATATCCACAGCAGAGGACTCAGCATCTCTACCTGTGGCGGGTCTAAGCTGATGTACTGAAAGCAGCTGAAAGCAAGCCCAAAGCATGAGTAAACTCTGACTTTTTGCTTTTTGACAATGAGGTAAAGTTATCCTACATGATTTGGATTTGTCGGCATTGACGTGGAAATGTATGCTCTGCCCTTCCCCCTGTACAGAGAACCAGGTGTCTGTCCTCAAGTAACAGGTTTTCAAACCTGCTTTTTAAGGGTTTGGTACCTCTTCATTTTCTATCAAATAATCCTTCTTTATATAATTAGCACCCCTCACCAACCTCCATACTCCAAGATAGGCATCCTTCAGTGAGCTCCTGTTCACTTCTTGTGTGCTGGTGCCTTTTCCATGGGTCGCTGATCCCTTGGCAGGTTTCTCAGTGCCGTCCTTCTTTTCCTCTCTGCTCCGGCTGTCCTCCATGGTTGATCCTTCCACTGCTGCTTCCTCAGCCCCTTTCTCGTGGGAAACTGCCTCCATTGCAAACAGTGCTTGGTCCCCAGCCTGCCTCTTCCCCTCCTCTTCTCTAGTGTCTTTCTCCAGGTCCTCGTAATTGCTCTGCTGTCTCGTCTCAATGTACTTGGCCACGCAGTAAATGATAGACCCCAACGTGTTGACCACAACACCAGCTATAAATAACTTTGTGGGCTCCACATCATTGAATGCCACCATGCCCACTGTGATGGTTGCTATGCTCTTCACCACCCCTACGAAGCTGGTGGTCACAGCTGAGTTAATGTAAGTGCAGTGAAGGGTGGTAAAGTTCATGGCACAGCTAATCAGGACACACGCGATAAAGATGCATACCATGGCAGGGTCCTTCCAGCCCGGGAATGACCAGACATTGATGGAATCCATGCTGGCAAAGGAGCAGATGATGAGAAAAGGGGTGGCTGAAACAGCGATGGCGTACTGAGCTGTCAGGGGTCCGTATTCACTATCTATACTGGTCTTCTGTATGAGCACCAGGTAGGCAGCGTGTATCAGCACAGCCAGCACACCTGTCACATAGCCCATAGCATCCCCAGTCAGGTCACCAGCTCCTGTCAGAAAGTCACAGAAAGAAACAAGCATGGTTTTTGCACATGAGGCAGAAAGAGAGCAGTGTTTTGGGCTAGGGGGATATATAAGAAATAGGCACCAGTGCCCCTTCCATAACTCCTAAGATTTGTCATGTTTTTCCCAAGGCTAGACAAACTTAACCTCCCAACAGATATATATATTTTTTTGGTGCATGTGCACTGCAAACCTAATGAATGTCACCCACCCTCCCCCTGAATCCTGCAGCCAAAATCAGATTGCATTCTCCCTTTTGTGAAGACACTATGGGAGATTTGCAGGTGGCATCGCACATACACACAGCAATGCTGGGCATCCTCTTGCCGGTGTGTGCACAGATCAGCTCTGGCTGGTCAGACTGCCTGCCCTCCAGCTCCCTGGCCCTCCTTCTGCCTTCCTGCTCACCCCAGCAAGGCCAAGCTGTGTGGGGCTCTCACAGTGTGCCCCCAGTCAGGCTTCTTTGCAGATTAAGCTACTTGTCATGTGTGTGTGCTCTGCTCCTTGGGGCAGCCCCTAACCCAAGAGTGTTGCCAGGCCATGCAGAGCCAGCTTTGCCTCCCGTGCCACCTACACATCAGCTGGAAATCAACACAAGGTGGCCCCTGGTCCCACAAGGTTGCAACTGACCACAAGGGTTGCACCTAGTCCTATAAGACTGCACTTAAGCCCACAGCGCTGCAGTTGCCCCCAGAAGATTACATCTGCCTCTGTAAGGTTGCACCCACCCCCTGTAAGACCATATCTCCCTCTATAGGGTTGCACCTTCACTAATAGGGTTGCAGTAAGGTTGCACCTACTCCCATAGTTTTACACCGAACCCCTAAAGGGCTGCACGGACCCCCAAAAGGATGCACCTATCTCCGTAAGATTGCACTGAGCCCTGTAAGATTGTTTCTGTCACAGCGCAAGGTTGCACCTGCCCCCGTAAGGCTGCGTCTACCACAGTGGGGTAGACGCTGCTCCCCCGGGGTTGCACGCCCCCCGTATCGTCGCAACTCCGTCCCGTCCCGAAGCGCAGCCAGCGCGGCAGCGGCTGCCGGTGCCGAGGCGGCGCCGCCGTCGGGGGGCCCCGCAGCCGCCCGCCCGCCCCGTCCCGCCGCGTCTCGTCCCGCCGGCGCGGTGGCTTTCGCACTCACCGGCCAGCGCCGCGCCGCAGGTGGTGATGAGGACGGCGACAAGGACGCCGGGCGAGGGCATGCCGTCGCGGAGCACCAGGGCGCCGGTGAGGAGGGTGACGAGGGGCAAGCAGCGCTTGAAGACGACGTACATGGGGAGGCTGAGGCCGCGCAGCGACCAGAGGGTGAGGGTGGACTGCAGCGTGGCCAGGGCGGCCACGGCGGCGAAGGGGCGCGCCAGGCGGAGCCCGAAGGGCGGCAGCGCTGCCAACCCCCGCCGCCGCAGCGCCTCCAGCCCCAGCGCCGCGGCCGCGCTGCTCAGGCACTGCAGTAGTGTCAGGAAGGCGAAGTGGTAGCGGGCCAGCAGGAACTTCAGGAGGATGTTCAGCGAGCCCGAGCACAGCCCGTGCGCCACCGCCACCGCGACGCCCCGCGCCCGGCCCCGCCACCGGCCCATCCTCCCCGCGCACGGCCCCGCCGCCGGGGCCCGCGGCACTGCCGCCCGCCCGGCCAACCGCCGCGGCGGCGGCGGGGGGAGACGAGGACGGGCGGAGGCAGGGGGCGGGCGGAGGGAGGACGCGCTCCCAGCAGGGCGGCCGCTGTCCCCAACGTGTTCCCCCCGCGCCGCCCCCGACGTGTCCCCCCTCCTCCCCGCACCCCCGCCCCTCCTGTCCCCTCCCCGCTGCCGCCGCCCCCGGTGTGTCCCCCCGCCATCTCCAATGTGTCTCCGCAGCCGCCTTCGGTGTCCCCCGAGCTTCGCCCCGCGGTCTCCCCCGGGGCACGCCCTGGCTCAGCGGGGGTGGGAAAGCCCCCCGCCCGCCGGCCGCAAGCCCTCCCAAGCCCGTCCGGGCGCAGGAGGGGCGAGTGGTGGCAGCGCGCACGGCTGCGCTCTCAGCCAGGGATATGAGCGCGGGGCGCCCGCAACATCGCGGCGGAGCGCGACCGACCCGAAAATAGCGTGGGAGACCGGCAGGAGACCCCACGTTTGGCAGAACTGGGAGGTCAGTGCGAGCCGCGCCCCCACGCGTGCTTGAGCAGGGCAGCACCGCTTTTCTCTCCCCAAAAGCGCACATCCCCCCAGGAAAGAGCACCCATCGAGCCTACCGGCACATCCCGCCTGCAGCCACCCGCTGCAGCTTCCTCACCTTGGGGTCCCGGCCGCACCCGGTCGCTCTCCGGCTGGCCAAAGGGAGCCGCTTCTCGGGCGTGAACGGCAAAGAGACGTGAGCCGCTGCTAAGGAAGCAGGGAGAAACTGTTTCTATCAGGGAGACTTTTCCTTGAAAAGTCACTGAAAATTGCTAACCACACAGAGCCTTCGAAAGTGATGTTTTGAAGCCCGGTAAAGTTTAAATAAACTAATCCTTTGTCTTGACTTGCCAGATTAAGGTTTTAACAGGAGACTGCAATAGATCACCTCAACTCTACAGAAAAGCAAAAGCAGTTTTCTTGGACATCCAGTCCTCTACCAGTCTCCTGCAGTGACAGGCAACATCAGGGAATTAAAACTATACTTGTTTTACAAACTGCCTTATGATCTTGAGCCTTCTTTTAACATCATATGCATTAGGTCTCTGTCATTAGCAGTAAGATTGCCTTTCACCCATCAATATGAGATTAGCAAAGTTAGTCTTTATTTTAAAGCCTCCCCCTCCCCAAGAATGGTATTAGAAAGAACCAGCCTGGGGGAAGGTGGCACACTTGACACCCAAAGCTTGTTTTTCAAAGACTTACCATATTAATAAAAAGAGTGGACTACATCCTGACAAGGTTTGCCAGTTCTGTTGGGCTTCCACGGAATTTAGCACAAGCGCAGCATTGCATTTCAGCAGTAGCAAAAAGGCACAACTCTTTTCTGTGAGATTTCTGTGGAAAAATGCTACATTTCAGTCTTAGTTCAGTTCAAAGACCTCACTAGACACACCCGGCTGGAAACTCTTGCATAGCTTGGCTTTTGGGTGAGACCTGCAGCAATCACAGAAAAGGGTTGTTGATGCCAACAGCTCTCTACAACAGTAGGGCAGGCGTTAGGACTGCCAGGCAAGCAAGCGTGCATGGAATGACCATGCTAGAATGGAGGAGTGGCAGGAAAAACACTCTGGACCTGCAGTGTTGGGCTCTTCATCCAAACCAAGAGAAGCTGTGTGTGCCCAGGCTTATTGCTGGGTGCACTAAGGGGCTCTTGGTGGTCACAGGGATCAGTTACACCAAAGAGAATGTGTTATAAATTTCATGGGTTACAACTAGCAGTAGAGCTGGTACAGGCAGAGAAAGGAGGCAGGACAAGGTTTATAAAATGAAATGGGATGTACAGATGAAGGCATCAGTGTTTGAAGATGGAAATTGGTAATGAGGGAAAGGCAACCAAAGGTACTGTTGAAACTAAACAACAGAGGTAAACCACAAGAGAAACAATATTCTCTAAGCAAAAACTAAAGGAACTTATTTTTTTCAGCCTTTGGCATAAACAGCTGGATGGAGACAGAAGCGGTTTGGAAATCTAACCTGCAGTCTGCTTCGAGAAGCTGGGGCTGAGTGCGAGTCCACCTTGCACTTCAGTGCCATGAGCCTGCTTGTGCGGGGCCCAGCAGCCACTGCTGGCTCTGCCCGTGCTTGGTGCAGACATAGCAGTGCTGTCTTCTGCTTTTTGACGTGTTCCTGGATAAATATTCTTTCTCACCAGAGGCTGTCTCCAGCTTGCCTGCCTTTTATTTTTCAGTCTTCCATTTACTCATATTTCGTCAAGCTACTGTTCTCACTCACTCTTTCTTGCCTGGCATTTTCTCACCTTCCTTTCCCCATTCCTATCACAAAGCCTGACATCAATGCAAGGACAAGACTAACATTGTAAGGACCACTGTAATACTCACCCAACCCAAACCTGCAGCCTCTCTTTTCATCCTTCACCTCCATCTTTACAGAACCTATGGGATGATTCTCCTGATATCTGTCGTTTAAAATTGGCTTTTTCCCTTTTGACTTTAGGTGTTCCCTAATTATAAAAGAGTTTATAGAACAGTTTATTTTCCATTTTGTTCTCTCTCTGGTTCTTACCAAAGTAGTTGTATTTTCATCTTATTTTTACATGCAAATCTTTACTTTTGAGTACTTACATTTCTATTGATTAAAAACTGCACTGATTGAAATATCCAAACACTGGGGGAAAAAAAAACAACCAAACAAAAGAAATCAAAGAAACCCACAACCACCAGGACTGTGTCTATGCCTCCTTTTAAAAGGTGAAAGTAATACCTATCTGAATTTCTCAGGTTACCTCAGTCGTAAAAGCCATGGATGCAATCAAGATACTTGGATGTTTATTCTTTGCTAACTCAGGGTGATAAGAAAGCATGCACTGAAACCCAGAAGTTTTCAGGGAAAATGACACATCAGTTGTGGTCACCTCCCTGGTGTCATGGGACGCTCCACCTCGGGGGCTTTCACCTACTTCAGCAGCTGCACTACAGCATAAAACGTAAACTCACAGTTAAGTGGCCTGAAATAATAGGCATATGAAGGTTGAAACTCTCATTTAAACTTACTGGAGATGAAGTCTGGCTTCAAAACCCACTGAAGAACAGTGCCAATGCATTTACACCAGCCTCCATTTGGACTCATCTCAAGCCCACACAGAACACCATTTAAAGGAATGTGTGCATCACTGGGACAGCGTTTGCACGTGGGAGAAAAAAAATCCCCTTCTGCCAAATAGGTGCAGATGGAAAAAAAATCTAATTGTGCTTTCTGGAAATACTGTAGTAATTGTGACTCCACCTAAGCATAAACTTTGGAAGAGACAATTTTGTCCCCCCACCAGTGAAATTATCACTAAAGAAGTGAGTCTCTGACATTGCAGAGGACCAGGCTACAACTCTGCACTGGAGGCGAAATAGTTCCCTGATTGAAACAGAAAAGGATAAACAGAAGGATAAACATTTAAACAGACTATTTCAGTTGGAAGGGACCTACAATGATCATCCAGTCCCACTGCCTGACCAATTCAGGCATGACCAGAAGGTACAGCATGTTATTAAGAGCATTGTTCAAATGCCTCTTAAACACTGTCAGGCTCGGGGCATTGACCACATCTTTAGGAAGCCTGTTCCAGTATTTGACCACCCTCTTGGTAAATAAATGCTTCCTAATGTCCAGTGCAGCTTTGAGCCATTCCCACCCATCCTGTCACTGGATTCCAGGGAGATCACTCCCCTCTCAGTCTCCTTTTCTCCAAACTAGACAAGCGCGAAGTCCTTAGCCACTCCCAACAGACATGACTTCCAGCCATGTCACCAGCTTTGTTGCCCTCCTCTGGAAGGACCTTCACATCCTTCTTGAACTCTGGTGCCCAGAACTGCACACAGTACTCAAGATGAGGCCACACCAATGCTGAATTGGGGGAACTCCAGCGTCCATGTCCCAAGTACCATATGCCATCTCTCAGAACTCAGCAGTGCTGCAAGGCCAGCTTCTCTTGCAACATCTCTCATGGTGTTCCTGATTTTAGTCCAGCCTATACACAGCAAGGCGGGGGCGAAAGTGCTGTCCCTTCCCAAACCACCTGTTTCTCAACATGGATTCAGGGCACACCCAGCACTAGTCTCCCACTGCCTCTCCACACTCAGAAGGGATGAGTTCTCCTGTACTTCACTGGGAAGGAATTGGATAAAGCAACCGAGAGAGACATCATTTGAGGGAACACTGCAGTGATGGTACTTCCCTTACACCAGCTGTTCTTGTGTCCAGAGACAGCAGTGGGTCCGCAGTCCATAAGTTGACTGTTACAAAACTGTGACCTAGTAGTGGGACATAGATCATAGTAATCCAAAGCTTTGTGGTTCTGTAGAGCAATGAGATTATGATGATGCCTCAACTCTAATTCTTTGATGCAAATTATGCTAAGTTCTGCCTTTCATCTAGGTACAATGGCATGGGTGAGAGAAAAAAAACTGTAGAGCAAATTAGTGCCAATTTCCTTAGGGCATCATTTTTAAAAAATGGTTTATTGGATGAAAATTGTAAAGATTGTATCTATATCTATATATAATGTTCAATGGACAGTTTGCTTTAGTTAGGATCTAATGCAACCATGCGGTATACAGGGGAAGTGTTCTGCAGAGTTCTATCCATCCCCTAGCAAATGACCCTGAGCACATTCACAACTGAGCAGTACTGAAAGGCTTAGTACACCCATGCCTACACAGCAAAATTTGAGACCAGCATTGTACTTGGCTAGAAGAAAGGTACACTTCATCACTGGAATGTAGTCTGCACAACCACACAAAAAGAATAATTTAAAATAGCTTTCTTTTATCAATATGCAGACCTGACGTGACATACAGCTAGGCGAAGCTGCATGTAAGTATGGTCTCTAAAAGCAGAGAGGAAAAATGCAACTGTCATCCAGCATCCACACAAGACATAGACCATGCGTACAATACGCTCCACTTACAAAATACTCTCAGTATCTTTCACTGCCTTTACTTTTTGATCAACGTTTCTTGATTGGAGAAGTGAATAAAAGAGTGTAGCCAAGACACTGTGTGCAATTAATTTAATAGCATTGTAGAACAGCAAATCCACTCCTTTAGAACATGATTAATCAATATGTTTCTTGAACCAAGGAGAAACCTATGGGCTCCCATAAAACTAAATCTTCCACAGGAGCAAGTTTAAAAGTAGAACACATTACATTTTTAAGACTGTTGTTGTTAAGTCTGTCTCAATAAACAAAAAAAGAAAAAGATCACAAGTTAGTATTGTGGTCATAAAATAAAAAGTAGTTCTTTAAAACAATTACAGCAAACATTCCCTGAGAATTAAGAATCAGCAACAACTATTGCTGGATTGTTTTTTCTGTTACAATGCAGAAATGTTACAGCACATTCTCTCCATCCAAAGATCACAAAGAAGATTAAAGGCCAGGGTTTTTATTTACTATGTACATCTTCTAGATGTGCTCATTTTTCAAGAGAATTAAAGCCAGACACAGCAAGCCTCAGCACTGAAGGTAACCAGGACATACGGGGAGAACAGGCAGTTAAGAAAAGATTTAATTCATGTGTTGAGTGTATGTGTTCAGAATTCCTTTTTTTTTTCCCATGTGAGGTTTTCTAAATGAGCCCTTCCAACTGATAGGTTATGGCAGCATTTTGGAATATACCATTTCCTTCTCCCCAGAAATACATACATGAAGTACATACCCACCACCAAAATGCTCCACTCCCTCAGACAAGGAACTTGTAGTCTAAGCAGAAAAGGGAGATAAAGCAGAAGAGTGGAATAACTATTCAAGTTGAAATAATCAATTTTAACGCCTAAAATTAGATGTTACGGCTTATAGTATTGCTGAAAGCTGTATGCAGAAAATCTACTTTTGGTTATCAATTCAGCTCAAGAAGATGGCATTCTGGGGTCACTTTGCACCGACCCAGAAAACTATACGATCCTATCAGGATCCAAATTCTCATGTTGTAGAAGCGGGTTTCTTTCTATCTTGCCCTACCACCAAATTGATATATGTGTATCTCCCTGTGGCTACCCACTAGTTCCCTGGCTCTTTCTCAAAGACAGCACAATCATTCTTCCCTTGCAATCTGCAGATCTTAGCTCTGCTGAAGTCTCTCTTTCATTTCTTCAAAGCATCCAGCAGATCTGGCAATGTCTGCTATTGCTTGATATATGAGTGGTGCAACCCAGAAGTGTACAGCATTCATTAACAGGAGACAATGAAAACCTGTCCAAGGATCTGCAAAGACCTGACCTGCAAAAAGTCACAGGCATGTTGGGCATATTCTTTTAAGTATAATAGCTTGACCATACTGGATCTGCTATGTTTACGTCACGCAGCTAACCTGCATGTTCAACTGGTCCAGACATCAGCTCTCACTTTGGTCAGGCTGTCAGAGGTCCAGAAACACTGAATATACGGCAACGTTCCTCTTCTATCTCTTCGAAAAATTTTCTAAGTGAAAACAGAAGTCTAATAGAAGAGATGGTTGTTCTATCTCTAAATCTTTAAGATTGTGATCCAATTAGTGTTGTATATGTTTCATTTTTTCCTAAGGGTCTTCTCTATCATCAGAGTATCTTTCTGCATGACTTCATCGACTGCTTTACTCAAGGAGATACAACAGAAAAAATGCATGAAAATAATCTTTATCATATTTGTGAAGTGGCAATTAAAAAGGTCAAACGAATCAGTTGGCAATAAACTATGACATTTACTGTCTATCAAGAGTATTCATCATATTGCACAAGAAATTAATGCAACATGAGTCACAGCAAAACATATAAATATTAATGCATCCAAGTGATACAAACCTCAGTTGACATTATAGTACTTTACAGTGAAAAGCCACTCGTTTCTTTTCTACAGTGACATTATCTCCAAATACACAACCAGTTGCTTTTATTCTTTATAAGGACCAAGAAGATTCAGGCCTCTGCTCTCATATTTACCAGACAGATCACGAAATTGCGTTGCCAATTCTACTCTAAAGACACCAGCTCATATCTGATACAGCCACTCTTTGGCCATTCAGTAGCTGTTGAATGTTTTGCTGGCTCAAGTACTACCTGTCCAGTAAACCCAGCCCTAATATTTCCACATCGTTAAAGTGCACAACACTCCATTCAAGAGAGTTTTACTTAAAAAGAGACACTAAGATTAGTGACACACTTGACACTTCAGAGCAAGTCTGGGTGTGGGGGAAGAGAGAAAGGTTCCTGGTGTGTCAGATCTTCTTCACTTTTTCTCTAGACAGGAACTGCCAGACATGACGGAGTATAGATCTTGACTAGTTCATCCCAAGCACAATCCACCACCTACAAAGCAAACAAAATCTATTTAGATCCTTCATAAGTGTCATTTTTACAAAAAAACAGAAGGAACTTAGAAGAAATTAATGCATGTTGTAGAGTTAATGCTCGTTGGTACTCTGATTTACAATGCCTCAAAATTATGTAATAATGCAGTTGGTTTTGTTTTTCAAAACTTCCTCATAATTTTGCTGAGATGCATGAAAATTGACCATCTCCTATTTTTCAAACTCCCCGTGAGGAAAGCAGGGAAAACTCTGTGTTTCAACTGATTGTTCCAAATAGGCTAAAGAATGTAACTGAGAATGAACCGAAGGACACACAGAAGTCCAGATCTTGTGGTGTTTCTTCTCTTTACAGAGTCTCAGGACCCTTTTACCATGATATCTGAACACTTCACGACCAAATCAGAACAACTTTCTTATACTTGCAGGTATAGCAAGTTGTCAGAGACGTTTTCCTAATGGATAGCTGAAGAATGGGAAAACAAAGAAATTGACCAATATGATGCAGGAAGTTTCTTGAAGAATTAATCCAGAACTTCAGTCTCACACTAATAAGCAGTGATATCAGTCTTTTGTTGTGAAAAGAGGTGTCTCTTTGCCGAGCACTGAGAATTGGAGGTGGTGCTGTTGCTTCAAGCACTACCTACATACCACTAGCGTGATGAGAAGTGATGCCCTTGTGCCCCTGTCATCTTACAAACCACAGCGAATGATTCTAATAGAACTGAAACTTTTCCAAATTACAAGTCCCAAGATCTTGAACCTAAAATCACAAAACCAGAAGGTTAACCTAATTCTATACCATTAAACGGTTTTAACAACAAGATTCCACAGAAGAAGACTACAGAATGCTTTAGGTTTGAAAAGTACTCAATAATGCCCTTTACAGTCTGTAACAAAGTGAAAGGGTTAACCACACTGTCCATTACTCAGGTAGATGAACTGTAATATATATTCATAAAATATAGTGGGAGACAAGAACTAAGTCAAGGGAAGAAGAGTAGAGCTAAAGAGAAAAAGCTGATGAGCCCCACAAATACATGCCAGATAATCTGGCTGAATCTATCTTGCATTATCTCTACAACGTCCTTTCCAGTTGCGATCACAAAGAATACAGTATTGGATCCTCTGCTCAAACAGCTTCCTTCTGCTGCAGACTGCAATTCCTGTTCTCTTCTAGAGCCAGAATGAACAGCTGCACACTAAAAATTTGGAAATCCAACTTCAATATTTGATTTCAGACTATAATTAGCCCATTTTCTGTTTACTATACTGCACTATTATTCATCTTTATTGCTTCCTTAGCTGGTTCTACTTAGTTATTTGGAGTGCTTGCCATATACATCTAAATGGATCAAAAAAAATCTCTTGACAATGTGTCTGTCTATTCATACAACATAATAGAGCTTTGTGTATTATAATGTTCTACTGCATTGCAGTCCCCCAGATCATACCAAAAAGAAAATTTGAGTTCTCCACTAAATGCCATGTAGAAACTGGCAATCACATAAAACACAGGTTTGGGTTTTTTTAATATTCTACACAGCTCTGGATCAATATCTGTATTTCTATAGGCAACAATTCCTACTTTCATAAAGAAACAGAGATAACATTTGGAAAATATCCCATGGGAATTCCCACCTGTTATCAATGTAATTAGCATCCTTGAGGTAGCCTCTGAACAAATACAGTTACACAACCATTTAATCTAGCAACACTAAAAATAAACAGGGGATATTAAAAGGAAGTTTGAAAAGGATCACTTGTGGTAATTTGCCCAACTCATTGACTTAATGATAGCACATGAAAGATGAAAACATAACCAGCAAACAAAAGGAAAACAAAAGCTACTGCAAATAACAGCGTATCAAGTTCTCTTGTGCAGCAGGAAGTCTATAATGGAATACTGATAGCAGAAACCTTGATGAAAATACACATGCAAAGAACAGCAAACAAATATGTATGGGAAACTGGGACACTGCAGCATGGAACAGCATTACAAAATGTAATAGCATTTCCCTTTCTCCATAATTCTTTCTCCAAAATACAGCCAAGACTGTAAGAGAAAGGGGACAACTGTAAGCTAACAGTGTGACAGCCGGCATTGACTGATGGACAGCTGCTCCATGCCCCTTTGCAGTATCTCATAGATTATTGCTGCCTCAAACACAAATGACTAAAATGAACCCCAGGATAAAGAGAAGTGCCTGTTCATGCAGCTACTGCTTCAGTTTCCAAAACGTCTTCTCCTTTTATTTTGCCTTTTTCTTATGACCCATCTTATACAATGCTCTGATGACCATTGCCTCCCTTTCCCCAGAAGAGTGGAACATAGGATATTGAATGTAAGTGCTTTAAAAATATTTTAAAATGTCAGTTCTCATGTGACACATGAACATTTTAAATACATGATTTAAAGCACTTCAGCCAACTTTTTAAAAAAATAAATGCTACTTATTTTAAATATTAAAATAGCAGCAGAAATTCCATTGGGATGAGTGCTGATCCAGCACACCATAGTAAAAAAATATGGCATTTAAAAAGTTCCTAGCGTTTATATTTTCATCAATGAGATGATGTAACTAACAGGCAGAGAAAATCCTTCTGCGACAGCATGAAAGACAAAGGAAAATTTAAAACAGACTCACCCATTATTTAAATACATTATAAAAGTCCTTGCCATTAGGAACACGAAGATATGAAGGTTTGTCTTTCTGTGAAAATGTCACCTGTCCTGGGGACAAATTTTACTCCCAGATTGAAACAAATCTCACTGATTTCAGTATTTAGAGGGTGGATGATCTACATTTTTGTTTGTTTGT